>NC_133157.1:95069456-97469456 GCF_040802235.1 Manis javanica | reverse complement strand
TGAACCAAGGGGTCCACAGTAAAAAAAATTTTACAATCATATTCATAAGACTTATGAGTTATTAAAAAGGACACTTTGACTTTGATACCAAAAAGAATTTACTTCTTAAATTTGTGTCATTAATATTTATGTTTTCAGAATAAGTATGAATTATTGGGGGACTTATACTCAGGTGAAGAAAATAAGAATTGATAGGGTGATATCTGAGAAAGATGTTTAACCAACTGTCTATTTAATAGAGCGTAGATCTGCCATTATAATATTGTTGTTTCTATGAGTTATCCATGATTTATTCATTTATTTATAACGCCTTCACTGATGATCTTCCTGCACTTATATATTCAGATGCTATGCAGATTTTCTGAACTTTTCCCTGTAAAGAATATCCAGCAACTCATGGTCAAATTGGACTTTGCTCAGTATCCTCATGGTGGGATTTTAAGACCCTCATTAAAGTTCTTCCTTTTGATTGAAAGGATAGATATTTCTGGGTCCTCGACAATGAGGATGCATACAGAAAGTCTACTTCAAATTGGAACAACAGTCTTTTAGGCTTACATGTGTTTTTCAATTTATAAAAAAAATCTGACTTCATCTTTAGGGATACTACCTCTTGTCCTTAACTAAAATAATGTTTTATAAGAATTTCTACTTCTGAGTGACCAAAGTAATTCAACACCCCAATAATTCTTACAAAATTAAGGTGTTGAAAATTTTGATCAATACTCTCTGGGATCACTAGCTTCTTTGAATTTGTTGACAGTATTTAAATACATCACACCTCCTATGGATAAAGTGAAGGTTCTTGTGGGCAGGATTCTCACCTGGCCCTGGCTGGTTTTCTAGCTCGCTACACACATGTGGGCAGTCTGTTGTTATTCATTCTATATAAAGAGCTCCACCCAGTGCTCAGATATCACTCTAGCAATTCTTATTTTCTTCACCTGAGTATAAGTCCCCCAATAATTAATACTTAGTCTGAAAACATAATAACAGCAGAAACATAATACTGAAGTGGTGGCAGCACCCAGGACAGAGACTGTGGCAGAGGCCCAGAGGCAGACACCTGCCTGCTGCATGCAGACTCGCTCTGAGTGGACGGGATTCTAGTGACTGACCTGCCACAGTGGGAATAAAGTTGGGTATAACCCTTTCACCCCAAGACTGTTCTACTGTCATTTCTTTGGTCACATTGAATCCATAGTGGACTTGTCCAGGGCTGAAACCCATCAGCAAGACACCTCCCTAACATTATAATAGCATGTGAGCTTTCTTCCCAATGATACATGGTACCTCAAAGTCTGTTTTCAGAATCTGTGTTTTGAATTTTTGGAGGCACAGTATATGCCTTTATTGAAATCCTTTTTTAAAAACTGAGATATAATTGACTTATAAAATTGTGTTAGTTTTAGTTAAACAATACAACGACTGGATATATATATATATATATATATATTGCAGAAAGACTACTATAATAAATGAGGTTAACATCCATCACCACACATAGTTTTTTTTCTTGTGATAAGAATTTTTAAGATCAGTTTTCTTAGCAACGTGGCAATACTCAATACAGCCTTCTTAATTATAGTCACCAAGCTGTACATTACATCCCTAGGTCTTATTTATCTTATAAGTGGAAGTTTGTGCCTTTGACCACTTTCACCCATTTCATTCACACCCACTCCCTGCCTCGTGCAATCTCCAGTGTGTTCTCTATATCTGAGTTCATTTTGGTTTTTCTCCTTTTATTTTTTTTGGAGTATAGTTGATATACAGTATCATACTGGTTTCAAGTATACAACATAGTGATTCAACACTCACATTATTAAATCCTCACCCCAACTAGTATAGTTACTATCTGTCTGTCAGCATAGAGCATAGACTATATTATCTATGCTGTACTTTCATCTCCATGACTAAATTTGTTTTTTGATTCCACATATAAGTGAGATCATACAGTATTTGCTTTTCTCTGTCTGACTTATTTCACTTAGTTTAATGCTGTTAAGGTCCATCCATGCTGTCTCAAAGGATTTCCTTTGTTTTTATGAATAATAATCCATTGTGTGTATTTGATATATACACCACATTTTCTTTATCCATTCATCCATTGATGTAGGGTTAGCTATATCTCAGCTATCGTGAGTAATGCTGCAATGAACATGGGGGTGCAGATATCTTTATCAGATAATGATTTTGTTTCCTTCAGATAAATATCTGGAATTGGAATTGCTGGATCATATGGTAGTTTTATTTTTAATTCTTTGAGGAATCTCCATACTGTTTTCCATAGTGGCTACGCCAACTTACACTCCTACCAACAATGCACAAAAGTTCCCTTTTTCCACATCATTGCCAACACTTCTTATTTCTTGTCCTTTTGATAATAACCATTCTGATTGGCATGAGGTGGTATCTCAATGTAGTTTTGATTTGCACTTCTCTGATGATTAGTGAAGTTTAACACCTTTTCATGTATCTGTTTGCCATCTGTATATTTTCTTTGGAAAAATGTCTATTCAGGTCCTCTGCCCACTTTTTGATTGGATTGTTTTTTTCTGTCAAGTTGTATCAGTTCTTTATATATCTTGGATATTAACCCCTTACAGATACATGATTTGCAAATATTTTCTCTCATTCCATAGGTTGCTTTTCCATTTTGTTGACAGTTTGCTTTTCTGTGCTGATGGTTTTTAGTTTGAAGTAGTTCCAGTCAATTATGTTGCTTTTGTTGCCTTTCCTTTTGGTATCAAATCCAAGAAATCATCACTAAGATGGATGTCAAGGAACTTACCCACTATTTTCTTCTAGAAATTTTATAGTTTCAGGTCTTATGTTTTTAATCCACTTTGAGTTCTTTTTTTATATAGTGTAAGACAGTGATCCAGTTTCATTCTTTTGCAAGTGGCTGTCCAGTTTTACCAACACTGTTTATTGAAGAGACTATGCTTTCCACATTGTATATTCTTGGCTCCTTTATTATAAATTAACTAATCATTTGTTTGTGGGTTTATTTCTTGGTTCTCTATTCTAGTCTATTGATCTGTGTGTTAGTTTTGTGCCACCACCATACTTCTTTGATTACTTTAGCTTTATATTAAGTTTGAAATCAGAGAGGGTGATGCCTTCAGCTTTGGGTATTTTCCTCAGTTGCTTTGGCTGTTCTGGGTGTTGTGTGGTTCTATACAACATTTAGGATTGTTTGTTTTATTTCTGTGGAAAATGTCATTGGAATTTTGATAAGGTTTGCATTGAATCTGTAGATTGCTTTGATCAATATGGTCTCTTTAATAATATAAATTCTTCCAAATCATGAGCATGGAATGTCTTTCCATTTATTTGTGTCTTCTTCAGTTTATTTAGTCAATGCCTTGTAATTTTCAGTGTACAGGTCTTTCACCTCCTTGGGTAAATTTATGCTCAGGTGTTTAATTTTTCTTGATGCTATTATAAATGGGATTGTTTTCTTAATTTTTCTTTCTGGTAAGTTCATTATTAGTGTATAGAAAAGCAAATGATTTTTGTATATTGATTTTGTATCCTGCAACTTCACTGAATTTCTTGATTAGTTTTAACAGTTCTTTGGTGAAGTCTGTAATATTTTCTATCTATAAGATCATGTCATCTGTAAATAAAGACAATTATACTTCTTCCTTTGTGGCATGGATGCCTCATATTTCTTTTTTTTGCCTGACTGATCCGGCCAGGGCTTCCAGTATATACTGGATTGGAGTGGTGAGAATGGGCACCATTGTCTTGCTCCTGATCTTAGAGAAAAAGCTCAGTTTTTCACTATTGAGTGCGATTTTCACTGACTTACCTTATATGGCTTTTATTATGTTTGGTGTGTTCCCTGTATCCGCACTTTGTTGAGTGATCTATCATTAATGGCTAGTGAATTTTGTCAAATGCTTTTTCAACTGAATGTATTGAGATATACATACGGTTTATATCGTGCAATTTGTTAATGTGATGTATCACATTGATTGACAGATATTGAAACATCCTTCCATCCTACAGATAAATCTCACTTGATCATGGTTTATGATCATTTTAATGTATTGGTAAATTAGGTTAGCTAACATTATGCTGAGGATTTGTGCATCTGTGTTCATCAGGGATACTGGCTTGTAATTTTCTTGTCTTGTAGTATCTGTCTGGTTTTGGTAATGCTGGCCTTGTAAAATGAATTTGGAAGTGTTCCCTCCTACATTTCAGAAAAGTTTGAGAATGATCGGTATTAGTTGTTCTTTAACTGTTTGGTAGAATTCACCAGTGAAACCATTTGGTTCTAAATTTTGTTTCCTGGGAGATTTTTGATTACTGATTCAATCTCCTTAGTAGTAATGGGTCTATTTGGATTTTCTATTTCATCATAATTTGGTCTTGATAGATTGTATTTTTCTAGGAATTTGTCCATTTCTTCTGTGTTGTTCAGTTTGAACAGGAAATGGGGCCTTTGGGTGGTGCTTGGGTCATGAATGACATTAATACCCTCCTAAAAGAGTCCCTAGCAAGCTCTGAAGTCCCTTCTGCCATATGAGAGGCCACAGTGAGAAGTCTGTAGCCTGGAAGATGTCCTGCAGCCCACCATACTGGCACCCTGATCTCAGGCTTGCAGTCTCCAGAACTATGAGGAATACATTTCCATTATTTGTAAGATCTCAGTCTACGGTATTTTGTTACAGCAGCTGGCACAGGCAGATACAGCCATCTTGGTGGTAAGTGCATAAACTTCACTGGGAATGGACTTTGGTTTCAGGAGTAATGATCCCATGTAGAAGCTTCAGCTGGTGCAATAGGAATGTTATGAAAAAAACCATGGAGCAAAATTCCAAGGAGCAAATTCTAAGCCATTAATCTATCCATGTTAGGTAGACTGGAAACACTTTTTTAATAAAGTTGGAGATTATCTCAGAGGAACCCAGCAAGAAAGAACACTGTAGGGAAAAATGGAAGTTGCATGGCCAGGATCTTCCCCTCTCCTAAATCTATCCATTGTATTTGTGCAATGATTTAATACTTTGCTTACTGTGCAGGTCCATACTTGCATACCCAGTGGTGATAAGCCATTACTGCAAGTATTGCTATAAAAAAAGCTCCTCTGGTGCTAAGAGCAGAGTAGAGAAGAGAGCAAGAGAGCAGGAGAGAGGAGAGCAGAGGCTGGAGGTGAGGGCAGAGCCTGGGGCAGAGACAGAGACAGAGCTGGATGGGATTTAGCGCTTGACCTACTGCCATGAGAATAAAGCTTGGTATGAGCCCCTTTTTACCCACAATATTCCATTGTCATTATTCAGTATCGCCAAATCCAGAGTGAACTTGCCTGGGGCTGAAACTCTCAGGCTAAACAAACACCATTTAAAAAGAAATGTGATGCTTCTCCTTGAAAATCTTCAGTCTAAGGAGAAGATGAAATGGACAGACTTGAAATGACTTAACATGACCAAACATGTCAGATAACAAAAATATATGAAATGAGAAACTATTTAAAAATATATATTAAATAAGAATTATTTTTCCTGTAAAAATGGACTTCACACTCTGGCCGAGGAGGTCCCTGCTCTGCAACCACTGTGGCTCTAAAATGTAGCTGAGTTTGCTGGAGAGCCAGGCACACTGGGTGAGTGGGTTCTAATCTTGTCTACTCTGCTTGCTAACTAGACAAATTTGGGGGCAATTTCTTAGACTTTCTGAGCCTCAAGTACTTTTTTATTTAAACTCTAAAATGGAATTAAAAATAACCATCTGTCTTTCACAGATTGTTGTAAGCACATACAAGCCAGAAGGCTCTGTTGGGTAGAGTATACATACTTGCTCCTTCTCCAGTGTTAACTGGAGAGTGCTAGTTCTGTGCATGAGCTGTCCAGGGCCTCACAGTTGACTCAGGCTTAAACACCTAGCAGCTGGCATTCTAGGTGAAAAGCAGTGGCTTCCAAGTTAGTGTGTTACAGCACTGCTCTCAGGAAGCAACTGCTACTCTTGCAGGGACTCTGCCTAGAGTACTTCCAACCTTAATCCTGAGGGGTTCACAGAGGAGAGGCTGTAAAGGGAAAAAGGACTCCATCAGGGTCTGGGGCCCTGTACAGAAGGGGAAATGGGCCAGAACTGGTGGATGAGATAGCCTGAGGTGTGAAAACGAAGATGATCTGCTTCTTCCTTAGCGGCCTTGGGCCCAGTTTGCCTCTGGCCTCTGGAAGTCCTCAGGGGCTGCTTGGCAGTTTGCCTGGGACAGTAGGAAATAGCCCTGAGTCCCGACACAGCGCAACTTGAAATTCCTGACTTGGTGACCAGGGAGGGATAGACTCTGGGGCTAGGCTGGAATCCAACTAAGCTCCAGGCAGGTCTGTCCTGAGGCTCATTCTCAGACAGGGGTGTCTGGTTCCGCTCTTGGGGAGAAATGCTTGAGATAACACTATTCCTTGTGGCTCTGGGGCGTGTGATGCCTGCCGGCTCCTCCCAGAATCCCCCTGCCCTTTGCCCATCTTGAATCTGTTTATGTAAGACCTTATTCCTGTGAGATCCTGCCTGATATAAACTCTTCTTAACCCCCTCCCCAACTTAGATTTATTTCATAATTGTGATCATTACTAACTTTAAAATAAGAGTTAATGTGGCTGAAAGTACTAATACTGCCCATTTGCCAATTGAGCAGAGAAATTCCAGAATGTGGCCTTGGCTTTCTTTTGGACATAGGGGCCCAGACATATAAAAAGTCTATTTGCATGAAAGAGGTGCGATGCATTCTCCCCCTGAGAGTGTAAAAGGCTCTCAAATCTGCCTTCTTTCCTGTTTGAAGGATAGGATGGGGATGGCAGACCAAATGGGACCCAGGTGTGGGTTAGGGTCATGGTGGATAAGAGGAGGCCTGGAGCAAGACCAGGATCCTGCATCAGGGAATGTTCCAAATAAGGTGGTAACCTTGTTTCAGGGAAAAAAAATTCCTTAAAGCTCACCCCACAGTAGTCTCCCTTGGAGCAGCAGTTGTCTGGGGGATGCACGAAAAGGCTGCACAACAGAGATGCCTGGCCCAGTTTTACCATGGTCTGACCTCAGTCCAGTGGTGCCTCTATTGTTTGCTTCTTCTCTTGTTCACTCTGGTGAAATGAACATTCAGCTTGGCAGGAACATGGTTTCTTTTTATTTGGTAGAGCGCTGGGCACGTGGAGCATGCTTGATACATGTTGAACTGTAATGCCGTGACAATGAAGTGAACACTTAGCCAGCGGTGACAGTCAGAAAGCCAGCGGAAAGCAGGAGTCTGAGAGTACACACAAGCTCCTGCAGATCGCTCACCTTTGCCATTCAGTGGCCTCCAAAATACACTGCAGCCTGTGACAGATTTGAATGGGGGCATTATTCATGAGTGGTAAAGTATGTGCAAATTGTGGTGAAATCATGCTGGAAGCACAGGAAATAGCACTCAGAGGAGCCCAGTGGCGGAAAGCCAGCAAGCAGCCTGGTGGTGTGCAGTCCCAGGGCAGGATTACCCCCAGCTTCCTGCACCCAGCCCTGCACCTTGGCTAGCTTGCCACCGGTGCTTTGGCTGCTGGGGGAGGACAGACACTATCTTTTCAGGGCTGTCTTTTGTTCTTATGCCTGGTGAGGGATGGTGGCTCTTGTTAACCAAAACACAAGGTAGCTAAGTTATGATTTTTTAAAGAGATCATTCTGGTTTGCTGTGAAAGCAGATTTGCTGCCAAAAAAGAAAAAAAAATCAGTAATTTGAAAATGCACATCCTCTAACGTCCCCAGCACATCAGTTTGGATCATTACTCTTTGGGAATTTACAAGGCACACTGAGAAAAACAGGGTGAGTTTCTCCAAAGGTTTGGACAGGGGGTCCTCCCCAAAGCCCCAGCAGCCAGCAGACCAGAGATGACCTTCAGCGTCTTGGGGGCTCAGCAAGCTCTGCCTAAAACAAACATCAGCACTAAAAGCCCTGTGGAGCCCCTTGAAGGTCTCCAGTTTCCACAGACCTGGGGCGTCTTCCTGTGGGTGGCCTCAGAGGAGTTCCTGGGAGAGAGTAAAGGGCAGCATCCTAAAGCAACTGGCACATGACAGGCTTCCTGGTTCATTGGGGAGATGGGAGGGCTCACGGTTGGGTTTGCCATGTGAGGCCTGTCCCCAGGCTCCTTGGGCTACCATGCACCTGGGATCCCAGACCCCCAGCCCAGTGTAGCACACATGAACTTCCAAGGCCCTCCCTCAGGGACTGGCTTCCATAACCTCCTCTTTTATTACCCCACTTCAGCTCATCCTGCAGTGGATAATAACTGTAAGTTTGAAGAGACAACAAATCCCCTCATCCAGGTTATTTGATCTTATGGCCACCTTGTACAGTGGATGCTGTGTCTGCATTACAGACGGGGAAGGAGAGAGCTTCCTTGGTGTGTCTGATGCAGATGAGTCAAAGCTGGAACCCAGACTTGTCGCCCCCAGCCTGGTGTTGCTACCCTCAGAGGCCTGGACCCTGAGTGGCTGGGGCAGTGATCCTTGGTGAGAAGGTCTGGGCTGCCCTGGGAGCTTCCTGACTCCATTCTGGGTGGGCACACGACCAAGACAAGTGTGTTTACCTCTGGGCCTCAGTCTCCTTATCTGTAAAACAGGCCTGGAGACAGTGCCCACCTTATAAGGTTGTGTGAACACACACCTGTCAGCAGCTACATTTTGGCACCTACAATAGGCTTGGCATTACGCTAAGCACTTTTTCTGTGTGGACTGATTTCCCTCTCACAGTGATCCTGGTGAGGGGAGGGGATAAGTTAGCATCACTATTTTAGAGATAAGGAAACTGAGGCATAGAGAGACAAAGCAATGTCTTTGTGGTAGAAAGACCAGGGACCATGCTCACAGCCACAACACCAGGGCTTGGCTTTTGGTAAGCACTCAAAAATGTTGATAGCTGCTGTGCCTATTACTGGTGTAAGGTGGGATGATAACCAGGGTTCCCCCACCTCATGTATTTTCTCTACAAGTTAGTTCTCTGTGGCCAGAACACTCCAGTCAGGACTTCAGTTGGGTTAAACAGGACTTTTGGTCCCTGTGAAAATGCAGTCTCCCTCGGACAGCTTACCTGAGACATCACCTTGCTTCTGGCATTGGTGTCAGTGAGCCCAGAGATGGTTTGTAAGGTGGGATGGATGGCAGAGAGGGACAGGGATCCTGAGGAGAGGAAATGAGGGACGTGGCTGTTGGTGGGGAGGTGGCAGAATGAGGGCTTACAGAAAGGGGGACTGAGGACTCATCTATCTTACAATTTTCTTCAGCTGTTAAAATGATCCATATTATAGAAGCTCTTTAGAGTTCATTTTCTGAGCACTCTTTTCATGAATTCTTTTAGTGCTGTTATGTGATGGGACTCACAGACTAATGGGGTTTCTTTGACAGATGAGGAATTCAAAGTACAGAGAGGTCATATAACTAGACAGTGAAAATCCCATGCCAGCACCCTGGAGTCCTGCGCCCTGTGTGAATATGTTTTGCTTCCCTCCTCTCTGATAACCTTTACAAGGAAACACTGCGGATAATCCTGGTCTCCTTCTTGGCCTCCACATGGGGGTAAGGGTCGGGGGCTCGTCCTGGCCGTTTTTGGCACCAAAGTGGAGCCTTTCTGGTGGAAGACTTGCCATTTAACTTGTAGCTTCCAATCTCTTCTCCTGGAACCCAGGCTTAATGATGCTTCCCTACCTTCCAGGGATGTAGTGAGGGTTAATTAGATAATGTTTGCATAGGGCTTTGAAGATGAAAGCATCATGTAATTGTTATTACATATCATCTCTTCCAGAAACCAGGAATGCTTCTGCTTCAGGGAACACTTGAACGTGTCTTCACATGTACTTCTCAATTTAGGATAAAACTTGTCATGCGTTGGTGAGCTAATGAAATTGTGTAGAGCACAGAGGATCAAACGGTCAAAACAAACATCAGGCGCTAAGAGCCCTGTGGAGACCCAGGAAGCAGCTGTCAGTGTGCGTGGTGATGGGGCAGCCCACCCATTGAGTCACTGGCTGCTGGGTGGCGCTGTCATAACTGAATCCCAGCACAAGGAACAAGGGTCAGTAACAGAACGTCACTGCTCCAGAGGCCAGAAAGTGCTGAAACAGAGGGAGAGTGAGAAATGACAGTCTTGTAGGGGATGGGGCGGCACACGTCATGAGAGTGAAAGATCCTCTTACCATATTTGAATATTGTTTCAAGAGAAGAGTCCCCTGGTGGGTCTCCTGGCCTCTTATGAGAATCCCAATGCATCAAGCCATGTCTGTCCACTGTCAGGCTAATGGCTTCGTCAGGCATGTCTGTGGCTCATAGCCTTTGGCACCACCCTGTCACCTACAAAATGAAGTCTTGCTCCTTGGAGCCCTTGCCGTGGCATTCAGGACCCTCTATTATCTGCCCCGTGTTGATTTTCCTACTCTGCCCTCACACATTCTCTGTGCGGAGCTCTCTTCCAAACCAAAGCATGGCACTCCCCATGCAGGATAAAAAGGCTCTTCCCACCCCCAGGACACTTACCTGCATGGATCCTGGGTGCTTAGCTCAGTTCCTACTTCTTTCTGTCTTTTTGTCTGATTGTGGGGTCCCAAGAGCTACTGCCCTTCAATCAATTCAGCTCCCTCCCTTCAACTCATAACTGTTTTTATGAATATTTCCTCCAGTGCTATTTAGAAAATCAGGGAGACCAGAGGTTGTTTATTATGTTCATATGGAGCTCTGGGTCATCAAGTTTTAACCTCTGTAAGGGGGGAGGACCCCAGTACCTAACACAGTGCTTGACACACATTAGGCGCTTGTTCCAGTTACCTCTGGCTTACTGACAAATCACCCAAAGTCAGTGGCCTCAACTGAAAACAGTGCTTTGTTATTGTGGTCTCTGGGTCCTGGGGTGACTTGGCTCATCTAGGTGGATCTAGTCCGGGGTCTTTCGGGTGGCTGCAGTCATATGGTAACTGGCTTCGCTCCTCTTGAAGCCTCCTCACTCACAGTCTACTGCCTGGGCTGGGGAGACTAAAACAGCTGGCACAGTGGTGCTCCTTCGGTATGTCTCTGTCGGGTCTCTCCAGCTGGTCTTTCCATTAGTTCCAGGGGAGCTGCACCTCTCACGTGGTGACTCACTCCAGAGGCCTATTGTGCCCCAAAAGAACCCTGCAAACCTGCATGCCCTTCTTCTCACATATGTTGGGGGCCAAGCAGCACTTCCACTGCATCCTATTGGTCAACAGCATCCTATGCTGGTCCCTGTTCAAGAGGAGGGGTACTGACCTCCTTGAAGGGAAGTCTCAAAGAATTTGTGGGCATGTTTTAAAAGCATCACAGTCATCAGTAAGGACTTACTTGTTGGTTGATTGAATGCATAAATGAATGCATGGCCATTTTTTTTGTTTCCAATATAAGTGAAAAGCCATATAATATTACTGTTTCCTTCAACACACCAGACGTATTTATTTTTGTAACATGTTTAAAACTCATGGGAAAGTACAGATTTCTTTTGTCCTTCTTGAAGGACCACATTGTGTCAAGTTATGTTATGTACTTGAATTAATGGTTTAAGGGACTTCAGATATTTATTTCCTTCTGTAGTTGCCCCCAAAATACCTGATAGCATTAGTTATCATGAACCCTTGCTGGCATCTGAGAAAATAATAATTTTCTGATAGTAAAATACCATAGGTGCCTCTGATTTCTTGTGTGTCCTGTGCTATGTACTACTTTGTTCGGGTAAGTTAAGCAAGGTTTTGGAAACTTTGTCCAAGCTTGTAAATTGCTTTGAGATCTCCCTAAGTGTAAATGAAAAACAATTCAGATGTTAAAATCGCAAAAAGTACTCCCCTACTCCCTACCACCTTGGATCCTTTATATGGCTTCCCCTGTGGAATCTCTTAGCTTCAGATATTGTTCCTGGTGATCAGGAGAAAAGCCTGCTAAGCCCTGACTTGTAGGACTTTTATATTTTAATGGCTAGAATGGGAGTTGGGAGAATGAAGAATTTCCATCTGATATTTTTTTTTGTCCCCATCTCCAAACCGAGCTGGCACTCCAGGTGTGTGGATGCAGCAACTTAGAGAAAGCCATTCCAATCAGATGACAAGTCTCTGGCACCGTTCCCTGATTCAGTAACATTGCTTGTCTGCCTATTATGTGAACTGCCTGAACTAGCACACATGAAAGGTTCCGTGGAGGAGAAAACACTATGGAACAAGGTGGTTTCCAGGCCAAGAAGTATTGGAGATTGGCTGCCGGGGTGAGGCTGCTCCCAGCGTGGGAAAGGCCTGGCTGAGTTCATGGGAAGAAGGAGGCAGACCCCTGAGCATGCAGGGGTGGGGGGAGGGTAGTGACGTAGGCCAGGAGGAAAGGCTAGGATCCGATTGTGGAAGTCTGAGATATGCTGCTGAGGGCTTTGCTCTTTATCTTTTAAGAAATGGGAAGCTGTGGCTGGTGGGAGGAATTTTAACAGGAAGCCGTGGAGAACACACCTGAGATTTGGGATTACAATTCAGGGCGCAATGTGGTAGGATGAAGGGATATTTGAAAGGGAAAGGAAATGGAGTGAAGGGGACCATTTGGAGGGCAGCGTACAGCCCAGGAAGTGGACAACATATGCCCTGAGTGGCGGGGATAGAGAAGGAAGTGGAGGAGAGACTGAGATGTCCGATTCATGTTATGTTAGAATTTGGACTCTAGTGTGAGAGTTGAAAGGGAAGAAGGGGTTTGGATGTTCTGTGTTGAGGGTTTGGATGGCTGATGACACCAATAACAGATCCAGGCATGCGGGGAAAAGCGTAGGCCTGTGGGGAAATAGAGTTCAGGGCTGCACACTAGAGGATGTAAGCCCCTTCAGGAGATGCATGCCTCCCCAGGCAAGGTTGTATTTAGAGTGTCTTCTATCATTTCTTTGCAAAGGAGAACGTTAGCATCTATCATTGCCTCTTGCTTTTTCATTATTCTTTTAAACTCAGTTACTCAAAGTGTGGCCAGATCATCAGGGTGGTCCATGGGTGGGGGCTGGCTAGACATGCACAATCTTTAGTCCAATCTGAGAACCGTTGATCTAGAACCTGTGTTAAAAAATATCCCCAGGTGATTCTGTGCACATTCAGGTTGAGGAGCACTGCCTTAGGACTCTGCTCTCTTGTCCTCTACCTCCTGCTCTGTCCATGTCTCAAAATGTTACTGAAATCTCATGTACAAAATAATCTTACTTTCAGGTGAGCATTCTGGGACGCTATTGTGGATGAAATATAAAAATGGGAAGAGAAACCTACCCCCGACTTCCCTTCCCATTACTGCTGGTCCCTGTGGCTCATGGTGCATGGGACACCCATGTGTAATGTCCTGGGACAGAAAGGACAGTGGCCATTTTTCTGACACATGCCACAAGCCCTGGGGCCGGAGGCACAGCTCATTTTCCCTCATGAACACATTTGCTCCTATGATGAATTTCTTCATATTAATCCTTGTATAATTGGGGCAAAAGCTGCTGCTGCTAAGAAGATTCATTGTGTACCTTATGCTTTGTGGTTTACAGAAGACCTGCCTTTATTTTTCTGTATCTTCAGTAACTCATCTCAACAGGGTGAGCTGAATCCTGCTTGGTTCAGTTTTCAGCCAAACTTACTCTTTACTTCGTTTAGTTTTTTAATACTCTTCAAGGCTCTTCTTGCCATACATAAATGGATGTGTTGTTTTTTACTGAGAAATCACTTATTTTCTCAAGGGAGTAAGTAAAATTATTTTATTTTGACTGTTCACAGGGAATCAATTCCTGCAGTATGTAGGTGGAATTAGGGGTACAGATCGTCCTCCCAGAGGGCTGGCTGCAATGCCTACTCTTCTCCTCTGTGTATAGCTGAGAGATGAGCTGATCTCTTTCCAGACATGGAAATTATCTGGACCTGAGATTCTTTACATGCCAGTCACTGTAGGCTTGATTATTTCAGCTAGATTTTTATTCTTTGACATAGGTAGGAGGACATCAGAAGAGAGTTTGGCTTCTTCTTTCACAAGTAATGGCAATGGCTGTGGCAATTTCTCCCTTGGTCAAAAGATCTGGATGTAGTAAATGACACTACTGGCTTGCCTTCACAGTCCCAACAAACCCAGAATTCCTTGTAATGAGAAGAAAATGGCTTCCATGTCATTTTAGAGGTTAAGAATTCTAAAAACTATATAATGACAAATTATCCGTGTGAGTTACATTCCATTTCTTGTAAGTGCATGCCTGCCGCATACCCTTTGTGGTTCTTTTTTGGAGGAAATGAAGTTATCTAAAAAATAAAAAAATCCAAAATTCTGGTTTTTGTAGTTTCATTCTATTTATGTTTTAAACTACTCTTTTTATGATGTATCTAGCTATTAGAATTTCATGATTACTTCTCCCAACATTGGCTTAGGATCACTAAAGCAAACAGCATTAAAAAATAGCTTACAGTTTTAAAAAAGAGTATAAACATTTAACTGATTATACCTTTCCCCCTCCACACACACATTCACACAGATGCACATAAACACTTTCACACACAAAGTGTAATTCCGTGGCTGCAAGTTAGCTGACTGTGTAGTGACTGAGTATAGAGTCCTACTTATTACATCTGTTTGGACTCAGCTTCTTTTCCTGGTGCTAAATCTGTTAGCTTGCATGCAAATACCTGCTTCCAGGGGACAGAGGCTTGTGAAGCTCTGGGCCTAAATTGACTGCTGAAGTTATAGTATTGAAATGCCTCAGGTAAAAAATTCAGTCAAAAGAAAAACATTAAGTCGACAGCTATGTAAAGCATGCTGCCTGACAGCCTAGGATACCGGGGGGAATGGAGAAGCTACTGCAAATAAGGTCAGCAGAATTAACATTCAATTACCCCTCGACTATGAAAGCCTACAGGGGGCAGATGCCACTCTTCCAAATACATTTCTGACTTCAGTGAATTTTAGGTTAATCCCTCCCCCATTTTTTTTTTTTTACAAGAACTGTCTGAAAATTAAAGGATAATTTAACTTCTCCTCCCCACCCCAATGTGAAATGTTCTCTTAATTTGTAACTGCTTTGGCCTCTAAGTGCGCAGAATAGGGTCAATGTGGCCAGGGTCGCCCCTTGGTCCGTGCCACACTGAAAGAGCTGTTCCAGTCTCAGGATCTTTCTTTCCCTCCGCCTTCCCACTGCATTGCCGGTTATCTAGCTTCCAAAGGATCCTCATTCTCATATGCTTAGTGGGAATTCTCTTTCCACATAGGATTATCTATGAAAAAGATGTTTTCCATCTGCTCTGAACTTGATCTAAATTATTGTACTGCATACAGGTTGACCTTCTTAGATGTTTTTTTCTCTACCTTGTTCTCCAGCTCCATCCTTGATTAAAAATTCATCATCCGTTGTCCTCTGAATAGTGTGCATGCATAATGCAGAGTTTTAAATTATTTTCCCCTTATATTGCTATTATAGCAATCTTTATACATGTTCTCTGGAGATGCATATCTTGAAATTACTGTTGTAGTGTGTATACACTAACACAATGTCCTCCATATTGCTATACAGTTCACCAAAATGGCTGTGAGAAATATTTGTGAAATCACTAGCGCTTGTGAAAATTCCTGTTTTCCCTCATGTTTGTTGGCACTGGCCATTTGAATATTTATTTTTTGTCAGTGTTGCTGTATATTGATGTGTGTATTTTGGAATTCTGTGCACCTACCAATTTGGATGTGGACTTCTTCATATCAGCCATCCCCTTTCTCCATCAGCAATAAAACATTTACATCCTTTGCCCATTTTTCTATTGGGTTGCTTCTTGTTTTTACTGATTTATGGGAGTTTCTTAGGCATTCTGGGTGTTAATCCTCTCTTGGTTATATACATTGGAAATATCTTCTTTCTATCACCTGTTTTTTAATTTTGTCTATAGTGTATTTTGTGGAGCAGAAATCTTCAATTTTGATGTAATCAGATATTTCCATTTCTTTTTCCTTTATAGGTAGTGCTTTTTCTAAATGCTTAAAAAAATCTTCATCCCAGGGTCATAAAGCTAGTTCCTATGCCCTACATTATATTATATTGTGTTGTACTATATTGTATTGTACTAAGGTTTTTAAACCCATTGGCATTCATTTCTTGCTTATAGAGTGAGATGGGATATACTCAGATAATCAAATCTTTTCATTACAATGAATTGAGTTCCCCAACACCTTGATTACATTACCTATGTTTTCTCTGCTTATGTGGGATACCATTTCTATTATAGCTCAATTTTTGTGTAACTATTGGTCTGTTTTTAAATTCTCCATTTTATTCCATTGCTCAATTTGTTAATAACTGGGCCAGAAATATAATCTTTTAATCATCATGCACCATATCTTAATATCTGGTAGAGTGATTCTAACTACCTAGCTCTTGTGTTTCAGAATCTAGCTGGAATTTTGATTGGAACTGCATTGGTTTAATATAATCCTTGATAGCTTTTCACTTTCTACCTCTGTACATGTGGAATACTGCCTCCAAATAGCTAATTTGGAGACAAACTCTGCAAAGCTAATATGGAAAGGTCCAAAGTTCTAGAGAAGGAATGAATTTCTGTGCTAAATCCAGCTTTCAAATTCTTTAGTGGAATAACTATGATGTTGGTTTTGAGAAACTCTTCCCTTGTGAGTCCTTATTCATTCATACATGCAGTCACCACTTGCCAAGCAATAATTGTGCAATTTTTGTGTATATAGTACAGCACTAAGTTTCATCAATAAACATTTCTGAGCTTCTAGTTCACTCACATGTTTTAGATGAACTAACTTCTCCTTTGTTGGAAGGGACTTAACTATTGTTTAGACAATGAGACTTTGGGGGATCCATATTTTGTAGTAAAGAACTCTGCTAATGTAGTGTATTTTAGTAAATGACACCAACACTATCCTGGGTTAGTGCTGTCAGATTTGGACCCATATATTGGCACACATTCTTTGGAAGTCTGAACTTCAGTATCTCCATTCTTACACCAACTAGCAGGGCAGTTAAATGATGTGAACCTCCATTTGCTCATTTGCAAAATTAAGACACTGGATTAGGTGGTTTCCAGAATTTCTTTTGGCTTTACAATGAATTTATAACTCTCTGACATGAGGAGCGTGGAAGCCTTTTGATTATCCACAAAAGGTTACCTGGGGGCCTGGAGTGTGAAGTGACTGACACAAGGGGAATTCTTCCTGAGGGAGCAGATATGGGGCAGAGGGAGGAAGATGGGGTGGGATGGGGGCTCTTGGGAATGCAGGGGCGGAGACAAGGCAAAGAGCTGCACCCACACGTGTGTGGGAGGGATGGTAATGTTCCAGCTGAAATATGTTCAAGCTGCAGTTGAAGATCAGGGAGAAGTGAGGATGTCAGCTGCTGATAGACCTTAAAATAATGAATATTAATGATATTATTATTAATGTGTCCATCGTTTCCTTATACAATATAAAGTCATAGGTTATCCATCTGATCTTTAGAATCACATCCTTATGCATTATAAGTATCCTTAGCTTAATTTTGTGCATGAGAAAACTGAGGCATGGGAATTCAAATGGCCTGTCAGCCTGCTATGGGGTGCTGGTGCCCAGCTCATGCCCTCCAAAATGTCTGTAATGTCCACCTTCCCACAGTGCATGGACCAGAGTGCTAATTTGATGAGATAAGCATTTAGGAAGAGCCTGTGGCTCCTCCTAGGGTGTCTTTGGCTGTCTTTAGCACCCAGTGCTCTGAGGGAAGCCCCCTTGATTAAGGGAGAATACTCCCTGACCCCCTTAAAAAAAAAACAAACTCATCTTCTTCGTGTTGTTGAGGTAGACCTGCCATCTGCTGGACTGATCACACTCTTCTGACCTTGTGGATCTGATGGTCAATGGGAAAAGTGCAGCAGTGGGAAAAACAAGCCCTGAATTTCTTTCTCCATATTTGTGTTCCTGTGCTTTGCATCTTCCTGATTTTTTAGCATAGAAGAGTTCAATTAACATATAATTGACACATTTTTTAGTTGAATGGTTAAGATGGGCTCTTATTCTTAAAATAGCATTATAAAAATAGATGGAGACAGACTCAGAGCCTGGCAAGGCTATCCAAGTGTTCGGAGGCCCCTGCCTTGTTGGGTAGGGTTGAGCTGGCAGCTGGTGTGTAGCGTACCTTATGGCCTCATGCCAGGGGTGTGGGGCTTGTCTCAGCGTTTACTGCTCAGGACACACTTGTGAAGCTGTGTGTGCTTCTGCGTTTCTCAGAAGGGTAATTTTGATACCATTTCCCTAGAACCAGCAGGCATTCTGTCTGTTCTCATCTGAAATGCAGATACCTTGAATTCAGATTTCTTTCAACATAAACATTTCATTTTTTTCTTCCGTCCATTCAAGCTCATCTTCCTTTTTAAAGCATGCAGATTTTTAATACCCTAAGAAATAATTTCCAGAAAAAATAAAAAACAAAGAGAGTCTGTGATTTACTGTTTTACATTTCTAAAAGTGGTTAAGTTGGTTATCATGACTATTTAACTTAAATTTACATTTTCAGAATCATTGATGATTTCCCCAGGTACCTCAAGGGAAAAGTAAAAGGGAGCAACTTTGCTTTCTACTATGAAAAAAAAGTTTCATGCAGACACCAAAAGGTGCAATTTTGTAATTTGATTATGTGAGATTTTTCTGTTTGCAAAACTAGATTTTTTGGTATTCTAATAGAGTTTAAAATATTACCCATGCCCAATAGCAAAGATTCTGATTTACTGTTACTAGAATACATTAGATGACAAAAGCACTACCAGGTTGAGAATCATACCTAGATCATCTCTGATCTGAAGGATTTTTGATGGGAGCTGTGTGTGAAAAGCAGACCAAGCAGGACATTTTTGTTAACTTAAAACTTTTTATGAATATTCTGGTTTATTTTATTTTATTTTTTTATTAGTAGACCAGTTTTAGGTTTACAGAAAGATCAAGTAGATTATACATATTGTATAATCCTCCTGAACACAATTTTGCCTATTATTTACATCTTACATAGTATGGTGTATTTGTTATAATTAAAGAACTGCAATGTTGATTATTACTAACTAAAGACCATAGTTTATGCAGATTTCCTTAGTTTTTCTCTAACTCTCTTTTACTGTCTCAGAATCTCATCCAGGGTACCACATTACATTTAGTTAACACCCCTTTTAGATGTGATTTTCTTTATTTTTGATGACCTTGAATGTTTTTAGTAGTCTGGGTGGATACATTGTAGCATGCCCCTCTGTTGGGATTCCAGTCATGTTTTCCTTATGAATCAGAGGTTTTGAGGAGGAAGGTCGCAGAGGCAAAGTGCCATTTTCATCACATCAGACTCAGGTGACATAATACCAATTGTTGATGTTGACCTGGATCAACTGGCTGAAGGAGTATTTGTCAGATTTCTCCACTTGACAGTTACTCTCCCCCTACTTTCTATACTGTGGGTCTCATATCACCTTATGTCTCCTTATAGGAGATAAAAATCTCATATAACCAAATCACCTAGAAAATAGAGAAAAAAGAAGGAAATCATAAGGAGTGGGTTCCCTCTTATTTGAACATTTGATGCATGCAAGATTTGTCCCTATTCCCATTTATTAATTTACTCAATAATTATGTGTATCATAATTTAATCTAATATAACTTATTTTTTTTCAAATTGCTCCAGGTTTGGCCATTGGGAGTTCTTTCTACTTGTCTCTTTGACATACCCTCATCATTGGGTTTTTTTCCTTTTTTAGTACTTTATTTTTCTGGCACTGCAAGATGCTCCAGGCTCACCTTGTATGTATTTTCTGTCCCAGTTCTAGAATCGGTCATTTCTCCATGGTGCCCTGTTTCCTTTTATTGGAGAATGGTACCAACATCTGGAGGTATATAGTTTATCTTTAAGACACTGAAGTCAGATAGGTTAAAAAACTCCAATTTAAGTCAGCATAGACTACCAATGTTCTGGATAACTGAATATTTTAATTAATTGGCACTAATTCATTCATGATTTGACATTTTAGAGAAGATTTGTTTTTAATTGTTCTTCAGTTTATTCAAATGTGAGTAGTGACACTTGTTTGTGAATGGCACGTCCTCAAACATGCTAGAAAGTGGACATAAATTAGCTTGGGTCAGTTATACTCAAGGCTCACTCTATTATTTATTTTCAAGTTTATGCAAATAAAACATATCTTTTTCTACTCCCCCCAGCTGCTTCCCCATCCCCCAACAACTATAATACTCTGGCAGTGAAGAAGCAGAGTTCTGGGAGTTCACATGCAGTTCTGGACCTTTGGGGACCTACTCTATATTTTATTAAAAAGAGATTATCTTAGTGTGATAAGTTGCAACTCAATAGTAGAATCATTTGCTTGCTTGATCATAACTCTATGAAGATATATGTACAGGAATTGAAGAAAATATTCCAAAATGCTAAGAGTGATGCTTGGTTTCAAATGAAATATGTGACATTTTTCTTTCCATTTATAATTGCAGAAAACTGAAAAAAAAAACTAACAACTTACTTCTACACGCCCATGAGACAGTGTTGGCTGCCCATCTAGCTGTCCTGCCAGCCTCAGTCAGGCTTTGCTCTCCTGACAGCTCCTGCCCTCCTGTTCTGCCCTTCATCAACCCCAGAGAACTCCACAGCCCTGAGAAAATTTATTGTTAACCTCAGTCCCTTCAGTATAATTTTGCACTTCAAAAAAGAGTGTATCAAAGAAATTAATGACTAACTGGTGAATGTATAAAGGAAACTTATCTCTGAGAGTTTTGCTGTCCCCAACCCACAACTAAGGGGAATATATGCCAGACACTGTCAATGCACCCCTGTGACCCTGAACAAATTATTTTACTTCTGGGCCCTCCTTTGTCATACTGAACAATTAAAAGGGTGAACTTAATAAGTCTCTGAGGTAATATTCATCTTAGGATGTGATATAATTTTACTTCTTTACTTTTGTTGCCTCTACTTTGGTGTCAGATCCTAAAAATCATTTCCAAGACCAAGATCAAAAACAACCAGTACTACATTAAACTTTTGCACAGCAAAGGATATAATAAACAAAATGAAAAGACACTATGGAATAGAAGAAAATATTTTCAAACTATTTATCTGATAAGTGGCTAATATCAAATATATAAGGAACTCTTAAAACTCAATAATAAAAAAATTGATTAAAAAATAGGCAAAGGATTTGAGTAGATATTTTTCCAACGAAAATGCACAAATGGGTTACAGGTATATGAAAAGGTGTTAAGCATCACTAATTAGCAGGGAAATGCAAATAAAAGCCACAATGAGCTATCACCTCTCACCTATTAGGATGCTCATTATCAAGAAAACAAGAGATAACAAATGCTGGTGAGGATGTCGAGAAAAGAAAACCCTTGTGCACTATTGGTGGGAATGTAAATTGGTGCAACTGCTGTGGAAAACAGTATGGAGGTTCCTCAGAAATTAAAAATTAGAACCACCATATGATCTACAGCTCCACTTCTGGGCATATATCCAAAAGAAATGATATCAATGTCTACAACACATTCCCATGTTCATGACAGTATTGTTCACAATAGCTAAGATATGGAAATAACCTAAGTATTCATGGATGGATAAAGAAAACATGCTATATGCATGCACACATTCAGCCATAAAAAGAAGGAAATCCTACCACCTGTGACAACATGGATGAAACTGGAGGGCATTATGCTATGTGAAATAAACCAGACAGACAAAGAAAAATATTCTATGATATCACTTATATGTGGAATCAAAAGAAAAAAATGTTGAACTCATAGAAACAAAGAGTAGAATGGTGGTTGCCAGGGGATAGGGGATAGGGATAATTAATGGTAGCTAATAATACTGTATTATGTACTTGAAATTAAACAGAAACAAATGTGGAATTGTGGGTATTGCCAGGGGCTGGAGGAGTAGTTAGTAATACTATATCGTACACTAGAAATTGACTAAGAGAGATCTTCAGCGTTCTCCCTAACAAAAGCAAATACCTATGTGAGGTGATGGATGTGTTAATTAACTTAATTAGTCATTTCACAATATTTACATATGTCAAATCACATTTTACAGTTTAAATGTATTATATTTTTGTCAATTATACCTCAGTAAAGCTAAAACAAAGACACAATATAGAAGAAAAATTTTTCACTAAGTTCAGTGACTATCACAAGCTAGTGTGGGGTAATTATTATTTTCATCTCCATCTTTGACATCTTTTCTAAATTCTTGATGAAAAATTTTCCATGGGTACATCTTCTCTTACCAGGCAATACGTAATTTTACCCTTTGGTTGAAGGAAACAACATATTTAATTTTATTTTTTCATGTTATGTATTTGCTCATTGGTTCTTTATCAGGACAGATGAACAGCTTTATCTTCCTTACACAGAAGTTTTTAGGGCAGTAGTTTTTTAAGACTTTTGGTTCCAGGATCACATTATTGCCACTAGCAACTCAAAAGAAGTGATTCACTGAATATAGACCTCATTTGTGACTCACAAATAGTCTGAGTCACAAGTGAGGTGATGGCTGTTTCTGATGAGCCATTACGTTGTATCAGGAACAGCTATCGGGCCTTATTATTTGGGAAGCAATAGTAACACATGGACCGAAAGAGGAGAACTTCGACAGCATTTTCTGCAGACTTCACATGTGATGGGCGAGGAAGCTGAAGGTGTTTGCCCAAGCTTATACAGTCAGTTAACAGTGGGATTCTTGCAGTCCAGGCACTTGGCTGGTTACCTCTGCCACAAAGTCCAATGACTGATTATGATGGACCCTAGGATGCAGGTACTATGAGGCAGTGGATGAATGTTTTGGTTATCACTATGTCCCTACTGCTTAGAATACTGTTTAGCATCTTACAAATGTTCAATAAATATTTGTTAGATGATAAACCCTAAACGATCCATGGATCACTTTGAGAATGTCTAAGGTTTAGCAAATGCACCTTAGTAATATAACATTCAACATTATTCCATTAGAATTTATTGAAGACTTGATATATGTCAAGCACTGTACTCGCTGCCTGGGGCTACAACCCTGTGCAAAAGTTCATGGAGCTTGCAGTCTCACTGGGGTGTCAAAGAAATAGAAAAACGCAGTTATGATTACAAAAGTGACAAGTGTTATGTAGAGGAACAGTCTCTCAGGACCCGAGATGGAAGGACTGGTCAGGGAGGCCAGAGAAGACTTCTTGTGTCAGGGAGGAGGTGCTGACTAGTGATGAGGCAGGTGTCCCTTGTTATATTTGTTTGGGGAGTGTGTGTGTGTGTGTGTGTGTGCGCGTGAGTGCACAAAAGGCATAATGGGAACTGAAAAGTACAAAGAATCCTTTCCACTGTAGTATGGCAAATAGTTTGGGAAAAAGCCAGAGTGAATCAGAGCTGCGAGGTCACTGACGCAGACATTCAAGCCCAGACAATGGGGTCAGAGACACTCAGGAGGCCTGGGACAGGCTAGGGACCAGAGATGAGAAAGAGAGGTGCCAAAGGCTTCTCATTCCTGACTTGAGCAGCTGCGTGGTGTTCAGCATATGTCTTCCCCACAGTAGAGACTCCCAGAGGAAGGTCAGGTCCAGGAGCCAGGGTGTGGAGCACAGTGAGCAGGCAGGTATTGAAGATCATGATTATGATGGATTTAAGATTTTATCGAAAAATACTTAGACCACTCTAAAAATTTCTGGATTTGACCTTAAGAGATTGTGAAGAATTTTAGTTAAATTGTATGTAGATCTTTGTATGTAGATCAGGATCACTGAGTACAATTGCAGTATGATAGATGGGGAGGCAGGCAGGGCAGCAGCGTGTTCCTTTAGGGGTTGAGGAAACTGAGGCCCAGAGAGTCAATATGATGTTCCTCAGGGCCCCTAGGAAATTACTGACAGAACTGAAGTAGACCTGCCCCCTCTCAGTACAGGACCTTTGCATGGTACAACTGCCTCTTAATCTCTTTGTGTTGCTGGACAAAATTTGAATTTGTAACATTCAGTATTTAGGATGAGCTCAGGGTTGGGAAAATCCTAGGACAAAAAGAAAGAAGAATCTTTCCCCCTATCAGTTTTACTGGACATCTTTAAGCTTCCCTGTGGAATTTGGAGGTTGATGAGAGTTCTTTCATGCCAATCCACCAGCTGTGTTTGGGACCATAAGACTTTAACTATAATCCAATATTTTATCTCATGTTTCAGATCCACACTCCAGAAATGTCTCATGTCAGCATGTGTCCTCCAGGATGGGGACTCTGCAAAATACTCTTTAGCCATGGAGGAGCACCTAGAAATGTTCTATTTTGCTAGCATTGTGAAAATAAACCTAGAATTCTTAAAAATTTTTGACCATCCAATATCTGCATTTTTTTTATCATAGTAAAATTATTGTGCTAAAGAGACATACTTCTTTTCCTCTCTGGCTATGTCTAAAGCAGCAGACTTGGGAGAAGCAGAGATATGAGGCAGCTACTTAGGTAAGTCAGTGGAAAATGGGTTTATTTTCCCAATAGTTGAAAAACTTCATATTGATAAAAAATAATAGCCATAAGTTACAATTCTATTCTTTTCCTTGGTAGTATATATTAAGCCCATGGAGTCAGGCTGTGACATGACTAAGCTGATTATTTTAAAGATCATTTCATGTAGATTGATCCAATTTGATCACATAATGGAATTTTATAAAACCATCTGGATAACCGCTGATTTTATTGTGTTTCTGTTTTACCTTGGCCAGAAGGAGAAGGCCTAGCATAGAACATACACTATTCACTTGAAAGATGTGGGTGTTGCATGTTCCTTGACAATCCTTTCTCTGGGCCAGTCAGGCAGGGCCAGTAGGGATGCATTCTCCAGGGTCAGCTGCACTGCAGGCTGTGTGGCAGAGGCCTCCTCAGGTGAACTGAGATCCCAGTATCTTCTTAACTTTCTGTCCCCAGCATGGTACTTTGGGTATTGGGCCCTTGCATGGTCAATTTTTAATAGGACTGAATAGATGGATATATATTTATTAACAGAATTTAATATATTGATGCAATATCTCATGCCTTTATCAGAAATAAAGGAAGGCTGCATCTTATTAAATGCCCCATGAGAACTGGCACTTGGTATGAGGTGACGAGGTGCTAAAGAGGTCTTACACAGCCAGCAAAATGTATATTTCACCAGCTTCCTAACTTTCCCCCCCAGCAATTGCCAGCTAAACCTACAACTTAACCCTTCAGTCTGGGCATTTATATTGGCATGATACCAAAATCATACCATAAATGCAGTTACTCTTTGCAGAGGGAATGTGAAAATATTCGGTATCTATGTTTATTATTGTAGATGTCACATAAAGCTGTGGGGTCTTGTGGATTCCATCGTAATTCCAGTGTCCTAAGGTGATGACTGAAACTGTGAATTCATTATGCACATCACCACTTACCTTTGTTCTTACTTTAGCAACTCTGGAGTACTTACTTTTATGTCACAGTTACAGTGATCATATGATTTTTCCAGCTTTATCAAAGTATAACTGACAAATAAAAATTATACACACACACACACATACATGGCATGCTACCTGATATTTTGATATACATATCCATTGTGAAATAATCACCTCAATCAAGCTAATTAAATACCCATCACCTCACAGTTATATTTTCTTTTCTCCTTTTAAAGGATAGGAGCACTCAATATCTAGCCTCTTAGCACATTTCAAGTATACAGTATAGTATTATTAACTATACTTACCATGCTACACATTGGATCTCCAGAACTTAATTATCTTGCATCACTGAAATTGTACTTTTTGGCTCAAATCAGACACATGATTTAAAAGTTGGTCTCATAAAAGAGCAGAGTATTTGAGATACCTTGCAAAAGAAGGTATTCAGATGTGAGCAACAAAAAACTCAACTCAATGACTTACCAGTAAGGAAAAGTTATCACTCATAAGAAGCCCAGAGAAAGAGCAAGCCCACAGGAAGTTGGTTCATTCAGTGGCTTGACAGAATATCAAGGGTCAGGTTTTTTCCATACCTTTTCTCTCTGTCATTCTCCATATGTTGCCTTTTGTTCCTAGACTTGCTCCTTCATAATTGCAAGATGGTGATGCAGTTCAAAGTGTCCCATCCTCATCCATCCTCATACAACATTGTCTAGAGGCCAAGAAAGGAAAGACAGCTCATTTCTTTTCACATCCTACTTTAAGATAGAGGAACATGTCTCCAGAAGAGCTGGCAGGACTCTCATGTCTCATGGGCCGGAATGGCAAGGATGCCCTTCCTGACCCATTCACCAACCATGGGGAAAGGGTATCCCATCTTCCCTGGAGCACACAGCCACTCACTACCCCCTGCTCTGGGGTTCTGGCGTGAGGAGTAGGTGCAGGAATGACTGGTAGGCACCAGCCACTGTGTGCAACATCCTCTCGTCCCAATGGTTCTGAGAAGTCCTTACTCTGGCCAGGCTCTTGAACTAATTGCATCAGCACCAAGAGCTTCCACTTATCTTGAAACAAGCCCTGTTATGGATGGAACAAGGTGTCAGAGGAGGGACCTCAAGTGTCAGCTCTGCTCACATCATCCAGTGTCAAGCCTCCCTGGGTCTTAACTTGCTGTTTGTGCGAAATCAGAGGCTGGGTACATGGCCTCTTACATTTCCTCCAGGACTGTGCTGGGCCTTGCCTATTGTTGAAGTGACCTAGTTGGTAATGAACTCGCAGAGAAGAGATCTGCTGTTGGACAGGCGTGTTGCTTGTGGCATGTTTTCCACCCCGGTACCGTTGGATGTCATGGAGCTAGTTTTTCAGGCCCTAGTTCTCTGGCTCATCCTTCCCACATACTTCAGCTTCTCAACTTGTCCTCTGTTGGTCAGTTTGAGTGATTAATACTGAAGACCTGCTGATAATTTGTTAGGTGAGTGACCTCAGAGGAAAAGTCTCACAGAATGGGGTTTCATGGAGGGAAGGCGGGTGGGAGAAACATCTGTGCTCACTCAGGCTAATAGGCTAGAAAGATCGAGTGAGTCTGGAAATGTGCCTTTGTGTGATTAGGAAGCAGACCAGTGAAAATCACAAGGTAATTGTGAGTGAAATATTTGGGTTTTGAGTTTAAGGATGTATGATGGATTGAATTCTAAATATTTAAATGGAATTAAGATAGAAATACACCATATAAAATTTTTATCTTCTCTCATTCTTTTTTCCTGTTAGGAAAAAATATCTAACAGAAATAGACAGCAAGGAAAAGAAAGAAAGAAAGAAAGGAACTCATTTCCAGTAAAGGGAAATATGCAACAATTAGTTACAGAAATGTCCATAATGATTTTAATTTTTCCAACTTTATGGCACATATTCCTAGACACATTGCTTAATAGTGATTATCTTGGATGGACTCAGCTTTTCCTTGTCACTGTTTACTTCTTTCCATGAAGCAAACATCTGGGGAAACATCTTAAGCTGGATCCTAAATTAATTTCCTAAAAGTAATAAAACACAGAGTTTTACATCCCTTGTATTTTCTGATATTAAATAAATATGTGTTCTTACATTGCTTCTGCACTGTGACTAAGGAGACATCTCTATGTGGAATTTCTTTTAAAATAGCTATTAGAAAAAAATAATCTATTTGAGCATTTAGTAGGTTACAGAACAAACATCTAGTTATATGCCCAAAGATTTAAACTTTCTATGGATTCTTGACATTCTGTAGATCTATATAAAACATCATGGATTGCAATAATCATATTGGTTTTTAGCATAAATCAAATTGAATCCACAAATATCACATCAAATGAGTGATAAATAATTTCAAAGAAGGGGAGTCTTATCAATGTTTCATGAATATGTCACACTGTAATTTTTAAGTCTACCCTTTTGAGTACTGGCCTAAGTTTTGGTGGATAATTGAGTCATTAGAAACCACTGACTTCCAGGTAAACAAGATGTTGGTGCTATACTATGGATAGAAGTCCTTGGCTATCTGTTTGAAGATTGGTGCAGCTGCTGGTTCTTTGGCCTCTGCAAATTTCGGATGGACTATCATAGAAACTCAGATGAACTATAGATATCTTTTACATAGGAGCAGTTGTTATATGTAACAAAACCCAAAGCCAAGTCAAAACTATGACTCGAATACAGTTCAACATTGCATTTATATTTTGCTAAAATTGTCTATGTTTTTGGTATATATTACAGGGGGGCAGGGTTAAAAGTTCTATAACATTCATTCTAAACTAGCAGCTGAAAAAAATTCAAAAATTGATAAGGAGTTATATTCTCTTTAATTTTTTTGTTCAATAAAAAACTGATGAATTTTCTAGTAAGCAAAAATGAAGAATTGATCAAGACGTTATTATTAAATAAAAATAGTATTGTTATAAAATATGATTTTAGTTTTGAAAATCTTTTCAAAGTTCCTTTGTAATTTGCTAATGCAGATAGTTGAAAAATACAAAACAAAAAAATACTTTATCTATGTAAGACTCATCATTTTCCCTAAGTAATGGTTTTGTTCTGATGCTGTAATTAATAAACTTAAATGATATTTTTAGAGTTTATTATAGGCCAGTCACTTTTCAATACATC
Source organism: Manis javanica (assembly GCF_040802235.1). Taxonomy (NCBI): domain Eukaryota; kingdom Metazoa; phylum Chordata; class Mammalia; order Pholidota; family Manidae; genus Manis; species Manis javanica. Next base: position 97,440,896 of record NC_133157.1, on the reverse strand, counting down.
CTGTGGGGTAAGTAATATCCTCATTTTAAAAATGAGGAAGATCAGGCTGAGTGTGGTTAAATCGTTTGCCCAAATTCTCATCACTAACAAGTGACAGTCTGGGGTTTGAACTCACCACACTTGCCTGTCTCTAAAGCCTAACTCTGTCATGCCATCCAGACTGAGTATGAGAAATATTTCCTCTGTTATCAACAGTCTGAAAGAAATTCAACTCTTAAAGTCAAACAGAAGCTACTGCCTTACTTTTCTTCCAGGAATCTCAAATTACAGATGAACAATCTGGTGTGATTGTTACTATCTCATGCTTATTAAACAGAGTCACACAGTCTTTGGGCCAGTCAAGACAGGGACAATGTAGGGCCAAGGGACATTCCCAAAGAGCATTAAAGGCATTCTCAGAGGCAGGCTGAAAGAAAGATTGTGCAGTGTCTTCCACTTCCCAGCCATAAAGGTACAATTTCTGGGTCTAACAATCACTCCTTTCAGACTTTTGTGGGGCTGTGCTCTCTCCCAAAAATATGAAAAATTATATTATATGGTGAGAAAGAGTTTACTCTTTCTTTATGGACTGTGAAAGTTTATTTTCAGAGCTTTATAGGGTTATGGAGGGCAATGATCAGCTGTCTAATTTCAGCACATGTGAAAATTTGGAAAGTAGCAATACAAAATATTTGAAATGTGTAGATTAGGTCACAAACTGTAGAAAGTTATAATAAGGCTAACATGAGAAGAGTGAAGCACTTTCCTCTAGGTTTATCTGAATTAGGTGTACTGTACATAAATTCAGTAATCTCACAGTTTTAGTTGTTCATTCTTAAATATTTTCATTTCTTATGATTTTAATAATCTCTATGATAGCTAATCATTATAGCCATTACTGTGCATTTGTGTGTGCACATATGTGTACTTGTGTGTAGGTATGTGTGCCTGCATATGTATATATCTATGTGTAGTTGTATGTATTGTGGGGCTGTGATTTTTCATGTGTGTATGTATGTACTTGTGTGTGTTTATGCAGAGGTATGTGTAGGAGTATGTGTCTCTGTGTGCATGCATATTTGTGTGTATATGTATGTAAGTGTTTACATAGTATGGGTGTGTGATATGTATGTGTGAGGATATGTATGTGTGTAGGTGTGTGTGTATCTGTGTGTGTTTGCATATACTATGGGAGTGTTGTATCTATGGGTGTGTTTGTGTGTATCTATGGAAGTGTTGAGTGTTTGTCATGGGTGTATTTGTGTGTATCTGTGCGTACCTCCATGTGTGTGTTTATGTATATCTATAGGTGTGTTTGTGTGCATCTATATGTGTTTGTATCTATGGGGGTGTTTGTATGTATCTATGTTTGTGTGTTCATGTGTGTGTGTGTACCTATGTGTGTGTGTGTATCTAGATGTATGTGTGTGTGCATGTGTACTCACCCTGTCTTGCTTCATTCATGCTCCCTCTTTGAATTCAAAGGGCCTAACAGGTCTTTTCTTAGACCTTTTCAAATCAGTTTCCTAAAGATGATCTTGCTTCCTCTTGCATTAGGATGACCATTACATGGGAAACTATAGAACCTGCTTCTTTCCCATAAATGTTGAAACTTCCACACCAAGTGGCTGAAGCACTGGACTTGGAGTCAGAAGACCTGAGCAGAACCACTTGTCTACAATTAATTCATTGTGTCAACCTGAAAAAGGTTTCCTTTTTCTCTGCCACAAGACATGAGGAATGGACAGAGACCAAAGGCTGTTTAACATAAGCACCTTGTCAAACGTGTGTGTCGTTGTTGGGAGAGAGGAGGCTCTAATTTCTGTAGAGCAGAGACTGCGTGAGCTTTACAGTGGTCACTGGAGGGTATCTGGTGACCTTCAGGGACTCTACACAACTCAGAGTTAAACTCTAATTTCACAAAATCTGCAAATTTACAAAAATGGCCCATAACATCTTTTGCTAAAACAGATCTTTTGCTCATACCCTAAAAAATGCACTAAATAAGTTTATCATTCTTCCTTGAATTTAAAGTTTAAAAATACTAGAAGTATTGAATAATCAATGCTAAGCTAGCAATTATTCATTAAATAAGAAAAACTACCAAGAATAGCACATTCCAATTCTTATCCAGTATGAAGAAATATGTGGAACCATTGTAGACCACATAGAGAAGGCATTTTGGTTGTACATGTTGATTGTATAAACTCTTTCTAGATTTACATAGTGAATGCATTTTTTAAAAATTTCAAACTATTCACAGGAAAATATAAGTCACCAGATTTGCTTTCTAGCCACTGTTGGTGATGAGCTAATTGAGGGTAATAAACCCTTTTTTAGCTCATATGGCTCAAACACACAGGTTAATAAAATTATGTGGTAACATTAGATAAAAGCTTAAACTCTATAGCAGGTACTCAATAAATATGTAGATACAGACTTTAATTAAATTTTGAGTGTTTGGTCAGCATGAGACACCACACGAGAAATGTGTGCCCCCACGATCGTCTATTGACTTAAATATATTTTTTGCTCCAATTTTAAAGATAAGAGAGTTGAGGAAATGAAATCCAAGTGTTTACATTACATTTGTAATGACCACATTCTGGCCACTAGGAATCTTCACACCTACTTTAAAACTCCAACTGGTACACATAGTACATATGTCTGTTAATTATTTATTTCATCCATCTTTTCTTACATTTCCCTTATCCATGTTATTTTTAAACCTAATTTATTATCTCTGTAGATCACCTCAGTTCTTTGCTTTTGTTTTTAAAGGAAAGAGAATCAAATTGATGGGATAAATGATATATAATGGAAGTGTTTGCCTTAGCTATTGTTTTGTTGCTAATCTATGATGGAACCAGGGCTGGAACCCAGGCTGCCTAGTTCCCTTCTTGGAGGTCTAGCTTCTAAATGAGCACACAAGTATTCAGTGGGATTACTCTTTTAAAAACTGCATCTCTACCCTAAAAAAATGGTGAGAGGGAGAGAGCAGGAGGAAAGTTAAAATGGAAAACAAATTTCCTAAAGGACCAAAAAGCCATTCAAGAGCAAAAAGGGTGTGATCACGGGCTTGCCTCCGTCTTCCCTTCTGTCAGACCCCTTGATGTTAGAGACCAGACCTGAGTTAAGTGGAGTTAAGAGAGAGAAGGCAAGTCTGACTGTGCAAGGCTCCAAATCAGGGGAGGTGCCTTTCAGATGGGTAACTTGGCTACAAGTGGCACTTTTCTATGCATCAAAAGGCAGACAAGAGTTTGGAAAACAAGCACGAGCTTAACTGAACATATTTTGCATTCCACTGTGAGACCTTCTGCTGTAGACACTAGCTTGGACTCAGCCAGTGCAGCCGTAAACTCAGACTGCGTGAAGTCTGAAGATGTTTTGTAGAACCACACTGCAGACCTAGTACCATCACTGTGCTGCCCCTCTGTAATTTGCACCTATGGGTTCATGCAACTCTATGCATATCAGACAGCATAATTTTTAGTTTACTGACATTCTCCCAACTGAAAAGCAAAAGAGAAAATGACTTTAAAAAATGCCCTCCACTTGGGGGTTAATAAGGTGTTTGCTGAATATATAAATAAGCAAATGAACGAAAAGTAAATGATGAAGCGAATAAATTGATATTCTTGACCAAAGACCGGATACAAAAATGTTGTAAAACTTCTTTTGAAGAGAGAGGATCCTAATTTGGTCAGAGATATATTGAATCCTTTTAATGCAGAAGTGCGTAAAACACAGTTTTAGGGATGTAAAAACTTGGAACATTATGATCTCTGATGTTATTTTTACTACAGAGAATCAACATGATATGGAACAATATCAGAATATTTCTCTTAAAAAACAGAGGTAGATCTATGGTTTCAATGGATCAGCAAATAAGCAAATACTGCTGATAATAGTATATGCTGGATTGGAAGGAAGTATAAGATGTGCTCTACCCTCAAGCACAGACAGAGCTAAAACTTACTAAGTAACTAGGGGAAAATACAGAGCAGTAAGCAGACAGTAAGTGTTGAACTTGTATTGCATGAAAATCTTAGAAGGTCAGGAAAGGTTGCAACAACATGGATGAACCTTGAAGGCATTATGCTAAGTAAAACAAATCAGACAGAGAAAGACAAATACTCTATGATCTCACTTAAATGTGGAATCTTAAAAAGAAAACTAAGCTTGTAGATATAAAGATTGGGCATAGTGGGCAATTCAAATATCAAGTGGTTGCCAAGGGTGTTGGGAAAAATGGGTGAAGGGGGTCAAAATGTACAAACTTCCAATTATAAAATAAATAAGTCCTGGGGATATAAGGTACAGCATGGTGACCACAGTTAATAATGTTGTATTATATGTTTGAAAATTGCTAAGAGAGTAAGAGTAGATCTTAAAAGTTCTCATCACAACAACAAAAAATTTGTGTAGGGTGATAGATGTTAATGAGATTTATTGGGGTGATCATTTTGCAATGTATTTGAATATCGAGTCATAATGTTATACATGTGAAATGAATATAATGTTATATGTTGATTATACTTCAATATAACAGAAAAGTCAGAAAAGGGAGTGGGTGAGTCATTAGATCACAGGTAGCAGCTGAGCAGGGCATTCAAGAGTCAAAGAACAGGTGGTTAAGAGAAAAACATCTTAGGGTTATGTTGGGGGTTAGAGTGAGAGATTCTGTGGTGAAATTATGTGAACTACATAACAGAGGAAGTACGATACGACCAGATTGTAGTGGCACATGACTGTGTGTTTTGCTGCAAATAGATAATTTGAGGACCACTAGCAGGAAGGAAGGGCTGAATATCATTAACAGAGTCACCTCTCACTCTATTATTTTGGTAACACCAAACTTGAGAATGAAGTAAAGGGATAGAGAAGACCCCAAATTCTGACTTAGTCTCAGATTACAACATTTTGTTTGCCTATTTGACCAAATTTTTTAAAACAGGAGGATGGATGGGTTTGAGCAGCATTCTGTTGGCCATGTCTCCTTGGCAAGGAGACAAAGGAGCCCAGAACTTCTCTGGGATGGAGGGTCAGAGGAGGTTCCAAAGGTGGGGAAGATTGCGTGCCAGGAGAGATTAGGAGAAGCTGGAGGATGGATTAACCGTTTCTGTAACTGATCATCATCAATGCCTTTTTCTTTGGCCCCATGTTCATTCCTTCTTCTTAAAAACGATTTATGGTGATAGATATTAAGTAGACATATTGTGGTTGTTTCACAATGTATTCAAATATCAAGTTACTACACTACAGACCTGAAATGAATATAATGTTATATGTCAACTGTACCTCAATAAATAAAAAGTCAGAAAAGGGAGTTTATGAATCATTAAATCACAAGTAGCATCTGAGTAGGGCATTTCAGAGGCAAAAGCATGAAAATGTGAGTGAGGTTCACTCACCAGATACTTACGGTGCCTCAGTGGGGAATGCACTACTGTCAGACCTATTAGGGATATTACAATGGGAAAAGGAAGACCTTCCAAGGGTGTAGGAACCATGGGGCAATTGAGATACATTTACTTCTTTTTCTGGATCACTGGTTTATCAAACAGTATGTAGAGGTGACTCCACCAGCTGTGGTGGGCAAGGAAATCCCTTATTCAAGGGAAGTTCAGTAAATTAATCTTGGGAGAAATGTTGAGTGATTTGCATTCTTGTATGACCAGAAAATTCAGAACTTGCTTCCTTCTAAACTCCCACTAAACTTTCCTTCCTCCACTCTAGATGGGGCACTGGTAGGAGAAGGGACACACCCTCAAACACCTTCCATTTTGTTGTCCTAGTTGTTGAATTTAGAAGAAAGAGGAATGAAGACTTTGAAGGATTTATCATAGTGGGCAACAGGAACTACTCAATTTAATCTGTTGTCCTTGCCCTTCATTTTATAGTTATAATTCCTTTACTTCAAATGGACTTTGATCTTTTTTTCTAACTAGTCTTTGCAGAAATACAGTCTGGATAATTGTATCTAGTGTATATCATATTGATACAAAATGTCAGGTGTACATACACCCACTTATTGGGTTAGCCTAATTTATCACTACTGGATTTTGATGTCTAGCCTAGGGCTGGGTTGTAAGAGAGACAAAGTACTTCCACATTTCCTCCTGCTTGCCAAAAATTTCTCTGCATCATATTACTTGTAGTCTTTGATTTTTTTTTCAAATCTTGCCTAACTTCATGTGTGAGCCGAATTCTTTTAGTTTCTTTCCATTTTGTTTTGAAAGACATTTTAGATAGAATTCTTCATTTTTTCAGTATTTGCAAATGATTTAAGGCAATGTTTTTCAGTTAGCTAGAATGCAATTTTTTATGGAAAAAAGAAAAACAAAACAAACCACTATGAAAACACTATTGCCAAAGGGAAAACCTGATTTAACACCCCTGTGTATTTCCTAGCAAATTCTAGTCAAACTGTCATGTTCACTACTTAAGGGATGGCCATACAGAGAGCCTGCAGTCCATCTTATGGCTGAGGAATCTCATCAGTGAGGATAATGTGTGACTTGCGCTTCGTCCCAGAGCTGACTGGGCTGAGCTGGACTCTCCTGCCTCTCTGTCAGGATATCCTGGTGTCAGGCTCCTTCGCAGGCGACTATCTTGCCTGCTTATGACTTCTGCAGGTTCCTTCCCACTTTTTTCTGCTCTAAAAATGCTGGGTGTGTTGCCTCTGCCTGGTTACAGCAGAGACAGGAGCAGTGCTTCAAAGGTGCAAGGCCACGTCCTGAGAGGCTTGAGAGGCTGCCTCTGGTTTGCCATATACCATGGAGATGTTTTTAAAAAGTGCACGTCAGCCACAGTCTGTGCTTATCTCTACTGTGGGGCTGTCTTAGTGACACAAGCGACAACACATAACCTTCCATTCCTGCTGCCTGTCTGTTTTCCTTGCCTTACAATTCCCTTCTCAGACATTCTGGGGAATGGAAGGAGAGGAAATTGTAGAACTCACTGAGGAGGCATGTGTTGACATGCTTTCCCCTGAAACTTACTGGCTTCAGGTAAATGGTCACATGGTTAACTGCAAATCTGATTTAGATCCCAACTGAAACTGAAAATGTTGGGGGTTTTCCAAAACTGTGAGTTATGCTTTGTGTGTTTGTTTCCCTGGCAGCACTGACTTTCCTGACTTTATTTTTTGTCTTGACTCTATCTCCACTTGTCAAATGCTGACCTCTCTGTCACCCAGACTCGCCCAGGGCGATGCAAACCTCTCTCTCTCTCTCACCATGGGGAGTAGTGCTGCTGCACTCCATCCACTTATGGTGTTGCATGTATTTATGGCTTAGTTTAAAATTCCTTATAGGCTAATTCTACAATTAAATGATTTAGATTTTTTTAAGAATTAAGAGGATATTATTTTAACAGAAAGAAATCTTACAAAGCTCTGTGTTTAAAAGCAAAGCAAAATAAAACTAACAATTTTTTTTTCTGCTTGTCTTGTCCATGAAGTGTCTTTCAACCAAATTGTGGATATGATGTAAACTAAAATCTACCTTCACAAACAACTATTCTATAAAAACTTTTCCCCCAATTTTCTATGAAATTTGTTCCCTGAGAATTAATAGGTAACAACCTACATGACCTTTTGCAGCTGACCTATATCTACAACCGCTGTTGCTCCCTTCCCATGATGTGACGTGGGGATGCATTTTTCCATAGCTGGTGTTGTTCCTCTCACTTGCTTGGTGAGATGTCCCACTGTGAAAATAAAGATGCTCTAAGTATGAGATAATGATTCTTTAACAGAGGCTCTGGGCACAGTCCCAGACTCAAGGTCCCCAGAGAAGACATGGATACTGAAAGTCCTGAACACCTCTTGTGATGCTTGTAGTCCATCTACGGGATGATGGACAAAATAATAATCTGAATTGGAAATGCTTGGCCCTTTGTTAGAGTTTTTCTCTGGAAACTTCTTGGCATATTCAGCAAAGGTCTATTGGTGTTGCCAGGCACCATGCTAGGCTCTGAGCACTTACCTCTTATGCAGGGCTATCTTAGTGATGCAGCCAGTGATACCTGAACCTGATGCACAAACGGGATTCCCATACAGTGTGCCATGGGTATACTTGTACACTTACCAGGGCCAACTTTATGGGCATGTGACATTGTGGCTGCACATGCTTGGGGCCCATGCTTGGCTTAATACTCTGCTGTTACTATCTTGAAATTCATAATAAATTTTGAATCACAGGCCTTATGCCTACTAACTGCCAAGCACTGTTCTAGATGCAGATACTTAGTGAACAAGGTGCTAGAACTCCCTGCCTTCATGGAGCTTATATTCCAGTTGCCAAGAGAAAACAAGTTATATTATAGTATATTTGAAGATGATGGGCCTATGTAAAAAACAGAGCAAGGTCAGATAGGTTGGGAGTATTCAAAGAGTCAGGAGCTGGACTGTAAGATGATTTTCCATGTGTTTGTTGTCATTAGCATGACTTTAGTATTGTAGCTAAGAAGTTTCACAAAGCCACAAAAGATACACAGAGCCCGATGGGTGCCATATTAGTACATTTAAGAATTGTGGCTTTTGCAGAATAGGAAATAATAAAAGGAAAAAGTGATTATCAAACCTGATTTACTCAAATCAGGTGATCAAACATATGAAAGGAACACATCAGAGGATGAAGGATCAAATAAAATGCCTTTAAAAGGATCTTTAAAGTTGGACAGAAAGATAACAAAATTTCATGAGAAGGCAACAGACAAAACCAATCAAATACAACTCCAAAACCCAAACAATGGGGAGGGAGGTTAACTGCACCTGAAAGGGCTGGGAGCTAGTTCAAATCAGAGGGAATAAGTAAGCAACATGGAATTCAATCTTGGTTTGTAGGCTGGGACGTGCATCCCCCTGTATACTATGGATTAGCGCGACAGTGACTGAAAAAGATTCAGTCTGTTCCATCAGTTTCCTGGTTAAGATTTTAATCCTGCACCTCAGCCCCAAATTTCTCCAGTTAGTATTTAATCTTGGCCCACTAAATTGGAAACCTCCACTTGTTTGAGATAACATAAATGCTCCTGACTTAGTCCATCCAGGCTGCTACAACAAAATACCATAGTCTACGGGGCTTATAAACACCTGGTATTTATTTCTCATCATTCTGGAGGCTGGATGTCCAAGATCAGAGTGCCAGTAAGTTCAGGTTCTGACCCAGAATTGGGGTACAGAATGTTGACTCCTTGCTGTGTCTGCTAATGATGGAAGGGGCAAGGGAGCCTTCTGGGGTCTCATAAGGGCACTAGTCCCATTCATGAAGGCTCCACCTTTATGATCTAAGCATATCCCAAAGCCCCCACCTCCTAACACCATCACACTGAGGGTTAGGTTTCATCATATGAATTTTGGGGGGACAAAAACATTCACCCATATCAACCCTATTATGGTCAGTGCTTCTTAATTCCAAGAATGAAGAGAAAAGTTATAGAAATGATGAAGTAAATCTGGCCCATAACATCCCTTATGGTTATCATCTGTGCATGTTGAGCAATTTAAATAGTAGCCAAATCACAACATCTAACAAGCAGGCCTCATAATTTAAATTTAAAATATAGTTGATATTATCGTGTTTTAACTCAAAAGTTCTGAAGAGTTTACTATGTAGACAGTATTAAAATGTTAAGAAAGTTTAATATTTGTCAAATTTGTGCATTTATCCAATTTATAAGAACTTATATTTTAGAAAGTTTCTAATTCTTAGAAGCAATTGAGGTGTGTAAAAGAAAATCAAGTATGTTAAGTTCATACATGCAGTTAAAGGCAATTAAGGGGATTAATTTCCCTCTTATACCCCTTGTAAGTGATAAATTCATCAGATTACAAATAAAATAATGTTACATATTACTAAAAAATGTTAATGAATATTTTATAGTCCTTATAAAATTTTAAGTTAAACTTAAAAGCTTAAGTAAAAACAGTTTGAATTAGCAACTTTGATAAGTCTTCTATTAAGGTCCAAAGTAATATATTATTTTCTGTACCTAAAGCCCACTCTCACGGACACCTAAATTAATTGTGCCATTTGAACTAGACCTGGAGTTAGCAGTTAAGTGTTTAAGAATCCAACTAGCATTTTTTTTAAAGGCCTACCTGGCTCTTTATTAATTATAAAACAAACAGGACTGGAGAAAAGAAGCTACTTTTCATCTTTGAAGATGAATGGTTATGAGGAATTTTTCAGAAAATCAGGAAGATTAATGATATCCAAAGAATACTACTCACCAATGTTTGAGTTTCCTGTAATTAAAAATGCATGCACCAAACACTGGCTATCCCAGACTTCTGAGGGATAAAAGATATGTTCTTCATCCCAATGGATTGTCTAGTCTTGCTGGTGACGTAGGCGGGCTTAACAATGACTCAGAAACAATGCAGAATATGATAAATGCTAGAAGAGATGGAGGGGTGGAGAACGGAATTCTGTTAGGGGAGAGGGTGCAGGTCTGGAGGGCCTACTGAAAGCGCGGCATTTGCGGTGGATGTCAGATCGCCATTAGGAATGCCCACTGAAGTGGAGGTGGTGTGGGAGGGCAGCCAGCTGGTCATGTCCGCGTGAGCAGAGGAGCACTGACTGGGCTGTGCGGGGAATATGAGGCAGTCCTGAGGGCAGCGTGGGCAGGGGACCAGAGTGCTGAGTGTTCCATCCCGGCTTCTGCGGGCCATCTCATTTTCCTTCTCCAGGCTCTCCTGCCTATCTCAGGAAAGCCTCTTCCTCCACTCAAACCTCCCACTGAGGCTCAGGCCTAGATTGTTCTCTTACTACCCCATGTGTTAGATGATGTCCACTTCCTGTAAAATTCTTATTCACACCAGTTATTTGTCGTGTAATTACATATTACTTTGGACGACTCTCGTGGTGAATTGTCAAGGGGGGGAACACTCATGCTCATCTCCTCTTGGTTCCTGGGGGAGGCTTACCCCTCAACACACGGGCTTCTTGCTCTGATTGGTGAGCTTGGCTTGAGAACTGGGGTGTCATGGCCCCTCCCCTTCCTCTCTCCTACCCGTTGGGGGCTTGGCTGCCTTCTGTACGATGTCTTGCTTCTCCTCTTGTAAAGTTTTCTGTGCAATTTAGGTGGTTTTGTTTAATTCTGGAGTTTCATATCAGGAAGAGCATCATCACTGCCACACATCAAGACATTGTTTCAATCTTCATTTTCCTACTCCTTACCTGTTGCTTTATGGGTTTAGAACATAGTTATGATAACCCCCAAATAAATACTTTACCTCCACAACAGGACTGCAAATGCAAAAGGGATGAAACTATGTACTTTTTGTCCACTCCTTGGTTCATTCACTTATTTCTTTCAGCAAACATTTATGGATTGCCCACTATGTTCTTTGTTGATAGATGCCTTTCTGTTTCTTCCATAGTATGAGGGTTATGCCATTAAAATATTAGCAATAAACTCTTGTTGGTTTACTATTGTTAAGAAATTTGGACATTTTCCATAGGCAAAGGAGAGCAATCAAAGATAAATGAGATGTTGATGTCCTCTTCTTCATCCCCATCAGATGGAGATAAAATCCAAAGGACGTAAGGATCACATTGACTTAACTGCACATTTATGTATAAATAATGTCCTTTTCTACATGCATGTTTTGGTTGGATTAGGATGAAGATGCCACAAAATAAATCCAAAGAGTGTGTGTTTGTGTGTGTGTGTGTGTGGGGGGGGGGTAATGGGCATATGCAGAAAGCGTAAGTTAAGAATATTTAAAACATATTTCAATTAACAAATATAGCAGTTGTGTACACCAGAGTGTGGTGAGACACTAAGGCATAGTAAGTGATAAAAAGACCTTTCATGAGCCTGTCCTTTGCCATTTCCTTATCTCTTCACAAGGCTTCCTGGAAATCATGATGAATAAAGAAAACCTGGATTACTGATTTTTATACTCCCTTTCTTTTTAAAGCCATAGCACTAGTCCTGCAGGGCTCTTCATTTGGAGCAGCCCAGCTCTTTTGACAGGAGGTCCCGACTAGATCTAGAGTCTTAACTTTTTTGTATCATGATACAGATTGTGATGTCTGATACTTAACAGTAAAGCTCTAACCAGGGCTCACATCACTGAGTTCATTTACAACAGAGAAATGCAACATGTCAAATAGTTGCCTTACAGACAAATGGAGCCAGCGATGAGGGAAAACCATCTTTTTTCCTCTGCCTGGGAAAATCTTAGCCCTGCTGAGCAATGTCTGGGAAAAGATTCCCATTTGGGCTCCCTGCTGCTGGGAGGGTCGTCTGACTCAGGATGGAAGTGAGCTCAGAGTATGGGCAAGTAGGGTACACAGACACCACAGGCTGGGCCCAGGGGCTCCACCCACAATCTGGAATCAGACACCATATGCTGCTGAAAAATAGCTCCTTTTTACCAGAGGCATTTTATGTAATCAAAACCAAAGGCTTTGTGGTTCCATCCAGAATGGTGTGTGACTTGTCACAGTGTGTTTGCAAAGTCAGAAGGAGCTTGTGTGAACATGTGTGTGTTTAATTCCCTGGCCACCTCCACCTCCACAGTAGGGTCTGGTGTTCAGGGTGATATTGGTTTTCACCAGCTGTTTGGAGATCGAGACAAATGACAGGTGGGGAAGGCTGGCAGACTCAACAGCCTGCATTCTGATTGCCAAGAAAAAGATTGGCCAGCTACAAATGGGTTTGGTCTGAAGAGTTGGATGCTTTTTGCATGGCTAGGAAAGTATGGCCACCCTGATAGGGGAAAGACACCGTATTCTAGTGTGCTTGGGTGGTCCCAGTTTCAACCACTGTAGGCGCTGTCAGACCATGGGATGGAACAAGCAAATCCTGTGTCCCAATATATCAGTGTACATGTATAGGTTAATTAACAGGCAACAAGCAACACCTCTTTCTCCCAAATTGTTCTCAGTTGTCACATAGTTTGAAATTCCATCACTAGGAATTCAATACTTTAATCTTGAGGTCTTTTGTAAAATATTCAGGAATCTCTATTAAAACAGCCAACTTCAAAAGTTATAACTAAGGGGAAAGCCGTTATCACAGGGTGAGTGGGTATGAGGAGTGGAAGAAAGTCACTCAAGTCTTGGTTGCTAGGACAGTGAAAGAAAAACTCAACCTTGGTCAAAGTCTTGTCCATGGCTACATCCTATAGGGCTATTCCAATTTATCTGCTAACTTTACTGGAACAAATAGAATATAAAAATTTTGTCATTGAGATAAAACAAGATTTTGTTGTGTTCTGTAAAAAAAAGAAAACACTATACATTTTGTTTAAAATATTAGACAATGAAATCTTGCCATGTGCAATAACAAGAATGGACCTAGAGGGCTAAGTGAAATAAGTTCAACGGAGAAAGACAAATACTATATGATTTCACACATATGTGGAATATAAAAAAAACAAAACAAACGAACAAACAAACAAAACCAGAAATAGACTCATAAACACAGAGAACAGACTGGTGGTTTCCATAGTGGAGGGTGGTTGAGGCAAGGATGAAATAGGTGAAGGGAATAAAGAGGTACAAACTTCCAGTTATAAAATAAACTAATCACAGGGATGAAAATACATTTTAGAAAATATAGTCAATAATGTAATATCTTTGTGTGTTGACAGATGATAACTATAGTAGTGGTGAGAATTTTGTAGTGTATATCATTATTGAATCACAATGTTGTACACCTGAAACTGATATAATATTGTACATCAACTATAAAACAATTAAGAAAGTGTTATACCATATGTAATGCCTTTAACATAAGTGAATAGCAGAGGTTAATCTCTAGGGCTTTTTGTAATCAGGACAGTGATTGTAAGATTTCTTGGTCCCTGAGGTTCCAGAGAAGGCTTAGGAACTAGATAGGACATGACTGATGGGAAGGATATAATCAGATGTTACAAAACTTGATTTCTGCTGTTACCTTATTTCTACTTGTTAAGCTTTGTCACAAGGCAAAAGTCAACTGACTGGAGTCACAAAGAGTGCTCAGAAAATTAATAGGCTTCCTCACTCAGTTGGAAGTGGACTCTTTTATTGGACATTCCCAGTCAAGGGCAAGTGGAAGTTCTCTGAAATTAAGTAAAGAAAAGCATGCCATTCCTGCAGGACTGAGAAAAGTTCAGCCAGTTTTAGTTGCATCAAGACCAGACAAAGTCAGGGTAAATGCAGACCAAAATGGCAATGTCCACAGTTTTCAGAGTAGTAGGAAATCTAATTGTTTTCAGTTATGCAAAATGAGTAAATTCTAGTGTTCTGCTACATAAAGTTAATCATACTGGATTGTACACTCCAACATTTGTTAAGAGGGCTCATGGAATGTTAAATGCTCTTACCACATTATTTTTTTTTTTTTTTTTTTTTTGAGAGGGCATCTCTCATATTTATTGATCAAATGGTTGTTAACAACAATAAAATTCAGTATAGGGGGGTCAACGCTCAATGTACAATCATTAATCCATCTCAAGCCTAATTCTCGTCAGTCTCCAATCTTCTGAAGCATAACGAACAAGTTCTTACATGGTGAACGAATTCTTACATAGTGAATAAATTCTTACATGGTGAACAGTACAAGGGCAGTCATCACAGAAACTTTCGGTTTTGATCATGCAATATGACCTATAAACAATCAGGTTAAATATGAATATTCGTTTGATTTTTGTACTTGATTTATATGTTGATCCCACATTTCTCCTATTATTATTATTATTTTTATTTTTAATAAAATGCTGAAGTGGTAGGTAGATGCAAGATAAAGGTAGAAAACATAGTTTAGTGCTGTAAGAAGGCAAATGTAGATGATCAGATGATCAGGTGTGTGCCTATGGACTAAGTATTAATCCAGGCTAGACAAGGGCAGCAAGACATCCACGGATGCAGAAGATTTCTCTCAAAGCAGGGGGGGTGAGGTTCTGAGCCTCACCTCTGTTGATCCCCAAATTCTCACCTGATGGCCCCCCTGCGACTGTGCCTGTCTTAGGTTGTTCCTCCCTTGAGGAATCTTACCCGTCTCTGGCTAACCAGTCATCTTCCGGGGCCATACAGGGAAATGTAAAGTTGGTAAGTGAGAGAGAAGCCATATTGTTTGCAAAGGTTAGCTTTTTACTTCTTTGCAGATTTATGCCCTGTGGCTTCTATGCCCAGCATTTGTCTCGAGGTATCTTTACCACCTGGAGGAATTATGATACTCGGTAAATTCGATCTGAGGCACGAATTCTATTTAAGGGTTGTAATTAGGAAGGAAGAAGAAAAGCTATAGATGTAGCATATGAAGGAAACTTGGGAGGATTGATTATTTCTTTGACATATCTTCTTGTATAGTACCTTAAGTATGTATAGGTTTTAAACTACTAACTAATTTGCAAACACATATTAACATAATAGGAATATGGTGACATAAACAAAGCAAATCTATAATTACCATCCATCTCCAGTGAAGCCAAGAAAACCAGTTAGGCACCCTAGGCATTTGTGAAAATTTATCTATGATATGATGGATATTGTCCAACTGTACTTGAACCATCAGACAAATTAAAGCAGCCCATTTCTGGGATCTGTTCACATCCCATATGTTCTTTTAACCATAGATAGTCTATAGTCATGAGATTTTGGGGTGCTACAACTTGCACCCCTCCCAACTCCTGGTTGAGTTCCAACAGTACAGATCCGGTCAAATTCGTTGTCTCACTGTATGCACATGCCAGCCTAGACATCTCCCTCCTCATTCTTATGGCAAGTCCAGGAGACGGTGGGCTGGATGCAGCCACAACCGCAGCATCGTCCGGATCCCTGTGGAGGCTTTTTGATGATCATCCCCCGGCACAAGTCCTCCAGAGAGTGCTGATGCCGGAAGCTCCTCCTCATATCGTATCTTAGTTCATTTTCTGGGTATCCAAGCTAGGCCTTGATCTTCTGCATAGAAACAAAGAGACCCTTTGCCCACACTTTGACATGCCCTCTATACCACTGTGCAGAACTCATTGGAGGTCAGCACACAGTAACTGCTTTTTTTTTTTTTTTTTTTTTAAATTAAGAGAAAGGAATATTATCAGAAAAGAGTACCTCCATAGCTGATCATCTGACACCCTTTAAGTGATCAACATTAAGGATATTTAAAGCATGCGTTGATCTTTGATTTACCAATAGTTTTATCCTGTTAAGGAGTAATCCCCCTTTTCTTTCTTTCTTTCTTTCTTTTTTTTTTTTTTTTTAAATTTTTAATCTACACTTACATGAAGAATACTATGTTAACTATGCTCTCCCCTATATCAGGTCCCCCCTAACAACCACATTACGGTTACTGTCCATCAGCTTAGCAAAATGTTGTAGAGTCACTACTTGTCCTCTCTGTGTTGTGCAGCCCACCCTCCCCTTGCTCCCTCCCCCCATGCATGCTAATCTTAATACCCCTCTTCTTCTTCCCCCCCCTTATCCCTCCCTGCCCACCCATCCTCCCAGTTCCTTTCCCTTTGGTACCTGTTAGTCCATTTTTGGGTTCTGTAATTCCACTGCTGTTTTGTTCCTTCAGTTTTTCCTTTGTTCCTATACTCCTCAGATGAGTGACATCATTTGGTATTTCTCTTTCTCCGCTTGGCTTATTTCACTGAGCATAATACTCTCCAGCTCCATCCATGTTGCTGCAAATGGTTGGATTTTTCCACTTCTTATGGCTGAGTAGTATTCCATTGTGTATATGTACCACATCTTCTTTATCCATTCATCTACCGATGGACATTTAGGTTGCTTCCAATTCTTGGCTATTGTAAATAGTGCTGCGATAAACATAGGAGTGCATCTGTCTTTCTCAAACTTGATTGCTGCGTTCTTAGGGTAAATTCCTAGGAGTGGAATTCCTGGGTCAAATGGTAGGTCTGTTTTGAGCATTTTGATGCACCTCCATACTGCTTTCCACAATGGTTGAACTAATTTACATTCCCACCAGCAGTGTAGGAGGGTTCCCCTTTCTCCACAGCCTCGCCAACATTTGTTGTTGTTTGTCTTTTGGATGGCAGCTATCCTTACTGGTGTGAGGTGATACCTCATTGTAGTTTTAATTTGCATTTCTCTGATAATTAGCGATGTGGAGCATCTTTTCATGTGTCTCTTGGCCATCTGTATTTCTTTTTTGGAGAACTGTCTGTTCAGTTCCTCTGCCCATTTTTTAATTGGGTTATTTGTTTTTTGTTTGTTGAGGCGTGTGAGCTCTTTATATATTCTGGACGTCAAGCCTTTATCGGATCTGTCATTTTCAAATATATTCTCCCATACTGTAGGGTTCCTTTTTGTTCTATTGATGGTGTCTTTCGCTGTACAGAAGCTTTTCAGCTTAATGTAGTCCCACTTGCTCATTTTTGCTGTTGTTTTCCTTGCCCGGGGAGATATGTTAAAGAAGAGATCACTCATGTTTATGTCTAAGAGGTTTTTGCCTATGTTTTTTTCCAAGAGTTTAATGGTTTCATGACTTACATTCAGGTCTTTGATCCATTTTGAGTTTACCTTTGTATATGGGGTTAGACAATGGTCCAGTTTCATTCTCCTACATGTAGCTGTCCAGTTTTGCCAGCACCATCTGTTGAAGAGACTGTCATTTTGCCATTGTATGTCCATGGCTCCTTTATCAAATATTAATTGACCATATATGTTTGGGTTAATTTCTGGGGTCTCTAATCTGTTCCACTGGTCTGTGGCTCTTTTCTTGTGCCAGTACCAAATTGTCTTGATTACTATGGCTTTGTAGTAGAGCTTGAAGTTGGGGAGTGAGATCCCCCCTACTTTATTCTTCTTTTTCAGGATTGCTTTGGCTATTCGGGGTCTTTGGTGTTTCCATATGAATTTTTGAATTATTTGTTCCAATTCATTGAAGAATGTTGCTGGTAATTTGAGAGGGATTGCATCAAATCTGTATATTGCTTTGGGCAGGATGGCCATTTTGACGATATTAATTCTTCCTAGTCATGAGCATGGGATGAGTTTCCATTTATTAGTGTCCCCTTTAATTTCTCTTAAGAGTGACTTGTAGTTTTCAGAGTATAAGTCTTTCACTTCTTTGGTTAGGTTTATTCCTAGGTATTTTATTCTTTTTGATGCAATGGTGAATGGAATTGTTTTCCTGATTTCTCTTTCTATTGATTCGTTGTTAGTGTATAGGAAAGCTACAGATTTCTGTGTGTTGATTTTGTATCCTACAACTTTGCTGTATTCCGATATCAGTTCTAGTAGTTTTGGAGTGGAGTCTTTAGGGTTTTTTATGTACAGTATCATATCATCTGCAAATAGTGACAGTTTAACTTCTTCTTTACCAATCTGGATTCCTTGTATTTCTTTGTTTTGTCTGATTGCCGTGGCTAGGACCTCCAGTACTATGTTAAATAACAGTGGGGAGAGTGGGCATCCCTGTCTGGTTCCCGATCTCAGTGGAAATGCTTTCAGCTTCTCGCTGTTCAGTATAATGCTGGCTGTGGGTTTATCATATATGGCCTTTATTATGTTGAGGTACTTGCCCTCTATTCCCATTTTGCTGAGAGTTTTTATCATGAATGGATGTTGAATTTTGTCAAATGTTTTTCAGCATCTATGGAGATGATCATGTGGTTTTTGTCTTTCTTTTTGTTGATGTGGTGGATGATGTTGATGGATTTTCGAATGTTGTACCATCCTTGCATCCCTGGGATGAACCCCACTTGGTCATGGTGTATGATCCTTTTGATATACTGTTGAATTCTGTTTGCTAATATTTTATTGAGTATTTTTGCATCTACATTCATCAGGGATATTGGTCTGTAATTTTCTTTTTTGGTGGGGTCTTTTCCTGGTTTTGGTATTAGTGTGATGTTGGCTTCATAGAATGAGTTTGGGAGTATTCCCTCTTCTTCTATTTTGTGGAACACTTTAAGGAGAATGGGTATTATGTCTTCTCTGTGTGTCTGATAAAATTCCGAGGTAAATCCGTCCGGCCCCGGGGTTTTGTTCTTGGGTAGTTTTTTGATTACTGTTTCAATTTCTTTGCTTGTAATTGGTTTGTTTAACTTTTGTGTTTCTTCCTTGGTCAGTCTTGGGAGGTTGTATTTTTCTAGGAAGTTGTCCATTTCTTCTAGGTTTTCCAGCTTGTTGGCATATAGGTTTTCATAGTAGTCTTTAATAATTCTTTGTATTTCTGTGGAGTCTGTCGTGATTTTTCCATTCTCATTTCTGATTATGTTGATTTGTGTTGACTCTCTTTTTCTCTTAATAAGTTGGGCTAGAGGCTTATCTATTTTGTTTATTTTCTCAAAGAACCAGCTCTTGGTTTCGTTGATTTTTGCTATTGTTTTATTCTTCTCAATTTTGTTTATTTCTTCTCTGATCTTTATTATGTCCCTCCTTCTGCTGACTTTAGGCCTCATTTGTTCTTCTTTTTCCAGTTTTAATAATTGTGATGTTAGACTATTCATTTGGGATTGTTCTTCCTTCTTCAAGTGTGCCTGGATTGCTATATACTTGCCTCTTAAGACTGCTTTCGCTGTATCCCACAGAAGTTGGGGCTTAGTGTTGTTGTTGTCATTTGTTTCTATATATTCCTTGATCTCTATTTTGATTTGTTCATTGATCCATTGATTATTTAGTAGCATGTTGTTAAGCCTCCATGTGTTTGTGAACCTTTTTGTTTTCTTTGTAGAATTTATTCCTACTTTCATACCTTTGTGGTCTGAAAAATTGGTTGGTAGAATTTCAATATTTTGGAATTTACTGAGGCTCTTTTTGTGAGCTAGTATGTGGTCTATTCTGGAGAATGTTCCATGTGCACTTGAGAAGAATGTATATCCTGTTGCTTTTCGATGTAGAGTTCTATAGATGTCTATTAGGTCCATCTGTTCTAGTGTGTTGTTCAGTGCCTGTGTGTCTTTACTTATTTTCTGCCCGGTGGATCTATCCTTTGGGGTGAGTGGTGTGTTGAAGTCTCCTACAATGAATGCATTGCAGTCTATTTCCCTCTTTAGTTCTGTTAGTATTTGCTTCACATATGCTGGTGCTCCTGTATTGGGTGCATATATATTTAGAATGGTTATATCCTCTTGTTGGACTGAGCCCTTTATCATTATGTAGTGGCCTTCTTTATCTCTTGTTACTTTCTTTGTTTTGAAGTCTATTTTGTCTGATATTAGTACTGCAACCCCTGCTTTCTTCTCACTGTTGTTTGCCTGAAATATGTTTTTCCATCCCTTGACTTTTAGTCTATGCTTATCTTTGGGTTTAAGGTGAGTTTCTTGTAAGCAGCATATAGATGGGTCTTGCTTTTTTATCCATTCTATTACTCTATGTCTTTTGATTAGTGCATTAAGTCCATTTACATTTAGGGTGACTAGTGAGAGATATGTACTTATTGCCATTTCAGGCTTTAGATTCGTGGTTACCAAAGGTTCAAGGTTAGCTTCTTTAGTATCTTACTGCCTAACTTAGCTCGCTTATTGAGCTGTTATATACACTGTCTGGAGATTCTTTTCTTCTCTCCCTTCTTATTCCTTCTCCTCCATTCTTCATATGTTGTGTGTTTTGTTCTGTGCTCTTTTTAGGGGTGCTCCCATCTAGAGCAGTCCCTGTAGGATGCCCTGTAGAGGTGGTTTGTGGGAAGCAAATTCCCTCAGCTTTTGCTTGTCTGGAAATTGTTTAATCCCACCATCATATTTAAATGATAGTCGTGCTGGATACAGTATCCTTGGTTCAAGGCCCTTCTGTTTCATTGCATTAAGTATATCATGCCATTCTCTTCTGGCCTGTAGGGTTTCTGTTGAGAAGTCTGATGTTAGCCTGATTGGTTTTCCTTTATAGGTGACCTTTTTCTCTCTAGCTGCCTTTAAAACTCTTTCCTTGTCCTTGATCCTTGCCATTTTAATTATTATGTGTCTTGGTGTTGTCCTCCTTGGATCCTTTCTGTTGGGAGTTCTGTGTAATTCCATGGTCTGTTCGATTATTTCCTCCCCCAGTTTGGGGAAGTTTTCAGCAATTATTTCTTCAAAGACACTTTCTATCCCTTTTCCTCTTTCTTCCTCTTCTGGTATCCCTATAATACGAATGTTTTTCCTTTTGTATTGGTCACATATTTCTCTTAGTGTTGTTTCATTCCTGGAGATCCTTTTATCTCTCTCTATGTCAGCTTCTATACGTTCCTGTTCTCTGGCTTCTATTCCTTCAATGGCCTCTTGCATCTTATCCATTCTGCTTATAAATCCTTCCAGGGATTGTTTCACTTCTGTGATCTCTTTCCTGACATCTGTGATCTCCTTCCGGACTTCATCCCACTGCTCTTGCATTTTTCTCTGCATCTCATCCCACTGCTCTTGCATTTTTCTCTGCATCTCATCCCATTGCTCTTGCATTTTTCTCTGCATCTCTGTCAGCATGTTCATGATTTTTATTTTGAATTCTTTTTCAGGAGGACTAGTTAGGTCTGTCTCCTTCTCAGGTGTTGTCTCTGTGATCTTTGTCTGCCTGTAGTTTTGCCTTTTCATGGTGATAGAGATAGTTTGCAGAGCTGGTACAAGTGACTGCTGGAAGAGCTTCCCTTTTTGTTGGTTTGTAGCCTTTTCCTGGGAGACTAGCAACCTCTAGTTGCTTGTGCTGGGCAGCTGTGCGCAGACAGGGCTTCTGCTTCCCGCCCAGTTGCTTTGGGGTTTATCTCCGCTGTTGCTGTGGGCTTGGCCTGGCTGGGGCTGTTCCTCCAAAATGGTGGAGCCCCGTTGGATGGGGAGTGGCCAGGAGGCTATTTATCTCCGTAAGGGGCCTCTGTGCTCCCTGCTGCCCAGGGGGTTAGAGTGCCCAGAGATCCCCAGATTCCCTGCCTCTGGTCTAAGTGACCTGTCCTGCCCCTTTAAGACTTCCAAAAAGCACTCTCCAAACCAAAACAACAACAGCAACAATGAGAGAGGGAACAGAAAGAAAGAAAAAAAAAAGGAAAGAACAAGCGATTTTTTTTTTTTTCTTCAGTTGCCGGTCCTAGGCACCCGCTCACTGGTCCTGCTGCCCTGTCTCCCTAGCACCAGGGTCCCTGTCCTTTCAAGGTTTCCAAAAAGCACCCACCCACCAGTCCCGCAGGGAAGCAACGCTCGATATTCTTTGTCCTCAGGCACTGGTCCCAGGCACCCGCTCACCAGTCCCGCCGCCCTGCCTCCCTAGCACCGGGGTCCCTGTCCCTTCAAGGCTTCCAAAAAGCACTCGCCAAAAAGAGAGAAAAAAAGGGGAAAAACACACGATTTCTTCCGTCCTCAGGTGCCGGTCTCAGGCACCCACCCACCGGTCCCACAGGGAAAAACGCAGGATATTCTTTGTCCTCAGGTGCTGGTCCCAGGCACCCGCTCACCAGTCCCGCCGCGCTGCCTCCCTAGCACCGGGGTCCCTGTCCCTTTTAGGCTTCCAAAAAGCACTCGCAGAAAAGGAAAAAAAAAAGGGGAAAAACGCGCGATTTCCTCTGTCCTCAAGTGCCGGTCTCAGGCACCCGCCCACCGGTCCCGCAGGGAAAAACGTGGGATAGTCTTTGTCCTCAGGCGCCGGTCCCAGGCACCCGCTCACCAGTCCCGCCACCCTGCCTCCCTAGCACTGGGGTCCCCGTCCCTTCAAGGCTTCCAAAAAGCGCTCGCCAAAAAGAGAGAAAAAAAAAAAGGAAAAACGCGCGACCTCCTCCGTCCTCAGGCACTGGTCTCAGGCACCCGCCCGCCGGTCCCGCAGGGAGAAACGCGGGATATTCTTTGTCCTCCGGCGCCGTTCCCAGGCACCTGCTCACCGGTCCCGCCACCCTGCCTCCCCAGCAACGGGGGCCCGTCCCTCTAAGGCTTCCAAAAAGAGCTCGCCAAGAAAAAAAAAAAAAAACCGCTCCGGTTTCTCTCCACCCGCCGGGAGCCGGGGGGAGGGGCGCTGGGGTCCCGCCGGGCCGGGGCTTGTATCTTACCCCCTTCGCAAGGCGCTGGTTCCTTGCAGGTGTGGATGTGGTCTGGATGTTGTCCTGTGTCCTGTGGTCTCTATTTTAGGAAGATTTTTCTTTGTTATATTTTCATAGCTCTATGTGTTTTTGGGAGGAGATTTCCACTGCTCTACTCACGCCGCCATCCTGGCTCCGCCCCCCACATTATTTTTTAAAAGAAGAATCATGTTTAAAAAAATCTTTTATCTTAATGTTTTCTTAATCAAACACTGACTATTCTTTATGGAATCATTTTTGGTAGCATCACATCCTATACTCTCTGATTCAGAGAGTTCTCTGATTCTCCATGGGGAGTGAACTGCCTAGATCCCAAGAAAGCAATGTCTACCTGGTGGCACTTTTTGCTGACTGTGGTATGAGGACATTGGAGAAAATAAAAATGGCTTTGGTTGTCACAATGCCACTGAAAGTGCTCTTAAGAAAATATCTACTGCCTCCTACTTGCCAAGTCAAGTAGAATAATTTCAGTCCCTTCTTTTTTTCATTGACCTTTCAGTGACATTTGACCCAGTTGACCGACCATGTCCTCCTTAAATTCTTGTCTCCATTTCTTTATCTGATGTCACCATCTCCTTGTTCTTCTACTGCTCAGATTGCTTCTTTTCAGGGGTTTCCTAGGTTTCCTTCTTGCACTTTTGAATGTAGGCCTTCCCTAGGGTTTGATCTCTGTTGGACCACTTCCCCTGCCTCTTTTCTCCATTGTCCCAGGCAATCTTATGTGGATCTCCCTACATCTGTATGAGGCTGGAGCCTCTCTACACAGCAGATAAAGCCCTCAGCTTCACGTCATGCCTTTTTGTCTGACTTTAAATTTTATTTCTCACCATTCCACTCTGCATGTCCCAGATTATAGCAGTTTCACATTGCATGCTCTTCTTTGTACAGATCAGGCTGCTCACTGCCTCTATGCCTTTTGTACATACATGTCCCCAAATACCTGGAATCACCTTCTCGTGGCCTTAATTCCTGGTGAGCTCCAGTGACTTCATTTGACAGGATTTGTCATTGCCATCTTCCCTCTTCACTCCCTCTCTCCCTTGCTCTAGCTCAGTACTTAGGTGGATTGCAATTTTTAGTTTTCTCATTCAATTAGGACCTGTAAAGACCAAAGACTGTATCTTACTAATTTTTGTGTCTCTTGTCACTATAGTGACCCTATTGATGTATACAAGGAACTCAAAGAGTTATAAGCAGAATGCATGAAGTCAGTCCTTTATAAAATGGCTACATGGCTCATGGTTAGTTTTAAGGACGATACTCAGTTGACTGAGAATTTCATTGTGAAGCATGAATTTACTAATTTCAGATGGATTCAATCACCTGCAGAGATCGACAGAAAGGTTGGCTGTAAGTACTCCCTGTTTATTTTGTGAATTGGTTAAAATCTGATTGCCCTGGTCTCCTCCTACTTCATCAGAAGCCTATAGCTTCCCACTCAACATATCTATGTGCTCAGTGAATCTAAATAAAGATCTTACCTGCAAACGCTAACTCTCAGCTGATAACCACACCTTTTACTTTACTAGGATGATAGATGCTTTCTTCAGAAATAAGAGTGGCAACTTCCTCTTTTCCCAATCTTCTATCTCAAATTTATTTATAATATCCTTCTCTTCTGTAGTAGAAAAGGATGTAAATTTGTGATCCTTCCTCTTCCCCTGTCGTTCTCCTTCCTGTCCATCTCCTTCATCCCTTCACCTTCTCCATCTAAATCTGTGCTCTCACTTCCTTCGGGATATCCCTCATGTAATTATTTTTAACCTTCTACATAGCCTTCTTCGGGCTTTTTTTCTTAGTCTCAAGTATGTTCAACTTTTCTCTGTCCTAAAAATACTCCCTCTGAAATGTACCTACCACTCAAGGTATCAGCCTTAAATCCTGGGTCACAACTGCCAAAGTCTGCCTTTGGCCACTGGCAAGCATATGCTCCACCGCTCTGCTGCCGCTGCTCTTGCTCAGATCGCTTGGCAATTGGCCTTTCTCCAGGTTTCTTCGTCTTGGTCTCTCTGTAGAATCAGACTTCCTCTTGTCTTGAGTCCTGACCTCTTTGACATGCCGTCTCAGCTTCTGTGTTTGTCTCTTAGGGCTGCCAAACAAAGCACTACCAACTGGTTGCTTACACACAGAAATTAATTTTCTTACAGATCTGGAGGTTAAAGTATAAGGACCAAGGTGTCAGCAGGGTTGGCTTCTCCCAAGGCCTGTCTCCTGGGCTTGTCATCCACTGCCTTCTCCCTGTGTCCTCATATGATCTCCCTTCTATGTGTGTCGGTGTCTTACTCTTATAAGGACACCAGTCATATTGGATTAGGTGCCACCTATGTGACCTCATTTACCATAATTACCTCTTTAAAGGCCCAATCTCCAAATAGTCACATTCTGAGGTCCCAGGGGTCAGTTCAACAGGTGGATTTTGGGGCTTTGCAATTTAGTCCACAACTTCTGTTGGCTTCTCTTTCTCTGCCTCTTGTGTTTGTTGTGCTCTGAGGAATTATCTCAGACTTATCCTTATGCTCTGTTGACATCAATGCTTCTCAAAATACCATACTTCTGGTTACAAATATTTATCCCTTAGCCACAACCCAGACCTCTTGGATCAAAGTCTCTAGGGAACAGCTCAAGGAGTATGCCTTATTCACTTTAAAGTTTGAGAACTTTATTATTCTGGATGGCCAACTCATTTGCTGCCCTTGGTTTAGATACTGTCTCTTTTGTTGATATCTTTCAGTTTATCAACTTTATGGCATGTTATTATTTTTTTAAGCTTCAAATACACTTTTCCAACTATCATATGGACAGATCTACCTTGATGTCATATCGATATCTCAAATTCTACCTGTTTAAGGTGACATAACTTATCATTCTCTCTCATATTGATTCCCCCGATAATAGGAACTCAGCTAATGGCATCCCTGTCTATGCTTCAGAGCTAGAAAAATTAGAGGCTTTTTTTTTTTCTCCTGTTCATTTACCTCACACTCCTCCTCATAGAGTTCAGGTGATTCCTCCACAGAAATGTCTCCTCAGTCTCACCCTTGTCTTCCCCATAGGACCACATTCCTGGTTCAAACCCTCTCACTGCTCTCTTCCTGAGTTCATTGCATGACCCTCCCCTGGTGTCTCTCCTCTCTCCACACTGCCATTCAACCCCATACTGCTTCCAGAGTCACTTTTACAGAATCTCAATGTAACACATCACTTACTTATAACCCTTATATGAACTTCCCTGTTAGAAAAGATAGTGCTTCTCAGTAAGACTGGTCATCAGAGTAACTGGGGGAGTTTTAGCAACTCAGACTCCTATGCTCCAAGGCTCTCCTGACTCTATGGTCTGGGCTGAGATACTGCCACTCCGAGGGCCAGCAGGTCAGGGATTTGCAACCGGTTCTAGCCTGCAGAACAAAATGACCTTCTCAGTTGCTTCCCCTTATGACTTGCCCTACCACACCTGCCTTCTCTCCTGTGCCTGCCTTCATGTCCACATCAAACAAGAAGAATTAGGCTTTTCTAAATGCAACTGAGCTTCTCACCATAACTTTATAGTTTCTTTCACCTGAAATTCCTTTTTCTATCATCATCAACTGGCAAACCCTTGTTCATTCTTTAGATATCCCCTCTTTAGGCAGGCAGGTTTCCCCTAACCCTTGGTACCTATCAGCTAGTCATCCATGTTTCTGTAGCACAATTATTATAGTACAATGCATTTACCTATACGCATATCTGTCTTCCACAAAGACCAGAACTCCTTGGGTACTTAGCATCTAGTGACACACAGCCGAAGCCTGGTAGACCCTTATCTGATGATCTGGGTCAGAATTTAACATCCTGGTGTCTGGTCAATCTTATGAATAAGGGTAGAAACCAGAAGAGCTTCTTGCTGTGACTGGAGCATCTTTACAGTTGGAAAACACTTTGAGCTAGGACCTAGGGGGTGCATCTCTTCTCTGAGAGATAGGGGACAGCTAGAATCCATGAGGCTGTGGGTCCAGGTAGGACTTGAGAAGTGGAAGAACAACTAACATCTCAGTTAAAGGATGTGGAAGTATGTAACAGAGGCTATTACCTAATGTTGTAAGCATATGTGGTTGTTTAAAAATACTCAGGGATTCTGTGCTGCTCCTCCACCTAAGACATGGAATTCCCACCACTTAAAATGAGACTGAACCTGTGTCTTGCCAATGGGTTTAAGCCCCGGGAAAGTTTGCTATGGGTTCAATGTGACCAAAGAAATTGATAGCAAAATGTTCTTTGAGGTGAAAGGGTTTATTACCCGGCTCATTCTCCTGGTGGTAGGTCGAGCACTAGCATCTCTGCCTCCTCCCAGAGCACTGGGCCAAGCTCTTTGTATAGCGCAATAATAGCTTATTGCCTAAAGGTGTGGAAGCAGTAGCCTAGCAACAGGGCAGTTACATCATCAAGTGGTATAAGTTCAGTGAGGATCCTGGCCATAGGAACCCCAACTTCCCCACACCCTGTGACTTGCTTTGACCTACAGAACACAGAATGTTACATTGCCTGACTTGTGAGCAAGAACCCTTGTCGCTTTTCCTCTTGCCCTCTTGGAATACATGGACCATCATGAGAAAGAGCTCTGTCTAAGCTACTGGAAGTACTCTAGCTGACAGCCCAGGCAGCTGCCAGACATGAGGCCACCTAGGATGAGACATGTCCTTGGTGACATGCCAGCTGGCTGCTGATGCACAAAGGAGCCCAGCTAACACCACATGAGCAGAGACGAACCATCTCAACTGCACCCCATTGTGAACCCCCAGGGACATGACCAGTTAGATGGTTGGTTACTTTGCACCACTAAGTTGTAGAGTGGTTTGTTATGCAGCAATAGATTACTGATACACAGCTTGACAGGCACAGTAGTGGCGTTTCTGAACATTAATTACTGAACTAACAAGGTATCTTCGAAAATGTCCATGGGGTGGGGTAGGCTCTGATGTCCTGTGGGGCTTGGGCAGGGCTGGCTTGGGGACTGAATGGAGTTGCGCCTGAAGCTAACAACCAGGCTCCACTCTCGGCAGCTGAGAGACCCCAGAGAAACCAGGGACTGGCAAGCAGAGAGTGTGAGCAGTAAGCACCATTCACTAGCATGATCATGTTTCTGATGATCACCTGTGCTTGGACCAGTGCTCTGTAGGAGTGAATGCAGTCACTGTCAGATACGTAAACATGTAGACGGAACTATCATGGCTTCATATAATGGACTCTTCTCCTGAGAACTCTTTAAAAAAATATATGTCTTTCACAGTTGCCTTTCATTCTTAGTTTCTGATGTATTGCTGTTTTAAACAGCTCCCTAATGCCATACAAACCCAGACTTGTGTGTAGTAATAACATACAGTCCCAGCTTCATCTTCTGAATTGACTGTTCCATGGCTCTGCAGCTGGCACAGCTGAACTGGAGACCCCCAGGCTAACATGTCGGCAGGATCCCTGAGGTTTGGCAGTGTTTGGCACGAGGGGCCATATGATTTTCAGGCTCCTGCTCTTCCACAGATGAAGCCTAATGCCCTCCGCACTTAACCTGTATGATGGCTTTTGTCTGTCATCATATCACACTGCATTTCAGAATTCAGCTTCTGTTGTAATTTTTTCACTCCTGTTTTTAAAAGATTTCATTACATTTTCCATGTTTTAATCCAAACAGCAAGGCCAAAATAGAAAAAAGAAAAGAATGAAAGTACAGCTGTGGTGAGTCATTAAAGCAGTTCTTCCAGCTGTTTAACTATTGCCTGGCCCCACAGCAGCCTCTAAAAGGCTAGGAAAACATTCTGCTTAGAATTTCTAGGGCTGAGAATTTACTGATCACTGATTTTTCTTGTATTAATAAACCCTCATTACCACCTCTTGGCACAATGGATCAGAGGAACATAGGAAGGCAACAAGGGGTAGTAATGTTTTAGCAGAGTAATAAAAATCTTGAATACAGACGTGGGTTTAAATCAGGGGTCAGCTGTGCACTTTCACCTCTCTGAGTCTGTGTGTTAATCAGTGATATGATGATATTATCTGCCTTACAGAGACCTTCAGAAGATTTCATAAGTGGACATCAATTAGAAACTGCGTCCAGGCAGTAACCGGGCATTCAGTGATCCAGACAGTGGCTGTGAGTATTTTGCCATCTGGAGGTCTTGGCTGCTCCTGTAGATTTTGCTTCCCTGCCTGGGCGTGGGCTCTACATTGTGCTTTCCCCAGCAGTTGGGGTGTCGAGGAGGGGTGCCAGCAGGCTGTGGTGTTGAGCCAGATGACCCATGTATATTGCTTTCAGGAAATTTACAACACAGTGGTATTTAAACTGTCACAGCTGTCACTCATTACAGATGGATCAGACAGCATTCCCTGAGAGGTGAGTGTGGATCTACCAAGATCCAGGTCTGCAGAAAAGCCTGGTTCTCTTTCCTTCTGCCTTGCAGAGCTGGGCAGACACCTTCCTACCTTCCCCAGGCCACAGTCACACTGCCCAAGGAGGGAAGCCCCACGTTTCTTCCCACTCACTAGTCTCCTGGTGTCCTGGGGAACTTCAGGATTTGTTGTGGTTGTTGTTGTTGGGATTTCTTCCCTTAAGAGGCTGCTGGGCCTGTATGCTAATACCCAGGCCCTGGAGAGCAGGGCTCAGTGCTGGGTTGTGGCTGGTACGGGGCTGAGCCAGCTGCAAGGGTTGTGTCATGCTGCTGGTTGGATAATACCTCCTTCCAAAATGCCAGGTCCTTTTGGTGAAAAGCAAAAATAATAAAAGTATTGAAAAAGAATAACCTCTAAGAGAACTATCAGCACTGTAGACCTCTGACTTGTACATCAGGAGAACTCACTCAAGGTTGCTAAGTTAAGTACCAGAAATAACACCCACCACCACCACCACACCTAAAAGGAAAGTTCTCTGTGACATGCATCTGACTTGCATTTACCTCATATTTATTCCCAAAGTTATCATCATGGCTGCAATTATCAAGGACTTTTGGTTTGAAATGAGAGGGAATTGAGGGAAATCCAAATTCATGACAGTTCTTAACAGGAGCATGAATTCTTTTGCTGAGTGTGACACGAAATGTCCACATGCAGACAAGAGATAAATATAACTGGTAGTACCATGCATGTTCAGAAACAAAAGTATTTAGTTGCTTTCCTAGGAGTTAGCAGGATGTTAATAAAAGGCAGAAACATTGATTAATTTGAAAAAAGATAAACTCATGTTACTTCCAATTTCTAATCATTATTTCTAATCACTGTCTTATCTCAGAAGAAGACACTATAGTGTCTTGCTGTGGATAAAATGAGAGTTCCTGTGGCCAGGATTCTCACCTGGCTGTGGTTGACTAGCTCACTGCACACCTGTGGGCAATACATGGCTGTTGACTCTATAAAAAGAGCTCCGCCCAGTGCTCTGGGCACGACACAGTGGCATGGCTGCAAGGCTGCAGGAGAGCAGAGCAGAGGCTGGAGTGGTGGCCGCGCTGAGGACAGAGGCTCAAAGGACGGCTGTGCTAAACGACTGTGCGGGACGACTGTGCAGAGATGCCCAGAGGACAGCTGTGTGGACAGAGGGGCCCAGAGGCAGAGACTGACTTGCTGCATGCAGACTGGCTCTGAGTGAATGGGATTCTAGTGACTGACCTGCCACCTGGAAATAAAGTTGGGTATAACCCTTTTACCCCAAAGAGCGTTCTGCTGTGAATTTTCTTTGGTCACACCGAATCCATAGCAAACTTGCCCTGGGC
This sequence comes from Manis javanica, assembly GCF_040802235.1. Taxonomy (NCBI): domain Eukaryota; kingdom Metazoa; phylum Chordata; class Mammalia; order Pholidota; family Manidae; genus Manis; species Manis javanica. The sequence continues at coordinate 97,410,243 of NC_133157.1, read as the reverse complement.
AGAAACCCATCACACTGAATCCATAGAGAACTTGACTCGGGCAAGTAAGTTCTCTATGGATTCAGTGTAACCAAAGAAATGACAGTAGAATGTTCTTGGGCTGAAAGGGTTTATTACCTGGCTTGTTCTCCCGGTGGTTCTCCTATTGGTACATGGTAAACTGGCATTCTCCAGCACTAGTTAGCTCCTGACTTTCTTCATGTCCAGTAGGGCTAGGACCTGAGGACAAATGTCTATAGTCCCCCAAAGAGGATAGCCATGATCTCATATGGGAAAGTGTCTGGAGGCCTGGACGTGAGGCTGCCATGATATCATGCCCCGACTACCTGCTGAAAGAGCACAGAACTCTTTGGGGTCTTTAGCTCCTACGTCAGGACCACATTATGACTTAGAGGCTCTCATAAAACACCCCTTACTTCCTTCTGAGTCATTTTTCTTTCAATACAATGCGAGGTATGTACTTGAATAATAATCCAGCCTGCTTCCTCTTTCATTTTTGGGTCTCTGTATCCTTAGATTTCCTGTAAAATAAGGTGTATGCTGTTATGATCAGCAGAGAAATAAACAGGACATTTGGTTGGTGATGATTGTTGTGGGTCAATGCATGTTTCTCTTGAACAAGTGTATTAATGGCATATCTTCATAGACTTTCAAAGAAGTTTTTCATTTTATCAAAAATCTTAAAGGCAATAAACCTTGAAATAATTTAACTGAGATAATTGTCACACAGACCTCTTTCTTGATGATACTTTGATATCTCAGGGTTTTCTAAACCTGGTATCCAAGGACTTTAGAGATGTGTTTAAATGCATCTAATAAAAATTTATAGAAGTGAGTAAACTCTATTTTTCAATAAGCATTAGAGTCCCTTGAGGTTTTCTTCCCTGAGGACAGTCCATGATAGGGGTCTCTCTTCTACTTTCATGAATTTTGGATATGAAATTCTGGAGTTTGATTAATTAGTGACATGATGTAACAGTGCAGAGACAACTAGAGTCATAGGGAGATCTTTACTGACTGGGGATCAGCCCCTTTCACATAGGCAAAGAAGCTGTTATATGTTGTAGCTAAGAATACATGGCCACTTTCTCATTTCCTGCTGGTTTTGTGTGCCACGGTGTTGTGCGGTATGCTGTGACTTAGTTGGATGGACCCCTTCATTTTGGTGGGGCCCATGTGCTACTTTACCTGGTTGTTTGCTTGGTGATACTTAGTTTTATTTTTTCATTTTTGATAAATAGCTTGTTATTTTAGCTACTAATTAAACTGTAACACAACTATACATAACCATTCCTCTTCATTGTCAAACATTCTCCAGGAAAAAGTAAATTTGATATTGTAAATATGGAATTGTTAAGATGTGAAAACATTTTCCTTCAGGATTTTTCACTGGCATTATTGATATTTTTGGCTGAATAATTGTTATGAGGGGCTATCCTCAACAACCAAAAATATTTCTAGGTGTTGCCAAATGGCCCCAGGAAGACAAAATCACCCCTGGTAGAGGAATACTGGTTTAAACAATTATGTTTATATTTCCATTTGTAACATGCAGTTTCTTGGAAATTCAATTCTCAGTTTATAGCAGAACAGACTTCGCTGTGCTTAGAGACATATTTTAATAACACAGAACTTTATCAGCACCATCATGAAAGTAAGGTATTCCTTTTAAATATTCATCCAGATTTTGTCACTGAAACTTAGTACTCTAGTGCACTAAAGCCTTAAAAGTTGGGTGTTCATTAGTCAAGAAAATCAAGGCTCATTATCACTGGCATTTTTTTTTTTTTTGAGAGGGCATCTCTCATATTTATTGATCAAATGGTTGTTAACAACAATAAAATTCAGTATAGGGGGGTCAACGCTCAATGTACAATCATTAATCCATCTCAAGCCTAATTCTCGTCAGTCTCCAATCTTCTGAAGCATAAGTTCTTACATGGTGAACGAATTCTTACATAGTGAATAAATTCTTACATGGTGAAGAGTACAAGGGCAGTCATCACAGAAACTGTCGGTTTTGATCATGCAATATGACCTATAAACAATCAGGTCAAATATGAATATTCGTTTGATTTTTGTACTTGATTTATATGTTGATCCCACATTTCTCCTATTATTATTATTTTTATTTTTAATAAAATGCTTAAGTGGTAGGTAGATGCAAGATAAAAGTAGAAAACCTAGTTTAGTGCTGTAAGAAGGCAAATGTAGATGATCAGATGATCAGGTGTGTGCCTATGGACTAAGTATTAATCCAGGCTAGACAAGGGCAGCAAGACATCCACGGATGCAGAAGATTTCTCTCAAAGCAGGGGGGGTGAGGTTCTGAGCCTCACCTCTGTTGATCCCCAAATTCTCACCTGATGGCCCCCCTGCGACTGTGCCTGTCTTAGGTTGTTCCTCCCTTGAGGAATCTTACCCGTCTCTGGCTAACCAGTCATCTTCCGGGGCCATACAGGGAAATGTAAAGTTGGTAAGTGAGAGAGAAGCCATATTGTTTGCAAAGGTTAGCTTTTTACTTCTTTGCAGATTTATGCCCTGTGGCTTCTATGCCCAGCACTTGTCTCGAGGTATCTTTACCACCTGGAGGAATTATGATACTCGGTAAATTCGATCTGAGGCACGAATTCTATTTAAGGGTTGTAATTAGGAAGGAAGAAGAAAAGCTATAGATGTAGCATATGAAGGAAACTTGGGAGGATTGATTATTTCTTTGACATATCTTCTTGTATAGTACCTTAAGTATGTATAGGTATTAAACTACTAACTAATTTGCACACACATATTAACATAATAGGAATACGGTGACATAAACAAAGCAAATCTATAATTACCATCCATCTCCAGTGAAGCCAAGAAAACCAGTTAGGCACCCTAGGCATTTGTGAAAATTTATCTATGATATGATGGATATTGTCCAACTGTACTTGAACCATCAGACAAATTAAAGCAGCCCATTTCTGGGATCTGTTCACATCCCAGATGTTCTTTTAACCATAGATAGTCTATAGTCATGAGATTTTGGAGTGCTACAACTTGCACCCCTCCCAACTCCTGGTTGAGTTCCAACAGTACAGATCCGGTCAAATTCGTTGTCTCACTGTATGCACATGCCAGCCTAGACATCTCCCTCCTCATTCTTATGGCAAGTCCAGGAGATGGTGGGCTGGATGCAGCCACAACCGCAGCATCGTCCGGATCCCTGTGGAGGCTTTTTGATGATCATCCCCCGGCACAAGTCCTCCAGAGAGTGCTGATGCCGGAAGCTCCTCCTCATATCATATCTTAGTTCATTTTCTGGGTATCCAAGCTAGGCCTTGATCTTCTGCATAGAAACAAAGAGACCCTTTGCCCACACTTTGACATGCCCTCTATACCACTGTGCAGAACTCATTGGAGGTCAGCACACAGTAACTGCTTTTTTTTTTTTTTTTTTTTAAATTAAGAGAAAGGAATATTATCAGAAAAGAGTACCTCCATAGCTGATCATCTGACACCCTTTAAGTGATCAACATTAAGGATATTTAAAGCATGCGTTGATCTTTGATTTACCAATAGTTTTATCCTATCAAGGAGTAATCCCCCTTTTCTTTCTTTCTTTCTTTTTTTTTTTTTTTTTAATTTTTAATCTACACTTACATGAAGAATACTATGTTTACTATGCTCTCCCCTATATCAGGTCCCCCCTAACAACCACATTACGGTTACTGTCCATCAGCTTAGCAAAATGTTGTAGAGTCACTACTTGTCCTCTCTGTGTTGTGCAGCCCACCCTCCCCTTGCTCCCTCCCCCCCATGCATGCTAATCTTAATACCCCTCTTCTTCTCCCCCCCCCCCCCTTATCCCTGCCTGCCCACCCATCCTCCCAGTTCCTTTCCCTTTGGTACCTGTTAGTCCATTTTTGGGTTCTGTAATTCCACTGCTGTTTTGTTCCTTCAGTTTTTCCTTTGTTCCTATACTCCTCAGATGAGTGACATCATTTGGTATTTCTCTTTCTCCGCTTGGCTTATTTCACTGAGCATAATACTCTCCAGCTCCATCCATGTTGCTGCAAATGGTTGGATTTTTCCACTTCTTATGGCTGAGTAGTATTCCATTGTGTATATGTACCACATCTTCTTTATCCATTCATCTACCGATGGACATTTAGGTTGCTTCCAATTCTTGGCTATTGTAAATAGTGCTGCGATAAACATAGGAGTGCATCTGTCTTTCTCAAACTTGATTGCTGCGTTCTTAGGGTAAATTCCTAGGAGTGGAATTCCTGGGTCAAATGGTAGGTCTGTTTTGAGCATTTTGATGCACCTCCATACTGCTTTCCACAATGGTTGAACTAATTTACATTCCCACCAGCAGTGTAGGAGGGTTCCCCTTTCTCCACAGCCTCGCCAACATTTGTTGTTGTTTGTCTTTTGGATGGCAGCTATCCTTACTGGTGTGAGGTGATACCTCATTGTAGTTTTAATTTGCATTTCTCTGATAATTAGCGATGTGGAGCATCTTTTCATGTGTCTCTTGGCCATCTGTATTTCTTTTTTGGAGAACTGTCTGTTCAGTTCCTCTGCCCATTTTTTAATTGGGTTATTTGTTTTTTGTTTGTTGAGGCGTGTGAGCTCTTTATATATTCTGGACGTCAAGCCTTTATCGGATCTGTCATTTTCAAATATATTCTCCCATACTGTAGGGTTCCTTTTTGTTCTATTGATGGTGTCTTTCGCTGTACAGAAGCTTTTCAGCTTAATGTAGTCCCACTTGCTCATTTTTGCTGTTGTTTTCCTTGCCCGGGGAGATATGTTAAAGAAGAGATCACTCATGTTTATGTCTAAGAGGTTTTTGCCTATGTATTTTTCCTAGAGTTTAATGGTTTCATGACTTACATTCAGGTCTTTGATCCATTTTGAGTTTACCTTTGTATATGGGGTTAGACAATGGTCCAGTTTCATTCTCCTACATGTAGCTGTCCAGTTTTGCCAGCACCATCTGTTGAAGAGACTGTCATTTTGCCATTGTATGTCCATGGCTCCTTTATCAAATATTAATTGACCATATATGTTTGGGTTAATTTCTGGGGTCTCTAATCTGTTCCACTGGTCTGTGGCTCTGTTCTTGTGCCAGTACCAAATTGTCTTGATTACTATGGCTTTGTAGTAGAGCTTGAAGTTGGGGAGTGAGATCCCCCCTACTTTATTCTTCTTTTTCAGGATTGCTTTGGCTATTCGGGGTCTTTGGTGTTTCCATATGAATTTTTGAATTATTTGTTCCAATTCATTGAAGAATGTTGCTGGTAATTTGAGAGGGATTGCATCAAATCTGTATATTGCTTTGGGCAGGATGGCCATTTTGACGATATTAATTCTTCCTAGCCATGAGCATGGGATGAGTTTCCATTTATTAGTGTCCCCTTTAATTTCTCTTAAGAGTGACTTGTAGTTTTCAGAGTATAAGTCTTTCACTTCTTTGGTTAGGTTTATTCCTAGGTATTTTATTCTTTTTGATGAATGGTGAATGGAATTGTTTTCCTGATTTCTCTTTCTATTGATTCGTTGTTAGTGTATAGGAAAGCTACAGATTTCTGTGTGTTAATTTTGTATCCTGCAACTTTGCTGTATTCCGATATCAGTTCTAGTAGTTTTGGAGTGGAGTCTTTAGGGTTTTTTATGTACAGTATCATATCATCTGCAAATAGTGACAGTTTAACTTCTTCTTTACCAATCTGGATTCCTTGTATTTCTTTGTTTTGTCTGATTGCCGTGGCTAGGACCTCCAGTACTATGTTAAATAACAGTGGGGAGAGTGGGCATCCCTGTCTGGTTCCCGATCTCAGTGGAAATGCTTTCAGCTTCTCGCTGTTCAGTATAATGCTGGCTGTGGGTTTATCATATATGGCCTTTATTATGTTGAGGTACTTGCCCTCTATTCCCATTTTGCTGAGAGTTTTTATCATGAATGGATGTTGAGTTTTGTCAAATGCTTTTTCAGCATCTATGGAGATGATCATGTGGTTTTTGTCTTTCTTTTTGTTGATGTGGTGGATGATGTTGATGGATTTTCGAATGTTGTACCATCCTTGCATCCCTGGGATGAACACCACTTGGTCATGGTGTATGATCCTTTTGATATACTATTGAATTCTGTTTGCTAATATTTTATTGAGTATTTTTGCATCTACATTCATCAGGGATATTGGTCTGTAATTTTCTTTTTTGGTGGGGTCTTTTCCTGGTTTTGGTATTAGTGTGATGTTGGCTTCATAGAATGAGTTTGGGAGTATTCCCTCTTCTTCTATTTTGTGGAACACTTTAAGGAGAATGGGTATTATGTCTTCTCTGTGTGTCTGATAAAATTCCGAGGTAAATCCGTCCGGCCCCGGGGTTTTGTTCTTGGGTAGTTTTTTGATTACTGTTTCAATTTCTTTGCTTGTAATTGGTTTGTTTAACTTTTGTGTTTCTTCCTTGGTCAGTCTTGGGAGGTTGTATTTTTCTAGGAAGTTGTCCATTTCTTCTAGGTTTTCCAGCTTGTTGGCATATAGGTTTTCATAGTAGTCTTTAATAATTCTTTGTATTTCTGTGGAGTCTGTCGTGATTTTTCCATTCTCATTTCTGATTATGTTGATTTGTGTTGACTCTCTTTTTCTCTTAATAAGTTGGGCTAGAGGCTTATCTATTTTGTTTATTTTCTCAAAGAACCAGCTCTTGGTTTCGTTGATTTTTGCTATTGTTTTATTCTTCTCAATTTTGTTTATTTCTTCTCTGATCTTTATTATGTCCCTCCTTCTGCTGACTTTAGGCCTCATTTGTTCTTCTTTTTCCAGTTTTAATAATTGTGATGTTAGACTATTCATTTGGGATTGTTCTTCCTTCTTCAAGTGTGCCTGGATTGCTATATACTTTCCTCTTAAGACTGCTTTCGCTGCATCCCACAGAAGTTGGGGCTTAGTGGTGTTGTTGTCATTTGTTTCTATATATTCCTTGATCTCTATTTTGATTTGTTCATTGATCCATTGATTATTTAGTAGCATGTTGTTAAGCCTCCATGTGTTTGTGAGCCTTTTTGTTTTCTTTGTAGAATTTATTTCTACTTTCATACCTTTGTGGTCTGAAAAATTGGTTGGTAGAATTTCAATATTTTGGAATTTACTGAGGCTCTTTTTGTGAGCTAGTATGTGGTCTATTCTGGAGAATGTTCCATGTGCACTTGAGAAGAATGTATATCCTGTTGCTTTTGGATGTAGAGTTCTATAGATGTCTATTAGGTCCATCTGTTCTAGTGTGTTGTTCAGTGCCTGTGTGTCTTTACTTATTTTCTGCCTGGTGGATCTATCCTTTGGGGTGAGTGGTGTGTTGAAGTCTCCTACAATGAATGCATTGCAGTCTATTTCCCTCTTTAGTTCTGTTAGTATTTGCTTCACATATGCTGGTGCTCCTGTATTGGGTGCATATATATTTAGAATGGTTATATCCTCTTGTTGGACTGAGCCCTTTATCATTATGTAGTGGCCTTCTTTATCTCTTGTTACTTTCTTTGTTTCGAAGTCTATTTTATCTGATATTAGTGCTGCAACCCCTGCTTTCTTCTCACTGTTGTTTGCCTGAAATATGTTTTTCCATCCCTTGACTTTTAGTCTATGCTTATCTTTGGGTTTAAGGTGAGTTTCTTGTAAGCAGCATATAGATGGGTCTTGCTTTTTTATCCATTCTATTACTCTATGTCTTTTGATTGGTACATTAAGTCCATTTACATTTAGGGTGACTAGTGAGAGATATGTACTTATTGCCATTTCAGGCTTTAGATTCGTGGTTACCAAAGGTTCAAGGTTAGCTTCTTTAGTATCTTACTGCCTAACTTAGCTCGCTTATTGAGCTGTTATATACACTGTCTGGAGATTCTTTTCTTCTCTCCCTTCTTATTCCTCCTCCTCCATTCTTCATATGTTGTGTGTTTTGTTCTGTGCTCTTTTTAGGGGTGCTCCCATCTAGAGCAGTCCCTGTAGGATGCCCTGTAGAGGTGGTTTGTGGGAAGCAAATTCCCTCAGCTTTTGCTTGTCTGGGAATTGTTTAATCCCACCATCATATTTAAATGATAGTCGTGCTGGATACAGTATCCTTGGTTCAAGGCCCTTCTGTTTCATTGCATTAAGTATATCATGCCATTCTCTTCTGACCTGTAGGGTTTCTGTTGAGAAGTCTGATGTTAGCCTGATTGGTTTTCCTTTATAGGTGACCTTTTTCTCTCTAGCTGCCTTTAAAACTCTTTCCTTGTCCTTGATCCTTGCCATTTTAATTATTATGTGTCTTGGTGTTGTCCTCCTTGGATCCTTTCTGTTGGGGGTTCTGTGTAATTCCATGGTCTGTTCGATTATTTCCTCCCCCAGTTTGGGGAAGTTTTCAGCAATTATTTCTTCAAAGACACTTTCTATCCCTTTTCCTCTTTCTTCCTCTTCTGGTATCCCTATAATACGAATGTTTTTCCTTTTGTATTGGTCACATATTTCTCTTAGTGTTGTTTCATTCCTGGAGATCCTTTTATCTCTCTCTATGTCAGCTTCTATACGTTCCTGTTCTCTGGCTTCTATTCCTTCAATGGCCTCTTGCATCTTATCCATTCTGCTTATAAATCCTTCCAGGGATTGTTTCACTTCTGTGATCTCTTTCCTGACATCTGTGATCTCCTTCCAGACTTCATCCCACTGCTCTTGCATTTTTCTCTGCATCTCATCCCACTGCTCTTGCATTTTTCTCTGCATCTCATCCCATTGCTCTTGCATTTTTCTCTGCATCTCTGTCAGCATGTTCATGATTTTTATTTTGAATTCTTTTTCAGGAGGACTAGTTAGGTCTGTCTCCTTCTCAGGTGTTGTCTCTGTGATCTTTGTCTGCCTGTAGTTTTGCCTTTTCATGGTGATAGAGATAGTTTGCAGAGCTGGTACAAGTGACCTCTGGAAGAGCTTCCCTTCTTGTTGGTTTGTAGCCTTTTCCTGGGAGAATAGCTACCTCTAGTTGCTTGTGCTGGGCAGCTGTGCGCAGACAGGGTTTCTGCTTCCCGCCCAGTTGCTTTGGGGTTTATCTCCGCTGTTGCTGTGGGCTTGGCCTGGCTGGGGCTGTTCCTCCAAAATGGTGGAGCCCCGTTGGATGGGGATCGGCCAGGAGGCTATTTATCTCCGTAAGGGGCCTCTGTACTCCCTGCTGCCCAGGGGGTTAGAGTGCCCAGAGATCCCCAGATTCCCTGCCTCTGGTCTAAGTGACCTGTCCTGCCCCTTTAAGACTTCCAAAAAGCACTCTCCAAACCAAAACCACAACAGCAACAATGAGAGAGGGAACAGAAAGAAAGAAAAAAAAAATGGAAAAAACAAGCGATTTTTTTTTTTTTTTCCCTCAGGTGCCGGTCCCAGGTACCCGCTCACTGGTCCTGCTGCCCTGTCTCCCTAGCACCAGGGTCCCTGTCCTTTCAAGGTTTCCAAAAAGCACCCACCCACCGGTCCCGCAGGGAAGCAACGCTCGATATTCTTTGTCCTCAGGCACTGGTCCCAGGCACCCGCTCACCAGTCCCGCCGCCCTGCCTCCCTAGCACCGGGGTCCCTGTCCCTTCAAGGCTGCCAAAAAGCACTCGCCAAAAAGAGAGAAAAAAAGGGGAAAAACACGCAATTTCTTCCGTCCACATGTGCCGGTCTCAGGCACCCACCCACTGGTCCCACAGGGAAAAACGCGGGATATTCTTTGTCCTCAGGTGCCGGTCCCAGGCACCCGCTCACCAGTCCCGCCGCCCTGCCTCCCTAGCACCAGGGTCCCTGTCCCTTTTAGGCTTCCAAAAAGCACTCGCAGAAAAGAGAAAAAAAAAAGGGGAAAAACGCGCGATTTCCTCTGTCCTCAAGTGCCGGTCTCAGGCACCCGCCCACCGGTCCCGCAGGGAAAAACGGGGGATATTCTTTGTCCTCAGGCGCCGGTCCCAGGCACCCGCTCACCAGTCCCGCCACCCTGCCTCCCTAGCACTGGGGTCCCCGTCCCTTCAAGGCTTCCAAAAAGCGCTCGCCAAAAAGAGAAAAAAAAAAAAAGGAAAAACGCGCGACCTCCTCCGTCCTCAGGCACTGGTCTCAGGCACCCGCCCACCGGTCCCGCAGGGAGAAACGCGGGATATTCTTTGTCCTCCGGCGCCGTTCCCAGGCACCTGCTCACCGGTCCCACCACCCTGCCTCCCCAGCAACGGGGGCCCATCCCTCTAAGGCTTCCAAAAAAAAAAAATGCTCCGGTTTCTCTCCACCCGCCGGGAGCCGGGGGGAGGGGCGCTCGGGTCCCGCCGGGCCGGGGCTTGTATCTTACGCCCTTCGCAAGGCGCTGGTTCCTTGCAGGTGTGGATGTGGTCTGGATGTTGTCCTGTGTCCTGTGGTCTCTATTTTAGGAAGATTTTTCTTTGTTATATTTTCATAGCTCTATGTGTTTTTGGGAGGAGATTTCCTCTGCTCTACTCACGCCGCCATCCTGGCTCCATTTTTTTTTCTTCAATTAAAATATTATTTATTAATGTTGTTAAAGTCAATTTAACCGTCTTTCCCATCCCTTCAATTTACTACCTCAAATCCCCAAAGATAGTCTAATTTATTATAATTACCTCCAACATAAGCATAAATATAGACTCTATGTAAGTGTGGCACTCTTTTAGGAAAAATATATAAGAGCTTTAGGAAACCAACTTTGGGAAATCCTGTGTAATTGTGTAAAAGTCTTTCTAGATGGGGACTATATTTTAATGAGTTGAGTTGCCAGCTATGGACTCTGGGTAAGTGATCACCCGAATTCAGAGCTGACTGGTGCTCTGAATTTTAGGAAGTTCTTTGTAGGACAAGTTTCCAGTAAGCCTCTACTATTGGAATATTTACTAATTTTCACGATGGCATTTCCATGCTGGCCAGATCTCCATGCAATGGCCCATTCTTCCTGTTCATATCAGTCTCTAGACTGTTTCTTCTAAACTTTACCTTCTTTAATGTCTCTTTGCCTTTTCATAGACTACTCTTTCTGCTTGGACTTCCTTCTCCCTCTTTTGTATGGCAAACTCCTACTCATACTTCAAAGCCTCAATTTTCACCTTCTTTGAGAAACCATCCTGAATGTTTTCTGAATGACATCCTGAATGACATCAACCTCCTCTTCCCTGATGCTTACAGCACCTAAGCTCCTCTCCATATATCACTTCCTACTCTATTTTTTTTTCTTTGCAAAGTTCTCCCCCAGCGGGCCGCACATTCCTGGAGGGCAGGAATGTCCTCTTTTCAGTTTTGGTAGCTCTAGCACTTTATATGGGCCTGTCCTGTTGGCACATCCTTGCCGGTTTTCTTTATCTTTGCCATGTAGAGAGGGGCAGGTAGTCATGTTGATTCATTTTTTTGCTCCTGCAGGAAACTTTCCCTGTTGGGCCATTTGCACAGTGATTGATATAGAAGTCCTTACTGTTTCTGTTTAATTAAAATAGAAGCAATCTTTTCCTTCCTAGAGACAGTTTTTCTGTAGAAGAGAGGCCATGGAGAAATTCCAAAGCTACTGTAAGCATGGTGAGTACAGATTGGTCTGAAGAGGACCATCACCTTCTGTCAGCCATAGTAATGGAAGGAGGAGGGCTTTGATATTCTTGGTGCAGCACAGTGAAGACAGGCACCAGACAGAAGCTTGTGTGCTGCTGCTGCTGATTTAATTCTTGTAATTTAGCAGCAGCAATCTATCTTGTTTTTGAAGTTGACTAGACAGGATAGATCTGTACAATAATCTGAGCAAAAAAATAAAATAAAACAAGTTAAAAATAAAAGCTATACAATGGGATATCCATTGACCTTAGCCCTAAAAATATTCATTCAAAGAGAGGAATGTTTAAAGCACAGGAAAGAGATGAAGACTTCTGTGTTCATGGAATATGGAGTCATAGCTGCAGACAGTCTAAAGGAGAATGAGAGAAACTGAAGTGCACACCTGAGTTGTCTTCTCAAAGGCCTTCATGTTCCAGCTTCGCTGAGGTTTTGTGTCCCCGGAGCTCAGGCTGCTGGGTTGCAGGTGTGAGGAAGCTTTGCAGTGTTGGGGAGTTGGGTAAAACTGGCAATTAAGCAGCTTGCAGGCTTGAGGCTTTTTTATTCTTTCCTCCCTAAAGGGAGTCCTGGAAAAGAACTGTCTGTGAGTTCACTGGGGAAACCTGGGCCTGGTCTGACCTGCTTCTCCTTGCGATTTCAAAGAGCCCTGCTCCCTCTCTGGCCTCACCCTAAGGCCACCCTTAAACGTAGTTGTTCTACGTCCCTGCATTAGAAGTGGAGCTGCCACAGCACGAGGGAAGGGCTGTTTCCCTCAAATTCCAACTTAGAGCACAGGGTGCTTGCATACTGGTGAGTGTAATGATTAATGACACAACTCATGCTTACATTTCGGAGGCTGAGTAAGCTTCAGGAATTTGGGGGCACTTTATGACCTAGTGCAAAGATTGTGGGATCAATTCTTTTGAATGAAAATACAATTATATTTTCTTGATACTTGAGCTCTTTCTCCACCACATCATTCAGAGGAACTGAACCTTCCTTGATCTTGTAACTTGCATTCAATTCTTCTTTGAGGATAGGCTGAAATGAGCATCACTAGGGGGGAAAGGGAAACTGGACTCACTCTTTCCCTTACATCCCACTTCTATTCTGGCCATGTGGATAACACCACTTCATACACTTTGTGATTTTGGAGAACACAATTCCCTCAAATGGTAGAAACTGAAGTACAAATAAGTTTAAAACAATTGAGCAAGTGTATGGAGAGTCCACAAAGAGTAACTGAGGGGGCGGAGGCTCTTTGTGGGTATATACGCAAACTAAATTTATATATATCTATATACAAGCCAAGTTTGCCACTAAGGAAGGTCACACCCCAGCATGGCTCAGATGTGCTGAGAGGCTGAGCCCACTGGGAGTTGGGATCGGTCCCATCCTTCCCTCTGTCCCATGTCACTTCCTCAGAGTGGGTCTTGAGATGGAATCATTCTGGAGACACGAGGGGTCATCTGGATCTCCTGCTTGGAGTAAGCGTTGATTGCACAGGTTCACTGGAGTCCAGGGTTTATCCCCCACATGCCCTCAGGGCATCCTGTGCTGCCTTTACTTAGGTTCACGGGTAGTTCATTTCAATTGCCCGCTCACCTGTTACTCTCTCCCCCCAGTCAGTGAGCTCAATGAGGCTAGAAACCCGACCTTGCTCACAGTTAGCTTCTGGACAACTTCTGGCACTTAATAGTTTCTCAGCAAAATTTGTGAAAACATGAGTCTCTCCAGTTTGAATCCAAACTTCCTTGTTTCCTTGGAAACTGTTTCTGGAGCTGGGTTTGGATTTGTACCCAGACTGAGGGTGTTCTGCTGATAGGACACTTCCCTGGGTACCATAATCATTCTGGGGGCTACATGTCCATGGAACTTTTGGTGTTTGGTCAGTATGTTTAAGCTGATATGCTCCACCTCCAACTAGCACACTGATATCTATGTTTACAGAGGTTGGGAAGTGTGACATCAGGGGGTTGAATGGTCTCTATGAGGCTGGATAAGGGGCCCTCATACCAGAAATCTACCTTCCCTACATTTCTCTTGTTAAAAAGACACAGGGCCAGCATGGGATCCCTTCTGCTGGGCCAGGCCACCAAACCAGGCTCATTACCTACCTAATTGCAGCTTCAGCCTCCCAGAGCATTGTGGTCAGTCAGAGATTTTCTGGTCGGCATCCATAGACAATGTCACATAAGGCCTCTCCATCCCCTCTCCATCCATTGGGTGGAAGATGAGGTGATCCACCCAATGAGACCCTTAGCTTTGTCTCCTTCCCCACACACAGATAAGACCGGAATCTGTACAGCATGATCCTTTAGGACAACTAGATGCATCCAGACCACACTGCTTGATGCCCTGGTAAATGTAACCTCTTTGCTGTCTGTATCCCCTGCAGTCAGGAAAGTATTTAAGATGCCTCCAAATGAAGGGATTTTTACAGCAGTTTATCAGAGCACAACAATGGCTGCTCTTGGGCCATGGTCCTCAGTAAGACTATAAATAAACTCTATCTTTCTTAAATGAAGTCATGTTAATTTCAGCTGACACTCTCCTGAGAAGGCTACACACAGAGATCAGAGGTGCAACCCAGCCACATTCTGTCTCCTTTGCCTAATCATGTCACATATCTATGCCTTTTCCCTAAAAAATTAACTTCCAAGATTTAAAGAACCAAAGAACCATCCCAACGGATGATGATGCTCGGGAATGGGTATCTTTAGAAATTGCAGGTAATAGTGGTTCCATCTGGTGCGTTTCAAATGCTAACTGCATTTCAAATGCATAGGGTTCCCTGACTGAGCCACCGGCTCCCCTCCCTAAACCCAAGTGAAGGGGGATTATTAGACTCAATACTCTGCGTTAAAGAAAGAGTGACTGTTCAGTGCATTTCTATCAAGCACATAGTATGCATTCACACCCACATACACACACACAGGCTAAGCAAGTCCTAAATACTGTCTCTCAAGTGTTTGATGCAATGATTGTTATTGAGCATTAAACTGACACCAACTGCACAGTCATTGTGTTTCTAAAAAACATAAATGTCACTTTTTTGGTCTTCAAAAATTCTTAAGCACAGAGAAAGCTAGCAATTTCTAGTGTTTGCTTGGATGGTGAGATGCAGGAGAATTAGCATTACTCTTGAGAGCTGCCATTGGTTAGCTGGAGGGAAAAAGGATATCAATTATACATAATCTCAGAAGCCTCTGCATAATAATCAGGCCCAGTAGGGGCTTTGGGGCAGCTTCGTTATTCTCTTGTAAACACAAGAGCCCAGATAGACATGTCAGTCAGGAGTAGCAGAGGCAATTCCTCCTTTTTTAACACCTTCACATTCTATTGCTTCAATATGCAAACAAGGCTGTTTAGCTGAGGGTAGAGCCGGTGCTAATGAGCTCCCTGCACTAACCCCGAAGTAAAAAGGTTCTGTTTCACAGCTGTGCAGAGACAGCTCCTCTGGGCATGCTCAGGTATTGGAAAATAGTGCCTTTTAAACAGAGAAATGCCAATCAGGATTTTGTGCATACTTGCCCTTTTCTCTATGTGCTAATGCAATTACCTCATAACTTGTGAACTTCCACTGCATTTGTCTGGTGTTTTCTCTCTAAATGATATATTTGGAATGTGGATGTGGAAAGAGAATTCTTGAAAAATGCTGTAACTGCCAAACAAGCCCTCTCTTTCATTTGTAAAGGATACTACCTAGAAGCTAATGCTCACATCTGCACCTTAAAAGTGAACTGTTCTTCTGTCTCCTTAAAAACCTGAGTGGACAATATAGATCAGGACAGGCATCTCAAGCCAGAGGGTTTATGCTGCAACCTCTGTGATTTGGGAGCTGTCACGTGTCCTGGGCTCTGGGCATCACTGTGGTGGGACGTCTCCGTAATTGGCTGAGCAAAGACACCCGTGGCCAAGGAGAGGGGGAAGGGAGGGAGGGGGCTGCACATATCAGTTGACAGTTTCAAATCAAGATACAATACATGATGGCTTTTCAATATCCAATTATTCTCATGAATAAAGAAATCTTTTGCACAGACATGTTCCTCCAATCCCCACTGGGTTAATTTGCCATCTACAGAAACTACTCAGCTTTGCTGGCTAAAGAGCATAGTATGTGATTTCTTGTGTAATTATAGGACGTCCTCCTTCTCACCATTAAGTCAGTCTCAGGGCCATGCCTTCTAAGTGCCTGACACAGGAGACAGGGCCTGTCCGTCGTGCCTCATATATGGATGTGAAGTGCAAGCATGGTGATCTTCAACTCTTAACCAGGGTTTTAACTCTTTCCCCATGAAAAGAGGTGCTGTATTTCCTGTCCCTAAGATAACCAATCAATGGGCAGGTTCCTAACCACTGTCTCCATTTATGACATTTAGTACAGCCAGGTACTACACAGTCAGCAAGAAAGACCTTCTACTAGAATATTTCAGCTTTTAAATTATTTATTACGTTAGCTTTATGGCATATCACAACCTATTTGAGACAGGTGGAGTGAACTCCCTTCTGCCACAAGGAGGCTCATTAAATGGCCATCATGACTGGTCAGACTTAATTGCTTTACACCAGGTTTTCTGTCATGATTCAAATCGCTGGCAAGGCAGCTGACCCCGATTCTCAGGGTGATTTGATTCACCCCTACTTGGGAAATGAAAGCAGGCCAAGAGTTTGCTTGCCCATTTCAGCATGTGGTTAAAAATGTGCAAGCTGGTGAGTTGCTATAGGAAACAAATCATTGGCGACTGCATGTGAAAACAGTTCATTAGAACTTGTAATCAACTATTTCCTTTCATTAATTTGTTTAGTTTATCATAAAATTGTTTGAATTTTGTGAAGGAAACATAAAACTGAGCTGTTACAATCATTTACAAGCTTGGTGTTTTTTTTTAGATCAGAACATACTGTGAAGAATAGATGAACAATACTGATAACAGTATTCAGATTCAAATACCAAGTCCTTTTGGCTATAACTGCTTATACATCTGATTAATATTTTAAGGCCATGACATTGGTTCTGAGTGAAATAATAAAAATATTAAGCCAGATTAATTTTAGATTTCCTAATTTTATGCTACATTGATATGGTACTTAGATTTGTCTTATTTCTTATAAGATATAGTATGGCTCAGATAGGAGTGTAGGCTTTTGAGGGAATCTGAATTCTGGCTCTGTGGCCTACCACTTGTGTGATCTCAGTCAGCTTATTCAACTTTGCTGTACCTGAATTTCTTCACCCATGAAGTGGTGTAATAATGGTACCTACTTCATAGTTGTTGAAAAGATAAATGGGTGAGTATATATAAAACTCTTAGAAGTTCATACACATTAGCTGTTGCTGTTATTGCTCATTGCTTTGGTGCTTTGCCTTAGAGCCATCTAGGTATGTCCTTACCTATGGCTACCACCATACAGTTGTCTGGACTTACAATTGCTGACCAAATGCAAAGTCAGCAGTTTGTCTTTTTGACAGTAAATTATCCAATCTTATCATCTTTAATATTGATATTTAGAAGTCTGGACTCTATTATAGTTTGTGCCATGGTGAAGTCCTGCTGATGGCTTCATCCATTGTTTTATGACAAATTTTTTTTATGATATCTAAAAGAACCCAGACTATTTCTGTACAATTCATGTTTAAATCATTCATATATCCCTTATACTACTAGGCATTCCCTGTAAAGCACTACTGATGTCATTAAACAAATAATGGTGGTACTGTTTCAATGGCTTAATTTTCTCTTGTTACTATAAAAGGAATTTATTTTGGTATCATATGTTCTGATTGGAAGACATACTTAGAAGAATAGTAACCATGACAACATAAACTACACTCAGATCTGGTCTGAAGGAAACAAGTAGTTTCTCAAGACAATGCAATTTGATGAGTGGTGGCATTACTGCCCACCTACCCCAACATTCTTTTTTTCTATATCCTGGATTGGCATAGGAGGAACTGATGAATCTTGAGAAGCTGGTGTAAGTTGTTAAAAAATTGTTCTCTTTTTCATTAAGCTGCCATTTACTCTATAATTCAAGGGGTGGTTATGCCCAGAGTGAATTTGGGAAGTTCAATAAGCTTCTCTAGAATGGGGTATCTCTGATAGTTTTATAATTAACTGGGTGATAAAGTAAAGGTACGTTGAGATTTACACACTTGATTTCAAATATCAAAGGAAAGGAGGGGAGGAAAAGAGGGGAAACACTGATGGCTTGCATTTTGATTAGCTCAGGGAGCTCCCTATTAATTGGAGGATTGATAGAGCAGGAGGACTGAAGAATTTAGATGGAAATAATTATTTTTGAAAGACATCTTCAAAAATAAGACAGTCAAATAATTTGGGGATCTTCTATTCTAGGGTCTGGAAATTAATCACATGTGAAATTCCATAGGTTGATTCCTTTAAATTTTTTCCCATCAGATTTGACCCCGAGCCTGGTGGGTAAGGGGACAGAGGTGATCTTTAGTGTGATAATCAGGGCTTTCTTCATGGATATGAAACCTCTGATCCAGAGATGGGTTGCCTGCTTGGTTTAATGCTCTATGCCACTGTCTCGAAATTACAGGAATGTTTTAAACAAGGAAACTCACATTCATTTTGTGCTGGGATCCATAAATTATGTAGCCAGATTAGGTTGAAATCAATAAATGGGAAATATCAACTTTATTATTTATCACACTCTTTTTTCCCCCAAGATAACTAGGATGAATGCTTGCATCACAGGTATACAATTTTTGAAATATCTCATTTATATTTATATTTATTATCATTATTCTTATATTTAAACCAATTTCTCTCTTTGTACTTTATCTACTATTAAGATGAGCCATGAATGAGATGGGGACTGGGGTTGAGAGAGATGTGCAACAAGGAAGGAGAATAAGAAGAAAACCCCATCACTTCAGTGAGGGTGCATTGTGGGAAAAATAAAAGTGCTTTTAGAAATGTCCACATTGGCCTGAAGGAGCTGTAGAGTGCCAGGTGAGGGCTGGCTCCCCTGGATGGTGCCCGGGGAAGGTTGCCGTACCTCAGGACACCTCAGCCTTTGGTCAGAACCCATCTAACCTGATGTGGGGTTGATAGGTGGGTATGGCAGCAGAAGAAGGAGCCTGAACTGAGTCTGGGGCCATAGTCTTTTTCCCTGATGTGCCCAGGATCGGACACTTGTGTGTACTCCACTGTGGGAGTGCTGAGCTGCTGAGGGGCCCCTGGATGGCAGAGGCTGGGACTCAGAATGAAGAGGCTGTAATATGTGTGAGGGGCTCTGAGATCAGAGGCTCAGAACTGGGACCATGTTCGTCATGAACAGGGGAGCCAGAACGTCACTCCCAAAAGGCAGATGGCACTGGGCCACCACATACCTCAGTGGTTATAGACCCAGAACCAGACCAGAGGAGGCCCTGTCGGCAAAGAGATTCTACGTCTTCCCCGTGGTTCCAAGGGCGATGTGAACCCAGGAGCAGGACCTGGGAAGAGTGGCCTTGGCAAGTGAGTGGTCACCACCAGGAGTACAATGTCACACTGAAGCAATTTGAGTGTGTTATATTGTCTCTATAAACCTACTTGCTGCTCTCCCTACTCCCTTCTTTGGCAAAGCACCTTAAAGTGGAAGATCAGATCTGCTACAGAAAAGAAAGAGGGACAGACTTCCAGTTATCAAATAAGTCAAAGGGGTGAAAAGTACAACATAGGGAATATAATATTGTAATAATTTGTAGTGACAGATGGTAATTACACCTATCATGGTCAGCATTTAGTAGTGAATATAATTGTTGAATCACTATGTTATATGCCCCAAGTTAATATTGTGCATCAACTACATTTCAATTAAAAGAAGAAAGAGAGAAAGAAGGAAAGAAAGAAAGACAGATAAAGAAAGAAAAGAGGTGGTGTTCTCTTTGTACGTCTCTGAGATTTGTTTTAGTTATAAAATAATGAATTCTGGTCTCCACTCTGCATGCTGTGTAAACCTTTTATAATGTGTCACATTATCCCATTTTCCCTTTTCTCCCCTATCCTCAATTATTCTGGATGAAAGTGGGACACCTGTAGTCTTCATTTACTCCTCATTTAAAAAAATTATTTTGCTATCATTAATATACAGTTACATGAACAACATTACGGTTACTAGACTTCCCTTATTATCAAGTCCCCAGCACATACCCCATTACAGTCACTGTCAGTCTGTGTAGTAACATATTATGGAATCACTACTTGTCTTCTCTCTATTATACTGCCTTCCCCCTGTCCCCCCAACCATTATATGTGCTAACTGTGATGCCCCTTTACACCCCTTATCCCTCCCTTCCCACCAATCCTCCCCAATCCCTTTCCCTTTGGTAACTGTTAGTCCATTCTTGTGTTCTGTGATTCTGCTGCTGTTCTGTTCCTTCAGTTTTTGCTTTGTTCTTATACTCCACAAATGAATGAAATAATTTGATACTTGTCTTTCTCTGCCTGGCTTATTTCACTGAGCATAATACCCTGTAGTTCCATCCATGTTGTTGCAAATGGTAGAATTTGTTTTCTTCTTATGGCTGAACAGATTCCATTGTGTATATGAACCACATCTTCTTTATCCATTCATCTACTGATGGACACTCAGGTTGCTTCCATTTCCTGGCTATTGGAAGTGGTGCTGCGATAAACACAGGGATGCATATGTCTTATTCAAACTGGGTTGCTGCATTCTTAGGGTAAATTCCTAGAAGTGGAATTCCTGGGTCAAATGGTATTTCTATTTTGAGTTTTTTGAGGAGCCTCCATGTTGCTTTCTCCAATGGTTGAACTATTTTACATTCCCACCAGTAGTGTAGGAGGGTTCCCCTTTCTCCACATCATCGCCAACATTTATTGTTGTTTATCCTTTGGATGTTGGTCATCCTAACTGGTGTAAGGTGATATCTCATTGTGGTTTCAATTTGCATTTCTCTGATGATAAGGGATGTGGAGCATCTTTTCATGTGCCTGTTGACCATCTGAATTTCTTCTTTGGAGAAGTGTCTGTTCAGCACCTCTGCCCATTTTTTAATTAATTGGCTTATTTGCTTTTTGTTTGTTGAGATGTGTGAGCTCTATATAATTTGGATATCAACCCCTTATCGGATATGTCATTTATGAATATATTCTCCCATAATGTAGGATGCCTTTTTGTTCTATTGATGGTGTCCTTTGCTGTACAGAAGCTTTCCAGCTTGATATAGTCCCACTTGTTCATTTTTGCTTTTGTTTCCCTTGCATAGAGAGATATGTTCATGAAGAAGTTGCTCATGTTTAGTCCAAGAGATTTTTGTCTATGTTTTTTTCTAAGAGTTTATGTTTTCATGACTTACATTCAGGTCTTTGATCCATTTTGAGTTTACTTTTGTGAATGGGGTGAGACAACAATCCAGTTTCATTCTCTTACATGTAGCTGTCCAGTTTTGCCAACACTAGCTGTTGAAGAGGCTGTCATTTCTCCATTATATATCCATAGCGCCTTTATTATATATTAATTCACCATATATGCTTGGGTTTATATCTGGGCTCTCTAGTCTGTTCCATTGGACTATGGGTTTGTTCTTGTGCCTGTACCAAATTTTCTTGATTACTGTGGCTTTGTAGTAGAGCTTGAAGTCAGGGAGGAGAATAATTCCCCTTGCTTTATTCTACCTTCTCAGGATTGCTTTGGCCATTTGGGATCTTTTGTGGTTCCATATGAATTTTAGAAGTATTTGCTCGAGTTCATTGAAGAATGCTGTTGGTATTTTGATAAGGATTGCACTGAATCTGTAGATTGTTTAGGCAGGATGGCCATTTTGACAATATTAATTCTTCCTATCCATGAGCATGGGATGTGTTTCCATTTATGGGTGTCTTCTTTAATTTCTCTCATGAGTGTCTTGTAATTTTCAGAGTGTGGGTCATTCACTTCCTTGGTTAGGTTTATTCCTAGGTATTTTATTCTTTTTGATGCAATTGTGAATGGAAGTGTTTTCCTGATTTCTCTTTCTGCTACTTCATCATTAGTCTATAAGAATGCAACAGATATCTGTGAATTAATTTTGTGTCCTGCAACTTTGCTGAATTCAGATATTAGTTCTAGTAGTTTTCGAGTGGATTCTTTAGGGTTTTTTATATACAATATCATGCCATCTGCAAACAGAGACAGTTTGACTTCTTCCTTGCTGATCTGGATGCCTTTTATTTCTTTGTGTTGTCTGATTGTCGTGGGTAGGACCTCCAGAACTATGTTGAATAAGAGTGAGGAGAGTGAGCATCCTTGTCTTGTTCCTGATCTTAAAGGAAAGCTTTCAGCTTCTCGCTGTTAAGTTATGTTTTCTGTGGGTTTTTCATATATGGCCTTTAATATGTTGAGGTACTTGCCCTGTATGCCCATTTTGTTGAGAGTTTTTATCATGAATGGATGTTGAATTTTGTCAAATGCTTTTTCAACATCTATGGAGATGATCATGCTGTTTTTTTTTCATCTTTTTGTTGATGTGGTAGATGATATTGATGGATTTCTGAATGTTGTACCAACCTTGCATCCCTGGGATGAATCCCACTTGATCATAATGGATGATCTTTTTGATGTATTTTTGAATTCGGTTTGCTAATATTTTGTTGAGTATTTTTACATCTGTGTTCATCAGAGATATTTGTAATTTTCTTCTTTTGTGGTGTCTTTGCCTGGTTTTGGTATTAGACTGATGCTTGCTTCATAGAATGAGATTGGGAGTATTCCCTCCTCTTCTACTTTTTGGAAAACTTTAAGGAGAATGGGTATTAGGTCGTCAATAAATGTTTGATAAAATTCAGCAGTGAAACTATCTGCTCCAGGAGTTTTGTTCTTAGGTAGTTTTTTGATTACCAATTCAATTTCCTTGCTGGTAATTGGTCTATTCAGATTTTATGCTTCCTGGGTCAGCCTTGGGAGGTTGTACTTTTTTAGAAACTTGTCCATTTCTTCTAGGTTATCCAGTTTCTTACCATATAATTTTTCATAATATTCTCTCATAATTCTTTGTATTTCTGTAGTGTCTGTAGTGATTTTTCCTTTCTCATTTCTGATTCTGTTTATGTGAGTAGACTCCCTTTTTTTCTTGATAAGTCTGGCTATGGGTTTATCTATTTTGTTTATTTTCTCAAAGAACCAGCTTTTGCTTTCATTTATTCTTTCTATTGTTTTATTCTTCTCAATTTTATTTATTTCTGCTCTAATCTTTATTATGTCCCTCCTCCTACTGACTTTGGGCCTCATTTGTTCTTCCTTTTCTATTTCATTAAGTGTGAGTTTAGACTGTTCATTTGGGATTGTTCTTCTTTCCTGAGGTAGGCCTGTATTGCAATATATTTCTCTCTTAGCATGGCCTTTGCTGCATCTCACAGATTTTGTGGTGTTGAATTACTGCTATCATTTGTCTCTGTATATTGCTTGATCTCTGTTTTTATTTGGTCATTGATCCATTGATATTTAGGAGCATGTTATTAAGTCTCCATGTGTTTGTGGGCTTTTTCATTTTCTTTGTGTAATTTATTTCTAGTTTCATACCTTTGTGATCTGAGAATCTGGTTGGTACAATTTCAATATTTCTGAATTTAGTGAGCCTCTTTTTGTGGCTTAGTATATGATCTATTCTTAAAAATGTTCCAGGTGCACTTGAGAAGGATGTGTATCCTGTTGCTTTTGGATCAAGTATTCTGTGGATGTCCATTAGTTCCATCTGTTCTAATACATGGTTCAGTGCCTCTGTCTCTTTACTTATTTTCTGTGTGGTTGACTTGTCCTTTGGAGTGAGTGGTGTGTTGAAGTCTCCTGAAATGAATGCATCATATTCCATTTCCCCCTTTAATTCTTTTAGTATTTGTTTGACATATGTAGGTGATCCTGTGTTGGGTGCATAGATATTTATAATAGTTACATCCTCTTATTGGAGTGACCCCTTTATCATTATATAATGTCCTTCTTTGTATCTTGCTGCTTTCTTTGTTTTGAAGTCTATTTTGTCTGATACAAGTACTGCAACTTCTGTTTCTTTCTCACTATTAGTTGCATGAAATATCTTTTTCCATCCCTTCACTTTTAGTCTGTGTATGTCTTTGGGTTTAAAGTGAGTCTCTTGTAAGCAACATATAGCTGGGTCTTGTTTTTTTATCCATTCAGTGATGCTGTGTTTTTTGATTGGTGCATTCAGCCCATTTACATTTAGGGTGATTATCAATAGGCATGTACTTATTGCCATTGCAGGCTTTAGATTCATGGTTACCAAAGGTTCAAGGGTATTTCCCTTACTATCTAACAGGCTAATTTAACTCACTTTGTATGCTATTACAAACACAACCTAAAGGTTCTTTTTTCCTCCCTCCATTCTTTATGTGTTAGGTATCATTCTGTACTCTTTGTCTATCCCTTGATTGACTTTGGGGATAGTTGATTTGATTTTGCATCTGCTTAGTAATTAATTGTTCTACTTTGCTGTGGTTTTATTTCCCCTGGTGACATCTATTTAGCCTTAGGAGGGCTTCCATCTAGAGCAGTCCCTCCAAAATGCATGGTAGAGGTAGTCTGTGGGAGGCAAATTCTCTCAGCTTTTGCTTATCTGAAAATTGATCCCTCATTTTGGAGGGATTCTCTCCATTTACTCCTCATTTTAGAAGGGAAATTGGCTTCATTGTATTTGGACTTTAAATTTAAATGATACCTTGCCAGGTAGGGTATATTGTTCCTTTTAGATTGGTCACACAGTTCTCTCAATATTCTTTTATTCTTAGAGATCCTTTTATCTCTATGTGCCTCAGCTTCTTTGTATTCCTCTTCTCTAATTTCTGTCCCATTTACCGTCTCTTCTACTATACTTAATCTGCTTTTAAATCCCTCTATTGTATGTTTCATTTTAGTTACGGAATTTCTTAATGGTTGAATCTCCATCTTAAATTCATCCCTGAGTTCTTGAATATTTTCTGTACCTCCATGAGCATGTTTATGATTTTTATTTTAACCTGTCTTTCAGGAAGATTGGTGAGTTCTGTTTCATTTGGCCCTTTTACTGGGGTTTTTGATATTTTGGTCTCAACCAGGTTCCTTTGACATTTTATAATTCTATGTGGTGTTCTCTAGTGCCCAGAAGCTCCAGTTTCTGGAGCTGCTCAGCCCCTAGAGTGAGGTTGGGGGTATAGGGGAGTGGCGCTGGTGCCTAGGGGCAGGAAAGAGCTGTATCCTGATTCCCGGCTTCAGTGCCTATCTCCAGTATCAGAACCAGTGGGCCGAGCACACAGGTGTAGGCCTCTGTGATTGGTATCTCTAGCTGTTGTAGGCGGGGCCTCCCTCCCTTTGGCCTAATGCCAGTGCAGTGACTGCCGGTTTGTGAGCAGGTGCCAGTAAGCCAGGAGGAAGGTGCAGCAGGCTGCGTATCACAGTGGGGGGCCTCCAAGCTGAGTAGGCAGCCAGGGGGATGGGGCACCTGAAGCTCCTGAGAGTTCCCAACCTGCTGGGTAGAGCACCCCCAGACAACCTTGTTCACCTATCCCCTCTCCCGTGTAGCAAGCTCCATGCAAACCCCACCCCTTCAGCAGCCCTCTTTCTGCTAGGAAGTCTGTCAGACCGCTTGCCTTTCCTTTGTCCCAGAGCGGCTGGATGTGGATCCCGGTCCTCCACAAATGGCCAAAATCTCAGTCTATCAAGCACTCTGCTTGTCCCAGGTCCCCAAACTCAGCAACCTCCAGAGCACCACACAATGTAGGTCTGTGGTCCAAAGTAGACCTCCAGGGTTCAGTGTTCAACAGTTCTAGGCTTCCACCCTCTCCCGCTCCACTTCTCTTCCTCTTGCTGGTGAGCTGGGGTCGGGGAAGGGCTCGGGTCCCACCGGATCAAGGCTTTCTTACATTACCCTGTTTTATGAGGTCTGCTCTGTTCATGAGGTCTGTATGCAGTCTGGTGCAGCCTTATTTCCTGTTGCTGTTTTAGGGCTAGTAGTATTAACTAAATTTTTACACTATATATGGTTTTGGGAGATATTCTCTGTCTCACCTCTTATGCCTCCATCTTGAATGTCTCCATTTACTTCTCATTTTGAAAGGGAAATTGGCTTCATTGTATTTGGACTATGGTGGGAAAGATTTGCATATGTGAATTTTTTGTTTCTTCCAATTACACCCTCAGTTATGTCGTCAGTATTTCCCCTGTACACCTGGGGCAATATTTGTATGGTATTACACAAGATCACTGCTTCTAAAACTGTGCTGTATGTTAGCATCACCTGGGGAGCTCTTAAAAGTACAGATGTCCAGGACTTGTTCCAGTCAATTAAATCAGAACGTGGGGTCAGGGGCAGGCACCAGCCTCAGGAGTCTTGTAACCTTCCCGGGAGATCCCAATATGCATCTAAGACTAGGAACTGGAGTTGGAGACAGCAGTGCTTTCCAAACTCACTTGATTGTAAGAATTACCCATGGTCTTTTTTCACTACATTCATTTCCTGGCCTCTTCATAGAAATTTGGATTCAGCAAGTCTAGCTTTGGGCCTATAATCGTATATTCTGAACAAATAGAGTTAACTGGAGGAAGAGGTTGTTTGTCTAGAATGTATGAGAGAGCTTTTGGGGAGGTGGTAAACATTTCTGTTTTTTTTTTTTAATTTTTAATTTTTTGGAGAGGAAATTAAGTAAGTGAGGATAGAGAATTATAGTAAGTACAGCAGTTAAGTTGTTTGTTTGGATTCTCTTTTACTTTCTATGGGAAGTATAAATGAAGAGTTATAGTTTACAATTTCTTGTGGAGGCAGACTGTTTTTACTTAGTAAGACATCACTCCAAAACTGAACTCCATGGATCTCAATGTTTGCCCGGGGTTACAGGGAAGACAGAAGGAGAGGAATCCCAGAGTGGAGGATATAGTGAGGGATCTGGGAGCTCAAGGAGCACCGAGAAAGTCTGAAGTAGCTCCTGGGAAGAATGGAGGAGGTTTTCACCAGAGATAGGGAATAGGGTTGCTCAGTCTTGGGATATAAGGTAGGGTGTGAATGGCTTCATGATTTTTCTCAGGATTACTTAGCCATGTGGGCATAGAGGTGGAGGAAGCAGAAATCTTGATTAATTAGCACATGGAATTTTTCAGGAGGGCAGTATAGGGCATGGAGGCAAGTGCCTTGGGTGTGCTAGAAAGAGGATGACTGTTTAGAGATGGGAGTTGCTTTAGTAGTGCCACGACAATGCTCAGTAACAAACAGCCATGTTCTTCAGCTACATGCCTCAAGGAGCTTTCAGGGGTCACGTGTCTGAAATGTGGGCAGGTGATTGCTGAATCTGTCTGGACTCCTTCATATGCCTGGGGTTTGCTGGCTACCAGAATGGCTCTGGATGTCCTTGACTGGAGTGACGTAATTAAAGTATGAGGCAAAACAAAACTACATGGCCAGGAGTATGGACACAAGGCAGGTGAAGAATGGGGGCTGTTTTTACAATTTACCACAGTAACTGTCAATGGATTATTGGTATCCTTTGAAGTCATACTTATAAGGGAATAAATACTTTGTATATGTAGGACAAAATATGTGGAAAATCATTCAGATCTTTTTCTTTAAAATGCTTGATATTACTGCTACCACTATCTAATCAAAACTCATTTAATCATCATGAACAACACTGAGGAGCTAGAACAAGAAACACTAATTTTTCAATGTTCCTTTCCAGTGGCCCATTTCTGTGCCTATGTATTTTACTGATCTTGATCAGAATTCATTAAGCATTTTCATTTTCAAGATATAAAATGTGAAGGTTAAAATTAAATTCTGCCTCTATAAAATTGTTGCTGGTATTGTTTCCTTTAGGACATTCATTTTTTAAAAAATGTGTTAAGACTTGCAAAAGAACCTTGTACTTTTTCTTCACTATAGAAGTGCCCAGGGCGAACTTCTCCTCTGAAGCTAAATTGTTAATTAGCTCAGGGTACACCAAGGATGTGATTTTGGAATATTCTATTTAGCAAATGTTTATTAAAACAGTAGTCATTGTTTATTTTTTTAGATCTATTGCTTAGATTCATTGGGGGAGTGGGAAACAGAGTGACTGTAATATGTCTTGAGGGCAGGTTGTGAGGCATTTGGTGATAGCTGAAACATCAGGCTACCTAACTAGAAACTCCAACAGCCCTCTTATCTGAGTCTCTAAAAGGGTGCTGTCTCATTTTAAGAGATGCTTTTTTTCACTTTCCTCTTGCACACTTTTCCTGGCATGTTGTCACATGCTCTTGTAACATCCTATCCTCTTTCATTGCAGAATTTGCTTGTGATTCTGGGTGTGGTGCTTGGCTCTGGCTGCACTGTGGGAAGGCTGTGGGGAGGGTTGTGAGCTTGCCCTCTGGTGGCATCTCGGTGGTTAGCTCAGGGCAGGTACACAGTGACTACTGTCAGTCAGGCCATCCTTGGCACAGACAGAATAGGTACCTGCCTGTCTGAGGGACTTGAGGCCTTCGAGGGCACACATTGCTGCTTCTCAATACTTCTCTGGTCGGATCCCCACAAAGACCCCTCTAACATTAAGCTCTGGGAACACTGGAGAGGAGATTAGATGCTCACAAATTCCTGAAAGAAATGTGACACTTTTCCGCAGGCCCCAAGGCTCGGTTTTCTTTGGTTTGCTAACATGGAAACTGGAAACCCCATTGAGTTTCTGCTCCCAGCTCTTGTATCTGTGGGTAGATCTCAGCAACCTCCCCCTGTCTCATTTTCAATCCTGGAAAGCCACTTCGGACAGAATCGCCAGGATTTGCATCTCTGAGGCTCTGTAGACTGGGTGCATGCCATTTCGTGAGACCTTGTCCTCACCCTTTGTAAGGCTCCTGAGTGCCTGCCGGGCTTCAGGCTGGACAGCTCTGCTTCCCTGAGCCCTAGGGACTTCCATGTAATCAACACAGCCTGGGGTCAGCATGAGACCCATAGCACCAGGACTTTTGCCTTAGTTTATTTTTACCTTTCCTTTGCAAAGTGAAGAAAAAACATTTTCCCCCTGTGTTTTATTAAACAATATACATATATACATTTTCAGTTGACATAGAGAGTTGCCTCTTCTCATAGCCTCTTCGGTGATAGGGAGGGCTTTTTTATTATCCATGCTTTCAAAGATACAGGGAAAGACAGCAACATGGACAGTTTCCTCAGTTCTCAGATATTTCTTTGTTAATCTGCCTCTAGCCTTGGCCTAAGCCTTCATGGAACCCTGAGTGAACATTACGTGGAGCCTCAGGAGAGAGTCTCCAACAAGATTTGCATTCATACAACTGCCTGTATTCTGCCTCTTTTTAAGCCTTCAATCAGCCACTGACAGATTTGCAACATAAAGTCATGACTAACTCTCCCCGGTATTCAAACCTGGAAATAAAGTAGAAATAAACAAGGGATAGTAGCTTTTGAAGCCAATGCACTATTTTTAAGTTAAGCTGGAGCTCGTTTGAGTGAACGCTTTTTCCAGGGCTTTCATCCATGATTTGGAGAAGGCCAAAGATCTTGGATCTGCATGTTTTATTTTCTGGCAGTTATACACGTGGAACATCCAAACAGGTGTGTCTGTCAGGATTCGTGAGCTGTAACTGAGCAAAGAGGATGCGCTGGAAGGTTTGTATTCCTATTCCTCAGCTTGTCTTTAGTCAACTTATCTTATCTGCCACCTGTGATTAAGGCCCCAAGAGGAGATGCACCTTCATGGTGCACCGTTGGAGCAGGTGGTCTGAAGGTAGGTGGTGGATGAAAGAGAAAACACCTTAAACTATTATTATTATTAGCTTCTGACTATCTCCTTGTCTCCCCTAAGTCATCTTATTTGGGGGGGCAGGTTAGTTATTATTTAATTAAATGTCTTCTATGGCAATGTCAACAGCAGCATGTCACAGGGATTGCCTGTCATGGACCTTGGCTGGGACGACTTCTCAGCTCTGTGTGTTATGATAATGTAGTGCACTAGCAATACCAGCTGACAAACTATTTATTGTGTACTTGCTATAATATTTGCTGGGTCCTGTAGGGAATATGGAAGTGAGTAGCATATAGCCCCTGCCTTCAAGGAACTTCTAATTGAGGGAAGAGAAGCATATCAAAAGGTAACTGTACCAGAGCAGGGCCAAATAAATGGTCCAGACAGTGAGTGTGATTTAAGGGCAGCACATGGACTGTGCACTTCTGCTGACCATTTTTTCTATGCTTGTGATCACTGACAGTCTGTGGCCTAGAGCTTCTGTAAAAGTGTTAATCATAAATATCACATTCCTGTTTGTAGCAAAGCTGTGAAATTCTGCCCTAGCAAAGAATTTCAAAGTTCCAAATGAAATCCCTGGAGGTACCATGTGAAAAGGACCCACACTTGCAAGAGCTCCTTGGAATGAAATTCAATGTCTGGTAAAGATCCCCTCTGGGCAAAGTATGGGAAGTGCTCTCTGTCTCCCCTGTCTCCTTTTATTCTCATTCCCTTTTTGTCTCACCTCTCCCTCATTTCCCCTGACCCTTTGCTCATTTTAGTATATTTCCCAGTCTAATTGGGATCCTCTACAACAGAGGGTCAGTGAAGGTGGGAAGACAAAGAAGGGATATTCTGAATGAAGGCAGGACCCTCTTACAAAGGCGATTTGCCCAGAAGTGAAATTTTATATACAACAACTATACTGCCCTATTTCCAATTCATTGCAATTAAAACTCAACTATATCATCTCACTGTTAAGCCAAGTATAGAGCATTAATATCTAACAGTGAAGTTCTACCATGGTGGGAATTTCACTCAGTTCTTGCAAGAAGCAAAAGCATTTCCATTAACCCTGTCACATTTCCTGTTCTTCTGGCTCCTGAGTTAATTCACACCAGGGATGCTTGATTAAGATGATCGGGAGGCGCTTCTGCGCACGTGGAAGGGACTGCAAGGAATCTTGAAACACCTACAAGGAGAGTATGGTATCTTTTGGGTGGACTTTTAATAGGTAATTATGAAAGTCAGAGTTAAATTTTAGAACCTTCAAATCTGGTCATGAGGCAAAATATAGGGAAGTAAAATATAAGGTATAATTATTTTTCATACCATTGATAGACTGTGCAGATAAAAATCTAATCACTTCTTTTTTGGGGGATATTGTTAAGGTAGATGTTGGTTTATGTTGGGTTTCCTTACACAACTTCTTACTTTTTATATAGTTATGAGCAGTGTGGCACTGTTAATTTTACAATATACACTTGGTGCTACAGTTCTCTGATCCCTTGGGAAGGAGCCAGGGGTCTTAGTGGGGAAATCATTCCTCATGTATCTGGTCATACTTGTCTCTAGAGTGAGGAAGGGTTAGTTCCTGGCTGTAGCAATTACCACTGAAAATGTAAAAAGCTGCACTTTGCTAGTAGAAACCACAAGGCTCCCTCGGTTGTAAGATTTCATGGCACACTAAAGTAAATGAAATATGTGGGTGGTACAGGAAGGGTGAGTTGGTGTGGATAGGGAAAGGCAGAAATGAGTTTGTTTCCCTGAGCAGTTACAGCTTTAATCAACATATTGGGCAACAATCATCCTGTTTACCTGATGCAAGTAATAACACGTGTCTATTCTAGCCCTGGAATCTGTTTTGCTCCCTTAAGTTTATTAAAGGTGGGGTTAGGATTAGGCCCAGGACTAGTGGTACAGCTGTATGTCAACCTCTCCATAAAGCTTTGTGTCCAGCTTTGGATAGAGTCATGGCCTCCAAGAACCCAGTTATACAAAGCTCTCAGAAGTAGGGTAAAATTCAGGTGGTGAGCAGGGAAGATAGCACCAGTTTTCCCCTTTACTGTTGTTCCAGTGCTTGCAGAATTCACAGAGGAGGACTTATCTCCTAGGAATTTGACTGTACAAAGCTGAGGATAAAGGCTTTACTAGAGTTTCTCTTTATTCTCATCATCCTTCCTGCCACTCAGGTCTCCTGAGCTTGACCTTTTGGGGAAACCTGATAGATAAATACTCTAACCTTCAAGCGTCATTACAATAAAGGAAAGAATCTGGACACAGGCCCCCTCTTAAAAATATTCCGTAATACCAGTATGAAACTTAGCATCTAGAGCAAGACTCTTAAGAGAGGCTGTATATCACCCTGAAGCAGAAAAAAATTATTTTTGGAAAGTGGAGCAAAAAACTTAGATGTTCAATGGTTCATGGCCCTCTAAAGGGCTACCATGAATATACAGATATACAGAGTATCTGGGCTATTAAAATTTTATTGGGCAGGTGGAGTTGCAGTTAAGGGTGAAATGTCTGAAAAGGCTCCTTAAGGGAGCAAGAGTGAAAAACTGGCTAAGAAACATAGGTCTAA
Organism: Manis javanica; assembly: GCF_040802235.1. Taxonomy (NCBI): domain Eukaryota; kingdom Metazoa; phylum Chordata; class Mammalia; order Pholidota; family Manidae; genus Manis; species Manis javanica. The sequence goes on along the minus strand of NC_133157.1, from coordinate 97,378,402 downwards.
AAGGAGATATGATTTTAAAAAGTTACAACATTAAACCTATTTGGTGACACTTCCCCATGGGTCATTAACATAATACACTACTTCTTTGAGAGAAAATAGGACCCAGGAATTTTCAATATCACAAAGAGTTTAATATCTAAAGCTAACAGTTAAAGAAATACCATCTTTGGAGTGCAGAAATCTTACTGTCTCCAAAGTTTTCTTTTAAGCCCATTTATGTGGGGACAATGCTCAAATCCAAGGAGATGGACAAAAAACAAGTGCCTGTAATCCTCACTGTGTCAACCCTGGAGGAGAAGGTGAGCTGACAACTTGGTATCCATGGAAAAAAATAGATTGTTTGGCACAAGTTTCTCACTGAGAAGGTTTCTGAAAGTACACAAATCTTGCTGTGGATCTAATCTCCTTAAACACATTTTGGTAAATGATGACAACTGAGAATAGTGCCTCTATTTTATGATGTGATATAATTCAGGATATTTGACTGTGACTGAGATGTTTATAGTAGTTATTTTTCTATGGTAACTGGACCAAACCGTTTTAAAATACTGCTCTTTGCATTTCCTAGAATTCTTTTGGAGTGCCATCTATCTTTTTTTTTTACTTGATAAACTTGATAGAAATATTCAAGCTTTCTAGATTTTAGTCAATATCTACCATTTTGCTTGCACTGAATAGTAGAATTGCATTATTTTTAAGTATATTAGAAATGTTGTTTGGAAATGGCTGTATTTTTATAAAAGAATGTCAAGCCAAGTGTTTTGGTGATTATTAAAATTGAGTGCTCTTTTCTTGGAAAATTTTTTATAATGTCAGAGTATGTGCTATGAATTCACTAGAGGAACTTGAACTTTGATACAGGAAGAGCTGGCTTACTAGTCCTGCAGAAATTGTAATATAGGCCAACCTGGCCTAAAGTGAAGGAAAATTTGCTCCTATTTAGATTTAAAAACTGTGAAGCAAAACTTTGTTTTGGTCTAAATATGAATTAAGATAGAAAACTCTTTTTTTTCTAATAGATCTCATAAAAATGATTAGCTGGGTGCTAAAAGGAATGTCATTTAATGCTAAATTTAAATCTTGGTTTTAATAAGGGAATTATAGAAAAAAACATGAAAGACTGTATGAGAAATCACTCTACAAACTAATGGAGGCTCTGGTGTCCAGTCCTATATGTAAGGAGCTTAGAAATCATCACTGTGTCCTAACAACAAATAAAAAGCCGAATAAGCTGAAAAATCAACTCTTCTTAGATCCTTCATAGAAAAGAAGTCATAGGATAAGATCCTACACCTTGTCCCCCTACCCCGCCAACCCCACCACCACCAAACTAGACAGAAAAATTGGCAAATACAGAGAACTGCAACTTACTGGAGCAGAGATTCACAAGCAGAAACTTCCATGGGAATGATCACTAGGGTTGGGAACCTGAACAGTTTGATGAATGGCTCAATGTGAACAAGTCTGGGAGTTACTTTTGTTGAGTTTTACCTCCATGAGCTCTAACGGTTTCTCACAATGAATATCAAAAACAAACTCCTCATGATTCCAAAGGGGAAAATGTGACCATTTTGAAATATACCATAACATTCTGTTCTCCTTAAAAGGCCTGCCCTGGAGAAATTATTTTATCATAACCTAAACTATCAGGCTTTTGCCAGAGTCTAACCAAACTGAGAGAATGCAAACACTCAACTCCAGTCCACTCTAGTCATCCTGTATTACCTTTGGGGATGTGAAAACTATGAACTCACAGCCTAGGGAACTTTAAAGTTAATAGTTTAAATATACCAAATAAAATACAGACATGTCAAAGTGGATCAAAAGACAAGACCTAACTATGTGTTTCTATAAGAAATGCATTTTAAGTATAAATATATATATATATATGTATATATGTATATATGTATGTATATATTGGAAGTAAAGGGATAGAGAAAGATACACCATGCTAACACCAACTGAAAGAGATTTGGAGTATTTAATTTCAGACAGAGCGGGTTTCAGAGCAAGGAAAATGATCAGGAATAAAGAAGGGCATACATAATGATAAAGGGATCAATTCTTCAAGAAGACATAATAATCCTTAGCATGTATGACTTAACAACAGAGCATCAGACTACGTGAGGCAAAAACTAATTCTATTGCAAAGATAAATAGGTGAATCCATTATTAAGTTGGAGACATCATAACTCTTTTAACAAAAATGGACTGATTCAGCAGGCAGGAAATGAGCAAGGACACAGTTGACCTCAACAATCCCATCACTCTCTGGATATAATTGACATCTATTGACTACCTCATCCAGCAACAGCAGAATGCATTTTCATCTCAAGGCTACATGGGACATTCACTAACATAGACTACATTCTGTGCTACAAATTCACCTTAACATATTTAAAAGGATAGAAATCATACAGTGTCTGCTCCCAGACCATAATGGAATTAAACTAGAAATCAATACCTAAAAAAAAGAAAAAGAATACCTGGAAAACCCCCAAATATGTAGACATTAACAACACACTTCTAAATAACACAAGGGTTGAAGAAGAAATCTCAATAGAAATTACAAAATGGGATGTATCTCAGGTATGCAATGTTTGTTCATCATTGAAATATCAATCAGTGTAATCCACCATATCTACAGACTAAGAAGAAAAAAAATCACATCATCCTATAAAGAGATACAGAAAAAATATTTGACAAAATCCAACAATCATTCATGATGAAAATTCTCAGCAAACTAGGAATGCTGGTGAGTTTTGTCAACTTGATAAAAAAGTAAACACCTTCAGCTACAACATCATACTTAAGGTGAGAAACTTGAACCTTTCCCACTAAGGCCAGGAATAAGGCAAGGCAATATGTTTTTATCACTTTTAACTTTGTTTTGGAGTTCTGTATAAAGCAATAAGACAAGAAAAGGAAATAAAAATTATACTAACTGGAAAGGAAGACATTAAGATGACATGTTCATGTATATAGAAAATCTGGAAGAACTGATAAAAAACTTCTGTGACTAATTGGTGATTATAGCAAGATTGCAGGATACAAAGTTAATGTACAAAAGCTAATCTCTTTCCTATATAGCAGCAATAAACAAATTAAATTTGAAATTATAAATATAATACCATTTAAATCAGCATTTCCAAAAAGATTTAAATATAAATCTCACAAAATATGTACAAGATCTATGTGGAGAAAACTATAAAACTCTGATGGATGAAATCAAAGAACTAAATAAGTGGAGAGACATTCCATGTTTATGGTTAGGAAAACTCAATATTGTCAGATATCAGTTCTGTCCAACTTGATCTATAAACTCAATGCAATCCCAACCAAAATCTCGGGCAGTTATTTCGTGGGCATTAGCAAACTGATTCTAAAGTTTTTATAGGACAGTTTTTATAACACAATATAGAAGGGGAGAGAAAAAGTTGGAGGACGGATACTACCTGACTTTAAGACTTAATACAAAGGTACAGTAATCAAGACAGTGTGTCATTACTGAAATAATAAACAGACAAATCAGTGGAACAGAATAGAGAGCTCAGAAAAAGACCCATGTAGATAGAGTCAACTGATCTTTGACAAAGTAGTAAAGGAAATACAATTAGAAAATATTTTCAAGAAATGCTGCTGAAACATTGGGACATCCACATACAAAAAAATGAATCTGGACGCAGACCCTATATCTTTTAGAAAAATTAACTCAAAATGGATCATAGATCTAAGTATAAAACAGAATTATAAGACTTCTAGAAGAAAATGTAGGAGAAAATCTAGATGTAGGGTTATGACTTTTACAATCCATGAAAGATATAATTAATAAGTTGGACTTAATTTACAAAGTCTGCTCTGTGTAAAACATTGCCAAGAGAATGAGAAGACAAGTCACAGACTGGGAGAAAATATTTTTAAAAGATATATCTAATAAAGGACTGCTACCCAAACTATATTAAAACTCTTAAAGCTCAACAATATTAAAAATAAATTTCAATTAAAAAAATGGGCAAAAGACCTGAACAGGAATCTCACCAAAGGATATACAGAAATCAAATAACCTTATGAAAAGATGTTCCACATCGTATGCCATTAGAGAAATGCAAATTGAAACAAAAATGAGATACCATTAGATACTTATTGGCCAAAATCCAAAACGCTAACACCACCAAATATTGGTGTGGATATGAGGCAACAGGAACTCTCATTCATTGCTGTTGGGAATATAAAATGGTTCAGTCACTTTGAAAGACAGTTTGGCTGTTTCTTATAAAATTAAATATACTTTTATGATAAGATCCACCAATCACACTCTTCTGAATTTACCCAAATGAATTGAAGACTTATGTGTACAAAATACCTGCACACTGATGTTTGTAGCATCTTTTTTCATAATTGCTTAAACTTGAAAGCAACAAGTTTTGAATGATGTCCTTCAGCAGAAGAATGAAGAATGAATAAATAAACTGTGGTACATCCAGACAAGGGGATATTATTCAGCACTAAAATGAAATTAGTCATGGAAACTGTGGGGGAAACTTAAATGGATGTTACTAGGTGAAAGAAGCCAACCCAAAAGGCTGCATACTGTGTAAGTCTCCGCTCCCTGGCTTTCGGGAAATGCAGGCTATGTATGCAGTAAAGGATCAGTGGTTTCCAGGAATTATGGGAAAAGGAAGCATGAATATGTAGAGCACAGAGGACTTTTAGGGCATTGAAGCTCTTCTGTATGATTCTCTAATGCTGAGTACATGTCATCATACATTTGTCCAAACCCATAGAGTATGCAGCAAGGGTAAGTCCTAGTGTACACAATGGACTCCCGGTGTAATCATATGTCTATGAAGGTTCAACAAATGTACCACCCTGGTGTGGGATGTTGATAGTGGGAGAGGGGTGTGTGTGTGTGTGTGTGTGTGTGTGGTGGGGGGAGGAGCCAGAGATACGGAAACTGTACTTTCTGCTCAAGTTCACTATGAACTTAAAACTGCTCTAAAATATAAAGTCTATTTTAAAAAGTGAATTAGGTGTTGCTTCTCTGCTGGAATCTAACAGCACATGTGACCACAGATTTGCATGTGAATATACATAGCCACTGCATCTATAATAGTCCAAAACTGGGGAAGAAAGGAGGATCTTTTGGACTAAAGAGCCTAAAGAACCAAGGAGAAAGTAATAAAATAACTACCGTTTAACCGAGGGCAGACAGAGCCTTGGGTAGATACGCAGCTTGGCTAAGGTGCTCCTCGGCTCATTGGAGGAAAGAGTAAGGCATCTGGCTCAGCTGCTGAGCAGCTGCTGCTGGGAGGAGCCCTCAGAGGGGAAGGTGCAGCCCAGGCCAGATAGCGTGGTTGGCCGCACTTTCTGTGTGTGCGAAGCTGAGCAGCGGCACTTCCAGTGCTTCTCGAATTTGGGGTGACACATCCAGACCATAACAAATGAGATCATACTGAGTCAGTGAGGGCCCTTGATCCAATGACTTGTCTTGTGAGAAGAGAGGACACACACAGAGGCACAGGACAGCCCACGTGTGGATGGATACAGCTACAAGCCAAGGAACACAGGAGCCACTGGGCACTGGAAGAGGCAGGATGGATCTTCCGCCAGTGCCTTTTAAGGGGGTGTTGCCCTGCCCACTCTTTGATTTTGAACTTCTGGCCTTCAGACATTTCTGTTTTTTAACCACCGAGTTTGTGATAATTGTTGCAGCAACTCCAGTCATCAGGGTATAGTGAGATGAATGGGAACACAAATCCTGGGGTAGCTTTGGGTTTAAATCTAGATGCTTTCCTTTACTTTTTAACCAGAGTGACATAAACTCTGACCCTCATCTCCTTTAGTACAGAGATAATCGTGTATTTACAGCATGGTGGGTGTAAAGACTCAATCAGACAATACCTGTGAAGTGCCACGGGAGGGTGTGCTTTCTGCCTCCTCTCGCATTCCCACTAGGGCCTGCAGAACTCACATGTGCTGCCCTCTTCACCTGAGGAGAGACACTGGAAGTGTTTGTCTCTTCCCACCTCCTCACATACTCCTCCCTGGCCATTGGTCACCTTGCCAGTGCTTGACATTCGTTGTGACATTCTTCCTGATGGGCTCAGCCCAGGTGTGGAAGGTGAGGGCAGCTGTCTAGCTTCCTCTCTCACTTCCTTTTCCTTGGGAGCTGCTGGCCTGTCTTCCCCTTGGTCCCTTGGCATCTGGGGGTGTGAAGCAGGCCTGGGTTCCATACCCTACAGTTGGTTACATCAGACTTACAGTCTGATGAGTCTTCACCCTATCTCTGCAGTCCTGACAACTAAGCCGACACCAGGAGTTACCTGGCGTAGGCTGTCTTCCAATCCAGATGTCCCAGAGACTCCTGCAGTGGGAACTGTGATTCTTGTAGGCTGATGACGTAGCTTGTGTTTGTGTTTATGTCTATGCCCCAGGATCAGACCTCCACCAGGGAAGAGACATGAGTGGCACTACAAACCGTAGACAGCCAGCAAAGTTCTCAAGGATGGCTAGTCCTTTCATGTCCTCTACTGGCTTGTTCCCTGGAAGAAGGAATAGAATTTATAAAGGTGTACATACACATATATAGCTAGTAATGATAACAGCTGTTCATTTAACTTAAAAATATAAAAAGGGAAAGAGACTTGATGTGAAACTCACTCATCCTACAAACTTGGAATTAACCAATTAATCTTATTTTCAATGGACTGGCTTCTCTACCATGCACGTCACAGTGAGACCCTGGATAATGACTAATGACCTCAGCAGGTGAAAAAACGCCTTTATTCATGAACAGAGGTTCATTACACTGCTCCTGCCTATGCTGAAAATTTTGCTGGCTCCAAGTAAAAGATTCTGTGCTGATAAATCCCACTGGTAAGAGAAAAAGTTTGTGTTCTCATAATGTGCTGGAATTTCACAACATGTACATTCCGCAGCAGGACTCAGGCTCCAAAAAGACAAAAATAAATTTATGTACCCATAAAGGTAAGGTAATAGATTTTGTAAAATTAGTGTGTCTTTTTTCTCTAATTTTATGCTGACCCTGCTCCCTGCAGTGTGCTGTCCTTTGACTGCCCAGCCTGGGAGCCTGTTTACTGAGGACACAGCAGGTCACTTCAGCCCTCTACTATCCACGGGGCATGTGTGGGTTCAGCCTCACCATGGGGACCATCTCTGGGCCATCATTCACCCACTGGTTATACAGGGCTCATCTTGGCTGCCTTACCTGCTCAGACACTCCACTCAAGCCCTTGTCCTTGTCTGAGAGCTGGCCTTCTGCCCTGAAAACCCTCTCCTAACCCAGTGCAGAAAACAGACCTTGTTTTATTCTTTTGGCCCAGACTCAATCCCTCTACTTCCTCAGGGACTGGTTCTGCTTGGATCTCCCAGTCTTTCCAGGAAGAGCATTGTGTGTATGTACCCAATTTCCTCTGTGCCTGTGGCTAATGTGCCTCCCACCATGTCTACAGACTGTCTGCCACTGGGCTCCTTGACAGCCTATTTTTCTTTACTTTATTCATCTCATGGGGTAATAGGAGTGTAACAGGAGCTCAAGGCAGAAGGAAGCTTTCAGAAGAGGTGAGGACTAAGTTGACTTTCTCCTTCTGTTGCTTCCTATCAGATTTCCCTGAAGCAAACTTAATTTTTGTTGACACTTGTACATAACTGGGTGTTTGTGCACAGTGCTCCAGGACTGTCGCGATTGCATCCTCTAGGTCTGCTTTTCCAGGGCAATACCCTTCTGCTCCAGTGCTTACTTCCTAAGCCATGAAGGTTGGCTGTACTAAACTGCTCATCGGTTCTTGAGCACTTCATACTCTCTTACACCTTTTTGTCCCTCAAGATGCAGTTGGCAATCTTGTTTGTGAAGCCTTCTCTGACCCCTTAACCCTGAGCCCACCACCAGCTGGGACAGTGGCCATAGATATTTTGAAAAAACCTATCACTGGGGCCTCCTGTCTCATCACTCTTATTACTCGCCTAATTGCTCCTTTGTACAATTATGCATTTTGATTTGTTGATAATTCCTAATGAGAAGAATTAAGTAACAAAGCTGTGGGTGGAGAACGTAGTTTATCAGTGAAGATAAGATCCAGTGATGCACTGATTGATGACTTGTGTTCATTGATTAGTTTAACTGTGGAAGCATCTACCCAAGATGCTTCAGGGTGCACATCTGCATGTGGGCTCATGGTTGCTCTCATGGAGTTGCCACAAACCAGGTAATCTGCCACAAGCCAGACCTTTCTCTCCTCTCGTTTTCCCTCCTTTCCTCTCTCCCTCTCCTCTCTTGCCTTCTTTCTTCCTTCCTGTTTTTATTTGGAATGACTAGCAGGAATGAGGAGGGGAAAAGGGAAGATTAGGTGAATAAATTAAAAGAGATTTTAGATTATGGTGGTTATTCTCAACTAGTTTAAACAGTGAGGCTTCTTGCATAGATGTGGGATTTTAGGGGTTTGTGAATTGGAACATGGTGCATGGTGTGACTTGGCAAACGACAAGGGCAAGTGGGAAGAATGGAGATGACTGTCCCACTGGCAAACGCAGTAGGAAGTGGAGGTCAGACATGAGGAGGTGACTCAGATGGGTCTATGCTTGGGGGAAAACCCTCCAGCAGAGGTGAATGGAGGCCATTTGGAAGTGAGGAAACCAAAGCATGGCAAAAAGAAGTGATTTCCACAAGTTTGAAAACTTCATGGTGGTGACCTCTTCACTGTGGTCTGTACAGCTTCTCTTGCAATGGAATGTGAATTTGTCTGGTCAGTACCATTTATTAGAGTCCAATGTGCACAGACCAGGACCTGGACATCATGTGTGAAGCTGAGTGTGGTTGTGGGAGAGGGTGAGGAAAGGGCCACAGCAGCAGCTAAGGGCACCTACACACTGGTGTGGGAAAGAGGCAAGTAGGAAGAGGACACCTGCGTGCAGCCCATACAGATCATGGGGAGCACCTGGCAGGTGAGTTAACTGGACCTTGTATTCACCTGGGCCATATCTCTTTATACCTCACACATACCTCAACATAAAACAGAAAAATTAGCAAGCATATGTTCTATCAGCCAAAGGAGAAACAATGTGTTGACACATCATGTCACTTCTGAAAAACTCCACCATACACTCAAAAGAGAATGGAAATGAAACATTATTATGAAATTGTTGATTTTTGTAGATTCCTCAGAAACGTATAGGCTATCCCTACAGGTTCCCATGCCACACTTTGAGAACTGCTGCTCAGAAAAGAGTGAATGAGGGTTGATTTTCATGTGAGGTAGAAGATGGAAAATATATGGAGCCCTTGTCTAGAAGCCCAGGTATAGCGCCTTTCTCTTTGCACCGTGTCAGCCTCAGAAACAAAGAAACTCTGCTCCTTGGTCATGACCTCTCAGCATCTCTGTTGTTGCATTAGATAGAATCCGGGATGATGTTAAAAGGAGTCAAATGAGGACACATACTTGCCTTATTCCTGATCTTAGTGGGAAAGCTTTGAGTTTTTCACCATTAAGTATAATGTTAGCCATAGGTTTTTTGTAGATAATTGTTACCAAGTTTAGAAATTTCCTCTGCATTTCTAGCTTATTGAGTTTTTATCATGAATGTGTGTTGATGTTCTTGACCCATGAGTTATTTTACAATGTTTTAAAATTCTGTATATATGTACCTATGCACATTTTAATTGTTATATTTTTGATGAAGAGTTCTATCCTAATTGTATTGTAGACAGAGAATGTGGTCTGTATGATACAATATTTGAAATCTGTTAAAACTTCTTCATAGTCTGCTTTTATAAATGTTCTATGGTTATATGAATTAATGTTTATTCTTTATCTATTGAATATACTTTTCTTATATATGTACATGAGATCAACCTTGTTACTTTAATTGTTAATGGTGTTGTATTCTATATCTGTTCTGATTTTTTTGTTTGCTTGATTTTTCAAGTCCTAAAAGGGGTATCTTAACATTTCTATGATAGAGGATTTCTCCATTTCTTCTAAGAGGTTCTGACAACTTTTGCTTTATATATTGTGAGAGTGATTATGTACATAGAAGCTTAGACTTTTTATGTATTTCTGGTGAATTGAAATTTGTATCCTGTAACCTTTCCATAATTGCCTATTAGTTTGAGGAGTTTCTTTTTCAATTATTTCAAATTATCTACATTCAACAATCACGTCATCTGCAAACAAAGACAGTTTTATGCCTTGCTTCACAGTATAGCTTTTATTTCCTTTTCTTGTCTTATTGCATTAGATAGAATCCAGAATGATGTTAAAAGGAGTCAAAAGAGGGCACATACTTGCCTTATTCCTGATCTTAGTGGGAAAGCTTTGAGTTTCTCACCATTAAGTATGATGTTAGCCAGATGTTTTTTTTTGTAGATAACTGTACCAAGTTGAGAAATTTCCTCTGTATTCCTAGCTTATTGAGTTTTATCATGAATGTGTGTTGGATTTTGTCAAATATTTTTTCTGCATCTCTTGATAGGATGATGTGATTTTTTTTCTTAGCCTGCAGATGTTATGGATTACATTAGTTGATAGATCAAATTAACATTAAATTGATTAATTTAGTGTTGAACAGACATTGCATACCTGGGATACATTCCATTTAGTTGTGATATATAATTGTTTTCATAGATAGTTGAATTTTATTTGCTGATATTTTGTTAAGATTTTTTTTCATGTATATTCATGAGAGGTATTAGTTTTTAGTTTTCTAGAAAAAAGTCTATTTTTATTTATTTTAGGTTACAGAAATTTCTCTTCTAGGGAAGAGTCTGTTTTATTTCATTTTCAAGAGAAAACGTGCTTGGTTTTGTAGTAGGGTAATGTTGGCCTCATAGAATGAGTTAGGCAGTATTACCTCTGCTTCTATCTTTTGGAAGAAATTATAGATAATTTGTATAATTTCTTTCTTAAATGTTTGGTGGAAGTTGCCAGTGAACCCAACTGGGTCTGGTTCTTCCTTTTTGGAAGGTTATTAATTACTGATTCAATTTTTCAGTAGATATAGGCCTGCTCAGATCTTTCTCTTCTTGGGTTGTTTTGGCCAATTGTGTCCTGCAAAGAGTTGGTCCATTTTATCTTGTTTATCACATTTGTCAGCATAGAATTCTTTTATTATCCTTCTAATTTGCATAGGGTCTAAGTGATGTCCCTTCTTTCATTTATGATGTTAATAATTTGCCTCTTTACTCTTTTTTTCTTAGTTATCCTGCCTAGAAGCTTTTCAATTTCATTGGTACTTTCAAAAAACCAGCTTTTGGTTTCTTTGGTTTTCTCTATTCATTTCCTGTTTTCAATTTCATTGACTTCTGCTCTAATTCTTCTTACTTTTTTCACTATTGTTTTAAACTTAACTCCATGTAATTTGACTTTTTCCTTTCTTTGTTACTGTTTTTCATTATTACTCTCTTTCTCTCCTTTTATTTTCAACCTGATTATGGTGTGTAGTTTTTATATTTTTCTATTTACTTTAAATTCACATTTTCATCAACTTTTGGGTTACATTTTCCATTAATGCTTTAAATTATTTCTCTTTTCTTCACTACTTCACCTTCCCTCAGGAATTCAAGTACACTAGTCCACTTGATAGTGTCCTAAAGATCACTGATGTTTTGTTCTTTTAGTTTTGGTAGCTTCTTTTTCTATGTCTTCAAGTTCTCTGAACTTTTATTCTGCTATATTTAATATTTAATATGTTGTTACTGTCACTCAATGATTTTTTAAAAAAAGAAGATCCCAGAAAAACAGCCCCAAAATATTCATTTATTTTTCTGAGAACTTCTTTTTTAAAAAATGCATTTTTTTGCACCTTTTCATCTTGATTTTGAAACTTGGAATCAATCTGATTTTTAGGGATTGTTTTTAAGCATTTTCACGGTAAGTCCAGGATAAGCTTTTGTCTGGGGCTAATTTGTTCCCATTGCTAAGATAACATTGTCTTGCCAATCTACTCGACAGCCCATGAATCACATACCACTCACACTGACAGGTGCTGTATGGACTATCCTGGGCCCTGTGTGTGCTCTAGAGGCTGTTCTTTCTTTGGCTGGTTCTTTCTCAAGCTTTGGTCTTTTCCCTACATGCTTGCATAGATAATACTGGCCAGTGTGACTCAAGGGGACCTCTCTGCAGATCTTTGGAGCTTTCATTTTATGTAGCGCTCACTTCTTTGTTACTCTGCCCTGCTAAATTCTGTCTTCCTTAGTCTCCCCAAATTCAGAGCTCTGTCTCCTCCAATTAGTGAGACTGCTAGACTATGTTTTGGTTCTCCCTTTCTGCACTGACACCTGGCAACTCTCCAGACAGTGAGCTGGGGCATTTCTAAGTCTCACCTATTTGTTTTCCTTCTATTAGGGATTGCTGTCCTGCATAGACTGTGATTCAATGTTTGAAAACTGTTGTTTTCTACATTTTTGTCTAGTTTTCTAATTGGCTAAGGCAGGAGAGTAAGCTGGTCTTATTATTCCATCATGATCTGAAGCAAAGTGCCACATTCAGCATCTTAATGCACATTTTTTTATTCTTCCAGTGTTCTGTGCATAAGAACATATATATTCTTTCACATTAGGATAACAGTGTTCTTTCCCCTTTGACTTAATGTGTTATGAGCATTTCTACATATTATTACCCATTCTTTTTATGGGAATTTTCTTTTCTTTCTTGTGATCATCTCTTTTTCTGGCCATGCATCTTAGGTTCTCTGAAATGTGTAGGAACATGCTGTCCTTTCTGTTAATCCTTCTCTTTTTCTCTCACCTCTTCATTCTTTCTCTCTCAAACCCCTATACTTCCTACATCAAAGAATGTAGATTTGAGCAGGGATTTTTGCTAGGTAATGCAATGAATATTGTTATGCTAATGATGAGGATATCAATAGTGCCCTACATTTTTGTAACTCTTAGCTCTTTATCAAGATGTTTTCAAATTTAAGCCCCAGAACAATAATTTTCACATATTGCAGCCGAGGAGATGGAGACTCATGAACTTAAATTGGGAAGCAGTAGAGAGGGGTGAGAGAAAGTGTGGGCTCTGTAGTCTGAATCTTCCCTTAGCCACTTTGTGCTGTAGTTTCTTGACCTGTAAAATGTGGGTGATGATGATGTTTACTTCATGGGGTTATTTTGAATGGTGATAACTTTACACGTAGAAAAATCATTAGAGCAGTGCCTAGAACACAGTAAATTCTCAATAAATGTTTGTTGTTAATTGATTCTTTCAGGGTCAATCATGGAGTAAACATCATTCTAAGTTCAATCTTAGCTCCTCTAACTTGAAGTCTATGCTTTTTCCTTTATATAAAGGTGATGTGACTGTATAAACTATGACCATTAAAACTTTGATGAATTCTTTTTTATTTCCCTCTGGATTGCTAAACTGATAAGTTCAGTTTGAGTTTCAGCTCAGTTTATATGATTTGGAGTTAGTCTGATGACAGATTCCTTCACAGTATTCCATCAAAAATTTCTGAAATAATTTGTATTTTTGTTATCCTAGTGACATCAAATATTCCTTTGAATATCATTGATAACCAAATTCATTCTTTTTTCTCTTATTATGTCTAAAAAATATTGTGTATCACTAAAAATACAATTCCCACTCTTCCTGGTAGAAATTCATGTTTAATGTATAGGCTTGGATATATAGGAGAAATGATGTCAAGAGAGGATGGAGTTGAGAGTTTTAAGCATCTCTGGTTTTTCATGACATCTCTCTTTCTTTATTAAGAAAGTGCAGGGCAGTAGAGCTATCCATTATGTGTTCCATGTCTAGACAAAAATCTAATTAGTTAAATTATAAATTTAACTTTGCTTGTACCCAGTAATAATTCCCAGGGTATTCTTGAAATGGACTGGTTTAGGGCACTATGTGATTATCCAATTTTACAAATGAAGTATTGTTTGAAGACTATCTGACACCAAGGTTGGCTTAGATTTTGACTGTTGTTTTATTTAGAAACTCTATTTACTTATTTTCATTTTCTTAAATTAGGAAAATGTAGATCAATATCTTCCATACTGAAGGAAGTGGAAGGTGGACCTAACAGTCTATGTTCATTATCTCTCACATCCATGAATTTTTTCTTCTTGGAAATATGCAATTGACTTTTGGTTATGGAAAATATTCCTCTTTGCTAATTTCACCATGACAGAGAATCTTATCAATCCTCTACTTCCTTTAGAAAATAATAGAAGAGGAATCCCTGTCTTCTACATTTATTTCAGAATAGGTTTTTCATCTGTTAGGATGAGGAGGACTTGGAGATTTGCTTATTTGGCGTCTTTCCTAGATTAACAATTACACCAATGTGTGCAGGAAAAGGAGCATCTCTGATGCCTTTGTCTGCTCTTCCTCTATCTGCCTGGTCTAGGGAGGCCATATTATCTCTGAAAATGGAGCTGGGAATTTTTCTAGCTGTTGCCAGTTACACTTCTGCCATGGTACAGGAAGCATTATCACCTCGCGAAGTTGTCTCAGTGCAGAAATGGGCACTGCAAATGTCTGCACATTTCCCCAGGGTGAGCAATGACTGTTCACTCCCTGATTTGTTCTTTGGAGAGTGGGCATTCTTGCTTTGGCTCACGCACAGCCTCGGGCACAAGACCTATGGCAACACATGGTACTGCACTTAATCCAGTTCACTCCTACAGTAAGGGGGACTCATTAGCTTACATTCCACTGCTGGTATTACCTGGATTCCTGTCAGCAGGCTCATCATAACATCCTGGTGTCAGTTCAAACCATCAAGGCACGGATGTGACCTGTAGTTTGAACCTCATTTGTGAAGATCTTGGGTTCTCAGTGTGACCAGTCTCTCAGGAGCAAATCTCCAGAAAACATGGGGTCAGTTCTTCCAGTCAGGCTCAGGAAGACTATGATCTCTTTAGGTTTGATTAATTAGAAAAAAAGATACATACATAGAAAAATAGAACAAAGCAGAAACCATTTATTGGAATCCACTGTGTGTTATGTGCCAGGGCATCCTCAGCATTTTGGGACATGTGAATATGAATAAGACTTGGTCTATGTCTTCATGAACTTTGTAGTGTAGTGATAGAGAATGATGTGTATGCAATTTGGGTTCTTTTCCCTCCTGTGAAATGGAGGACCTCATCTGATGTGATTTTGGGACATTCACTTGGCTTATGGAACCTCACTGAGAAGTTCTGAATACACATCAGGCCTTAACATGCGTCTTTATCAAGTAAATGGTGTGTACAAGTGCTGACTGGTGGGGATGTTCTGCTGAGTAAGCACTAGTGCTTGCACATGGGATGCAGATCTGGCTTGTTTTGGGCTGAGAGTCAGCAGAACTTGTTTGCTTTCCTCTTTCCTGATCCAGATGTTGTATTTTGTTGCAGTCCTGGAAAGCCCCAGGCTTCCCAAGACAGTACCTGGTTCATGCTGGGGGTTTCCATGTGTCCTGTGTTTCACATTTTCAGATGAATTATGTGGAAGAGTATGGAAATCCATTCTCCCCTACACCCCTATCCTGCAGTTTCTTCCTACCCAAATCAATCTGGGGTTAGGTATTTTACCTCTTAACAATGTTTTTGTATTTCGTAAGACGGGCTCTAAATAGCAGTAGAAATATTTTTTTTATCATGGGAAATTACTCAGAATGCAATAAAAAGGTGTCTTGCTTATGGCAAAATTTGCAAACCTTTGCTCAGTGAAAAGTACATGTTTTTGCTCAATGATGAAGCTGGCAAAAAGTCAGATTTGCCCATTTCTCTCAAAATGGTGAATTTGAGCATTGTGGTCTCACTGCATGTCTTCCATTTCCCTTTGGGGCTATAATTAGACCAAATGGGGTGAATATTTTAGAAGAAACCTAACAACTCAGGAAGATAAGTACCTCAGAACTGCACCAGTCTAAATTTGGAGTCAGTTCTTAAGGCACTACTTTCCTTTTCCCAACCTTCTTACATTTTGAAAGTATGAACTTCTTGGTAAATTCATATAAACTGATACCTATAACTCTCTGAAGACAAAGTTTTCAGCACTTGGGTAAAAGTATGTGGTGATGTCTGGTACCAACTGACTGTCCAAAAGCCATTTGCTATCCCAATTGATAGGACAGCAGTCAGGTTGAAATATTAAATTACAAAGCTGCCACAACTTATCAGGAGAAACCAAAAGTCTTTTTAATTCCAGAAGTTGCTAATTGATTTGCCTTTCCCAACTTAAAGAGGTAATAAAGCAAAAGAAATAATTAGAATAATCTCAGATATAATCTGACCAAATAAGTTTATATTTCATTTGTGCCTTTTGAAGTAATGTTACATTGACAATAGATAGTTTGTATTATGAAGTTATATGTTAGCAATTCATAGTTTTAAAACTTGGCTGGTGTGGCTATAGCTTTTTTAAAAAATATATTTCTGGGGGCCCTTCAGTAAGAGAGCCAACATTTAGTTAGGAGTAATGGATGTTTGACGATTATTGTACTGTGTGACGTGACACGGAGAAGGGACCACTGCATACTTTGATACCTATGCTCCTTTTCAGGTGACTGCTCATTAGGGAGATTTTATTTCCAAGTCTATTGTTCACATTAGAGACACAGGGCAATGATAGAAGCTTGATCATTAGTTTGATATTTCAGATGATCAGGGTGATGTTTAGAATGGTGTGTTTGGGTATATAGATTATGTGTGCGCGCCAATATAGGTATCACCACATTCTCTGTGATGGTGTGTCTATTGGATAGGTGTTTCTGGAATCTCCCACTTTTTAGAACTACTTTAAGATATTTATGTAGTCTTTCTACTGCTTCTGCCAGGATTTCGATCCTGAAACAGGAGTATCCTTAAAGAAGAAAAGTTCCTATAGCTGAATCTCTTCAGGATTTTTTTTTTTTTGTGTGTGTGTGTGTGTGTGAAAATTAATATGATGCTGAATCTTTTAAAAAATCTTATTTTCAAATTGCTTTTGAAGTAAAATGCAGGGTATGTTTTATACCATCAAAGATGAGAGATGCTGTTCACCTAATTTCAAGCTTGCTTTTTTTCTTATATATCCCTGAGATTCTCATTAGCCTCAGCTTCCAGCCAGCAATGCAAACAAGGAGGATGAAGTATCTTGGGGTCAAAATGTAACACCTATTCCTTCCCCTTTCAAGTTTAGAACCAATTCAGAATTAAGAACCAGGAGACAGATAAGTAGAGATCTATAGTCAGCTTCATTGTTGATAAAACCAGTTGGGGAATGTGGCTCTTGATTTGTGGGCAAAACTCCTTGTTCAAATGTTTCCCTGTCACCCCATTAGACAGATTTATAGCCATGGTGACTGTCGGCCCTGGGCATCTCCAGGCTGGTACCAGAGGGAAGGTCCCAACTGCAGGGCAGGAAGAGGACTGGCTTCGTGCTCTCTGCCACCAGAACAGCTTCCAGGACAGTGAGCAGAAATTCTCAGATCAGTTTCCTCTACTGATTCACTAGTTAGAAAAGTCACTTGTCACTGAAGCTGAATGAAGAGGAGGACAGGAAAGAGGGGCAGGGAGGGCAATTTCTGCTGAAGTGCCTCCTTCTGGAAACATGAAAAGTAGGGTGGGGAATAAATATTTCTGTCCAATAGCAAGTAGAATTGATTAATCCTTTGACCCACACTATGCAGCAAGACAAGCAATTTATGTAGAGACTTAGCTCTGTAGTCATGTATTTATTCCTGGTAGGATATCTTCCTTTTGTCCAAGATGGTCTTGTTTGTGCCTTCTGGCCTGGTGTAGCTGTTAATAGAGCTCCTTTTACTCTCAAACCTGTCCCAGTGTGGATGATAAATTATAAGGTTCCCGTAGCTTCTGGGGATGAAGAGGTCAGTAGTTGAATCTCCTATGAGAGTCTGACAATAAACTCATACTTGTGTTATTTTTGGAGTTTCAGATTGTTTTCCAGGATATTCATTTGGTGGAATTTCATGTTAGTGAGAACCGAAACTATTCATCAGTGTGAACAATAACGACAGTGTTTGCAGCAAAGCGAAACCACCATTTCCCATGTGACTTAGTGAAGACCTTTCCAGACTGCATATAATGTCCTTCCGGACTAGACATTTTTTCATTTCAGAGATGGTGATTTAAAGTGAATTTCCTCCCTGTCCATAACCACAGCTGCAGCATTTATTGACAGGTTTTGTCTTTTATGACACAGGGATTATGATGGTATTAAGTCTCCAGAAAGCAAGGCATTCCTGGGGGAAGGGAAATAGAAGAAACACACAGAAGAGTGCAGGATAGAGGTAGAACCTAAGAAGACCTGAGCTGTCCTGGAGAAGCGATATTGACAGCAGGATACAGAAAATGATTCCAGTCCCCTGGCATGGGAAGAAATGGCCATGTGACTGGATCCACAGCAAACTACTTGCCTTCTCTCTCTGCTCAGAACAAGGGGGCAAGTTGTTATCAGCAAGACTGCACATGCTCACATATACTGCCCCTGGTGTCTAGAGAAAAATAAAAAAATGTCTATTAAAAGTGTTGTGATTCAAGGTCAGGATTTGATTTCTTCTATTAAGTGATGAAAATTTCCTATGCTATGTTAGAAACTATTTCTTTATCAGGGCTCCAAACCAAAATAAGTGTTAACTGGGTAACTGGGCTACTATTCTTAGTAATCTCCATATCAACCTGCTGTGCTAACGTCTTAATTTCTTACTCAGCACTTGAGAGATACTTCAGCTGCAATTAAAAGTTCTGTAAATCTGGTGTTATATACAGAACTTGGGTAAAAATAAAGCATTTGCCTCCCATACATTTCTTTAGAATCTGTGACACTCTGCTATCTTGTGGGAAAAAGAAGAAAGTGTTCAGATATCAATGAGTTTCTTTATTTGCATGTAATTATAAACTTTTAGGACTAGAAAGTAAATGATCTCCTAAAGATCGTTTATTCCAAGTCTTCATTTTACTGATGAGGAAATAAAATCACAGACCCAGAGACAGAGTAGTCATTGGATAAAGGAAGGAGCAAGCGTGAAGACCCACAGGTGGAAGTGGCATATTGGATTTCAGAATAAAAGAAATTCCATATAATTAGAGCATAGAGTATGAAGGAAGAAAGGTGATGGGTGGTGAATTGGAAAAGGAATGCAAGAACCAAACCTGGGAATATAGGAAATTCTTAGAATCCATGGCACAGATTTAGGAGTTTATCCTCCAGATGAACCAGAGGGCAGGAGACGAGAAAGGTAAAAAGTAATAAGAAAACAGCCTGCATCCTGAGAAATAACTGAGCAAGCAGGTGTCTCCCCTTCTTGAACCCTTTAATGACATAAAATAAGCCTTTAAAAAGAATATACATATAAGAGAATTGGAAGGCTAGAGAATACACTGTCCTTGGACCAGAAGTTGTGAGGAATTTTTCAAACTAGAAAGAGTGGAGGGAACAATTCCTAAGGTAGCCCTCAGGCTCAAGGGGACACATTTTGGGAAAATAGTACTACAAAACATGACAGTCTTCTGAACTCATAACCTAGCTAGCCTAATTTGTTAGTCATAAATAACCATGGATTACTGGATCTTCAAGGAAAACCAACAGCATCGGGGACAAAGAAAGATTGACAAATTACAAAGAAAATGGAAATAATTCAGTGAATGGAAGAGAATTGTGGAAAAAAATAAGTGAATTATTGAGCACTTACTATGCACAGAGTACTCTTCTAAGACCTTTCATGAATGAACTCATTTAATTCTCAATAATGCTAAGGGATAGGGACAATCACTAGGCTATTTTTAAATGAAGGAACTGAGGAGCAGAGAGGTTAGACTGTTTACCTAAACTCCCACAGCTATTACATGGTGGAAGACATTCAAATATAACCTGTTTGACTCTAAAGTCATTTGAAGAATAATAAAAGATATAATAAAAGATATTTACACAAAGGGAAGACAGTTACCAGCTCTAGGAATGAAAGAATGCTGCAAATACCATGCACAGTGAGAAATGAAAGAGCAAAGCTGGAGACAACCTGTAGAAAACACAGGTTTTCAGAAAAAGGGGGAAACAACTTATTGACAACAACAGGAATCCACTGGTGTTAGAGCTCTCACTCTTTGATGAGGATATTGAAGCCCTTTTCAAAAGTGGGTCAAACTGGCAGCCTGCCCACCACCCCTGCTTCCTTACCTCGTATCCAGCCCAAAGAGGAAATGTGTACAATCCTGAACACTATATGCAGTGAAACACCATCAAGTTAATGGAGAGAAATAAAGACACTTATAGACATGCAGGGACTTTGGATTTACAGTACACCAACCATCTCTGACAGAATTAATTAATAATAGCATCAGAATGAAAAATAAATCTAAGAAATGATGGTGATCACAGTGGTGATCAAAGTGCACAGAAGGTTAACTTTTTTGCATAACACAAGGAAAGAAAGTAACAGCCCAGAATTGAAACCAATGGCATTTATCAGCCCAGGAGCAGTGGGGGAAGGGCAAGTACAGTGATGCATAGGGACAATCACTAGTCCAGAGAAAATGGACAACAGAAGTAAACATACTTACTTTTGTGTGTAAAAAATTTAAGAGAAACTTTATGAAATAGTTTTAGAATTGACCACTTCTGAGCCTCTAACAGGGGAAAAATGGGATAAAGAAAAAATTATCACTATTAGTAAGTGCAAGGAAGTAGAAGAAAGAAAAACAATTATTAAAAAGAAGGAACAGACAGAAACTGACAAGAATAATGTTAGGTAGAAAAACAAAAAAGATGACAGTTATAAGTTCAAATGTAACATTAATCCCAATTAATGTGAATAAATTAAATTCTGCTTTTGAAAACTGATCACTCAGAATTGAAGGGTCCCCACCAGTAAGATGGCAAACTTCCGGCTTCTCTTCGGGGGGTCCTCGGTTTCCGCCGGCACCACCTGAAGCCCAATCACCTCTCGCCCCCCTCCCAATCCCAGCACCTAGCCAAAAGCCACCAGCCCCGTAGAAGTAACACCACAATCACCCTATGCCCCTTCCTATATAATCCAGCACTTTTCCCTAATAAAGCGGAACTCTCCGGTGAATTGCTGCTGTGTGTCGCTCCTTTCCTTTCATTGGTGCCGAAACCCGGGAGACGGGACACCCCAACTGGGCCCCATCTTCCCCCCGACACCAGCAGCAGCTTGCCCTTGTCCTCTTTTTCCGGTGCTGGCTCATCACACTCACCACTCCTCTCTGGCCTTTAGGTAAGTTTTCCCCCGGAGTGGGCCACTCTTCCCCTAGCTTTCGCAGTGCCACTGACCGTGATCGTCCGGCAAGGCCCTGATGCTCGGGGACGAGGAGGGAACTCTCCCCGCCTCAGGCCTTCACGGCTGCGGCGGACCCTCAGGCCCCTCCTCCAACAGCCATAAACCCCCGCTTCAGGCCTTAAACTTTTTAAGCAAAATTTCCCCGGAGTGGGCCACTCTTCCCTGAGCTATCGCAGTGCCATTGACCATGATCGTCCGGCAAGGCCCTGACGCTCGGGGACGAGGAGGGAACTCTCCCCGCCTCAGGCCTTCACGGCTGCGGTGGACCCTCAGGCCCCTCCTCCGACAGTCATAAATCCCCGCCTCAAGCCTTCACGGCTGCAGTGGACCCTCAGGCCCCTCCTCCGACAGTCATAAATCCCTGCCTCAAGCCTTCACGGCTGTGGGGGACCCTCAGGCCCCTCGTCCGACGGTCATAAATCCCTGCCTCAGGCCTTCATGGCTGCAGCAGACCCTCAGGCCCCACTCCAACAGCCGTAAACGAGGTGACTCCTTTGCAGATGAGAATGCTCCCTTCCCCCCCCACCTCCTTCTGTTTCGTCCGCCGAAATCTGTTCTGTCTGCTGAAAACTCCTAGTGCTAGGTACCTCGTGACTCCGGCACTCTGCCTTCTTAGGGAAGTCTGGGTGACGACCCACACTTCCTAAGAAATTCTGACTCATGTACGAGTTTCCGCAGACCACCAAGGATCATCGGGGACGCCCTTTGTCTCCTTGCGGTCTGCTTCCAGTCCGAGGATCTCTGTTTGTCTTCCCCTGTTTGTCTCCTTCTCTGTCCTTTAGCCATGGGAGCCTCCTCATCCCTCCCTGAAAGTTCACCTCTTGAATGCCAGCTTAAGCATCTGGCTACCCTCTCCCTGATGCCTAATATAAAACCAAAACTTCTCCGTAAATATTGCTCCCAAGATTGGCCGACATACCCCCTAAACAATAAAAACCAATGGCCTGCAGGGGGAACTCTTGATCCTAACATCACTCACAATCTCTTTAACTACTGCCAGCGCCTGAAAAAATGGAAGGAGATTCCCTATATCGAAGCTTTTGGCCTCCTAGCTCAAAATCCCAGCCTCTGCACCACCTGCTCCCCGCCCCAAGTTCTCCTAGCCTGCAAGCCGTCTCCCTCCCCTCCACACACTCCCAGTCCCAGAGCCTCTGCCATACAGACTTTCCCCTTTGGCCCCTCCCCCTCCTACAACCCCTCCACCCTCCGGCGCCGCCGCTGCCTCTTTCCCCACGGCGGAAGCCTCCCGTCCTCTCCCTTCCCTTTCTTCTCCTACAACAGCCCCTCCCCCTTCCTCTACTGCTGCCACAGCCTCTTTCCCCGCGGCGGAAGCCTCCCATCCTCTCCCTTCCCCTTCTTCTCCTACAATAGCCCCTCCCCTTCCTCTACCACCGCCGCCGCCACCGCTGCCTCCACCCTCGCAGAAGCCTCCCGTCCTCTCCCTTCCCCCTCCTCCCCTCCCTCCACCACCATCTCCTCCCCCACCTCACCCCCTCCTCCTCTGTCCCCCTCACCTCCCCCCCTCCCACAGATCGAGCCTGAGCCTTTCAGCCCCCCTCTAACTAAGTTCCAGGAGCCTCCTCCGTCTTTGCCCCCTCAGATTCGGTCCCGAGGGCCTCCCAAAATTATCGCAGCTTTGCTCCCATCACCTGTTTCCCCCGCACAGACTGAGCCAGAACCCTTCAGTCCCCCTCAGACCCGGTCACAAGGGCCTCCCAAAATTATCGCCCCCCTCCAGGAAGTAGCAGGATCCGAAGGCATCGTGCGCATTCATGTCCCTTTCTCCTTAGGAGATTTAGCCCAACTAGAGAAACGCCTAGGTTCTTTTCCACTGATCCCACGACATACATCAGGGAGTTTCAATGGACCCTCCAGTCCTCCAGCCTCATGCATCATGACATTTTCATGCTCCTGGCCAATACTCTCCTCCCTGAAGAGCGTAGATGAGTTTGGGACTTCACCCAAATGCATGCTACCGAAACCCACAGGACTGACCCCACCTATCCCCCTGGCCCCACTGCTGTCCCCGAACAAGACCCACACTGGGATTATAACACCGCCGTGGGTCTCCACTCTCGAGATATTTTTGCCTCCTGCTTAATAGCAGGTCTGAAAAAGGCAGCTTATAAAGTAGTCAATTTTCAAAAGCTCCAAGACATAATTCAAAAGAGAGACGAAACCCTCTCCAAGTTCTTAGACAGACTCACTCAAGCCCTATCACAGTATACCAACCTGGACCCAGAAACACCTGAAGGAAGACATGTCCTTATGACATACTTCCTAGCTCAAAGCTACCCCAACATTAAAGCTAAACTCAAAAAGTTAGAACAGGGCCCCACTACCCCACAGACTGAGATCCTAACAGTGGCCTTTAAAGTCTTCCATAACCGGGAGGAGGAGAAAGAACGCCATAAACAAAAGGCTGATCAGGCCAATTTCCAGATGTTGGCCCAGCTGATAAAACCACAACCTGAGCGCCCCTCTACAAATAAGCCCCCCCCACCAGGAGCTTGTTTCAAGTGCGGAAAAGAGGGACATTGGTCAAGGGCGTGCCCCTCCCCCAGATCTCCTACCACCCCATGCCCCAGATGCCACAAAAAGGGCCACTGGGGGTATGATTGCCCAACCACCTGAAGGGGAGGCTGGACGAACAACCCCCATCCTAAGCCTGCCGTAGTGGGGCTGGCAGAAGAAGATTGATGGGGCCCGGGGGCTTCTCGCCCGACCATTTCCATCACCAAACAGGAGCCCAGGGTTACTTTAACAGTAGACGGTCGCCCCATCTCTTTCCTCCTAGATACAGGAGCCACCTTCTCAGTCTTGCGAGAATACCGGGGCCCTACCACGCCAGCCATTACTCCTATAGTCGGGGTAGGAGGTAAACAGATTTTCCCATTAAAACCCCCCCCTTTTATGTACAATCCTAGACAATCCCATACCTTTCTCCCACTCCTTCCTAGTTATGCCCCAGTGTCCCATCCCTTTACTAGGACGAGACATCCTTTCCCTCCTCCACGTTTCCATAACTATATCCACTCCCACAGCCCCCAGTACTCCCTTTCTGATGGCCCTCATAGCCGACAACCCCCCTCTACCTAATGAAAGCTCCAGTTCCGCCCTCATACACCCTGTAAATCCCAAAGTTTGGGACATTACAAGCCCCTCCGTGGCCCTATGTCCCCCTGAATCTATCAAATTATGTGACCCCTCTCAGTATATCTGTCAGGCCGAATACCCCGTAATCACTTCAGCCCTCATAGGCCTCCAACCCATCATTCAAGATCTCTTAAACAAAAATTACCTCAGACCCACTCACTCTCCATTTAATACCCCCATATTAGCTGTTAAAAAAACCAACGGATCTTTCCGCCTTGTCCAAGACCTTCGCCTCATCAACATGGCCGTTGTCCCTATTCATCCCTTAGTTCCAAATCCATACACCCTTTTATTGCAGATCTCTGCCTCAGCATCCCACTTCTCAGTCCTAGATCTCAAGGATGCATTTTTTTCTATCCCTCTAGACCCCTCCTCCCAAGATTTTTTCACCTTTACCTGGACGGACCCATACATCAGACACTCTGAAAAACTTACTTGGATAGTTTTGCCACAAGGCTTCCGAGATAGTCCCCATATTTTTGGACAAGTCCTAGCTCAAGACCTCAAACAGTTTCATCATGATCACCCTGAGTCCACTTTATTACAATATGTAGAGGATCTTCTACTCTGCAGTCCCTCATGGGAACAGTCTCAACTTGACACTGTGTCTCTACTTAACCTTCTAGCTTCCAGAGGTTACCGGGTATCCCCTGTCAAAGCTCAAATCTCTTCACCTTCTGTCACTTACCTTGGATTCCTTCTGTCTCAACAAAGAAAGTCCATTACCTTAGACAGAAAACGACTCCTCTCTGACCTGCCCGTTCCCAAAACCAAGACAGAAATCCTTTCCTTTCTAGGCCTGGCTGGGTATTTTAGAGCATGGATCCCTAACTTCTCCCTGTTGGCAAGACCCCTATATGACCTCAGCAAGGGCCCCCCTGAAGAACCATTATCATCCTCACCCTGACACTCCTTCATTAAGCTCCATCAAGCCCTTGTGGAAGCTCCAGCTCTCCATCTCCCTGATTTGTCAAAACCCTTCTCATTATACATTCATGAGAGGTCCAGTCAAGCTCTAGGAGTCCTAGGCCAATATTATGGCCCATCCTTTGCCCCAGTAGCTTATCTCTCCATGCAATTAGACCCCACAGTTCGGGGTTGGGGCCCCTGCCTACGGGCATTAGCTGCTGGACAGCTCTTGCAGAAAGAAGCTCATAAACTAACATTCGGAGTGCCCCTTACCATTCTGTCCCCACATCACCTAAAAGATCTCTTAACCTACGAAAGTTTACAGACTCTCCCTCCCTCCAGACTCCTGACCTTACTATCCTCTTTCCTCCAAAATCCAAACATTTCTTTCCTCCCCTGCCCGCCCCTGAATCCGGCCACTCTTCTTCCTCTACCCTACTCTCCTCATACTCCCTCGCATGATTGCCTAGAAGCCCTTCACAACTTCCTTCCGTGCCAGTCCACGATCTCCGAAGGAGCCCTCTCACACTCTGACCTCATCTGGTTTACTGATGGGTCCTCCTTTAAACATGAGGGCACCCACTACACAGGATACGCAGTAGTGTCCCTCGAAGATGTCATTGAGGCACGAGCCCTACTCCCTGGTACAACCAATCAGCAGGCTGAACTCATTGCAGCCAACAGAGCTTGCACTCTGGCCCAGGACACGTCTCTCACATTGTACACTGACTCCAAGTGCGTATTCCACATTCTCTTGTCTCACGCGGCAGTATGGAAAGAACGAGGCCTCCTCACCACAAAAGGAAATTCCATAACTAATTCAGCCTTAATTACTAAACTTCTAGAGGCTTCACAACTCCCACACCGACTAGGCATAGTCCACTGCAAATCACATCAAAAGGATGACTCCCCCATTGCAAGAGGTAACAACAAAGCCGACAGAGTAGCCCGGTTTGTTGCCCTATCAGAAGACACACCAGACAACAATCCATCTGCCCTTGCGGTTTTAGCCTTATCACAAGACATCCTCTGCTCCCAGGACAAAGAGTCTCTCTTCCGCCTCTTACATGATCTGTTCCGTCCCAGCCCCCAATCCTTGATCCATTTTTTACAATCTTTTTTTCCTCTCTCTCCTGAAGACAAAACCCTACTTAACCAAATCACCTGCAAGTGCTCCATCTGACAACGCATTAACCCTAATACCCCCCTCAAGGCCCGACCCTTCCCGGCTCATCAAGCAAGGGGTAATGTCCCTGCTGCAGATTGGCAAATAGACTTCACTAACATGCCCCCTGTACGGCATACCAGATACCTACTCGTGCTAGTAGATACATTTTCAGGATGGGTCGAAGCTTTCCCCACCACTAACAAACGAGCATCTGCGGTTGCCTCTATCCTCCTCACCCAGATCTTTCCTAGGTTCGGGATGCCCACTTCCCTCCAATCAGATAACAGCCCTGAGTTCACTGCCCAAATTATCCAGAACCTCTCCAAGTCGCTCTCGCTCCCCTGGCATTTACATTGTCCTTATCGACCACAAGCTTCGGGAAAAGTAGAAAGAGCCAATAGGAATTTAAAAGACATCCTGACCAAACTATCTCTAGAACTACACCTTGACTGGGTTCGCTTACTTCCCTTAGCTCTACTCCGCATTCGAGCCCTCCCAAAGAAACCTTCCTTCTTGTCGCCCTTTGAGATCATGTACGGCCGCCCGATTCTACCCCCAGGGCTCCCTTCCCACAAAGGACCAATTCCTCCCAATATGGCCCTTCCACTACTCTCTCTCCTCCGCACTGAATTGTGGAAATATCAGGATTGGCTCCTTCCTGATCCATCCGCCTCCCAAAATCCTCCTGTCTTACAGCCTGGCCAACTAGTGTTTTATAAGCCACCAGAGGATCGGCCCTCTCTCACCTTGAAATGGGAAGGTCCACACCCAGTTATTCTTTGCACCTCCTCGGCCGCCAAGCTCTCACTGCCTGATAACTCTGTCACCCCTTGGATTCATATCTCCAGGTTGAAACCAAATACCCAAGACCCACCTTCTCTGGACACCCAAGACCCATCAGTCACAATCCAGAGTCCTTCGGATACAGCCCGAGACGCTGTCTACTCTACCACGCCTCATCCCTCTGATCCCTTGAAGCTCCGCATCTCCCGTGCACCCCCTTTGCCATCCATACCTGAATCATGACTTTTTCCTCCTTTACTGCTCTCTCGCTTTTTTTCCTCATTCCTATTGTCTTCCCCGCCACCCCACCCTCCTTTGTATGGCGATTCAAAGTCAGGCAGACTTACACAGAGCATCAAACAAAAGTTACTGCCCTCATTGCCACATCAGACTGCCCTCTGAAAGGCTGCTCTGAGCCTTTGTACCTCCACTTTCCTCCCTCCACTGAAGTGTTCACTTACAGCTACCTTTATTCTCCCTACCTCTGCTTCCTCTATGACCAAAGACAATCCTATTGAAAGTGATGGCAAGACACCTACGGGGGATGTCCCTACTCGTCTTGCGCCATTCACTACATGGGTGACTTCCAGTACCCACAGTATTACTCCTCCAACAGTTTCATGAAATATCCCAACGGCTCATTCTCCTTATCAATCCCAGATCCCTGGGACTCTCGATGGGCTGCTGGAGTAACAGCCTCAGTTTACTATGGGGGGTCCTTGACCCCCCACGGTACCCTTCATATCTCTCGAGAATGTTCCCTCTCGCTCCCAGATCTCTCAAGTTGCATCAGACATCAGACATTCCGAGAAAGTTATTATCCAAACTCTTGATGGCACCTCTTCATCTTCTTATTCCTCCTACTCTTGGTTACAGCTCATTCAAGACACCACCATCTTTCTCAACCACACCCTCAACACTGCCAATTGTTTCTTGTGCGCATCACTACAGCACCCACTGCTGGAGGCCGTGCCCCTCAATATTTCCAACTACTCTTTCCATGCAGAAGGACAACCCCTCCGCCCCCTGGCAGACATACCCCTGTGGGAACCAGAATACGCAGATAATCTCACCATCCACCACTGTGTAGGCCCGACTCCACCCCCCTCCAGCGCACTTCACTGCCTCTCTATCTACACCCCTACCTCCGGCTCTAAGACTTTTACACAACTGGGACACTTCTTTTGGTGTAATGGCAGTCTTTTCAACTCACTGCCTCTCAACTCCGATACGCCCTGCATTCTCGTCACCCTAATCCCACAGTTTACACTTTACAGCATGGCAGAATTCCTTGAGCTCCAACCTCCCTTGCCCTCACGCACAAAAAGGGCTGCTTTCCTTCCCATCATGGTCGGTATCTCTTTGATCACCTCAGCCATTGGGGTGGGGTTTTAGGGAGGAGCCTTGGGTCACTCTCTATGGGCAGTTAGAGATCTCAACGCCAAACTTGAGGGAGCCCTGACATCCACTGCCGATTCCCTAGCCTCTCTCCAAAGGCAGGTCACTTCGCTAGCTAAAGTCACCCTTCAAAACCGGCGGGCCCTAGATCTGCTTACAGCCGAGAAGGGCGGCACCTGCGTCTTCCTCTGGGAAGAGTGCTGCTATTACATCAATGAATCCGGCATTGTAGAAACTGACATCACCAAACTCACTGACCTTGCCTCCAGTCTCCACTCTGCTTCCAATTCCAACCCATTCTCTTCAATACTAACAAACCCCCTCCTCACCTGGCTCTAGCCCATTGCAGGCCCCATAATAATCATTCTTCTCGTCTGTCTCTTCTTACCCTGTATAATAAAGTTCATCAAATCCCAAGTCGGAAAAATCTCTAATCAAGCTTTCAACCAGCTTTTACTCAGGAACTACCAGCTTCTGGCCACAGAAGATCCCTAACCCTCACGTGACCTCCTCACCACACGCTGAGATGGACCTCTCTCTCCACTGGAAACTGTTCCTGGAAACAATGGCCGCAGACGCCTGGCTCCTGACACCCATATCCTCTTGGCATCATTGGAATCAACAGGTCCTCGACCTATGGTTACAGGGAACCTGCATTGATTTCCAACCTGAAGAAGTCCACATCTACTCATCCTTACTGTGGGGAATCCTATCAACCCTTTCCTCCCAATCCTCAAGCCCTCACTCCCTTCTCCGCCCCTGTTCAGCAAGAAGCAGTCAGAGAGAAAGCAACATCCACAAACCCATAGGGGAGAAAGGGGGAATGAAGGGTCCCCACCAGCAAGATGGCAAACTTCCGGCTTCTCTTCGGGGTCCTCAGTTCCCACCAGCGCCACCTGAAGCCCAATCACCTCTCGCCCCCCTCCCAATCCCAGCACCTAGCCAACAGCCACCAGCCCCGTAGAAGTGACACCACAATCACCCTATGCCCCTTCCTATATAACCCAGCACCTTTCCCTAATAAAGTGGAATTCTCCGGTGAATTGCTGCTGTGTGTCACTCCTTTCCTTTCAAGAATAATCAAGCATTTCAAAACAAACAAACTGCCACAGAGAAAAGCTGAAAATTATAGTAAAAATGGTTTTCCTCAAATAAATTATACTCTAATCTCATGAACACATCTGAATGCAGTACTCAAGAAATTAATCATAATTTATTAAAAGAAAAATTCTTTCTTGATTATGATAAATTGAACTCAGGAGTATAGGTATGTTCAGCATTAGTAACTATATTATGTAACTAATTATAATAAATAGATGAAAGAAAGCATCACATTCAATCATATAACATAGTTGTGTTCTCTTTCAATGTAACACTTTTTTGTTGATTGATAGTTCTTTTTATACACTGGATATTAACCCTCCCTCTGATATTTACATTGCAAATATTTTTCTTTTTTTCTAGTGTCCTATGTTTTGAATAATTTGGAATGTTATTATTTAAATATTATAAATCTTTTATTTTATTTTCTGTTTTTTTTAATCTTATTGAAAATAGGTTTCCTTTGCCTAAAGTTTAAAATTTTTTTCCTATATTTTCTTCTATTAGAAATGCTTTGCTACATTGCTGTTTGTAATAACAATAAACTAGGAACAAGCTGAATGATGCTGGTGAAATCATGGTGTATTCAGACAATGGGATACTCAGCATGAGTTCTAATGAGTAGGCAGAGTTATCTGAATGTCACTTGAAATGTATGAATTGAGTTATATGAATACACTGATAGGAATACAATGTGAAAAGAGCTCCAAGACATGCTAAGTGGAAAAAGCAAATCATAGAATGAGATAGAAGGATTACTTTAATGTAAAAAGATGTTTTTATAGAATAGAAATGCACAGAGCACGTCTAAGACGATACATACGAATGCAGAGTGGTTACTTCTGGGAAGGAGGATTAAACTGGTTTTCATTCTGGTTTGAAATCAAGAAGATAATATTCAAATAAAGAATAAGAAAGAAGGAAAAATAAAGATAAGGGCAGCTGTCCTATAGGAATCCTAAGAGCATCCGACTCAGAGCCAGGCTGCTGTCTTCCAGGCACACATATTTCTGAGACTTATCCTGTGCAGCCACCAGAGACCTGGACTAATAGCCAGCAGAGTGGGGGTAGTTTGGCTTCTCCACTGTCACATAAAGTCCATGAACTTGGTTGACCTTTGGAGAGTCAGCATAGGGCAAGAAGCAGACCACTGGCTAGAGAGACCTGGCTGCAGAGACCTGGTTCAAGTTCTGACTCAATCCTTCTGAATCTCTTTTATTTGTAGGAAATGGACAACAGTGCATGCCTTTATAGGTTGAATGTGGTACATTTTCTGGCACAAGAATCCAAAATTCTTTTGGTTTATAAAATTAAAGTATCTAAGTCTCTTTACAGTTCTAAAGTTTTAGGGTCTGTGGAAGCTGAAGAAAGCTCTTGGAGGGGTAGTTCTTTTTAGGCATTTCCCTCAGGTACATGAAGAACATTTACTGTGGTACCTTCTCACTGAGACTGGCTAGATTATATTAATTATGTGCAATGGACTAAACTGAATTTTAACTATGGGCTCAAGTAATATCCTGATGTGATTCAACCAAAGCAATGTTAAGACTATTTTTTTCTAATGGTTCTGATAGAAAGAGGACAAGGTTATTCTCAGAACATGAAAAAGGCATAAATAGCCACAGCTGGTTTGATTACCACTAGAAAGAGATCAGAAGGAACAAAAAAGATGTGTTATATGATCCCATGATATGCTAATAACAAATTTTTACATATGTTGGTTGGCAAAATATTATTGAACACATATCAGGTTTTTTTTTTTTAAAGACCTTGATGAGGAAAACTGCACTATTTTATAAGCCTGTACTTGCTCTGAAGATAGTTACTTTCCAAACTTCGTTGGTTAGGGTGAAAAAATGACTTTCTACAGACAGGACTTTCCATTCATGGTGACTGAAGAGAAAGTGCTGATAAAGGGCTCTGCAGGAAGATGACATGTGCAGAATTATAATAGGAATGCAGCAATGACTCAGCCAGTGGGTCATTTACTTTGGCAACTATCATTAGTAGGTGACAGGACTGTGGTGGAGGGAAAGGGGGAAGCATCCCAATGACATTCCACAGCATTTACTTGTTTCTCCAATGCCACTCCTTAAATAATTTTGTTTTTGATTGTAGTGTTTGCATATTTATCTCTCAAATAAGGTTTATTTTTATTTTTTATTTTATTGAAGTATAGTTGATATATAATATTATATTGGTTCAGGTGTACAAGATAGTGACTTGATAATTATTTACATCATGAAGATATTATAATATTATTAACTGTATTCCCTATGCTGTACTTTTCATCCCCATGATTTGTTTTATAACTGGAATTCCTTTTTATCCCCTTCACCTGTTTCTCCCATCCCCCTGCCCCCACCCCTGTGGCAACCATCAGTTTGTTCTCTGAGTTTATGAGTTTATTTCTATTTTGATTGTTTATTCATTTGTTTAATTTTTTAGATGCCACATATAAGTGAAAACATCTGGTATTTGTCTTTATCTGACTTATTTCACTTAGCATAATACCTCATATTATGGCAAATGGCAAGATTTCATTCTTTTCTATGGCTGAATAGTATTCCATTATATATATGTACCACATGTTCCTTATCCATTCATCTTCCAGTGAGGTTTTAGGCTGTGTGAAGGCATAAACTAGGCATGTATTCATCACTTTGCAGCAATAGTTACTTAATAAATGCTAGTTGGATTGACTTTTCAACTATCTGGTGTCCTGTAGATTTATTCCATGGATTCTGGTTTAAACAGATGGGTATAAGCTGAAGTAGAGATGTGGGAGGGGCTTTATGCTTGGTCCGAGAGTGTTGAAAACTGACTTTTCTTTAAGTCTGTTGCTTCCTATTTTGTATTTGACAGAATATCTTGAGTGCATTTCAGGTTGGGAGCTGTAGCTGCAGAGTGTACCCAAACTTGTCTGATTTTTAAAACCCACTAAGGAAAGAGAATCAAAGAAGCTGAAATCATCCCTGAGGTAACAGATTCTAATTTTGAACACCTTTATATTATTAAAGTCTCCTAACTCTATTCTCGCAAAATGCATTTATTTCCTGTAAGTCCGGGGAGAGGAAATCTCAGGGTAAAATACCCCTAAAAACCAAAATCAGTCAAAGGGAGAAATAAAGTTTAAAACCCGTTTATTGCTCACAAACTGCAGTCCCACGCCATCTTTCTTCTCCTCTCAACAGCAACCACACCGCCCCTCCCTCTCACCTCTCAGGTACAGATAAGCCTTCTGCTGCCCAGGTAATCACCCACTGATATGCAGATAAACTTCTCCACCACTGAGGAAAGATGCAAATGCGCTAAAGCCATACTTCGTTCCACCTTTCAATGCCTGTTGATATGCAGATATACTAAAGCCAGGCGAGATATTCTGGAAATGTTTGAATTTTACCCACATTTCCCTTTTTTCTTCCCTTTTCTCATTGCAGAGATGGACTTTGGTCACTTCTCTACATTATATAGAAACACCATTTATGCTCTTTACCATAGTAGCAAGATTATCTCTTAGCCCTTGGTAAGGCCAAATCATTATAAGGTAAGTGTCTGGTTTTCCCATTAACTGTTGAACTGTGGAGTTAGGAGCCGTCAATGTAGATTACATTCTGAAGCTTGCTCGTCAGTCCATACCTGATTAATTTCTTTACCTTCGATATTAGTCCAGAGGCAGAGTGGTTTAGTTTGGTAAAAAACATTAACTGCTTCCTTCATTTGGACTGATTGATTGGTGGCTGAACAGAATGCGTTTTTTTCTGGCCTAAATTAATGGAAATTCCACTTCAGATGCTCTCACTGGAAGTATACACATTGTTATACTCATGCAAAGCAGGAAAAGATCAGGTTTCTTCTTTTCTTAACTGTTCTTAACAGCTTTGCTAAGCTAGCAGGGAAAGCTGATGACAAGACACTGATGTTGTATTGGGGGATGGGAAGGAAGGCTGCTCCTGCCTCTTCCCCAGCCAATGCATTAATAAATGGCTCAGAAAATAACATGTCAAATCAGATTTCCTCTCTCAATGGTGAGTAACATTTCAGAATGCTTTGGAGGTGCTCACACTGCAATGCACTGTTTGTGAGTTGTCCCTGCTTCCCTCCCTGGCATGTGAATTCATTTCCTCTTCCTTTTCCTAAGCCAGGGTTGTAATGTTTCCTGCTTGCCTGAGTATCATTTCCTAAGGAAAGGATCCAATCTTTACCCTTGTGTTTTAGCTCTGCAGAATAAATGCTTGATGTAACCATTTAACAGGACTGAGTTTTATGCCAAACACTTAAAAGTTGGGACAAAACAATAAAAACCACTTTCAACTCAAAATTTTTTTAAATGACAAGTTACCTAATAGCTAAATTATCTTCTGATATTAAGTGGCTACTTAAATGCCAAGGGGTAAATTTCTGTTGCCTGCTACTCATGCTGAAACTACAAGTATTGAAAGGAATGGTTATTACTTTCTAAGAAGAATTAGGCTTGAAATCTGAATTGAGGTCAGTGTAGAATAATCACAGCTATCACTTATCAAGTGATTGTGAATAAAGCACCTGCTAATTTCCTTATGTACATTATCTCATGTAATCCTACCAATAATATTAAAAGAGAGGTGGTATTAGTATTACTATTTTGCAGTTAAAGCAGTTGTAGGTTAGAGAGTTAAGTCACCTGACCCAAGGATACATTCCGGGTAGACTAGAAATGGTTGAAATATGTGCCTGTAGGCTGCTAACTGCTTAACACCAGCTTCTGGGATATTGTTTTCTCCGCAGATAGAGTTGGCATCAGGATTATCCTTCCCATCTTAACACTTGCTTTTGTTTAGATTAAAGAATGTTGCAAAGTCATGTATTTCAGTTGATGGTACTTGATTGTTTTAGCAGAAAAGGACTTATGTCACTTCATCAAAGAGTAAAAAGACTGAAAGTTAGCTTTGCAGAATGGGCAGGGTTTGGGATAATTAGAGGGTGTGATAAAGGTAAATTGAGAGATCTCCTGCCACAGGGCATATATAGTCTAGATGAACTGAGCTTTCTTTTTACATCTTATTAAAATACATAAAATAGCTTTCTTTTTACATTATTCATTTAACCCATCACAATGAATTTACTGTAATTTTTATCTGTGGCCACTTTCAGTGCTATCATTTTATCTAGTATTATGGTGATATATGCCAGTTTTTGGCTTTCCAGCATATGGATGCTCTTCTATTTGGGGGCTTTCCTTCATTACATAAATCTTAGCAGAAGGGAGGGTCAAATCCTCAACAGAAGCAAAAGGAGGATACAAATATCCTTTATTCTTGTTTCTTGCCATTGGTGTGACCTCAATTTGGAAAATCAGGTGCTCTTGCCCAACTCTGTGAGGCCGGCTGCAGAAGCTGATGGCCGTGGTGAGTGCTGGGGGCAGGAGGGCAGCTGCACCAGCCTGGGAGCCCCAGCCAGACTTTCTGGTGCAGACTTGGCTGCCAGACTTGCTCTGTTTTCTGCCAATATCCTGAGAGTATGCCCCAGACTTCCCAGAATTTTTTGTCAACTTCCACTACCCAGTAATTGGTATTACCACCAAGTAAGGCCATTAAAAAATATATATATTATTGAAAATATTATTCATATGCCATCCAGTTCTCACAGTTGGCTTCTGATACATGCAAGCAAAAATCCCAACTGGTAGAAGCTCCCTTTTAAAAATGTACAAGTGAATTTTAAATTAATAGAATTGTACAAAATTAATACAAATCACATAATAGAAAATTTGTGAAACAGACAAAATCATCCATAATCATACCATTCTAACATAATTATTATGTTTGTGGCTTCTTAATTTTCTTTTTTTAACTTATGCACATAGTAATTCTCATGTCTCATCTAGCTTTAAAGAGCTACTCACTGTGAAGATAGCTCTTGCAAAGAATACAGCTGGTCATGAGATTCTGGGAGATTTATTTGAAACGCGTTTTATAATAAAGAACCAGGGTCACGTATGCTCTCTCCCCTAATTAGTATTTATTGAGCTAAGCATTAGCCCACTTTAAGAAAAGTCCTGTTTGCAGATAAAGAACAACTATGTTTAGCAGGTTCTTCATTTACACAGCGATGAAAATGTAAGAGCCATGGAAGACCATTGATTTCTAAGGGGGAAGCTGTGTGGAGATTGCCTCTTCATGATCTATTCTGATGCAGACATTCAAATTGGATGATCATATTAAATTAAATTAGGCAGGCATGGATCCATGTGCTAAATATAGGAAGATGAATACTGAGCAGTCTCTACTCTCAAGGATTTTACAATCAAGTTGGTATTAGACATGTAACACTGGAGAGGTAGAGAACATGATACACAGCACAGGTGTAAAAGCAGAAGTCAGGGACAGTGAGAAGTGTGTCTTTGAGCTCATAAGAAGGGCTTCTTGGACATGGAAGTCTTCAGATATGCCTGCAAGAATGGGCAGAGTATGGATGGATGAAGAGAAATAGGGGAACAAGTTGAGGGACCTATATTAACAAAGATAAGTGGCAATAATGGCATGATTCTTGGGTGGGGCATCCTCCCAGCATAGCTTCAATTATGTACTAATGTGAACTTGGATCACTAGTTCTCAAACTTCATGGTCCCATGATCCCTTTACATTCCTAAAAGTTACTAAACATGTCAAAGATTTTTTGTTTATGTGGATAATTACTATTACCATTTGCTAGAAGCGAAGTTAAAAATGAGAAATGTGGAAACATTACTTAAAAAAATACATATCCCTTACAAGTTAAAATAAATAACATGCTTTTATGAAAAGTAATTATATTTTCTAAAACAAAACATTTTAGTGAGACAAGTGGTATGGTTTTTGCAAATCTGAATAGAAAACAGCTGGTTCTTTTATCTGCTTCTACATTTGATCTGTTGCCTTAGGTTGTTTTGGTTAAAAGAGGTAAGGAAGATCTGGGTTCACATAGGTAAGTGATTAGAAAGGGGAAAAGCATTTTACTAGAATTTTCAAGTAATTCTGAATATAATTCTGTGATATTATACCAGTATTTGAAAAGGAATAATTTTTTAAAAGCTAGTTACAATTACTGAATCTGAAACCATATCAATAAACTTTTCATATGCTGCTACATGGTAATTCATTGGTCCACTGTGTGCTGTGGATGGGTCTTCCACCTGTGTATGATTTCATATCTTCATGTGTTGGTAATTTGGAAAATATTGGTTCACTGAGTTGTACAGATATTCCAAATGCTGACATAGTCCATTAAAAAATATCAAAAGACCTTATTTGTTATATCATCCCTCCATCTCATTAGAAAAGTCTTAAATACTGGGAAACTGTCAAGCTTATGGTGGCGATACAAGTTTCCCAGATTTCTCATTTTCAACTGAAAGCTAGAATTTTGTCATGGGTAAGTTCTGTCAGTCATCTTTTTTGAGGTGACAAAGTTATGTCATTCACTGTAGAGACAATGCCTGACAAATACCCAAGTCTGAAGGACCACAGTTTGTTGATAATTCTTTCAGGTAAAAATCTATTCCATGGAAAAGTGACTTCCTCAGCCCACAGCTGGAATGACTGCACAAGGCCTTTCTGCTCCTTGGTATATTGCACAGTGTTTTATGCATATATCCTATTTTGGAGTACTGATTATTAAAAAGATGCACACTCGTGAGTTGAGATTTAAAAAAGTCAGTTTACTTCTTCATCATATTGAGGACATTCTTAAGATCTTATGGGACACTGAGTGCTTCCTGTGCCTGGTGGCAAGGCAAACTATATGGGTGCCCAGCAGTGTCATCTGGAGTCTTGATTTGTGTAAAGGGGTCAGCAGGTCTACTACCACCAATTTTGTACCATCAAAATGTGAAAATGTGAATAGAATGAAAAAGGAGATGATGTTATTATGAAATTGGGAAGTGTTATGAAAATAGTTTTGATCATATGACCCTCCCCCAAGAGCATCTTGGGGCCCTCAGGAGTCTGTGGAACACACCTTGAGAACCACTGACTCAGATTTAGAAAGTGTGTCTGTATACCAGGCATTTTTTCTGTGATTTAAATGCATGGAATTATTTAGTTCCCACAACAACTCTCTTTAAGAGATAGTAGCACTCTCCCTCTGTTGCCCAAGAGGACACTGAGGCCCAGAGGCAACCTTTCCAAGGCTTCACAGGTGGGGCATGGAGAAGGTGTGGTATGGCTGCAGCCCACACATAGCCTGGCCGCGCCTCAGAACCAAGCTGGGTGATGGCCACTTGTGCTCACAGAGGTGTCACGATCACAGCAAGTGGTCCTGCATCCCAGTCAATGTCCCAGTTGGAAAGAGGAGCCAACTTCCTTCTGCCAGATATATCCCATTGCTTCAGGATCCATCCCCACCCTTCTCTGTCCTTGTTGACCTGCAGTCCTCTAGAACAAGTGACAATGTGTACCTTTCCAAGCCTGGGCCTAGAAAGAAAAGAGAGAGTTGTGTAGAGAAGGTCATCTGCAGGACTTTTGGTGGAGGGACACTGACGGTCCACTGGTGGCCACCCCACAGGGTGAGATGCAGGGGAAATGCACTCCCCAGCCTTATAAGTTTCAGTCCCAACAGTGTCCTACTGCTGGAAGCCAGAGAGCAAGGGTGGTGGTCCCGGATGTAGAGAAGGCATCTAACACCATGAACTTGTAAGAGTTCTTGATAAGTGTACTTTCTATTTCCACTTGGTGTGAAGTCTTACACTTCATGCAAACAGCTGGAGGATAAGCTGGTATAGGCCCGTAACTGTTGAGAATATATTTCAGATGTGACAATGATTTTCACTGACCTGCTGTGGCAAGGAGAGCTTTCCCTACAGGTCTGGCTCTGGCTCCCCCTTTCCAGCTTCCGGAGAGAGTTCTCCTGCTCCTTATATGATGGCCTCCCTGCTACCCCTTCCCTATCTGCCCAAATTGAACTCTTGTGTCCAAGCCCCACCTGTAGTCCTGAATGGCAGTGCAGGCTGTTACTTTACCTCTAGGTCCCAGCTTCAGGCGTCCATTTGTCTGACATCTTGTTAGCGCTCCCCAGCTATTTATAAGACCTCGGTCTTATGCTTCCCAGCATTATCCAGCCCTCCAGGTGCCCAGCATTTAGTAGTTACCACTCTTGTCCTCTTTAGAGATACAAACATAACTAACTAGTCCTTACTGAATAATATAAATAATCAGAGAAGAGTTGGAGGAGCGTAGAGTTGAAGTGCTTTTTCAGGTGGCCACAGAACTGAGCTGTCCATGCACAGTCCAGATACATTGATCAGAGGTTACCATGTAGTTAATTTTACATGCCGAGTGGCTAGGCTACAGTGCCTGGTTGTTTGGTCTAGATGTTGTTGTGAGGGCATCGTTTAGATGTGACTAACTTTGGAATCAGTAGGCTTGAAGTAAAACCAAACACTCTCTGTCATATGGTGGGCCTCACCCAATCAGTCAAAGGCCTTAAGAGAAAAGACAGGGCTCTCTCCAGGAGGAAGGGACTCTGCCACCAGGTGGCCTTCGGACTTGAGTGCAATTCAGTTTCTCCCTGGGTCTCCAGCCTGCTAGTGTGCCCTGTAAATTTTGGACCTAACAGCTTCCATAAGTGAATTAATGCCTTAAAAATCACTCTCTATTTATATGTGTATACATTCTATTGGCTCTCTTCCTCTGAAGAATCCTGACTTAAATGAACTATGGTTTATGTATTTGGAAGCTAGGTGTACTGGGAAAGTCACTCCTGAAGAACACAACTCAATTTTTCTTAACTGGTTAAAAAACATGCAAATCTCTTAAGGAATTGTAGTGATTAATTCACTGTTTCTAGACCTTGGCTGCACATTAGGATCAACTGCAAAGATTAAAAAATACTGAAGCCCTGGCCCCATTTCAGACCAATGAAGAACCTCTAGGGTGTGACCCTGGCACTGGGATTCTGAAAGTCTCAATACTAATGTGCAGCCAGGGTCAAGAACCAGTGAGTTCGGTGGTCTCTGGGAAGGGTTAATGGCAGTGTTGAGAAAACACAAAGAGAGCCCTTCCTCCTGGGGCATAAAATGAAGCCACCTATAAAGGACAAATTAGCCAGGAACAATGCTCACGCTGATTACACCTCTTCACCTCTGGCATTCACTGCCAGCTCAGTGGAACTTTCAGTTCCAGAAAACCTATAATTTATGGCATTCCTTTGAAGATGCCTCTGTGAATAATGCATATCTGTCTACTATCCATCAAATGATTTTGTCATTCTGCGTGGGTTTGACCAATATGAATAGTCAGAATTGAGCTCCTGCTGGACTTGAAGGAGGATCACCCTTCTATTCATAATTACCTTATGTCATTGGAAGAGAGCTTTGCCCTGGATTCACAAAAGAGTTTGGCTTGACACATTACCTTACTTTAACCATGTGCTACTGTGCAGGCTAAAAAAATAGTGTCTTTTGAGCACGGATTGGAATTATATTCATTTCTGTGCAAGATAAATAGGTTCTGTTGAACATATTCATTTTTCAAAGACCATTCAGTATCAAGGAACATGCACCTGATCTTCAGGTGGGTGGTGTAGTCAGAGCCAGACAAGTGAGTGGAGGCAAATTAGCGAAGGTTGCCCCCAGGACTACCTCCCCTTGGTCTGTGGGGCCATCCCATTGTTGTTACCAGGGTTACCTCTGCTAGAACCTTGGCCTCTAACCCTTGTCCTAATTTGTTGAGGTGAAGCTTGAAAGTGGAGCTATTTTTACCTTTGGGCACAATGACAGCCAGCACCATATGGAGAAGGAGTGTGCTGGGCAGTAAAGTTGCAAGGGATGTGAGTGTTTGCCTTTGTTCTTTGTTCACAGTGTTTGTTCCCAAGTGCATTTTAGAGCCCATCTGAGGTGCCTGGCTTGGGAAGGTGCATTTGCACACTGGGGACGACCTGGCCCTGTTACCCCCACTTGCAACAATGCTACCTTCTACCTGCAACAATAGTACAGCTTTGCAGATCATGGTGACCAGAAAGGTCCTTTGAAGAGAGAGTTGGGACCACCAGCAGTGCCCTGCATGGGGTCCAGGTAAGCAGGTGGAATTCCAGGTACTCCTCACCTGCAAAGCCCCATGAGGTGGGGCATGAAGTTCAGGGCTCAGGGGTCCCACAGGGCAATGGCCGAGCAGGGCAGCCCTGGACTCCTATGGTTGCCAGGTCTATGGCTGGTAGGGCAGGGCCTTGCAGGGTCCCCTCTGTGCCCAGCCAGGGCCAGGCCTGTAGGAGTCCTGCAGCTGGAAGGGGCTGGAAAAGGCTGACATTCCCTGCTGCTCTTGGGCCCATGGATAGAGGGGTGCAGGAAGAGGGCACAGCTGGGCGAGGAAGCCAGGGGAAGGTGAGCCTGCACATGGTCCTGAGCATGCAGAGTAGTGGCTCCAGTCCCTGGGAGAGTTGGGAACTGGGAGAGGATACCCTGGCCAGCAGCCTGCCACACGTGGGTGGCAGAACAGAGCTTCTTCAAGAGCACAACTGGGTGCATTGGTATGTGCCTGAATTTGTATGGCTCTGAAACTGTGGGCCTGTGTGTTATCCTGTGTAATCTAAACAAAGCTTATTATTCCAAGGACTGTATGTCATGACATTATTAAAAAGAACAAGAACTGAGATGACAGGAAACCAGCCCACATACCCACAGACCGCAGCAAAGTGAGTTGGGGGCTGGGCTTCTGGCACCGCCACAGACTCTGTAGGCTACTGTCATGCCTCATCAACCCAGGCAAACTAATACTACTTTCTTGCCTGTGAAACTAGCCACAATGAAAACACGGTATTATACAATGATAATGAGAGATTTTTATAAAAATGCACATTCAAGACAGTCATTTCAGCACTGCACTGTAGTGGCAGAAGCTCAAAACAAGCTAGGTGTTGAAACAGAAGAGGTGCATCCCTATAAGGAAGTTTCAGAAATAGTGTTTCAAAGAATATTGAAAGATATAGAAAATGCTTAAAATATATGGTAAATCAAGAAAGAGCTACATAAAGCCATATATTCATTGTGTTCCAACTTTATAAAATGTGTCTGTGTATGTATACATGCATTTCATGCATAAAAACTCTTTAAATAATCATCAAAATATGAGTAGTGGTCATCTCCGGGGACTGGGGTTAATAATTTTTTTCTATTTTTTTTACTTGTCTAAATTTCTAAATTCTCTACACTGAACCTATTTTATTAACAGAATAAACCCTAATGTTGTTAAAATACAGAGAATACCCCCAGAAAGTCTGTCCTACTAGTTTTGAGTCAGAAACAAGTGAGGCAGGCAAAGGCCAACATATTTCCCACTTCTGTCATTCATTTGATTGATTTGCATTTATTGAGAATCTAGTATGGTCCAAGGTTGTGCAGGAATTTGGGACACAGTTTTGAGCAAATTGTAGGCTCCAAACATGAGTTGTTCAATGTTATTGGGAGATGAAATGTATTAACGGAATGCAAAGGATGCTAAGATTGCTCAGAGAATAGCTGTATGTGGTTGGAAAAGGTGTCAGAAAACAGATACTGAGCTTACACTGAGAATGACTCTTTGCCTAGAAGATAAAGAGAACATTCTAGGGAGGTCATGATCCTGACCAGAGACACAGAGGACCATGTTTGGGGGCTGGTGATTAATTTCCTCTGGTTAAAAAATAAGATTGATAGAGAGATTGTGATTGGAAATGGAAATAAAAAGTTAGGCTGAGATCCGGTCATGTTAAATAAGTAGGGCTTTCTTCTCAGGCCAGTGTTTCTCAAATTATGAGTCTCACAATCTCATTACAAGTCATGAAATAATTTGGTGGGTTACTGCCTGGATTAAAAAAAAAGAATACAAAGGAAGAGAATAGATAAATCAGAATATATCAGCCATATAAAAGATTTTTGTGAAATTCCTTTTTTCTTTTTCTTTATTTTTTTTTATTTCTAAAAAACTATTCTGAGACAATTATAGAGTCACAGGAAGTTTCAAAGAAAGACACAGGGTGGTCCCATGCACCCTCTTTCAGCTTCTTCCTATGTTAACATCCTACACAAAGGCACTGCTATCAAAACCAGAAAAATGGCATTGGTATAATCCAGAGAGTTTATTCAGCTTTCACCAGTTTTCACAGCCACTTGTCTGAGTGTGCGTATAGAGATTCATGCAATTCCACTGCACGTGTTGCCTCATGTAATCACCACCACAACCAATATAAGGAACTCTACTATCACCACAGGCTCCCTGGGCTACTGCCTGGGAGACACCTGGGCCCTGCTCCCCAGCTCCTGAAACCACTCGTCTGTTCACCATGAAATGTATTTAGATGTGTGAGTGTGAGCATGTGTGTGTTTCTGGATCAAGTCATAAATGTCTTTCTTTCTGTGAGCCTCAGTCAAGAAGAATTGAAAACCACTACTGGATGCTATAGAAGAACTGCAGGACGGGATGGAGGTGGGGAGTCACTGGGCTGGTTTTAGAGGTCGTCCTGACAGCAGTGCGCAGGGTGAGGCCAGCCCTTCACTCAACTGCAGTGCTCAAGCAATGCTGGGGACCAAATTTCTCCCTTTGTTCATGCCTTCCTTTGGTTTTCCCTTTCTTCCTTCCTGAGACCATTAAATACAGCCTATATAATAGAATATTTCTGTTACACATATTTATCTATATAATATGACATTCCCTCCTTGACTTAGAGATTCTATGTTTTTCTCCTCAAAACAGTACTTTGTACAATGACAGCTGCACATCCACTGGTAAGATAGGGTGGTTATATGATTCATTATTTTTCACATTAATTAATTAGTTATTTTATTCCCACAATAATTAACTAATTACTTGTTTTTAAATTAATAAACTGTTTATTTTACTTATTTTTTCCTGGTTACTGTATTTTTTATTGTTAATACAAGTGGCCAAGACTTACGCAAGTTCCATGTGTCAAGTTCATATAAACAGTCTTCCTTAGAAATTTTTTTTGCCTTAGTTTTCTTTTTTTACATTAAAATGCAATCTTATATTAGTTTCAAGTATATAACACAGTGGTTCAACAGTCATCCACATTATTAAATCCTCACCCCACTAGCTGTCAACTTAGGAAGCATGTCACAGAGTCATTGGCTACATTCTCCATGTGAACGATTTATTTTTCACATGTGAGTGGTAGGAAGATTATATTGTTCTGTTTATTGGTATTTGGCTTGGAGTCCCTTTGCTATTTTTTATTTTATTCTATACTATGAGTTTTTAGACTTGAAATACTGTAACTTGGTTGATTTAATTTGTTATTGTCAGTAAAGCTTGTCATTATCAAATGAGGGTGGCAAGCAGCCTAAGCAAAGGTTATTATTACTCAGGAAATTAGGACAT
Organism: Manis javanica; assembly: GCF_040802235.1. NCBI lineage: Eukaryota > Metazoa > Chordata > Mammalia > Pholidota > Manidae > Manis > Manis javanica. Next base: position 97,334,308 of record NC_133157.1, on the reverse strand, counting down.
AAACCATTTCACCCAGAGCAGTGAGTTTTGTTTCTGGGTTTATGGTATGTCTGCAGTTAGTTCTCTGCACACACTGGTGGGGTGAGTGGGCATCTGGAATAGATAAGGAGAGTTTTGGGCGGACTGTAGGTGATGATGCAATACATCACATTTACACTCCATACTGCTGTTTCTGGTTTGTTAGAGAGGACCCCGTGGTGGAAGTCACATCTGGAGGATGAAAAATATGAGTACAATGGGCAGGGCTGTCTGGGTTGAGGTTCCCACTAATCAGGTGTATGCAGAAATCTAAAAATAAAATGACTGGGATGCAGCTCCAGTGGGCAGGCTGGGTATGAGCTGAGACACTGAGGAAGAAAACACCTAAAGTTGGCAAACTTAGGAAGCCACGACAACCTTTGCTGCAGGGTAGATGGGAAACCTCTCTCAGGGGCCAGTGATCAGTAGAGATTTCAAGAATTACTGATTAAGAGAATGGAAGAATCACCCACTCTTCCCATTCCAGACAGAAGTCAAATTTGTCACTTTTATCTGTAATTGAACTTTAATAAGACCCCCTTCACAATTTCCTCAGTTGTTGACTGAGAATCGTTAACTTTTCCTAGGTGATGTTATTATAAAGATCAGATGGACCGTGTAAATCCTGCTTTTGTTATTACAATCAAAATGTTCTTGAATAAATCCTTCTGCCTTTTCAGTTTTTTTATGAGCCAAGGCACAATCAGAGGTAGGGTGGGAGGTGATAGCGCTGGAAAGACATTGGTTCCTTTCCCTGATGGGAGGGGTCCTTGAACTTTACTGAGCACCAGCTACATCACCACTCCAGTTCCGACCCACGCCCAGTACGGGGGCAGCTGGGGGACCCCTGCTCTAGCTCTTTGATATTTCTGAAATTATTGTCTGGAAGGAGACATTTCCCTTTGCCTTTTTGCCTTTTGACTCTGAATTCATGGTGAAGTTTAGAGCATTTCTCTCTTTTCTTGTTAAACAACGACCTGGTCAGAAACACCAGGATTTAGTGGGGGAGGCTTGCTCAGTTGTGAGGATTTTGGAGCGGTCGGTGCTGACGTCCTCCGGTCTGCTGGCTGGTCTCAGGAGCCTATCCTCCCTTGGCAGGAAACAGAGAGAAGGTCATCCAGGAGATCTTCCTGCATCCTGGCCTGGGATTCTCTTTAAGTGTGGGATTGTGGGAACAAATATCAGGGTGTCTTGTTTCTATACAGAGAGTGCTGTTTTGTGGACAGGGCTGCACAAGATACTGAGTGATCATTTAAACATATTAGTTAATAAAAAATGACTGATCAGAGGCTGGATCTTTTTGGCAGGGTCTGTACTGACTTCCCCAGATGCTGGAGTCATAAATCTGAATTCCTTCATTTGTATAAAACCACGGTGAATCTCCTGTGGGCAAGTGGTTCCTCACCAGAGCTCCAACCCCCCTCGTGGTCAGGTGGGAAGGGAGGCGATGAGGCTGCTTCTGGGAGCCGAGGTGCCATTGCTTTAACAGATCAGAGTAAATGCCAGTGCAAAGCGCTAAACAAAGGAAGATTGAAGTCCTGGAAGAATCGTCGCTGTGTTTCCTGCAACCGGAGCTGTGGACTCAGGCGGTGCGTTAGGTCGCTTTTCAGAAAGTGGTGTCTGGAAGGATGTCAGAAGATTCTAGTGGGAGACGACTGTGAGGACAGAGCCTGGCTGGTGAGGCTACTGGGCCTCCTGACCCACTGCATCCTCCAGCCCCTCAGTGGGAAGACAGCAACATTGCCAACAGATGGGGCAGTGGGAGGCCGCTGATGCCTGTCAGCTCTAGGATGGAAGGGGAAATAATTACTAGGTTTGAGCAGAAATGGGACAACCGTTGTTTTGTCCAACTAATAGCTGCTGTGGGTGGTGCCCACCATTGGGTCATACAGCTCACTTTCCAGGCAGATGAAATGACCAGAAATGGAAGCTGAAGTGCTGTGCAGAACCAGACACTCTTGTGTGTTCCTGGACTCATTGCTGGAGGTGCTGTCTGATGAACTGTGGCAGTCAGGATGATCAAATCCTTAACGCTGTGTTCAATTTCTCTTAAGAAGAGAGACAGCCTGAGGCAAAGTGCCTCAGGTTTCAGAAGGCGGGAGCTAAGCTGGTGCTGAGATCTGACCATCAGGAGAAGAGGAGGTGGCCCTGAGCTTGTCACCTGCCTTGCCCACGCAACACAGGGCTGTGTAATGTGGGGGAGAGAAAGGCACCTATTACCTTTGAGAAGCTAGCCAGAAACTTTTTTTTTGCCTAAAATGTTCTACAAATGGAGTCAATGATGAGCTGAGGAGAGGAGCCAGGTTTGGGAAGAAAAACTCATGTTAATTGTATAATGGGATTGACTATTCATTTTACATTGGGATTTGAGTGTGCATGCGTGTATGTATATTTAAGGTTTGGGTGAGAAAATGCACCCAAAATGATACTAAGAAGGTAATTATGTAAGATTCTTTAAGTTCAAGGGACTTTACACACAAACTTGCTCTTTTAATGGGTATGTAATTTGAATATTGGCACTAGGGCATTTTTGTTGCTGTTCCAACTTTGATATTCTGCAGTAGGTATTCTTCCACCAAATCAGAATGCATCCACATACGAAATATTCTCATTTATAAATCAGATTCTTTCATTCTGGGGAGAGGCATTTTTGTTTTTATTATACATGCTCTGAGGATACCATTACTTTGCCTGAAGAATGACAATTCCTAGTGAAAACAGGAATTTTTTTGCCATGTTGCTGATTTACCATGTACACTTTTTGGAACTGCCAAATTATCCTAATAATGAATATTTCCCAAGAGTATAAGCAGCTCCATATTTATATATAATGTCATAAATTATTAAATATTCCACAGTGAATTTTTCAATTATCCAATGACATTTTTAGAAATGCTGTTGAGTGGCAGATTGTCATTAGAAGCAGCTGATGACAATATTTTTATTTTAAAATAATTTTTATTATAAAATAACATTTTAAAATATTTTTATTATAAAATAAAGAAACCATATCAAAATGAAAAATGTATTTGTATAAAGATTCAATAATCACATCATGGTGAATTCTATGATTTATGAAATATCTCTCTCTTGGTAAGATTAGTTTCTACATGGATTTTTATTGTTTTACAATATTTTTCATATTACAATATTTATTTTATTAAGGTCTAGAAATACCATGCTTCTCCCAATTGATTTTGAGAGGTAATCTGACCCAGCCTCTAAGATACACTATCTAAAACCTGCACTCAATTATGTATAAAGGTATAAGATCAAATGGAGCCTTTTTAGAACTAGGTTTTAAAAAATAGATGCTACCTGTCTTCTTTTTTAATTAATCCATATCACTAAAGCTCATGCCCATATATGTTTGCTTACTCTCTCTTTTAGTGCTTTGGTTAATAAAGATGTAATTTTCTATATGAGCCTCGATGGAATGTGGACTTGGAAAATATTTATATAAAGCTTGCAGCTGTTATTTTCTGAGGAGAGTGCTAGCATGGCATGGGTAACACTGTGTCATGAAGTTGTTCTGAATGAAGCCCAAAGAGGGATCTTTAGAGGGTCTCTCCTTAGTATTTTGAAGGCCTTTCTGTGTCAAGGGCGCCCAAGGGAAAATTCTATTGAATAATCATATGTTTCCATAACCTCTGAACCTGTTGGTCTTCAGTCCCAGCATCGACACCACATCACTAACCAGCCGTTCAGCTCCCATGTACTCTAGCCTCAGGGGTCCTGCTCTGTCCTGGGCATCATTCTTCCTTCTGCTTCCCACTCTTTCCTCAACACTAAGGTCAAATTTCAAGTTCCACCCTCTATAAGATACTTTCCAGTTTACACACTGACTTAGCTTCTTTTTGATCCTATTCCTGCAGAAATTGAATTTGGTTGCACTGCTTCTAGCATGTTGTAAGCTTCTAAGGGAGAATTTGTGCTATTCATTCTGTACCTGTTGAACTCTTAGATGTCCATAATTCAGGAATGATCATCATTTTCCTATTCCTTTCCCTCTATAAAATCCCCCATGTTTTTTCACAGGTGAAAACAAAGTCTCATGACATGAAGAGCTTAGAGGTAACAATCTCATGCAGGTTGCCTGAAGGACATCTGGGAAGAAGTGGTGTCACCTTTGGGGTTATCAGCTGACAGTGTGTACTTCTAGCCCTAGCAGAGCATGACCTCCTCCCCCATGGGCTGCCTTGCTCTAGACTGTACAGACAGAGTCACTTCTAGCCACAGGCAAGAGCAAAGGGTCAAAACCCCTGAGGCTGAGCTGCCTCTCTCTGCTTCTTATCCTAGGGCTGTCTCTGATGACACTCTGCCACTCAGAAGCATTTCTAAAAATGGCATTGGATAATTAAAGAATTTTCTGTGGAATATTTAATAATTTAGGACATTATGTCTAAATCTGGAGGTTCTTATATTCTTGGGAAATAGTCAATGTTAACATAGTTTGTCAATTCCAAAAAATGTGCATGGTCAATCAGCAACTTCACTGTCTTCACCAGGCTGCTGTTTAGGTGAAGCAACGTGCTCAAGGTGCCGTGACATGTTCTTTTAGGGGGTGGGATGGAGAGAGGATGAGGGACATGGTAAGAATGACAGCTGCAAACTGTAAAATGTAGCTGCGTTCTTTTAGCCTCTTTGAAAGACTGTGTGTTGTGGAAAGAATATTTGGTTTGAGGTAAAAAATTGTGTTATCTACTTTCTGTCTGATTTGGGGCAAGTCATCTATTCTCTCTTTTCTCCAACCTCCTTATCTGTCATACAGAGGTGAGAATAGTATCTACTAAAGCTTAATAGTAGTTAATAGATTAAGAGTTTATTATGTGCCAGGCACTGTTCTAATAGCTTATTATGTATTAACTCCTTTGGTCTGCAAGCCTAGATACCAATTATTATGTCCATCTTACAGATGTGAAAGCCGAGTCACAGAGAACAAGCAGCTCGTAAGTGGTAGAGCCATGATTCAGCCCCAGGCCATCTACCTCCAAAACCTCGAAGGTACACCTGTTCTGCAACACGTTTCACACGTCTAGTTAAATTGCTGCTTTAGCTTTGGTGTGAAGAACAAGTATTAGACATTATAGTGTTGAGGATGATGCTGATGTAAACATATACCATATAGAACAATTTTTGCTGACTAGTGTGTAGTTGTGTTTGAGATCTTGATTTGACCTATTTCTATTCAAATTTGTGGAGTGGTGAGACACATAGTCCTAGGATTATAAACTCCCTGAAACATGAAAGCAATTTGCATGCTGTGATCAAGGTTACACCATTTTTAGCACTCAGACTGTGTCTTTTGTGTTAGCCATAGATGGCTTGACAGGCAGGCAGCTAGGGTGGAGTTATTAAAGATGGGGGTTCGATCCTTGGCTCTGTCACTGTTAGCTTTAGGACAGTAGCTTGGTCTTGATGCCTTGGTTCTGGATTTATAAAATGTGGGCAATAGTGTCAGCTGTTTCACAGGGTTGTGATGAGGATGAAGACAGTGATGACCAGTGTTTGGAAGGGTATCCGACACATAGTGAGCTCTTTCTATAGATGTTAGCTATTAATATTCAGACTTTTCCAGAATAAACACTCTTCTCAAAGTTGGTACAAATTACATCTAAAATATAGGCTGACAGAGGTGGATTTTTCCCTAATTGTGTGTGGTGAGGGAGGGAAGTGTGGGAGCCAGAGTGAGGGAGAATATGTGCTATATATGGTTTAGGGAAAAATTCACAGGGCAGAGGGAGAATAATGACTTGGCAGGGCAAAAAAAAATCACACTGCATTCTGGGGAAGGCAGCAGACTTCCCTGGGCAATCCTTAGCACCAGGAGGCACATAGGTGTGTCCTTGGCCTCTCTCAGGCCAGCCTGGTCCTCACTCACACAGAGGTATGAGCTGATTTGGAAGGCAGATGTCTGCCATAGGCTATAGACTGGGAGGTATGATTCTAACTCATTCTGTCAAGCTATGGAGACTCTATTCGACTGCATTTTTCTTTATGTCAGCTAGCATTCTTCAGGGTCCTCCAAAATTAGCTTACTTTTTATAGTAAGCACAATCTGAGCTAATCATATCCCCATGTTCAGCAGAATGGCATCTGTGTGCAGCTATATTTTACATTTCTCAGCATGTTTACAAGTGTCAAAGGTACACCCCAAAAAATGTATTTTAGCATCCTATTGTTAGTACCTTGGATTCAAGACATTCAGAGATCTCAATCATACCACATTTAAGTAGAAATAAGGAAAACATATATTCAAACACTCCATATGTCTTTGACAGAAAGCTTGAAACAGTGCACTAGTGAAAATGGGTGTCTTAGGAGAAATTTTAGCATTAATTTTTCCTAGTACAAAAAGAGACAATTGCCACCCAAGAAATTCCAGAACATATGAATCTTCATAGGCCCACTTTAGTAAAAACATGATTTTGAATTTTACATAACCAATATACATGAAAATGATCATATTTGAAATGTAATATTATTTATTCCATCTTGTTTAATGAGTTTAAGTTATTTTATAAGCCTTAATGGTTATTGTAATTCTGAATAATGAGGTTCTAATTAATTTGCTTTTATGTTTGTAAGAAAACAGTCAGTGCTTTTGAGTAGCAGATTGTTAAAAATAAACACATGACACATTATATGAGATTCGTATTCTGAAATACCAAGCTTTTCCTTAAGGTTCTGTGGGTGTTTGGGGAAAGGGTCAAGGGTGGAGGGGTAAAATAAAAACCATATTGGAGTCAGACTGACTGTTTAGAGTCCTGGTCTGCCACGGTCTAGTCTTGATGTCTTGACAAGTCAGTGAATCTTCTGAGCCTGTATCCTCATCCACAAGGGGCAGGTTGAGGATGCAGGTGAGGGGAGGCATATGAAATACCTAGCACAGTTCTTGGCACCTGGTAGATACTCAGAAGACAATGGTTCTTATTGATAGAGTAGTTTTAAAATTTGCCACAAACTCTTTGACTCATCTCCCTTCAGAGGCTGGAATCTGGTTCTCCTGCCTCTGGATGTGGATAGGACTTTGTGACTCACTTGTAATGGATAGAACATGGCTGTGATGATGTACGACTTCCAAGACTAGGTCCTGAAGAGGACAGAACATTTGCTGTTGGCCTCCACGTTATGAGGATCTTACGCGTCTGGGGAAGGCCTGCATGGAGGGGCCAGCCAGGCGGAGAAACTCTGACCTCTTGCCAGCGTTCAGCCGCACCTTGCTGGCTGTGTGGGTGAGTCCTAGTCGCCATAGCTGACCCTCCAACTCGGCTTTGGTGACTGCAGTCCTAGCCAACATCTAATCGGCAGCCTCATGAGAGACCCTGGGTTGGAACCATCTTGATTCCTCATGGTGAGATAATAAATGCTTATCATTATATTTTGGGGTAATTTGCTACACAACAAAAGACAGATAATACAGTAAAGAGAGCCACAAAACTTACCCCAGAGTGGGTTGAAAACCCGAATGAGTGAGCAGAGCAGCTCCTGCCTGTATCCAGGCAGTTACAATTGATCTGAAAATCAAAAGGGTGATTGATTCATTAAGGTATTTATTCATTTAGCAAATTCATTAAGTGCAGACTGTGAACAAGGCTCTTCATGGGCCCTGGGCACCATTGAGCTGGGATGTGTTCCTGCCAGGCTCTCAGTGGTCTTAATTGCCTGGACCTAACCACAGCCTTGATGCCATCTCCTAGAGATGGCAGCCACTGTGTCACTGCCACCACACTTGGGCACACCACAGTTGTCCCTTTTAGGGCCACTGGCTTTCTGCTTGTATTCTTGCCCTAGCAAATAACACATATCTATAATTATGAATTATAAGTGGCCAGACTGAGCAATGTAAACCAAATCAAATGTATTTCCCTTCCTAAAGTATGGTGTCTCTCCATCTACTTAGAAAAAAGTCAGAGTGTTCCCAGCCTATGAGAACTTGTGTGAGATAAGCCTTACTTACTTGTGTCTTCGAATTTATTATCTCCTACCACCCTCCTTCCTTCAGCCACACTAGCCTTCTTTCTGTTCCTCATACTCACTGCAGGACATTGTAAAGGCCCCTGTAAGTCCCCTCTCTCTGTGTTCATGCCCTTCTGTGGCCCTCCCACATTAACTGTGACCAGCCCAGGGGGCTCATTTTGGCTTCTGAGATGGGCAAATGTGATGTAAGAGGAAGCTTGATAAACTCTGCATACTGGGGATTTTTCTGTCTCTCATAGCTTGTGGGAGAAGCTGTATGCCCTGCTGTTTGATGAATGACACATGGCCCCATTTCATTCATTTTCTTTGCCAACCTCCAATCAACCTCCAGACAGAGTGAACCCAGCCAGGGGAGTGAGCCGCTACAGTTAAGCCCAGCCCAAAGCGTTTGCCTGCTGTGAAAATACATGGTCCTGTGTTTAGTCATTAAGTGTTGAAGTGGTTTGTTGCTTAGCAACTCATAACTGATAGACACCAGCTCCTTTCCATCCCTGGCTCCTTTGACTCACGGTCCCCTTTGCTCAGTGTGGTCCCTTCCCCTGTCCCCCAAGGGAGGGCATACTTTTGGTCAATGGGATCTCAGTCTAAATGTCACCATGCTGAAAGGCTTTGGCTAAACGCTTAGCCCAAAACAGTCATATTATGCTTTCATATCATAGAACTTACCCTTGTCTGATAAGTTTTTGTTTGCCGCATTTGATCAAATCTAGGACATTATTGGTGGTAATTTGTCTCTGTTTCAGAAATTTTGAAAAAAAATGAGTGCTTTGAATGGATGAAATACAGTATTTTGTCATTTATTATTTTCTGTCTCTCCAAGAGAATATATGCTCCATGAGAGTAGGGACTTCCAATGGTCTTGCCTTCCTCCAATCGTTCTCCATACTGAAGTTAAAGTAAACTTCCTGAAACACAAATCTAATCACACCACTAGATGATCAACTGGCCCCTCACTCCTCTTAGAACAAAATCCAAAATGTCTATGTGGCATACTTGCTCTTCATGTTTGGCCTTTTGCTGACACGTCCATCCAGATTCAGAAGATTCTCTGATTTGCTCATTTCTCCAGCACTGTCTGTGTTCTTTCAGGTCTTGGACCACCTGATTCTGGCCTCACTGCCAGTGCCAAGCTGACACTCTGAGAGATGTTCCTTCCCCTCTGTCCACTTGGCTGATTTGCACCAACAATCCACCCCCAATGTCACATTCTGTGCCTTTTCTGACCAAGCCTTTTGTGCCCCCTCTATCATAAAACTGTGCTAATAATGCTTGCGATAATGAAATATGTGTACAATTGTTTAACACATTTACTGAGCACCTGCTATGAGCCAGGCACAGGTTTAGGTGCTAAGGTCCCAGCAATAAATGAAACAACAAAAATTTGTGTCCTTCTGGAGCTTATGCTTCACTGAAGGCAAATGACAGTAAGTCCGATGAATAAAAACATATGGAGGAAGTCATATGCTAGTGAACATCATGGAGAAATTTAAGGCAGGAAAAGGGAAATGGGAAACCCTAGTGGCTGAGGGCCTGCAATTTTATACTGAAAGCCCAGAAAAGGTTTAATTTAGAGGATGACATCTGAATTCAAACAGGGAGGCGAGGGAGTGACATTGGCAGATGCTTGTGTGTAGCATTCCAAGAGGTGAGTATAGTGAGTTCAAAGGCACTGAGGTGAGATCCTGGTCACTGGTGATGGATTTTAACAGCAATTTTAAGGAAACCACTGTGACACTGGAGATCTTTCTGTCACTCATAGCTTGTGGGAGAAGCTGTATGCCCTGCTGGCAAACAGTAGGCTAGAGACCACTGAGATACAAAATAGAGAGGTGATGAGGGGTTGCACAGGGCCTCAGCCATTGTGAGGATGTTGGCTCTCATGCTGAGTAGGCCCTCAGGAGGTTTTAGGAAGAGTTTGACAACAATCTGAACTAAAAGTGAAAAAGAATTTTCAGTTTCCATCTCATGTTATGCGTTGGCTTTAGGAGATTCAGAGAAGAATCTTTGAGATTGGTTGGGACATTTGCAGTGATTTAAGCAAGAGAGGATCATGACCTGTGACCTGTGGTGGTGAGAAGCAGTCAGAGCCGTTAGGATTCCTAGAATGGAGTTGCCACTGATGAAGATGGTGGGCTGATGGCCCATAGGGGCAAGAATGGGAGTTAAGTTTTAGAAGTGTTAATATGGGATAACTATTTAAGATTTAAATGAGATCTCAGAACTGTATACTCAAGACTAGAGTTCAAAGAGGGTGTCTGAGTAGATGTATGGTCAGAGTCATCTGCATATAGATGATATTTAAAGCTTTGCACCCAGAAGAGATCATTAGGGTGAGTACAGATTAGAAAAGAGGCAAACACAGAGCTCCAGGCACTCCACCCAACGGTGATCAGGGAGGCAAGAAGCAGCCAAGATCGACCAGGAGAGGGAGAGGTCCCATCAACAGTGGGGCGGAGGGGAGAAGGGGATCAGCGCTGTGAAAGGAGGGAGATGACAGTGTATGCGTGCTGGGCACTGACCACCTTGACCAGGGTGTTGTGGTGGCAAAGTGGGGATTTCATGTCTGCCTCTCTCACTAAATAGTATCAACAGCCTACTGCATTTTCTGTCTCTTCAGCCACTGTATTCCTAGCATCTAGCATAGTTCCTGGAATATATGAGATGTTAATACTTGAATGAGCAATTGAAAATTGTTATTAGATACTTTATGATCGTCCTCAAATAAACTTGTCAGGAAAATTGGCAAAAGAATTTCCCTAAAATTTGAAAATTCAATGGTTTTTTCAGTAGGCAATGTAAGTCACAGAAAGATGAGGATGTGAGAGCATGTTTACCTTAATACATGTTAGCCTTTCCCATAATCATTATGAGTCAGATTAATTTACATTTTAAAGAGAAAACTTTGGTGTCTTAGGATGCCCCTCTTACTTTCAGAGATCCTGACATAAGGGTCCACATCCAGAGACTGTGCTTCTGTGTTTTGGAAGGAGGGAGAGGGCTCTGCGCACTGTTCATGCCAGCCAGAGTGGATTTTACTCACAGGTGGGGTGAATTGCTTCCAATGGAAGACTTCATGAGTTTTGGAACTGTTCCCCAAAATCTTAAAAATAGTTCCCTTTCTTGTCAGGAGTTCCTTTAATAGGATCAAAATAGTGAATTCCATAATTTTTGCAATACTCTAGTTCAAGAAGTAGAGAAAAGGCAGCTTATTTGTCTTTCAAATGCATGAAACTTTATGGATACGGAATCAGACACCCAGTATCACCGAAGATACAGTCACACAGTGTGACTAAGACAAGAAGATGCAAATCCAAATGGCTAGTTTCTCAGCTCTGCATCAGATCTTGTGTTTGCTGATGGAGGAAGGAGATAGGTGGAGTCATCCCAAAAGGGTCCCCATGGAAAGCAGACCCAGGTTGGTCAAAGGAGGAGCAGTCCCTCCACCAGCAGGCTCTGTAGGAGCAGCATGCTGGGACCAGCTGAAACACAGCCATCAGGCCTTCTCTCCTGTGGAGCTGGGTGGATGTGTTTCAGACTGTCTCACCTCTGGTGTGGATGGCCAAGCGTCAGGGGTAAAACGATCCAGTATCACCTGAAGGGACCATGTACTTAGCTACTGAACTGTTCTTTCACATCAGCGGGGTCCAAGCACTGACACTGAGGATGCTCATGTGAGTATAACCTACCCATTCTTTTAAAATGCATCACTAAAAGTCAACTACTCACATTATTTTCAAGCTTAGCTTTAGTGTGTAAACTGCTGTAGTCTAAGTAAGTCGCACCACCCAGCTGTACACCTGAGGCCCATAGGCATGGCTTTGGAGTCCAATGACGCAAGAACTCGGTTACAAAGAGGAGATGATCCAGCGTAAGCCTTACCGGCCCCCCCTGGGAGAGGACCAGTGAGCTGGATTCACATCAGCATGTATGTGACAGACAGCAATACTTTCCTGAAAGCTGATTTTGTTAAAAGTGGGAAAGAATAGGAGAGTCCTGAGTGTTTGAATGAAACTGCGAGGTGGGAAATGGGAGGGTGCAAAACACAACTTGGTCAATTTCCAAACACTGTTCAAGACCTAGCTTAGTTGGGTCGTTTCTCCTCTCAGAGAGGTTCTTGGCTCATATTGCTCTTGTGAAGATTTCTTATTTACCAAGGTTGCTGATTAAATGCTTTTTCTCAAGATAAAACTGTCTGATATTTTTATGATAATGTTCAATGGCTCATTCATTGTACTTATGATTTATATTTGTCCAACAAATAAGTATCATTGCACTGCAGTAAGTTCTATAGAGATAGTTAGGTAAGGATCTTGTCCTATAAATCAGTGACTTCCAAATTTGTCCATAGTTAGTAACTGAAACACTATAATATTGTATAACCATATGAATATCTGGAAGTCAACATTTTGGTGAACCATACTTCCAGAACCGTTGCCATTTTGCTTACTTTCTCTTTTCATTTTTCTCATGTTGATTTGTTGTTTATGTAGTCGTTATCTATATTTCCGATAGGAAGGCAAAGACTTCCCCATTATAAATGATAAAATTATATATAAAGTCTTAAATAAATTAAAAATTCTGAGGCCTTGAACAACACATGGTTTTGTGAAATTCTTAAATTAACCAAATGATAGATGTTTAGATTTTAAATTGTTTTGCTATATTAAATTATATCATTTTTAACATCTCTGTGTATACATTTTCCATCGTGGAATTGTTAAATACCCTATGTAGATGCTGCACCCACCATTATACGAGTGTCAACAGTGAAGGAAAGCTTGTAATGTATAACATGGTGTTTCTGATATGTTTGTGCAGAAATTGGAGGTGGGGATGGCTAGAGAAATATTTGTTCTAGTAAAGTCTGTTGCTACATCTAAAACAGCAACTCATCTGAGTAGACAACTTAAAGAAAAAATATGTTTAATTTTGGGCACATAACCATAGTTTTGAGGCCCTGAAAATGAAAGTCTGTGAACAGCAGCTAATGGTGGGGGCCAAAGTTCTGGTTCCCTTATGAAGACACCAGCTTAGGCTTTATTTTCCTAAGAAAATAGTACTGGCAAAGAAAAATAGCAGCTGACATGGTATTTGGGTGAACACTTTGCAACACTTCTCTCACTTTTTGCTCACAGGTACTCCAATGGGAAGAACCTTGCAGTAACAGAGAAGTAACATGATGCCACCTGATGGAACTAGGATCTGATCTAGAAGGTCTGACTCCAGACTCATGCTCTTGACATTAGTTACCTTGACTTTAATATCTCCTAGAAATGAAAATGAAAATAAACTCTCAAGGGCATGTTAAACAAAAATTTATTTTATTTGAGTAAAATATTTACTCATAGGTATCTACTTTAAAAATATATCTAAAGAGCCTCTTTGTTTATTGTTTATTCACTTTCTCAAAACTATTTATAAACATTTCATATTTGTTAGGCACTGGGATACACAGTGGTGACCAAGACAGATGGGACTTGGTCTTCATAAAGATATTGGGCTGTAGGGGCAGGCAGGTGAGCAGGCTGTTGCTGGACTGTGGGGTGAAGGTGTAAGGATAAAGCCCAGCATGCTTCAGGTATAAGGCACAGGACCCAACTTTGAACCATAGGTCCAGGTTTATCTTTAAAGCAGAGTAAGACAGAAGTAGCTAACTTTACATATACACACCTTTTTCTTTTTTTTTGTTTTAAAAAATATATTTAGGTACATGCAATAAAATGCACACATTTAATTGTACAGCTTGATGAACTTTCATGAGTATATACTCATGTGACCATTGTCCAGATCAAGATATTAAACACACTTACTAATTTTTCTCCCTTCACCTGTTTATCCATATACACATACATACACATCTAAAACCAAAATTTAGTCTTATCTAAGAATCTAATTGGAAATATTAGACAACTGTGACATCTAAGTTTCATGGATAAGTTATTTTTTATTTTCTAACTGGCCTTATTGTATGACCGGAATTTCAGATAAAGCTTAGGGAAATAGAACTTTTGGAAACTTGGCAGTTTTCTTTAGTTTAGTATTTCTCATAATTTATGGATCTCATGGGAAAGCTGTTTATCTCTCACTCCTGGGATTTGCTAGAACTTTAGTTCTGACAGGCAGTTTTTGGAGAGATGCAAGGTTCCAAAATTTATATCCCAACCCTTTTACTGGTGTCTCTTGGTACCAGATTTCCCAGCTTCTGAGCCAGACACATTTAGATGGGCTTCCCTGTGGGCCTGGCTGTATGCCATGGTGATGGGGCATCTGATACTGCCTCACTGGAATACCCTCCAGGGGGCCTCGTCACTCGAGCCCCGGCAATATTCTTGTGGAAGAGACTGTTTCTGTCTTTGCTCACTATGTGCCTTCAGAATGTGCACTTCCTGACTCTGAGAAATTGCTCAATGATTATTTGTTGAGCAAGAGAAGTGAATCTCTGGGAAAACTTTAAAATACAGAAAGATAAATGGGATGACTGCTAAAGCAGCCCCTTTTCTGTGTGACAAATTCCCTTTGTCTACTTCTCTTGCAGGTGTGTGGTATCTGCGGAAAGGGCTGCCTTAGGTGAACAAATGTGTTGAAACAGCTAAAAGCACCTCAGCCTATTCTACCCCCCATTGTCGATTCACCCTTCTCTGTAAGTGAGTCACCATTTCTAAATATTCTGGAGAAGCATTTGAATATGTGCTTTGAGGATATGATTCTGTTTTCAAAATATAAAGGGTTTTTCTAAGTGTTTATTTCAGGGAGGTCAACAGAGAAAGGACGGTGTGTCCTAATTATCTTTATGATTTGCACACCTTCCATCACGATTTGTGGTGACTGAAAGAAACAACCTCTGAAACATAGATCATGGGCACTTTTGCTTTAAGCTGCGGACCTCAAAGGAAAACAATGGCGCGGCTGGATCTGAGCAGAGTGCTTATATCCCTTCAGCAGTGGGGGTGATCGAATCTGCCAAACTAGTGATAGTCACAACCTAATTCTTTTCACTTCCTTCAGGGAAGACGCAGAAAGAACTGATTTTAATCTGAGAATGCCTCTTTCAAAGAAATCTCAAGAGATTTAGTGTTAGTAGAGAAGGTAAAAGATACAGAAGTTTTTGTTACAAGCCAGGAAAGCTTTAAAACAATGTAGAATAGGAAATGTACACCTGGTGACCTCTCCCCTACCTCGAAAAACAGCGAAAGGGATCCGGTAGGGATGACAACTATCACTGGCTGTGGATGTTAGACTCACTTTCTAGTGGAGAGACAACAAAGGCCACGCTCAGTGGGTATTCAGTGATCAGACAAAACCGTGGAGAAGGAGGAGGGTCTTACCTGAGCATTGGTTCAAAGAAGTGTTCCAGCACTGGGGACGCTTGACGGTGTGCAGAGAAAGGTGGCTCGGATTGATGTGTAAGTTTTCTACCTAAAATGATCACAGGAGAGGTAGAGATGGAAAACTTCTGCACGTTGTTTTTTTTCCAGCAATATAGTACTGGCTTCATAATTTATCTTTCGCCCAAATGTTTAGGCTGCATTAAAACTGCATCCTTTTATCCAATCACTTTACATCGGAATGCCTGCAATAACTGTGACACTAGCATACGCACACTTATTTCTGTTTTGTGTATATAAGTATTGTACAATTTTCAAAACATTAACTTTACTTCAGTTGAATTAAAAATCATGAACAGGAAGGGAGGTGTGTATGTGTGTGGGTGTCACAAAGCTAAATAAGTTAATAAACATGATATGTAAAATGTGTTTTATTCATTATGATAACTGTCCTTATAGGAAAATAGGGTAAGTTAGGCTTATATGCTATTTCATTTGGGTATTTAAAATTTGTGTAATGTAAGTGATTCTACTTATGTGCTATATATACTGATATTCATAGTGGTGCAAATTATTTTTCTGTCGTACTGTTTTTAGTGGGAAGCTGATACATGTGATATCAAATAAATATTCTGAAATGGTATGTCTCCTAATGATCTAACAATAGATAATTTTATTGAACCCATAAATATGTGGAAATAGTTGATGACTAATGTGTCTGAGAACCTTTTATGGTTTGGGGAATATAAATTAGGGTGAAGTAAATCATCTATAAAGCAAAATCCCAGGAAACATAATTATCCATTTACTACATTTTTTGCTTTGTTATTAATGGATAAGAGAAGGGGCTGCCAGGACAGTGGAATTGATTCCATGGGATAATGAGAGGAATGAAAAATACAAGCGAAATGCTCTCAGTAACTTCTGTCTACTTCTCTTGCAGGTGTGTGGTATCTGCGGAAAGGGCTGCCTTAGGTGAACAAATGTGTTGAAACAGCTAAAATCACCTCAGCCTAGTCTACCCCCCATTGTCGATTCACCCTTCTCTGTAAGTGAATTACCATTTCTAAATATTCTGGAGAAGCATTTGAATATGTGCTTTGAGGATATGATTCTGTTTTCAAAATATAAAGGGTTTTTCTAAGTGTTTATTTCAGGAAGGTCAACAGAGAAAGGAGTGTATATATATACATATACATATTTTAATATATATGTAATTTAATATATATGTAAACATATTTAATGAAACTTAATTATATGAAGATACTTCATTCTTTCAATTGTAGTTATGTCACTTTCCCATATGATTGTTAATGTAAATGAACTTCCATTTATTAAATGCATAGATCTTGTTTCAAATCAATGTACACAATTTGTTAGCAATTGTGAATCAGTCTTATTTTATCTGAATGCATGACTATGATATAGTATGTTTATTTCTCTTGAAAGGACTAGTTATATTTTCAATGTGCTTTTGCAGTTCCTTCATAGTACTTTTTATTATGGTGCTTTGGTCCATACAAAGTCGGAGATGATTCAGCAATTTTATTCAAGAGGAGAAAAATAACAATAATTCCTTCTGGAAAAGTTTCTTTAACTCAGTTAAAATGTTTATGAGAGAAAGGGCAATAGGAAAACATGTTTTACATATATATTAGATATATAATCACTTTTATGTCAGAACATAGAAAGATATATTAAATGTATACATTTGTAGACATATTTTTCTCCAGTACTCTGTCAATTGTTTGATTTTTTTTTCCTTAGTATTTACAATTTACAATTGCAATCGAGAAATCCAATGTTAGGTTGAATCTCTCATTTAGGTAACCATTTTTGATTCTAGAAAATTGGATTTTTTGTAGGATTTTGATGTGAAGGCATCTATATATGCATTTATTTTAATTTAATGCACTGTTTCCTTGTAGTACTTGGTGGGTACTTTTGTCTTAATAACTCAAGTCCATCTTTCACTCAAGAGGTTTTCTTTTTCTCTTTTTGATCATTTCTTCTCCATGTTTGGTCTATTCTCTTCTCCAGATACTTCTAGTATGGCAATATTCTTATTGCTTAAGCTTTCTTCCATGCCTTCTATTCTGTTTCTTTTTAAGTTGTGGAAAAATTGCTCACGATGTGGTTCCAAATTACCAACTCATATTTCTGGAGCAGCTGTCGGGCAATTACATACATTTATTGGTTTCTAAATTTCATCAAGCACATTTTCAAATTCTGATAGGACTTCCTGGCTCTTCAGTGGTTCCTTGGCATGGCAGCCTGCTCTTGTACGGGTGCAGCAGTCCTCAGAACCAAGGCTCATGACTGTTTTTTCAAAAATACATTGTGTTCTTCCATTATCTGTTTTTATGTGTTCATTTGTTTATCTTGAGGGAGCACTTTCATTGCCTGTTTAGTTTGATTACCCTCGTTTAGGTTGTTAGCTTTCCACAAATGATCACCCATGCCTTGTTTATTCATAACCTATATATCAGTGATCAGGTTGATCAAGACTATGGGCCATCAGAGGTTTGCAGGTCACACTTGAGTTTCCCTTTGAAAATGGAAGCTGACTTTTGAAATCTGCATTTCATTCATTCAACAAATATTTACTGAATGTCAACAAATTTGTGAGCTACTGTGAATTAAGCAGTGTTCTAGGCACTTGGGAAACTGATAAAAAAAGAAACAGACTACAATCCCTGGCCATGGGGAAATTATATTCTAGTGTGGAGATAAAATAAACATATTTTTAAAGTACATATTGTCATATGTTTCAGGTGATAAATTCTAAGGAAAAAAAGGAGGATTGGAAGTGCAAACCAAGTTGTGGCCATGAGGCCAGTCTCCTCGACAGGAGGACATGTATACAGGCCTTGTTCACAGCAGGTGAAGAAGCAAGCCAGTAAGTATCAGGTGAAGAGTGTCCCGTTCCAGGGGAACCCTAGGTGTGATGAGTGAAGCTAGAATGTGTCTGGAATGTTCCAGGAACAGCAAGGCAGCAACTGTGTCTGCCATGATGTGACTGAGAAGCGAAAGTTGGTGCTAAAGTCTAAGAAATGATGTGGGGATGAATAATTTGAGATCTTATGTACTTTGGCTTTTAGTCTGAGCAAAGTGGGGAGTCACCAGAAGATTTTGAGCAAAGCAATGACCTTATTTGATTAATATTAAGAGGCTCACAATGGCTGCATTGTTGAGAATAACAGCAAGAGGGCAGGTGTCAAAGCAGGAGGATGAGTTAGAAGCTGTTACAGCGATCCCCTGGGAGAGCAATAGTGATGGGGCAAGTAGACAGCAGTGCCGGTGGAGAGGCACTGGATTCTAGATGTATTTGAAGACAACTGGATTTGGCAATACATTACATGTGGGGTGTGGGAGAAGGATAGGAGTCAAGGATGGCTCCCAGCTTTTAGTACATGTGTCTAAATGGTGGGGTAGCTGTTATGGAGACAGGAATACCAGGGTGTGGCAGGTTCAGGGAGAGACAAGGAGTGCGTTTTGTACATGTTAAATCTGAAATACTGTTAGACCCTGAGATACAGATGTCACCAAGGCATTTGGGTATGCACATGAGAGCTCACAGGAAATATCTAGGGTAAAGATATTAGTTCATGATTCACGGGCTCAGTGCTGGTATTTAAAGCTATGGATTCACCAGAACGGTGAGTGTAGATGCAGAGGTCTGAGCACTGGGCCTGAAGGCAGCTTTTCCAGGACTTGCTGATAGGTATGCTTCTGTTTAGGGTGTGCAGAAGGACAGTCCATGGACACCAACAGTGAGAAAGTAGGAGGAAACGCCCCTCCTTCCCCTCAAGTCCATGGGGATGCATCCTTGCTGTCTTTGGCAGGTTCTTGCCTACTTGAAAAGCCTGAAGGCAGACGGAGGACTGCCTTTGAGTCTCTGGCCTTAAAGACTGTGCTGGGTTCCAATGTGAGGTCTTTCACGTCACTGAGAGGAGCAGCTTTGCCTGTGGGAACATGACAAATGCCACAGCTGCACAGAACGTAGTGTGGGCATAGCTGCCGAGGCTTTTGATGGGCCTGCAGAATGCTCTGTGGTGTACTCAGAGGCGGAGGCTTGCTGGAGTTTTGTTAGGATAATGTATTCACTTAACTTACCTAGAGGTCCCCTCTTTACGTGAAGTGGGCTTAAACCACTCATCTTTAGTTAGGTGTTCTGACAATGTGATCATTTTGCTTTTATTTTACAAAACTCGTGTACTTTCTGGATCATCAAATTGATCTCACTCCATCTATTCAGTGTTATAACGTGTGTGTGTGTGTATGTGTGTGTGTTTACATATACACATTTAGATAAAGATGTGAGGTTCCATTCAGTGAGATTTGCGGAAAGTAGAAGGTAAATGTGGACTTATCTTGAAGTTGAAGCTATTTAAGGAGTTTCATTGTGTTCTAAGGAAAGATATTTAAATTACTGTTTAAGCAATTTCTCTGAAGGCACACAAGATTATACAATCACCAATCATAAAAGATCCAAGTAAATATTTAAAATCTAAAATATATTTTACTTTTAGTCCTAGATGTTACAATGTTAATACAAATATCAAGAAGCCTAGAGCCTCTGGAGTCATTATAGCTACAACTGTGTAAACAGCTTGTTTCACATATCAAACGAAGAATTAACCTTATTACATGAGCTCTAACAGCAAGAGAGTAAAAGGCATGGCAAAAATTGTATCTACAGATTAAACTGGAGGCTACAATTCAATGAAACTCTATGTGGTAAAATTTTCATTTGCCATGCAATGTTTCTTCTTACAACAGTTTAACTGTATGTTCTATTTTGGGGATCTATAACCAATTTTGCTGTTCATGTTATAAAATGAAAAAGCAGTTATATATCAAATTTAAAAAAACAATGCACTTGACCACAGGGACATTCTGTGCTTGATCATGTTATTTGTGATGTGACAGCTGTAATAAAGCTAGAGTGGAAAGGAGACATAAGATTTTGTGCACATGAAACAGAAAAAAAAAGGTGACATGGAAAATCCCAGCCACTGTATTTTGATACCAAATCATAGTACTCAATTTGTATTTAAAGTAATTTCCATAATTAGCAACTCTACTCTTTCAAAATAATATACCATGCTTTAGTTGGTTTAGGGAATAAGGTTGAATTACTCCCAAAGGATTCGTAGAGGAGTTTACTAATAAGATAAAAATAGTAGATGTAACATATATATGTAAAATGCAGAGAATTCCATAAAAAGGATTGTATTAGTGTTTCTGAGCCTGAACTGCACTGTTAGCCCTAAGATAGAAAAAAACTCTAATGCTGTTTTAATGTTTGACTAGGTATTTGTTATCTAACCAGCAAGATCTTTTGGCACTTCAGTAATTGAGTACCCTTGGAAAAGAGTCAAGTCCAGGCTTCTCTCAGTATTTTCCTTAGTACACGGTACTTTCAGTGAGTTATAATGGAGGGATGTTGTGCTGGCTATTTTCTGTTGGACCTCCTACCACCCCACCCCAATCTGCTCTTCTCTGTCTGGCTATGTGCCTGGCCAGCTGACCGCTATGGACCACACTGCCCTAATGCCTTTGCCACTGGTAAGCAGTGAGATGCAGCTGATTGGAGGGACTTGAGGTGGAAAGAGACAGAGGTTGAAGAATTCACCTTCTCTTCCTTGTTCCTGTTTCATATTTGAAGCAGCTGGTTCCTCCATGACTATAGCTTCTGGTCCTCCTGCAGAGTTCCAGCCCTTTCAGGGAACTGTGACATTATCCACCACTTGCCTCTGTCCCTCTGCCCTGAGGGTAGTCATAGTTTCCCACAACTGAACATGTCTGGGTGCCTCTGTCCTTTACAGGTCTCAACACTACACACACCTTTAATGAGACCTGAAATTTTCTCATTAAAATCTCTTCAACTGAGCCATGAGAGTGGAAGTCTTTTCCTGCTGGGACCCTGACTGACATAAGCACAATGATACAGATATAAATGACAGACCAAATTGCATGATGTACTCCCATAATGATCAAGGCTGTAGGCACTGTAGGGATTTGGAGCTATTCTGTGATGACTTTTGCACTGCTTAGGAATAGAGCCTTGGTTTTCATAACAATAAAAGGTAATAGGTAGCCCTGCCTTTTGAGTCTAAACCGGGTAAGGATGCTATTCCATGCATAGGCAGTAGCGTCCAGAAAAATGGAGAGGCTGTGTCCTCTTGACCAATTATCCAACTTCCCATGGTCTGATTGAGCATTCTGGATTCAACGCAGACCTCAGGAAGGGAATGTCATTGTGTCTATTTCAACTACTGAATCTCTTTCCGGGGAAAAGCTAATGCATAGTCTAAACTACTAGAGGCTGACTATGAAAGAAGGGTTTTTCACCAGAGGTGAAATCATGAGAAGACGGCAAAGGGAAATGAAGATTCTATTTATCAGCGGAAATACCTCTTGGAAGCTATGCTGGAAGCTGTTTTGGCAGAAGAGCTAAATAAGAGGCAGCTGCATCTGGATCTTGCATATTTGGAGCAAGGGTGTCACTTGTTTCCTGGGTTCCTGTTTCCTAGGACCCAGGCTAGCTGAGTGTACCTGTGCCTCCAAAGATAAATTCCCTGTCTGGCTGTCTCCCACTGATGCGTGAGGGAGCTGATCCCTTTATTCCTTGAATTCTGTGGCTGGCACTTTTCTCTAAGATTTGGCCATTGAGAGATAGAGAGAGAGAGAGAGAGATAGAGAGAGAGAGAGATAGAGAGAGAGAGAGAGAGAGAGAGAGAGAGGAGAGAGAGAGAAAGAGAGAGAGAGAGAGAGAGAGAGAGAGAGAGAGAGAGAGAGAGAGAGAGAGAGAGAGAGAGAGAGAGAGAGAGAGAGAGAGAGAGAGAGAGAAGAGAGGTCTGATATGATTCCTTTCCTCAGTGACCCAGTTGAGTGTCTGGGTGTCTCTGCCCTGCAGGCTGATGCTCTCAGAACTCTGACAGCATATTTTCCCTCTTCCTGCTCTACTGGTGTTGAATTTTTCACAGTTCCAAGTTGGGCTTCTCAATATTCCTTACCAGTTACCTCAATGTTTTCCACAACTCTCTGTATAACTCCATCATTAGAGTACCTCATTTGAAACATCAGAGCTGGATGTCTTTCTGTTCTCTTTCCTTTGTTATTGAATTTGTATTCTTTCAGTGTGTTAGTTCTGAAATAATATGCAATTGGCTTTATTGTTCCATTGTGAGCCACAGCAATGCTTATCATTTGTAGAATCATGTTAAACAATGCCATTAGAACAAAAGCAGGTTCAGTATAATTTACATGTAAGAGTTTAGCAATGGATGTACTATTTGTAACTGGAAAACAAAAACCAAAAAAAGCCAGTAACAATCCCAAGGCAACCCTCTCAGAAGCTGAGAACATGCTCAGCAGTGGTGTGTTAAAAAAGGCTTTGTAAATGTCCAAAGCGTGCAGAAGTCTACTTTTCAAACTACCTAGCAGTGCATAGAGTTTTGCAGGCTGAATCAAAATTTGCTCTTTTCCTGGTTTATAAAAAGACAAACTATGTGACCTTTTGGATTTATGCTCATTTTTATTTTTTTCAGTCTCCTTTAGTTTAGGCTTTCCCTTTAGTCTAGTGTTCTATTTTAATATAACATACTTTTTAAAAACCTATTTTATTGCTGAATAGAATTATATAATGACTTTATATAAATGTGTCTATGAATATTTAATAAAGATGTTAAAATTTTACTATTTCATTATTTGAAAACATATGTAAACATGCCCAATGGAGACAAAAACAGAACTGGAAAAATATGAGCAGAGTGTCCTGAAGACTGACTGAGAAAGAATAAGAAAAATTGAAACAAGATGGGAGTCAGACCAGCAAAGCAAAAGGATAAAAAGAAGAGAAAATGATTAGGTTTTAGGGTAAGATAATTAGCTCACTCTCTTTTCTCAATAAAATCAGTAGAAGTTTAATGGTGCTGAACCATGGATTTAAAAAAAGCAAATTTAATGGCCTGAAATGAAAGAACAGGCCATGGATTCTTGGGACAACAATGGCTGTTAGCAGATCAAAAATTGGGGAGATGAATTGGTTGCCGCAAACAGGGCAATTCCACAGCAAGGGGCTCATTTTGACAAGGCCATTTTAAATAATCAGCTTTGACATAACTGCATGAAAATGACCCTATCAGAGTAAAGTCATGTTTTAATGTTCCATCCTTGCCTCTTACTCTGCCCCACCCACCAAGTCTATGGTGCTTGTGCTCATATTTTGTATTGTTTACATTTTTTTATAGGCAGCTATCATTTGTTTCTTTTCATAGATGTGTGTTTGGATACTTTGCCCACTTTTTTGTGAGTTTGTCTTTTTATTATTACTATGTTTGATTTATTTTAAAGATTTTAAAGTTATTTTTATTGTTACCAGTACTGAATCATATTACTTATAAATCAAAAAAGACAATAAACATATATTTATCATGAAATACATTTTTAGAGTTTATAGGTTTTTAACAATTTCATTGATATAATTCACATATCATAAATTTGTCTTTTTACATACAATTCAGTGATTTTTAGTGTATTCACAGATATGTGCAACTGTGACCACTGACAGTTTTAGAACATTTTTATAACCTCAAGGGAAATTCTTTATCCTTTAGCTATTTTTCTCCTATTCCTTTTCTACCCCCAAGTGCTAAGCAACCACAAATGTACTTTTTCTGTTTCCATTCTGGAAATTTCATATGAATGGAATCCTGTATCATGTGGCCTTTGGAACTGGCTTCTTTCACTTAAAATAATTTTTATAAGGTTCATCCATGTTATAGCATGTATCTATACTTCATTACTTTTCACGGTCAGATAATACACTGATGTGTGGCTAAACCACATTTTGTTTATTCATTCATCAGTTATGGACATTTGGGTTATTTCCACCTTTTGGTTGTGAATAACACTATCATAAACATTTGTGTACAGGCTTCTGTGTGGACATATTTTCATTTCTCTTGGGTATATACCTAGGAGTAGAACTGGTAGGTCATATGGTAACTCTACATTTAACCATTTGAGTAACTGCCAGACTGTTCTCAAAAGTGGCTCTACCATTTCACATTCCCACCAGCAGTGCCTGGGGGATTTCTCTACATCCTTTCAACACTTGCTGTTATCTGACATTTTGATTATAGATGTCCAAGTGGGGATGAAGTGATATTTTATTATTGTTTTGATTTACATTTTTGTGATGACTAATGATGTTGAGCCTTCTTTCATGTGCTTGGTGGTCATTTGTATACTTACTTTGGAGAAATGTGTGTTTGGATACTTTGCCCACTTTTATTTGAGTTTGTCTTTTTATTATAGAATTGTAAGGGTTCTTTGTATATTCTAGTGGCAAATTGCTTATCAGATATATGATTTGCAAATATTTTCTCCCATTCTGAAGGTTGTGTTTTTACTTTCTTGACAGTGTTCTTTGGAGCAAAAAAGCACTTATTGATACTGTTCTTCCAAGCAAAAAATTTTTTATTTTGATGAAGTCCAATTGCTAATTTTTTTCTTTTGTTGATTGTGCTTTTTGGTGTCAGAACAAAGGAACTATGCCAGCTCTGAGATCATGAAGATTTATCTCTATGTTTTCTTTTAAGTTTTATAGGTTTAACCCTTATATTTAAATCACTGATCCATTTTGATTAATTTTTGTATGTGGTGTGAAATAAAGCATCCAACTTCATTCATTTCTTGTGGCTATTCAGCTGTCCATTACCATGTTGAAAAGACTATTCTTTCTTCATTGAGTAATCTTGTACCTTTCTCAAAATCACCTGACCATAGACAGATGGGTTTATGTCTAAACTCTATTCTCTTGATCTACATGTCTATTCATACATTAGTACCACTGTCTTGATTACTGCACCTCTGTAGTAAGTTTCAAAATTAAGATATTTGAGTCTTCCAACTTTATTTTGTATTTTTGATATTGTTTTACCTGGTTACATGAAATTCCACATGAATTTTAGAATTAGCTCATCAATTTTTACAAAGGAGCCAGATTCTGATAGAGATTGCACTAATCCATAAATTAATTTGAGGAATATTAGTATCTAAAAATTAAATCTTCTAATCTGTGAATATAAATAATAACCATTTATTTAGACCCTTTAAAATTTATTTCAACAATGTTTTGTAGTTGTCAGAGTCTAAGATTTGCACTTTCTTGGTTAAATTTACTTCTAAGTATTTCATTCTTTTTGACATTATTGTAAATGGAATCATTCTCTTAATTTCGTTTTCAGATTGTTCATTGCAAGTCTACAGAAATGCAATTGAGATTTGTATTGATCTTCTGTCCTGCCACCCTGATGAACTCTTTTATTATTTCTAATAGTTTTAGTGGCTTCCTTAGAAATACCAATATACAAGATCATGTCATATGCAAATAGAAATATTTCACTTCTTTATCTCTGATCTGATTGCATACTATGTCTTTTTCATTCTAATTGCTCTAACAAGAAACTCCATTACAATGTCGGATAAAAGTGCTGATGGCAATACCCTTGTCCTGTTCTGATCACAAAGGAAAAGAAATCATCAGTCTTTCACCATAAATTATGGTGTTAGATTGTTTCATAGATGTCTTTTATCACATTGGGGAATTTCACTTGTATTCCTAGTTTGTTAAGTATTTCTATCAGGAATGGCTTGTTGTATTTGCCATAGTGATATGCTCATGTAATTTTTTTTTTGTTCATTGATTGGATGCTTTCCATTAATAGATTTCAGATGTTAAACCAGTCTTGAATTCCTACAATAAATCCCACTTGTCATGGAATATAGTGACTTTTATATGTTGCTGAATTTGATTTGCTAATATTTTGTTACGGATGTTTGTTTCTGTATTTACAAGAGATATTACTGTCTAATGTGTTTTCCTTATGGTGTCTTTGTCTGATTTTGGCATCAGGGTATTACTAGCTTCATAAAATGAATTAAGAAATGTTTCTACCTCCTCTTTTTTGGAGGCATTTGTAAATAACTGGTACTAATTCTTCCTTACATGTGTGATAGAATTCACCTATGAAGACATCTGGGCCTGGACTTTCCTTCATGGGTATTTTTTTTTTTTACTTCCTAATTCAGTCTATTGTTATTAGTCTATTCATGTTGAGTTTCTGTAGTTTGTATCTTTCTAGGAATTTTTCATTTCACCTAAGTTATCTAATTTATTGATACACAATTATTTGTAGCCTTCCTGTATAATCTTTTTAATTTCTGTAGGGTAGTAGTAATATCCCCTCTTTTATTTTTGTTTTTAGAAATTTGAGCCTTCTCTCTTTCTCCCTCTCATGAATCTAGATAAAGCTTTGTCAATTTTATTAATCTTTTCAAAGAACCAAATTTTGGTTTCATCAATTTTCTCTGTTGGTTTTCTAGTCTCTATTTCATTAATTTCCAGTGTACTATTTCCATCTTTGTGCTTCCTTTACTTTTAGTTTGTTATTCTTCATTTAGTGTCTTAAGATGGAAATTTAGGCTATTGATTTGAGATGCTTATTTAAAATACAGGCATTTACAGCTATAAATTTCTTTTTCAACACTTCTTTAGCTATATGCCATTAGTTTTTGTATATTTTTCATTTTCATTTATCTTAAAGTATTTTCTGATTTCCCCTTTGATATTTTTTAGACCTATTGCTTATCTGGAAGTATGTTAATTTCCATATACTTGTGAGTTTCTCAAATTTCTTCATATGTCATTGATTTCTAATTTCCTTCTATTGTGGTCAGAACACATACTTCTTATTATTTCTATCCTTTATATTTTATTGAGCTGTGCTTTATGGCCTAGCATATTGTCCATCATGGAATACTGTATTTCCATGTGCACTTGAGAAGAATGTATGTTCTGCTATTGTTGGATGGCATGTTCTATAGATGTCTGTTGGTCTAGTCTGTTTACTATTCAAGTTTTCTGTTTCTTGTTGACCTTATGACTAGTTGTCCTATCTATGTATGAAAGTGGAGTATTGAAGTCTATAATGATTATTGCTGAATCGTCTATTTCTTCCTTAATTCATATTAATTTCTATCATTTATTGCTTCATGTATTTTGGTGCATATTTGTTATGTGTGTATATATGTTTACAATTGTATCTTCCTGATGAATTGACCTTGTTATCATTATAAAATATTTCTCTTTATCTCTAGCAGCTTTTTTTTTGTTTTAAAGTATATTTTGTCTGATATTAGTATAGCCAGTCCAGTTTTCTTGTGATTGTTTTTTGCATAATATGCATTTATTCATTCTTTTAATTTTGACCTGTTTATATGTTTGAACCTGAAATATGTCTCTGTAGACAGCATATAGTTGGATCTTGTTTTTTTATCCAGTCTCTCTTCCTTTTGATTGGATTGTCTAATCCATTCAAATTTAATATTATTAATGATATAGTGTGATTTCCATTTGCCATTTACTTTTTGCTTTTTATGTCTTGTGTCTTTTTGGTCCCTGGATTCTTTCTTTTCTACTTTCCTTTTTTTAAGTGAGTATCTTCAATGTAGCATTTTAATGTCTTTAGTGTTTTTTTTCATTATTTTTTTAAAGTTATTTCCTTAGAGGTAGCTATGTTTACCACATTCATACTAGCATATCAGAATCAGCTTTAGATTTATACTAACTTAATTCAGTGAGATACAGAAATGTTACCCCTGTATGGCTAAATTCTTCTCCTCCATTTTGTGATATTTTTATTACACATGTTGTACTATAAATGTTATAAATCCAATATTACATTGTTATAATGGTTTCTTTATATATGCTTGTATCTTTTAAAGATGCTAAGAGATAAAAGGACAGCAAATATATATTTATAGCCTTTGTTAATATTAACCTTCTTATCATATATTACTTAACAAATCTCTGGATTTGTTCTTGTGGATTTGAGTGATTCCCTTGCTGAATACAGCTTTGATCCCAGCCGCTTCCTTTGTGCTGTTATTTACAAATATATTACATTTATTTGTATTGTAAGATTAAAAATATATTACATGCCTTTTGTTTTATAGAATTGCTTTTCGAATTAGTTCAGAGAAGAAAAAAGAAGACATGCATGTAAGCTGCCTTTTATAATTACAGTTACCTTTGCCAGTGGTCATTGCTTTTTTCATGTCTTTACCCTTTGAAATCACTTGCTTTCAGCCTAAAAATCTTCTTTAGTATTTTTTGTAAGCAAGTCTGCTGGCAATACATTTTCACTTTTTGTTATATGGGAGTGTCTTTAACTTCATATTTGAAACATAACTTTGCTGGATATAGGGTTGTTGGCTGATAGCTTTTCCTTTGAGGGATCTGAATATATTACACTGCTGCCTCTGGCCTTCACTGCTTCTGATGAGAACTCAGCTATTATTTTTACTGGGGTTCCTTTGTTAGTGATGAGACATTTTTCTGTTGCTTCTTTAGGACTTTTTTCTTATCTTTTATTTTTGAGCATATTTACTATGATAATTGTGGATGTGAACCTCTTTTGTTTATCCTATTCAGAGTTCATTGAGTTTTGTGTATGTGTAGATGTATATTTTTCAATACACTTGGGGATTTTTCAACCATTATTCCTTTGAATATTTTTTCTACTCCTTTTTCTCCCTCTTCTTTTCCTTGTACTTCCAATAAATGCATGTTAGTACAGTTAATGGTGTCCCACATTTTACGAAGGCCTTGTTCATTTTTCTTCACTTTTTCTCTGTTCCTCAGATTGCATAATCTCTGTCAATATTATATCTTTATGCTCACTGATTCTTTCTTCTGCTTATTCAGATCTATCGTTGAGCCCTTCTGGTAAATTTTTCATTTCAGGTGTTGTGTTTTTCAACTCCGGAGTTTTCATTATGTCTTAAAATATCATCTATATCTGTATTGATATTCTCTGAGGCACCCTTGTCACCAAATCTCCTTTACTGCTTCCTTTCATGAAATCATGGCTTCCTTTAATTCTTTGAGCATATTTCTAATGGCTACTTTGAAGTCTGTGTCAGTTAGTTATCATCTGATTACTCTCACAGTTTCTATTGCCTGCTTCCCTTCCCAATACCCCTCCTCTGTGTTTATAAGTCATACTTATCTGTTATTTGCGCATTTGGATCTTTTAAATAACTTAGGTATTATATTGTAGCAAGTCTTGGTACTAGTTATCCCCTCCCTGGGGACTTGTTAGTTTATTTGCCTCTACTTTTGTTTAGTAATGGGCTGGACTATGCTGGTGAAGTCTGTATCCCCACACGCTCCACAATGTACAGCGTGAAGCACAGCCTTGGATACATTTGCAGTCATATTGGGATGACAGGGATTTTGGCAGAGTTCTCTTTGCTGTCTCTCATTGTGACCATACCCTGTTGTCTGATCAGTATTTTAGATATATTATGACCCCATAAAGGCTCCTCCCCACCGTTCCTTTCTGCAGTTCTCTCCTGCAAACTACTCAGCTTACAGTTTAGCCTCTATTACCAGTGAATTCACCAATGTCCTCCCAATTACCCACCCCAACCTCTGTTGTTTTTGAGAATGTCTTTGGGCTTGAACTTCTTCACACTTTGTTGCAAATGAAGTTTGTTCTTTGGGAAGAGACTGGGAGCTGTTTTAAGGCCTCCTTCTCCTCCCAGGCAACAATCTCTGAGCCATGGCTCAGGAGCTGATGATGCTCCTCTCTATGTGACGCCAATGATTTAGGAGCTTAGTGGCTAGTGGGAGAGGCAGGATATAGTCTCAGGTCTTGTTGGCTTGCCTCTCTTAATGTAGAACCTCCATGTATCCAGCTGAGAAAAGGCAGTCAAGTCTCTAATACATGTATGTGTGTTTGTGTATATACATAAATTAAATATATTAATATATCAATATGTTTAATATATAACCTATTAAAATATATTAATATATGTTTAATAATTCTGACCAGTTTTGCTGGGAATGGGTCTCATGATGTCATGACAGAAGTGGAATCTCATTTTTAAAGTGGATTTGCCTCCAGATGGGTTATTAGTCCTTTCTTCCAAAGAGAAGGAAGTTCTGTATATAATCTACACCATTAAGAGAAATGCAATGCAGATTTGTTGTTCAATCTAAATGACATTGTTGCTTTTATAACTTTCCCTCTAGTTATCTATTACTGAATACAAGGGGGAAATTTGAGAAGTGGAGAAGTAGAGCTTTCAAAATAAAAACAACTTCTTAGAGAAAAAGCACATCATTTGCTCAGAGCAGTGGAAGTCTGTTTTGGGGGTAAGTCATGGTGAACATGGCTCTCTGCCATCAATAGTTTGACCAACCTCTGTCCCATGGCTGACTCTGTATCCTTGATCAACATCCTTATGCTGATGCCCACCTTCCTGGCTATACCTTGGACATGAGTAAGACTCAAAGATAGGATGGCTTTGCATAAAAGTTCAAAAAACCTTTTTTTTTTTTTTTTTTTTTAGTTTGTGTCAAAATATTGAGAATCAGACAGGCTGTGGCCATGTCAAAGAGCCCCTCTCTGGCATTGAAATGGCTGCAATGGAGTCATGTAATTCACTGGGGCAAATAAGTTCCCAGTCTGGGACAAATTACCTTTGAAGCTGAAAAAAGTCAAAGGAAGAAATAAAGTGGGATAAACCTGTTTATTGCTTATAAGCAATAAACTTGTCGACTTCTGCTTGCCTGTGTCTCTCATGACCCAGTTATAAAAAGGGACCCACCAAACCTCTCTGGTCCAGATACGCCCTTGCTTCCCCCACCCTAGTAATCACCTATTGATATGGAGATGGACTACTTCTCTCCGCCCCTTGGAGACACCTACTGAATGGAGATGCACTACCAGGTGAGAGATTCTGGAAATATTGCAATTTTAACCACAACCCACCTCTCTAGGAATCTTGCCTCACAATCTACTCACTCCCCATGTTTTGCAATGACGCCTCTGTGAGAAAACTGGAGCACTATAACCAAACTAATTGCATACAATAACAACAGCAATAAAATCATGATAATCCTCAAGTGGGGAGATTCAGCTAAATTCAAAGTCCTATGCAGATTAAGTCCATAGCCTGCCCATTCCACAGGCACCAGTAGCTGAACAGGTAGGGAGTTCAGAGCAATCATCACGTGGCAGCTGCAGCCAGGGGGCGGGTCCAGGCCACAGGGACTATAGAAAAAATAACCTTAAGGGTGATAAGATATATGTTTGAATGACACCAGCATAGGCAAATTTTTTCCATCAGGTAGGATGCATGCAAGAGAGCAGTCTTGTGACAGGACAGAAGCAGGAATAGGATCTCATCCTGGTCTAGTATACAAGACTTTCAGCACCCTCCCTGTGGAAGTTACAGATGGATCAATATATAGTTCTATAGGAGGTACATGCACTGGCCGTAAAGATAAAACAGAACTTCCCCTTAAGAGGCTCTTACCTCCCAGATATTTTGGGTACACTACCATGATCTTTGGGGGCCACTGTGCTGTTACTCCAGGAAAACACAGGAGGCCATCTTCCAGGCCTTTTCCCCAAGGTGCCAGAAGGGCTAACCATTGCTGGTCCATGCGTTGATATGTCCAGTGCCACATTCACTCAACAGTATCTGCAGAGTTTAATGCCGTTGAGGCTGGCAGCAGGATGTTGCTCTGCTGGCTGTATTCTGGCTTTAAGAACTCCTCTTTGGTTTGCACATACAGTTGTATAGGAAAGTCAGTAATGTGTGTTAGCATGTCCACAGGTCTCAAGGCTCCTTTTTAGGGTTTCTCATTCAAACATCACCTCATTGTCCAAAAGTGAACTGACCAGTCCCATAGACTATTGGTGTTTGACTTCAGGCCAGATTTCAGCAAACCATTGTACATCTCTATCATGCCTTCCCTGGTAGGTTATATGGTACATGAAAGTTCCCCTTTATTCTTAATTGCTGCACCCATTCTATAATGCACATCCAGTAAAGTAGGTGCCTTAATCACTCTCCATCACCTGTGGCTGGACACAGAATGCAAAGAGATGCTCTAGGCACCTTTTGGTCATTTGTTGATCTGCACAGCTTCCAGGAAAAACCACCAACAGTCCAGTAGCCATGTCCACACAAGTCATGGCATACTTATATCCTTCTGATATGCACAGAGGCACAATATCTGCCATCTGACAAGGAGAATCAGCCCCTTTCCTAATGTCCCATGTTGCTGTGGAACTTGGTGTAAGTTCCTCTTAGAGCACACAAGGCACTCCTTCTGGGCTCTGCTGACTTCTTCAAAGGCTAACGGCAAGCCCCACCGATGAGCTACAGCCCACATTGTCTTTTGCCCTGTGTGCAACAAATGCTAATGTAACCACTTGGCTACCTCAGAGGCAGGCTTTCCTTATAGCCAATGCACCTGGGCTAATTCATCTGCTTCATAATTCCCTGGGGATGCTGAAGGCAAATGGCCAGTCACATGATATATGATAAACAGTTTTAGTCTGACCAGAGGCCCATATAGGTCTTGCCACAACTCTTGCCCACAAAGGGGTTGGTGACCAACTATCCAGTTGGCATGGTATCATGTCAGTAGCCACAGGGTCAAGCCCCAATAGATGGCCCAGATGTCAGTGCAGACAGCTATGGGGGAGGGCTCCTGGGTAATCATGAGCCATACTGCCCACAACTCAGTCCATTGGCTGCTCTTCCCTTCTCCATCCTCCATCCATATTGTCTCAGTTTTAGGATGGAAAGCTACAACCCTCTACTTTGGGGGCTGCCCATGACTGGGTCCATCTGCCTACCAAGCATCTTCAGGTATAGGGGCTTTTCCCTCCTGGAAAGGACTTTTGGCTACCAGTGGCTCAAAAGCAAGTTCTTCCTGCTTTCCACTGGTATACTTCATGGACCCCATAGAAGTTGAAGTTCTCCACTTAAGGAGCTAGTAGAGAGGGTGTTACACTGCTATAAATATGCATTCAATTTGTACAGTGTGGGTGTCTGTGCTAAGGCACTCCATGACCTTTGGGTCCAGTCTCTCACCCACCCCGCAATGGGACAGGTGGTTATTACCTTGGTTGGAACTGTTGTGGTGATGGGTTCTGTAAGCAGCAAAGCATGGTACACAGCAGCCAGTTGCTTCTCTACCAAGGTGTACTGGACTTCTGCTCCTTTACATAGTTGTGACCAGTAGGTTGGTGCATCTGTTTAAGCCCTGCCAAAAGCCTCATCTATAACCATTCTCGTTTATAAGAACATCTAGTTGACAGGGCCTTGATGAGTCCATTACACTCAAGTCCTGTGTGGCCTTGACTGCTCTCTTAGCAGCTGTAAAAGGTGCTGCAATGTTTCATCCCAGTCCCACCTGATGTCTTTTTGTATCAACCAGTGTAAGGGCTTCAGAATTTGTACCAAGTGTAGGATAAGCACTCTCCAGTAACCCAAAAGGCCAAAAAAGTCTTGTAATACCGCCACAGTGGTTGGGGTAGGGAAAGCCTGGACCTTGTCTATGACTGCTTCTGGAATAACTTTAATTTTACCTGATCAGACAACCTCCAAGAACTTTACAGGCAAACCAGGTCCCTGAACCTTGGTGCTGTTCACAGCCCATCCTTTGTCCCGCAGATGTTCCAGCAGTCTAGGAACTGACCCTTCTAAATCTGCAAGAGAATCAGAGATGTGCATGATATTGTGAATGTAGTGATATAGCCACACCATTTGCAGTTTCTTACATGTGGCCAAATCCTGAGCTACAAGTTCATGACAAATGATGGGACTGTAGAGGTATCCCTATGGGAGGAGAGTGAATGTTCACTGATGGCCTTCCTGTATGAAGACAAACTGTTCCTGATTTTCCTGTACCATGTCAATAGAGAAGAAAGCATTAGCAAGATTCACAACATAATGATATGTCCCTAGTTCATGACTGAGTGTCCATAAGGGCTGCTATAGACGGGACAACAGCATGCAAAGGGGGTGTGACTTTATTCCATTCCCTGTAATCCCTGGTCATATGCCAGCAGCCATCCAGCTTTTTCACTGACCACACCAGGGAATTTAAAGGACAATGAGTGGGCTTTATGTTGCCCACCTTCTCCAACTCCTGTAGAGTTTCTCTAATTTCCTTGTGCCCCCCAGGCAATTTATACTGCTTAGTATTTGTCACCCTCTGAAGTACAGGCAGAGCTATGGGTGGGTGCTTCACAAGTCCCCTCAGAACTGCCTTTGCCACATATACCCTCAGTCTGAACTCACTTGCAGTGGTCTGTAACCAAGGCCTGCAGGATTTCTTCCCCCAAAACATATTCAGGGATGGGAGAAATGTATACAGAATACTCCTTTGGGGGTAAATGCCCTAACCCCAATGGGATTTGGGCTTTCTTCACTCTAATTGCCTTACCCCCATAGCCATCTATTACAGCGGGGGTCCCGGAAAAATGCCCAGGGTTGTCATGAATCAGACGACATTCAGCTCCTGCAACCACCAGCACCAGGACATGTACATTCATGGGGGACCAATAAATGGCTAATTATACATGTGGTCTCTGGTCTCTACCATGTCCCCTAAGATGGAGGCCTTGATCCCCATCTCAGTAAAACCACAATGTCCAATTGTCTCCTGTGGTGGTGAGGGCCCAGGCAGAGCCTGAATACTGTCCCCTAGGAAGTCTTGCTGGGACACTAGCCAGACATGGGGCTTTGTCTCTGGCTTTTGTGTCCTGGACCTCAGCATCTGGAACTGCTGTTCTGGTTTTAATTAGTGCCACAGTTCTAACAAGACCATGTTGGGCTGTCCATCAAGTGTTTCTTTCACTACTCCAGCCTTTATCAAATCAACCACATCTGGGTCCTGGAGACCTTCACAGGGCCCCTTGCTCCTCTCCTTCCAGTTGTAGCCCATACTTTCTTCTGGGATTTTATTGTTTCCTCCTCCCCACCAGATCTGCTGAAGTATGAACAGTCACTAGGGACCCAAAGAGAGATGGGGCAGCTGTATGAAGCAACATATTTCTCAGTCCTACAGTATCCTGGGGGTCCATATTATAGATGACATTTTTCATGCCCAGCTTCCATAACACCTGCTGGATCTCTGCATACATTTTCCAGTTAGTGGGTAAATATGGTAAATGACCCTAATTAGGTCAAATTGCCCTGATGGCTGCTGTCAGCCAATCCAGAAGTGTCCAGTTTCCTGAGGTATGACAGGCACTCTGCAACTGCTACTGGAGGGAAGAGTGAGTTGTCAGGAAAGCCAGTCTACCCATTTCAGAACCCGACATAACAATGTTTTCCACCCCCATATTCCAAAGATGCAACAGCCATGTGGGCAGAGGTTCCGACGGCTTCTGCCTAAACCAGACACTCATGTCCACCATCTCATTCTGGGTATAGGGGTGGAGCATGGAGTGCCCCACAACTGGGGAGAAGGTGGCTCCTTCCCCTCAGGAGCCTGCAGTTGTTGCATTTTTACTTTCTTAATTACAACTGGTGGTGCCTTTAATACAGGAAAGGCCAGTGCCTCGGTGGTGACCTTAACAACAGATTGGCATTTGGCTCCACCCTCTCATTCCCCCCAACATCTCCTCTACCATCTCAGGGGCTGAAGGCACCACTCCTTCCTCCCCCTTCCCCAAAGGCTCCTGCAACATGGAGTCTCCCACTGCGTCCTTCCTCGCTGCTAACGTTTCTTCCAGGAGTATGACCTGTCTTCTAAATGACTTAAGGGCATCCCATAGGTCATTGTCTAGCTGTTCCAGGGAATGTGAAGTATGTCTCTCTCCTGCTGAAGTGTGTCTCTCTCCTTGATAACCCTTTCTAGTATCTCAAGAAACAAACATCCCACAATCCCAGCTGCTACATGACCACTCAGGGCCTCTAAGCAGACTTCTATCTCATGAGGGCTAATTCCACAGCTTCTGGTGTCTCCACCCTTCCCCAGTTCTGGGGAAGGTCCCAGCCATCTAGGAGGTGCTTTCCCTAGATCAGTTTCCCACTAGGGCCTCCCCAAGTAGAAGTCCAACCTACAGGGGGATCCAGGGGAAAGCTGCACCCTCTACTGCTGTGGCTACAGGGGCCTCCCCATCATCCACAGGGAGTTTTCCAGGTGTCTCTCCACCATTCCTATGAGCAGCCTCCCAAGTGTCACAACCATGAAGACAGATTTTGGGTTCAGAGGTCCTGCCAACTATCCCAGGTATAACTCCAGAGGGAAACTAAGTTCCCTGCCTGGGGCAAATTACCTGTGAAGCTGAAATCAGTCAAAGAGAGAAATAAAGTAAGAGAAACCTGTATATTGCTTACATGCTGTCATCCATTTGTGCTTGCCCGTGTCTCTTGTAACACAGCTGTAAAAAGGGACCCCACCAAATATCTGGTCCAGATATGCCCTTGCTCCCCTACTCTTGTAATCACTTATTGATATGGAGATGCACTAAGGCCAGGCAAGACATTCTGGAAATACTGCAATTTTACTCACAACCCACCAGGTTAACAGTGTTATGAATGCTCCACAGAGAGGATATTTTTTGGCAGCCTCTAGATTTTGGTGACTTGGATAAAGGAAGGCAAGGATTTAGGAATGTATGCCAATGAGATGTTCAATGTGCCTTGTGAAGAGGGTCAATTTCAGAGAATTCAGGAGAGCCTGGAAAAATGAGGAAAGCAAGACACATATAGCCAATGTCACACAACTCAGAGCTCATGTATGGTGAAGTTGGTTGACTTTTACAGGCTGATGTCATCCAGGAATTCTTAGTAATTCTCTGTGGTCCACACTGAATACTAGAATATTTTAGTATCTTGGATCTTCTATTAATAAGCCTTTTTCTGCAACTTTTTACAAATTTAAAATATTTGCAGGAGGGCTGGAAATGTAGACTACATCTACAATGGCAGAATTCTAAGAATCTACTTAATGTAGAAAATTACTGAAAAAATATAATGGAGTGAAGCAATATTACTTTATTCATTTATTGCAAAAAAAAATTAGTCAGTTGCCCATGTCCAGTTAGAATATAACTAATGTTAACTCTTTGAGAATTATTGAATTCACCCAGAAGGCTAAGGCCATGAGTTTGACACACATTACTTCAGACCATTTATGTTTTTTCACACCAGAAAAGTAGAGTGCCATCTGACGGTCAGGACTTTTGAAAGGAAAATGTAAAAGTATAAGGATTATATCATTCTTGCTCTCCTTTAATTCAAGTGAACTCCATGTCCATTTATGTTGGAGGCTTCAACAACATTTTATCAACTTAAGTGTACATAGTCTCTCAGCTTTCTAGCACTAAACCAATATAAATATTTAGAATTAAGTAAGTGTTTTCTTGGAGGTTCTAACTGTATACAGTAGAGAAGGTAGATACATAGTATTTTTACAGCTGTAGTTGGGGATGCATCAATGTTTGTTTGGAGAAATTGGTTCCTCTCAAATGGAGACCATAAACTGAAATAGAAACATTCCCTGTCTATTGTCCAGTATATACATATACATATATGCCCATATGTATATACATACACATACACATATACATAGTGAAAGGCCAACAGTATCTATTAAATGATGATTAGTTATTTTATAACTAAAATATTTCCATATCTTTTTTGTTATGTTTTGTATCCCTTAGTAACCACATGATAGATACTGTATATAGAAAGGTTATTCAGAGCTGTCTATTCTTTGCTGTTATGACAGTGGCTTAATTAAGTCAAGGAAGGAAATGTAAGAATAAAGGAGAGAGCTGAAAATGGCTGCAAGCCATTCAAAATTCATTTGTCAGATTGGAACACTTTGAGATGCATGCGGTTCTTTAAAATAATAAGATAATTTTAGGAATCATTTTAATGATTAATTCATGGTAAAGTATCAAACATTCCCCTATTCATCATTCTCTCAATGGTTATTTGTCAATCTATTTTTATTTCAAAATAATGTATGTGCACCATACACTTCATTAGGAAGGACATTCAGAGGAGTTTTCAATGTGAATAATGCAAACTCAGGCATTTACTCAGAATGAGACCAGATGTTCTCCCAAGAGTCTTGCATTCCTAAGTGCAGGCCAGTGTCTGCCAGATTTGAGTGTTAGGTCTCAAAAACTAAACACATTGGGCTTAATGCAAATCAAATTAGAAAGAGAAAAGTAATTACCCAGTACTTACAATGGCCAAGAATAGAAAGGAGATGACTGCCTTTCTACAAGGATGCACTGCTGATCTGCTATTAACAAGGTAAGTTCCTTTGTGATATTCTTGGGTTGTAGCTGTGAGGGGTGGTACTGAACTAGTTGTGTCGTCTCAGGCTTCCTGTTCCTTTGTTCCTAAAGGTACACTTGAGAAAACAGCTGGATGGGCTTAAGGAATAACTTCCTTAACAAGAACTGCCTAACAGGAGATGTGGTTTAATATATCTACAAAAATAAGCATTGGCCTGTGTGCTGAAAATAGTTCTGCTAGGTGGGAGGGCAGGTGTAGGGCATGCTGATGAATGTAGGGCAGTCTTGGTCAAGCAAATCATGCACTGGGCCAAAACATATTATCCACTTTCCTTTCTCTTTTGACTTTTTTGTTTGTTTGTTTCCATAGGAATTTGGCAGGAAAGGGAGACTGAGGTGAGGGAACCTGATGATTTACTGCATTTGCTTAACGTTGATTCATGTATTTATCTGAGCGAGCACTGACCTCACATCCTGAAGATTTACTACACAGTGGAGCAGAGGGGAGGGTAACTCAGGGCACTCTACTGAGAGCCCATAATAATATTGAAATCGGAGGTCAGATCTAATTCCCATGTAAATCAAGCTTGCTCTTGATGTTGTTTCTGGGCTGTGGGAGATGTGATTTTGTTTGGGTTATATCTGAACTGCAGTGTATGGTAATAACAAGCCAGTCTGTGTCAGGATTAAACTTCATCTGCAGCAAAGCATTAATTCTTAAACTCAGAGGTATAGACCTGTGAAAGATATCTGGTTTAAGTTTCTGATTTTATAAATAGGAAACTAAGCGATTTGTTCAAGGTCACACAGCCAGTGAGTATCTCTCCCCCCATAACGTAACAGCTTTTAGTACCTTAGGAGATGACCTTTCAACCAGACTATAAAAAAGTATCAGCTCTGAAATAGTTGGGATTTCTTTGGCTTCAGTCCTTGTTTGGACAGTTTCTTTAATGTTTGTTTTTTTCTTGAACAATCCTGAGCACAGAAATAAGCTTTCTTGAAATTTTTAGCCAAATGCATGATGGTAGATGCATTTGTAGCAATTGCAAATCTCAAAGGATATGGCAACTCATCTTCTGATAGTGCAAAATACATAATTTTCAAAAAATATCCTGTTCAGCTGCAAACATTACATACAAGCCATCTGAGTGTGTGGTGGGACATATACATTCCTAAAATGTAAATATGTAAATGAATAGTTAAGGAGTCACCAGAACAAGCAGTTGCATATGTTTATATTCCTCCTCAAGTATCTTCTACTTTTCCCAGTGCTTACAATGGATTTTAGCACTGTAGACTTGGGTGGGTATTTCTGTTACACTTGTTTTATATTAAGTAAGCTTTTTATCTACCTCACATGCATTATTACCACATGAGATTACTAAGAATCTAGGTTGAAAGGAGGGGAGTTTATTTTCCACAATAATAGAATTTTAGAATAAGAATGTATGTTGAAAATCATCTCCACTTTTATTTGCTCTTGGGAGCTAAGTAACACAGGTGTGCAGTTGTGCACCCAGAATATAGACCTGGAATTAGATTTTCTGAAATTAAGCCTGTGCTCCTACCATGCCAGTGCCTTCCTTCTTTGATGTCTTTCTATGTGAAAGTGATTTCATAAGCAAGAATTTTTTTAGAAAAGTATAGGGCAAGTTCTATGGACTTAGGTGAAAGGAATCTTGTGCATTTTTTTTTTATTTAAAGCACATACAATACAAAGCTTGTTCTTGTTTTTCACACAGCTAGTAAGTTTGAATTCAGACATGACCTAAGGACAGGTTTCAAAACTGAAAACCTATCTTATCATTCCTATAAAGGAAAAAATGTGATAATTTATGTCCATTTGGCATTAAGATGTGGAAAATAATAACAGCATCTTGTAAATATACTTCAAAAGAGTGGAGAAATAGAGAACCATCACGGTGAGCTGATTTCACTCCTGGCATTAAATTTAGATTTCAGACTCTGTGGGACTTGCCAATTAGGCTTGAACACTGGATGTATATGAAAAAGTCTTTCACATGAGGTCACGGAGTGAGACTTAGTGGTCTCCTTGCCATACCCTGATATCAGAGAGAAAAATGATGGCCATAGGAGTTGTGACTTATCCAAGACCACACAGCCTTTTAGTGGTTTAGTTGCAAAGCTCTTTGATTCAAGCTCCTGATGTCTGCTCAGCTGTCTGCCCAGGTACTGTTCCCTCCACAGTCAAATATTGCAAGATTCTTAAAAGTATGATCTACCTGACATGGTCTTGACATTGACTTTTTCTCCCTGGACCAAAAGAGCAGTGGCTTAACCATGGGGTTAGAAGTCGGTTTGAACTTGGCATCTACGGATGACTCCTTCACATTCCAGACCACTTTCCTTGTTTGCAGTCAGGCTGCCTTCTCTGAGAAACCTGAACTTTGTACTAATCTTGAACATGTTTAATTGCTGTTCAGAATTTAGTCAGATTCCTCCAGAGAGGATGCAAATCCTCACAGGTGTCTGGACAAACCTACAATCTTTTCCTAATCTGCACTTTCACTTAAAATTTTCTATAAAATATGAACTTCTGAATGGAAACTGATAGTGAGAGGCTTGGGAGTTACAGGATAGTGAATGAGCTCTCACATTATCATAACCTGATTCAGATCCCCAGAAGGCAACTGTGCCTGGAATTTTCTGGACTGAAATGACAGAAGGGAGTCATACATAAAAGGTTTTGACAGACTCGGCCTCGGGAGTGACTGGAAAGGCAATGGGTTGTGACGGAAGGTGAAATTCATGGGTACGGTAAGGAATGCTTTCAGGGAAGGTCATTGCTTGGCAGAGATGGAGTATTAAATTTGGAATTTTAAGGGCATAGAAAACTTCAGGATCAGAATAACTTGTAGCAGGTGCATTGAATCATAAATCATGACTTAAAAAAATACAACCACACGTCAGTCATTGCAGTAAGGTAGCTGAGGCTTTGATTTAAATTATAAAATAATACCATTTCAGAATTTTTTAGGAACCAAAGCTAAAATTTCCTTGACTGTGGGGCAGTCTTTGGCTTAGACTTCACACCTGCAAGCTAAGGAGCCAGCTGACCACTCGTTAGTAGTAGATCTCTTGAAATTGGGCCATCAGAGGCAGCAGCTCAGAAGCCTCCCTTGTTAATAGAGAATCATGTGCAACAAGCTTCATAATCTTATGCTTGGTTATGAGGAGTATGAGAATTACCACTCACTCCCCGGAGGGTTGCTAATTCTGCTTGTGGAGCATGACCTAGTCTCAGTGCTGACTCATGTACTACCTTGAGGGAACAAATGAGAAGCAGACAGATAGGGCCCTCACTAGGCCATGATCATTCTGAGGCATGGAATGAAAAGCTGACTTGATTAAAGGCTTACTCTATGCCAAGCATTTTCCTAAGTACCTTTACTCACATTAACTAATTTAGGTGTTAGAATTCCTATCTACAGTGTGCACTACAATCAGCCTCCACTTTGAAATAAAGTTTCAATTACTTGCCCAGCCTGCACAGTAGGATGTGGTGGGCCTGCGGTTTGAACCCAAGCAGTGTGACTGCACAGCTCCTAATGAGCTGCGTTTATACTGCCAGGTTTCCAGAATCCTTTTACCTATACCCAGTCCCTATTTTCTGACAGGACATCTCTGCCTCTTCCTTCAGGCAAGGAGGTACATAGCGTTAAGTTCATGCCACTCTCACCATGTGACATGCCAGTAAGTTGAAAGACAAGGTGTTGGGCCAAGGAAAGTGACTTCATTCGGAAAGCCAGCCAACTGGGAAGACAGTGGACTAATGTCCTAAAGAACAATCTTAACTTTGAGTTGATTGCAAGCTTCTTTTCTCTTAGGGAAGGGGGAGCAGGAGGGAGTTAAAGTCACGAGGAGTCAATTAACCTCAGACATCTTGAGGGTATGAGGAGGGTGGTGACATTCCTCGTCCGTGGTTAGTTGATCCCAGTCATTTCACTGACATGGGTCTGGCCATGACATTCCTGTAAGTCCTTGACAACCCAGTTGTCATTTCCATATGTGCTTCTTTACCCCCTTGGGGGAGGTGAGTGTTGGGTAAGGGGCTGATTGCCTCAGTCTGAAGTCATAAGAAGAATTCCTTTCAGTGATTGACAAGCCTACATTCAGGGCTACAGGGCTGAGCAGAAGCTTTTTGACCCAAAGATTAAACAGTGAAGGAGACAGAGACAATATGAAGGCAGAAATGC
The DNA here is from genome assembly GCF_040802235.1 of Manis javanica. Classification (NCBI taxonomy): domain Eukaryota; kingdom Metazoa; phylum Chordata; class Mammalia; order Pholidota; family Manidae; genus Manis; species Manis javanica. The sequence goes on along the minus strand of NC_133157.1, from coordinate 97,291,621 downwards.
CACTTTTTTTACTCAGTTACAATAGTTCAGAGCACATTTGTCTTCTTCTACATTTATTTACATCATACTCCAGAAGTACTGATTTCACTGCAGGCACATCCTTATTGACAAGTAAGATTTCTGAGCTGCTGCCTCAGATAGCTCAATTTACAAGAGCTCTTACCATTACCTGGTGGTGAGTCTTCTCAGACTGGGAATGCAAAGACTAGACCAAAGACTGGTCATGGAGATAGGGAGAGATTTAAGCTTTTGTGCTTAAAAAGTTCCAAAATGTACTGTTTCATAAATATCTCAGCTACTTGACTATGATTTTTAAATTCTGATTTATGACATAGTATAGCTCCTACCCTCTCTTAATTTAAGGTTATTTTGATCCTGAAATTACTTTTACTCTTAAAATTCCAACTTTTACTCTTCATTTTTGGTTCCAGAATTATCCATTCTTTTCAACTCTATGGTCAAAAGAAACTCTTGGGAAATAAAGACTAAAAAAACAAGAAAGGGAAGTCCAAACTCAGAAGATATTAAACATATTCATGTCCAGACTGTTCATTCTAAACCAAATAAGTCATGCCACTTGTAGTTGCTTCAGGCTGGCCTTTCACTCGCAACCAGAGCCAGAGCTAGCCTATGGTTTCCTGTGGTGTCTAATCTGAAGAACAAGTACATACAACTATATTACTGAATAGACCACTTGTATGATTTTATTCACTCACATGCATTCAATACATTTACTGAATTCTTAGCATGGCTGGTGCAAAAGAGTCCCTGACTGAATAGTTTATAGTCCAGCAGGACCACAAGTCAGCACTAACCATAATACCATATAATAATTAGAGAAGATTACAAATAAGAGATTAGTTCTACAGTTTTCATCAATTTATTTATGTACCTGGGAAAAAATCAAAAGCACATATGAATTATTAAACTTGAGAAGAATTGTATCCCAAGGGCTCATTTTATAAATTTGCTGTTTGGAACCCCAAACACATTTTTTTATGGGTTAGGTCACACAAGTTGCAGCCGGGTGCACTTTCCTCTACATTTAAGTCCTGGTAGCAGTGATGAGGAGAGTGAGAAAAGAAAAAGGCGGAGGGTAAGATAGAGCCGAGAGAGGAGGCAGTGTGGAGTGGTGGGCAATAACATGGTCTGATGCTGAGCAGCCCTCTGAGCCTCAGTTTCCTTGTCTGTGAAAGAGAAAACATGAAGCATGAAGTATCTTACAATGTGTCCAGCACGTCCTTTCTTCCTAAGGAAGCACCTGCTTTCGGCAATACCTCCACTTTCTACTGCCCTCATCTACAGATGTTGAAACCTTTCTACGTTAGCCATAGTTAGCTCACTCCCTCAAATTATCTTTCACCAGAACTATCTGCCTTTCCTTTTCAGCTGTTCAAAACTCTGATTAACTCAGGATTGTTGATCTTGGCTGGGTATTAGGCAGAAAGCAACCAGATTGAACCAACTCACAAAAATGCATGAAGGGCTTGACAGCCTCTGAACTCACCTAGAGTTAGCTGCAATTTTTAAAACTGCTTATTATCCGAAAGGCATGTCAGTGATGTGATTTCCAACAGCATGCCCAAGTGAAGTCAGAACTTCAGGCACAGTGGGGGAAAGATATTTTTGGGCCAGTGAAGGTCAGCTCATTCTGAACACCTGTCCCTGGTCAGCACATGCTGCATTTCCTTTTTCTAAGTCTCTTTCCTTTAATTCTGAACCTCCAGTTTCTGTAAAGCTCTTTGCCCACCCAGAATGGCTTTTTTGGGAGTAACACCAGGAGTTCATAGAGGTGAGGAGAAAAGGGAGGAAGGGGCATTGGCTGTGGTGTTCATTTTCTTGAGTCATTTACAGGCAGGGGCTGTCTGTCCTGGTGTTTCTGATACCATTTCCAATGCTGAGTTAATAGCTGTGGTATTGTTTCAATGTGAGTCCAGATACAAATGTCCACTGGCAGGGAAAGTGTAAATTAGTGGAACATCTAAAGGCTCTCGAGTGGCCTCAGAAGTAAGTTTTATAAGAATGATTGACTTACAAAACATTTTTACCAAAATGGTTCTTGGAGATTTATTTTGTCCTAGCCCCTCATTTTAAATACAAGGAAACCAAATCTCAGCAAAGCGAACATGGCTGACCTCTATAATTGCTCTTGTTCTCATTTCCTTTGGTTTCTCTGCAGACCTTTGAGAACAGATGCTGAAGGACAGTGGTGACATCTGTCCATGTCACTAACATGCAAACAGGATCCTGGCCAGACAGTAAGCTTTACAAGGATGCTGGGGAGTAGAAGTACAGGGCTAAGAATATGGCAAGTTGTCTGAAATGGGAGACAGTCAAGAAGGGAAGCTCCACATTTGCACTTTTGCATGCTCAGAAATGTTAGCAAAAGGGCAGCTCCCTACCAGAGCTCAACTCCCCGCTCACATTAGCAGTGAGCAGGGACATTTGTTAATGACACTGGGGTGACTGTTCAGTGAGTTCTCCCATTTTGTACATGACTATTACATAGCACCACAGCCCTTGATGTTCCTTCTTCATGTATTAATGAAGAGACCATTGTAATGTGTCACAAAGACTGGAAATACTTGACTCTTTGCCTCACAAAGCAGGTGCGAGTATCCAACAAAGTCATCTATGTAAAAATAAGCCAAGAAGTTTTATTTTTATAAACCAAAAATGTACACAAATGCAGATGTTCTTATTCTGCTGACTGTTTTGTGTACTTCTTTACTCCATCCTTCATCTATCAGAATTAAGTTTTTCTTCAGGCTGTCATAATTCTCAGGATGTCAGTGTATGGGCAGAGGTGCAGTTTTTTATGGCTGGGACTTAAATGCACTGCTAGGGGGCATATGGAGGGTCAGAATCAAAGCTCAGTAGATTTCCAGTTATCACCGTTCCTTCACATTCTGAAAAGTGCAGGTCAGTGAGCAAATGCTCTCATGTCTGCTGGGGATATCTGACCTTGAAAATAGTGAAAAAATTAAATTAAGATTTTTTTATTGTGCCCCCAGCAAAAACAGTGACTGAATCAGTCAAATGTTAGTGTGACTGAAGCATGGAATCATGACTGTGATTCTAGGCAAGTTCTTATAACATGTGCTTTCCCCTTAATAAAATGTTTTAATTATATTACATAATTCTTGATCTTCCTTGAAAAATACTGTCATTTCTCCTGAAGAATCCTTGCATTCCTACTTCTCTCTAGTTTGGTATTTTCAACTTAGTCAAACATTAATCACTGTAAAGAAATCCAAGAAAAGCAAAGTAATTTTCACTGCTTTGTCATTCATCATAAAAGCACTTGACCTGTGCTATCCGAATTTCATATACAAACAATAACAATTATTCCATTGTTTGGAAAGTATGTATATGTATAACCTAGTCAATTATGGAAGCTATCCAAGTGTGTATTCATTTTGTAATTACCCAATTCAACAACAGGGCCATGTGTTCATTTTATCTTCTAATATATGTGTTTTCAGAGATTTAAAAGCAAATCATAATCATTTTTCTCATATTCTGCTAAAATATAATTTAAGACTTAAATAAGTAATTCATAATGTGTCTATTGACCCTGATGATGCATAATTGCAAAAACAATCACAAATATTTTTAACAACTCACAGAAAGGAATATTCTTGTGGTAGCACAGGGTTTGCCATTTTGATACAGGTATGGCTGGGCAGAAAATAGTATATAAGATCACAGAGGGTCAGCTTCCAGAGCTCAGAATCCAGACAAAGACAAGGCAAGGGTGAAGAGTGGACAATAGCCAGTGGCCAGGCTCATCTGTGGGGTCAGACAGAGATAAAGAGCCTGGATGATGTGAGAGATCAGCAAAAATAGACCAATCATGGTTAATGAGGGAAGTGGGTCAGGACCCCTGTGATCACACTGCACTGACCACGCACATCACTGAAGTTGTTTTTAACCTAGGTTGGGTTATTTTGCAAGTTTAATAAATGCTGTGGAGCTTCTCCTGAAATATGTACACTTTACTTGCAATTTGAGGACATTCATAGTTCATTGATGGTAATCCCCATGTCCCTAAATGTCCCTGAGCCCCAGTGTAGAAACTATTCGCATTTGATCTAAAGTCCATTTTAGTTAGATTTTTAGCTTACTGTATGGTCATAGTTGGAGGTTACTTATCATACACTGCATCTGCCTGATCTTAAGATAAACTGGAAAAATCTGTAGGTTTCTTATTCCCCTACTAATTAGGGATTTTCATAACCTCTGATCTATCTGAAAAACTCAAAATAATGCCAAACATCAAAACAAGACAACAGACCAGAAAAATAACTGGTGGTTTTCTGAGGTTGCCCTACAGCAAATTCTTCTCCATGAACCCCCCATTAACAATCTGGAAAGTGGTAGTCAGGTACATGAACACAATTTTTAGACTATTTTATATGTGTTTTTGCTCAGCCTGTTGTGATGCTATTACAGAAGGTTTCATATGCATTCAGGGCAGTAGCAAAGCAGATCCTTCAGTTACACAAAGGGCACACACTCATCTACATCTGGGCCGTAAGGCTTAAATAAGTAATTCATAATGTCTCTGTTGGCCTTGATGATGCATAGCCTTTCTGGTCGACAGGTGTCCTAGACTGCAGGACATCTCAGGATGGAGCTGGCAGGACAACATTTTGAATCTACACTTTGCCAGATGTCATTTTTTCTGGAATCTATACCCAGTTAACTGAAGCAGTTAATTTATGAATAATAATTTAGACCAAGCATGCTCTTCTACCTGAGATCCTTCAAAATAATTGGGCAAGTTGCTTAATTTTATTCAAGTTAATTTATCTTTTCATATGTGGGCATTTTATTTTTGTAGTGCATGATATGCAATGCAATTAAGACAATAATGATTTTTTTCTGAAAATAGAGGGCATCCATTTCAAATTTATTCCTTAAAAATTGTGATATTTAAATTGAAAAAACCCTGACATTTATGTTAATACAACATTTAAGTGTACTTTAGTTTCACAATACTTAAGAAATACACATCCAGACTTGAGGTATGCAGTTCATTCTGTTTTTTCCCAGCTTTATTGAGATATAATTGACATATAACACCATGTAAGTTTAAGTTGTCAGTGTGGTGATTTGATATACTTACATTGCAGGATGAGTACAGCATTAGCAAACACCTCCATCATGTCACATAATTACCACTTCCTTTTTTGTGGTGAGAACATTTAAGATTTACTCTCTCACCAACTTTCAAGTATATTATACAAAATTATAATCAATATATAAATCAATGTAATAAAAATAAAAATAATCAATCATCCTGATGTACACTAGATGCCAAAAACTTATTCATCTAATAACTAGAATTTTGTACCCTTTGACCAAAATATCCTGATTTCTCTCATCTCCCAATCCCTGTTAGCCACCACTCTGCCCTCTGTTTCTGAGTTCAGCTTTTTTAGATTCAACATGTGAGATCACGCAGTATTCATCTTTCTCTGTCTGACTTAATTTACTTAGCATAATGCTTTCAAGCTTCATCCATGTTGTCACAAATGGCAGGATTTTCTTCTTTCTCATGGCTGAATATTATTCCATTGTGTGTGGATGTATACCACATCTTTTTCCATTCCTCCGTTGACAGGCATTTAGGTTGTTTCCGTATCTTGATGATCGTTTATAGTGCTGCAGGGAACATGGGAGTGCAAATACTTGCACATATCCTGTTTTTGTTTCCTTTGGATTTATACTCAGCAGTGGAATTGCTGGATCTTATGGCTGCTCTATTTTTATTGTTTTGAGAAACTTCCATACTACTTTCCACGGTGGCTCTGCTGATTGGCCTTCCTGCCAACAGTGCATGAGGGTACCTTTTCTCCACACACTTGGCAACACTTGTCATCTCTTGTCTTTGTGGTGATGGCCATTCTACCAGGTGTGAGGTGATATCCCCCTGGTTTTGATTTGCTTCATCCTGATGACTAGTGATGTATAGTACCTTTCATGTACCTGTTTTATACTTTGTGGCTTTTGTGTATCTTCTTTGGAAAAATATCTATTCAGTTCCTCAGCTGATTTTGTAATAAAAAATTTTTTTGCTATTAAGATATGAGTGTTTTATATACTTTGGATATTGTCAAACTGTTTTTCTGTGCTGTAGCTCTCTGAGCATCTTTAGAACAGATATTTTGAGTTCTTTGCCAGACAGTTCGTGGGTATCCATATTTTTGGGGGCCAGTTATAGAAGGTTTACTGTATTCTTTGGTGGACTTGTGTTTCCGTGACTCCTCATGATTCCTATAGCCTTGTGTAGGTGTCCAAGCATTTGTAGAAGCAGTCACCTCTTCCAAACTTTATAGACTGACCTTGTGAGGGAAGGCTTCCACTGTGGATGGGGACAGGCTAGAATGCATTGTGACCTCAGGTCTAGTGCAGGGCGCCAAGTGCTAGGGTATAGGGCAACGTCACAAAGGGTGTGACATCCCTTCAGCTCAGGCCACTTAGTCCACAGCACTGACAACTGTTGGTTCTTGGGAAGTATCTGGGGACTCTACAGTCCCATTAAAGGCTGTTGGGATACCCAGTGGCATGTCCAAGTCCAGTGACCAGTGACTAGGGCAGGCAGTAGTGATGGCTGGACTGCTGACAGGCACACTCAACTGCAAGGCCCAAATATATTTGCCTGTTTAGGGGCAGGAGCTGGTTGCAGACACACATGTAGTGGTGTGTCCACGGCAGTCAGTAAAGGCCAGGGCCAACTATGGGCTCACTGGCTGTCACATAGCCTCTCGTGGCTTCACAGTCTGCCCCCAAGTATGTGCATCGCAGTGGATTCTGGTGGTGGAGTCAGGCTGGGAGCATGCAGGTGAGTAGCTGGAGGGACTGGCTATAGGTAGGTGAGGTTGCACAGGCCTGTGACAGATGACAGGGCCTGTCTGGGTCCACAAGCAGCTGGGGTGGCCCTGCTGTTGGCTTGTTCTGTGGCTGTACTATGTCCCCTGGGCAAGAGCACTGTAGTGCAGGCTGGTTATGGGCATGAGGCGGGCAGCATGCAAGAAGTACACAATTAACTGGGCTAACCCTGAGCACAGGGGGCAGTGTGTGGTCTAGGCAGGCAGCCCCCACCTGTGAAGCCCCCAAGGCCTGAGCTGGATGCTGGCACAGTTCCTGGGCTTCAGCAGAGGTGGAGGGTATGTGGAGGCTGTGGGTTGGGATTCAAGCAACTGGCTCAGCAAGTGCAGATACTTGTGGGGCAAAAGCTGGTGAGACATGCAGGGGGACTGCCACAGCCGTGCTGGCTCCCAGTTCCTTTCTCAGTGGTGAAAGCTGAGTGGCTGGTCTTCAGGACAGGTCACTCCTGCTGAGTGCTGTGGGCAGCCCCCACTTCTCTTCCTTGTTCCTAGCCCTCTCCACATCTCAGCTTTGCCCTCTGGGTTGGGGACTGACAAGGCCGGACCTTTGTGAATGCCATGGCTGGAGAGCCCTGGAATGCTGGAGAGGCTGGTCACTCACCCTGCTCTCCTGGCAAGGGCAAGTCTGTCTGGCCAAGAGGATCCCTCTTGGCACCAAGCAATGCCTGCCTTGGGATTGGGGTGGTGCTGGCAATAAGAAGCTGTCTTCCTTCTTTTCTCATGCAGTTGTTCTCAGGCTGTGATTCCACTGTGTTACTGAAATTCTTCAGAGCTGTTTTTGTTCGTGGATAGCTAATTGTTGACTTTTGGTAGGGGGTGGATTGGCATTTGGTAACATCACTCTGCACCTTAGTCTTAAATGTTTTTCAACAAACCAATAAGGTGTGTGTGTGTGTGTGAGAGAGAGAGAGACAGAGAGAAAGCAAACATGCTAAAGCATCAAAAATTGATAAAGCTCAGTGAATGTTATTTTTCAACTCTAAATTTGAAATGACTGCAGAATACTATTAGTTGAAATATTTCAACTACTGTTTGAAATTAAAAAAAAAAGATAAGGCAGCATGTCTCTGGGGAACACTGGGTTTCGCGTGACACCATGGACGCCTGAATGAGAGGAATGTGTTTTTCCTAAATGTCTAACTCTGAAAGTGTAGTCACTCCAGAATCCAAACCTGAGTCTCAAATTCCGTAACCCATGTTCTTTTTATTAATTTTTAGTGGGCAATAAATTGTCCGTTACGTTCCTTATTTAAAGATTCATGTGCCAAGTTCCAGTCTACTTACAACTAGGAAAACATTCCTTTCTCCTGCTGTGTCATGGTAATTTCATCAGGAGTCACCCTGTGCAGACCTTCTCTGGAATCACAGACCCAAGGACAGCTCTCCAGAGCCAGACCTGCTCAGATGAAGTTCTACTCCAGTTCTCCATTCCTTTAGCATCCACTTCCCACGTTTGGATTAAGTAAAATAATGCATATATAGCACTGAGTAGGTACAGCCACTCAAAAAATATAGCCTAATATTTTAGTAACTAACATTTTGTGCATAAACCTCATTCATGCCTTAGATCATTGTTAATCTCTTATATCCATGCCTTCCAGTGAACAAAGTTTCCTTTTTCTTTTCAAAATAATCTCTCATGTATTTTTCAGGAAAGGTGAGATTATGTGCTAACAAAGCCCCCTCAAATTTCATGGATTAACAGAATAAACAAAAAGTTCTCAGCAGGTTGGCAGGAACTTTGGTCCATTCAGATATTCTGTCCAATATCCGAGTGAAGGAGGTGGTGTCAACCACTGTTCTTAGCCGTATATATCCTCCTCAGCTCAAGTGGCAGGGATGATAGAACCACAGAATCGCATGTAGGACTTTCATCACCTCCCCAATGAAGGGACGCAGGCCACTTTTCCCCACATCCTTGGCCTACCCTGTTCATGGGGTTCATGGGGCTGTGAAGAACCTCTTCCCCAGGCCCAAAGGACCTCTGGCGATGCTTCTCTAGAGCTCCTTGCGTTAATTTTGCCCATCTTCTTAATCTTGCGTTAATGTGGTTACTTTTTCTTTGGTGTGTGTGTATGTTTGTAAACCACTTCAAAGCTTTTTCATGGAACGGGCCTATGGAAAAATAATTTCTGAAGATGTTTCCTGGATTTGTTCACCTTTTTGCTATTTCCACTTTATATTATTACCTTATTTGAGGGTAGCTCTTTGACACTTGGAGAATTTACATCTTTGGGCTTTGTTAGCTTCAAATAACTGACGTCTAGAGAACTCAGTAATCTTCCAGAACTTTTCCACCAAAAATTGGTCCTCAAATTACTTGGAGTTCGCAGTACTATTTTCATGAAACTTCACATGTTTCATGGAAGTAAATGCCTTTCTGGATGTAAAACTTAGTGGAAGAAGATCAATCTATATAAAGCAATGGTGATAATGAACTCTTTCTTAAAACTATTATGCTAAAAAATTATTTATCTTTCCAAATCCAACCTATATTAATTGTGGCTAGTCACCATGAAGAACAAACAGGCATAAAACTCTCAAAGAGAGCTAGTTATAAAACATACAATTGACTGTTGCCAACAATAACCAGGAAATCCTCACAAGTTTATGATTTTGAAAATAAAAGTAATGTGGTTCAGTTTGAAAAGGGATTCAGAACATTAAATGTGTAATCTTTTTATTTTTTATTTCAAGAATTGGTCTGTAAACATGACAACTCTCAGCCTATCTTATTATTTTTGCTTCCATGTGGTCAGAAACAGAGAAGGTATCTTACTTCTCAGGATATTTTGAAATTTCAGTTTCAAATCCTGAGAAACAGACATGGTGGCAGCAGATGCAGAGGAAAACAAAGGGCTGCTGTTGTGAACTTTTTACACTAAAGTGTTTTCTTTTAAATGTGAGCATGATTCCACCTTGAATTGGATTGGAATGTGGGACTGAGGAGGTATAGTTGTTTCAAGGCATTGTTGGGACGTGGAAAGCTGGGAATGGCACTTTCTCCTCTGATGTGGGGATCACTGTCTTCTGCTGCAGAGATGGCATGCTGTACACAAATGTCCCTCTGGAGGTCGGCCGGGGCAGTGTGAGATTACATTCACACACTCAGACTCTCATGCCCACAAACAAGATCTGTTTGGAAGTTCTCCATTCTGCTTCCACAGTCCCCCCTAAACTGCTCCTGAGCCCCCTGCTTTTTGTCATAAGCCAAGATCAAGCCACCGTCCTGTTCTGCTCAAACTGCCTGATGAACTATTCTCGACCTGCTGCTGGTGGCGCCTCCATTCCAAGGCTGGAGAGGTAGTGCAGAGACACTACTGAATAGTGCTCCACACACTGCCTCTGGCTAGGTGCAGCCAGTGTCCATCACCCACAGGATGAAGGCCTCTCATGGGTCTGGCAGGGCTGGGCTTGGCCCTCTCCACCTATGTCCTTGGCTCCCCAACCACTTCCCCCTTGTTCCCCTCACCTCAGCTGAGTCCTTCCTCCCACAGAGCCAGGCCCTTCCTATAGAAGAGGGTAATGGAGGGAACAACCTAAAAACTATCTGCATGAAAACTGTGAGTTGGTGGGTCCCACACAGCACATGCCAGAGTGTCAATGAGAATATCCTCCTCAGTTTGCAGGTTGCCGTAGAGCATACCTGTCCGTCCCATCGGGGCTGACTGGATCCATCCCTTGGAAAGTGCTTATGACTTGGACAGTCTCTGTGCGTGAGCAGGGCATCTCTGTGGAAAGGGACCTGGGGGGCTGAAGGGGAAACCTCTGGCTGGTTTGCTGTGTCGACTGTGCTGCTCTCCATCATGCTGGGTTCATATGTCTCCTTTACACAGGCACAGCCACACATTTTCAGTTTTAGGTAGAGCCCTGCTATCCTTTCCATTGCTTTAATGCCTGCACATTCAGGCAACTACAGACAAGCCTTGAATTGTGAATTCATCCATCACTATCAATTAAACCTGGTCTCTTTGAAACGTGACCCTGATAAGAGCAGGTCCAGCCTTCCTATCTGGTAATAGCAGCAATGGTATGATTAACTGGTTGGAAGTGGAGATGGTGGGACTGGCCGTGAGAGTGCATTGTGTGGCAAGCACACTGTTTCTTGTATGGATTTTACATTTATCTGTGGTAAGGTTATAGGACGCATTAGGAGATTACAGGGACACTGAAGCTGTAGTCCTGTAGCCCCTGTGATGTTTATCAGGATGGGTAGACAGTCCCCTCCTGGGCCTCCTCGCTCCAGTAGCATGATTACTTGTTTTACCTCCTAATGGTTCAACTCCCACTTCACTTCAGCTTTTCAGGATTGCTTGTCTCCGATCTGCTACCATGCTTTTATATCTGACTGAATTGAGATAGATGTTTATGGATGAATCGACGGCTACCTTGTAAATGTGTTTACTCAGCCATAAAGCTGGGTAGTCTCCATGTACCAGGCCAGGTATGTTACAGCCAAATAGAATCTCTCTCAAAAGGGGGATTTATAATAGTAGTTTGTTTCTTTCCTCATTTTTGGCATTCAAATTGGTTTGGGGCCCTGTTGCACAAGTCATGAGGGTTAGTTTCAAAAATCCTAACAGTTGAGAGCTGGAGGGATGCTAAATAATTAGTCAAGTGTACAGATTTAGAAATGGATTGCCCAGGAGGGTGAACTCTGGTCTCAAGTCTCAGAGCTCCCTGGTGTCCAGCAGATTAAGCTTTGATCCATCAATTCCTGTCTGGTGCTCTTTGCATTGTACTGGAAATGAAAGGTAACACAGCTGAGAGCAGTCTCCCTTCATTTTAGTCCTGGCCTCCATGATGGCTTTTTACTAGAGATTTCTAAAAATAAAATTTTCAATCTGATTATATTTAAACATATACTAATTAAAACCCTGGCCATATGACAATTGACAGAGGAGGAGAGACTGTTAATATTGCTGTGTGAATTCAAAGAACAAGATCCCATCTGTTCTAACACTCTGCAGAAAAGCCAATAAGACCAGCCTACCTCTAATCTGTAGGGAACAGGAAAAGAACATAGCTGAAGGAAATACTCAATTTTAAGAGTTAATTTTAGTATCAATCATAAGAAGAATGGGACATATTTAGTGTATTCGGCAGTTTAACTCTGTATATTCTTTCTTTTACTTATTTTGAAACCAAAACCCTTTATAGAACAGTTCTTACCTAGGGCTCTGACCTCAGCATTGACATTCTCCACAAGAACAGACTCTTATTTTCTGTCTGAGAGTTGGTAGATGAGGAGACCTGTCCCTGTAAAAGATGTCTTACTTTGGTCCTTAACCATTTTGGTTATTTTAGTATGGCATATGTTGGTAAATATAAAACACACTTAGAACTGAGAAGTTCTTCCTCTTTAATTTCTTGATCAGGTTTCATCATAGTAAAATGTGTAAATGATCTGAAATAATAGAGCAGTACACTGATTCCATAACATGTAGCAAGTTTAATGTTGAAAACAGAATGAAAACAAAAATTCTCAGCACGTGCATTTTGTTTTTTACCAACTTCTTTTCATCCTAGGCTGACCTTAGCTTACATATTTCCTATCTGTTTTTGCCACTCTATGTAGAGTTCTAAATTTTAAATTCACTGCAGGAAATCCACTAGAGTTCTTTCTGGGAGAATCATGGAAGGGGCATAAATAGTGGCTTGCATTTCTTCCTTTCTGGGTTTAGTGATTTTTTTTTTCCTATTGCCACCTCTCTGGGGACATTCTAGTGTTGAGCTAAATTTCATTATTATTCAAAAAAAAGGATTTTTAAAAAAATTGATAAAAGCCTAACTTACCCTCAACAAATGAGTTTTGCTAATTAAAAGGCTCTGATTTCTAGTCAGTGTTAACACCTGTCCACTATGAAGCCAACATCTTAGTGTGTTAATCCAGGTGGTGGCATATCAGTTGATTGCAGGAATATTTCACCAAGCACAAACAGAGGCAAAAATTAATTATTACTTGTGGGTTTGAATTAATAATTACTCTAATTTCCATTGGCTTCAAACTAAAATAATTTTCAAAGTCAAACTGTCCAGCAAACAGTCTTTATGGTTTGGGGACTATGATTTTGTAAGAGAAAGTCGGAAGATACTTATTTTTCACATCCTTCATTTCTACCCATGCTTAAAACTGTGACTCTTACTTTCTTAAAGCATTAACCTTTACTTTTTCTGAGAGTTAATATTCAGACGAATAGTAGAAGAGTGGCGCATGGGATCTGATAACATTTTCTATGTCATCCCTCTGACATCCTTATGAAAATGTCTTAAGGATATTTATGTTTGTTTTATGTATTCTATTTACATATAGCTTTCCTTATTTCACAAGGCATTTGCTGAAGAATTATGACAGCATATTACAAAAACTGAAGAAATATGACATGTACTTGTGAAGCTTAATTTTTTTTAAGGAAGAGAAGTCTGTGCCTTCTATTCTGCTGGGTAAAACCCATCCAGTACTTATGAAAATAAGTTATTATTAAGCATAACCATTGAGATGGTTTTAAAATACATCTGGAAATTCTCCTCACACTTCCACTGAAAAGATGGAATCCAATTCCTCTCTCCTGACAAGGGATGATCCAGTGACTCGCTTCTGGTGACTCTCGCCATCTCCCAGTGCAGAGTGCGGCGACTCCTGGGCCCCTGCTCCCAGGAGAGCATGCACTGTGGAAGCATGCGTGAGATCCTGCCTGCTCTCTTGAAAACGCTTCACTGGAGAGAGATCCCACAGAGAGACAGTCATAGAAGAAGATACCTGGGAGACCCCAGCATGCAGCCCTCCTGTTTGTCTTCCCAGCCCTGGCACCAGACAGAAGATAGAAGAATCTGGTGATGTCCCACCCCGAGCCACCACCTGACTGGATCATCATGAAGGCACCTGAGCCAGGATTGAACAGCTAAGTCACTCTGATAATGCTTACCCCCAGAAACTGAGAGATGGTAAATGTTGATTATTGTTTTAAGCCACCAAGTTTTGGATTTTTGTTAAGCAGACACCTGGGGCAGCTAATCCCACTGACTTGCAGAGGGTTTCTTATGAATGCTCTTACCTGCAGAGGTTAAGTCATAGGGAAATGTCTTTTCAGCTCAATAGGTCTTTAAGTTCCCCTTTGCTATGGATGTAGAATAATCTGAAATGTATCCAGTAAAGCCTCTTCAAAGCCTCTACTAACAATTCCTTGGCAGGGTCTGAGTCCGTCCTGGCCTGATTTAATTTCAGTGAACTGCAGCAACTCACCTTCTAATTTAGATCCTGGCCAATACTGATCTCTTGGTCCCTGACTGTGTGTGCATGTGTGTATCTTTGTATATGTCCACATGTTTTGTATTTTATCATTTTATCTGAAGTAATAAGTAATAGTACTGTCATTTCTTTATGTACAAAGTGCCAAGTTCCTAGCAAGAAAATATGGTTTATCAACTGAGCTTTAAAACAGACGTAAGAGAACTCTGAGGAAAAAGAATGAATAAAACAAAAGAAAAAAAAAACCCCTGCCATTTCCCCCCTTTATCCACATGAATTTTAAACTCAGTGAAAAATAATTTTTAGTGGTCGAAAGACCTAATTGAAGCTTTAGAATAAATTAGTGGAAAATGTCACAAATACTGATGTAACTATAGTGCCAACTAAGATTATAATAATTTTTAAAAATCTAATCTAATTGACAATTGTCACATCTTTTTCCTTCAAGGGCAAGTTAGTCTGTGGTATGCTGCTTGATTCACTCTAAATTAAAAACAAAATCTTATCCTCCAAAGATGAAATTTTTTATAGAATGAGTAAAGATTGTCCTATCTTCTGAGTTGTGTGGGATTTCACATCTTCCCTGGTCCAAACCTTCCCTTATCATCAGGGACTACATGTTCAGGCACCCAGGAAAGAGCGCATCTTGTCCCATCACTGTCCTTAGTTGGTTCACATAAGCAAGAAAATGGGCTGAGTCAGTGACTATTAAAGATACATATATTGAATCTATTGGTCAGGAAGCTGCTATGTTCCTAAATAGCAAAACAAAAATATTATGTTTCAATTTTAGAAATAAAGGCTAATACATGTATTATAAGACATGTATTTCATAAACAGTGGCAAGTTCTGTAGAGAACTGTGGTATTCACGACATACTTTCCATGGCAAACAAGGCTGCCCTAGCAGTGGGGATTGAGCATTGTGCCAAAGCACAGCTCAGTGAGAGTTGCTTCCAGCCACAGTGTGCACTTTCCAAGTTGGGGCCAAGTTCCTGTGGCATTTCATACTGAGACACTTTGTTCTACACTGCCCTCATCTGGACAGGGCAGAATTCTCATTCCCTATTTTAGTAATTTTAAAGCAAAAGTGTTTCATGTTGGCCTATGGTTTAAGTTAGAATAATTTTAAAATCAAATAGTGGCATATTTTGATGTAGAGTGACAAGTGATCAAAATTAGTTTGAAAGAATAGTATCTTCATTAAACAAAATGAAAGTGTTTTCAGAGATATGTGAAATGTTTTACAATGAAGACTACACAGCAAAGAGAATCTTATACTGGCTTCACAAAGAATGTTGTCTGAGGCCTTGTGCTGGGTGAATTTAATGATGCTTTCCACATAGAGCCACACAGTGTTTGAAATGGTGAGACATTCACACAAGGATGGAAATCCAGTGCTGTGAGTGGTATGTTTTATAGAGGAGGCTCTGAGAAAATGCTCTGGGCATTTCTATTAATAATAGCTAAGACTTATTGATCTGTGTGCTGAGCCCTCACCTGAGAGCTTTACCCTTTGCTTTTTCTTTGACCCTTACAAAAGCCATGAGGTCTTTATTATTCTCTCCATTTTACAGATGAGGTATAGGGAAGTTAAGTGATTTGCTAACTGTCATACAGTAACCTGGCAGATCCAAGATTCAAGCCCAGGCAACTTGGCTCTGGATGTTGTAGCCACTGTATTTCCCACCTGAGGAGAGTAGTTCCTTTTGGGAGCTGTAGTGGTAGGGTATGGAGGGGGAGGTGATTTTAACTAAAGTAATGTGCAAACAGGGAGGCTTTCCTCCAGGAAATTTTTGGCCTTTCTTTTGTGCAGAGTAGGAGAAACTCATTCTGCTTCCTCCTTGGACATAAAGACCCTGAGTATGAAGACATGGTTTATAATCCAAATTTAACAATGGCCTCAAACTGCTCTTAACTTCGGAACATTGTATGACTGACTCAGACTGAACATATTCTGGTTGGTGCTTCACCAAAATTGGTATTTGTTTATCTCATTAATATTTTTCTTTAGGTAAAGATGTGTCTGTAATGCCGCTTCTATTCATAAAATGGAAATGTTTCCTTTCTAGAGTCAAATGACTCTCTGTGACAGGCAACTGAGAGGCGGAAGCTGTGCCATTTAGATGCCCTCTTAACCCAGTTTAAAAAATGCCATCTCTGTGCAAAAGGATGCAAGTCTGATTTGGCATAGCGCTTCCTGTGTACTGCTCTGGTTTTTTGAATGTGTTGTTTTGAGCATTCCTAACATCAGCTTCCTGACATGCAACCACACTTCTGAGCATATCTCCAGAAGGAGGGAATGTGACTGAGCTGTCACACTAGGTTCCTTTCCACCAACGAGGCTTCTCAAACTGTGAGATTAAAACTACAATCCAGCATTGAAACAGAGATTTGGGCTCCTGGTGATGTGGCTGATTCATTCTTTTTAAATAACTCCCCTCATGAGCTGCTGCCTTATTGAGAATTTTGAATATATTTGTGATATATTCCTTCCATCAAGAAGATTCAAATGTGCTGAAAACCCAACATGAACCAATGTATTTTTTAAAACATATGAATGTATTTTTTAAAAAGCAGAATTGTTACTTAGCAACAGGTGTGGGCATGTCCCAGTGTGAGGAAGAAGTGGGGGAAGATTGGTTTCAAAAAGTAAAACATAATCATTCTTGAAAAGGAAAATCCCTTAAGAGGAAATTCTTTGGTGAATCCTTATGTTTAATTGTCCAGATGTCCCTATGTTAAATGTTAAATTTCTACCTGGATAAGTTAGCCAGAAGTATTTTTTGATTTGAAATCATTACACCAACTTCATGTTGTTTGCAGATAAGTATCAATTAACTGAGACCTAAGGTAGTGCTTTTTCTTAAGAACTTCTTTCCTAATCCCAGCATTTCTAGATGTTGTCTCCCTTATGGTCTTCCTGAAAAGTGCAGTCTAGTAATTATCACCCTTGTGAGAAGTGGAGAGAAAGAAAGGTAGTCAAAGGTCAGAGCACTCAGTAACTTAACCACTACATTAAAATTTGGTTTTGTAGGCTGGCTAAGGGTGTGATGCCATTTAAAGCTGAGATTGAGAACATCAACTTCACTTCCGGGAAACCTCTGAGATGAGCCTACAGGCAACTGAAATAAATTACAAATAACCAGGCAAGCACAGTAATTATCAGAAAAAAATCCTCATTTACAAAATGGAAAAAAGAAATCTACTGAGGTTACAAGGCCTCAGATTCATCATTTGCAAATTCCTTTGTAAAAAAAGAGCTAGCTTTTATCTGTCCTTAGTGGATGTAAGGTCTGTGCTAAATGCTTCACATATATGTTTCTTGGGGACCACATAGTGACTCACTGTGTTTATGAAGCAATGAGTTAATCCTATTCATGCAGGCTGGAATGACCAAGCCTTCCATGGGAGAAGATGATCTGTTGAGCCCAGAGGACGTTGTGGTATGCCTTTTTAGACCTATTTGACAACAGCAGTAAATTTTGCTCCAAAAGGTAGATGGCTGCAGATACTGTGAGCATCAAGGAACCTTGCTACCTGAAATTAGAGCTTCTAGGGATGTCAAAATATCAAGTATTTCCTTCTATTACTACTTTATATTGGAATAAATTTGCCAACCAATCCAACACACTCCCAACAAATAGCCTGTATTTTAATATTCACACGTAAGAGATGTTCTTTAAAAAGTTATCTTCTATCAGACTTTACATTCCCTTTGTATCTAAATGCACAAAAGGAAGGTTGAAATTCATATTGGAAATGTGTTTAGTGAGATTCATTTCTCAGTGATAAAATTAGGTAACCTTATTTTATTCATAGACTGTTTATCTTCCAAGATCACACACAGGTTTTCAAATACATTGTCTTGAAGGTCAAATTTAATTCTTGGTGCTGGACTAAAGGGAAAATTGTAGCAAATTAAGAAAGTGTTCAGATAATAACTACCCACAAGAAGACAAAAGGATTGGTTTTGAATTGAAAGGATTAAAAGGATTAAGCTAATTTAACCTGCAGAGAATGGTTATTTAATGAAGATCCTTACGTATACATGCATGACTGCTATACAGGAAATAGCCAGTAACTGTTTTCTATCTTTACTTGAAAAATAATATGGGAAGAAAAAAAATTAAGCAACAGCATAAAGGACTGAATTCTGACTTTAAAAAGGACCTTGACAGAGGGATTATTAAATATGTGGGAGAGAATCAGAATGTCTTTTCTAGAAGTTAAACAAAAGCAAGATATGCTATCTTCTAATTGCCTATTTTAGATGGCAACAAGATCAACTTAACAAATTCAGTTACACTTAGGTTTCTTATATTTTACTTTATTCTATTTAATGCTATTTTTGCATTTAAATTTATGAAAGATAATACTCAAAAGCATTAGAGCAAGGGTAACAAATTCAGCCAGAAACCTTAAAAAGTTCATTGCTATACATGGCTGGTCTAAAACAATCTCTTCAATTTATAGGTGACAGGGTAACCTCTGAGATATCAGGCATTTTCAAGTTTTCATTTGAAATGATTTTTAAAAAAATGACCTCCCAGCATAGGGAATATAGCTAATATATTGCAATATCTTCACATAGTGACACATGGTAACAACACTGACTGTGGTAAGCATTTAATAATGTATATAATTGTATAATAATGTATATGAATCACATCACTATGTACTATGTTGTTCATCTGAAACCAATATAATATTGTATATCAACTATACTTCAATAAAAATCTTTTAAAAAAAGATCTATTTTAAAAAAATGATCTAAAAGAAATTGGGACAAAGATGAATTAATTAGTCAATGTGATTTACTCCTTAAAATAAATCATTTAAACTTATTTAGAATATAGTGGTATTTATAAAACTTCAAAATAGACTTTTGGATAAGTCTTTATAATGGGATGCTTGGAATTTAAAGGTAACATGTAACTAGATGATATACCTGTCTTTCTTGAAGCACAGTTTTAGATTTGCACAAAAACTGAGGATAGTAAAGAAAGTTCTCATGTACTCCATGTACCATTTTTCCTTTGTTAATAAAATCTTACATTTATTTGTTCCATTTCTTACAACTAATGAGTCAATACTGACACATTATGGTTATCTAAAGTCATAGTCTATTCAGGTTTTCTGTTTTTATTGAATGTTCTTTTTCTTTTCCAGGTTCTCATCCAAGACACCACATTTCACTTAGTCATCATGTCTCCTCAGCCTGTGACAGTTTCTCAGGCTTGCCTTATTTTTGATGATCTTCACAGTTTTGAGGAGTGCTGGTCAGGTATTTTTTAGATTGTCCCTCAGATGGAGTTTGCTGTTTTTGTCATGATTAGCCTGGGGTTGTGGGTTTTTAGGAGGAAGATTACAGAGGCAAGGTGGAATTTCCATTACATCATATCAGGAACACATGCTATCAACATACCTAATCACAGGTGATGTTGACCTTGGCCACCTGGCTGAGGTAGTGTTTGTCAGGTTTCTCCACAGCAAAGTTACTCTTTTCCCCACTTCTCACACTGTTCTCTGTGGAAGGAAATCATTCTGTGCAGCCCGCACTTCAGGAAAGAGGTGTTAGGGTCCACCTCCTCAAGGGCAGAACAAATTTTTGCAATTCTTCTGCATGAGAGGTATGTTTCTTCTCCTTCATTTATTTATTTAATCATATATTTATATTAGTGTGGACACAGACATTTATTTTATGCTTTGAGTTGTACTCCAATACTACTTTGCTTATTTGTAGCTCAACTTATTCCACCTTTGGTCATTGGCAACTTCAGACTATCTCCTATGCTCCTTTGTCATACATCCATTACTGGTTTTTCATTTGTTTACTTTCTGGCACTATGGGATGCTCTTGGCTCATTTGATATATTTCCTGCCTCGTCCTAAAACCAACAATTTCTCTAAGTATCCCTGGTTCTTTTAATTGGAAATGGTCTTAGAAACCAAGATTTGCATTGTGTGCTCATTGCTATTGGGAGCCATTGCTTCTAGGCTCACTAAGCTGGCAGAGGAAGGAAAGTACATATGTATATTAACTTGCTTATATACACATATTTATATGTGTAATGATTTGTATCTATATTAAGCTAAATATGTGTTCATACTGGTATTTCTAGCTCTAGTCCATTACCACATGAATCAAATACAACTTCCTTTCCTAGCTTATCTATAAATTTCAGCACCTATGGAGAGCAGCTTGACTTCCACCATCTACCATGCATTTATGTTCAATTGTTTGATGCTAGTATAAACATGTTGCAGTATCAGAGTTACTGCTGGACACCTGTGGAAACAACAACCACAGTTAGAGCACAGTGCTTATATGCAGTTCCTTTGCCTTCAATCTTGCAGAGGCCACGCAATTCCAAATTGCTGAGGGCAGCATCTTTCCTCCAATCCCCTTTAGTTAAGTTGTTTTATACATTCATAAAAACTAAGGTTCTTTTTTACCAGTCTTTATTCTATCCTAATATCTGCCAAACCCCTTAACAATTTTCTAAAAAATATGATGCATTAAGATTTACTCTTAGTGACATAAACTTCTGAGAGTTTTGACAAAAGCATCATGTATCTGGCATTACATTATCATACAGAATAGTTTCATTGCCCTAAAATATCCTGTGTGGTTCATCTTTTCAATGCTGTACCTCTTTCATGAAACTTCTGGCAACCCACTGATCTTTTTAATGACTACTGTAGTTTTGCCTTTTCCAGAATGCGATATAATTGGTATAATACAGTATGTAGCCTGTTTAGACTGCCTTCTTTTGTTTACCCATATGCATTCAAGATTCTCCCATGTGCTTTCATTACTTGATAGTTCATTTATTTTTATTGCTGAATAATATACCATTGTATAGATGTACCACAATTAGTTTATTTGTTCAATATCCTATTGAGAGCATCTTGGTTGCTTCCAGTTTTCGTGACTTTGAATAAAACTACTGTAAATATCCATGTGGACATTTTTGTGTGATCATAAATCTATTGGGTAAAGATCTAAAAGTTTGATTGTTGGATCATATGGTAAGAACTGAGAAACTGCCAAACTGTCTTCTAAACTAACTATACTGCTCTCATTCCCACCCTCAATGAGTGAGAGCTCCTGTTCTCTGCATCTTGGCCAGCATTTGGTGTTGTCAGATTTTGGGATTTTAGTTATTTTAATAGCTGTGTGGTGATATCTCATTATTGTTTTAATTTGCAATTTGTTAATGACTAATGGTGTGTAGATCTCTTATCTTTATTTTTCATCTGTATCTTTATTGAGGTGTCTGTTCAGATTTTTTGACCATTTTTTAATTGGATTTTTTCCCTTATTGTTGAGTGTAAGGATTTTTTGTATGTTTTGGACTCAAGTCCTTTATCAGATACATGTTTTGCAAATATTTTCTCAGGAGCCCAGAGTGTAGTAGGCTCCAACCATATCAGTCTGACTGTGCTGGGCCTGCCATACACATCAAGATAACTAGCATTATCAGGTATGGTGGTAGATTTTATGTCTCAATTTGGTGGACTATGGATGTCCAGATATTTGATCAAATATTATTCTGCTGTGGTTCTAAGACGGTATTTTTGGAAAGGATTAACATTTTAATCAATAGACTAAGTAAAGCAGATTGCCTTTTGTAATGTGAATGGGCCTCATCCAATCAGTTGAAGGCCTGAATGGAATGAAAAGGCTGACCCTTCCCTGAATAAGAGAGAATTTGTCCAAATTCACAATATTCACACTAGACATTGGCTCATCCTGGGTTGGTGAGCATGCTGGCCTTCAGACTGGAGCTACACCATTGGCTCTCCTGGGCTCCAACTTGCTGATTCATCCTACATAATTTGGTACTTGCCAACTTCCATAATTGTGTGAGTCATTTCCATAATAAATCTCTTTATATTTATATCTCTATCTATCCATTATATCATATCTATCTGTCATCTTTTCTATCATCTATCTATTAATCCTACTGGTTCTATTTCTTATTAATACATCAGCTTTCCTTTTCTATTTCTGTGCAGTAAACATACATTTCTACTTTGTAGAACCCACTTATTTTGGAAGAGATGAGTCACTTCGTAGAAAAAGACTCTTTCTGGTCAGTTTGACTAAGTCTACAACAGGACCACTTTCCCGTCAGTATTATCCTTCCTTATATCCCAGGGTAAAAAGCCACAGCCATGCTGGTTGGGGATGCCTGAGTCCCACACCCGAATCTGTTTCTTTGCTGCTGTCGAGCTGTCCAGCCACATTACCTTTGTGATGTTAACTCCTGCAGCAAGGTTGTGCTGAGGAAAAGAGGTAGAGTTCTCACAAGAGCAATGTCTGACTTAGAAAGTGGAACACCACTTTACTTACGCCTTACCCACTCTTGAGCAGTGGACTCAGCTGATTTAGAGTTGCTACAAGGATAGCTCACCTCTGCAATTAAACAGGTCCCAGAATTTGAGCCTTGGAAGTGAAACGGCTCAAGGCAAAGAGCCAAGTTTTCAATCTGCTTGAACAGAAGAGCAACGTTAAAAGAGAAAAATGGCTGCATTGAGGACAGAAGACAGAACTCCATTTCACCTCCATCTGTTTTAGCAGTTAATTTCTTCTCAAGAGGGACATTAAGCCTTTTTACCTGGCAGAGAGGCTCTAGCTGTTTAAACCCAGTGTGGGCCATGGGATGGAGGGAATGATTAGATTTTTGCATTAGTCATAGAAAGACTAGCTGCATATTATTTTCCCCTATGTTTCATCATAAAATATGGACTATCCTTCCACTGACTATTAGCTTAACCAGGTCATTGGAATTCTAAATTTAGAAAGAGGAAAAAACAGCATCTGAGAACTACAGCCAGCACATTTTAGAACATTTGCAGGTGTTTCTGAACAACAGGAACACACTTGTTTACTCACCCTGTGCTTCACCAATATTTTTGGTTACTTTCATCAGTCTTCCTGGACAGTATGACCTTCAGCTCATAAACGAATTCTGTAACAAAGAATTATTGTGAAATTTCTTATTTCAGAAGACTGTACATTTTTATAGACAGTCAAAATACTATTACTTTGTATTTAATAAACTTCAAATTATGATTCAATGATGTTCTGCAAAAATAATTTAAAATAAATCATTTAATGAATTTTTAGGTTTTTACTTATATTTAAACTTATAGTCAAAATTCAATAACTTAAAAGTATTAGACATTCAAGAAATGTCTCGCAACGTTCTCAACTTTTATTTTCCCACTAATTTTTACTTGTGGAAACACATTTTAATGTTTCTTATACATTATTAGGATTCTGGAGTCTTACTGAGAACTTCTAATGTTCTCATCTCATTTTGCCAGTTATTGTCCATTTATATTTTGGTTCAAAGTTAGACTGTATGTGAAGTAATAAAACTTACATTTTAGAGAATAGAAATATATAATTCCAATCAGTCTGTGTCCCTGAATATAACCTTGGTGTAGAGTTGATAGAGCCCAATATCTAGTCATGGTGCTCATTGCCTAAAAGCATACTGAAGCACAGAGAATCATGAGTAAATACTTGTTGAGTGGACCCTGACCCCCACCCCATCCAGGCCAGAATTCAGTGAGAAAATTCTAACCACTTTTTCCCTTATCAGTCTGGCCCACATTACAAGGAGCAACACCAAGGAAAGCCACTGGAAACAGTGAATGTATTTCAGTAAAAGGAGAACATATTTTCTGAATGTTAGAATTGAGAAAATGAGCTTCAGTGAAAAGTCAATATTCTCTCTGTCACCATCGCAAGTTTCATAACCAAAAAGAATGCAACTCACCAAATTACAATATTGTGTTAGTTCCAAGAGAGCTTTTCCTACCTTGATGAAAGTCAGAATTGCTCACAATCTTACCATGTATATAGAACTAAAAATGTAAAGAATCCTTCTTATTTGTGATATTCTTTTAAAAATATCACATATGTTGCATTTTATGTGTTCATCACTTTTGAGGCTGGGGATTGTGAATATGTGTGACTTTGGTTCAGTGAGGGAGCTTCCTTGCTCTCTGCACCTTTTGGTTGGTTGTTTCTAAATAAAGTTATCATGAACTGAGAGGTTCTATAAGGGTCTTTGGTTGAAGAAAGATGTTTATAGAAAATAAGGAAATGCCTTGTTTATGGATTGGATAGGTCCATTTTGAGATGTCTATAAAATCTATAAAGCTTTAATAGGCAAAACTGTTTTTAGTTAGCAGCTTATTAATGCTTGGTTTCTACAGGCCTTCTTGAGATATTTACAGCAGAGTCATGCATCGTGTATTAACAAACAAAAGTTGCTTTTACTGCAGGATTCAATTTGTATCATCACTTCTGATTACTCAATACAGTATTGACTGAAACGGTTGGAGTTTCAGCTGTCCATAGGCAAATAAATAATATTGTCTTGTAATGTATTTCAGGCTGTTTCTTAATTTCCTCCCCAAGTAGGCATCTGGTTTTAAACTTGGCTCCATGTCAGTCTGGAAGTCAATGTTCCTAAGCCTTGCATCTGTCCTGGCTGCTGACCTCAGCAGGAAAATGTTAGAGGCAGTGCGGCAGGGGGCTTCAGGCAGCAAAGCTTTTCAGAACTTTATTTAATTTTGGTTGTTGGCTCAGCTTGCTCATCTGAGACTGCTATTTCCAGCTGCACTGCAAGCTCTCCCACAGTTTAATTCTTTGCTTATTTTTTTTAGAAGTCCTCCATCCAAGCACCTTGGTAATGTGCCAAAGTGTAACGGTGACTTCACACCTCAGCTAAATCACATCTGCAAGGAGAGAAAACAATTTGCAACTGAATCCAGCCTTGCTAAATACCATCTTAACATACTCTCCTTGCTTGTCAGCCACTCTGGAGACTGCTGGGAAAACCCATATTTTTGTCAAGAAATGTATCTATGGTATGATATTCAAATGCAATAGGCTACATGCTTATTGGTTTTTCTACTGACAATATGTCTTTAGAGTCTTTATACAACTCATGGCTTAAATCAAGTCTTGTGCTAAAAAACACCTAAATAGAAAAAGCATACATATTTAACATTTATACTGTTAAGATATAGTCTACTTAGATATGCATGTAGTAGAAATACATTTACCACCCATGTAATTATTAAATGCCCTATACCATTGCTGTGTTAACTTTTCAAAGATTAACATCTGAATCGATGTTATTAGTCTAAGCTTATGTTAGTATTTAAAGATATCCTTAAATAAAATGTCCTGTCTGAAAAATATAAATATTTATCAGTGTGGAATAAATCAATATGGAAGAGGGACTAATCTAGACTTTGAAGATACAGCAGGGAACAAGACAAGTGAAATTTTGGCTCTCATGGAGTTTGGGTATCACTCGCTGTCTCCTGTGTGTGTGCAAGGGAGAAAGCCAGTGAACAGGAAAGTAACCACTTTTATATATAAAGTAAATAGTGTTAAGTGCCATCCAGAGAATTAAATCAGATCATGAGACAGGGAGTCATGGTGTCCAGTTTAGACTGGGTGGTCAGCTGAAGGGATTCTGTGGACACAACTGGACTCTGTCAGCAAGAAGGTGCCAGGAGCATAAGGATCTGTTGTGAAAACATTCTGCGTGGGAAGAATAGCTCATTTAGAAGTCCCAAGACAGGGATGAACTTGGCTTATTCAAGGAACAGGTGAGAAGCAGCCATGGCTGGAGAGCAGCAAGTGATTGGGGAGGACAGGGGAAGAGGAATAAGTGTGGGATGTCGGTACAAATGTGAACCATGCAAGCCGTGCACACTGTTTTGGGCACCAAGCTAAGCACCCTGCATCTTCATGATGGTTCATGAGCACGGTACTCGCATTACCCTCCTATTGTAGATGAGGAAGCCATGGCACAAGACATCACTATGGCTGTCTCAGGTCACACAGTGGTGATATGGCTCTACCTTCTTTGTCCTCAGACACTCCACCAAATAAAAAGATTAGATTCCATTTGAAGAGTGGGGAGAGTGTTGCACTGGAGTATTTTGCCACGAGGGTGATTGGTTCTGCTTTCTGTTTAAATGATCAGTGTAATTATGATTATGCCTTGGGGATGCCCAGTGGGTGGGAGAGGAAGCAGACAGGGGTGGAAGCAGAAAGGGAGGCTGTGGTTACAGGTAAGCACGAGGTATCAGTGGCTAATCCCAATACGGAAGTATGGTATTTGACAATCCATATGTGATGGTATGTGAGATATGTTTTGGGACAAAGCCAATAGGATTTACTGACTGATTCAGTGTGAGGGGTAAGGGAGAGAATCAAAGATAACTCCTAGCTCTTCAGATGATTGAGAAGAATATGATGATGATTCACAATGATCATGATAATGGTATACAGCATTCAAACGGTGTTTGCTGTGTGTACTGGGCATGGTTGTAACTCATCAAAGCCTCATTGCAACTGTAGGAAGGTACTCTTATTGTCTCCAGTCTCTAAATATGAGAAAGCTGGTGTAGTAAGAGAGTTAGTAATTCACCCAAGGTTGCACAAGTAGTCAAGGGATGGATCTGAACCCAAGCCACCTGGCTATGTCATCTGTATGCTTAAGTTGTTCTATACACATTCAAATTTGCTGTTGTTTCCTGCACTTAATAGCAGAGAGCTGGACTTTTCTTTTAGGAATAAGAGGAAATCAAGAGTTCTACTGGTTGTGTTAATTCTGAGATGGCTACTGGACATTTATGTGAAGATGAGACCAAGCACTTTGAAATATGAATTTGAGGTTCTGTGGTGACATAAGTCTTGGCAGTTATGGGTACATGGATGAGACTGAATGCCATGCCATGCAGCTGGATTGTATCAGCTGTAATAGTAATGGCTAACACTTAAGTAGCATTTTCTGTATTCCATATATAAGGACTTTGTATACATTGACTAATTTAGTTTTCATAATAATTGCTTTAGTTAGAACTATATCTAACTATTCTCATCCTCATATTTTATAGATTGGAAAATTGAAGCACCAAGTCATTATGCCATACAGACAGAGAATGTGAATTTCATTGTGAGGGTTAAAAGAAGTAAGTTTAATGCTTAGAACATAGAAAATATTAAAAAGTGTTAGTTATTATTATTAGTAGTAATAGTAATTGTCTCTATTGTGACCATATTCTTGTGTGTCTTGTCAGACCCTAGCATAATGTCAAATAAATGAAGTTTTAACTGTGTGAAGGTCTCAGTTTGGTGAAAGAAAAGCAAAAAGGAAGAGTTCCTCCTTTACTATGTCTTTGCTGCTAAAAGAACATAAGGAAGTGAATCTTGGGAGAAGAATCAGACAGACAAAAATAATAATTTGGGATCAGATTGTTCTGCAATGCCGCTTACTATATCCACATGCAGATGGATAGAATAAAAATATTGTCTTTGGTTATTGCAGCATGGACCATTTTTTCATCTTCTACACCTGCAAGAAATTATTTTGGATTTAGGAGTCTTGCTGATACTTCCTCAAATCCCCATTGTGCTGTGACATTCTTTGATGCAAGTGAAATGGCACAGAATTTAGAATGGAAAAACATATTTTCCTTACGGAGTCTAAGTTTCAAGTTTTTTTAATCCTGGGAAATTACATGATGTGCTGGTGTCAATGGATACTTTTCCAGAAACTTGTCTCTCTCAGTTTTCTTTTCCCAAAGAGCTGGGGCTTTCTTTGGTGCCTCATGTGATGGCATCACTGCTCTTCTGGGGCATAGGGCAGACTTTTCTCTGGGCAGTGAAGTTCAGTGATTCCTTTTCCTGAGTCATTCGGAACAGGACTGACTCTATAAACCCACGAGAGAATACACAATGTAGGAAACAAGATCACCTAATCATCTGGTGCATCTTTATTTCCTGCTTTCCCATAAATGTCTGGTAGCATGAGCTCATATTTATAGATTTCAATTTTGTCCATATCATAATTGCTGTTTGTCTTGGAATTCCAAAGTAGTAGGAGTAATAGTTTTTGAGAAAAAACTATTTTGGTGTTTTGTGATTTTGCAGTCAAATGTTCATTTGGCTGACAGATACTAGTTTTCTGGGCAACTGTGGATGATATTAAACAGAGGCTCACCAGGGAGGAAAGAGGAGTCAAGCCACACCTAATGGTAGTTGTAGGTCAATGTTAGGTGTAGTTTCAATTTAGGCTACAGACTATGTTCTGTATGAAGTAGATTTTAATTTAATTTTTAAATTAAAATTTATTTTTATTGAAATAATATACATATATAATTTAAAACTCAGTCCTCCAAAATTTATCATTCAAAACAGCAATTTTCTATCCACCCCTTCAAACCTCTGAATCTTCCTTCCCAGAGGCAACCATATTCACTTATATCTGATTCATCTTGTCCCTCAATATTCCTAAATAAATGTTAGATTTTGTTATTCTCGGTTAAGGTTAATTTATTTAGCTCATCTACACAAACTCTTTGCTACAATAATATGTCCATTCCCTATCTTCACAATAAAAGCTTCCCAAATATTGAAAATTTTGGTTAAATTAATATTCAGTGCTTATAATTATGATGATGTAGATATTGTTCAAGGCTGAGGCATAAGTCCATGGTATGCTATGATTATATTTCATAACTTCATAATTTTCATCTTAGAATTAAAATGTCTTTCTAAAAACCAGTTAACTATGTTTTATTTATATAAAAATTTCAGGCATTCAGATGTTTTCAGATATTGGGAATGAAAGAACAATATCCATGTATATATACCACTCTGTTTCAGAAGTAAATTTTTACAAATACCACTGAAGCCACTGATAAACTGTTTTTAAATCACATTTCCTTCCTTGCCCATAAGAAGTAAACACCATAACATTTCTGGTTATTAACTATTTCCATGAAGTATTTTGTATTTGTGTTCTTCATTTTTGTTGCCTTTTAATCAACTGTATCTTCTGATTTTTCTATTTATTTAAAAAATTTCTATCTTCATGTTCTTAATTTTTGAGAAATCTTATTTATTTATTTATTAAGAGCTTCTTGTATAGAAATCTGTTCTTATCCTATATCATTTTATATTTGTTATTCTCAATTCTACGAGAATTCAATGCTAGATTTCCCCATACCAATTAAAATTTTTGGGCCAGTTTTTACAAAGAGACCTCTTAATCTCCCATCTGTAATATGTGTTTAGTCCAGTATTCCAAGATATATGGTACTTCGAATTTGCACACCTTTCTAGGGTGTGTAGAAGGAATCAGATAGTTCCTGTGAGGCATTTCTCTCTGAACACATGTGGATTTTCAACTTCCTCTACCTTTTTCTGGGAGTACCTATTATCAGTATATTTTGCTGATCATATTGGCTTCCATGTTCTCTCATCATGTTTGTCCTTGAAATTTTATGGCTTCTTACTTCTTTCTTTGTCATTTTAGTGAGGTTTGCAGAAGGAGTGGAGATCAGTGCATGTATTTACTCTTCCATTATTTGGGATTGATCGCACAATTTGGTATTTTCTTCATGTAGTCAATGGCTATGTCTCTGATTAAATAATGGCACGATTTTGCCAATAAAATTTCACTTCACTATCTTAATATTTACTTTATCTGACAAGTGAATAACTTTTTAAATACGAAATTATTGGAAATTATAACACAGCTCCATATAGCAACATAACAAAGTAATAAAGATCATTGTCACACAGAGCTGGTCTCAGAATCTGGTTCTACCTAAGTGCTTTGCATCTTTAAATCAGGGCCAAGACCAGGATGAGGCAAGTAAAATTTAAAAGGCTGACAAAAAATTCAGTAATCAAAATAAATAATATATTTTTAAGACTAATTTTTAGAAAGGTTTTAGGTTCACAGAAGAAGTAAAAGGAAGGTACAGAGATTTTCCAAGTACTGCCTACCCATATATGCATAGTCTACCCCATTATAAACATCCCCCATCAAAGTGTTGTGTTTATTACAATTGATGAACCTACATTGTCATATCATAACCACCTAAAGGCTATAGTTTTTACATTAGGGTTCACTCAATGTTATATATCCTGTGGGTTTGGAAAAATGTATAGTGACACCTATTTTTCTTTGTAATATCAAACAGAATAGTTTCACTGCCTTAAAAATCCTCTGTGGTCTGCCTGTACAATCCTTTCTCTCCCCAACCCCTGATCATTTTATTGGGTCCATAATTTTGCCTTTTTAAAGAATGGGTCATAATGTGGTAATCATACAGTGTGTAGCCTTTTCAGATTGACTTCTTTACTTAGTAATATTTAACTTATCCTCCATGTCTTTTCATAACTCAAGAGCTCATTTTTTTCCAGTGTTGAATACTATTCCACTATCTGGATGTTCCAGTGTTCACTTATTCATTTGCTCACTGAAGGACATCTGGGTTGTTTACAAACCCTGGCAATTATAAATAAAGCACCTATAATAATTCCTGTGTATGTTTTTATGTGGACATAGGCTTTCAACTCCTTTGAGCAAATACCAGGGAGTGTTATAGCTCAATAAGAGGATGTTTAATTTTGTAAGAAACTGTAAAACTGTCCTCCAAAGTAACTGTAGTGTTATCAATAGTATTTTGGTGCAATATTAGGAAAAAATCAAAATTAGAAAACAATTCATAATGTAAAAAACAGCAAGATTTGAAATAAAGATAAGATCAATATTAGTGTCAGTATATGCCCAGGCATATTGAAGCATGATGCAAAAGAAAGAATCAGTAAGTGGCACTCATTTTTGTCTTATTTTGTATTTTTATTTGTGTTTGTTTCCATTAATGCTTTTCGCACTTTAACAAGCATATGAATGTACACTCTGATTCAGTAGTCAGAACATGGATGGAGTGGTGACTGCAATTCTACATTCCTTTTCCTTTTTTTAGCAATTAAATTAAAACATAATTTTATACTGAAGTACATACAATAAAATGTACAGATCTTAGTGTACAGCTTGATGAATTTTTGACATACATATAAATTCAAGCAACCATAGTCCAAGTCAAGATATCAAAGATTCTCATTAATTTTTTCCCCAGTACCCATTTTTCAAGAACTTAAGATTTTCAAAACAGTTCATCATGGATCTTTTGAATCACTTTAGTTTTTTTATGTTCCATCAAAATATTGTTTATATTGATTATTGAGTTTCTGATGCCCTTTAAGACTTTGCACCTGATATGAGACTGTTTACTTCACCTTAAACTCTTAGTTTACTCCTCTAAAAACTGTAGATGATAGAGATATCTATCTCAAAGGATTGTGGTGGAGATCTAAAGAGATAATATGTATTAACTTCTTATCTACTTCACATATAATAAATGATCAATACATTTCAACATTAATATTATTACTGGTACTACACACTAGTTCTATAATTGTTCAATCATATCCAAATCCTATGTTTTTGGGAAGGAAGGGTTGAAGCAATTGGCCTGTGATCCATTTCTTTTCCTTCTATAAAGGGGATGTTCCCAGAGAAAGAACATAGGTGATATTATCTAATTTTCTTGCAAATATGATGAAAGCTAAAATTGCTAGGACTAGAGAGTCCTTACCTGAGGAGCTGTCAGTAGGATGTCCCTAGCTGAGTGTTGCTGATGGAAAGCAAATCTGTAACTATGAATTAATGATTTATGTTTCTCCAAAAAAAGTCACATTGTCTATACAATTTTCCATAGTATAAACTAGAGATGTATTATAATTAAAATTCTCTTAGTTGTGTGATTGTGTGAGGTGGCCACATCTGGTACTCTGAGCCAGACAGACCAACCAGTGCTCTCCTAGAGGGACCTGGGGAACCAGTCAGGTGGTCTTAGGCCTCTCTTCTTTGCCTGTATTTCTTAGTTGTTGATATTATTTAAATTATTTGAGAATAATAAAGCTTGATTAAGGGAAAAATCTCAGTAAAATCGTAAATTTGATTCATGGAAAAGTTTATTTGCCAAACTGACCTTTCGGTTTTGTTTCTTGTGCGAGGTACATGTCGGTCACGAGTCAATGGCAGCTTTGCTCTGGCGCCATGTACTTTCTTCATTTTACACTCAGGCTAAAATCTCATTCATCATCCACGGCATCTTGTTTCACAGCAGAGGGAAAGAGAAATGATTATGCTTTGGCCCTGTAAGCCTCTAGTTGGTCATGGTATACATCACCTGCATTCATACTTCATTCACCAAAGACAAATGTGTGCTTCTCCCACAGGGATCTTTCTCTAAGTCACGTGGAAATAGACATAGATATACGCAATTTTCCTACAATGAAGAGATTGAACACTTAGTAACAGTATTTCAACTCACTACAAAAGGAAGGGAAAGTAAACTTAATATATTGAACTTCTTAGGAATACTAATGTAGTAGTATCACTGAAGAGTAATTGAAATGACAAGAAGAGTTGTGTTTTGATATATGTTTGTACCTCAATTAACCAGCTTTGAGAGTTCTTAATAGATTGATGTTTAGTTAAGTACAATAATTGAGGAAAAACATTGGTATATCAAAATACACTACAATTTAAATTTGAAGGTATTTTCAGTGAGATTCAAGGGAACACAGAATGACAGCTAAATGAAATAAAAAAATAAAATACAAACAAACTAAATTCAACAAAGAGATAAAAACAATAAACAAAGAACGAGGCAGAAACTCTGGATCTTAAGAACACAATGACTACAATGAAAGATTCAATAGAGATCTTCAATATCAGACAATCGAGCAGGAGAAACGATTAACAAGTTATAAGACAGGTCATTTGAAATTACTTAGAGGAACAAAAAGAATGAAAAAGAGTGAAGAAAGAGTACAGGGACTATGGTGGCACCATCAAAATAATATACATATGTATTTTTGAGTGTCCTCAAAGGAGAAAGAACATGAAAGGGGCATAAAACTTGTTCTAAAAATAATGGCTGAAAACTTCCCAAATCTGGGAAGGGGAGTGGATATCCAAATTCAGAAAGTCCAAAGGACCTCAGATTGAACCTCAAAAAGTCTGCACCAATTTACATTATAATAAATTGCCAAAAGTCAGAGACAAAGAGAGAATTTTGAAAGCAGTGAGAGAAAAGTGAACTACCACACACAAAGGAACCCCATAAGACTATCAGTGAATTTTTCAATAGAAACTTGCAAGCCAGGAAAAAGTAAGGTGAAATAAAAAAACAAAACAAAACATGCCAAACAAGAATACTATGCTCAGTAAACTGTCTTTTAAAAATAAGAGAGATAGTTTTCCAGACATACAAAAGCTAAGGGAGTTCATCATACTAGACCTACCTAAGAAGAGGGGCTAAAGGGAGTTTTTCAAAGTGAAATGAAAGGATTAGGAACTGCAACAAGAAAGCATATGAAAATATAAATCTCACAGGTAAAGATCAATATATATATAAACAAATACAGAATAATTTAACACTGTCAGGGTGGTGTGTAAATCACTTTCAACCCTTGTATAAAAATTAAAAGACAAATGTATTAAGAATAACCATAACCATAGAGGTAGGTTATCAGATATAAAAAATAAAAAGATGCAAGTTCTGATATCAATAACATAAAGTTTATGGGGTAGAATTTATTTATGCACTTGAAGTTAAGTTGTTACCACCTAAAATAGACTGTTGTAACAACAAGGTTTATGTAAGCCTTATAATAACCTCAAAGAAAAAAGCCACTGCAGGTACAAAAAAAAGTAAAGAGAGAGTAATCAGCAAATCACAAAGGACATCAGCAAAAGAGGAAGAGAGGGACAAAAATCCTGTGAAATAGACTGAAAACAATTAACAAGATGACAATAGTAAGTTATTATTTATCAAAAATTAACACACTATGTAATGGATTAAATGCACTGACCAAAATACATAGAGTGGAAAAATAGGTATTAAAAAAAGATCCAACTATATTCAGTAACAAGAAACCCACTTTAGATTTAAGGCCATACGTAGGCTGGGAGTGAAGGGACAGAAAATAATAGCCAAAAAATAGAAGTGGTGGGAAAACTTTCAAATTCTTTTCAGGAAGCCAGTATCACCCTGATACCAAAGTCAGAGAAAGACACCATCAAAAAAAGAAAAATACAGGCTGATACCCCTGATGAACATGGATGTGAAAATCCTCAACAAAATATTAGCAAACTGAATTCAACAGCATATTAAAAGGATCACACTTTGTGACCAAGTGGGATTTATCCTTGGGAAGCAAGGATGGTTTAATATATGCAAATAAATCAATGTGATATTATCCAAATGAAAAATAGAAAGTCACACATTCATCTCAATTGATGCAATTAGACAATATCTAACATGCTTTCATTATGAAAAACTCTCAATTGATGCAATTAGACAATATCTAACATGCTTTCATTATAAAAAACTCTCAACAAATTAAGTATAAAAGGAACTTATGACAACACAGGCCCACAGTTAACATATCAAAGCTTTTCTTCTAAGATCCGTTATAGGACAAGGCTGCTCACACCCACCACTTCTATTCAACAACTGGAAGTCCTAACCAGAGTAATAGAAAAGAAAATGAATTAAAAAACATGCATATAACAAAGGAAGAAGTAAAATGGTCTCTTTTTGGAGATGACATGAACTTATATAAAAAACTCCAAAGATTCTGCAAAAAAGTCTATTAGAATAAAGAATTCAGCAAAATTGCAAAATACAAAATCAATGTACAAAACCAGTTTCATTTCTATACACTAACAACAAATTATCTGAAGAGGAAATTAAAGAAACCTTATTTACAATTGCATCAGAAAGAATAAAACACTCAGGAATAAATTCAAACAAGAAGATGAAAGACTTATGCACTGAAAATTATAAAGCACTGATAAAAGAGATTAAGCAGATGCAAATAAATTGAAAGACATCCTGTGTTCATTCATTGGAAGAATTAAATTGTTAAAATGTCCATACTGCCTAAAGTTATGTACAGATTCAATGCAATCCCTATCAAAGTCACAGGAGCATTTTTTACAGGAATAGAAAAAAATGATTCTAAAATTCATAAGGAACCACAAAAGACCCTAAATAGCCAAACAAGTTTGAGCAAGAACTACAAAGTTGGAGGCATCATACTTCTTGATTTCAAAATGTGTTGCAAAATTATAGTAATCAAAACAGCATAGCACTACCATAAAAACAGACATACAGAACAATGTTATAGAGCAGAGCTCAGAAGTAAACCCATTCATATACAGTCAACTGGCATTTGAAAATGGTGCCAAAAACACATAATGGGCAAAGGATAGCCCTGTTGATAAATGATGTTGGGAAAACTGGATAGCCATATACAGAAGAATGAAATTCGACCCTTATCTCATGCGGTATATGAAAACTGACTCAAAATGGATTAAAGACTTAAACAAAGTAGTTTAAGACATAAAAGTAGTAGAAGAAAATAGGAAAAATGTTACTGGACATTAGCCTTGGTA
Organism: Manis javanica; assembly: GCF_040802235.1. Classification (NCBI taxonomy): domain Eukaryota; kingdom Metazoa; phylum Chordata; class Mammalia; order Pholidota; family Manidae; genus Manis; species Manis javanica. The sequence goes on along the minus strand of NC_133157.1, from coordinate 97,256,100 downwards.
ATAATTTCTTGAGTGTAACACTTAAAGCACAACAACATAAGCAAAAATAGTCAGGAAAGACTACATCAAACTAAAAAGCTTTGTTTTGCACAGCAAAGGACACCACCAATATTAAAAAGGCAACAACATATGCAGTGGAATAAAATATTTGCAAACCATGTATCTGATAAGGGGTTATAGCCAAACTACTTAAAGAATTCATACAACTCAAATATAAGAAGAAAACAGCCTAATTGCAATATGGATTAAGGACCTAAATAGTCACTTCTCTAAAGACAGACAGACACACACACACACACACACACACACACACACACACACACACACACACAGCTATGTAAACAGATTATATGAAAAAGGTGCTCAGTGTCACTAATCACCAGGGAAATACAAATTGAAACCACAGTGAGATGTAACCTCTTACCTTTTAGGTTGACTCATAAAGAAAACACACACAAATATTGGTGAGGATGTAGAAAAGAGGGAACCTTTGTACACTTCTGGTGAGAATGTAAATTGGTAGAGCTGCCATGGAAAACAGTCCTCAAAAATTTTAAAACACAACTATCAAGTGACCCAGCAATTCCACTTCTGGGCATATATCCAAAGGAATTGACATCAGGATCTTGATGAGATATCTGCACTCTCATGTTCACTGATAAATTATTCACAATAATCAGGACACTGAAGTAATTTAAATGTCTATCGATGGATGACTGGATAAAGAAAATGAGAAAATGTGGTGTACATATATGCACAACAAAATATTACTCAGCCTTGAAAAAGGTAGAAATCCTGTCATGTGCTGCAAAATAGAGGAACCTGAAGGACATTTTGCTAAATGAAATAAACCAAATACAGTAATGCACATACTATTATATCACTTGTATGATGAATCTTCAATAGTCAAACTCACAGAAGTAGAATGTGTTGTGGTGAATACCAAGGGCTGAATGTAGTAACATTCTCATAGCCTAAACCTCTAAAACTTAGTAACAGTGACTTTCCCTTTTCTTTATAGTGATCTTTAGGCTATACAGTGATCTGTACCTGCCCACAATTCCAATGGATACAAAAAATGGAAGTAGGAGAAAATAACTAGTCAGTAGGATTTTAAGTGAAGAAGTATTAGTCAAAGAGCAAAAAGTTTTGTTTATATAAGATGAATAAGTCCTAGATATCTGCACAGCATAGATCCTTCAGGTAACAGCACTGTATTGTACTCTTAAAATTTGCTGAGGGTAGATCTTTTGTTATGTGTGCTCATCACAAAGTAATAATAATAATATTATTAATAATAATAGAAGAAGGAGCAGTTAGTGGAAGAGGAGAAGGGGCTATAAGAGTGTGAGAGGAAACTTTCAGAGGTGATAGTTTTGTGGAATAGATTATAGGGATGGTTTCATGGTTATTTACTTGCTTCCAGGCTGATCAAATTGTATATATTAATTATATACAACTTTGTTTATCAAAAAAAGGGAATGAGCTTTTTCTTGAAATATGCTTTCCTTATTACAGGAATTATGCATTATAATTAAAATACATATTAATATGTTTGTGTTATATAAAGTAAGAGTAAATATATTGTGCCAAGATCATTTTCCATTTTATTTTATGGGTGTTTCAGTAGTTTCTGCTCATTCTATTTGAGATAGGAAGCATGAAAAATATTTTGTTTTAATATGTTTAATTAGCTGAATTAAGTTCATTATACAAAGACAAAAGTTTTTGCATGTAGTTGTGTTTTTTAACCTCAGTTTGTGATACAGGTATCAGTCAGTATCAAAATCTCTTGAGGAGAATGTCCTTTAGGAATAACATGAAAAACACCACTTTTAAAAAGCTGAACATTTTTGATAACATTTAAACATTTTAAATAACTCCATCTTATGTAAAATTGAGATCTTAGGAAAAAAGCAATTGCTTCTTTCTTGCTTAACAAATTTTGCCCAAACAGGTTTGCCTGCCTTTGGATGGTTCTATTCGATTCAAATTAATGATTCTCATGGCCTAAGCCTCTAAAATTTAGTGACAGTGACCTTTTCCTTTTCTTTTTAGTGATCTTTGTATACATGGTCACAATTCCAATGAATACAAAAAATGTAGTAGGAGAAAATCACTCATCAGCAGTATTTCAAAAATTGTATTAGGGTATCTCAGTAAGAAAATTTAATACTTAGTAGGGAAAACTGAGGAGAGAAATGATGACAAAGATAAACAAATATTTTGAACCTTATGAAGAAAAAGAAAAATCTATTTTTAAAAAAGCAATCAGAACCCAAGAAAGGAAAGGGACTGGGGAGGATGGGTGGAAAGGAAGGGATAAGGGGGAAAAAGGGACATTATGATTAGCACACATAATGTAGGGGGAGGGACACAGGGAAGGCAGTATAACACAGACGAGACAAGTAGTGATTCCATAGCATTTTACTATGCTGATGGACAGTGTCTGTAATGGGGTATGTGGTGAGGACTTGATAATGGGGGGGAGTCTAGTAACCATAATGTTGCTCATGTAATTGTACATTAGTGATACCAAAAAAAAAAAAAAGCAATGTGAGTACATAATATTAGCAAAAGGGGTTAACAGGAGAGGGATGAAATTTTATAAATATAAAAGGAAAGATATGTATTATGGAGGGATGCTAGCACTTCTTAGCAATTTCAGAGTGCTTTTCATCTTCAAAGAATCTTGCATGTTAACTAATTAATCCTTCCAACACCCTTGTGACGTAGATGTGACAAACAAGGACAGAAATGAGTCTAAAATGACTAATCTACCAAGCTCACTGGTTGAGAACGATTTATGAAAGCACGCTAATTACTAATGAGGAAGCTCCTAGGTAAGGATTTTATAGAGAATATTGTGAATGTGTGTGTACTTTCAAAATTTGTTTACTGCAATGTAAAACAAATTATTTAAAAAATGAATTTATCACTACTTGAGCTCAGTTAATGCTAGAATAATGTGAAATTTTGAAATAATCCAAACTTAAACCACAATTTTAACTGCAGTTAGTTATTTGCTTTTTATGACATGTAACTGTTGCTTTTAGATGATAAGTACCAAGTATTTAAAACTTTAGTGATAGAAGCAACTGTTGTTGGGGGCTTATTGTGTGCCCAGTCCTATAACATGCAATTTGTATATATTTTTCTTAAATATCCAAATGTCAGGACAAGTATGCAAGGCCCAAACTACCAAGGCAGATGAAAGATATGAAAATTTTAAGATCTAATTCACCAGCCACTTACTTTGGAAACTTATATTGAGGCTCGGGTTAACTTTTTAAAGAACTAAGTCTCTATTTCTCTCACTGTCCACTGTCCTATTATGATAGCGGCATATCTTTCCCCAAACTTGCAGAAGAAAATAGCATGAGCTCATGATCACCTTGGAATGATAATAGTAGTGCCAGGCTGTTGGTACCCAGAGATGACAGTAGCAGAGAGTCACATTATCCACTTACAGTAACAGCCATTCCATTGCAGGTTAATAGAATAACAGCAGTGAGCTGCAAAGTTATAAACCTGCTAACATATCATCATTCTTCATTCCTTCCTTTGATGATGATTCTCACTGTAAGCTTTAGTAGCATTACAGTGTTGCTCTTAAAATAGTTACTATGGCCTTTGAAACAGTATTGATACACTAATGATGAATGGCTAAATATTTCCAAAGGGAAACCTGACTGCCTTTTCTGCACTACAGCTACAAAATTTCCTCCCAATGTATAAGGATGGAAGGGCAAAACAGGGTTGAAACCTCACACTTAGTGCCACAATATATTATGTGAGTATCTATCTCCTCCCATCCTTCCAAAAAATAAAAAATGGATTTTCATCTCAGTCCATAATTTCCTTAGCATTTTATTTGGGTAGCTAACATCATGTTTATTATTGCCTAAGGTTTTCAAGTATGATGCATAGTTGCAGAGAGTTTTCATTTAGACATTCAATTAACAAATGTTTATTGAGTAGTTACTATATGCCAAGTCCCCATTTTAATCACTAGTGATACAGTAGAGAATAAGACACGAATTAGGAGGCTGATCCAGGAGCACTGATAATGAAGAGCTATCCATTTCTATTTGGTCACAAGATTCAATGATTGTACTGTTTTAAATTTCTGTATTTTTATGTTGCTACCCGGGATCATTTCCTTGTGCCTGAAGAACAACCTTTATTTCTTTAAGTTTCAATCTGTTGACAACTGATTCTCCTATTTTTTGTATTAATGGAAAGATCCAAATTTAACTTTCACTTTTGAAGGGTATTTTCCTGTATATGAAATTCCAGTTTGAGGATTAAAGATGGTGGTGTGAGAGGTGAGACAAAGGCTTCCTCCTAAAACCACATATAATATGAAAATATAATTAAAATAACTAATCCTGAAAGAGCAACAGGAAAGAGGACTGTGCCAAATTGCATACACATGGAGAAAAGAATAAACTTCACGGAACAGAGTAATGTACCGAAAGCAGAGGCCCAGCAGGACCCAAGCCCTTCCTCCACCCCAGTTCACTGGCGGGTGGAAGAGAAATGGAATGGGGAAGGAGTGGAGGACTGGGACTGCTGAATACCTAACTCTGGAGATCTGCTCTGGGAGCACAAACTTACATTTCATGGTGCTTGTATGGTACTCTCATGATTAGGGGTTTGGAAAGCTAAGATAGGCAGAATTCCTGGAGATACTGAGATTCAGCTGCTTGTGGAAAGCAGGGATCCATATCAAGCTGCTTTGGGACAAAAGAAAGGCAGGCAGTCTGAGTGACTTTCTAACAGCAAGAGGGCTCCTAAAGGGGCAAGGATTCCACAGAGCTTACTGCTCAGGAGAAAGGACAGGTAGACAAAATTGTCCGGGTGCACTCTGCCTGGCAGGTTGGGAGCTTTCATGATCTTCAGGAGCTCCAGCTCCCTGGCTGGATACACAGCTCCAAGGACCCCCTCTGTGATATGCAGCCTACTGCACCTTTCACAGCCAGCCCGACCTGGTTCACAAACTGGCAAACCCTACCCTGGAAGTAGGCCAGCCAGAGGGAAGACCTATCTACAGCAACTACAGCCTTGGCCCCTGGTTCAGGCAGTGGAGACAGGCATAGCAGCCAGGAAGCAGGAAACAGCTCTTTCCTCCCCCCAGGTACCAATACCACTCCCCTGTGACCCCCAGCATTGCTTCAGGGGCTCAGCATCTTCAGAGAATAGACCTTCTGGGCACTAGAGGGTGACATATTCAAACACAAAATGCCAAAGGAACCTGGTTCAAAGTAAAATTTTGAATACAACTCCTGAGAAAGTTTTAAATAACATTGACCTCATGAATCTTCCTGAAAGGTATTTCAAAATAAAAATCATTGACATGCTCATGGAGGCACAGAAAAATATTCATGAACTCGGGAATGAATTCCAGATGGAGATCCAATCATTCAAGAGCACAATGGAGGGTATGAAAAGCAAATTAGATACAGTGGAGGAGATGATGAATGAAATAGAAACTAGAGAAGAGGAATACAAAGAAGCTGAGGTACAGAGAAGAAAAAGGATATCTAAGAATGAAAGAATATTGAGAGAAATGTGTGACCAATACAAATGTAAGAATATTTGCATTATAGGGGTATCAGAAAAAGAAGAGAGAGAAAAGGGGATAGAAAATGTCTTTGAGGAGGTAATTACTGAAAATTTCCCAAATCTGAGGAAGGAGATATCCTCTCAGGCCATGGAGATGCACAGATCACTCAACATAAGGGACCCAAGGAAGACAACACCAAGACATATAGTAATTAAAATGGTAAAGATCAAGGGTAAGGACAGACCATTAAAAGCAGCCAGAGAGAGAAATAAGATCACATACAAAGGAAAGCCCATTAGGCTGTCATCAGACTTCTCAGCAGAAACCTTACAGGCCAGAAGGGAGTGGCATGATGTATTTAATGCAATGAAGCAGAAGGGCCTCAAACCAAAATTACTTAATCTGGCAAAATTATCATTTAAATTTGAAGGAGGGATTAAACAAATTTCCAGCAAAAGCTGAGAGAATTTACCTCCCACAAATCATCTCTACAGTGTATTTTGGAGGGACTGCTATAGATGGAAGTGTTCCTAAGGTTTAAGAGCTGTTTCCAGATGTAATAGAATCACAGTACAGAAAATAGAACAGCTAATTACTAATCAAATGCAAAATCAAAATAACTATCCCCAAAGTCAATCAAGGGACACACAAAGAGTACAGAATATGATACTTAATATATAAAGAATGGAGGAGGAGAAAATAAAAGAACCTTTAGACTGTGTTTGTAATAGCATATTAACTGAGTTAAGGTAGACTCTTAGATAGTAAGGAAGTTAACCTTGAACCTTTGGTAACCACAAATCTAAAGTCTGCAATTAAAATAAGTACATATCTATCGATAAACAAACACCCTAAATATAAATGAACTGAATGCACCAATCAAAAGACATAGAGTCACTGAATGGATAAAAAAGCAAGACCCATCTATATGCTGCCTACAAAAGACCCACATTAAACCCAAAGACACACACAGACTAAAGAGAACAGATGGAAAAAGATACTTCATGCAACTACTAGGAAGAAAAAAAGCAGGGGCAGCAGTATTTCTACAGCCAAAATAGACTTCAAAAGAAAGAAAGTCACAAGAGACAAAGAAGGACATCACATAATGATAAAGGGGTCAATCCAACAAGAAGATATAACCATTATAAATATCTATGCACCCAACACATGAAAGCCTACATATGTGAAACAAATACTAACAAAATTAAAAGGGGAAATAAAATGCAATGCCTTCCTTCAAGAAGACTTCAACACCCCACTCACTCCAAAGGACAGATCAACCAGAGAGAAAATAAATAAAGAGAGAGAGGCACTGAACCACACATTAAAACAGATGGACCTAACAGACATCTACAGAACTCTACACTCAAAAGCAGGAGGATACACATTCTTCTCAAGGGCACTTGGAACATTTTCAAGAATAGATAATATACTAAGCCACAAAAAGAGCCTCAGTAAATTCAAACAATTGAAATTGTACCAACCAGTTTCTCAGACCACAAAGGTAGGAAACTAGAAATAAATTATGCAAAGAAAATGAAAAATCCCACAAACACATGGAGGCTTCACAACATGCTCCTAAATAACCAATCGATCAATGAGCAAATAAAAATAGACATCAAGCAATATATGGAGACAAATGACAACAATAATTCAACACCACAAAAATGTGGGACACAGCCAACACTGTGCTGAGAGTATAATGCAGTACAGGCCAACCTCAGGAAAGAAGAACAATCCCATATGAGCAGTCTAAACTCACAATTAACAAAACTAGAAAAAGAAGAACAAATGAGGCCCAATGTCAGTAGAAGGAGGGACATAATAAAGATGAGAGCAGAAATAAATAAAATTGAGAAGAATAAAGCAATAGAAAGAATCAATGAAAACAAGAGCTGGTTCTTCAAGAAAATAAACAAAATAGATAAACCCCTAGCCAGACTTACCAAGAAAAAAAGAGTCTACTCACATAAACAGAATCAGAAATGAGAAAGTAACAACCACAACAGACACCACAGAAATACAAAGAAATATGAGAGAATACTATGAAAAATTATATGTTAACAAACTGGATAACCTAGAAGAAATGGACAACTTTCTAGAAAAATGCAAGCCTCCAAGGCTGACCCAGGATGAAACAAAAAATCTAAACAGACCAATTACCAGCAACAAAATTGAACTGGTAATCCAAAAACTACCTAAAACAAAACTCCTGGACTAGAAGACTTCACTGCTGAATTTTATCAAACATTTAGTGAAGACCTAATACTCATCCTCCTTAATGTTTTCCAAAGAGTAGAAGAAGAGGGAATACTTCCAAACTCATTCTATGAGGCCAGCACCACTCTAATATGAAAACCAGGCAAAGACAACACAAAAAAATAAAATTACAGACCAATATCCCTGATGACATAGATGAAAAATACTCAACAAAATATTAGCAAACTGAATTCAAAAATACATCAAAAAGATCATTCATCATGATCAAGTAGAATTTATTCCAGGGATTCAAGAATGGTACAACATTCGAAAATCCATCAACGTCATCCACCACATCAACAAAAAGGACAAAAACCACATGATCATCTCCATAGATGCTGAAAAAACATTTGACAAATTTTAACATCCATTCATGATAGAAACTCTCAACAAAATGTGTACAGAGGGCAAGTACCTCAACATAATAAAGGCCATATATGATAAACCCACAGCCAACATGATACTTAACAGTGAGAAGCTGAAAGCAAGACAAGGATGCCCACATTCCCTACTTCTATTCAACATAGTACTGGAGGTCCTAGCCACAGCAATCAGACAACACAAAGAAATGAAAGGCATCCAGATTGGCAAGGAAGAAGTTAAACTGTCCCTGTTTGCAGATGACATGATATTGTACATAAAAAACCCCTAAAGAATCCACTCCAAAATTACTAGATCTATTATCTGAATTCAACAATGTTGCAGGATACAATATTAATACACAGAAATCTGTGGTATTCCTATACACTACTAAGGAACTAGCAGAAAGAGAAATCAGGAAACAATTCCATTCACAGTTGTATCAAAAAGAATAAAACACCTAGGAATAAACCTAACCAAGTAAGTGAAAGACCTATACTCTGAAAACTTCAAGGCACTCATGAGAGAAATTAAAGAAGATACCAATAAATGGAAAGACATCCTGTGCTTATGGATAAAAAGAATTAATATTTTCAAAATGGTCATCCTTCCTAAAACAATCTACAAATTCAATGCAATTCCTATCAAAATACCAACAGCATTCTTCAATGAAATAGAGAAAATCATTCTAAAATTCATATGGAGCTGCAAAAGACCTTGAATAGCCAAAACAATCCTGAGAAGGAAGAATAAAGCTGGGGGGATTATGCTCCCCAACTTCAAGCTCTACTACAAAGCCACAGTAATCAAGACAATTTGGTACTGGCACAAGATCAGACCCACAAACCAATGGAACAGACTAGATAGCCCTAAACCATATGTGGTCAATATATGATTAAGGAGGCATGGACATGCAATGGGGAAATGACAGCCTCTTCAGCAACTGGTGTTGGCAGAACCGGACAGCTACATGCAAGAGAATGAAATGGGATTATCATTCAACCCCATACAGAAAGGTGAACTTGAAATGGATCCTAGACCTGAATGTAAGTCATTCAACCATAAAACTGTTAGAAGACAACATTGGCAAAAATCTCCTGAATATAAGCATGAGCAACTTCTTCCTGAATGTTTCTCCTAGAGCAAGGAAAAGAAAAGCAAATATGAACTCATGGGACTACATCAAGTTTCTGTATGGCAAAGGACACCATCAACAGAACAAAAAGGCATCCTACAGTATGAGATAATATATTTGTAAATGCCGTATCTGACAAGGGTTAACATCCAAAATATATAAAGATCTCACATGCCTCAACACCCAAAAAGCAAATAACCTGATTAGAAAATGGGCAGAAGATATGAAGAGACGGTTCTCTAAAGCAGAAATTCAAATGGCCAACAGATACATGAAAAGATGGGCCACATCACTAATCATCAGGGAAATGCAAATTAAAACCACAATGAGATATCACCTCACACCAGTAAGGATGGCCAGCATTGAAAAGATTAAGAACAACAAATGTTGGTGAGGATGCGGAGAAAGGGGAACCATCCTACACTGCTGGTGGGAATGTACGCTAGTTCAACCATTGTGGAAAGCAATATGGAAGTTCCTCAAAAAACTAAAAATAGAAATAGCATTTGACCCGGAATCCGACTCCTTGGAATGTACCCAAAGAATACAACTTCTCAGATTCAAAAAAACATATGCACCCCTATGTTTATTGCAGTACTGTTTACAATAGCCAAGATATGGAAGCTACCTCAGTGTCCATCAGTAGATGAATGGATAAAGAAGAGGTGGTACATATACACAATGGAATATTACTCAGCCATAAGAAAGAAACAAATCCTACCATTTGCAACAACATTGATGGAGCTGGAGGATGTTATGCTCAGTGAAATAAGCCAGGTGGAGAAAGGCAAGTGGCAAATGATTTCCCTCATTTGTGGAGTATAACAACAAAGCAAAACTGAAGGAACAAAATAGCAGGAGACTCAGAGACTCTAAGAAGAGACTAGTGGTTACCAAAGGGATGGGGTGTGAGACGGTGGATGGGGAGGGAGGAAGAAGGGGACAATGTAACACAGAGAAGGCAAGTAGTGAATCTGTGGCATCTTACTACACTGATGGGGACAGTGACTACATTGGCGTATGGGCGGGGACTTAATAATATGGGTAAATGTAGTAACCACATTGTTTTTTCATGTGAAACCTTCATAAGAGTGTATATCAATAATACCTTAGTAAAAAGTTTAAAGTAATAATAATAATAAAAAAAGAAAAGAAAGAAAGAAATTCCACCTTGGCACTTGTTTCCTCATATCACCTGAAAGATATTCAGTTGTCTTCTTGATCCCATCATTCTATTGGAACACCAGCTGTAAATCATTGTTGTTCCTTTAAAGGTGATATTTTTCTTTGTTGTTGTTGTTCCTTTGATATTGTTGTTCCTTTAAAGGTGATATAAAAATAATGCTTTTAATATTTTTTTTCTTTTGTCTCTGACTTTTAGCAGTTTTTCTGATATGGTGAGTTGTGGTGTTTGTGTGTGTGTCTGTGATTGAGCTGCCTGAAATCCACAATTTTTCCAAGATCTTTATGTTGATTTTTTTGGTCCATTTTTGAAAATCCATTATCTCTTCAAATTTTGTTTCTCCTTTACTTCCTTCCACTTTTTTTTGAGCCTTCAATTACATGTTTTATTTTTTCCATGTCTATATCAGTATCACTACTGATATGACATAGACATTATATATGTGTATTTATATAAACACCCCCCCATATATATATATGTATATCTTTTCTTCATTTTTTCTTTTGCTTTGGCCTCTATGCTTCAGACTGTATTTTATCATTTTTTTCTTGACAAGTTCACTAATACTTTCTTGTTCTGTATCAATATGCTGTTAAGTTCATCCACCAAAGTCTAAATTTTAGTTTATCACATTTCCAACTCCAGAATTTTTATTTTATAATCCTTAATAAATTCCAATTTTCTAGTAAAATCCTCTACTCTGTCATTTATTTATTTAAAAATATATTAAATACAACTGTTTTAAAGTCCATCTTTGATAACTTTAATAACTTTGTTAAGTGGGGGTTTATTTCTAGCATTGTTCTCTCTTGATTATGATTCTTGGTATACAGCCATACTAGAACCATACAGTATGTGCCATTAACCTGTTCAGGAGTTGAGCTTACTTGTGGCTTGGGTTGCAGATTTTGTATGGCCAAGTCTATTTTTTCTTGTTCTACATCCCTCAGGTATAGGCTTCTAGGATTTTCACTGAGATTCTCAAATATTTGCTATGCTCTCCCTCCACCAATATTCTTAGACTCCAATTTCTGCATCTTTAGCTCAATGTTGTTTAGTAAGTGGAGAATGAGAATATGCTAATTATTTTTTGTTCCTTTTCCCCTGCGAGTGTCATTAAGACTATATACAGGTTAGATAAAGGGAACCCACTTAGGAGATGACAGTAATAGTTTGGATATGAGCTAATGAAGCCTGGTGCAGGGAGTTAGCAGTAGGAATGTATGTGACATAGAGACTCTTATGAAAAAGAATGGTGAGTAAGCTTGTTGATTACGCAAAGGTTGATGTATCAAGTTTCTTCAAGTTTTGAGCTTGGGGGACTAAGATATTACAGGACCAACTGCAAGAGTGAAATTGTAACTTAGAAGACAATTTAGAGATGGAAATGCATGTTTGACGGTAATACATAAATAGGAGATTATTAAAGACTTGGTTAAGACCATACAGAGGAAGAAGAGAAGTGGGTAGAGAGCAGAATCATGCACTCAGATATATTTTGAGATGAATCCAGTGACAGATGACCTCTTTTCCCTCAACCAGTATGTACCTCTTGATATATAAGACACGATTCCATCCATGAAAAACACTTTGCATTTAAGCATTGATAGTATTTCATATTCATATGGGACTTAAAGTAAGACATGAAAAAGTTTTATGATTTCCATTATTTATTTCTTCTCTTGCCAGATGAACTACAAATTCTATCAGCATGTATATACAGAGACCATCAATTCTCCATTATTAATGAAAGATTTAGTTAACTCTTTATCCTTTTTAGGGTTGAAATTGCAAAAGCAACTTGTTGAGAAGTGTACATGGAATTTTAAATCCAGGAGATGTTAGGGCATATGAGTAGAGCAAAGGGAATGTTGTCAGTGTTGAAAGTAAATATACTCTGTGTCAAAATGCGCTATGGAGCGAGTGGTATGTGATAAGATATGGACGCTTGCTTTGGAACTCTCCCTTTAAGTGCTAGGATTGGGCTTTTAATGACATAACAATTCTTGACAAGGAATGCTTAAAAGCATGCAGCACTTTGGCATGCTTATCAGTCAATGTCCACAACAAATACAGAAGGAATTTTTCTATATTAATCCTCAAGCAATACATCTGCCTCAGTTGTCAGTCATATTTGCTGAGAAAAACTAACCTGAGTGAACTTTGCAACATTTAGCTATTTTAAGAGCAACCCTAAAATGAAGAGGAACTCATAATTTTAATAAAAATTTCTGAATTTCATTGGGTCTTTCTGTAATTTTTCAGAATTCTGAGGCTGACATCAATAAGTAATGTTTCTGGTAAAAAACAAACAAACAATTAAACAATGGAGAAATATGTCCTTGAAATATATACTTCGTGCCTTCTATCTCTGCACTAAATGTAAATATATGTCTTTCTATAGTATAATCCCTTGATAAGAGGATAGATTTATGAGTTTATAGGTGTTTAACCTTACTTAACAGTTGTGTCCATAAAATTAGCCTGGCAAAGTTCATAAAGCTGCCGTATTTCAAGATATGGTTCAGACTTTTAAATATCTTACTGTTTTCACTATTTCTCAGCAGTTCCTTTCACACATCAGTAGCTGTGTATGTTCTTACAAATTCCAGAGAACAAAGAGGCAAAGCAACCAAATTTGTAGTAACTAAATGATGTTCAGCATGGAAATATTAGCTACATTTTTATCTTTTGTTTTTGCTTTCCCAGATTGATAGGTTGGCAACAATAAGTCTAGAATAGTGATTCTCATGTTGGCAGCACACTGATATCATGTAGGAGCTTTAAAAAGTATAGATGACTGGGCCCCACACAGAGGTTCTGGGCTAATTGCTCTGAGCTGCAGCCTGGACACAGGGAATTAATAAAACTCCCCAGATAGTTATAAAATGCAACCTAGAAGACAAGGATTAAAGATGGAAACATGAGAGGTGAGACAGAGGCTTCCTCCTAAAACTGCATATAATATGAAAATATAATTAATACAACTAATCCTGAGAGAGCAACAGGAAAGAGGACTACACCAGACTGCATACACATGGAGGAAAGAGCAGACCTCAAGGAACAGGGTAACATACCAAAGCTGTGGCCTGGTGAGACCCATTCCAGCTAACTGGTGGGAAGAAGAGAAACTGAGCACCGAGGGAGTGGAGGCCTGGGACTGCTGAATACCTAACTCTGGAGATCTGATCTGGGAGCACAAACCTACATTTCATGGTGCTTTCATGAAACTCTCATGATTACGGGGTTGGAAAGATAAGACAGGCAGAATTCCTGGAGAGACTGAGATTCCAGCCACTTGTGGAAAGCAGAGATACATATCCGGCTGCTTTGGGACAAAAGCTTATACCTGTGTGATCAGTGCACAGGTTCACCAGTGGAGACAGGCATAGCAGCCATGAAGCAGGAAACAGCTCCTTCTTTCCTCCAGGCACCAACAGCACTCCCCTGTGACCTCTGACATTGATTCAGGGGCTGAGCAGCTACAGAGAGTAGAGCTTCTGGACACCAGAGGGCGCCATACACAAATATGAAATGCCAAAGAACCTGGCACAGAGTAAAATTAATATGACCCCTGAGAAACATGACATGGACCTCATGACTCTTCCTGAAAGGGAGTTAAAAATAAAAATCATAAACATGCTAATGGAGTTACAGAAAGATATTCAAGAACTCAGGAATGAATTCCGGTCAGAGATCCAATCATTGAGGAGCACAATAGAGGGTATTAAAAGCAGATTGGATACAGTGGAGGAGATGATAAATGAAATAGAAACTAGAGAAGAGAAATACAAAGAAGCTGAAGTACAGAGAGAAAAAGGATCTCTAAGAATGAAAGAATATTGAGAGAATTGTGTGACCAATCCAAACAGAGAAATATTTGCATTATAGGGGTACCAGAATAAGAAGAAGAAGAGAGAGAAAGGGATAGAAAATGTCTTTGAGGAGGTAATTGCTGAAAGGTCCCCCAATCTGAGGAAGGAGATAGCCTCTCAGGCCATGGAGATGCACAGATCTCCCAACACAAGGGACCCAAGGAAGACAACACCAAGACATATAGTAATAAAATTGGCAAAGAGCAAGGATAAGGACAGACTGTTAAAAGCAGCCAGAGAGAGAAATAAGATCACATACAAAGGAAAGCCCATCAGGCTAACATCAGACTTCTCAGCAGAAACCTTACAGGCCAGAAGGGAGTGGCATGATGTATTTAATGAAATGAATCAGAAAGGCCTCAAACCAAGATTACTTTATCCAGCAAGATTATCATTTAAATTTGAAGGAGGGATTAAACAATTTCAGATGAGCAAAAGCTGAGATAATTTACCTCCCACAAACCATCTCTACAGTCTATTTTGGAGGGACTGCTATAGATGGAAGTGTTGCTAAGGTTTAAGAGCTGTCACCAGAGGTAATAAATCTGCAATAAAGAAAGTATAACAGCTAATTACTAAGCAAATGCAAAATTAAATTAACTATCCCCAAAGTCAATCAAGGGATACACAAAGAGTACAGAATATGATAACTAATATATAAAGAATGGAGCAGGAAGAGAAAGGAGGAGAAAAAGAAAAGAATCCTTAGATTGTGTTTGTAGTAGCATATTAAGTGAGTGAAGTTAGACTTTTAGATAGTAAGGAAGTTAACCTTGAACCTTTGATAACCATGAATCTAAAGTCTGCAATGGCAATAAGTACATATCTGTCAATTATCAGCCTAAATGTAAATGGATTGAATGTACCAATAAAAAGACATAAAGTCACTGAATGGATAAAAAAACAAGACCCTTCTATATGCTGCCTACAAGACACTCACTTTAAGCCCAAAGACATTCACAGACTAAAAGTGAAGAGATGGAAAAAGATGTTTCATGCAACTAATAGAGAGAAAAAAGCAGGAGTTGCAGTACTTGTATCAGAAAAAATAGACTTCAAAACAAAGAAAGTCACAAGAGACAAAGAAGGACATTACATAATGATAAAGGGGTCAATCCAACAAGAAGATACAACCATTAAAAATATATATGCTCTGAACACAGGAGCACCTACATATGTGAAACAAATACTAACAGTGTTGAAAGGGAAAATAGAATGCAACACATTCATTCTATGAGACTTCAACACCCTATTCAATCTGAAACACAGATCAACCAGACAGAAAATAAGTAAGGAGACAGAGGCAGTGAACAACACATTAGAACAGATGGACCTAACAGACATCTACAGAACTCTACACCCAAAAGCAGCAGAATATACATTCTTCTCAAGTGCACATGGAACATTTTCAAGAATAGATCATATACTAGGCCACAAAAGCAGCCTCAGTAAATTCAAAAAGGTTGAAATTGTACAAACCAGTTTCTCAGATTACAAAGTATGAAACAAGGAATAAATAACACAAAGAAAATGAAAAATCCCACAAACACATGAAGGTCTCACAACATGCTCCTAAATAACGAATGGATCAATGACCAATATAAACAGAGATCAAGCAATATAGGGAGACAAATGACAGCAATAATTCAACACTGCAAAATCTGTGTGATGCAGCCAATGCTGTGGCAAGAGGAAAATATATTGCAATACAGGACTATCTCAGGAAAGAAGAACAATCCCATATAAGCAGTCTAAACTCACAACTAAAGAAACTAGAAAAAGAAAAACAAATGAGACCCAAAGTCAGTAGAAGGGAAATAAAAGATTAGAGCAGAAATAAATAAAATCAAGAAGAATAAAGCAATAGAAAGAATCAATGAAAGCAATAGCTGGTTCTTTGAGAAAATAAACAAATAGTTAAACCCCAAGCCAGACTTACCAAGAAAAAAAGAGAGTCTACTCACATAAACAGAATCAGAAATGAGAAAGGAAAAGTCACTGCAGATACTACAGAAATGCAAAGAATTATTAGATAGTACTATGAAAAATTATATGCTAACAAACTGGATAACCTAGAAGAAATGTACACCTTTCTAGAAAAATACAACCTTCCAAGACTAACCAAGGAAGAAACAGAAAATCTGAATAGACCAATTACCAGCAATGAAATCGAACTGGTAATTAATAAACTACCTAAGAACAAAACCCCTGGACCAGATGGTTTCACCCCTGAATTTTATTAAGCATTTAGTGAAGACCTTAAAGTTTTCCAAGGAGTAGAAGAAGAGGGAATACTTCCAAACTCATTCTATGGGGCCAGTATCACTCTAATGCCAAAACCAGGCAAAGACAACACAAGAAGAGAAAATTACAAACCAATATCCCTGATGAGCATAGGTACAAATACTCAAAAAAATTAGCAAACTGAATTCAAAAATACATCAAAAAGATCATCCACCATGATAAAGTAGGATTTATTCCAGGGATGCAAGGATGGCATAATATTTGAAAATCAATTGACATCATCAACCACATCAACAGAAAGAAGGACAAAAACAACATGATCATCTCCATAGATGCTGAAAACGCATTTGACAAAATTCAACATCCATTCATGATAAAAACTCTCACCAAAATGTGTACAGAGGGCAAGTACCTCAACATAATAAAGGCCATATATGACAAACGCACAGCCAACATCATACTTAGGAGTGAGAAGCTGAAAGCTTTTCCTTTAAGATTGGGAACAAGACAAGGATTCCCACTTTCCCCACTTCAATTCAACATAGTACTGGAGGTCCTAGCCACAGCAATAGGACAAACGTGAAGAAATGAAAGGCATCCAGATTGGCAAGAAAGAAGTTAAACTGTCCCTGTTTGCAGATGATGTGATATTGTACATAAAAGATCCTAAAGAATCCACTCCAAAACTACTAGATCTAATATCTGAATTCAGCAAAGTTGCAGGACACAAAATTAATGCACAGAAATCTGTGACATTCCTGTACACTAACAATGAGCTAGCAGAGAGAGAAATCAGGAAAACAATTTCATTCACAGTTGCATCAAAAAGAATAAAATACCTAGGAATAAACCTTACCAAGGATGTGAAAGACCTATAACCTGAAAACTACAAGACACTCTTAGGAGAAATTAAAGAAGATACCAATAAATGGAAACTCATCATATGCTCATGGATAGGAAGAATTAATATTGTCAAAATGGTCATCCTGCCTAAAGTAGTCTATAGATTCAATGCAATTCCCATCAAAATACAAACAGCATTCTTCAACAAACTAGAGAAAATCGTTTTAAAATTCATATGGAACTACAAAAGACCTCGAATAGCCAAAGCACTTCTGAGAAGGAAGAATAAAACTGGGGGCCTTACACTCCCCAACTTCAAGCTCTACTACAAAGCCACAGTAGTCAAGACAATTTGGTACTGGCACAAGAACAGACCCACAGACCAACAGAACAGACTAGAGAGCCCTGATATAAACCCAACCATATATGGACAATTAATATACGATAAAGGAGCCATGGATATACAGTGGGGAAATGAGAGTCTCTTCAACAGCTTGTGTTGGCAAAACTGAACGGCTACATGCAAGAGAATGAAACTGGATTATTGTTTAACCTCACACACAAAAGTAAACTCGAAATAGATCAATGACCTGAATGTAAGTCATGAAACCATAAAACTCTTAGAAGACAACATAGGCAAACATCTCCTAAATATAAGCATGAGCAACTTCTTCCAGAACGCATATCCTCGAGCAAGGGAAACAAAAGCAAAAATGAACCCAAGGGAATACATCAAATTAAAAAGTTTCTGTATGGCAAAGGGTACCATCAACAGAACAAAAAGGCATCCTACTATATGGGAGAATATATTTGTAAATGACATATTCAACAAGGGGTTAACATCCAAAATATTTAAAGAACTTACTCACCTCAACACCCAAAAAGCAAATAACCCAGTTAACAAATGGGCAGATGATATGAAGAGACAGTTCTCCAAAGAAGAAATTCAGATAGCCAACACACACATGAAAAGATGCTCCACATGACTAATCATCAGGGAAATGCAAATTATAACCAAAATGAGATATCACCTCACACCAGTAAGAATGTCCAACATCAAAAAGACTAAGAACAATAAATGCTGGCAAGGATGCAGAGAAAGGGGAACCCTCCTACACTGCTGGTGGGCATGTAAGGTAGTTCAACCATTGTGGAAAGCAATATATGGAAGTTCCTCAAAAAACTAAAAATAGAAATAGCATTTGACCCCAGAATCCCACTCCTTGGAACTTACCCAAAGAATACAACTTCTCAGATTCAAAAAGACATATGTACCCCTGTGTTTATTGCAGCACTTTTTACAATAGTCCAAATATGGAAGCAACCTAAGTGTCCATCAGTAGATGAATGGATAAAGAAGATGTGGTACATATACACAATAGAAAACTATTCGGACATAAGAAAGAAACAAATCCTACCATTTGCAACAACATGGATGGAGCTGGAGGACATCATGCTCAGTGAAATAATCCAGGTGGAAAAAGACAAATGCCAAATGATTTCCCTCATTTGTGGAGTATAATAATGAAGCAAAACTGAAGGAACAAAATAGCAGCAGACTCAGAGACTCGAAGAAAGGACTAGTGGTTACCAAAGGGGAGGGGTGTGGGAAGGCAGGTTGGGAGGGAGGGAGAAGGGATTTGAGGGGTATTATGTTTAGTACACATGGTGTGGGGGATCACAGGGAGAACAGTGTATCACAGAGAAGGCACATAGTGGATCTCTGACAGCTTGCTGCACTGATGGTCAGTGACTGCATTACTGCATTGGGGTATGTGGTGGGGACTTGATAATATGGGTAAATATAGTAACCATATTGTTTTCTCATGTGAAACCTTCATAAGAGTGTATATCAATAATACCTTAATAAAAAATTTTTTAAAAAAGAAAGAAATTCAGATGGCCAACAGGCACATGAAAAGATGCTCTACATTGCTAATCATTAGAGAAATGCAAATTAAGACCACAATGACATATAACTTCACACCAGTTAGGATGACCAACATCCAAAAGACAAACAACAACAAATGTTGGTGAGGATGTGGAGAAAGAGGAAGCCTCGTACACTGCTGGTGGGAATGTAAATTAGTTCAACCATTGTGGATATTAGTATGGAGGTTCCTCAAAAAAATGAAAAACAGAAATACCATTTGACCCTGGAATTCTACTCCTAGGAATTTACCCTAAGAATGCAGTATCCCAGTTTGAAAAAGACGTATGCACCCCTCTGTTTATCGCAGCACTGTTTATAATATCCAAGAAATGGAAACAACCTAAGTGTCCATCAGTAGATGAATGGATAAAGAAGAGGTGGTACATATACACAATGGAGTATTATTCAGCCATAAGAAGAAAACAAATCCTACCATTTGCAATGACATGGATGGAGCTAGAGAGTATTATGCTTAGTGAAAATAAGCCAGGCAGAGAAAGACAAGTATCAAATGATATCAGTCATCTGTGGAGTACTACACAAAGAAAAAACTGAGGGAACAAAACAGCAGCAGACTCACAGAACCCAAGTATGAACTAACAGTTACCAAAGGGAAAGGGACTGGGAAAGATGGATGGGAAGGGAAGGATAAGGGGTAAAAGGGGTGTTACAATTAGCACACATAATGTAGCATGGGGTGGGATATGGGGAAGGCAGTATAACACAGAGAATACAAGTAGTGATTCTATAACATCTTACTACACTGATGGACAGTGACTGTAATGGGGTATGTGGTGGGGACTTGATAGTAGGGGGAGTCTAGTAACCATAATGTTGCTGCTCATGTAATTGTAAATTAATAATACCAAAAAAATGCAACATAGAAGAAAACTTAAGGAATTCAATTTCCTAATGTAACTCTTATAATTAACTTCTTAGAAAACTCTGGATTTTTATCTCACAAATATTTAATCTTTAGGGTTCTATATATAAGTGTTGCTATTCTTATTCAAATATGAATTCAGTATGCTTTCAGGAGTAGGAGTATAAAAAACAAATAATTTATTTTAGAATTTACAGGTTAATTAATCAGATTTAGCCAATGGAAAAGGAGAATGCTCAGTTATATTTGCATTTTAGATAAGCAATGAATGTTTTAGTGGGAGTATGTTGCATCAATAATCAGGATAGGCTTATATTAAAAAATTACTTCTTATTTGTCTCAAATTCAAATGTACCTGGTGTCCCCCATTTTCATTTGGCATCCCTAATTGCAGGAAATACAGAAAATATTTAGCTATTCCATTTTAATCAAAGTTCTGTTGTTGAGCTGCAGCCAATCACCTATGAAACCACTTTATATAGGTCTAATCAAAGTTAAGTCACACAGAACAAGTAATCTAGCCATTTAGCCCAATTCACTAAGCCTTTTGGCCTACTTACTCATTTAAAAAAATCACTTTGTCTAACATATTTATAGAAGAGATCAATTTTAATTTTCTTTACCTCTTGAGTACACAGTTTGTAGTTCCTCCAACAGAGATTTATCAGCTTCCTAATACTGTTCCGTAGTAAAACCCTGGCGCTGAAGGGCTTCACTTCTACTCCAGTGTAAATTGTCTGAATTGTCTTAATCTGGAGACCAATTTTCTCTACAGCTCCCTAAGGAAGGAACTTGTTGACCTTGGCAGTGTTTACCTCTCCTACAAACATATTCAGCATTTTTCAGACTGGCTAGCTCTTAAAAATCACATGACAGCTGGGGAAAACTGCCTGTACTCTGCTTCAGAATTCCCCCTCGCTTTATATTCTAGGAAAAGCTTTGTGTTCTCCACAGCTGCAGGAAAATAATCTATGGAGTCATGATTATGTAGAATCTGTGGAAAGGCTATGCAGTTCCTGAGTTATGCTCTTTTTTACATGGAGAGTAGTCTTTCAGATAAAAAGATGAAATGTGACAGCCTTAATTAGTAGTACTATGGACTTTTACACAGAGAACAGGGAAAGAACCAATTTAATTTTTGTTTTCTCATAAAAGTGAAATGTTTAAACAATGCCATGGTAAACACAGAGCAGTAGCATTTATTATAGCATGTGCTTGCATGTTCTTGCTTTCACTTTGTATTGTTATTCATCCTTGCTTTGCAAAGCTTGAATTGGTGTAATGTTGTATTTTACATCTCTTAGTTATTTAAGATCATCACCTCTTTTCCATGGCCCCAGTCGCCTCCAGCCACCCCTCCCTGTCTCTTAGACCAAAACCCATTTAGTATCTTGTGGCAGCCATAGTAAACCTTCTTTGCAGGCACTAACTGGGGGCTGGTGTCACTATTAATTAAGACATTCCAATTTATGCTTTGCAAGAAAAAGTGTAATGCATTTGCTTATTAGAACTGCCTCACATCTGCCTTTTACTTATAAACATTTTCAGATTTAACTGAATATTTTCCTAGTTCTGTGAGTGATGGAAGGGATTAAATTTTGTTTATCAAAATGATCTTGGTATGGAAGGTGTAATTTAGTTTTTCTCCTTCATATGTTTTATTGTTATTTCTGATGAGTTAAAAGTCATTTATATATTTAACCTTTTTCCCCTCCAGTTGATAATGTCACTGTTTGCAGTATTTAAAAACCTAAGAGGTGATGTCTCAGGCTCTGAGAAGTTCTTTCTCATTCTTGTCCCAGCCAGCCTTCCCAGACAGCTTCTACCCTTCTCACTTCCTGGGAGCTTCCACAGGAGGCTACAACTTTACTCCAGCTTGCTTTTTTTTCTTCTCTTTCTCCATTATTTTTTTTCCAAGTTCAGATCCCACTATCCAATGTATCTTCCCATATAGCCTAACTTTAGAGTATGTTAAGACTTTTCTCCTCTTTTCCCAATGCATGCATTTTCTCTCCAATTCTGCTTTTAAATGACTATTTCCTCTCTTCCAAGTGTCTTTGTTGGATTACTTCCTTTTTCTCTTCAACCGTACCTCTTTGCTCAGAAGAGCTGTTAACAGTGAAATTTACTGTTGTAATCCTTTGGTTTATTTTTGCCATTCAGGCCAGGTCCTGGCATTACTTTGCTTCTGTCATGGAGATTAGATTGATTACAAGAGGAGGAAGGTGACTGATTCATAATTCACTGCCACAGGAAGTCTAAAATGCTGGAACCAAACCTGTAACATTTTTATTTAATACTTCAGAATGAACTTGAATATTGGCCATACTCACCAATTATTTGCTTATGCATAAACCTGAGCTGCATTTAGCCTCACACTCCTTGTGTCCCATGGGTCCCAAGTAGTAGTCTCTTTGTGGGTGAAAGCCAGAGTTCATTTGTGGTGGGCACTCACTATAGCTACTGCTATGGTTTGTGGTAGAGGGCAAGGGGTGGGAGTGAGAAAAAGGAAAGATGTAGATGCTTTCCTGTTCAACTCTCATAGAATTCCATGTTTCAGTTTTTCTTCTTAAGCAAAGCCTCCTCTGCACTCAATGTTTCAGACTTTTTGTTTTTAAATTATTTGTAGTTGAAGTGAGGTAAGCTCTTTAGTTTGCTCCATGATTTGGGGTCATTTTTTAATCATTATTATATCAAGTATCATTGATATACAGTCTTATGAAGGTTTCCATGAACAACACTGTGGTTACTACATTCAACCATATTGTCAACTCATCCTCCACACCCCATTGCATTTTCCATCAGGGTAGTAAGATGATACAGAGTCACTACTTGTCTTCTCTGTTCTATACTGCCTTCCCCATGACCCACCTATATTATGTGTGCTAATCATAATGCCTCTTAAATCCCCTTCTACCTCCCCCATCACTAACACTCCCTACCCCTCCCCTTTGGTAACTGCTAGACCCTTCTTGGAGTCTGTGATTCTGCTGCTGTTTTGTTCCTTCAGTTTTGCTTCATTGTTATACTCCACAAATGAGTGAGATCATTTGGTACTTGTCTTTCTCTGCCTGGCTTATTTCACTGAGCATAATACCCTCAAGGTCCATCCATGAGGTTGTAAGCAGTAGAATTTGATTTCTTCTTGTAGCTGAATAAAATTCTATTCTGTATATATACCACATCTTTATCCATTTGTCAATTGGTGGAGACTTAGGTTACTTCCATATCTTTGCTGTTGTAAATAGCACTGCAATAAACAACATAGGTTGTAAATGGTAGAATTTGATTTCTTTTTGTAGCTGAATGAAATTCCATTCTGTATATGTACCACATCTTCTTTATCCATTTGTCTATTGGCGGACACTTAGGTAGCTTCCATATCTTTGCTATTGTAAATAGCGCTGCAATAAACATAGGTTGCACGTGTCTTTTTGAATCTGGGATCTTGTTTTCTATGGGCAAATTCCTAGGAGTGCAATTACTGGGTCAAATGGTATTTCTATTTTTAGTTTTTTGAGGAACCTCCATATTGCTTTCCACAATGGTTGAACTAATTTACACCCCTTTCTCCACATGCTCTCCAGCATTTATTGTTCCTTATATCTTGGATGGTGGCCATCCTAAGTGTTGTGAGGTGATACCTCATTGTGGATTTACTTTGCATTTCCCTGATGATTAGTGATGTGGCGCATCTTTCCATGTGCCTGTTGGCCATCTGAATTCCTTCTTTGAAATTCAGAAGTGTCTGTTCAGATCCTCTGCCCATTTTTTAATTGGGTTATTTGCTTTTTGGGTGTTGAGGCATGTGAATTCTTTATATATTTTGGATATGAACCCCTTGTTGGATATGTCATTTACAAATACATTCTCCCATGCTGTAGGATGACTTTTTGTTCTGGTGATGGTGCCCTTTGCTGTACACAAGCTTTTTAGCTTGATGTAGTCCCATTAGTTCATTTTTGCCTTTGTTTCCCTTGCCCAAGGAGATGCGTTCAGGAAAAAGTTGCTCATGTATATATTCAAGAGATTTTTGCCTATGTTTTCTTCTAAGAGTTTTACAGTTTCAGTACTTACATTCAGGTCTTTGATCCATTTTGAGTTTACTTTCGTATATGGAATTAGACAATAATCCAGTTTAATTCTCTTACCTGTAGCTGTCAAGTTTTGCCAACACCAGTTGTTGAAGAGGCACTCATTTCCCCACTGTATATCCATGGCTTCTTTATCATATATTAATAGACCATATATATATATGTGTGTGTGGGTTTATATCTGGGTTCCCTATTCTGTTCAATTTTTGTGCCAGTACCAAGTTGTCTTGATTACTCTGGCTTTGTAGTAGAGCTTGAAAGCATAATCCCCCCAGCTTTATTCTTCCTTCTAAGAATTATTATTCAGAGGCTTTTGTTATTCCATATGAATTTTACAACTATTTGTTCTAGTTCATTGAATAATGCTATTGGTATTTTGATAGGGGTTGCATTTAATATGTAAATTGCTTTAGGCAGATGGCCATTTGTACAATATTAATTCTTCCTATAAAAGTGGTGAGAGTTGGCATCCTTGTCTTGTTTCTGATCTTAGAGGAAAAGCTTATAGCTCTTTGATGTTAAGTATGATGTTGGCTATGGGTTTGTCATATATGGCCTTTATTATGTGGAGGTACTTGCCCTTGATACCCATTTTGTTGAGAGTTTTAATTATGAATGGATATTGAATTTTTTCAAATGCTTTTTCAGCATCTATTGATATGATAATGTAATTTTTGTCCTTCTTTCTGTTGATGTGGTATATGATGTTGATGGATTTTCAAATATTGTATGATCCTTGCCTCCCTGGAGTAAATCTCACTTAATCATATTGGATGATTTTTTAAAATTCAGTTTACTTATATTTTGTTGATTGTGTTTGCATCTATATTCAACAGGGATATTGATCTGTAATTTTATTTTTTTTGTGGTATCTTTGCCTGGTTTTGGTATTAAAGTGATGCTGGCTATATTGAATGAGTTTGGAGGTATATCTTCCTTTCTACATTTTGAAAACCTTTAAGGAGCATGGGTATTAGATCTTCTCTAAGTGTTTGATAAAATTCAGCAGTGAAGCCATCTGGACCAGACATTTCATTCTTAGGTAGTGTTTTGATTACCAGTTCAATTTCATTGCTGGTAATTGGTCTGTTAAGATTTTCTGTTTCTTCCTGGGTCAGTCTTGGAAGGTTGTATTTTTCTAGAAAGTTGTCCATTTCTTCTAGGTTATCTGATTTGTTTGCATATAATTTTCCATAGAATTCTTTAATAATTCTTTTTATTTCTGTAGTGTCTATAGTGATTTTTCCCTTCTCATTTCTGATTCTGTTTATGTGTATATATTCTCCTTTTTTCTTGATAAGTCTGACTAGGGGTTTATCTATTTTGTTTATTTTCTTGAAGAACCAGCTTCTGGGTTCATAGATACTTTCTATTTTATTCTACTCAATTTTATTTATTTCTGCTCTGATCTTTATTATGTTCCTCCTCCTACTGACTTTGGGCCTCATTTCTTATTCTTTTTCTAGTTTTATTAATTATGGGTTTAGATTGTTCATGTGGGATTATTCTTCTTTAAGGTAAGCCTGTATTGAATTATACTTTCCTCTTAGAACTACCTTTGCTGCATCCCACAGGTTTTTGGGGTGTTGAGTTGTTTTCATTTGTCCCACATGTTGCTTGATCTCTGTTTTTATTTGGCCATTGATCCATAGATTATTTGGGTGCATGCTTTTAAGCTTCCATGTGTTTATTGAATTTTTTGTTTTCTTTGCATAATTTATTTCTAGTTTCATAGCTTTGTGGTCTGAGAGCTGGTTACCACAATTTCAATCCTTTTGAATTTACTGAGACTCTTTTTGTGTCCTGGTATAAGATCTATTCTGTAAAATGTTCCATGTGCACCTGAGAAGAATGTGTATTCTGCTGTTTTTGGGTGAAGTGTTCTGTAGATGTCTGTTAGGTCCATCTGTTCTAATGTGTTGTTCAGTACCTCTGTCTCTTTTCTTGTTTTCTGTCTGGTTGATCTGTTCCTTCAAATGAGTGGTGTGTTGAAGTCTCCTAAAGTGAATGCTTTGCATTCTGTTTTCCCCTTTAATTCTGTTAGTATTTGTTTTACCTATGTAGGTATTCCTATGTTGGGTGCATAGATGTTTATAATGGTTATATCCTCTTGTTGGACTGACCCCTTTAACATTATGTCCTTCTTTGTCTCTTGTTACTTTCTTTGTTTTGAAGTCCAATTTGTCTCACACAAGTACCACAACTCTTGCATTTTTCTCCTGATTATTTGTATGAAATACCTTTTCCATGCCTTCTCTTTTAATCTGTGTATGTCTTTGGGTTTGAAGTGAGTCTTGTGTAAGCAGCATATATATGGGTCTTGTTTTTTTATCCATTCTGTAACTCTATGTCTTTAGATTGGTACATTCAGTCTATTTATATTTAGGATGATTATCAATAGATATGTACATATTGCCATTTCAGGCTTTAGATTCGTGGTTACCAAGGTTCAAGGGCAGCTTCTTTACTGTCTAATGGTGTAACTTAACTTAGTACACTATTTCAAACACAATCTAAAGGTATTTTTTTCTTCTTCCTTCACTCTTTGTATATTAGGTGTCATATTCTGTACTCTTTGTGTATTCCTTGACTGACTTGTAGGTAGTTGATTGACTTTTGTGTTTTCTTAGTAATTAACTGGTCTGCTTCCTTTACTGTGGTTTTATTTTCTTTGGTGACAGCTATTTAGCTTTAGGAGCACTTCTGTATATAGCATTGTCTTTAAAATACAGTGTAGAGACTGTTTGTGGGTGGTAAATTCTCTCAAATTTGCTTATTTGGAAATTGTTTAATCCCTGCTTCAAATTTAAATGATAATCTTGCCAGATAGAGTACTCTTGTTTGGAGGCCCTTTCTGTGTCCTTGCATTAAATATATCATGCCACTCTCTTCTGGCCTATGAGGTTTCTGTTGAGAAGTCTGATGGGTTTTCCTTTGCATGTGATCTTTTTTCCCTTTCTGGATGCTTTTAATACTCTGTTCCTTCTTATTCATCTTTGCTATTTTGATTATTATATGTCTTGGTGTTGTCTTTCTTGGGTTCCTTGTTTTGGGAGATATGTGCAGTTCCATGGCCTGAGAGACTATTTCCTTCCACATATTGGGGAAATTTTCAACAATTATTTCCTCAAAGCCACTTTCTATCCCTTTTTCTCTCTCTTCTTCCTCTGCTACTCCTATAATGTGAATATTGTTCTGTTTGGATTGGTCACACAATTGTCTATTTAGTCTTTCATTCCTAGAGATCTTTTCTCTCTCTATGCCTCAGCTTCTTTGTATTCCTTTCTCTAATTTCTACTTCATGTACCATCTCTTCTCCCTCATCTAATCTGCTTTTTAATCCCTCCATTGTATGTTTCATTTCAGATACTGTATTTTTCAAAATTTTTATCTCTTTCTTAAAGTCCTCCCTGAGATCTTGAATGTTTTTCTGTAGCTCTGTGGGCATGTTTATGATTTTTATTTTGAATTCATTATTAAGAATATTGGTGATTTCAATTTCCCTTAGACTTCTTTCTGGTGTTTGAGGGGTTTTTGTTTGTACTTTTGTTCTTTCATATTTCTAATGATTACTATGGATAATAACTTTGTGTTGGCAGTGCCCTGTAGTCCAGAAGGTCTACTTCTGGAGCTGCCCAGCACCTGGAGTAATGGCAAAGTATGTAGGTCCTGCTAGCACCTGCCAGGAGAAAAGAGCTCTTTCTTGCTTTCCTGCTGCAGTGTCTGCCTCCACTGCTAGTCCCAGTGAGCCTAACACACAGGGAAGAGCTTCTGCTTTATGGCCATGTAGCTGATGTAGGTGTTCTGGGAGGGTTTATCTACCTGCCCTTTCTCTTGAACAGCAAGCTCTATGTAATCCTTGCCCTTTCAGCATCTCTCTCACTGCTGGGAAGCCTCTCAAGTTGCCTTGTCCCAGAACAGTGGGACTTGGACACCTGTTATTCACAAGCAGCTGGAATCTCAGTCTCTCTGAGTATTCCATCTCTCTTTGCTTTCCAACCTCTGTAATCTCCAGAGCACCATGTTTTGTGGGTTCATGCTCTTGAGCAGATCTCCAGGGGTGGGTGTTTAGCAGTCCTTGGCATATACTCTCTCCATGCCCCATTTCTCTTCCTCCTGCTGTGAGCTGGAGTAGGGGGAGGGCTTATGTCCCATTGGATCATTGGATCCCGGCTTTGCTACTTTACCCTTTTCTGTGAGATCTTTTTTCTGCAGATGTAGACAGTCTGTTGCAGTCTTTGATTCTCTCTTTCAGGATTAGTTGTATTCTGTATTTTCATGTTATATGTGGTTTTGGGAGGGGCTTCTGCCTCACTTATGCTGACATTTTTTTTCCTTTTGATTTGGGGCCATTTTTGAAATACAGTGCTTGTAAGAACTTTGAGCTGTTATGCTTGTTTGATAATATTTGACATCAATATCACATAGATCAAAAGGAAACCAACATTTCCCTTCCCACTCAAATAATTGACTCTTTTACTAGCTGTACTGTTGCCACTCTTACATGTATACAGATCATTGAAATTTGTAATCAGTCCTCTGGTCTCACAGCACCCCGAACATCAAATATTGCCATACCATTTTCTGTAACATGTTCCCCTGCCATGGACAATGTAATAGGATGACTCTGTCAATGGGAGTATCTCCAAAGGCACATATCATGTCTCCACAAACTCAGTTTGCCCGTCCTCCCCTAGGTTCACATCTGAGGCCACACTGACTGCTTGTTGCTAAATACATCCATAGGGGCATCCTGGCAGCTTGGAAGTGATTTTTTCTTTTTGGAAGTATATTAAGAGCTTCCCAGACTCAATTAAGTCAGACCAGTAACCATATTACACAATTCTGCCAAATTTTTATTAAAGTAAACTAGGTCAATTTTCATTTATTTATATTATTGTTTTGTAAAATTTGCTCTCAGTCAAAGGCTTAAGTAAAACATTTGCTCCTTCTTCCCCTCCTCCCACTTTTCTGGTCTTTGTTCTAGTGAAAATACATTGATTTGGGATCCACTGAGTTGACAAGTTGCTTCTTAGTCAAACTGAAATTACTCCTGAGCTGATTTTGCAATCTATTAATTTCTAGAACAATTTTGACAAAACCCATGAATTTCCATAGAAATATTCAGTTTCCCTATGAAGGTGCTTTGACCCATATACAGAAATTGGCTATTTGTAACAAATAACTTTGTATCTTGAAGGTTAAATAGTCTGGCAAAATGTGGGAAAAAGTTAAATGTCAATAACAAAAACTACCCAAAAGGTTGAAATCACTTTGAAAAAACTATATATTGATTAAAATGTAAAGAAACCTTTACATATGATAAATGTATAATGCACAGATACTGAAACTCTATAAAGGCTACAAGTGAGACATTTCAGCTTTAAGAATTTTGATTTATTCATTAGGAAATGCAAGACTATTGAAATGTGTATATAACATCTGTAATTAGAATATAAATGCAGGACATGATATGGTTAAGTTAGCGCAGCCACAGGAGGAAACAAGAATTAAGCTTAGAAGAAAGCACTTTATTATATTCACAGGTCCTAGGGAGTAAGCCACCACATTCTTTGCAGGGCCACAGAGTAAGTGTCAGGTTTTGGTCAGGTGGAAGAAGACAGGGATGAAGAGAAATTCTGGGGAATCTGGTGCTACCAGGGTGGTCTCCAGTTGATGGTACCTGGCCCAGGGATGGCTTAGATCTTGGTGTATGAGAGTTGGATAAGGGGCTGATTGGGGCTTGTCTGTGAACAAAGACAGTTATATATATTACCCTTCAAATTTGTATAATTTTTATTTTTTTTGCTTGTCTTATTGTGTTGACTTGTACCTCCAATACAATGTTGAAAAGGTATGCTGAGATGGGACATCCTTGCCTTGGTTCTGATGTTACTGGTTGAGATTTGCTTTTCTTACAATTAATTATATTAGCTCTTGGTCTTTTGTAGATGTTCTTTAGTGGGTTGAGGACGTTCTCCTCTCCTTGTGGTTTACTGAGAATTTTTATCATCAATGAGTTAAATTTTGTTAAATGTTTTTTTTGCATCTATTGATTTGACTATATGCTTTTCTTCTTAGTCTGTTGATATCATGAATTTCATTAATTGATTTTTTAATGTTGTACCAGTTGTACATAACTGTGATAAATCTCACTTGGCCATAGGTGATACTTATTTTTATATATTGTTGTATCCACTTTGCTAATATTTTGTTGAGGGTTTTGCATCTATATTCATGAGAGATTTTTGTGATTTTTTTCCTTGTACTCTCTTTATCTGGTTTTCTATTAGGCTAATCCTGTTGTCATAGAATGAATTAGGGTGTATTCCTCTGTTCTACCTTCTGAAAGAGACTATAAAGAACTGGTCCAATGTCTTCCTTAATTGTTGGGTAGGATTCATCAGTGAACCCATCTTGATCTGGTAGGGTTTGTTTTGAAAATTTATTAATAATCAATTCAATTTATTTAATAGATATATGCCTTTTAAGATTGTGTATTTCTTCTAGTGTGAATTTTGGAAGATATGTCTTTCAAGGAATTAGTTCATTTTATTTTGATTATCAAATTTGTGGGCACAGAGTTCATAATATATTTTCATAAACCTTTCAATGTCTAAGGAATCTGTAAGGCTGTCCCTTCTTTCACTTCTGATATTAGTTATTTGTTTCCTCTTTATTTTTCCTTTGGATAACCTGAGTAGAGGTTTATTGATTTTATTGATATTTT
Source organism: Manis javanica (assembly GCF_040802235.1). Classification (NCBI taxonomy): domain Eukaryota; kingdom Metazoa; phylum Chordata; class Mammalia; order Pholidota; family Manidae; genus Manis; species Manis javanica. The sequence goes on along the minus strand of NC_133157.1, from coordinate 97,224,989 downwards.
TTAAAGAACCAGCTTTTGGTTTCATTGATTTTCTCTATTAATTTCTTATTTTCAATTTCATTTATTTCTGCTATAGTTCTTATTTCTTTTCTTCTGCCTGCTTTGGATTTAATTTCTTCTTATTTTCATAGTTCATAAAGTGGAAGCTTGAATGATTTATTTTAGATCTTTCTTCTTTTCTAATAATTGCATTCATTGCTATAACTTCTTTAAGCATGCTTTCACTGTATTCCACAGAATTTTAAAAGTTGTAATTTTATTTTTATGTAGTTCTAAATATTTTATAATCTTTCTTGATATTTTTCCCTTTACCCATGTGTTATTTAGAAGGGTGTTGTTTAATCTCCAAGTATTCTGTGATTTTCTAGCTATTTTTTTTGTTTTGTATTTCTAGTTTAATTCCACTGTGGTCTGAGAGAAGACTTTGTATGATCTCTATTCTTTTAAATTTGTCAAGGTGTGTTTTATGGTCCAGAATGTTATCTATCTTTTTGAATGTTCTATGTGGACTTGAGAAGTATGTATTCTACTGTTCTTGGATGAAGTTCTACAAATGTCAATTAAATGCAGTTACTGATAATGTTGTTTAGGTTAACTATACCTTACTGGTTTTATGCTTGGTGTATGTGCCCATTTCTGAAAGAAGGGAGTTTAGTTTCCAATATAATAGTGTATTCATCTATTCCTCCTTGAAGATCCATCTGTTTTTACCTCTTGCATTTTTTTAAAGGAAATGTAATCCATCACCATCTTTGTTATTGCACAATGTACTAAGCCAATGTCACATAGCAAACACTAAAGATAGAGAACAGTAGTTCTTAAGTCATCTGTCTTGGAAATATGGACACAGAATGGTATACTGCCTAAGAATCAAGGAATCCATGTGTCTGCACATGTGTGTGTATTATATACATACATGCACATGTGTTTGTATACATACTTCCAATTGATGAACACTAAAAGCATAACAATTCTCAATGACGTCTTTTGAAAATAAAAAAAATATTATTGAGATTCACTAGTATATTTACTGATCAAAAACAAAAACAAAATAGATGATTAGTGATGTGGAACATCTTTTCATGGGTCTGTTGGCCATTTGAATTTCTTCTTTGGAGAAGTTGCTGTTCATATCCCCCACTCATTTTTTAATAGGGTTATTTGCCTTTTAGGTTTTGAGGTATGTGAGTTCCTTAAATATTTTTGATGTTAACCCCTTGTTGGATATGTCATTTACAAATATATTCTCCCTACTGTAGGTTGCCCTTCTGTTCTGCTGATGGTGTCCTTTGCTGTACAGAAGTTTTTTAGCATGATGTAGTCCCATTTATTCATTTTTATTTTGTTTATCTTGCCCAAGGAGATATGTTCAGGAAAAAGTTGCTCCTATTTATATTCAAGAGATTTTTGCCTATGTTTTCTTCTAAGAGTTTTATGGTTTCAGTATTTACATTTAGTTCTTTGATCCATTTAGAGTTTACTTTTGTGTATGGGGTTAGACAGTAATCCAGTTTCATTCTCTTTCATGTAGCTGTCCAGTTATGCCAACACCAATTGTTGAAGAGGCTGTCATTTCCCTATTGTATATCCATGGCTCCTTTACAGTGTATTAATTGACCATATATGCTTGGGTTTATATCTGGGCTCTCTGGTTTGTCTCATTGGTCTGTGGGTCTGTTCTTGTGTCAGTACCAAATTGTCTTGATTACTGTGGCTTTGTAGTAGAGCTTGAAGTAGGGGAGCATAATTCCCTTCACTGTTTATCCTTCTTTCTCAGGATTGCTTTGGCTATTTGGGGTCTTTTGTGGTTCCATATGAATTTCAGTATGATTTGCTCCAGTTCGTTGAAGAATGCTGTTGGTATTTTGATAGGGATTGCATTGAATCTGTAGATTGCTTTAGGCAGGATGCCCATTTTGACAATATTAAATCTTCCTCTCCATGAGCATGGGATGGGTATTCATTTATTGGTATCTTCTTTAATTTCTCTCATGAGTGTCTTTTAGTTTCCTGAGTACAGGTCTTTCACTTCCTTGGTTAGGTTTATTCCTAGGTATGTTATTCTTTTTGAAACAATTGTAAATGGAATTTTTATCCTGATTTCTCTTTCTGCTAGTTCATCATTAGTATACAGGAATGCCACAGATTTCTGTGTATTAATTTTATATTCTGCAACTTTTCTGAATTCAGATATTAGATCTAGTAGTTTTGGAGTGGATTCTTTAGGGTATCTTATGAACAATATCATGTCATCTTCAAAAAGGGATAGTTTAACTTCTTCCTTGCCAGTCTGGATGCATTTTATTTCTTTGTGTTGTCTGATTGCTGTGGCTAGGACCTCCAGTACTATGTTGAATAACAATGGCAAGTGTGGGCATCCTTGTCTTCTTCCCAATCTTAAAGGAAGTTTTCAGCTTCTCGTTGTTAAGTATAATGTGGGCTGTGGGTTTGTCATGTGGCCTTTATTATGTTGAGGTACTTGCCTTTTATACCCATTTTTTCAGAGTTTTTATCATGAATGGATGTTGAATTTTGTCAAATGATTTTTCAGCATTTATGGAAATGATCATGTGGTTTTTGTCCTTTTTGTTGATATGGTGGATGATGTTGATGGATTTTCGAATGTTGTACCATCCTTGCATCCCTGGAATAAATCCTACTAGATTATGATGGATGATCTTTTTGATGTATTTTTGAATTCAGTTTGTTAATATTTTGTTGAGTATTTTTGCATCTATGTTCATCAGGAAGGTTCATCTGTAATTTTATTTTTTTGTGGTATCTTTGCACAGTTTTGGTATTACAGTGATGCTGGCCTCATAGAATGAGTTTGGAAATATTCCCTCTTCTACTCTTTGGAAAACTTTAAGGAGGATGGGTATTAGGTCTTTACTAAATGTTTGATAAAATTCAGCAGTGAAGCTGTCTGGTTCAGGATTTGTTCTTAGGTCGTGTTATGATTACCATTTCGATTTCATTGCTGGTAATTAGTCTGTTCAGATTTTCTGTTTCTTCCAAGGTCAGCCTTGGAAGGTTGTATTTTTCTAGAAATTTGTCCATTTCTTCCAGGTTATCCAGTTTGTTAGCATATGGTTTTTCACAGTATTATTTCATATTTCTTTGTGTTTCTGTGGTGTCTGTAGTGATTTTTCCTTTCTCATTTCTGATTCTGTTTATGTGAGTAGACTCTCTTTTTTTCTTGATAAGTCTGGCTAGGGATTTATCTATTTTGTTCATTTTCTTGAAGAACCAGCCTCTGCTTTCTTTGATTCTTTCTATTGTTTTATTCTTCTCAATTTTATTTATTTCTGCTCTAATCTTTATGTCCCCCCTTCTACTGACTTTGGGCCTCATTTGTTCTTCTTTTTCTAGTTTCATTAATTTTGAGTTTAGACTGTTCATATGGGATTGCTCTTCTTTTGTGAAGTATACCTGTATTGTAATATACTTCCCTCTTAGCACGGCCTTTATTGTGTCCCACAGATTTTACAGTGTTGAATTATTGTTGTCATTTGTCTACATGTATTGCTTGATCTCTGTTTTTATTTGGTCATTGATCCATTGATTATTTAGGAGCATGTTATTAAGTCTCCATGTGTTTGTGGGCTTTTTTGTTTTCTTCATGTAATTTGTTTCTAGTTACATCCCTTTGTATTCTGAGATGTTGGTTGGTAAAATTTCAATCTTTTTTAATTTACTAAGGCTATTTTTGTGGCCTAGTATATGATCTATTATTGAAAATCTTCCAAGTGCATTTACAAAGAATATGTATCCTGTTGCTTTTGGTTGAGATTTTTGCTGACGTCTGTTAGCTCCATCTGTTCTAACGTGTTGTTCAGTGCCTCTGTCTCCTTACTTATTTTCTGTCTGGTTGATCTATTCTTTGGTGTGAGTGGTGTGTTGAAATCTCCCAAAATGAATGCATTGCATTTTATTTCCCCTTTTATTTCTGTTAGTATTTGTTTCACATATGTAGGTGATACTGTGCTGTGTGCATAGATATTTAATAGTTATATCCTCTTGTTCAACTGACCTCTTTATCATTATGTCATGTCTTTATTTGTCTCTTGTTACTTTCTTTCTTTTGAAGTCTGTTTTGTCTGATACAAGTACTGCAACTCCTGCTTTTTTCTCGCTATTAGTTGCATGAAATAACTTTTTCCATCTGTTTACTTTAAGTCTGTGTATGTCTTTGGGTTTGAAGTGAGTTTCCTGTAGGCAGCATATAGACGGGTCTTGTTTTTTTTATCCATTCTGTGACTCTATTTCCTGATTGGTTCATTCAGACCATTGACCTTTAGGGTGATTATTGATAGGTATGCACTTACTGCCATTGCAGACCTTAGATTTGTGGTTACTAAAGGTTCAAGGGTAAATCCATCACTATCTAACAGTCTAATTTAACTCACTTAGTATGCTATTAAAAACACAACCTAAAAGTTCTTTTATTTTCCTCCTTTTCCTTCCTCCTACATTCTTTATATATTAGGTATTATATTCTGTACTCTTTTTCTATCCCTGACTGACTTTGGGGGCAGTTGATTTTATTTTGCATCTGCTTAGCAATTAATTTTTCTACTTTCTTTACTGTGGTTTTATTTCCTGTGGTGGCAGATATTTAGCCTTAGGAACACTTCCAGCTATAGCAGTCCATCCAAAATACACTGTAGAGGTTGTTTGTAGAATGTAAATTCTCTCATCTTTTGCTTATCTGGAAATTGTTTAATCCCTCCTTCAAATTTAAATAATAGTCTTGCCAGATGGAGTAATCTTGGTTCAAGGTCCTTCTGCTTTGTTTTATTACATATTTATCATGCCACTCCCTTCTGGCCTCTAAGGTTTCTTTTGAGAAGTGTGATGATAGCATGGTTGGTTTTCTTTTGTATGTGATTTTTTTCTCTCTCTGACTGCTTTTAAAAGTCTGTCCTTATCCTTGATCATTGCCATTTTAATTATTATTTGTCTTGGTGTTGTCTTCCTTGGGTCTCTTGTGTTGGGAGATCTGTGCACCTCGATGGCCTGAGAGACTATCTTCTTCCCCAGATTGGGAAGTTTTCAGCAATTACCTCATCTAAAACACTTCTATTGCTCTTTCTCTCTCTTCTTTGGTACCCATATAATATGAATATAGTACTGTTAGGGTTGGTCATACAGTTCTCTGAAAATTCTTTCATTCCTAGAGACCCTTTTTTCTCTTTGTGTCTCATCTTCTTTGTATTTCTCTTCTCTATTTTCTATTCCATTTACCATCTCTTCTGCTATATCTAATCTGTTTTTAAATCCCTCCATTGTATGTTTCACTTCAGATATGGAATTTCTTAATGATTGAATCTCCATTCTACATTTATCCCTGAGTTCTTGAATATTTTTCTGTACCTCAATGAGCATGTTTATAATTTTTGTTTTGAACTCTCATTCAGTTTTGCTTGTACATTTGTCTGGTGTTTGTGAGATTTGGGTTTGAACTGGGTTCCTTTGACATTTCATATTTGTATGTGGTTCCCTCTAGTGCCCAGAAACTCTAGTCTCTGGAGTTGCTCAGCCCCTTGAGTGAAGTTGGGGGTCCCAGAGGAGCTGTGCTGGTGCCTGGAGGGAGGTTAAACCTGTTTCCTGCTTCCAGGTTGCTGTGCTTGTCTCCACTGTCAGAACCAGTGGGCCAAGCACATGGCTCTAAGCCTCTGTGCTTTGCATTTGTAGCTACCATAGGCAGGGCCTCTCTCTGGCTGTCCTGATGCAAGGGCTGCAACTGCCAATTTGTGAGCCAGTGGCAGCAGGCCAGGAAGAAGGCACAGCAGGTTGCATTTCACAGTGGGAGGCCTCTGAGTTGAGGAGCTAGCCAGGGGGATGGAGCACCTGTAGCTACTGAAAGTTCCCAACTTGCTTTCACAGCATTCTTGGACAACCTTGTCCACTTATCCCTTCTCCCGAGCAGCAAGCTCCATGCAAACCCCACCACTTCATCAGCCTTCTTGCTGCTAGGAAGCCTCTCAGACCGTCTGCCTTTCCTTTGTCCCAGAGCAGCCGGATGTGGACCCCTCTCCTGCACAAATGGTTGGAATCTCAGTCTCTTCAAGTATTCCTCTTATTTTAGCATTCCAACCCCACTAATTTCCAAAGCACCATGAAATGTAGGTTTGTGCTCCCAGAGCAGATCACCAGGGCTGGGTGTTCAGCAGTCCTAGGCTTCTACCTCCTTCCTGCTTCCTTTTTCTTCCTCCTGCCAGTGAGCTGGGGTGGGGAAAGGGTTGGATGCCACCAGATCAAGGCTTTGGTACATTACCCTGTTTCATGAGGTTCTCCAGGTGTGTGCTCTGTTCTGCAGGTGTGTGCAGTCTGGTGCAGGCTTCTTTCCTGTTGTTCTTTTAGGATTAGTTGTATTAACTATATTTTTGTATTATATGTGGTTTTGGGAGGAGTTCTCTGTCTCACCTCTCATGCCACCATCTTTAATCTTATCCATTTACTTTTAATGTGTCTTTAAATTTAAATGGTTTCTTATAGATAGCATATAGTTGGTTCTTTTTTTATCTCTTCTTACAATCTGTCTTTTATCAGTTTATTTAGGTCATTGATATACAAAGTAATTACTAATACAGTAGGATTAAATCTACTATACTTGTTAATGTTTTCTATTTGTTTTCCTTTTTCTTTGTTACTATTTTATTTTTGTTTTCTCTTTTTCTGTCTTTTGTTGTTTTAATTGAGCATTTTATATGATTCCAATTTCTCTTTGTTGGGCTATTAGTTATATATATTTTAAATCCCATTTTTCATTGTTACCCTACATATTGCAATATGCATTAATAAGTGCCCCAAACCATTTTCAACGTAACACTATACCAATTCACAGGCAATGCAAGGATCTTATAATAACAAATTAATAATAATTACTCCTTCTTGTTCCTTGTTTCATTCCTTTCATTCATTTTATTTATGTATACATGATCATACATAAGCATGTATATAGAATGACTACATTATCAAATACATTGTTATTATTCTGAACAAACTCTAATCTGTTAGATGAATCAGGAATAAGACACATGAGTTTTTATTTTAGTTCCACTTATTTCTTACTCTATACTCTTATTTTATTCACATAAATTTGAGTTTCTGCCTGTATCATTTTCCTTCTCTTTAAATAACTTCTTTTAATATCTCTTGCTAGGCAGGTCTACTGGTAATAAATTCTGTCAATTAGTTTTTTGAGAAAGTGTTCATTTCTCCTTCACATTAGAGGAATAATTTTACTGTCTACAGAATTCTAGGTTAGTGGTGTTTTTTTTCCCCTCTCAACATTTTAAATATTTCACTCCACTCTTTTCTTTATTACATTGTTTCTGAGAAGTTGTAATTTGTATCTTTGCTTCTGTAAAGGTAAGATGGTTTTATCATCTGGCTTCTTCTAGGATTTTTTCTTTATCTTTGATTTTCTTTAGTTTGAAAATGACGTGACTAAGTATAGTTTTTGGTTTCGTTTGTTTTTGACATTTACCTTGTTGGTGTTCTCTGAGCTTCCTAGATCTGTGGTTTGATGTATGACTTTAATTTGGAAAAATTTTTAGTCATTATTGTCTTCAAATATTTCCTCTAACACTTTCCTTCCTCTGGTATTACCATTACATGTATCTTATACCCTATTTGTCCCAGAGTTCTTGTATATTCTCTTTTATTTTTTTAAAATCATTTCTTTTTGTTTTACAACTTTTTGGAGTTTCATGTTGAGATAACCTCAAGCTGATAAATTTTTTTCCCTCAGACATGTTCATTCTACTAATAAGCTACTCAAAGGCATTCTTCAGTTATGTTACAGTGTTTTTGATCTGTAGCACTTCTTTTGGATCTTTCTTAGTATTTCCATCTCTTTGCTTACATTGCCCATTTGTTTTTGCATAATGTCTACTTTATCCATGACAGGTTTTAGCATATGAATCATATTAAGAGTTAAGATATCCAGAACAATGATGAATAGAGTGGTAATAGTGAGCATTCCAGTCTTTTTCCTGATTTTGCAGGGAACATTTTATATTTGTAATTTAATGTTTTGTTTTATTATGAATACATGTTAAGTTTTATTAAATGCTTATTCTGCATCCACTCAGGTAGTCTTATTTTTCTACTTTATTATAATAGTGTATTTAATTAATGGAGTTCCTTAAGTTGAACCACACTTGTGCTCTTAAGGTAAAGTGAATGAGATCATGTACTCATGATAAGTTATCTCATACTTGTTTTCTTACATTTGCTTAGATTATGCATTTAAGTTCTTGAGTGAAATTGGCCTTAATTATTTTTTATCTCCTGCATTTTTTTGTGTGGATTTTGTAGCAAGACTTATTGACTTGAACAAATTGGGAGGATTCTTTTTCTTTCTTTTCTCATCTCTGAAAAAGTCTTTCCCATTACTATGTAATAGAATCCATCTGCAAAAACATAGTGATCCTAATGCTTTCTTTATAAATATATTTTTCAAAATCAATGTAGCAATTGGGGTTTTCTGGTTCTTTTTGAGTTGGTTTGGATAACTTATGCTTTGTGGGCATTTATCCATTTAAACCTAAGACTTAACATTTATTTGTATAAAGATATTCTTAATATTCTCATATAGTCTAAATTTCTGCTGCTGACTGAAAATGTCTTCATTTTAGTTCTTAATGTAATTTGTGACTTTTTTTCCTCAATCAGTTTTGTCAGAGGTTTGTCAAGTTTATTATTCTTTTGAAGAACCAATTCTCTATCTATTTTGTTAATGTCTGCTCTTGTTTATTATTTTCTTACTTCTCCTTGCTTTTTTAGTGCATTTATTCTTTTTCCTAACTCTTTAAAGAAAATGTTTGACATATTAATGTTATCTTTTCTTTCTTAATAAAAGAGTTTAAAATCTTTAGTATAGATTTAAAATTTATCACTAATCTTTTAGCAGGGTAAAAAGATATTTATACTTAGTGTTTTTATTATTATTTAATTCTGAATATTAAATTCCAATTATACATATTTGACCCATGAGTTATTCAAAAGTGTGTCTGACTCATTTCTAATTTATGGGATTTGAAAAGTTATAGTTATTTTTATAACTTAATTGTGTTATGATCGGAGAATCTGTCCTGCATAACACATGATTCTTTGAAATTGTTTGAAACTTGCCCTTACTTCATGGTATATCTTTAAATGTTTATAAATTTTCAAAAGTTTGGAAAGTAGTCTTCAATCATTCCATATAATACTTTGTAACTGCTTATTAGATCAGGTTTCTGAACTGCGTTACTCAAATTTTCTAACCTCCATAAAGCATTAATTTTGGAGAATATTGTATAAAAATGATCCTCTGTGTAGGGATTTCTCATTACAATTTTGTCAGTATTTTGTATATATTTTGAAATTTAGTTTAATATATCTTCCTGGTCTAGTGAACCTTACACTATTATCTAGAGACCATATGTTTGTCTCTAGTTAATGTTGCTTTAAAGTCACAATATGTTTCACCAGCAACTTTTTTGTTTTGAAGAAAAGGGAATACTTTTAGTTGGTATACCTTTTTACATAATTTTCTTTCAACATTTTCAATTCCAATTTTTATAAAGATATAATTTTTGTATTTTAAATGGAGATTATTTGAATATTTTATTTATACCATATTTGTTATCATTTGTCCTAGATGTTTTAGGTTTGCTCTCCTTGTCCTATTTAAAATTTGTTGTTTCTTCTCATTCTATTTTTCCCTCTTTTTGTATTTTCAACATTATCTGAAAAAATTAAGCATAATAAAGTTAAACATAATAATGCCTAAACTAATCAGTATTTTTACCATTTTTCTGAAAAATTCAAGACCTTATCATGCTTCAGTTGTGATTATTTCCTTTTCCATTTTGTATGCCTTAATGCCATATTTTATACTCTATCTTGTTTTGTTAAATTTCACAAAGGTATTCTTCGCATTGTTGTTACCTGTATAGGCATTCCATCACTAGATTCACCCAGATATTACCTTCTTTTTATTTCTAGAGAATATCCTTTAAAATTTCCTTTAGTGAAATCTGTTTCAGAAAATCTCTCAGTATTTATTTGCCTTGTCACTATTGTCTTCTTGAAATATATTTCTTCTTCCTTAATTATAAAATTATTTGTCTTACTTTTTGGTTTATTTATTCAAATCTTTAATTTATTAAATCTTCACTGACTTTTGCTTTTAAACAGTTTACTGAGTTCCTAATTTTCAACTACTATTTCTAAAATTTTTATCTCATTTCTAGACTTCCAAACATATCTCATCTTTTTTGATTATCTTTCAATATTTGGCCATACCTTCATTATAATTTTTAATTTAATTTAAAAAATATGTTAAATATATGTGTATAAAGGTGAAGGTTCCTATGGCCAGGATCCTCACCTGATCCTAAACTACTTGATGATGTAATTGGCCTGCTACTTGGCTATTGCTTCCATACCTGTAGGCAATTAGCTATTACTGACTGAGTCACTATATAAAGAACTCTTCTGCCCAGTGCTATGGGTGGAGGCAGATATGAAAGAGGATTACAGACCTCCATACTATTAGATGCAGATGTAATTTTAGTGCTCAACCTATCACTGGGAGAACAAGCTGAGAAATAAACCTTTCACCACAAGAACACTACATTGTCACTCCTCAGTCTCACTGAATACATAGTGAACCTGCCCCAGGTTGAAACCCATTGGCAAGACAGCATAGTTATTTTGTATTCAATATCTGATCTTTAAGCATTTATGTTATTCTGCTGATTCTTTTCCAAAGTATTTTCTAATGATTTTTAAAAATGATTTGTTATTGCACTCTATCATCTTAGTTTTATTTATGAGACTTTAAGGCCTGGGTTTAAAGTGCTTGAAAGATTTTGGGATTGTATCAGCCAGTTGCTACTGTGGATAAAATGAGAGCTCCTGTAGCCAGGATTCTCACCTGGCCCTGGTTGACTAGCTCACTGCACACCTGTGGGCAATACATGGCTATTGAGTCTATATAAAGAGCTCCACCCAGTGCTCTGGGCACAACATAATGGCAAGGTTGCAGGAGAGCAGAGCAGAGGCTGAAGTGGTGGCAGTGCTGAGGACAGAGGCCCAGAGGATGGCTGTGTGGGATGACTGTGCAGAGAGGCCCAGAGGACAGCTGTGCAGACAGAGGGGCCCAGAGGCAGAAACCAGCTTGCTGCATGCAGACTTGCTCTAAGTGAATGGGATTCTAGTGACTGACCTGCCACCTGGAAATAAAGTTGGGTATATCCTTTTCACCCAAGAACATTTTGCTGTCAATTTCTTTGGTCACATTGAATCCATAGCAAACTTGCCCGTGGCTGAAACACATTGGCAACACAGCTACACAAAAAGTTTCATTTCAATTTCTTAGTGTGAGTTTTGGGAGGCAAGAGTGGTGGTGTAAAGTCTTTCTTTAAATCTGCATAGCAGCAAACTTAGTTACAAAATATGAAATTAGGCATTGCACTTCCTCCTCCCACATCAAGAAGCTAAGGCTGAAGTGGTTATACTTTTACATCTTTCTATGGGAAGAGTCCATGGGGTAATTTTCCTTCTTTGGGCTACATTCAATTGTGAGTCTCCTTTGGCAGCCCCAGTTGTATGTGGTAGTTTTGATCATACTTCCTATCCTGAGTAGGTTCCCAGTCTAAGCTCATTAAAACTAAAAGGCATAGGAGCCATCAGGAGTTGGCAGGTGCTCTAGAATGACTATTGGCTTTAAGACTTTTCTATTTCTATGGTCCTATTTTTTTTCATTGTTTTTGCTCTCTGAGAGTGCTCTTCACTTGTTGACTTTCATGTAAAAATTTTTTTTCTCAGCATTTGAAGGTATTTCTTAAAGAAAGTGTTCCTTCCTGTATCTGCTTGATGAAATGTATTTTCTCTCAAATAGGACCATAAAACCAGGAAATTCCTCCACCACCGTTTTCAGTTCTATCTCTTATTTTCTTTCCATTACCAAACACCTTGAAGTTGTAGTCTTCAACCATCATTTCAATTTCCTTACTTCTACTAATAACAGAATTCACCTGTAGTAAGACCATCTTCTGCTTTTCTGCTGGATGAATTTCTTGGGTAACAGATGCTCAGATAGAAATTGGTAGGTATAACGTTTATTACAATGTACTCTTGGGATCAAGCTGCAGAAGGAAAGGGATAGGAGTAGGATGGAACAGAGAGAGAGAGAGAAAGCAGAGTTTTAGGGTCTCAACAGAAGCCTCCACCAACTCTGGCAGGAGTTCTGAAGGTGGGATGAGGCTTCAGTGCCATCTGAAGTTGGACAGAGGGGACTGGGACTTTCTATTCTATCAGTCATTGGGTTTAGTATGGCAAGGAATGGGGATGTGACCTTAAGCAAGATGGCCTTCTGCAACTGAGGCAAACCCCAAAGGGGGATGATAGATGAGGGCTATGTGCTGGCAGCCCTCCCAGCAGCTAGAATAATGAGTTTTTATAGCTGAAAGGAGATCTGGGTGGAGCATAATGGAGTCCACCACACAACACATACTTACAAGTCAGCCACTTCCAGTGTAGCTTCTGGCCCCATCAGTCTCACTATGGTCATTATGACTTCCATGTACCTTAAGCTAAAGGACATTTTCCTTCAGTTGTTTTTTATAGGCATGCAATTCCATTGCAGCATTTCTCCTTTCTTTAAGCATTCTCTTGTCTTAGCTTCTGTGACCTAGTATTCTTCTCCTTTTCTCTCACTCTCTTGCTTTGTATTCTCTGTCTCTTTCTGATTCTCTTCCTCTATGTTGAATCCAAGCTCTATCTCACTCTTTCCTCTTCCTCTTCCATACTTTCTCTTTAGGTGATTTTACTTATTTCTATGGTTACAAAATTTTTGAAGGTTTTGAGTATTTAATTAAAATCTCTATATAGCCAAATTGTTTACCCAGAAAGATGTGTCTGTCCATTTACAACATCAGTAGCAGTGTGTGTGATATCCATAGGATTTCTATATTAATAATTAACAGAAAGTTTGATAACAAACTTGAGTGTCTGGGACTGTAACTTATTTATCTTGGGTTTTATTGTAATTTAGTGAAACATTTATGAGTTTGTATTTCCCAGAGAGGAAAAATACAGGCTTCTTATAGAGGACTGCATTTGACTGAGATTGGAGAAATGCAGAGGTTTTTATTTTGTAAAAGCTATCCCCACTCATCAGATTTAGTAACAAGTACCCTAAAACTCTGCTTTATCCTCTGTGTCATAACCAAAAGGCAATGCATTATTTATAATGATGAAAAAAAAAGAAGTGGAGTTCACAGTAAGATACGAATAGTAGTTTATTAATTTTATCAAGAATTCATATTCTGTCCACTGAGTTTCCACTGCACTGTCCCAGTATAGACTTCACCCTATAGCTGTTTCCCTCTTGTGATCACAAAAGGCTGAGATCACATACCATCTGGAGGCAATAATGACTGATGGCAGAAAAGGGGCCTCCGCTTTGGTCTCTGTGTCAGTAAGATAGTACAGTCTCTCATGCCGAGAAGATTTTCTCCTGTGGTTCATGGGCCTGAATTTGGGCACATGTTTGTTCTTCTGCCAGTCTTTGGCGAGTATCTTTATGGCCAATGGACTCCTCAGACTCCCCCAGACCACTGGATCTTACAATGGGGTCAGCGTCTTCGGAAACATGTCTGTGTGAAGGAAGGCTGTGTATCTTCAAACATATTCTCTTAAGAATCAGAAAAGGTTGGGTAGGCAAGAACCGGGCTTGTTATACTGCTGTTTTCATTTATTGAAGCTCCATGCTTTACTGTTCCTTAGAGAACATGACAATGGCTGTATCAATGACTACGTTTTAGAGTTAATAGATTCAGTTGAGATGAGGACACAAGAACTGTGACAGTGACTGAAGCTTGCTTTTGCTTCAGTGAAGCATCTAATTAAGAGGGTAGGCTCTGAATCAAATGCCAGCTTCATGCAGCTGTGTGACCTTGGGTTGGTAAACTCATCTTCTCTATGCCTAGGTTTCCTCATCCATAAATTGAAAATAGTGATAGTAGTAATTTCATCTGGTTGTTATAAGGATTAAAGGATAATGCATATAAAACATTTAAGAAAATCATATTTTAAAGTTCACTGCTTGCTACTTGATTATACCCATTTTCACCTACAATAGACTCTCAGTACACACTGCTGACTGGAAAATGATAAACACACACACACAGAGCAAGTATCCTAAAAAAAAAAACCCGGAATGATAAAACTGCATCCTGCACAGGGTGCTCTCTGATTACTAACAGAAGCAGAGACTGATCCCCTGGAGGGACTGTTTCCCTAAATTAGGCCTATAATAAATCTCACTGATTAAATTCAAGCATGTTTTCACAACCATCACCAAACAGAAGAGAAGGCAAACAAAAGAGACATATATTTAGATTCCCACATATACAGAATGGCTTTAACAGACTTGTGAATGCAGAAAGCAGCATGTGTAAATGCAAGTAAAGTCACAGAGACAGAAGGAATGTGCCCAGAAACAGACCCGTGCATATACGGAGCTTGGATATGACACAGGTAGCACGGCACATTGTGAGTGAAGGAAAGCTGCTGAGCAAAACAAGCACTCCAAATTAGTTCTCACAGTGGGAAAAAGATGAAAAGAGATTCCTAGTTCACATGCATCATGCATAAATATCCACCACGAATAAAATGATACTTTAAATGTTAAAAGCAAACTTTAAAACTTTTAGAAGAATATTTAGAGAATATGGTATAACTTTCTAAATTCAGAGCAAGAACATTAGCTTAAGTAAAATGCAAAGCACCAACCTAAAAAGGAGACTAAAAAATTGGATTACACTAAAATTAAGAGCTTTATTTTTTTCACAAAAAGATACCAGAATGAAGATTTAAATCTAAGTTCCAAGTATGGGGGAAGATGCTTGTAACACCTAAAATCAAGAGTAGAATGTATGAAGAATTCCTAAACAATGAATGAATAATGACCAAGTGAATGCAAACATACACAAAAGATATGAGCAGACATTTCACCTAAGAGTAACACAATGACTAAAAACTCATGGAATTACTCTACTTCATTAATAATGAAAAATGCAGATTGAGAAGGCAATTTCAATTTTACCTGTGAGAAACAAAAATAATGTAGTCTGACAACTTCAACTATTGAGAGAATGCATGTAAAAGATTTTGCCTTATTGGTGGGAATATAAACTGGTACAACCTTTTTGGAAAATAATTTAAAGTTGAATTTTGCATACTTTACAGTCTAGTAACTTCATTCCAAGGTTCAGTTTTCCCCAAGGAAAGTTTTAGTGTACGTACATCAAGAAATATGTACAAAACAGAACTGATTGTAAAGAAAAGACCCCAAACTTGAAATAACCTAAATGTGCATTGGCAGATAATATATCAATTGTGGTATCTTTTCACAATGGGATATTATCAGCAACATACAACAACATGGATTAATATTAGTATCATTTTGTTGAATCAGTAAAGCAAGTCTCAAAAGATACCATTGAGCCTGATGACATTTTTTGAAATACAAAACTAGGTGAAACTAAACAATATTTTTAGGTATCAAATATTTGCAGAGAACTCATCAAAATTAAAAGATAAGGGGTTATAACATTATAAAATAGATACAAAATTGAGATATTGGTTATTTTTAAAGAGAAAGTGGGATATGGGTTTGGGAAAATGTGAGTTTTTCATGATATTCTAGTTCATGGGTTAGATAGTGCTTTGGAGTTTACTATGATATAGTTAAAAACAAGTACATTAGAAAATAAACTAATAAATATATAAAGAAAGGTATGCATGTAGAATGATGATGCCATACTCTGAATAGTTATGAATATTCAATTAATGAGGTATAATAAGTAAGTGAGTAGAAAGTAAACGATAAGCATTTACATAAGAAAGTTTTCAAGGAAGGAAAGTGCAGTGCCCAGAATATCCCCAGGAAGCTATAATCTGAGACTTTGTCTCAGTCCTTCTCCATGATTTAGGACTGCCTAGTAGTGGTGAGAAGTCAATATTGATTGCACTAACTAAACCACAAAGTAAGATGAGTTTCATTGAGCTGTTTGGTCAAATATTACACTCAGGATAGTATGGCAGTGATTGTGTATCTGCATAAATAGAACCAGTTATATCACTAAGCCATCATTTACATGGCTCATCATTTCATCTAAGATTTAAGATATAAATTAAAATGACCAATAACTTAACAATATGAACCTTTAAACCACACGTCCCTTCCACGATTGTCAAATAAAATTAGAGATTGGCAGATGATGCCAATATAAGATACTGAAAAGTGCACACACACACACACACACACACACACACACACACACACACACACACACACACACACACACATTTGAGTACACACACCGGGTACTCAAAATGGCAATTCTTTTAAATCATGTGAAGTCAATAAAATTCATGTAAATAAAGCTAGAGAAACAACTGAAGCCTTTATGTGAAATGGAATTTGACCATATTTTAAAGTTGGTGTTACTAAATTAGTCATGAAAGTATAAAACACAGAAAGTAGGTAACTGAGAAAGACATGTTTATAATTAGATTCCAGATATGTCTATGTGATTAAAGGATGAAGTGAGGTAGGAGTAAATTGCATAAAATACATATCAGGGATTCTTCCAGTACAGATTCTAGAGTTTAAATCATTCTCAAGTGGCAGTCTATCAAAAATATCATGGGGACCAAAGGGGAAGTTCTCTCAACATTGATTCAATGACAGTATATACACTTTGATTTCTTCCTTGAAAGAAGTGGCACAAGATTTTATTACAGAATTCACTTACACTAATAATGTTTCAAATTATTTACCTTCAGAAGACAAAGTAAAACAAAACCAATCCCTCTTGTTGGATAATGGATAAACAATGGCTGATTTGAACTAAAATTCCTTTAAATGTCAGTTTTTAAAAGACAATGCATTTCAATGCAAATTTCATTTGCAATTTCAGAAAATTATACCTTGTTACACAAGGCTAATTTTGAGTAACATGGTCAATGCCCAAACCATTTGGTCCCATTTGACATCAAATGTTTTGAGGACCCTGATTCACGTTAACTGGCATACAAAATTTTCTGATACTTTCTAAGTCAGATTATGCCCACAGTGAGCTGAGATGCCCACGGTTCTGCCAAACAAAAGACATATTAGAGCACAGGGGTCACATGTTGGTGACCTGAGGACAAAATCCAGCCCCTCCCCCACAAAAGGAAGGTGAGTGCCTTTGGACAGGCATTCTGACCTAACACACTCTCCGACTTACGCTACACTGAGGGTATTTGATTTTTGTGCCTCTTGGTGTTTTGGGCTATGCCAATGAGATTCGTTACTGTATCTCTTAGGTCACTTGTGTTTTACAGCCCCTAGAGAGGTCTCTGCTGCAGTGTTCTCTGCTCTGTGTGTGGGAAGCATGCATTCATATCCTTTTCATTAATGAAAGATAGTTTTATTTTTATTTTACTACAGGCCCTTTACCATGCATCAAATTAAGAGTCTCCTATGATTCATAATCTCCAAGGTCAGGTTTCCTCATCTAATTTATCTTCTTTGTAACAATCTTCATGGGCAGTTGACACATGTAGGTTTGCCTTGATTTGGGGTGTTCAGCTTTAACAAGCCAACTCTGGGTCAACAAACATACATGCAAGGGTGTTATTCTTTCAAAAAATTCCATTGTCTTCCCTATATCTCATAAAGAAAAATAATGAGATGTGAGTGTGAGAATTTTGATCAGCATCTCCTCATGACTGAACAGGAACAGATGCGTGTAGCAGAGCCTCCAAGGTACATTTCCATTCGAATTCAGACTCTCTAAAGAACAAATAGTCACCCAGCATTTTTTATTGTTTTAGGAACCCTTAGCATTTTTACCACCTTAATGGATAAATCAAACAATAGCATGAATGAAACTATGTGAGAGAGGTGTCTTGCTGAGTGATATAGTAATTACTGGTAAAAATGGGGTTTGATGTCCCTGATGTAAACAAAGCCTTATGTAGTTTAAACCACTTGTAGATTGTTCCCTATTTGTGCAGACATCTGTATATCCTCCAGGTGAGTAATACTAGATTGACAAGTAACTCACATAAGTACGTTTCTTGTTAAAATTTTAAAAACAAAAACCAAAAGCATTTTCAGTGAACATATCTTGTTGATAAAATCATGATTAAAAAAATAAAATCCAAAATATAATATTAATTAATTGCCTAAGAATCTAAAGTCTCTCAACCAATTTAATTTTGTTTCTTGGGCATTTCAAGCTGTATTTGCTGGCACTGTGTTGCAAATCATAATTTTTCTCCTTTAGCTTTGTGTCTCTCTCTCTTCATCGAAAGAAGAGGAGTTTTTTTCATCTCTGAATAATAGGACCAAATTTTCTTATTTCATAGACATTGCCTTTCAAGGTGATTCTGAAATTGATCATCAATCAAATATCCAGCATTAACAAATTTTTAGTTTGATCTGTGATCTCTTTAAATTGATTCTAGCCAAGACCTCTAGCTTGTTTAACTGTAAATAATCTGTTGGTTTCCATTCGAAATCCATGACTTGTTTTAAACTTCCTGCAAGAATGCCAGCTTGATAGAGTTATTGCTTGAGGCAATTCATCTTTGCCTTTTGCACAAAAGACATCAAGGTTTCTATTCATTTTCATCCTTACAATAATGTTACTTCTGCTTTCATAAACTTGGAACTGAACCTCAAGCTCTCTGTTTTGACTGCCATTGTGCTCAGGGTAATCGCCCTACATCCTTGATGACGTTCCTTGTGGCAGCTCAGACAAAACATCCATCTCCCTCAGGCTGGTTCAGACGCCTGACCCTTCTGAGTATCAACAGATACTTAAAACTAGTGATTTTTTTATTTGCCAAATCCATCCTCATTTGACACTCTATTTTAAAAATTACATCAATTTAAAGATACCAAGTTAAGTATGACCCCAAAATCAAAAATCTTGGATCTTCAGTACTTTGGAGTTATCAGTCCTGTGGTGAGGAGGGAAACTCAGCAGTCCACATATATTTTGTTGATCAATTATCACGTTGACGTGATTTGTACAAACCAGTGTTGCTTTCTGAAACTTCAAAAATACTTATTTTAATTTCCAGTTTGTGATCTTATATCTACTTTTAAGAAAGCGGAAGTGTCAACATGTCCATTTTGACATTAGCTTTGCAAGTCAGTCACCAACTTTTCAAGTCACCCACTATGCATATATATATATTTTTTGCTTTCCCAGCTTTTACAAGGAAGTAACAAATGTTCATATTGGCTGGAACTAAGAAGGTGGGAGTTTTGCAAAATACATTTGATATAGTATTTCTAAATTTGAAGTGCTTAAAATGCTGTTTGTCCACGGCTGCAGTAAAATGTTGGGAAATTACTCCATACTCCGTCTGTGTTTGGCATGTCCCCTTACCTATGAACAGGTACTTCTGGGGGATGTGTGCCCCATATTGAAACAATGAGCACTAGAGGAGAACATGACCTTTAGAATCAAGCATCAAAATTTTGAACTGTGGCTGTGACATTTCTTGTAATAAAGAAAAATAATACCTTATTACTGGGCAAAAAATAATAAAGCATACCTTAGTTCTCTGAGCCTGATACCCTTTTTTTTTTAAAAGGCTAAATGAAATAACATATATGAAGTGTGGAGCAGTTTTTCTGACAGATAGTGCATGTTCAATATATATAAAAATCTATTATTACACAATTCATGTGTTCTGTAAGAATTATTTTTTTAATACCTTGTTGGTCATCCAATACATTTTTTTTTTTTTAGAGGGCATCTCTCATATTTATTGATCAAATGGTTGTTAACAACAATAAAATTCAGTATAAGGGGGTCAACGCTCAATGTACAATCATTAATCCATCTCAAGCCTAATTCTCGTCAGTCTCCAATCTTCTGAAGCATAACGAACAAGTTCTTACATGGTGAACGAATTCTTACATAGTGAATAAATTCTTACATGGTGAACAGTACAAGGGCATTCATCACAGAAACTTTCGGTTTTGATCATGCATTATGACCTATAAACAATCAGGTCAAATATGAATATTCGTTTGATTTTGTGTTGATCCCACATTTCTCCTATTATTATTATTATTTTTATTTTTAATAAAATGCTGAAGTGGTAGGTAGATGCAAGATAAAGGTAGAAAACATAGTTTAGTGCTGTAAGAGGGCAAATGTAGATGATCAGATGATCAGGTGTGTGCCTATGGACTAAGTATTAATCCAGGCTAGACAAGGGCAGCAAGACATCCACGGATGCAGAAGATTTCTCTCAAAGCAGGGGGGGTGAGGTTCTGAGCCTCACCTCTGTTGATCCCCAATTTCTCACCTGATGGCCCCCCTGCGACTGTGCCTGTCTTAGGTTGTTCCTCCCTTGAGGAATCTTACCCGTCTCTGCCTAACCAGTCATCTTCCGGGGCCATACAGGGAAATGTAAAGTTGGTAAGTGAGAGAGAAGCCATATTGTTTGCAAAGGTTAGCTTTTTACTTCTTTGCAGATTTATGCCCTGTGGCTTCTATGCCCAGCACTTGTCTCGAGGTATCTTTACCACCTGGAGGAATTATGATACTCGGTAAATTCGATATGAGGCACGAATTCTATTTAAGGGTTGTAGTTAGGAAGGAAGAAGAAAAGCTATAGATGTAGCATATGAAGGAAACATGGGAGGATTGATTATTTCTTTGACATATCTTCTTGTAGAGTACCTTAAGTATGTATAGGTTTTAAACTACTAACTAATTTGCACACACATATTAACATAATAGGAATACGGTGACATAAACAAAGCAAATCTATAATTACCATCCATCTCCAGTGAAGCCAAGAAAACCATTTAGGCACCCTAGGCTTTTGTGAAAATTTATCTATGATATGATAGATATTGTCCAACTGTACTTGAACCGTCAGACAAATTAAAGCAGCCCATTTCTGGGATCTGTTCACATCCCATATGTTCTTTTAACCATAGATAGTCTATAGTCATGAGATTTTGGAGTGCTACAATTTGCACGCCTCCCAACTCCTGGTTGAGTTCCAACAGTACAGAGCCGGTCAAATTCGTTGTCTCACTGTATTCACATGCCAGCCTAGACATCTCCCTCCTCATTCCTATGGCAAGTCCAGGAGACGGTGGGCTGGATGCAGCCACAACCGCAGCATCGTCCGGATACCTGTGGAGGCTTTTTGATGATCATCCCCTGGCACAAGTCCTACAGAGAGTGCTGATGCCGGAAGCTCCTCCTCATATCATATCTTAGTTCATTTTCTGGGTATCCAAGCTAGGCCTTGATCTTCTGCATAGAAACAAACAGACCCTTTGCCCACCCTTTGACATGCCCTCTATACCACTGTGCAGAACTCATTGGAGGTCAGCACACAGTAACTGCTTTTTTTTAATTAAGAGAAAGGAATATTATCAGAAAAGAGTACCTCCATAGCTGATCATCTGACACCCTTTAAGTGATCAAC
This sequence comes from Manis javanica, assembly GCF_040802235.1. Taxonomy (NCBI): domain Eukaryota; kingdom Metazoa; phylum Chordata; class Mammalia; order Pholidota; family Manidae; genus Manis; species Manis javanica. The sequence goes on along the minus strand of NC_133157.1, from coordinate 97,203,458 downwards.
ATTAAGGATATTTAAAGCATGTGTTGATCTTTGATTTACCAATAGTTTTACCCTGTCAAGGAGTAATCCCCCTTTTCTTTCTTTCTTTCTTTTTTTTTTTTTTAAATTTTTAATCTACACTTACATGAAGAATACTATGTTTACTATGCTCTCCCCTATATCAGGTCCCCCCTAACAACCACATTATGGTTACTGTCCATCAGCTTAGCAAAATGTTGTAGAGTCACTACTTGTCCTCTCTGTGTTGTGCAGCCCACCCTCCCCTTTCTCCCTCCCTCCCATGCATGCTAATCTTAATACCCCCCTTTTTCTTCCCCCCCCATTCCTCCCTGCCCACCCATCCTCCACAGTTCCTTTCCCTTTGGTACCTGTTAGTCCATTTTTGGGTTCTGTAATTCCGCTGCTGTTTTGTTCCTTCAGTTTTTCCTTTGTTCCTATACTCCTCAGATGAGTGAAATCATTTGGTATTTCTCTTTCTCTGCTTGGCTTATTTCACTGAGCATAATACTCTCCAGCTCCATCCATGTTGCTGCAAATGGTTGGATTTTTCCACTTCTTATGGCTGAGTAGTATTCCATTGTGTATATGTACCACATCTTCTTTATGCATTCATCTACCGATGGACATTTAGGTTGCTTCCAATTCTTGGCTATTGTAAATAGTGCTGCGATAAACATAGAGGTGCATCTGTCTTTCTCAAACTTGATTGCTGCGTTCTTAGTGTAAATTCCTAGGAGTGGAATTCCTGGGTCAAATGGTAAGTCTGTTTTGAGCATTTTGATGAACCTCCATACTGCTTTCCACAATGGTTGAACTAATTTACATTTCCACCAGCAATGTAGGAGGGTTCCCCTTTCTCCACAGGTTCACCAACATTTGTTGTTGTTTGCCTTTTGGATGGCAGCCATTCTTACTGGTGTGAGGTGATACCTCATTGTACTTTTAATTTGCATTTCTCTGATAATTAGCGATGTGGAGCATCTTTTCATGTGTCTCTTGGCCTCTGTATTTCTTTTTTACAGAACTGTCTGTTCAGTTCCTCTGCCCATTTTTTAATTGGGTTATTTGTTTTTTGTTTGTTGAGGCGTGTGAGCTCTTTATATATTCTGGATGTCAAGCCTTTATCGGATCTGTCATTTTCAAATATATTCTCCCATTCTCCTTTTTGTTCTTTTGATGGTGTCTTTCGCTGTACAGAAGCTTTTCAGCTTAATGTAGTCCCACTTGCTCATTTTTGCTGTTGTTTTCCTTTCCCGGGGAGATATGTTCAAGAAGAGGTCACTGATGTTTATGTCTAAGAGGTTTTTGCCTATGTTTTTTTCCAAGAGTTTAATGGTTTCATGACTTACATTCAGGTCTTTGATCCATTTTGAGTTTACCTTTGTATATGGGGTTAGACAATGGTCCAGTTTCATTCTCCTACATGTAGCTGTCCAGTTTTGCCAGCACCATCTGTTGAAGAGACTGTCATTTTGCCATTGTATGTCCATGGCTCCTTTATCAAATATTAGTTGACCATATATGTTTGGGTTAATTTCTGGGGTCTCTAATCTGTTCCACTGGTCTGTGGCTCTGTTCTTGTGCCAGTACCAAATTGTCTTGATTACTATGGCTCTGTAGTAGAGCTTGAAGTTGGGGAGTGAGATCCCCCCTACTTTATTCTTCTTTTTCAGGATTGCTTTGGCTATTCGGGGTCTTTGGTGTTTCCATATGAATTTTTGAATTATTTGTTCCAATTCATTGAAGAATGTTGCTGGTAATTTGAGTGGGATTGCATCAAATCTGTATATTGCTTTGGGCAGGATGGCCATTTTGACGATATTAATTCTTCCTAGCCATGAGCATGGGATGAGTTTCCATTTATTAGTGTCCCCTTTAATTTCTCTTAAGAGTGACTTGTAGTTTTCAGAGTATAAGTCTTTCACTTCTTTGGTTAGGTTTATTCCTAGGTATTTTATTCTTTTTGATGCAATGGTGAATGGAATTGTTTTCCTGATTTCTCTTTCTATTGATTCGTTTTTAGTGTATAGGAAAGCTACAGATTTCTGTGTGTTAATTTTGTATCCTGCAACTTTGCTGTATTCCGATATCAGTTCTAGTAGTTTTGGAGTGGAGTCTTTAGGGTTTTTTATGTACAGTATCATATCATCTGCAAATAGTGACAGTTTAACTTCTTCTTTACCAATCTGGATTCCTTGTATTTCTTTGTTTTGTCTGATTGCCGTGGCTAGGACCTCCAGTACTATGTTAAATAACAGTGGGGAGAGTGGGCATCCCTGTCTGGTTCCCGATCTCAGAGAAAATGCTTTCAGCTTCTCGCTGTTCAGTATAATGCTGGCTGTGGGTTTATCGTATATGGCCTTTATTATGTTGAGGTACTTGCCCTCTATTCCCATTTTGCTGAGAGTTTTTATCATGAATGGAGGTTGAATTTTGTCAAATGCTTTTTCAGCATCTATGGAGATGATCATGTGGTTTTTGTCTTTCTTTTTGTTGATGTGGTGGATGATGTTGATGGATTTTCAAATGTTGTACTATCCTTGCATCCCTGGGATGAATCCCACTTCGTCATGGTGTATGATCCTTTTGATATACTGTTGAATTCTGTTTGCTAATATTTTATTGAGTATTTTTGCATCTACATTCATCAGGGATATTGGTCTGTAATTTTCTTTTTTGGTGGGGTCTTTGCCTGGTTTTGGTATTAGGGTGATGTTGGCCTCATAGAATGAGTTTGGGAGTATTCCCTCTTCTTCTATTTTGTGGAACACTTTAAGTAGAATGGGTATTATGTCTTCTCTGTGTGTCTGATAAAATTCCGAGGTAAATTCGTCCGGCCCTGGGGTTTTGTTCTTGGGTAGTTTTTTGATTACTGTTTCAATTTCTTTGCTTGTAATTGGTTTGTTTAACTTTTGTGTTTCTTCCTTGGTCAGTCTTGGGAGGTTGTATTTTTCTAGGAAGTTGTCCATTTCTTCTAGGTTTTCCAGCTTGTTGGCATATAGGTTTTCATAGTAGTCTTTAATAATTCTTTGTATTTCTGTGGAGTCTGTCGTGATTTTTCCATTCTCATTTCTGATTATGTTGATTTGTGTTGACTCTCTTTTTCTCTTAATAAGTTGGGCTAGAGGCTTATCTATTTTGTTTATTTTCTCGAAGAACCAGCTCTTGGTTTCATTGATTTTTGCTATTGTTTTATTCTTCTCAATTTTGTTTATTTCTTCTCTGATCTTTATTATGTCCCTCTTTCTGCTGACTTTAGGCCTCATTTGTTCTTCTTTTTCCAGTTTTAATAATTGTGATGTTAGACTATTCATTTGGGATTGTTCTTCCTTCTTCAAGTGTGCCTGGATTGCTATATACTTTCCTCTTAAGACTGCTTTCGCTGTATCCCACAGAAGTTGGGGCTTAGTGTTGTTGTTGTCATTTGTTTCTATATATTCCTTGATCTCTATTTTGATTTGTTTGTTGATCCATTGATTATTTAGTAGCATGTTGTTAAGCCTCCATGTGTTTGTGAGCCTTTTTGTTTTCTTTGTAGAATTTATTTCTACTTTCATACCTTTGTGGTCTGAAAAGTTGGTTGGTAGAATTTCAATATTTTGGAATTTACTGAGGCTCTTTTTGTGAGCTAGTATGTGGTCTATTCTGGAGAATGTTCCATGTGCACTGAGAAGAATATATCCTGTTGCTTTTGGATGTAGAGTTCTATAGATGTCTATTAGGTCCATCTGTTCTAGTGTGTTGTTCAGTGCCTGTGTGTCTTTACTTATTTTCTGCCTGGTGGATCTATCCTTTGGGGTGAGTGGTGTGTTGAAGTCTCCTACAATGAATGCATTGCAGTCTATTTCCCTCTTTAGTTCTGTTAGTATTTGCTTCACATATGCTGGTGCTCCTGTATTGGGTGCATATATATTTAGAATGGTTATATCCTCTTGTTGGACTGAGCCCTTTATCATTATGTAGTATCCTTCTTTATCTCTTGTTACTTTCTTTGTTTTGAAGTCTATTTTGTCTGATATTAGTACTGCAACCCCTGCTTTCTTCTCACTGTTGTTTGCCTGAAATATGTTTTTCCATCCCTTGACTTTTAGTCTATGCTTATCTTTGGGTTTAAGGTGAGTTTCTTGTAAGCAGCATATAGATGGGTCTTGATTTTTTTATCCATTCTATTACTCTATGTCTTTTGATTGGTGCATTAAGTCCATTTACATTTAGGGTGACTGTTGAGAGATATGTACTTATTGCCATTGCAGGCTTTAGATTCGTGGTTACCAAAGGTTCAAGGTTAGCTTCTTTAGTATCTTACTGCCTAACTTAGCTCGCTTATTGAGCTGTTATATACACTGTCTGGAGATTATTTTCTTCTCTCCCTTCTTATTCCTCCTCCTCCATTCTTCATATGTTGTGTGTTTTGTTCTGTGCTCTTTTTAGGGGTGCTCCCATCTAGAGCAGTCCCTGTAGGATGCCCTGTAGAGGTGGTTTGTGGCAAGCAAATTCCCTCAGCTTTTGCTTGTCTGGGAATTGTTTAATCCCGCCATCATATTTAAATGATAGTCGTGCTGGATACAGTATCCTTGGTTCAAGGCCCTTCTGTTTCATTGCATTAAGTATATCATGCCATTCTCTTCTGGACTGTAGGGTTTGTGTCGAGAAGTCTGATGTTAGCCTGATGGGTTTTCCTTTATAGGTGACCTTTTTCTCTCTAGCTGCCTTTAAAACTCTTTCCTTGTCCTTGATCCTTGCCATTTTAATTACTATGTGTCTTGGTGTTGTCCTCCTTGGATCCTTTCTGTTGAGAGTTCTGTGTAATTCCATGGTCTGTTCGATTATTTTCTCCCCCAGTTTGGGGAAGTTTTCAGCAATTATTTCTTCAAAGAGACTTTCTATCCCTTTTCCTCTTTCTTCTTCTTCTGGTATCCCTATAATATGAATATTATACCTTTTGTATTGGTCACATATTTCTCTTAGTGTTGTTTCATTCCTGGAGATCCTTTTATCTCTCTCTATGTCAGCTTCTATACGTTCCTGTTCTGTGGCTTCTATTCCTTCAATGGCCTCTTGCATCTTATCCATTCTGCTTATAAATCCTTCCAGGGATTGTTTCACTTCTGTGATCTCCTTCCTGACATCTGTGATCTCCTTCCGGACTTCATCCCACTGCTCTTGCATTTTTCTCTGCATCTCATCCCACTGCTCTTGCATTTTTCTCTGCATCTCATCCCATTGCTCTTGCATTTTTCTCTGCATCTCTGTCAGCATGTTCATGATTTTTATTTTGAATTCTTTTTCAGGAGGACTAGTTAGGTCTGTCTCCCTCTCAGGTGTTGTCTCTGTGATCTTTGTCTGCCTGTAGTTTTGCCTTTTCATGGTGATAGAGATAGTTTGCAGAGCTGGTACAAGTGACCGCTGGAAGAGCTTCCCTTCTTGTTGGTTTGTGGCCTTCTCCTGGGAGAATAGCGACCTCTAGTGGCTTGTGCTGGGCAGCTGTGCGCAGACAGGGCTTCTGCTTCCTCCCCAGTTGCTATGGGGTTTATCTCCACTGTTGCTGTGGGCTTGGCCTGGCTGGGGCTGTTCCTCCAAAATGGTGGAGCCCCGTTGGAGGGGGAGCGGCCGGGAGGCTATTTATCTCTGTAAGGGGCCTCTGTGTTCCCTGCTGCCCAGGGGGTTAGAGTGCCCAGAGATCCCCAGATTCCCTGCCTCTGGTCTAAGTGATCTGTCCTGCCCCTTTAAGACTTCCAAAAAGCACTCTCCAAACCAAAACAACAACAGCAACAATGAGAGAGGGAACAGAAAGAAAAAAAAAGGAAAAAACACGCGATTTTTTTTTTTTTGTCCTCAGGTGCCGGTCCCAGGCACCCGCTCACTGGTCCCTGTCTCCCTAGCACCAGGGTCCCTGTCCTTTCAAGGCTTCCAAAAAGCACTCACTCACCGGTCCCGCAGGGAAACAACGCTCAATATTCTTTGTCCTCAGGCGCTGGTACCAGGCACCCGGTCACCATTCCCGCCTCCCTGCCTCCCTAGCACCGGGGTCACTGTCCCTTTAAGGCCTCCAAAAAGCACTCGCCAAAAAAAAACCGCTCTGGTTTCTTTCCACCCGCTGGGAGCCGCTGGGAGGGGCGCTCGGGTCCCGCCGGGCTGGGGCTTGTATCTTACCCCCTTCGCAAGGCGCTGGGTTCTTGCAGGTGTGGATGTGGTCTGGATGTTGTCCTGTGTCCTGTGGTCTCTATTTAGGAAGATTTTTCTTTGTTTTATTTTCATAGCTCTATGTGTTTTTGGGAGGAGATTTCCACTGCTCTACTCACGCTGCCATCCTGGCTCCGCCCCTCCATCCAATACATTTTTATTGTTAACTTTTTATAGGAGCAAATTGTTTGAAACTGGTCATTCTTTGAAAGATTTTGGATTTGAATTTGTGTCTCTCTTTTTCTGGGATTCCAACAGTTTCTAAGTTACACCCACCTATTCAAGCAGCATTAATCATTTTGGGAGGAAGTAGAACCAATCTCCTGCAAGAAGTTAAGTTTTACTGCTTGCGAAATTCCCCCATAAGAACTGCTGACAGCTTGAGTGGGCAAACAAAAACCCTATCTGAAAAGGAGACTGTTTAATTTGACCATGGCATCTCCCCTTCATGACAGACAAATGATGGCATATCTGCTCTTAGTGTTTGTTGTATCCTGTCTCACAACTGACATAAAATGACATCTCTAATCCTTGTGCACTTTGGGTTACAGCATCATATGTCAAAGTAAAAGCCGTCCGGGGAGGCTAGGAAGTCTTACTAGATATCCTCTCTCTCTGACCCGCCCCGTCAGCTCGGCCAGTCCCGCTGGTGGCACTCCACCCTGAGAGGCAAAGGCAGCAGGGTCCAGCCGTGCAAGCCCAGCTTGAGCTGCTAGGGATCCTAATGAGCTGTCAGGAGTCACAGGAGGGTTTCCGGAAAAGACAAATATGTGTGAATGTTGTTTGTTTTGTGAATCTTAATACTATAGTAACATACTAAAATTGTGATTTTCTTTAGCAAGAGGGAAAAAAGTTTTTTCTTGTGCCCTTTCTTAACCACATAATCAAAGGGAGCAACATGGAGATAATGCCAGAGAATAAATAATGCCAATGTTATTTTCCATTGACTTTGAAATGTTGGTCCTGGTTTCCTTTGGGCCATAGATGGTTTTTTTCTTCAGGTGAAATATTTTTTTCATGGTTCCTTTTTCTGAGATTGGCTCTAGGTTGGAAGCATCATAGGGGCAGACAGATCTGCTGAGAAAACTTTTGAAGATTAATCCTCATGTAAAAAGGCACTAAAGTGATAATGATGATGGTGTTGGTGCCGCGTTTTAAGTTTCCTGATCACTCACTGCGTGCTCGGCACTTTTCTACGGTCCTCAGTCACCTGCAGAATGGGTGGGAGGTGGTCTTTACCTCAAGGTTTTGCTGTGGAAATTAAGTTAGTACCATAGAGCACTTGGAATCGTGCTGGACACATACAAACCTGTTAGCTATTATTATTGTGTGAGCACCTTTAATCCTCATCGTAACTGTAAGGCCGGTGTTGTCACCATCACCATCTTACAGGTGAGGGTGGTGAGACAGATGAAGTGACTGACTCAAAGTCACAACAGTAAGTGGCAGGGCCAGGACTAAACCAGGTATCTAACTCTTGGCAAAACCTGCTCATACTGGAGTTTCTCTGCTTTACTGGGCAAGCCTGGTAATTCCAGGAACTAATTAGACATTTATATTGCATATGATCAAACCACATGGGGAACTATGATTAACTGGTTGTGTGAATTTGGTCAAGCCACTATGCATCCCTGCATTTTCATTCCCAGCCGAAAAATAAGGGAGATAAACTAAATGACCTGTAAGGGTCTTCCCAACACCTGGAAAAACTCTGTAAGCCAACAAAGTTTATACTCTCTCAAGCAATTTTCCTGGTTTCACTTGACCTCCAGACAAAGGGGAATTGGTTTAAACTGTACCAAAAGGATCTTTTTTTGTAAGATTGTTTTCCTGGTAATAAGGTAGTGAAACACTGAAAAGAGAAGCTTTTAAAACCTGAAGCTCTATAAGAAGGTTGTAGCTACTACTTGGAATTGTCAGCGGGCTCTTACTGCCTAGAGGCTGAGCACAGACTAGGTTATAGATTCTTGCAGCTAAACGGTTCTCTTTTCCAATGATGTTAACCGTTAGGATTTACAGTTCTAGTCAAATAATTAACTTCAGCATCAAGCTGTGAGATTAGTGCTGGTAAAAGGAAGCAGGGACAGGCTGCACTAGCCCCCACTCACCTAAGAGGCAAGGGTCTAAATTAAAGGACATTGTGGGCTGCAGGAAGGAAGGACATCAATGGGATCAGCTTTGGCCCATTGCTAAATTGTGAAATAGGCTGCAGTTTTCTTTGGGACCCTCTAGCCATATTGCATTCTTCTCTGCTCTTCCCTTCAGGGTCTTGATGTGTCAAGATCAAGAGTTCCTCTGACAGTGCTAATCTTTCCTTCCTTCCTATATTCATTCTCTCACGACTAGTACTTGGGAAAGGAAAAGCCCATGAAGGTTTCATGTGCAATGGCATTACACATGTGACATCAGTGCTGCCAGAGTTGCCTTGAATATGCAGTCCCAACGTTAACATGAGTGGAGGGATTAGAGAAGGAAGCAAGATCTTCCCATGGGAGTGTGTTTCTCATTCTATGAGAGGGGAGATGGCTTCTCACCCCACTACAGGCAAGGGCAGGCTTGTCTGGAATGAGGGTTAGAATTACAAAGGGAAGACCTATTTTTAAAGTGTGAGGATGTGGATGAACATATTGGATAGACATTTTGAATGTATTTGGTTAACATTTTTCTAAGTAATTATTTTGAACATATTTTGGTTATATATTTGGTTTTATATATATATATACATACATATATGTATACACACACATATATAAAAACATTTTGAATATATTTGGTTAACATTTTTGTAAGTAATTATTAAGACACTATGTTTGGGTTATGGTCCCTGGTGTCCACAAGAGGTCTTAATCACAGTAGAGGCATTGGTGGTATAGGCAAAAGGGAGTTAACATAATCTAGAACAAAGCAATTTTAGTTGCAGTGACTGAAAACCTCGAGAGACTTCTTACAGTAGGTGTGCTCATTCATATACTGACTACTGAGATAATGAGACATTTTCACTTAAAAGAGTTAAGCAAACATTTGCATTTCCTCATTTTTTGAAAAAAAAGGCCCCTGCGTATATACATTTTCTCCTGCTTATTTCAGTTAGTACTTCTTCTAATCTTGAAAAGATGGCACCATAAATCTCTATTATTACAAAGCTGATTTTTCTCTCATTTAAATCATTATTTAAGCTCAGGGCAGCTTGCAATTAATTTCTAAAAACTTATCCTCTTGGACTGCTGTAATATATTTTGAGTAAAATCGTAGAAGTCTTTTTTGACATATAAATATAACTTACTTCCCCAATTTTATCATATCCATCCCCATTATGTGAAGTCTGTGGCGCTTTCTTGAATATCTGTGATAATCATATCACACATTATCCTATTTAATCTTTACAAAAACACTGCAAGTTAAATATCACTGTATGTGTTTTTCAGATGAGGAAATTGTAGCTTGAGAAATAAAAAGAGTTGCCCGTGATGTCATAGCTTGTAAATGTTTAGAAGGGATTCAATGCGAGGCACATCTACCTTCAATGCCTTTCCATATGAGAAAAATATACTTAAGAATTTCTCCTATTTCTATACTACTTAATTTCTGAGACTAGCAGGACCAACTCTTCTGTTTATGCATCAGAATTACTGGTATGTGGGGTTCCAACTACATCCAATAAACTGAATAAATGTTTTCTCGTTTGGATAGACAACAAAAGCAGACAAATTCATTTAAATTTGTTTTTAATAATCTTAAAACTACCACATAAATATTTACAAATGACCTTGGCTATGACAGCTAGCTGGGTGTCCGATGTTAAGGCTCATTAGGGGCAGATCAGTCTGGATGGAATTTTTCTTCAGTGACAGAAATATATGCTGTGTTTCCAACTTTATTTTTCAACTTTTTCTTTTTACAGCTGTTAATATCTGTACTTATTATTATCATCATCTCTCAGCCAGATCATGCATTTATAGAGTTCCTAATATTCTGTGAGTATTCTGAGATCCCTTTAGCTTCCGGCATGAATTGTTGAATAATCTAAAATTTTGGATCCACTCAGTCCTGGAACCAAATCCCTCAATGTTTCTTGCCACATGGATGTAATGTTTGGAGGTGACCTAGGATTGTTCCAGTCCCTCAGAAGTCTTCCAAGCCTTCCTAATAACTGCTTTCTCTTGAACCTCTTTTTATTGTTAGGATGTATTAACTAACCTTCTCCATATCTTCCTCTACCTCCTATCCATAAATAACAACTAGTCCCCCATGAACTAAGAGAATTGGGTGGCTCCTTAGTCTAATCCATAGGTTTATTGTCTATTTGCACTTCTAAATTTGTTGCAATCAAGATGTCACAACAGTTATTTGTGTCTTCATCTATTTGCCTCCAAAATGCCATCCATGCCATTACTACAAATCTTATTAGGTTGACAACTCAAGATAATTTACATAGCATCTGAAAATATTTTGTTATTAAAGATAGGCTGCTATATGTAGTCATCTAAATCTGAAGACTTTATGGTGTTATGTACAGATATTTCTATATGCTATATTTATTTATGATTATTTCTTGAAAATCACAATATTCTAGCTTACTGATTCTGAAATGGTTTGTTTAGGTAGTTGTAAGAGTAGAATGGGTGATGACTCATTATGGTTGCTGTTGGCTTAATGTGGTTGTGTCATTAATATTTTATGTATTACTCATTCCCTAGAAAACCCTGCAAGATTTCCATATTTACCTCTCCAAAAATATCCATTTCCTTCAGAAATGTATAGTCTGGATCCCAGGAAGAGAAGTGTTTAGCAGAACATCCATGGTAGTGAAAGAAACAAAGATTTAATCCAGGAAGTGGGTTTATTCAGTTGAGTTAACTGATATGTAATAGGCAAGTCTAAACAAATGACCTGTGGTGGCAAACCCATAACAGTGTACCACCATCATCACTGGGCTTTGATTTTTAGGCAGAGTGGCAAGTCTTCAGTCATTTGTGTCCAGGGAATGGGTGGGAAGAATCTATTAACTGCAGAGTACCATCCTGCCTGAATGGTTTTGTGCACATTATACAGATGTCACCACGGGCAGTCTATAGAGCTTGTTTCTACAGGCAGTTTTGAATAATTAGGAGTTGCTATGGAAAGCAGTATGGAGGTTTGTAAAAAAACTAAAAATGGAAGTACTGTATGATCCAGTAAATCCCAACTTCTGGGAATTTACCAGAGAAAAACAAAATCACAATTTGAAAAGATATATACACCCCTGTTTACTGCACATTATTTCCATAGTTGAGATACAGAAGCAACCAAAGTGTTCACTGATAGATGGATGTATAAAAAAAGATCTGATATAAATATACAATGGAATATTACTCAGCCATATAAAGGAGTGAAATCTTGCAATTTTCAACAACATAGATGGACCATGAGGGCATTATGCTAGGTGAAATAAATCAGAGAAAGACAAATACCATATGGTTTCACTTATATGTGGAATCTAAAAAAGCAAAACAAATGAACAAACAAACAAAACAGAAATAGATTCATAAACACAGAGAATAGAATGGTGGTTGCCATAGGAGAGAGAGGTTGGGAGAATGGGTGAAATAGCTGAAGGGGATAAAGAGGCACAAAGTTATAACTATAAAATAAATTAGTCTTGGGTTGCAAGTATAGCATAGGGAATATTGCCAGCAATATTATAATATCTTTATATGTTGACAGGTGGTAAATGTGATTTGCATTCAGTAAAATATATACTTGTTGAATCACTAAGCTGTATACCTGAAACCAATACAATAGTGTGTATTAACTATATTTCAGTTAAAAAAAGAATGAAATAATGTACAAACTATTGATTATCAGGGGTGTGGGGAAGAATATCCTCTTGTTTTCCTTTCTGTATTTTTAGATATTTTATTTAATTTTGTGATATGTTTTCCAGTTCCTTCTAACTCCAGATTCATAATTGATATGTGCTGGCCCAAAGACTTTGACTCTGGGAATTGAATTTATCACAGCTTAGATTCTAAAGCCTGATATTTCCATTGAAAAGCTCATGTATCTGAGCACTCACTTAAATCAGCTCACAATGAAGCTAAAAGTAGTTTTAAGTCATCTAGGAACACATAGGAAACACAAAAGATATATTATAGAAATATACTTGTAGAAACAAGCTAGTCAGTTAGTTTCCCCATAATTTATGGAAAACTCCTAGCTGGTGCTTACAGGAACATTGCTGTAATTCTGGCAAACTTCTACCACAGTTTCTATTTTTCATAAATTAGCAACTCCCTCGAAGTACTATTGATGCAAATAACACAAACCTGCATTATTTTCTTACCTTTTAAGGGAGTAAATATTTGGTTAAAATAAGACATATTTATAAATCTTTGTGCAATGTGAATAATAACATTTGAAAATTTCTCTTTTCTCTCTCTCTCCATCCAATGCTGTCAATGGCCTATGTGCGGTTATTCACAGGCATTTACATTCCAGAGCAGCACTATTCCTAAAAATATGCCTTGTCTACATGAAATGTTCAGGAAATAAGAAAAATATGTGAGTCATGAAAAATGATTTCTTTCATTTGAAGGAAGCATAGGAAACAAGTTGAAAAAAACCTCCAAACCTTATTCATTATTATGGCCCCATTTTTTTGTTTTTAAATGATTTTAGCTTATTGCTTTGAGTCCTTTTGCAAAAGGCCTTCCCTCAAGTCAAGAACATTGAAAATAGATACTCAAGATGACATTTTGCTAATGAAGCAAAACTGATGCTAGTTACAGGAGGAAAAGCAAAAAGTGAGTCATAGTCCCTGATTCACTGGCTGGATGAGTAAAAATGAAGAGGAGAGAGTTAATTAGCAGTAGGTCTAGTAGGAGATTGAGTGAGATCCTGGAGTAATTAGCCTTTTGCTCTAAATCTACTCTCCCTGCCTGAAGTTGGCTTTTGTGCACTGCCTGACTAATGAATTCCCCTGACATCCTGCCAGATTTCTGTTTTATTCCCAACAGACTAAGGAGCACCTTGGTATATTTGCAGGGTTCCCAAGCCTATGGGTTTTTCTGGATTGCTGTAACTTTGACCTAGCTGTGCAAAGAGACAAGAAGGACTGAGGTGCAGATCTTAGTGTTAAAAGCTAAGCCTTTGCAGAGATCCTCCAGTGAGGACTGCCCTAAATCTGAGGGCACATTGGAGTTAAGCAGCACGAGGAGGAAATCACAAATGAAATGAGGTCATATTTTCTGTTTACTTCAGAATTATCATAATTTATCCTTGTTTAAAAATTATATTTAGTGACCTAAGAGTACTGGTTATATAATTTAACAAAATCTAGTAATTTATTTCAAGAATTCTGTGATTTGATTTTAGATGAACAGACACTTCTTGAGCTTTCCATAGGAAAATGGCACTTTATCTCCAAGGAATAAAAGAAAAACACCATGATTCTAAGGTCAATCAGTCACTTTTAGAACCAATGTGTTCATATTTATTGGATACCTTATGTATTTGAAGTAGTTTACATTCATAACTGATCACTCTAGTAACACATGTACCTAAAGAAATCTTCAGTGATTTTTAAAAAGAATATTTCATTGTGACTATTTTTTTCAACAGCCATTTGTGAATTTTTCCAGTTGTCTGGAAGAATTTTACTTAGAAGTAAGATTTATTGTAGCCATAAAGTAGAGATGTGTACAATAAATTTATTTAAAAATTTTCCAAGCCATTCGTTATTAAGCAGTCATTAAGTTCTTACCCAGTCATGAATTTTGGAAAAAGCGGGTTCTCAGAACCTGAGGCTGAATCAGAGACAAAGGAGCAATGCTCACCTATGCCAGATGCGCTTAGCGCCTCATGCCTCTCCGTCCTCTCTCCAGGCAGAATTTAATAAAATGCACTTACTTAAATTACTGTTTAGTTTGGTTTGTCCTAGAATGTGGCTTGGCTACTCGCAACGGGTGTACTGTTCCCAGGGAAAGAGCATGACGATAAAAGGGATGCGGAAGTGCTGATGGCCACACACATGGTAGCTGATTTAGTTTTGCCCTCTGGTGTTCGGTGGCTTCATGGGCTACACCGATGATCATATGTGGCATCAAGCACTGGTCCGCATCCTGTAGCTATGGGCAAGACAGAGAGTGCCCTTCAGTTTTCTAGAAATTTTGTTGGGTTTGACTATCTACCCACTGAGTATCGAGAAATATAATCCACAGTAGTTGCATAGCAATTAGAGGGAAATTGCAAAACTATTATACAACTGGGTAAAATCTGAAAGTTTTTCACATAAAGATCTTGAGAGTTTATTACTATGCTGAAAAATAATTTGATTTATAAATATATTCTTATTTCTCAGAAGAGAAGTAAAAATATACATGATCTTCTATAGTATCTAGGTATTTCAATGGAACTAGGGTTGGCAGACTACATTCTGCATGCTGAATATGGTCAACCACCTAATTTTGTATATAAAGTTTTATTGGGACACAGCCTCACTCATTTTTTGAGATACCATCTAATGGTAGCTTTCCTGCTGCATGATAGAGTATATGGTCCACAAAGCCTAAAATATTTACTGTCTGGTACTTAACCAAAAAAGTTTGCTGACTTCTGTTATTGATTTGGAGGAAATAGATTAGGTTTATTTGAGTCTCATAAAATACAAAGTTGAGTGCTATGTATGAACTGAATTCAAATGTCTATAAAATTTCAAACAATAGGACTAGGAATTATGTTTCTTTTTGAAAGTGGAAATTTCAAGGCTGCAATAATGTTTTCACTTTGGTGTTTTATGGCCTTTCTGCCCAGTATATATAAAAATTCTCTTTACCACTTATTTTCATGACAGAATACCTTGCTGATAGTTTCAAGCCTTTGATGATGGGAGTGATTTCAATGGCATTTCATTTTTTACTTTCATTTGTTTGCTAAATAACACAAATTAAGAACTAAACTTAGTTGGTCATAGATTCTGCAGCTTTTAACTCTGGAATTACCTTCTGGTGTGACACATATTTAGAGGTTCTCTGCTGGAGATACCTTTTGAATGGCAAACTTAATCATATGTTCCCACTATATTTGAGAAGATACAGCTAAATCTAGGCCACGAAGTCGTTGGGGAGTTCTTATAGGTTGCTAGTCAAAGCCTTTCCTGCCTGTCAGGTTCTCGGGTCACTAGAATGTGGCATCTGGCTGAGCTTGCTTTATTCCTGTTATGCTGGCATAACAGCAGTTAGAGCAGCACTCAAACTGGGAGGCCTGAGTCCAAATGACCTCACAGGCAGGCCTCGATCACATTGCTTAACCTTGTGTACCTCACTTTCCTTTTCTGAAAAAGGAATAATAACAGTAGTGCCACCTCATAGGCTGAATGTAAAGTGTTTTAGAACAGTGTCTGGAATGTTCTAAGAGTGAAATGTTACTGCTATTATCCTCTAAATAAGATGCCAGAAGCGAGTAAGAGTGATTATAGTGAATTCATCAGAATATTCTTAGAGAAATGTCTCAAATACAACACCTCTTCTTCTGATGGCAGAACATTTCTCTCTTTCTCATTCTCTATGATTTTGTAGAGTTTAGGAAATAAAAAATGGTCATGTATGTAGTTTGGGTCTTATGTATGCTGTCTTGGCTTTGCCAACAGTGGCACATTTCCTCAAGTTGATGAGAGAGATTGATTCCCTGACAGAAACAGGAAGTCAAGCAAGTCAAAACATTGCTTCAAAAGCTGGATTGAGGTTATCCTGTTGTCATACATGCATGTTTTTACCCATATCATCTCTCTGAAAATGTGCAGGGTAATGCATTTAGCCATGGTTTTGGGTAATGTAAGTAAATAGAATAGCAGCTCAGCCAAGGGGATTAGAAGAACAACTGCCATAATATTCAGTGTGCCAGGTCTTTTTCCCCAAATGTTTTATTTCACCTAGTCTAACACATAACATTTTTATTGTGAAAACAGAAAGGCAAGTGTGAAAAGGGCTAAGTGCGGCATCTAGAGAGAATGAAAAACATCAAGCATAACAAGTCATCCTGTCAGGGCCTGCATGGAGCCACACCTTTAAGCATCACTCAAAAGCTGGCCTCTCAATGGGTTTTATATCCTCAAAGAATAGTCTTGATTTGCTAATGTAAATTCTGCAGGAAGCATTAAAACCTTAAGGCTTCAGCATATAGCATTTTGTATTAACCCCAAATGTAAGCATAAAATGATGAAGCTCCCAGCCAGGAAAATGAACAGCGGAATGAAAAACTAGTTTTGAGGATCAATTTTTCAGGGAACACCAAAAATATTTTTCAAGACCTACTTCCTGAAGCTTTTGTCTTTCCTTTTATAGTACAGTGAATTTCTTTTCTCACAGTGGGATTTTAAATTAATTTATAATTATATATATATACTTGCAGGGGATGAGAGAGAAATGACCTAATTATAGACAAATGGATAAGCTCTGGCCACCCTGCCGTTAGAGCTACTGGCCAACAGATGGGCTTTCTGCCACCTTGAGTGGATGCAGTGGTTAATGTGGCCATGAGTGCTGAAAGTGGCTCACAGAAGCCATGGCTTAATGTCAAAATCTCAGCAAATTATTTGGAAGAAAAATCATACAGATAAAACTCATCTTGAACAGTGATTATAGAAATGAAATTTCCCCAGATATAAGCACACACTGGGACCGTCAAGGGAGGAACAAAAAAAAAAAAGCAAAGGGTTTTAATGCTGTCTCTGTATCTAAGTAGATTCTAATTAGTTACAATTAGGGTGCCAGGGAATAACAGCTACAGTGACATGGAAGAAGAAAATGCCTGGTTCTAACATAATTCCCACCATTTCTTTAGATTTCTCCTTTTTGCTGAGATTCAGTTATGAACAGCCAAGGAAGCAAAAGGTCTTAACAGGTATCTAACATGGTTACTGAAGCAGCAAATTCCTTTTTAGTAATTCTTTGGCCTTCCTACTTTTCAAGGAGAATAATTGCTTTTATAACATGTACTCAAGTCTTTTCCCTGCTTCCAGCCAAGAGGGCATTCATTTCCCTGCCTGTCTTTCTGTACCAGGCCCAAACAGAATACTTAACCTGCAATTTGAAAAGAGCCATGTTCTTTGTCTAGTTGACAAAAATATTCTGGCTAATGTGAAGTTCCTAAAACCCATATGAAACAACTGGAAAATGATATAAAGGATGTGTCATTAGAGAAAGAGAAAAAGAGCCAAGAATGTGCACTGGGAGAAAATCAACAGAACAGTTGATGTGCACTACTGCATACTGAGTGTATCAGTCAATGGTGAGAGACAGCGGCCCAGGGTATGTGTACTGAGATCTATCATGGGGTGGATGACTGCTGGCTGAAGAAGGCGATTCTTGCCTTTGAAGGAAGTCATTATTTTCTGCCATCTTCTGTGTTTCCTTATATATACGATGGAATTATCTAAAGCTGTGGAGTAGTCCATATTTAAGGAATATTTTTATGGCATCATTGATATATTTATGTGGTTGTATTTAATAAACTATGTAATACTCTTTTAATGAAATTATACTTTTTTAAGTGAGAATATTGGTTTAAAAATAATTTGCCTACATCTTCCAGTACAACTTTCTGAAGTACTTTTTTCAACAACAAAAATATTTTCTAATTTTTACAGAAAATGTCATGACTTGAAATCTTGAATATTCTGTTCTTAGGTCCCTATCTAAGGGATATGTTCTAAAAAGAGGGACCATTCAAGCAAAGAAACATAGTCACTTATTAAGGGGAATGAGAGATACATTGAGATTCAAATGCCAGTTTTAAGTATAACAAAATAGAGTGACCTGAAAATAAGACAGAGTAATAGAAGATGGAAACTATTCAAGGAAGTAAGCAACTGAATAAGAAGCATTGAAGAGCAATGAAGTTGGAGATCTCAGAAAACCATATAGACAAATCTGATGACTACCTACCTACAGACTATTCACAATTATTTATTATGAGCCAGGTGTGTGGTGGAAAGGGCAGAGCATGGGGCTTAGAGTCTGTAGGGTGACCTGGCCCCAGACGCTTAATATTCCCAGGAAAAAAGAGAGCAAAGGAAATTATAAGAGAATAAACTCCAAATCTGGTTTCATTTTTACGTTGTTAAATATAAGTGCAAGTAGGGTTAAAAATGAAACAGCCAGTGGCATAAAAATAAAAAGTAGAACTTCCGAATCAGAGAGCTCTGTAGTTAGCCCAGTTCTGATTCCTGACTCTGCCACTTGGGAATCCCTCACCTTGGATAGGCTCTGAACATTTTTGTGCATCAGTTTTCTCCTTTTCAAAATAAGTATAATAATGGCACCAACTTATAAGTGGTATAACTTGCAATGGCACCTGTTGTAAATATCAAATATGGTATTATATGTAAAATTTTGGAGACTATACCTATCTTATGGGAACCTTTTAATAAATGTTTGATGTTACTGCTATAGTTACACATATTACTATTATATAGGAAAGGGCAATTGAGTAAGAATAAGAATAGGCACACAGGTGCCTAATGAATATTTTGAATGATCTAATTAATATGGAAAAACCAAGAAAGTAAACAAAACATTTTAGTAAAGAAAAACATGAGAAGACTGAAATAAACACAATTATTAAAATAAGTGCAAGTAAAATATATTACTCTATTAAAAGATAAGGATTTTTATCTTAATAAAAGAAAGTTCAGATGTATTCTGTTTTGAAGACATGGCTCTTCAAATAAAAATGAAAGAGAAATATGAAAATACAGGATTAGACCATGCTATTCTATGCAAATGAAAGCCAACAGAAGGTGGATAAGCCATATCATTAGACAAAGCATTCAAAGTAAACACACAATAAATGGGAGGAAAAAATGTTATCTTAAGGTAGAAGATTGGATTTACAATGGAAATAAGCCCACACTACCACTAGGAATCTAAAGTATTATATCATATTTAAAGGAATGATTCATATAAATGTTGGGGGAGTGTTGTGTATTTTCCTTGGTCCTTGTCCTGGCTACAACAAAGAATTGAAGGGCAGAAACACAGTAGTGAAGAAGAGTAAAAGTTTTATTTAAAGTTACTTAAAGAGAGAAAAAGTATAGCAGGCAACCACAGCAAGGAGAGGTGCCCTTAAAGGTTGGAGAGAGAAAGTTTAAGATTAAAAGTTTACACACTTAGAAAGTGCGGGCGACCTTAGAGAGCAGAGCACTCTGAAAAGTTGGGGGCTCCCCCTTTTAAGGATTATTCAGAAATGTGACTAATGCCTGGTGGTGCAGACTTGTTAAGTGGTCTTTGAATACTAAGAATTAACTTAACACAAAAAACTTCCTGCTCTGATTTCTCTGGAGTTTTGGTCCAGGAGCGTATCAAACAAGACTGCCTGCCCAGCCCCCAAGGTGGGCTGAGTTATTGTCTGTTTGCTAAAGAATAAGTTAAGAATCTTGCATTTTTTAACTTCCTGGATATTAAAATACAGTCTTAAAGATGGAATTCTTCCTGCCTTTTACTATATTGTTTATGGCTGGGCCTGCATGCTAAATTAGTTGCCTAGGTTACAAACTACTTGATTAGGGCCGGAAGGAGAAAAAAACAGCATATAGATAAAGTTAAAAATAAACTGGGCCTGCATGGTTAACATAATAAAGACATGGGCTGTATATACTGAGGTACCCCCCCCTTTATCTGGGGAATATTCAAACATTCCAGGCCAAGTTGCTCCTGGCTTTTTGACCTTTAATTGATTAACTCTGGGTGTTTTTAGTGGACTTTCCTGGCCTTTTTCTCTTTCCACCCAGGTCATATCTATTTTCCTACCTAACATAAAAATAAAAAGAAACTACAAGATATCCTAGTAAGAAGATAAAACACACTTATCTTCTACTTTACCAATAAAGTAGCCAGAAATGATTATTGAGTCATAATTCTCACAGTTTTAAAAATAAGTGCTCTCTTTATATAAATACAAAAATTTCACACCTATTTAAGTGTTATTTGAAATTTCAAAATAAATTGGATTATTAGTAAAACAAATGAAATTGGTGGTAAATATATTTTTTTCCAATTATAGACACTCTACCATTTTATATGCCTAAGGAAGGGTTTGTGACCACAAGCTTAAAAATTAGTTATACAGTATCTGGATAATAAACCCAATTAAATTAATTTAATAAACATATAGTAACTTATTTCACTAAGAAAACACATTATTTTAAGATTTATTTTTGCCTATGCTTTATTTAAAAAATTTTTTATTGACATATAGTTGACATAAAATACTAGACTGGATTTTTGGGTGTATGATAGTGATTTGACAATTATATACATTATGAATTGCTCCCTACAAAAAGTGTCATTCAATATTTTGAGGCATTTACAAAAATTGGTAATAAGGAAAACATGAATACATTCCCAATGCAGAGTTTGAAACACTCAAACTGCTGTTTCCACAAGCTTTTTAACTTGACCATTTTCACATTTTGCAAAGTAACTTCACACAGAGAAACTGAACCAGAAGTGCACATACTCTGTTCTCTGCCCACTGCAACAAAGCCAAAAATTCATGACTAAAGGTTAAATATGCATTTTCCTTTGGAAAATAATTTTTTAAACACCCTTTAAATGTATATTGCGTCAATGAGGAAACCAAAACTAATGTTTGATGCCACTTAGAAATTCATAGCAATGACAGCAGTGTCCTAGTCTGTGCTGTGCGATTCCAGCTTTTCTCTATTGTTTGTACCATCCCATCTGTACCTTTTTTTCTTTTTTGTTAAAGTTCTTGATAACAATTTGTTTGACTAAATGGTCTGTGGGAAAAATTGCAGTATTTCCAGAATCTCCAACCTGGCCTTAGTACATCTCCATATCAATAGGTGTTTCCAAGGGGTGAAGAGAAGTAGTCTATCTCCATATCAGTAGGAAATTACAAGGGCCAGTGAAGACTTATCTGAACCATAGAGGTTGGGAGGGTTCCCCTTTCCTGCAGCCAGGTCATGAGAGACAATCTGAAATCCAGAGCTAGAAAATCTAACAAGAAAGCCCACCTTTACTGATCAACAGTGATCTGAAAGTCTTAGCAGGTATAAAGAGAGAATAAAAACAATTCACTTTAGAGTGGACTTGTCATTAGTTACTAACAATCTTTGATATTTGAGAAAACATAAGTTTTCAATTGCAAAATCATTTGACCTAATAAGAATACAAATAGGTGGTCATTTATTTAGTAAATATACCAAAGCTTAATAGCTTTCCCATATACCAGTTAGAAAATACAATAGAAGAATAGTAATTTGCAATAGCAAATAATCTATGAATTATTCAGGAGTACACTTAATAGAAGACATTTAAGATACATAATCATGAAACTACACTAAATGTCATAGAATAAAAGCTAATAAAAGAAGTGGCACTATTTTCCTGTATGGTAAGGCTAAATAGTTTAAATGCATAAATCTCTAAAATAAAATTTAGTTTATAAACGTAAAGCAATACTAATAAAAAAATCCAGGTATAATTTATCTTTTGACAATAATATTCTTATATTAATCTTGAATAGTAAATATGAAAGAATAGGAAAATTTTGAAAAAGAAAAATTTGTGCTATCACATTTGAAAACATATTATGAAATTATAGTGAACATGTAGCATGGTACTAAAATTAGATTAGATTAGAACCAGACCCTCATGCTAAAGTGATGAAAACAAAGATAGATAAAAATATAGTATGTGACCCATCAAGTCATAAGTAGTATGTATTAAAGGATAGTAGTATGACCCAAAGTATTATGGCCCATCAAACCACTTAGTGAAATGTAGACTATTTATTTATGGATTTACAAAACAAGCTAATCATATTTCATTAACAATATTAAAATTTTTTATACTTTAAATTTAAATAGATAAAAAACTACCAAAAGTCCATAGAATATTAGATGCAAACTGGTAAAAATATGAACAATTTTCCTGGGTGGGCAGGGCTTTTTATGTGTGGCCACCTACAATGTCATAATTGAAGGGTCCCCACCAGTAAGATGGCAAACTTCCGGCTTCTCTTCGGGGTCCTCAGTTCCCGCCGGCGCCACCTGAAGCCCAATCACCTCTCGCCCCCCTCCCAATCCCAGCACCTAGCCAACAGCCACCAGCCCCGTAGAAGTGACACCTCAATCAATTCATGCCCCCTCGTATATAACCCAGCACCTTTCCCTAATAAAGCGGAACTCTCCGGTGAATTGCTGCTATGTGTCGCTCCTTTCCTTTCATTGGTGCCGAAACCCGGGAGACGGGACACCCCAACTGGGCCCCGTCTTCCCCCGACACCAGCAGCAGCTTGCCCTCGTCCTCTTTTTCTGGCGCTGGCTCATCACACTCACCACTCCTCTCTGGCCTTTAGGTAAGTTTTCCCCCCGGAGTGAGCCACTCTTCCCCGAGCTATCGCAGTGCCATTGACCGTGATTGTCGGGCAAGGCCCTGACGCTCGGGGATGAGGAGGGAACGCTCCCCGCCTCAGGCCTTCACGGCTGCGGCGGACCCTCAGGCCCCTCCTCCAAAAGCCATAAATCCCCGCCTCAAGCCTTTACGGCTGCGGCGGACGCTCAGGCCCCTCCTCCGACAGTCAAACGCATTCACCATCCCTTCCATCAGTGCTGAAAGTTTTTAAACAAAATTTCCCCGGGGTAGGCCACTCTTCCCCGAGCTATCGCAGTGCCATTGACCGTGATCGTCCGGCAAGGCCCTGACGCTCGGGGATGAGGAGGGAACTCTCCCCGCCTCAGGCCTTCACGGCTGCGGTGGACGCTCAGGCCCCTCCCCAAACAGCCATAAATCCCCGCCTCAAGCCTTTACAGCTGCGGCGGACGCTCAGGCCCCTCCTCCGACAGTCATAAATCCCCGCCTCAGGCCTTCACGGCTGCGGCTGACTCTCAGGCACCCCCCTCCAACAGCCATAAACGAGGTGACTCCTTTGTGGATGAGAACGCTCCCTTTCCCCCCCCTCCTCCTTCTGTTCGGTCCGCCGAAAACGCCTAGCGCTAGGTACCTCGAGACTCCGGCACTCTGCCTTCTTAGGGAAGTCTGGGTGACGACCCACACTTTCCAAGAAATTCCGACTCGTATACAAGTTTCCGCAGACCACCAAGGATCATCGGGGACGCCCTTTGTCTCCTTGTGGTC
Source organism: Manis javanica (assembly GCF_040802235.1). Lineage (NCBI taxonomy): Eukaryota > Metazoa > Chordata > Mammalia > Pholidota > Manidae > Manis > Manis javanica. The sequence goes on along the minus strand of NC_133157.1, from coordinate 97,180,137 downwards.
TGCTTCCAGTCCGAGGATCTCCGTTTGTCTTCCCCTGTTTGTCTCCTTCTCTGTCCTTTAGCCATGGGAGCCTCCTCATCCCTCCCTGAAAGTTCACCTCTTGAATGCCTGCTTAAGCATCTGGCTACCCTCTCCCTGATGCCTGATATAAAACCAAAACTTCTCCGTAAATATTGCTCCCAAGATTGGCCGACATACCCCCTAGACAATAAAAACCAATGGCCTGCAGGGGGAACTCTTGATCCTGACATCACTCGCGATCTTTTTAACTACTGCCAGCGCCTGAAAAAATGGAAGGAGATTCCCTATATCGAAGCTTTTGGCCTCCTAGCTCAAAATCCCAGCCTCTGCACCACCTGCTCCCCGCCCCAAGTTCTCCTAGCCTGCAAGCCGTCTCCCTCCCCTCCACACACTCCCAGTCCCTCTTCAATTACCTTTGACCCAGCCGACGAGCCTCCGCCATACAGACTTCCCCCTTCGGCCCCTCCCCCTCCTACAACCCCTCCACCCTCCGCCGCCGCTGCCGCCTCTTTCCCCATGGCAGAAGCCTCCCATCCTCTCCCTTCCCCTTCTTTTCCTACAACAGCCCCTCCCCCTTCCTCTACTGCCGCCACCGCTGCCTCTTTCCCCGGGGCAGAAGCTTCCCATCCTCTCCCTTCCACTTCTTCTCCTACAACAGCCCTTCTCCCTTCCTCCCCAACCATCTCCTCCCCTATCTCACCTCCTCCACCTTCATTCCCTGCAGATTAAGCCTGAGCCTTTCAGCCCCCCTTTAACTAGGTCCCAGGGGCCTCCTCCGTCTTTGCCCTCATCACCTGTTTCTCCCCTGTTAGGGACCGCCTTTGTCTTCTCACATGTTTGTAGAGAGAATGGGAAAGCACCTCCCCCCATGTCTGAACGCAGCATGGGAAAGCACAAGCTAGAGAACAACCGGTGCAGTCCTTAGAAGTTATCTGTCCACAAAAACATATCTTGTCAAGACTCCTCACTCTGAAAATAGGGAGACCTTGAAGATGTGTAGAAACACCGCCCCTGCTTCTAGCTATGCCCTTCCCCCACTTGCCGATGTGGCAAGAATAGAAAACAATGCATTCCATAAGCAATTAACTGGAGCCCTGCTGTAGCTCAGTAGAGCATGGGACTCTTAATTCAGAGTCATGAGTTCAAGCCCAACTAGAGCGGCAGAAGTAAGCAGCTGGGCTGCTAGCTGGCGACATGTGGGTCCGATTTTATCTTTCTTTATTTTCTTTGCCCCCCTTCTGCACTTCAGGACCTGCTCGACTAGGCATGGCTAGACCACGTCACTCCCCCACAGACTGAGCCAGAACCCTTCAGTCCCCCTCGGACTCAGTCCCGAGAGCCTCCCAAAATTATCGCCCCCCTCCGGGAAGTAGCAGGATCCGAAGGCATCGTGTGCGTTCACGTCCCTTTCTCCTTAAGAGATTTAGCCTAACTAAAGAAACGCCTAAGTTCCTTTTCCACTGATCCCATGACATACATCAGGGAGTTTCAATAGACCCTCCAGACTTACAGCCTCACACATCATGACATTTTCATGCTCCTGGCCAATACTCTCCTCCCTGAAGAGCGTAGACGAGTTTAGGACTTTGCCCAAATGCAGGCTACTGAAACCCACAGGACTGACCCCACCTATCCCCCTGGCCCCACTGCTGTCCCCGAACAAGACCCACACTGAAATTATAACACCACCATGAGTCTCCGCTCTCGAGATATTTTTGCCTCCTGCTTAATAGCAGGTCTGAAAAAGGGCAGCTTGTAAAGTAGTCAATTTTCAAAAGCTCCAAGACATAATTCAAAAGAGAGATGAAATCCCCTCCGAGTTCTTAGACAGACTCACTCAAGCCCTATTACAGTATACCAGCCTGGACCCAGAAACACCTGAAGGAAGACATGTCCTTATGACATACTTCCTAGCTCAAGGCTACCCCGACATTAAAGCTAAACTCAAAAAGTTAGAACAGGGCCCCGCTACCCCACAGACTGAGATCCTAACAGTGGCCTTTAAAGTCTTCCATAAGCGGGAGGAGGAGAAAGAATGCCGTAAACAAAAGGCTGATCAGGCCAATTTCCAGATGTTGGCCCAGCTGATAAAACCACAACCTGGGCGCCCCTCTACAAACAAGCCCCCCCAAGAGCTTGTTTCAAGTGCAGAAAAGAGGGACATTGGTCAAGGGCATGCCCCTCCCCCAGATCTCCTACCACCCCATGCCCCAGATGCCACAAAAAGGGCCACTGCGGGTCTGATTGCCCAACCACCCGAAGGGGAGGCTGGACGAACAACCCCCATCCTAAGCCCGCTGTAGTGGGGCTGGCAGAAGAAGATTGATGGGGCCCGGGGGCTTCTCGCCCGACCATTTCCATCACCAAACAGGAGCCCAGGGTTACTCTAACAGTAGACAGTCACCCCATCTCCTTCCTCCTAGATACAGGAGCCACCTTCTCAGTCTTGTGAGAATACCGGGGCCCTACCACGCCAGCCGTTACTCCTATAGTCAGAGTAGGAGGTAAACAGATTTTCCCATTAAACCCCCCACCCACCCTTTTATGCACAATCCAAGACAATCCCATACCTTTCTCCCACTCCTTCCTGGTTATGCCCCAGTGTCCCATCCCTTTACTAGGATGAGACATCCTTTCCCTCCTCCACGTTTCCATAACAATATCCACTCCCACAGCCCCCAGTACTCCCTTTCTGATGGCCCTCATAGCCAACGACCCCCCTCTACCCAATGAAAACTCCGGTTCTGCCCTCATACACCCTGTAAATCCCAAAGTTTGGGACATTACAAGCCCCTCCGTGGCCCTATGTCCCCCTGCCTCTATCAAATTATGTGACCCCTCTCAGTATATCTGTCAGGCCCAATACCCCCTAACCACTTCAGCCCTCATAGGCCTCCAACCCATCATTCAAGCAGACCCAACCCATCATTCAAGCAGACCCACTCACTCCCCATTTAATACCCCCATATTAGCTGTTAAAAAAACCAACGGATCTTGCCGCCTTGTCCAAGACCTTCGCCTCATCAACATAGCCATTGTCCCTATCCATCCCTTAGTTCCAAATCCATACAGCCTCAGCATCCCACTTCTCAGTCCTAGATCTCAAAGACATACCCCCATATTAGCTGTTAAAAAAACCAACGGATCTTGCCGCCTTGTCCAAGACCTTCGCCTCATCAACATAGCCATTGTCCCTATCCATCCCTTAGTTCCAAATCCATACAACCTCAGCATCCCACTTCTCAGTCCTAGATCTCAAAGACCCATTTTTCTATCCCTCTAGACCCCTGCTCCCAAGATTTTTTCATCTTCACCTGGACGGACCCATACACAAGACATTCTAAACAACTCACTTGGTCAGTTTTGCCACAAAGCTTCCGAGATAGTCCCCATATTTTTAGACAGGTCCTAGCTCAGGACCTCAAACAGTTTCATCATGATCACTCCAAGTACACCTTATAATACATAGACAATCTTCTACTCTGCAGTCTCTCGTGGGAACAGTCTCAACTTGACACTGCCTCCCTACTTAACCTTCTAGCTTCCAGAAGTTACCGAGTATCCCCCGTCAAAGCTCAAATCTCTTCCCCTCCTATCACTTACCTCAGATTCCTTCTATCTCAACAAAGAAAGTCCATTACCTTAGACAGAAAATGGCTCCTCTCTGACCTGCCCATTCCCAAAACCAAGACAAAAATCCTTTCCTTTCTATGCCCTTTCTAAGCCTAGCTAGATATTTTAGAACATAGATCCCTAACTTCTCCCTGCACCCTGTTGGCAAGACCCCTATACAACCTCAGCAAGAGCCCCCCTAAAAAACCATTATCCTCCTCACCCTGACACTCCTTCATTAAGCTCCGTCAAGCCCTTGTGGAAGCCCCAGATCTCCATCTTCCTGATTTGTCGAAGCCCTTCTCATTATACATTCATGAGAGGTCCAGTCAAGCTTTAAGAGTCCTAGGCCAATATTATGGCTCATCCTTTGCCCCAGTAGCTTATATCTCCAAGCAATTAGACCCCACAGTTCAGGGATGGGCCCCCTGCCTACGAGCATTAGCCGCTAGACAGCTCTTGCAGAAAGAAGCTCATAAACTGACATTCAGAGCACCCCTTACCATTCTGTCCCCACATCACCTAAAAGATCTCTTAACCTACAAAAGTTTACAGACTCTCCCTCCCTCCAGACTCCTGACCTTACTGTCCTCTTTCCTCCAAAATCCCGTTCGCCCCCTTTGCCATCCATACCCGAATCATGACTTTTTCCTCCTTTACTGCTCTCTCGCCTTTTTTTCCTCATTCCTATTGTCTTCCCCACCACCCAGCCTCTTTTGTATAGCGATTCAAAGTCAGAGAGACACACAGCATCAAACAAAAGTTACTGCCCTCATTGCCACACCAGACTGCCCTCTGAAAAGCTGCTCTGAGCCTTTATACCTCCACTTTCCTCCCTCCACTGAAGTGTTCACTAGCAGCTACCCTTATTCTCCCTACCTCTGCTTCCTCTATGACCAAAAACAAGCCTATTGCAGGCGATGGCCAGATACCTATGGGAGATGTCCCTACTAGTCTTGCACCATTCACTACATAGGTAACTTCCAGTACCCACAGTATTACTCCTCCAACCGTTTCATGAAATATCCCAACAGCTCATTCTCCTTATCAATCCCAGATCCCTGGGACTCTCGATGGGCTGCCAGAGTCACAGCCTCAGTTTACTACGGGGAGTCCTCGACCCCCCACAGTACCCTTCATATCTCTCGAAAGTATGTTCCCTCTCATTCCCAGATCTCTCAAGTTGCATCAGATAGCAGACATTCCGAAAAAGTCATTATCCAAACTCTTGATAGTGCCTCTTCATCTTCTTATCCCCACCCCTCTTCCCATTTCTCCTACTCTTCATTACAGCTCATTCAGGACACCACCATCTTTCTCAACCACACCCTTAACACAGCCAATTGTTTCTTGTGCGCATCACTACAGCGCCCACTGCTGGCCGCCGTGCCCCTTAATATTTCCAACTACTCCTTCCATGCAGAAAGACAACCCCTCTGCCCCCTGGCAGACATACCCCTATGGGAACCAGAATACGCAGATAATCTCACCATCCACCACTGTGTAGGCCCAACTCCACCCCCCTCCAGCGCACTTCACTGCCTCTCTATCTACACCCCTACCTCCAGCTCTAAGACTTTTACGCAACCGGGACACTTCTTTTAGTGTAATAGCAGTCTTTTCAACTCACTGCCTCTCAACTCTGATACACCCTGCATTCTCTTCACCCTAATCCCACAGTTAACACTTTACAGCATGGCAGAATTCCTTGAGCTCCAACCTCCCTTGCCCTCGCGCACAAAAAGAGCTGCTTTCCTTCCCATCATGGTCAGTAGCTCTTTGATCACCTCAGCCATTGGGGCAGGGTTTTCGGGAGAAGCCTTGGGTCACTATAGGCAGTTAGAGATCTCAACGCCAAACTTGAGGGAGCCCTGACATCCACTGCCGATTCTCTAACCTCTCTCCAAAGACAGGTCACTTCGCTAGCTAAAGTCACCCTTCAAAACCGGCGGGCCCTAGATCTGCTTACAGCCGAGAAGGGCGGCACCTGCGTCTTCCTCTGGGAAGAGTGCTGCTATTACATCAACGAATCCAGCATTGTAGAAACTGACATTACCAAACTCACCGACCTTGCCTCCAGTCTCCACTCTGCTTCCAATTCCAACCCATTCTCGTCAATACTAACAAACCCCCTCCTCACCTGGCTCTGGCCCATTGCAGACCCCATAATAATCATTCTTCTCGCCTGTCTCTTCTTACCCTGTATAATAAAGTTCATCAAATCCCAAGTCAGAAAAATCTCTAATCAACCTTTCAACCAGCTTTTACTCAGGAACTACCAGCTTCTGGCCACAGAAGATCCCTCACCCTCACGTGACCTCCTCACCACACGCTGAGATGGACCCCTCTCTCCACTGGAAACTGTTCCTGGAAACAATAGCCGCAGACGCCTGGCTCCTGACACCCATATCCTCTTGGCCAACCTATGGTTACAGGGAACCTTCATTGATTTCCAAACCTGAAGAAGTCCACATCTACTCGTCCTTACTGTGGGGAGTCCTATCAACCCTTTCCTCCCAATCCTCAAGCCCTCACTCCCTTCTCCGCCCCTGTTCAGCAGGAAGCAGCCAGAGAGAAAGCAACGTCCACAAACCCATAGAGGAGAAAGGGGGGAATGAAGGGTCCCCACCAGTAAGATGGCAAACTTCCGGCTTCTCTTCGGGGTCCTCAGTTCCCGCTGGCACCACCTGAAGCCCAATCACCTCTCACCCCCCTCCCAATCCCAGCACCTAGCCAACAGCCACCAGCCCCGTAGAAGTGACACCTCAATCAATTCATGCCCCCTCCTATATAACCCAGCACCTTTCCCTAATAAAGCGGAACTCTCCGGTGAATTGCTGCTATGTGTCGCTCCTTTCCTTTCAATAATGAAAATCTTCATAGATTGACAATAACCATAACAAAACTCTTAAATAAAAGTGGGAGATGAAGCAAAAATTTCAGAATGGCAGAAAACCACTAGAAACAAGTATTAGTAATCAAACCACAAATCTTTAAAAAAATTGCAGTGTCTATGACAGGCAAATGACTAATCTGACATGAAATATTTTTTTCAAATTAGTAAGAGTGGAACATCTTAATGGAAATTGAGCAAAAGATAATAGCATGAAATTAAAAAAATAAACTAAAATGGACAATAAACTGAGAAGATGTTCAGACTCAATAGTAAATAAAGGCAAATACAAAATTGAGATGCTATTTTCCATCTATCATATTTTGAAAGACTAAAATAAATACTAATAGGATAATCAGGTGTTGGAAAGTAGTCAAACTTCTTTTGTAAATTAATAAAGGTTTCTTAAAAGCAATTTAAAAATAAGTATCATGTGCATACCCTTTAATTCAGCAGTTCCACTTGTGGGGATTTCTTGTAATGAACAATCCTCCCAAAGCTCCAAATGTATGAATGTACAGAGTAGGATATATATTACAGAGTTTAGATAGATGATAGACAGATGATGGATACATAGGTTGATTTATATACATTGATAAATATAAATAATACGAGTATTCAGTAATAGCTGTTTGGTGAATAAATTACCTTAAATTCATATGATGACCATTCATAATCATACGAACTACTGGTTATGACAAAAACATGCCAATGGATAGAGATGAACAAAGAGATTATAAAATGGTGTGCCTCACATGACCTCATTTTTATATGAAATAGAAATCTGCCCCTCTTTGTCTGTATGTATATACATATGACATATGTTTTGGGCTGAGTTGTGTCCCCTCCAAATTCATATTTTGAAGCTCTAATCCCCTGAATCTCGGAATGTGACAGTATTTGAAAACAGGACCTTAAGAGAGACTGTTACTTTAAAATGAGGCCATTAGACTGATCCAATCTGACTGACATTCTTGTAAAAGGAGGAAATCTGGACACACAAAGTAACATTTGGGATCTACATACACAGAGAAAAGGCCACGATGACACAGTGAGAAGATGGCCACTTGCAAGCCAAGCGAGGCCTCAAAGAAACCACTTGCCCTCACCTTGATTTTGGATTTTCAGGCTCCAGAACCTAGAGAAAATAAATTTCTGTTGTTTAAGCCGACCGTTTGATATTTTGGTATTTTTAATATATTTTGCTATGGTACTTTAGCAAACAAATGCTATGTGAGTGTGTGTGTGTGGGTGTGCTTGTCCATGCATATATGTATACAAGTACATAAAATATGTAAGTACATAACAATATGTTTATATAGAGACACATATATAATGCTTTCATATATATATATATATATATATATATATATATATATATTTGAAAGGCTGGAATAATACATCACACAATGTCAGTAGTGGTTATTTCTAGACAGTAATTTTATGTTTTACTATATTTATTTTAGATATTTATAATTAGCATGGGTTTTTGAAAGAACAAAAATAAAGTCATTTTAACTTGCTAAAAAGAAACTCAGTGTTAATGGAGTCTAACTTTTCTAATATCTAGTGTAGTGCCTTATTCATAAAGAGGCATAATAAACATTTATTGATTAAAGCAATGAAAGACCAGGTTTTTGCTAGATGACTCAAAACATAATGGACCTGCATGGCGACACAGTATCTCCAGATTCTATTCATTCACACTTAGGCCTATTATTTTCATGGCGACACAGTATCTCCAGATTCTATTCATTCACACTTAGGCCTATTATTTTCATGCTGCTCTCTCACCTACCCTACCCAATGGGTAGATATATAATACCAATATTTGGTTCTTAGGTATGTTTACTTATGATTTTCTTTTGAGCAGTTTTAGTTTTTCACTAGTTACAGATTTTATTTTTAGATTTGATTTTTTGTTTGGCATTTGATTTTTTTTCCCAGCATTACATTTTGGTTAAGCTATGTGTGGGCTTAGTGAAATGGTTCCCCAACCTTCAGGCTTCTCTTCATGTGGCCCATGATGTTCCTGCTTCCAGCTCAGAAGCTACCATGGCATATTGACAGGTGAGCATGGGTAGAGCCTCAGCATCTGACACAGATAAAGCTATCAAAACCACCCTGTGGGGGCCAGCCCCAGGTCCAGATAGGTCTTGTTAGATCTGTAGAGCCACTTCAGAGTTCCTCTTTCTGAACACACATTTAATCATTGTACAGACGTGAGCCGCTTTCCCTTAACCCCTAAACTCTGTATCCTGAGATCACAAATCTGTACCTCCTGCAGGCATGTATCTTTTATTAATGGAAACATCAAAATTCTGGCGCAGCTTTGGCAACTCAGTTTGCAGAGAATTATTAAGCTTCTTTGAGTGTTTCATAAAAGGAAGATGCATATCTGGTATTAAAAAACGTCATGCAGGGATGGAAATCAAATCAATTGTATTTTAGATGAAGGAATATATGGACTTTTTGTGCCTTATATTATTAGTGAAAATAGTTAATAGAAGCAAATAAGGTTTCTGAGTGACAGAGACATTATCAATTAATAGCTTCAGTATCTTCTATCTAAAAAAAAAAAACTTGTCTTTGGACCTAGAATCTTGAGTGTCACCAGACAGAAATTCATTTTCTCCTTTTTTGGTTCAATCGTTTAAGCTCTCTCAAAAATACATTAAATAAGATAATGAAAGCAAGACTATTTATGGAAAGACGATAATCCAAAGTTTCTGTGACATTGGAAAACAGAAAGAATACAGCTAATGTAGTTTACTCATAATATTCATCGTTAAATTTGTGGATTCAGAGTTGCTTAATAAAATGGGAAAATGGAAATGGAATACCTCATATGGGGCACTGGTGTAGCCTCTCATAGCTGGGGTTTGAGCTCCTTGCTTCATCACAGGAGGGAAACTGCCTGCAATGCATGTGATTGTAGGTACCAGTGTTCTGAAAAATCCTATTTCTCCAACTATGATCTTAATTTGTCTAATTTCCTACAGTCTGTCTAGTGGTGGCTGTTCTGGGGTCACCCTCTCTGTGGCATTTTGGTGCAGTATTTACAGGGTTTGGATTCAATAGCTTCCTTTAGGCAGATCCTGCTGCCCTGGACTTGTCTCCTACATTGGCCTTGAGTAAGGAAAAACATTTATTACCCATTTTCTGTTATCTAAGGAAGTAGGATGGTGCAGAGTAAAAACCAAACTACTTTCATTGAGTATCTGGGAGATGTGAGATGGCATGCTTTAGTTTGAAGTAAAGAGGGGTTTCTAAATGGGAACAATATTAATGAAAAAAGTCCTAGGAAAGATATGGCTAGGAAATATAAACTGGATCCTTTTACTCAATTTAGTATCAGGCTTAAAGGCAAAACTCTGGTGATAAGTAACACTCAGTACTTACTATGTGACTAATTGAATTTATTTAGTTTGAATCCACAGCTTTGTTAGCTACCAAGTTGTATGATTCTTTTTTATTATGAAGTGATGGATGATAGAAAGATATTCCAGGCAGTGAGTGAGTCATGTAAGTACCCTCTTGTCTACTAGAATCTCCTTTAGACCTGAGTGTTATAAAATAATATTTTGGTCAAATATGTAAATAAGTAATTATCACAATCTAGTATCCATGGTGCAGAGATCAGAAAGGGGAAAAATAAAAAAAAAATTGAAAGCAGCAATAATTCATTCTGCCTCCCTCCCTCCCTTCCTTCCTTTCTTCCTTTTTCTTCCTATAGTTGACCTATATTCACTTTCTATATAAAATTCAATTGTCCATTTCACCAGTGTCTCTAATTTCCTTTCTAAAAAATTTTTGACCTTATTTATTTATTTATTTTTATTTTGTTATCATTAATCTACAATTACATGCAGAACATTATGTTTACTAGACTCCCCCCTTCACCAAGTCCTCCCCCACAAACCCCATTACAGTCACTGTCCATCAGCGTAGTAAGATGCTGTAGAATCACTGCTTGTCTTCTCTGTGTTGCACAGCCCTCCCTGTGCTCCCCCCCCACATTATACATGCTAATCGTAGTGCCCCTTTCTTTTTCCCCACCCTTATCCCTCCCTTCCCACCCATCCTCCCCAGTCCCTGTCCCTTTGGTAACTGTTATAGACATTATTTTTAAAGGAAGTATTAGGTTTACAAAAGTAAATTGAACAAAATGTATAGTTTCCACATAACTTCTCTCTGTCCCCAATTTTCCCTGTTATTTGTACTAGTGTTGGTACTCACATTACAATCCATGAGCCAATATCGATCCTTTAGTATTAACTGAAGTCCATAAGCTCCCTTACCCTTGACTGAAGACTGGACATAATGAGTCCCTTCTAAACAGTTGAGTGTGGTGGGAATGATGGTGTGTGACCTCTGAGCCTGGGTCATGATGGGCCTGGTTGCTTCCTCTATGCTCCTTTTCTTGGATCACTTGCTCTGGGGGAAGCCAACTGCCTTGTCAGAAGGGTACTGTGTCAAGCCGCCCTACGGATAGATTTTCATGGCCAATAGCCATGTGCTTTAGTCATCTTGGAAATAGATGCTCCAGCTCCAGTCAAGCCTCCTGATGACTGCAGCCCTGGCCAACATTTTGATAACAACCTCATTGGGAAACCCAAGCTAGACCACTTAGCCAAGCTGCTCCTAAATTCATGACTCAGAGAAACTATATAAGGTAATAATGTCTACCATGATGTAAGCTTTTGATTTCAGGATAATTTGTTTCACTGTAATAGATAACCAATACCCAAGGAATGACTATTTGTCAGAGAAGTTCCTTTCAATTCTTGATGTGTCACAGAAAAGGGGAAAAGATTGAAAGAACACAAAAAAATAAGGTCTGCAGCACACTGAAGCATGGAAAGAAATCGAAGCAGGAATCCTGGGCTCAAATTTAAATCACGTCAAAAATTGTAAGAAATAATAACATTGATATTCTAGGCAAAATACCATTATTTTCAGGATACAATATTTAAAAAATTTAAGAATCATTTTGCTTGCAAATGCTATTGGAATTTCCATCATCTGGTGATTCCATCCATCCAATTCCCGAGATGGAAACCTGGGGGTCCAGTAGTAAAGTCAGTTCTTTAACTTGCTCTCTTTTGCTAACCGGACATCAGGTGTTGTTGATTTGACTTAATAAATTTTAAAAATCTGTCTTCCCCCTCCTTATCTCTGCTACTGCTTTGTTCCAACACTCATTGTTTGCAGCAGCTTAGAATTCTGCAATAGCCTCCTCACTGCCTTGATGTTTTCATCACAGTGATATCAGAGAATCTTTCTCAAATACAACTCAAATCTTGTCACTCTTCTCTCAGGTTGTTGAAGATGATTTACTCCACGTACAGACTGTTCAGGATTTGGCTTCAGATGAGCTCTTGAATTTCGTTTCCTGATCTCACATTCTTTCTGTGCCACCAGACTTCAAAAGCTGACAGTTCTCTTAATGCAGTGTTGTTTTGTAGCTCTTTACCTCCCTCCAGGTATAAACCCAGCTCTGCTACTTACTTGTGTGAGCCTGCGGGCTCATTCCTTACCTTCTCTAGGCCTCAGCAGCCTCATCTATAACATGAAGGTGATCATAGGGTATGGTGAGCAGAGTTGTTTTGATAATGATAGAAGACACATAAAGGACTTGGTTGGGTGTCTGATGCATAATGAATGCTTAATAAATGACTATTATCTGCATAAGATCTTTTCTCTGTCTCCCTCCCCACTTCTTTTTATGCCTGAAGTTCTGCCCTCTTTCCAGATGTAGTGAAGATGCTAACACCTTGGGAAGCCTTCTTTCAGCCTCTAGGCTGGCTTTCATCCCTTTTGTGTTTCTACAGACCATCGCCTGTTGCCATGGTACTAATATAACATTTTATTTGTCAAACTCAATCTCTTTAAACTTAGTCCTTACTGTATATTCACTCCCTAGCATCTGCCCATAGTATATTTGGAGAAAAGGCTTATTATATAAATGAATATTCTCAGTATGACCAAATAAAACTGGAAACTGTCTATACTTGCAGCTTAATTTACTTTTGTACATTTGTGTTCTCATTGTAGATGAAAATTAGTAAATCAAAATTACCCAAAAATTGGTTTTAAAATATGTCTATTGTAGGTTACAAGGCTTCATAGTAACTATTATTAATCAATCCATCCTGTATGAGAGATCTGATGGACAAATCCATCAAACAAACAAACAATACAGATACTGGGAGTTCAAATTTGAAGGAAATTAACTAATAGCTAAATAAGTATTAAGACTTTTTGGTTACATATTCACCATAGTAGTTAGTTAGTATGTGGTATGTTCATTTATCCATCATAGAAATGACATTATCCATATTTTATAATGTGCATCAAAACTATTGGACAAAATCTTAAAGCTTGGTTTTATGTAGTATAGTTTCACTTATTATATTTTTTGAAATAATATAAAATTGACCGAATCAAATAATCTATAGTCTATTAAATGTAAATCCTATTATATATGTGAATATACAATTCAAATCTACTTATCCCATAAATGTTTGTGCCTGTAGTATCCAAATATATTAAAGTCAATTTAGTGATGTGCCACGTAGACCCTCTTTGGAACTGAAACACTCTTTCCCTTAGCTGTCAGATCTCTCTAGGAATTGCCCTTGGCAGGGGAAAGCCACCTTTTCCAAGGTCATGTCCCCTCCCAGGGGGTTATCTGCATTCACTGATCAGTCAAGTCAGGGTCTAATACCCTACTTTCAACTCAGGTCAATTCTGAAGGACCATACCAGTTTCAGAGCAACCAGCAGTGTCTGTTGAGGTCTTTGCTGTGACTGCAAAGCTGCCTAATATCCAGGGGCATCATTCTTTCCCCCCAAGTGTTAATCCCCAAAGCTCTTCCTAATAAACTTCCTGCATGCTAATCCCTGCCTAGATGTTGTCTTCCTGGGAAGCCTTTCATAGAGCATGTGTTAAATCCTCAAATCATTCTTATGATTGAATTTCTGTAACAAACATATTTGACCTATATTACACATGCACTTATCTGAGCACACTTTCCATCCCTCATGAAGTCACTCATTCACTAACTCATTTAATGTATTAATTCGCTATTTCATCTCTTCTTTTGTGACTTACCTTTTGAGACATTTCCAAAAGTGTTTAGAAATGCAAGTAGTACTGGTTGGCTAAAATCAGAATTGTCCTATTTCATTCATTCTGAGGTTAAATCTCTTTCATCACCCTGAAATATCCCTGCAGTGAGGACACTTCTTATAGTTGATGACACCTTTGCCATCTGTGTTGGCCAAATTCATATGGTAGTTGTCATCACCTGTGAAAGTACAGACTTGTTTTATTTTTCTTGATGGACTGACTGGACAATGGAAACTCCTGAATGATTCTGTTGATATATCATTTAAATGCTATGGGAAGTAAGGTGAAACCTAATTGTTGAGTACATACCTGTGTTGATATTTTTGGACAAGATCAAGAAAGAACCAGCATCAACACTTGCAGAATAGTTTCTAACTTCTAATATAATAATTGACTTATACAGAGGATATTAGTGAATATTAAAACTATTATGCAATAGGTTATTGAGAGAATAAGATATTGACAATGTCTTAGAGTATGTCTCAACAGACAGCTATTAATTTTTAAGGGAAATATTACTTTTATAATGAGGATATAGTAGTGACCTGATCAACCAATTAAGCTGACCAACCCCAATAGTGGAGTAAACTGACACTCTTTGCCTCCTGATATGATATAATCAGACATGTAACATCAAGTATGTAGCATTTTACCAAAACTGTTTAACCTGAATATAATCATGAGGAAACCTTCTGACAAATTCATGTGAAACATTCTACAAGAAGACAGGCCTGGACTGTCCAACAAAGCCAATGTCATGCATTCTTATCATAAGAGAAGCACACTAAAATATTTAGGATTGATGTGTCATGTTCTCTATAATTTATCTTTCAAATGGCCCATCAAACTCCAAATGGAGAAAGATAAATCAACTGTGCAATTCATGCAACAAATCAGGGTTTACAGGTATTAATTGCATAATTCTTTGAACTTTCTGTAGGCTTTCAACTTTCCAACACAAAAAGCTTGGGAAAAATAATACTTATGTAGAACATACACACAGATCGATACAGGCAAATTTGTAGAATGAGCATCAACAGCTTAGAATAAAATCCTGGAGACCATAGTGGAGCACTCCCAGGAAATATTGCATCATCAATGCTCTTCGTGGTATAGTGGTTGACATTGTGTGTAGAATCACAGACTTCAATAACTCCCAATCAGACTAGGAGGTGAACAAGTTTTAGGAATACTTTTACCAATTTATTTTGTTTCCACTTTCATTTTTATATTTGCCTGAGTGTTGTATGATAAACATGATGTCTAAATAATTCTAAAAGAGCTTTTAATAAAATAAGAGTAAAGTTAAATAAAATATAAAAGGATGAGAGTGCATTTACAATAGTTTAATTGGCAGAGTTCTTTCTTGGTGATCCATAAAATAATGGTGTGTCTTATAGTTAGTTGATAACATCTTAGATTGGATAAAACTTGGTCAAAGAACTGCAATATACAGTTGTTCTCAAATAATATTGGTATATGGAACAGTGACATCAGAATGCCATAACAACAAAATATTTTGCAGAGTGAATTAGTGATGTTAGTCTAAATTACATCAACCACATCGATTCCCACATTATCATTAAATTATATGCCAGAGATCATTCATATGCAATGGAAATTGATTTTTTATTTTGAGTGAGGAAAATTATTAGTGAAAGCAAAACAGAACAAAACAAAACAAAAACAAAAATAACAGCAAAGCCAGCCATTTCTTATATTTAACATTTTATTGTGAACATTTTAAAACATGCCCATTTGTGTAAAGAATAGATCAAGTAAACCCCAGTACGTCATCCGGCTTTGACAATTACTAATATTTGTCCAGTGTCAACATCTCCTTTGAAAAGACCTACTTATAGATGGGAGTAGGGGTCAAAGTCTTCTCAAAGTTTCTCCTGTATCTGTTATTGTAAAATTTGTTGACTAGGTGGACATTGAATGAATATGTATTTACAATATATCATAAGTACATATGTCTACATACACATAAGTCTATGTGGATTTATAGGTATAGATTAGACTCATTAACACATACATACCTATGCATATATATGTATGTTTGCATTTATATTCCGTGGGCCCCATTTTATTGTGTGGTAGTGAAGAATGGACATGGTTTGTTCTAGGGAATTAAGGAATCTAAAATAGGTTTAGGATTATGACCATTCTATATTTCACCTGTGAATTTCCTCAAATCAAAGACAATGAACACAGAGAAAATCTTATAAGAAATGTTTAAATGAACATATGAAAAATGGGAACTTCTGTTGAGACACAGTTTAAAAGGTTGAAATAAGCACAGCTCCTTGCTTGACAATTAAAAACTCTACTGAATAAATTCATTATGTAGTTGAGGTCATTTTATTCTGAACTGATTTACTAAGTTTCACCTATCACCCACACTCCCAATACTTACTATACTTTCTTCTTATCTAATTACACAGATTCTATAAATTCAATTCTGGTCATCTGGATTTTTATTCTTGGCCCATTTACAGATGTATGTATAGTATTCACTTTTGCTTTTTGTACCATGCCCTATCTAGTGAATATGCATTCTTCTGTCTCTAAGGAATCATTGATTTGGATATAGCTGGAACTCTCCAATATGAGTCAGTTTGAAATGCTGTTTTTATTCAGATTAAAGAATTCATAATTCAACAAGTCAATAGCATGAGGAGGGTGTCAGGCTGCCTCACTCCCTGAGTGGTCTTTTCAGATACCTTGGGGTGTGGGATAAACTATGATAGATTATTCAAGTCTGACTGCACAACATTCTATTTTAATTCCATTATACATTAATAGCTATGCAGAATGTCTGAGAGCAGCAAATCAATTGAAGTACAAGGATGTATTGAATCACTGATTTTGAACACAGCAGTCATGGTGCCTTGCAAGATATAAAATATTGATTAGAACAAACTAAAGCAAATTTTTCCTACTTTCTTCATTGAAAGTTATTAAACATTTTGATTCCACTGGTTAGATGAAGATAAGTAATAATTTTGAGATATATTTAAGACTGTTTTGAGACTCAATCCCCATCAGTAAGCACCTAGGAGGCTTTTATTAATATTTCAAAAATGACTTTTTCCAAATATTCAGCTATTTATTGATGGGTTGTGCCGAAATAATTTCCCTGTTGATACTTATCTGTCTCTGAGCCTTGGCACAGGGTGGGGATCTGTAAAGTTTATATGGAAAAACAGTTTTTTAAAAACTCTCACATGGAATCACTTACAAATGATGATTTCCTTGACAATTTCACAATGTAATGAAAGAAGCTGATCATTAATAATCTCACCTACAAATGGAGATACACATCTATAAGATGCCCAGCTTTACAATTAAATTGAAATCTTGAAAATAAGCAGACACTATCAAAATAATACCAGGTGCTTCAGAAAAGTAGAACAAAGGTCAAGGCCCCAAATCTTTTCAGAAATGATAGTTTCCTCTTGGTCCAATTAAGGGAACTGAATTTGGTTATGCTGTTGTGGTTCTCAGAGCTTAATTGCACATAAAAACTCCTTCCAAATCATAGCACGTGTGCTATTTCTAAGTCTCTTTCCATCCTAAACAAAAGATGAATTATTAAAATGTGTTGAGATTTCATGCAGAACTGGCAGTCAGCTTAGAGGGTAATAATTTAATATTTGCACTATGAAATTAAAATTTACCTCCATTCAGTGTAATCCCATTGGCCAATAGCAATGGATATAGCTGGAACTCTCCAAAATACAGCAGCAGGCAGTTGTATTTTTATTTTATTTCACCTTTATGAGAGCAGAGAGATTTAATTGCTTCAGTTTAAATAGAATGGCTTGCCACTGCCTGTTCACAGGGCCTCTGGTGCGGGCAAATTATGGCAGAAAATGTTTCTGTTCCAATGTACTTTCTGAGGGGCGCCCTCATCTCTCTGCTCTGAACTGAGCTGAGCTGAATAGAGGGCCTTGGAGGCAATGGTTCAGGGTGTCCTGCCAAATATTCACCTTTTTTGCTAAAAAGAAATGTGTTTTGAGGATCATATTTGCTGTTCAAATTGCTGCCCCATAATCTCTTGCTCATCACTTTTGCAAATTTTTGCCTTTGATTGAAGACAAAGTTTTGTCCCTTTGTTTCTACACACTAATAGTAAAAGTGTAATTTACTCTTAAATGAAAAGTATAGATAGTTAAATATACATATTTTTTGTTACAGGAAATAAATCATATTTTAGCTTTGTTTAGGGTAGGAGTGGTCAAACTCCCTCCACCAAAACAAACAATCAATCAAATGGATTTATAACTGTTGTGCCCAAAGTTGCAAATCCCAGAAGACCACCAAGGAGCCAACACTGATGCAAAAGCAAAGAGCCTTTATTCGAGCTAGCTCGAGCTCAATCTCTCATCTACACCAATGCAGTGGCAAGATGCCAGAGAAAGAGAGCAAGTTTAAATACCACAAAGGTTTTATGGGGTTCTAGGGCAGTTGGTGGGGTGATGGTCATGGCTCTGGCTGATTGGCTGGATCTAGGGGTAGTTGGTGGGGTGATAGGTCATAGCTCTGGTCAGCTGGCAGGGTCTAAGGGTGGTGGGTGAGCTCTTTGCTGACTGGAGAGGAGAGAGACCAAGCTCTGACTGGGTGAAATAGGATCCAGGTCCTGATTGGCTGAGGTAGGATCTGGGTCCCAATTGGCTGAAATAGAATCATTCCCCCCTTTCCCTGGATCCTAAGAAGGGACCCAATCATGGGTCTAATAAAGTTTTGCAGTTGTAAGGAGATAAAGGCTGATACTGTTGTCTTAGCACCATTAGCTGGACTGTATTAATTCTATCTTTAATAAAAGTCATCAGTTTATTGAGGATACATGGTCTAAAGGTAACAAGATTACTAGGGGCTTGTATTGAGCATGGAGGACTATCAGTTGGATGGCCCCCATGTGGTCTCTGAGAATCTGGACCAGCCTGTTGATGATACAGGGCCCAAGGGTTAGTAAAAGGAGTAGGATGGCAAGGGGTCCTTGATTATTAAAGATAATTTCCTGCCTTGATTTCTCTCTGGGATACTGGTGCCTTGGTTCGGGCGCACATCAAACTACTGCGTGCCCAGCCTCTAAGGTGGGCTAAGATATTGTCTATTTGCTAAAGAAACCTGCCTTTTACTATGCCATCTACAGCTGGGTCTGCATGCTAAGTCAATTGCTTCAGCTTGCAAAATTACCTAGTCAGATCTGAAGGAGGGAAGACAGCACATAGGCCTGGGCCTTTTAGTATGCTAAAGTGAATCTTATACACGATTACAAATGATTAGCATAATAAAACATGTACTACTCTTCTTTATCTCGGGAACATTAACTAATCTCACTGAAGAATGATTCTAGAGCTTAATGTTCAACATAGTTTTAGTAGGGGGGGGGTTTCCAGCATGTAGTTATGTTGCTCTGATTGCAAATATCCTGCCTTGCTAGGCTCTCATCTTATTCTGTCTAAGCGTATGGTCCCTGTCTCATTCTCTCATTCTCCCCTCTACAGATGGAGACCCTAGCTGCTGCTAGGGAAAAGGGGCGATGACCGCTCTGGCTGCTTTGTGCTGAGAGGGGGTGCAGTAAAGGGTGCAGCTAGGTCTCCATCACTGGTCAGTTGAGAGGGCATCAGAAGGTTAGCTCTTTTATTCTGGGTTTCATTTCTATTACTATTTGCAGTTTTGTGGCTTCTAGGCAAGATAAAACAAATTGTGTTATTAGGTTAAGTAGCAACATCTGGAGTTGGATTTTCTATTCTGGAAGGACAAACTTGACGAGATTAAGAATGCATGGCTGAATATGAGAACTAGAAATATGAAGACTCTAATTGAGAATCATAGTCAGGTATTATGGGGAAACTAGAATTCTGGATATTAGGATTTAGTATAGATAAGACAGCATTATTGCAACAACACTTTTCTCTAAAATCACCCTTATTTTTATTAGAATTAGCCAGATTAAGAAAACAATTAAGAGTTGGCTTGATTATTTGCATAAGTGCAGCAAGAAGAGCAATTGATTACATAGGCTTTTTTAAACGTGCCTTGCTGGAACTTTTTGTAAGGAATTTTATCACATCCCACCATCTAGGGCGATGGCAGGAGAACCATCACTGAAGGCCTGGTTCGTTAGGAATCTTTATTATGGGCATCCGAGCATCCATCTAGCAAAAGGCAAAAGCAAAAAACAACCACCACCACCCCCACTTCCTCCAGGGCAGCAGCTCATATAGCATATCCCAACCAATCAGCTGACTGATCACGCGCCAGGTTCAGTTTTATTGGAAACATGTGAAAAGCATGCTATGAGCACGAGCACGGAAATGGGGACAAGCCAATCATGGAGACTTCCTTATGCGCTGAGCTGTAGGGCCAGGAAGGGTGGTGTCTAGGAAGCAGGCACCATCTTTAGGGCGTTGTCCAGCTAGAGTGGGGCTCAGCCTCGGCCGTAGGCTGGGCCCCCACAGAATTTCAGATTGAACATTTAAAGGCCTCTTGAGGCCAGACAGCCAAGCCAGACTTGCCATCAGGTTTTGCCTGCAGTAACTGTAGATTTGGGTGAATTCCTCTCTTCTTGAGGTTCCTGCACCTGCCAAGAAGTGACCTTCCTTACTCACCTGGTAAGGCTGCTGGAAACTCTGTAAGCAAGGTACCAGGCCAGTTCTTCCAAGGCGCTTTGTTGGCTTTATAAAGTCAACCTTAGTTCCTTAAAGCTGTTCATATCTGAGTTTATGCACGTGTCTCTCAGGTATGACATTCCGTCAAAGCCTTGGTAGTATAACATGTGTTTTTAATTGGTCCTCTTACAAGGAAAGCAGGTTCTTATTGAACTTATGCAAATAAACATACTGTCATGAAACATAAAAATACTGAAAGCTTTTAAATTCTTGAGGGGTCAGGTAGAGAGAAAGATAAATGTTTCAATTCTGCTTATAAAGGTATTGTCATTCATGAAACTGTTGTCAGCTTAAGAGAAAAAGTTTAAAACACTTTATCAGCAACATCTGAAACAAAAAGTCACGAAACCATCTTCCTTAGTTCACTTAATCCTATGTAACCAATACCTGTTCTGCTGAAATCTAGTTCTTTACTAGTGTAGGAGTAATAAAACAGTGACTATAAATGGCAAAAGACTTACAAATGACAATGGTTAAAAATCTGATGAGAGCTTACTGCAAGACAGTAGACATAAGGAAATTTGGATATTTCTGTAACAAAAAAACATTCAGTAACAAAGTTTACCATCATTCCGTTTGACAGCGCTTTCCAGATAATTAAGCAGGTAAGTATATATCAGATAAATAAGCCAAATTAGTCAAGTACTTTCTGCAATGAGAAAAAAAATTCCTCTGACATGTTCCAGGGGCCCTCTGGAAAATATCAGAATTAACTAGAGGTAAAAGTACCTTTTTGAATTTGATTTTGGGAAGTTGTCAGAAGAAAGTTATTTGGTACTTGCTTAAATAGTATTATAGGTTGCTATGAAGCAATACTTATCTATTTAACCAGAATGACAAAATACCTCAAAGGCAAATAAAGAAGTTTACACAGTTGTTAGCAAACTTTAGCTTTCAGTCTTTTTAATATTAAGATGTCATTTTCTTAAATACTCAGACAACTCATTGAGACTTTAAGCATGAGAAACTTCTTTGATAAAACAATTAGAAAGCCTTTTGCAATCTTTCAACATTAAGAGCAGACTAACAGTTTAAGAAAACTTTATCTTTTTAACTGAAAACAAAATTCTAATTTTGCTGTGTACTTGATACCGAGATTCATTTGCTTTAATTTTATATAGCATGACCATATTAAATTCTTCCAAAGCTTTCTACAACTTTCTTCTTATATTTAGATTTCTCTTTCTAAATAAACAGCTGTACTTTACAAAAAAGTTACTTTCTTTTATCAAAAGACACGTTCTTTAGCATGCAGAAATGTTTTCCTTATTACTTTAAGTAGTTTTAATTAGAACTTAAAACCATTAGGTACCTTAATTTCTAGTGAACACTGAGAAGCAGGCTATTGTAAACTGTTACACTAGCATTCTTTAGATTGACAAATTTATGAACATTTTATAATTTCTGTAACTATGAGCTTTATAGCACAATCTCTCACTAAACATAAAGTATATCAACTTAAAACTTTAAGATTTTAGGTTACTACAAAGATTCTCAGGCTGCAGGTAGGTATACACACTGTAACACCCAATTAAAGAGGTGTTCACTTGCCACACTCATTTAGTTCACTCATTCGTAACAACTATGATAGATTACTTACAAGACCTTTACTGAATATTAGACAAAGCCAAGCCTTTAAACATTTTATTCTTAAAAGATTTAGCAGATTACATCTACTTAAATGACCTTAGGTAAACTTAGGCAGCTGATAACTACAAGGACATGCGCGCCTCAGGCAAACCCAAATTAGCATTAATGCTTAACATTTTTTTGTCAGATTTTCTGGAAGTTTTAGAATGCCCAATTTTCACAAGTGCTTGTCTTTAAATCAATTTCATTAATACCATCTGGAGGTAGAAAGATATTTTCATTTACACACTTAGACACACAAACATACAGACTGAGACATAATGATAAGGTTCCCTCCAGCAGCCAGCCAACGTTAAAGGACGGCCACTCAAGGTGCAGAAAACACGAAATTTTCTCTTCCTGATGTCCGTGCTCAAATTGTGAGCTCTCTCCCTAACGTCTGAGAAAAATGGTCTGTCATGAGAAACAAGGGGGTCGTCTGCGTCTGTCCCATTTCTTCTGTCAACAAGACTAAGACAAACATGACAAACAACAAACAGGCACCTACAGAGAAGAATTCGCTGTGGCCACGGAGGCAAAACTGAAAGTAAGTTGAGGCCTGTTGGACTGCAGCGGCAGCCAACTTTCCTCACAAATGAGGACCTCGTCCTCCAGACGGGGGCAAGGGATGTCTCCCAAGACCCGTGGTCGGTGACCTGCCAGTGCATCCGCCTAAGTCAATGCTGACCCAGATACAGATTGGAGCTCCTACAGGCTATACAGGCTCGCTCATGAACAAAAACGGTGAGACACAAATAGAGACAGTGAGACACAGGTAGATAAGGACAGACAAATAACTGAGGGCACTCACCAGCTGGCACAGGGCCCTCCGGGTCGGGAGTCCTGGGGGGTCTCTGGGATCCCGGACAAGCCCCCAAATATTGTGCCCAAAGTCACAAATCCCAGAAGACCACCAAGGAGCCAACACTGATGCAAAAGCAAAGAGCCTTTATTCGAGCAAGCTCGAGCTCAATCTCTCATCTACACCAATGCAGTGGCAAGATGCCAGAGAAAGAGAGCGAGTTTAAATACCACAAAGGTTTTATGGGGCTGTAGGGCAGTTAGTGGGGTGATGGTCATGGCTCTGGCTGATTGGCTGGATCTAGGGGTAGTTGGTGGGGTGATAGGTCATGGCTCTGGTCAGTTGGCAGGGTCTAAGGGTGGTGGGTGAGCTCTTTGCTGACTGGAGAGGAGAGAGACCAAGCTCCGATTGGTTGAAAAGGATCCAGGTCCTGATTGGCTGAGGTAGGATCCGGGTGCCAATTGGCTAAAATAGAATCTGGGAGCTTGCCCTTTAAATAACAGCGTATTTTAAATATTCCTTTTCTCCCATGGCTGTTCCTGGAGCAATGAACACTGTCTTAATTCCCAGCTAAACAATAAATTCAGATTTTATTGCTGTTGAATTGATGTACAATTCAGATTACTGTGTCTAAGCAGACAAATTTGGAAAGAATTATACTGACTGTAAGCATTTGCTATACAACCACACACTTTTTAAAAAAAACTTTTAAAATATATAAAATGCATATCATTATGCATTTATGTTTTAAATGCATGATGCTGTTACAGAAAAATACAGATGAGGAACATTGTTTCATTCTATCTTAGGCAATGACATTTCATTGCTTTTTAGCTATTCAGTTGTTTAAAAGGTACCTCTAGGGCCAGCTTCATGGGTGTGTGCCCCACGGAGTACATTGGGAGGCTGTTCCTCACACCTGGTCTAATGCTCTGCTGTCCCTGTCTTGAACTACTTAACAATTTTTTAACAAGGGGACCTTCTTTTTTTTTCATTTGGCACTGCAGGCCTGCAAATTATGGGGCTGGTCCTGAGTGTTCCTAACTGTGTATAAGCTGATGCTGTAGCTCACAGGCTCAATTTTTCTCTTCTCTTTCTTCCAAGTGTGTTGTATGGTTCTTGTCTGGTTTATGGGGTTTAGCCTGTTTTTACCTTTCTGCACTGCTTCTTAAGTTCCATTTTCACGGTGTTTAGATTATAGCAGACATGGACTTCCTGTGTCTCAGCACTGGCCATGAATCAGGCTGGAAGCTGGGACCACAGGGCTGTCAGGGAGGCTGCCTGGTTCCAGCTTTAAAATAACAAGTGCTTGATAGCTTAGTTTATGTAACTGCAAAATTGTGGCTATATTCTACGAGGCAGGTACATGTGACATAATAACTAGGGACTTAATTTATTTAGGCTTTTTCCTCGCAATAAAATTTCCAATAAATAAATCTCCCTGGGGCAGGAAGACTTGGCATTTCACAATACTCACATTTTTCTCCCTGAATTTGGACCTACTTTCCTTTCTTGGTAGTTAGAAAACAACAGACACTACACCTCGTAATTTTACTCTTAACCCTGCTCACACCAGCTTCTGTGCAGGGCTTATAAGAATGCATGGAGTGCTCAGGGACTGTGTTAGAACAAGTTTCATTTCACTTTTAATGTTTTTGTTTTCCAATAATTTTTTCCTAAGTATCTAAAGTAGCATTGATGATGTGCAGGAGTTTGGTAGAAATTAGAATTTTCCTTTAAGGCAATACAACAATGAGCAGAAAAGTAGATTTCATCTGTACATGCATGTTTTTCAGTTATTTTTAAAATTAAAGGTTTTGGTTGAAATGTGTAAATGAAAAGGAGAGGAAGGTGAAAGTAAATATTAGAAAACATCCCCTTCCCTCCAGAGGAAAGGACGGTCATTGTCTTGTTATTAGTTAATATTTATGTAAGGGCAGAGACATCTAGGGCCAAGCACAATGGATGAAATTGTGCCAAAGATGAAGACAATCCCTGCCTTGAGGTGCTTTCTGCCCAGGGCTGGGTCAAGAGTGCATTCAAGGGAAGGAAGTGAGCTGAGGAATCTAGAATTCCACAATGTGGTGACTGCCAAGCCACCTGTGAGCTTTGAACAATGGCTTTGGATGGGAAATGTTAGAGAAATTCTTCTGAAGTGTAGAAAAGCATCTTGTTAGGCTTGAAGGTTAACAATTATTATGAATGTGTGTGCCTATGAACAAGTGAAAAAGATGAAGTCTTTGTTAATGTCAGACAAATGCTGACTATTTCAGTAGGAAGTGCTTCTGACATTGAGAAGGCTTATGTGGATAACCATTAACATCTTGAGCAGAAACTTAGTAAACTGAGCTGGCTGGCTTCAATCAGCCAGACCAAGTTCCCAGTGTGAGTGGTCAATCAGAGAGGTCATGAATGAACACTCAAAGGGTCAGGTTTTCTCTACAAAAGAGAACTCCAAGGGATTCATCTTCTTCTCAAACTATAGCCTTGATGATTCTGTGTGAAATAAATTGTGTTAGGCTGAATAAAACTGGTCCTTTCTGGTCTTTACAGTTATATGGTTAATTATAATTAAATATAGTTATGGAATAAAATTTGGGGATGGGAAGAGAAATAAAGGCTTGTAAGGATTGCTTAAATTTTGTGTAGTTTTTTCCATGTGTATTTTATTTTCACTGGAGATACAATTGATCAGTATGATGACTTATAACGCAGAGAAATATAGTTAGTGAATGGTAGAAAAGAGTGAGAATAAGTAATTTTTGGATGGATAATTGTCCATGGAAGAAAATTAAAAAGTACTGTAGGAAGAGCAATAAATTGAACTCTTCAATCTGAGGATTGGATACTTTAGCAACTCTCACTAGATTCTTAAAAAATCATTTATCTTAAGTAAGGGTCCCTTCTGTACTGTTTTTAATCCATAAAATATCTTCTGGCCCCATTCTGGGTGTTACAACCAGCAAAAAGAAACAGATATCCTCTTCTCACTACTTTACTGGGTGTGCACCTTTTAAAGGTAGTTATTCTCTTCCACTTGGTCATCTAATGCACAGGTCATAGCATCACTATATGTAGTTTCTGGGTACATAGACAATAGTAAAAAATGACACAGGTAGAATAGGAAGCCCAGAAATAAACTCTCACATATACGGTCAAATGACTTTTAGTGAGGATGCCAAGAGCTACCACTCATGAGGAAAGGACAACCTTTTCAGCAAGTGGTACTAAGAAAATGATAAAAAAAATCAAGTTGGATCCTTAACATTAGATTACATGGGTCAAAGACCTAACATTAGCACTAAAAACTACAAAAAATTTAGAAGCAATCACAGAGGAAAATCATTATGACATTGGATTTGGCAATGATTGTTTTTTGTACATAGCACTTCCAGAAGTATATGTAACAAAAGAAATAATAGAGAAATTGGACTTCATCAAAATTAAACATTTTGTTCATCAAAGGGCATTAGCAAAAGGGTGAAAAGACATCTCACAGAATGGAAGAAAAGATCTGCAAATCACACATCTGCTACGGTATTAATATTTAGAATATATAAAGAGCTCCTCCAGCTCAACAACAAGAAAAAAAAAAACCTGATCAAAAAATGGGCAAAAGACCTGAATAAACATTTCTCCAAAGATGATATACAAATGATCAATAAGTACATGAAATGATATTCAACATCACTAGCCATAAAGGAAATACAAATCCAAACCACAATGAGATATTACTTTACATCCAAAAAGGATGGCTATTATTTTTTTTTTAAAAAAGAACAGAAATAAAAAGTGTTGGCAAGAATGTGGAGAAATTGAAATACTTGTGCATTGCTAGTAGGGATGTAAAACGGTGCAGGCACCGTATAAAATAGTTTGGCATTTCCTCAAAAATTTTAACATAGAATTACCATAGGGTCCAGCAAGCAGTCCTTGTATATACCTCAAACAGTTGAAAGCAGGGATTCAAACACACACTTGTACACCACTGCTCATTGATTCACAATAGCCAAAAGGTGGAACCAAATGTCTATCCACAGACTAATGGATAAACAAAATGTTTCTGCAATGTATATGTATGTAGTGAATATTAATCAAGCTTAAAAAAGAATGAAATTCTGATACATGCTACAATATGGATGAAACTTGAGGACATATATTAAGTGAAATAAACCCAGGTACAAAAAGACAAATACTGTAGGTTCCACTTATATGAAGTAGCTAGGATAGACCAGTTCATAGAGACGAAGCAGAATAGTGGTTGCCAGGGGCTGGACGGTGGGAGAAATGAAAAGTCATCATTGTGTTACTGAGTGCAGAGTTTCAGTTTGGGATGATGAAAAATATTTGGAGAAGGATGGTGGTAGTGATAGTGTAACATTGTAACTATACTTATGCCACCAAACTGTATAACTGAAAATGGCTAAAATGGTATAAGAAAAAGTAAAAATAAAATAAAAAAGGATACCTGGAAATATTTCATGTGTGTGTGTGTGTGTGTGTGTGTTTTGGCATGTAAGGCTTATTTATCCTCTCTTTATTGTTGTAACTGAGAAATTGGAGCTGTGTGTTGACCATAAGACTGTGCTACCTGCTGTTAACCATATTGATTTTATTGATTGACTTACCAATCAATAATCTACATTAAAAATAAAGTAAGTCCAGTTAAATAATTAATTTGTACATCTGGACATAGATTGCAGATCTTACTATAATTTTAGGACCTATTAAGTCTAAATATCTCCTAAAACTCAACAGTTTGTTCTGTCACACTCTTATCAAAATCGGATAGAAACAATAGGATCCTAGACAAGATGTCAGGTAGACATCAAGCTAATGAAGAAAGGTGTGTATATGAAGCTATTTAATTTTATGTATGTACAGGTCATGTCTCCCCAGCTAGACCGAAACGTTCCTGAGGGGCATATGGAAACACTTGAGATACCTCAAAAAGCTTAGCACAAAGCTTTGAATTGTCAGATATTCCTGACTCATTTGTCTCCCCACCATTTACTGAATAATTTTTCTGCTCAATGTTTTGGATGAGGGCTAGGGAAACAAAAGTGAAAAAAACTCCACAAAACAAACAAAGAACAAAACAAACAAAATTCAGTATCTCTTACTTTACTGGCAGAGACAATTACAGCCCTATTAGTATGTTGATGGGGTGACCACAGAGTGCTACATGAGAGTCCTGCTCAGTTATCTGGAATATCTGGATAATGGTTTTCTTGGGGAATGTAATACCCATTCAGGTTCCATGGACCAGCGAGAGGAGCCCAACAAATGAAGTCACCACAGAGCAGCAGAGTCCCTGAGGCCTGTGGAGGGAGCCAGCCTAAGAGCTGGAGATACACACCTTGCTCCCAGATTTCTCTTCTATTCTCATGACTTATCAAAAGTGTATTTTAAATAAAATATGCCTCATAGGAACAAAGTAGGTTGATAGGTCTTAGAGAGTCATTTGTCTTAAGAGTCTCTGCTCTACTGTTTCCGGACCATGCTATTGTGAGATTTCTATTTGCAAGAAGTAGCAGACATCCTGTCCTCACTACTAGATCTGCATCTAGTGATGAAACAATACTGAACACATACTCCATTTAAGAGGTGTTCTAAACCTTGTCTTCAAAATTCCCTAATTGAAATTGACAACAGCATATGCCCCTACTTTCCCTCCTCCTTATTTATTTCATGCTTAAACTGTTTTCTATGATCCACAGTGCCACCTGCTTGCATGTGACAATCAGAGTTGGGGTAGAAGAAGGTTAGTGGAAGCAAATAATCACGGATGAACTGTGATGTTTTTATAAATGCAAGATTCAAAGAATGGGTGTGGAATTTACATGTTATTAATTTGAAGAAGCTATATGGTTTGAAAAGAAATAGAAATAATCTGAATAAGGCAAGAGACCATATGAATAGGATAAGGATACCAGTATATGGTCTTTGTAGTCCTGGCATAAAACATAATGGGTCTTTTATTTTTACCCATTTATTTAATAAATATTAGCTGAGTACCATGCTTTTGCTGAGGCCACACATGTGAATGAGGTACACTCTGGATTCTTACAGTATAGTTTGGGGGAGAGACACTAACACAAATACTTGTATTACAGTAGGTATGAGTGAAATGAACAAGGTGCTTTAGGAGAGGACAAGGCTAATTTGGAAGGTAACCCAAAGGAGATTTCTCCAAGGATGTGATATCTGAGTTGGGCCATGAAATATTTCTAAGGGATGAAGAGAAGGCAAAAATCATTGCAGTCAAGAAACAGGCAGATCTGAGTCACCAGTAAGAAACTATAGCAGTTTATGTCTAAATAATGATGATGATGACTATGCTAGTCAATGTTCACTGAGAATGTCTTATATAGCATAGCTCAATGCATTTTATATATATTATCTTGTCCCTTTGGGAAGTGGATTCTTGTATCAATTTTCTGTTGTGTTCCACCTCAAAACTTGATGGCTTAAAACAAGGATGATCAGTTTAGTTCACAGTCCTCTGTGGCCTGGCAATTCAAGCTAGAATCCCTTGGTGATTCCTCTGATTTTGCTGCGCCTCCACGTGAGTGTGGTCAGCTTCTGAGTGCTCTGGGAGCTGGCTGGTTGGGAAAGGCCTCAGCTATGTTGTTTTCTCAGCTCCATATGGTCTCTCTCTTTCAGCATTCCAGCCTAAATGTCTTCACAGAGCTGTTGGGCAGGTTTCTAAGAGAAAGAGTGGACACACACAAGATTCTTGAAGTTTGGGTCCTGAATAGCACACAATCATTTCTGCTGATTTTCTATTGTCCAAAGCCAGTTACAGGTCACAAGGCCAGCCCTGATTCAAAGGGAGGGAAGTAGACTCCACCCGCTAACAGGAAGAGTTGTAAAGTCACATGGTAATGGGTGAAAAATTCCAGAGGAGTATCTGATCATTTGTACAAATAATCTATAGGATTATTATTATTGTTTCCATTTTATGGATAAGGAAATGGAGTTGGCCTGAGAGACTATAAAGTCATGATTTATGCTTGGTGCCTCATGTCATTAATTAAAAAATAATAATATGGGCTGATGGATGGGCAAAGGGATGAGTAAATGGATAGATATGAAATAAATGAAATACTGTATCATGTTAATTGTAAAATCTACAATTCTACAGATGGTTAGTTATCTCCTGTAAAATTCCTTCAGCCTTTCTATGTTCAAAATTTTTCATAGTAAAGTCTTGGAATAAAAAATTTAGACTGGGGTTTTGAAATTAGGCTTTGAAATCAGGTTCTCAGTTTGAATGGAGACTCTGCCACTTGCTAGTTGTGTGATCTTGAGAAACTTCCAGAATGTTCTCAATCTTCAGTTCCCCTATCTGTAAACTGGTGGAGATATTGACAAATAATCCATAAAATTGCAGATTAAATAAACACAGGGTTCAATAAACATGAATATACAGAGTTTCACACATTGTGTAGCAGATTGAAGGCTGAACACTTCACATAAAAACACTTCAATAAATAATATCTGTCATGTAAGAACATAAAACATGCTTGGAATCCTTTCAATTGTAAAAGTTTTCCCCCAAAATATATATAATAAATACTACCTGGTTCATTCCTCGAATCTGATTTGTTCCTTGAACAAATGGTCATGTATATTTTTACTGAATACTTAGTTCTTTGTTGATTGACTTCAGAAAGATATCTTACTTGACTTATGCATTACATTTTTTGAAGAAAGAATGAGTGAAGTACAGAAAACATTAGAATGGTAAAATTTTGCAAGCAATATATTTTCTGAAAAGCCACTAAATGCCAAGATGAAAAGATGTTTATCAGGATCTCATTTTAAGCTATTTAATAGAGGCATGAAAAAGAACTCAAATCTAGAAACTAAAAACGTCTTTCATCCAGCCACTAAAAGGAATGAAGTATTGACACATGCCACGACATGGATGTACCTTGAAAACATTATGCTAAGTGAAAGGGGACAGTCATAAAAGACCACATATTTGTATAAAACGTCTAGAATAGGCACATCTGTAGAGACAGAATTTTGGATTACTGGATGACTAGGACTGGGGATGGATGATTGGGGTGGGGACGGGCTAGGACGTGCATAGCTAAAGGTATGGAGTTTCTTTTTAAAGCGATGAAAATGTTCTAAATTTGGCTGTGATTGATGGCTGCAAAGATCTGTGCATATGTGCACACATGATATAAAAATAATTGGATTGCATAGTTTAAATGGTGAATTGTATGACACGTGACATATTTCAATAAAGCTGTTACCCACAAAGTCTCTGATTAAGAATATACAGGAGTGAACACTGTAACATGTAAATACTCAATATTTTTAGTTCACGTTTTTCCTCAAAAATATATTCTTACTAATACAGCATTTCTTTGTGAGACTCACACTTAAAAGTAGTATTATAAAGGAGACAATCTTATTTTCTCTATCTTACTAATATATTTTTCTGTAGTTTATTCTAATATTTTATCAATTTGAATTACTCTAATAGATTATTTTAAAATTCAAAAGTTTTTTTATGGAATATGACATTAATCTGTGTTCACTAAAATAAAATTATAGGAATGCAATCCATCCAGTTAAAAGGGTGTTTCAAAATGACAATGCTTTTAACATAACACAGGCAACAGCCCCAAATACTTTAAAACAATAATTTTAAACATAAAAAATAATTTAATTCAATGATATCAATAATTCAATAATATCAATTGTATTGGCTAACAATATGTATTTTTTATTTGGAACTAAAATAAAACCTAAAATTTAGTTTCTTTGCTTTTACATACCATCACACAAAAGTATTTTAACAAACTAAATAAGGAAACTTAGAAGATAGAAAATCTAGAGCAAAGATAAAACAAAATAAGGTCAAATTATTAAATTATTCCTCAATAAAGAGACTAGAAATGGAGGAGGGAACGAGGGAATGTAGATTTCTGCAAAATTCATCAGCATTAAGTGAGTCCACAAGTTTCATCATATCAGTACCCCAGACGGTCAGCTTGGCCTCCAATCTTTCCCCTGGTAAAGCTTTTCCAAGGTTTGCTGAGTGATGTCAATGTAAAGTTTTCCCAACCTTCCTGAAAATTTTACAAGCAATTCACTGGAGATACAATAAATATCTGGGAACTTAGCCAACAGCATTCAACTATGAATACTGGCTCTCAGTTAGATTTTTTTATTTTTCTTAATTGAAGTTATGCAATCTTGAAGATTTACAGTTAAGGAGACAAGAAAACTATAAAATTTAAGGAAGAAATAACAATACAAAAAATGATAATCCTTTTAACTCTATTGTAGATGTGATTTTTTAATTCTTATATTGAAACAGGCTGGATTTTTCTACACAAGCATCTTATAAATTAGCTCTAGTATATAATAAACTAGATAAAATGTTATTGGAACTTATTAAATGAATGTCTTAATCTAATAGGTTGAGAGCAAAGTGTAATTAATATTACTAAAGAAAAAAGGCACATTTCCGGAAGTAGCAAGAAAAAAAAGGCAAGTGAAAAAGATCATGTTTAATTTTTCTACAAAATTCATTTTTTTACCATCAACATTTTATTCACTGATGTTCCTTTTTGTGTCTTCTAATTCCACTGTCTGTCCACGTCTCAGTGTGAGTACTAAATATGAGATCAACTAGGCATTTACTAGACCTCAGACAAAATCTTATTCTGGGCTATTAGACAGTGTCTGATGATGCCGACTTCTCGTGGGCTTTGCAAGCACCGTCTCCAGGAGAGGCTTTTTGGGGAAAGATGGCTCAGGAAAAATGCACGTCCTTGACTAGTCGTTCCAGATTGGGTGACCCTGAAAGTCTATGGGACGGTGTCCCTTTAAGCACAAGGAAAGGGCAGGTCCCGCTGTTATCCTTGACCCTCTGACAAAATAGTCAGGCGCTGTTTGTAAAAGAGCCAAGTAATTAAAAGTATCCCAGGGTTATGGTGAAATAGGGCAAGTAAAATACGCTCCTGGATACCAGCTCTTTCAGGACCAGCTCTTTTGTATTTTCTCTCTATTTTGTTTTCTTCTTTATTTCAATTTTCCATGGCACAGTTTCTCTTTCCCCACATTGTTCTTCTCTGCCTGTCAGTTGGTACAATGATAAATATTGTTACTGCTTATCTAGCTTGAGGTCTATCTGAAACTATTTGCTTCGAACCCCTAAGACACCCTCAAACTTCTGAATTGCATTTTTTCTACTAATTTCAGAACAAATTATTAATTAGTAGATGTAATATAGAAGGGTCCAGATATAAAGTGATTCAGTTACACAGGGAAAGGATGAGATAATTCTCATAATTACTGTGCAATTGTCTTTATAATGACATCTCTAACAGACAGGGAGACCTGGGCATGTTCCTTGGCTACCTTTACGTTGACCATACATCCCAGTTAACCTAGAACAGTATGGGTAACCTGTTGTAATAGCTTAGTTATTAAGTGTATGTCTTTTCACTCTCATAGGTGTTCTGAATTAGATTCTAGATGGTGTAGTCACCCTGGGTACCTCACTTGTTGAATTATAAGGTAACTACTCAATAAACAGAGACATTAGTTCTATTTTGTTTGGAGGGTTCATAAAGCCATTCTTTAAATAGTCACCCCTGCTCCTAAGAAATAACTATTTGTGCTTTCTGACTTTGAGATGGAAACAATTTATCACTCTTCAGATATTCTGCATATCTCTGGTTTCATAAAGTAGTAGAATATATGAGCTTTGTGTCAGGTAGCATGAGTTTGAATCTGTTATGCCACTTATTAGCTGTATGACATTGGGAAAATCATTTAACTTCCCTGAGCCTAAGTTTTCTTTTCCGTATTATACACATAACAATAATTTCTGCTCTGGATTATTGTGAGCATTAAATAATAAATTGTTGAAATTATATTAATCTCCATTTCCATCCATCCATCCATCCAAATATTTTATCCTTCTATACATGATTTAAGCACAATGCCTGAGACCACAATTCAAAGTGGTTTAAAATAATAAGAATGTATTATGCTGTTAAGACTAAGCTCTAAATTTAAATAATTCAAGGTTAAGTGATTCACTTCCCAAGTTGAGTTCATGCTAAGGCTGTTTCCTCAGGATTGCAATTTGGCTACAACAGTTCCAGGCATCACATCCACTCCTAACAAAATCCAGAGACAAAAGAAATCTCTGCTTCTATGTTGTGTCATTATCTTATGCCCTTGTAAGGAAACTTCACTCAGAGGCCCCTCAGCAAAACTTCTCTTCCTCCTTCTTGGCCTCAATTACCTTGCATGCCAATGCACTTGTCTATTATAGATAAGGGGAATGGGATTCCCAAGATGTCCTTCCCTGGTTGGAGAAATTGGGTGTTTGATTAAATAGTGGGCTAGGAGGAGGGTGGATGTGGTGGGGGCATCTAGATATCTGAATTCCATCCAAGAATATGACCTCAGACTGTTTCATGAACTTGAGAAAGTCACTTTCCCATTCAGGCTTCCATTTATATGTGTAAAATGTGGTGTTGACTTCCTAGTAGTACAAGGTACTTTCAATCATTAGCTCTTCTCTAAAACCGTAGTCCTAAATTCCCATGGATGCCTTTTCTATTTCACAAGGTAGTCAAGATTTACCACACAATTTTTAGATTCTGGTACGAAGAATACTAGAATAAGAGTTAAAAAACCCGGTTTCAAGGCCAGATTCACTACTTAATAATGCTGTAACTGTAAGCTATTAAAATAAAAGCTCTTTGTAAGCTAAAAAGAACTCTACAAACCCAAATGATGGTTAGGGTACATTCGACAAACTGCTATGATTAAAAACAACACTCCTTTCTTTTTTTAAATTCAGGGTCCTTTTTGGAGGCTAGTTTGCATAACTAGCTCAGGATGGTAGATAACTCCAGACTGTGCCTTGAACTTGTTTCCACATCTGCTTTTTGTTCCTTCTGGAGAGGAGATTGTAAATAGAAAGGAAAGTAGAGCTTTAGCCCAATACACTATTCCCAACACTGTATACTGTTTACAAATCATTTTCAGATACCAAGTTTAACCTTAGAACATGAAGATATTTGCATGATTTATATAGAGTTATAAGATTAATTAGTAGTAATAACGTAACAGTAGTAATGACATGGTGCTTTGCCAAGCACCATGGCCTTTCCAACACTCCTTTGCCATTACACTTTAACACCTACGTTTAGACTTGTCTTTTATAAAGTGACCAGAGATCACATTTCCCTGGAATAGGAATACTTCCTATGGCAGGTTTGAAGGTATTGTTTCTGTTTTCCAGCAAAATAGAAGTGGGAGGGGAGCAAGGAGTGTGACACCTTGCAGTGTCATGTGTTTTCCACAGTATCACTCTCTGGATTAATAAAGCTGCATCTCAAAGAGCTCATTTGTTATCATCCTCAGGGGGTGCGCATAGGGAATGGACACCGAGGCATCAGTGCACTGAGTCAAGGTGCTTTATATCCCTGAACCTTGGCTTCCTCATTAAAAATGTGTGTGTGTGTGTGTGTGTGTGTGTGTGTGTGTATTGGTCATGGATGGGGTGTAGGTGGCTCTAAGAAACAGATAGATGTCTAGATGTCTAGCTTATTTTCAGAGCTAGCATTCTAAAATTTGAGGTCCTTTGAAATAGCCACCCTGCAGATATGGTGCAGATGCAGGGAGAATTGCATTGTGCAGAGTTACAGCTTCAAAATGTAGATGACAAAGGGCAGACTGCAGGAAAGGTGCTTGGGGAGCTGGTGACCACTACCAGGTAGGAGCACTATAGGTTCATGAGGAGAGCTACACCCGTGGCAGGGAGGCTCCACTGGGGACCACTCCCCCACCAAGAGGTACCACTGGGTGCCATCTGCAGTAGCCACTTTTGAAGCTGTAACAGAGGGTAGCAGACTGAGCTTATGCCAAAGAATGCTTATGACTTAGAGGTTTTCAATACTCTACTACCTGTTGTCTTTCTAGAAAGTGCTCTGATTGTTTTTTATGCTTCATCTTCTGATTTTCAGTGCATGGAGCTATTTTAATAAATAATCATACTTTACCTTTTTTTTCTATTTTGGTGGGGATGAGTCTTGAAAAATACACCTTGTTAAAAAAATTTCACTGCATGTATTTATTGGAGAAGCTGTCTGAGAAGGACAACAGGTGGCAGTCCTCAGCCGTGACATTCTTTGTTGTTATTCTAGTACTTTGTACCCTCTTTCCTGTCTTCTGATCATTCTTCTGCATATTAGCTGCCTGATCTTAGTGTGGGCAAGAAATGAGATGGGATTTTAAACCTGTCAAATTGAAGTCTGGTTAAAAGCCATGTGGAGGAACAATGGGAAGGAGGAAATGAATTCTATTATTTCATAAGAATAGTAGCTGTGGTAGAAAAATTAGTCTCAACTTTTCTTTCCCTAATGCTAGTGACTGTTTGTGACACAGTCTCCACTATCTCCTATGGGTGAGCCCTACTTTTCACATACAGGTTCAAACAATTATGGATAACAAAGCTCAAGAGGGCATTCCTATTTACCAAACCTTTAGATTTACAGATGAGGAAACTATAATCCAAAGATAGAAAGAGTTACTTTTAGTGACTAGAACAGTTACCAGTTATTAAAAACTAGTGAGGACTGAGGTGAGGGTCCAAAACCCTAAGATGACAGCCTTCCCACCATGCTACCTTGGGTCAAAGAGCTTGCCACTGAGTTAAGCCAGGACCCAGTTGGAGCATATTTATTAAAGATCATTTAAAGGAAATTAGTTCTTAAGCTTTTTGTAAATTGCAGTTCCCCTCAGGGTAATAAAGGTATCTTTAAATTCTATATTTCATTTCCAGAGACAACAATAATTCCTCATATGAAGGAGATTCTCACTAAATATTTGGTTGATTACAATAATATTTTGTGTCATCTTCAGTTAAAGATTTAAAAACTATGTACCAAGATTTTATAATTAAGTACACCTAGAAATAGGAATATTCATATTTTTAGTGTCCAGAAAGGCTGAGCTGTTGATCTGATTGTGCTCTTTGATGATGCAGCTTTGTTACTATGTGAGAGGCCATGTGTCTTGGTCCTTCCTGATTAATTCAGTGGCACCAGGAGACTTAATGCCGTGCTCCTCCCACAGGGAGCAGATGTACAACAGACATTATTAGTACAGTTTTCCTATCTTTTCTTTTACTTTTATATCTGATACTGAAAAGGTAATTATTGCATACACAAGTACTCTAACAACAAGCTTTTTCTGTGGATTATGTCACCATTATGATTTTAGTATTGGCATTACAACCCAGTGAAATAATAACCTTAATTTTTTGACATCATTTTGCTTGTGACCGTGTGCTTCCAATGGGTTTCAGCTCCTGGCAAGTTTGCTATGGATTCAATGTGACCAAAGAAATTGACAGCAAAACTTTCTTTGGGATAAAAGGGTTTATTACCCGGCTAGTTTTCCCAGCAGTAGGTGGAGCACTAGCATCTCTGCCTCTGCCCAGAGCACTGGGCGGAGCTCTCTGTAGAGTGCAATAACAGCTTATTGCCTAAAGGTGTGGAAACGGTAGCCTAGCAACAGGCCAGTTACATCATCAGGTCATTTAAGTTCAGTGAGGATCCTGGCCATAGGAGCCCCAACTTCCGCACACTCCACCCCTCCAGGATTCTTGCCATACAATCTATACACTCTCAATCTTCTGCAATGGTCCCTGTGTGAGAAAGCTGGAGCACTGTAACCAGACTCCACAACAGCAACAGAGGATAACAACAACTTAGAGATAGTAATAAAAGTTAAGATACAACAAGATTTTGATACAGGAAACAAAAATTATAATAATCCTCACTCCAAAGGAAGCTCCCAATCCACGAAGACCTTAGGGGCTATAAGACACATGTTTTAGTGACACCAACATAGGCAAATCTTGTCCATCAGGTAGGATGCATGCAAGAGAGTCCTGTGATAGGACTGTAGCAAGCAGTGGAGGAGGGGTCCCTTCCAGGTCTAGTACACCATACTTTTACTCCTTTTACTGTGGGGGTTATTGAAGGGTCTATATATAGTGCTACTGGAGGTGCATGCACTGGCCATAATGATAAAACAAAACTCCCTGGTAAGATGCTCATACCTTCTGGCCATTCAGGATATACTACTGTGACCTTTGGCAGCCACTCTGATGTTATTCCAGGAATACACAGGAGGCCAGCTTCCAGGCCTTGTTCCCAAGGTGCCAGGAGAGCCAGCCATTGTTGGTCCATATGTTGAAAGGTCCAAGGCTACATCCACTCAACAGAATCTCTGGGGTTCAGTGCAGTTGGTGCTGGAAGCAAGATATTGTTCCAGTGGCCAAACCTCGACTTCAGTGATTCTTCCTTGGTTTGTACTTGCAGTTGTATAGGGGAGGCAGCCATATGTGTTAACATGTTTATGGGGCTCAAGGCTCCCTTTCGGGGTCTCTCGTTCAAACGCTGTAGCACTGTCCATAAGGGGACTGACCAACCCTGCAAAATATTGGTATCTGACTTTAGTCCAGATTTTAACAAACCATTGTGCCTCTCTGTCATACCTCCTATGGTAGGATTGTATGACACATGAAACTTCCATTTGATTCCCAGCTGTTGCACCCATTCTTGCAGTGTATGTCCAGTAAAATGGGTGTCCTGATCACTCTCAATTACCTGTGGTCGGCCATAGGTGGCAAAGAGAGGCTCCAGGCCTCTTGTGGTCATCTGCCGGTCTGCACAACAGGTAGGAAAAGCAACCAGAAGTCCAGTAGCTCTGTCCACACAAGTCATGGCATACCAATATCCTTCTGACAGAGGCCCAGTATAGTCTATCTGTCACCTAATGAGGGGTATAGGCCCCTTAGCTATTGTCCCATGTTGCTGTGGAACTCGGTGTAAGTCCCTTTTGGAGCACATGACACACTCCTGCTGGGCTCTACTAACTTCTTCCAAGGTCAAAGACAAGCCCCACTGACGGGCTACAGCCCACATTGTCTATTACCCCGCATGCAACAAATGGTGATATAACTACTGGGCTACATCAGAGGCAGGCTTTCCTTCTAACCAACATATTTGGGCCAATTTATCTGCTTCATCATTTCCTGGGGATGCCAGTGGCAAATTACCTGTCACATGGTATACTGTAATTATTTTAGTCTGACCACAGGCCCATAAATCTTGCCACAATTCTTGCACCCAAAGGGGTCAGTGACCAACTTGACAGTTGGCATGGTACCAGGTTCATAACCACAGGGTCAAGCCCTGATAGGCAGCCCAGCTGTCAGTGCAGACAAATATAACAGAGGGCTCCTGGCTGATCACAGGCCACATGGCTCACAACTCTGCCTATTGGTTGCTCTTCCCCTCACCATCTTCCATCCATATTGTCTCAGTCTTAGGATGGAAAGCTTTGGCCGTCCATTTTGGGGGCTGCCTATAGCTGGAGTCATCTGTGTACCATGCACCTTCAGGTATAGGGGCTCTTCCCTCCTGATAGGGACTCTCTGCTACTAACGGTTCAAAAGAAAATTCTTCCTGCTTTTCACTAGTATATGTCACCAGCCCCAATAAGCACTGGAGTTCTTCACTCAAGGGGCTATAGGTAAGCACCCCACTTGGTCAGTGTGGGTATTTGTGCCACACCACTCTGGTTTTTGGGTCCAGTCTCATACTCACCCCAAGATGGGGTAGGTAGTTCTTAGCTTTATCAGGGCCATTCCATTGATGTGTTCTGTAGCAAGCAAGGCATGATACATGCCAGCCAGTTGTTTTTCTATCAAAGTGTATTGTACCTCTGCCCCTTTTCAGAGTTGTGACCAGAATCCAATAGTTTGGTGAGTTTGTTCAAGCTGTTGCCAGAGACTGCAGCCATAACCATCTTCAGTCACAGGAACATCAAGCTCACAGGGCCTTTATGGGTCTATCACACTCAAGGCCTGCATCGCCATGACTGCCCGTTTTGCTGTAGTAAAGGCAGATGCACATGTCTCCTCCCAGTCTCACCTGGTGGACTTTCATACCAACTGGTCTAAGAGCTTCAGACTTTGTGCCAAGTGCAGGATAAACACTCTCCAGTAGCCTAGAAGACCCAAAAACTCCTGTAGCAATGCTACAGTTGTAGGGGTAGGAAAAATCTGAACCTTATCTATAACTGTTTCTGGTATCACTGTGGTCTTACCTGCCCAGATGACCCCCAAGAATTTGACAGACAAGCTGGGTCTCTGCACCTTGGTACTGTTCACAGCCCATCTTTTCTCTTGTAAATGTTGCAGGAGTCTAGGTGCTGCACCTTCTAGATCTGAAAGAGAATGGGACATGAACATGACATCATCAATGTAATAGTAGAGCTGAACCTATGGTGGTTTCTTCCATATAGCCAAGTCTTGGGCAACAAGTCCATGACAGATGGTGGGGCTGTGGAGGTATCCCTGTGGGAGGATGGTGGAAGTCCATTGCCGTCCTTCCCATGTGAAGACAAACTGTTCGTGACTTTCCTGCTCAATGTCAATGGAAAACAAGGCATTAGCAAGATTTACCACATAATGGTATGTTCCTAGTTCATGGCTGAGGGTATCCATCAAGGCTGCAATAGAGAGGACAGCAGCATGCGTAGGGGGTATGACTTTATTCAGTTCTCTGTAATCCACAGTCATACGCCAAGTGCCATCTGGCTTTTTTACTGGCTACACTGGGGAATTGAAAGGACTATGGGTGGGCTTTATAGTACCCACCTTTTCCAGCCTCCTGAAGAGTTTCTCCAATCTCTTTATGCCCTCCAAACAGTTTGTATTGTTTGGTATTAGTCACCCACCAAGGCACAGGCAAAGCTATGGGTGGGTGCCTAGCATGTCCCCTCAGAAGTGCCTTCACCACACGTACTCTCAGTCTGAACTCACCTGCAGTGGTCTGCAACCATAGACCCTGCAGGATATCACTCCCCTAAATATACTCAGGGATAAGAGATATATGCACAGTATACTCTTTTGGGGGTAGACACCTATTCCCAAAGGGATTTGGGCTTGTTTTACTCTGATGGCCTTACCCTCATATCCATCTATGATAGTGGGGTTCCTGGGGAACCAACTCAGGGTTACCATGAATCAGTGAACATTCAGCCCCTGTGTCCACCAGAGACAGGACACGCTGTATGTTCACTGTTGACCAATGGATAGCTATTTCAACATGTGGCCTCTGGTCACCCCCCTCCCTGGTCCCTCAGAACAGATACTTCAACCTTCTCCTCAGTCAAACCATGTTCTGCAATCACCTTCCTGTGTGGGCTCTAGTGAGATTGGCTCTTTCTCCAGCAGGAAGTCTTGCAAACGCACAGGCCAGACTTGTGGCTCTGTCTCTGACCTCTGCCTCTTTGG
Source organism: Manis javanica (assembly GCF_040802235.1). Lineage (NCBI taxonomy): Eukaryota > Metazoa > Chordata > Mammalia > Pholidota > Manidae > Manis > Manis javanica. The sequence goes on along the minus strand of NC_133157.1, from coordinate 97,138,999 downwards.
TCTTAATGGCTGGAGCTGGCGCTCTTGTTTCAGCTGTTGCCATAGCTCTAGTAAGATCCTATTTGACTTCCCATCTAATTCCATTCCATCTGCCTCTGCCCATATTAAATCAACCCACATCTGAGTCCTCTTAACCTTCACGGGGCCCTTTAAATTCTTCTTGTGAGTAGCGGACCTTATTTCTTTCTGTGTTCTCATTGCTTCATCCTCTTCTAAGTCTGCTACCATTCATGTCAACTCGGTTATGGGCTGCCCTAAGTGAGGGGAAAGAATGAGCACTAGAGACTCAGAGAGGGTTGTGGGAGCCGTTTGAAGCACAATATTCCTCATCCCAGTAGTGAAAATCTTTTCATCTGGGCCATAATTCTCTGGACAATAGATGGTATTTCTTATGTCTAGCTCTCATAACACATGTTGGAGCTCAGCATACATCTTCCGTCTAACAGAAGAGGATGGTACATCACCCTCATTGGGTCACACAGCACAAAGTGCAGCCATAATCCAGTCGTTGAGGGAGTGACTCCTTGGCGTCTGATGTGCATTTTGTAATCGCTGCCTCAAGGTAGGCTGCACTGTCAGGGAAGACAGCTTTCCCATCTCTGATCCTGACAGAACAATTCCATCCACCCCTAAGTCCCACAGACACAGGAGCCAAGCTGATATTGACTCCGAGGGCTTCTGTCTAAACCGGGAGCCCAAATCTAGCAGCTCAGCCTGAGTATAGGGGTGGAGCACAGAGTGCTCCACGACCTGGGGAGGAGGCTGCTCCTCTCCTTTGGGAACTTTCAGCTGCTGGGTCTTTATTTTCTTTACAACCTCTGAGTGTGCTGTCAATATAGGAGGGGCCAGTGCCTCTGGCACCACCCCTTCATCCTTCCCCAGCTCCTCTATTTCTTGGGCTGATGGTTCCTTTCTCTCAAAAGACCTACTTACTATTCCAAGGGCTATCCGCACTGCCTCAGGTATCAACTCCACTTGCCTCCAGTCCTAGGGTGGGGCCCAGTCCTCTAGGAGGCAAGCCACCTCAGACCACAAACCCATTGGGGGACAATCCACTGTCTCCCCATTCACAGTGGCAGCCCGCCGAAGCACCCCTCCCATAAAGGCAGCCTGTCTCTTTCCTTGGTCAACAATGGACCCTGACAACTTTGCCAATTGTTTTGCGAATGGGTTTCAGCCCCCAGAAAGTTTGCTATGGATTCAATGTGACCAAAGAAATTGACAGCAAACCATTCTTTGGGGTGAAAGGGTTTATTACCCGGCTTGTTCTTCTGGTGGTAGGTTGAGCACTAGTGTCTCTGCCTCTGCCCAGGGCACTGGGCCAAGCTCTCTATATAGAGCAATTATAGCTTATTGCTTAAAGGTGTGGAAGTGGTAGCCTAGCAACAGGCTAGTTATATCATCAGGTGGTTTAAGTTCAGTGAGGATCCTGGCCACAGGAACCCCAGCTTCCCAGACCGTAAGAGTATATTGGTGAGCTAGAAACTGCATAGACTTTGACCTCAAAACACACCTGGCTTCAGATTTTTGCTCTGTCGCATACTGGCTGTGTGGCCTGGAAACGCCTCACTGTCCTCATCTGTAAAAATGGAGCTAGAACTATCCTTACATGTTTTGCTAACATATAATATATAGTGTTATTTTGGAGATTAAATAAAATAATAACATGAAGTCTCAGAAACCTGTAATGATGCATACTACCTACCACATAGCAAATGCTTAATAAGTATCTGGTAAATAAATAACTGGTGCTTAATAAATGCTCTTTTATCATTCTTCACTTTTCCAACATTCTTCAGGTGGGTAGCAAGTTCATTGTCTCAGAATCTGCCAGATAAAGTGATGTTTCTCCCCCTCCTTCTTTCCCTCCCCTCCCTCCCTCCCTCCCTCCTCCCTCCCTTCCTTCCTTCCTTCCTTCCTTCCTTCCTTCCTTCCTTCCTTCCTTCCTTCCTTCCTTCCTTCCTTCCTTCCTTCTTTCCTTCCTTCTTTTCCTCCTTCCCTTGCTCCCTCCTTCCTTCCTTCCATCCCTCTCTTTCTTTCTTTTTCTCTCTGCCTCTCTCCAGGCAGTTGAGTGATTGCTCTCCTGTCAGAGATGTTAGAGAGAATACAAATGGAAAACATGTTCTCCATTTAGTCCTCAGCCTGTTGGAGCTGGGCTAGATGAAAATGCAGTGTGGCTTCTGGGATTTTTGCTCTTTTGTTAGGTCCTTCAGGGAAGAGATGAGTCTTACATGTGTTGCTGAATGTGGTAATATTCAGCTGAAGAAGTGCAGCTCCACTGGAAGACACTTAGGCCTTCTAGCTCCCCATCAAAACAGCTCCTTCTAGGGATGCTCTGTCTCACCCCAGAAACTCCCAGTTGAGATGTTGGTTATCGCAGATGTGAGAGTGAAAGCAGCTGATGTATGAAGCAGAAATGCAGAAGACTTTACATCCTCAAACACACTCTAATTGAATGTTAAAAAATGGATGGCTGAGCTTAATGGATGTAACATGTAACACCTCAGTACCTGCCAGGGACTCCCTCAACAGCTGGGCAGTACCAGGCAAAGAAGAGCTCAGAAACTGGTTTATGCTTCAAGAAAAAACAACAAGAGCCCCCTGGTAGATTCCCCAAAGCCTGTGTGGTTTTTCTATGAGGATCTCTTTGGGTTTTAGTCGGATGTAGGCAGAGTGGTTGAACATGTAATCTGCCTCTCAGAAAGAGTATCCTGCACCTAGTGGAAGGAAAAAAATGGAAATAAAGGCATCTGCATCCAAATTAAAGGATTGCATAGCAGAGCAGGGGTTTCCAGTCTCTTCTCAGACTTGAGGTCTGAGAGAGGGGCTGAGTGCTGCCTAGGGCTGGAGAGAAGAAACTGGAAGTGGCAAGTCTGGCTGTTCTGACATCACCTTCTGTTGTATAAATCCCAGACCCTGATGAAAGGATCCTACTAAACAGAGAAATGATGGGAATTGTTCATAAAAAGCCTGGGCAGTTGAGTGTTTGGCCTTCTGTGGAACTGCTCCATGAATACTGACAGCTCTAAGGTGTCCAGTGTGTTGTGGCTGGATTAGACATCGTTCTCCAAGCCAAGATTGTTTCTAACAGCTGGAGTGAGAGCCCCTCCCCACCTCTGTCCCATTTCTCACCAGAGAACATCTGAAGGGGAGTTTAAAATTACTAAATGTCTTTTGGATAAAGGGGTTTTACTTTTCTGGACTGAACTGACAAAGACCTTAAGGAAATTAAAGAAAGAAAAAGTGAGCTTCTATATCTGATAAATGGCATTTCTCTAATTTGGTGGCTGTGTGGTCATTAAGCTAGAGTTGTTGGATATTCTGAAGTGTCATTTATTTATGTTGGCACATGAAGTTGGAATGCTGAGCAGTAGAGTGAAAATATGGTAGAGGATAAGGGTAACAAGAGGAAACAAATCCATTGTAAGATAGCTGGGTTCTGAAAATCTTATAGAATGTGTTTCTCCAAAGGAGGGAAACAGGAATATTACCTCATTGCAAAATCGTCATTAAAGCATAATTGAATACTGCACAGATGACAAAAGTTCACAGTTAACAATGTCTAACTTCAATTTCCGTGAAAGTTAAAATCAAAATCAGTACCCTGAGGCAGAGCAATAACACAAATTAGAGAACAGTAGTAGAAAATACTAGAATGTGCTTTGGTTAAAAAAAGAAAAGGAAGGAAGGGAGGGAGGGAGAGAGGGAAGGAGGGGGGGAAAGAAAGAGAGATAAAAAGCAAAAGAAAGAAAGACAAAGAGAGAACAACAAAAGGAATTCTTACCATTGCTTTTCACAGAGCATGTTCTTAGGAAAATGTAGCAGGAAAGGGGTTTGTTAAACAGAAGTTCTTGGAGACATACAGAGAAGGTGGAGTATTTGTGAACCATGAATTTCTGGCCCTCCTCCCTGTCTTTCTGCAGATTCCATATCCCTGTAATAAGCTAGAGTAACATGGAAGCAGCATTATTTCTTCTCATCTGCACATATATACCATCATTTCATATCTTCTCAGATGCATATCAAAGAAAAAAGGTTAACAACAATTTTTTAGAAATATTTATTAAGCACATATGTTCAGCATTAACTTCTCTGGATTTAGTTGTGAGATTTGCATGGATTGGCAAAGAATTACTCTACCATGAGCCATAGAAGATTTGCCAATTTGAGACAATTCTATGTTTAGTGTTCCATGATCCTATCTCTTATTTTCTGACTAAATAGATCATCCTTTCAGTCATTCATTTAATCATTTATGGGATGTTTATCAAATGTCCTCACTGTGCCAGACTCTGCTCTGGCAATGGGATCCCTGTCTAACAGCCACATACACTGGGGAAAATTCTCCAAGGGATATAAGGTAAAAAGAAAGAAAGAAGCTAATCTTATTCTGTGTAGTAAGTGGAGAATAAAATCATTTTCTGAGAGTGTACAGTTATTGCCTTTGCCTTCTATGGTTTTGAGTTCCAATTTATACACCCCTCACTGTCTTGGAAGCTCAAAGCTGAAAAATAACAAACATGGTCCCAGCCCAGTGATAACCCCTGAAGCCTTGAGTAAATCTCACTTCCTTAATGTCAGCCAAATATGTTTCTGAGAAATAAAATGCCACTGAAGATTAATTTGCAATGACAAAGTTATTAGAAACATAAGTAGGTAGTATACTAGGAGCAAAGATCAGCAAATAGAAGGATTGTGAATCCAAGAACTTCAAATAACAAACTTGTTTGAAGTGATAACCATGTTTAAAATGATTAAAGACCTCAAAGAAACATTAGGAAAATGAGTAAACAGTATACTATGTCATTTAAATAGATTTATTTGAAAAATAACCAAATAGAACAAATAGAAATAAAAAAAAAATAACTCTTGACATTGGGAAAAAAAAAACAATGGTAGCTACATAAAATAACAATTAGACATAAGTGAAGAGAAAATTATTGCAATGGAAGACAGTGCTAAAAAGCATGAGAAATTGGGAACAAGGAGTGCAAAATGTTTATATGTTTTTGTCTCTGGGAGAAACAGATGAGAGAGGCTAAAGATGAAGAAAAAGAGAAAATGCCTGATGGAGCTTCAGGTTGGGATCTAGAGATAGGTGGAAAGATTAAACAGGATCCAATTACACAAGAATAAGGAAGTAAGAATAAACACAATTCAGGTCATTTATAGGCAGAAATTTAGGAAGTTCTTATCCAATGGCTTCATATTTCTCTGTGAAATAATTTATTAAGCACATGCTATGTGTCAGACAATTTTCTAAGTGCTTATTATATATTTTCTCATTTATTCTTCATTCTTAATGGCAGAGATAGATATTGCTATTATTTCCATTTTACAAGTGAGGAAACTGAAACCTGGCTAGGTTACATAAGTTGCTTAAGGTCCCACAAGTTTAAAAAAAAATTCAGATCTACTCAGTCTAGTGTGGAAAGAAGTATGTCAGGCTACATGCTGAGTGAGTAGAGAAGAGAGGCAAGGACACAGCGGGAGTATGAAAGCACCACCAAAGGGGTGCAGGTGCAGCAGGAGATGGCCACCTTGCTATAAGTAGGCCTGGCTCAGTGCAGGATGATGACCATGTGTTTTCTTTAGAATTCTTTATTTACTGATCCTAAAAGACATTGCTTTTGGGAGATTAAGTTTGATGCAAGTTCTTTGTAGAGCAGTTTTTCAGTACCCAAAGCAGTTGGAGAAGCATATGATTCTATAGCATAGTTGACACTAGCAACTTTTTTTATCCAAGAGGAATTTTGCTCATAGCACAAGGAGACATCTACAAGGAATGCACATGTATTCTGAACTGAATATATGAAGCCAGTCTACCTGGCTGGGCATTCTTTCTACAGTATCTGTTGATCCACAGTTGGCCCTCAAATCATGTAGCAAAAATGTGATTCCTAATCTCACAGTCCTCCCTGATGCTGCCACCTGCAACCTTTCCCTCAACAGCACCCATTTCAACCAAGGTGTTTCTCTTATGTTATACCAAAATTCATTTTTAATCTGTAGGCTTCTTTCCATTACCTGCTGTTACAGTCACCAAATCTTCATCATTTCTTCTCTGGACACCTGCAATAGCCTCCTTACTGGTCTCTCTGTTTCCACGCTTTCCCTCTTAAATTCAGAAAGGTGCTAGTGAGAGCTCTTAAGAACATAAACTAGATCATAACATTCCCCTGCTTAAAACCTTCTAGTAACTTCATATATACATAAAATACAAACTCCTTTGTCTGGTCAAGAAGCTCACACTCAACCTGGCTTCTGCTGATCCATCAGCAACAATTCGCTCTTCTCCAGCCACATTGGTTTTGGTTCAGTTCCCCAAAACCACAAGCTTGCACTTTCCTACGGCTGGGACTAGGGCAGGGCCATCAAGGCACCTCATGTACAATTTAAAGAGACACTTTCAGGGGTGGACCCTTCCTTTGTGTGGGCCTGAGAGTGGCTGCCTCCTTCCATTCTGCAGCCTGGGCACCCCACTCAAAAGCAGCACAGACCTTACCATGCTGCGTCACTCACCCAGGCCTGGCCCTACTCCTTCACAGTCTTTGTGCCCTCTGTATTGTCTGCTGGGACACAACTCCTCCCCTATTGCCACTTCCCTGCCCACTTTCTTATGGCTGGCTTCTAAACTTCTATATCTTAGTTCAAGTGCTAAAAGTCACACCCACTGACACTACTGACTTGGTGCCCTGATGCACTCATACAGTGCATAGCTTCCTTCCTCCATGTTTTTTTTTTGTTTTCTGTTTTTTGGTTTTCTTTTTCTTCTTCGAACACCTATCAACTTCTGGAATTATTTTTTCATTTGTTTAGGTGTTTTTGTTGGACTTCAGACTAAAATGGGGAAAGAGAAATGGGCTGAACCTTGAAGGTCCTGCTTCAGGGGGCCAAACTGAAATATTAATTTCACAGAAGTGATGGTTTCAAATCTTGTCCCAATGGAGGGTGTGGTGTTTCAGAACCTGGTCTGGGTTTGGCAACTGAAGAGCACATAAGAGATCTTGTTAAAATCTGTCCCAGCTGCATTGTGATGTGGAGAATGTCCCCTGGATCTAGGTGGGGTGGCAAGGGATACTGCTAAAAAGGGACAGATGGGTCTACTATGGAAGTGGGAGGGTAAAAGCAACATGCAAAATCTTCAACCAATTCTAGAGAATTTGGGGAGGGGTTCAAGATTGGGAAGTGGGAACTAAACTAAGAGAAAAGATGACTTCAGCAATGGGAGAAAAAAGAAAAGAGTGCCTCAATATCTGAGGCCCTTCAGAGCAAGGAAGTGACAAACACAACCTGTACCTAAGAGGAGCACTACAGGTCTTAGAGGCAGAAGTCCAGCCTGCTACTTCATCTGTGCCATACTGATTTCAGAGCCCAGGGCCTGTAGGTGCATGTGTAGGGCAGCTATATTAGCAGAGAGCCCCAAGTCCTAAAAGAATTGAGGTGTCCTTAATATATGTGCCTCAAAATTAAAATGATACTAAACTGTAAGAAGTAATCTCCAAATTTTCTCATGATGATGTTTTAAAATTGAAATTTTTTCTTTGGATAAAATTGTAAATCCACATGCAGTTCTAAGAAATTAGAGGGACCCTGTGTGTATTTATTGAATTTTCTCCAATAGTAATACCTTGAGAAATTATAAAAGGGTATCACAACCAGAAGACTGAGATCAATACAGCCCATTAATTTTATTCCAGATTTCTCCAGTTTTACTTGTACTTATTGTGGGTGTTTCTTCATTTCTATGCGATTTTATCCTCTGTGTACCTTTATGCATCCACCAACATAGTCAAGATACACAATGTTCTACCACCACAGTGTTCAAGGGATGTGGGGCTCAAGCAAGGAAAAAGGCATGACTGTGAGACAGCAGCCTAGACAACCTTTAAGCTTTACAGATTTGTGTGCTGGGTTTGTGTGGATATAAGTTTTAAATTCACTTGTGTAAGTACCAAGTAGCATATATAAAGAAATCTTAAAACTCAAGAATAAAAAACAAACAACCCAGTTTAAAAATGGACTAAGGACCTGAAAGACACATTACCAAAAGAGATACACATGACAGATGAGCATATGAAAAGATGCCCCACCTCAGGTGTCATCAGGGAAATGCAAATTAAAATAGCAGTGAGATACCACCACCTATTAGAATGGCCCAAATCCAGAACACTGACAGTACCAAATACTGGCAAAGAGGTGAGAAGCAGGAATTCTGATTTATTGCTGGTAGAAATGCAAAAAGGTACAACCACTTTGAAAGATAGTTTGGTGGTTTCTTACAAAACTAAAAATAATCTTACCATATGATCCAACAGTCACAGTCCTTGATATTTTCCCAAGGAAGTTGAAAACTTACATTCACACAAAAACCTGCCCACAGATGCTTACAGTACCTTTATTTATAATTGGTGAAACTTGGAAGCAACCTAGAAGTCCCTCAGTAGGTGAATGGATGAATAGTATACCATTTATACTATTGGTATACTACTGTGGTATACTATTCAGTGATAAAGAGAAATGAGTTGCTAAACCATGAAAAGATGGAAGAAACTTAAATGCAGATCACTAAGTGAGAGAAGGCAATCTAAAAAAGCTGCACAGTGTATGTTCCAACAAAATGACATTCTGAAAGACACATCTATGGAGACATTAAAAAGGTAAGTGATTATTAGAGATTGGGGTTGGGGAAGGAATGAATAGGTGGGCATGGAGGAATTTTAGGGTGGTGGACCTATTCTGTATTATAGTACAATGGTGGATGCATGTCATTACACATTTATCCAAACCAGTACACGTACAATACCAAATGAATCCTAGTGTAAATATGGAATTTGGATGATAATGATAGGTTGATGCAGGTTCAGTTATAGTAAATGTACCACTCTGCTGGGGGATTGATATGAGAGAGGCTGTGCATGTGTTGGGTCAAGGGGTACATCAGAAATCTCTGTACCTTCAGCTTAATTTTGTTGTGAATTCAAACTGCTCAAAAAAATAAAGTCTATTTAAAAATAGAAATATGGTATACATAGTAGCTGACCAACAGAACAAGGGTTTGCGTGCAGGCATGGTTAATTCTTGTGTTCATAAATGTAACTACTAGAATTTACTACAGCAAGATAACTCAGATTTATTTGGTTCATTTCATGATCTCTTCAGAAATTGAAATTCCTACACCTAAAAATACTTATTTTGCATGTATAGTAATTATGAGAGTATTTAATAAAATGAAACTACATTAGAAAAAAACTACCAAGGAGTGTAATGGCTGGATCATATACTGAGAATGTGTTTGGTTTTGTAAAAAACCACCTGTCTTTCACAGTGGCTCTAACAATTTACATTCCCCAGCAGTGAATGAGAGTTTTGTTGTTCCACATTCTCACTAGCAAGTGATGTTGTGGATAATGGTATCTTGCTGTTTTGATTCGCAATCTGTAGTGACATGTGCTAACGAAAATTTTTTCATATGCTTACCATTTATATATCTTTTTTGCTGATATGCTTGTTCAGGTCTTTGGTGCATTTTTAAATTAGGTTGCTGTTTTCTTACTGTTGAATTTTAATAGTTCTTTGTGTATCTTGGATAACAATCCTTTATCAGATACATCTTTTGCAAATATTTTCAGCCAGTCTGTAGCTTGTCTTTTCATTTTCTTGACAGTGTTCTTCACAGATCAAAAGGTTTTAATTTTTAATTAAAATGAAGTGCAATTTGTCAACTGGCTTTTTTAATGGATAATGCCTTTGGTGTATCTAAAATGTAATCACCACCTCTGACTTCAGATTTTCTCCCGTGTTATTTTCTAGGAGTTTTACAGTTTTGCACTTTAAATTCTACCCTATGATCCATTCTGAGTTGATATTTCTGAAGGATTTGAGGTCTGTGTCTATATTTTCTTTTCTTTCCTTTTCTTTCTTTCTTTCTTTTTCTCTTTCTTTCTTTCTTTCTTTCTTTCTTTCTTTCTTTCTTTCTTTCTTTCTTTCTTTCTTTCTTTCTTTCTTTCTTTCTTTCTCTTTTTCTTATCATTAATCTACAATTACATGAAGAACATTATGTATACTAGGCTCTCCCAGACACCAAGTCCCCCCCACAAACCCCATTACAGTCACTGTCCATCAGCATAGTAAGATGTTGTAGAATCACTACTTGTCTTCTCTGTGTTGCAAAGCCCTCCCCTTTCTCCCACCCCCCACATTATACATGTTAATCATAATACCCCCTTTCTTCTTCCCCGCCCTTATCGCTCCCTACCCTCCCATTCTCCCCAGTCTCTTTCCCTTTGGTAACTGTTAGACCATTCTTGGGTTCTATGATTCCGCTGCTGTTTTGTTCCTTCAGTTTTTCTTTTGTTCTTATACTACACAGATGAATGAAATCATTTCATATTTCTCTTTCTCTGCTTGGCTTATTTCACTGAGCATAATAGCCTTTAGCTCCATTCATGTTGTTGAAAATGGTAGGATTTGTTTTCTTCTTATGGCTGAATAATATTCCACTGTGTATATGTACCACATCTTCTTTATCCATTCATCTACTGATGGACACTTAGGTTGCTTCCATTTCTTGGCTATTGTAAATAGTGCTGCAATAAACATAGGGGTGCATTGGTCTTTTTCAAACTGGAGTGCTGCATCCTTAGGGTAAATTCCTAGAAGTGAAATTCCTGGGTCAAATGGTAAGTCTATTTTGAGCATTTTGAGGAACCTCCATACTGCTTTCCACAATGGTTGAACTAATTTACATTCCCACCAGCAGTGTAGGAGGGTACCCCTTTCTCCACAACCTCACCGACATTTGTTGTTGTTTGTCTTTTGGAGGGTGGCAGTCCTTACTGGTGTGAGGTGATATCTCATTGTGGTTTTAATTTGCATTTCTCTGATAACTAGTGATGTGGAGCTTCTTTTCATGTGTCTGTTGGCTATCTGAGTATATTCTTTGGAGAACTGTCTGTTCAGCAACTCTGCCCATTTTCTAATTGGATTATTTGCTTCTTGTTTGTTGAGGTGCATGAGCTCTTTATATATTTTGGATGTCAAGCTTTTATCGGATCTGTCATTTACGAATACATTCTCCCATACTGTAGGGTACCTTTTTGTTCTATTGATGGTGTCCTTGGCTGTACAGTAGCTTTTTAGCTTGATATAGTCCCACGTGCTTATTGTTGCCTTTGTTTCCCTTGCCCAGGGAGATATGTTCATGAAGAGGTCACTCATGTTTATGTCGAAGAGATTTTTGCCTATGTTTCTTTCTAAAAGTTTTATGGTTTCATGACTTACATTCAGGTCTTTGATCCATTTCGAATTTACTTTTGTATATGGGGTTAGACAGTGATCCAGTTTCATTCTCTTACATATAGCTGTCCAGTTTTGCCAGCACCATCTGTTGAAGAGACTGTCATTTCCCCATTGTATGTCCATGGCTCCTTTACCAAATATTAATTGACCATATATGTTTGGGTTAATGTCTGGTGTCTCTAATCTGTTCCATTGGTCTGTGGTTCTGTTCTTGTGCCAGTACCAAATTGTCTTGATTACTATGGCTTTGTAGTAGAGCTTGAAGTTGGGAAGCGAGATCCCCCCTACTTTATTCTTCTTTCTCAGGATTGCTTTGGCTATTTGGGGTCTTTGGTGTTTCCATATGAATTTTTGAACTATTTGTTTCAGTTCGTTGAAGAATGTTGTTGGTAATTTGATAGGGATTGCATCAAATCTGTATATTGCTTTGGGCAGGATGGCCATTTTGACAATATTAATTATTCCTAGCTAGGAGCATGGGATGAGTTTCCATTTGTTAGTGTCCCCTTTAATTTCTCTTAAGAGTGACTTGTAATTTTCAGGGTATAGGTCTTTCACTTCTTTGGTTAGGTTTATTCCTAGTATTTTATTCTTTTTGATGCAATTGTGAATGGAACTGTTTTCCTGATTTCTTTTTCTATTGGCTCATTGTTAGTGTATAGGAAAGCTACAGATTTCTGTGTGTTAATTTTGTATCCTACAACTTTGCTGTATTCTGATACCAGTTCTAGTAGTTTTGGAGTGGAGTCTTTAAGGTTTTTTATGTACAATATCATGTCATCTGCAAATAGTGACAGTTTAACTTCTTCTTTACCAATCTGGATTCCTTGTATTTCTTTGTTTTGTCTAATTGCTGTGGCTAGGACTCCCACTACTATGTTAAATAACAGTGGGGAGAGTGGGCATCCCTGTCTTGTTCCCGATCTCAGAGTAAAACCTTTCAGCTTCTCGCTGTTCAGTATGATGTTGGCTGTGGGTTTATCATATATGGCCTTTATTATGTTGAGATACTTCCCCTCTATACCCATTTTGCTGAGAGTTTTTATCATGAATGGATGTTGAATTTTGTTGAATGCTTTTTCTGCATCTATGGAGATGATCATGTGGTTTTTGTCTTTCTTTTTGTTTATGTGGTGGATGATGTTGATGGATTTTTGAATGTTGTACCATCATTGCATCCCTGGGATGAATCCCACTTGGTTGTGGTGTATGATCCATTTGATATATTTTTGAATTCAGTTTGCTAATATTTTATTGAGTATTTTTGCATCTACGTTCATCAGGGATATTGGTCTGTAATTTTCTTTTTTGGTGGGGTCTTTGCCTGGTTTTGGTATTAAGGTGATGTTGGCTTCATAGAATGAGTTTGGGAGTATTCCCTCCTCTTCTATTTTTTGGAAACCTTTAAGGAGAATGGGTATTATATCTTCTCTGTATGTCTGATAAAATTCCGAGGTAAATCCATCTGGCCTGGGTGTTTTTTTCTTGGGTGGTTTTTTTGATTACCGCTTCAATTTCTTTGCTTGTAATTGGTTTGTTTAGATTTTGTTTTTCTTCCTCGGTCAGTTTTGGAAGGTTGTATTTTTCTAGGAAGTTGTCCATTTCTTCTAGGTTTTCCAGCTTCTTAGCATATAGGTTTTCATAGTAGTCTCTAATAATTCTTTGTATTTCTGTGGGGTCTGTTGTGATGTATCTTTCTCATTTCTGATTGTGTTGATGTGTGCTGATTCTCTTTTTCTCTTAATAAGTCTGGCTAGAGGCTTGTCTATTTTGTTTATTTCCTCAAAGAACGAGCTCTTGGTTTCATTGATTTTTTTAATTATCTTATTCTTCTCAATTTTGTTTCTTTCTTCTCTGATCTTTATTATGTCTCTCCTTCTGCTGACTTTAGGCCTCATTTGTTCTTCTTTTTCCAATTTTGATAATTGTGACATTAGACTATTCATTTGGGTTTGTTCTTCCTTCTTTAAATATGCCTAGATTGCTATATACTTTCCTCTTAAGACTGCTTTTGCTGCATCCCACAGAAGTTGGGGCTTTGTGTTGTTGTTGTCATTTATTTCCATATATTGCTGTATCTCCATTTTAATTTGGTCGTTGTTCCATTAACTATTTAGAAGCGTGTTGTTAAGCCATGTGTTTGTGAGTGTTTTTGCTTTCTTGGTACACTTTATTTCTAGTTTTATGCCTTTGTGGTCTGAAAAGTTGGTTCATAGAATTTAAATCTTTTGGAATTTACTGAGGCTCTTTTTGTGGCCTAGTACGTGGTTTATTCTGGAGAATGTTCCATGTGCACTTGAGAAGAATGTCTATCCTGTTACTTTTGGATGTAGAGTTCCATAGATGTGTATTAGGTCCATCTGTTCTAGTGTGTTGTTCAGTGCCTCTGTGTCCTTACTTATTTTCTGTCTGGTGGATCTGTACTTTGGAGTGAATGGTGTGTTGAAGTCTCCTAGAATGAATGCACTGCATTCTATTTCCTCCTTTAGTTCTTTTAGTATTTGTTTCACATATGCTGGTGCTCCTGTGTTGGGTGCATATATATTTAGAATGGTTATATCCTCTTGTTGGACTGAGCCCTTTATCATTATGTAATATCCTTCTTTATCTCTTGTTACTTTCTTTGTTTTGAAGTCTATTTTGTCTGATACTAGTACTGCAACACCTGCTTTTTTCTCCCTATTGTTTGCATGAAATATCTTTTTCCATCCCTTGACTTTTAGTCTGTGCATGTCTTTGGGTTTGAGGTGAGTCTCTTGTAAGCAGCATATAGATGGGTCTTGTTTCTTTATCCATTCTATTACTCTGTGTCTTTTGATTGGTGCATTCAGTCCATTTACATTTAGGATGATTATCGATAGGTATTGTCATTTCAGGCTTTAGATTCATGGTTACCAAAGGTTCCAGATTACTCTCCTTATTATCTAAGAGTCTAATTTAACTCACTTGGTATGCTGTTACAAACACAATCTAAAGGTTCTTTTCTATTTCTCCTTCTTTTTCTTCCTCCTTCATTCTTTATATATTAGGTATCAAATTCTGTACTTTTTGTCTATCCCTTGATTGACTTTGGGGATAGTCAGTTTAATTTTGCATTTGCCTTGCATTCAGCTGCTCCACCCTCCCTACTGTGATTTTACTACCTCTGATGACAGCTATCCAACCCTAGGAACACTTCCATCTATAGCAGTCTCTCCAAAATAGACTGCAGAGATGTTTTCTGGGAGGTAAACTCTCTCAGCTTTTGCTTATCTGGAAATTGTTTAATCCCTCCTTTAAATTTAAATGATAATCTTGCTGGATAAAGTAATCTTGGTTCCAGGCCCTTCTGCTTCATGGCATTTGAAACATCATGCCACTCCCTTCTGGCCTGTAAGGTTTCTGCTGAGAAGTCTGTTGTTAGTCTGATGGGCTTTCCTTTGTATGTGATCTTATTTCTTTCTCTGGCTGCTTTTAATAGTCTGTCCTTATCCTTGATCTTTCCCATTTTAATTACTATGTGTCTTGCTGTTGTCTTCCTTGGGTCCCTTGTGTTGGGGGATCTGTGGATCTCCATTGCCTGACAGACTATGTCCTTCCCCAGATTGGGGAAGTTTTCAGCAACTACCTCCTCAAAGACACTTTTATCCCTTTCTCTCTCTTCTTCTTCTTCTGGTATCCCTATAATGCGAATATTGTTCCGCTTGGGTTGGTCACACAGTTCTCTCAATATTCTTTCATTTTTAAAGATCCTTTTTTCTCTCTGTGCCTCAGCTTCTTTGTATTCCTCTTCTCTTGTTTCTATTTCATTTATTGTCTCTTCCACCGTATCCAACCTGCTTTTAATACCCTCCATCATGTTCTTTAATGATTGGATCTCCAACCTGAATTAATTCCTGAGTTCTTGGATGTCTTTCCGTACCTCCGATGTTGATGATTTTTATTTTGAACTCCCTTTCAGGAAGAATCACGAGGTCCATATCATTTAAATCTTTCTCAGGAGTTGTATTAGTAATTTTACTCTGGACCAGGTTCCTTTGGCATTTCATGTTTGTATATGGTGCCCTCTAGTGTCCACAAGCTCTATTCTGGAGCTGCTGAGCCCCTGAAGCAATGTTGTGGGTTGCAGGGGAGCAGTACTGGTGCCTGGGGGGAGGAAAGAGCTCTTCCCCGCCTCCTGGCTGCTGTGCCTGTCTACACTGCCTAAACCAGTGGGCCAGTCACACAGGTATAAGTTTTTGTCTCAGAGCAGCCAGATATGGATCCCTGCTTTCCACAAGTAGCCAGAATCCCAGTCTTTCCAGGAACTCTGCCTGTATTAACTTTCCAACCCTGTAGTCATGCGAGTCTCATGAAAGCACCATGAAATGTAGGTTTGTGCTCCCAGAGCAGATCTCTGGAGCTAGGTATTCAGCAGTCCCAGGCCTTCCACTCCTTCTCTGCTCCATTTGTCTTCCTCCTGGCAGTGAGCTGGGGTAGGGGAGGTGCTCAGGTCCCATGGAGCCACAGCTCTGGTATGTTACCCCGTTCGCTGAGGTCTGCTCTTTTTTCCAAGTTTGTGTAGTCTGGTGCCGTCCTCTTTCCTGTTGCTCTCTCAGGATTAGTTGCTCCAATTAAATTTTCTAATTGTATCCAGTTTTAGGAGGAAGCCTCTGTCTCTCCTCTCACACCACCATCTTTAATCCCCCAATGTCTCTTTATTTATTTTTGACATGTAGTTGTTCAGTTACTCAAAAATCGTTTCTTGAAAAGACAGTCTTTGCTCCATTGCATTGTTTTATCCATTTGGTCAGTATCAGCTGCTTATATTATTTGGGTCTATTTCTGGCCCTCAATACCATTGATCTATTTGTCTAGACTTTTGTCCAGATCACACTGTCTTGGTTACTGTAGCTTTACAGTAAGTCTTGAAGTCAGTTAGTGTCAGTCCTTTAACTGTGTTCTTCTCCTCCAGTATTAAGTTGGCTGCTTTGAGTCTTTTGCCCCTCCATACTAACTTTAGATTCACTTTATGACTATCCACAAAGTAATCTGGGATTTGTGTTGTGATCACATTGAATCCATAGCTAAGATTGGGAAGAACTGACATCTTGCCAATACTGAATCTTCCTATCCATGAACATGAAATCAATTTTTGAGTGTTAATGTAAACAGTATTGCATTTTTAAATTCAAATTTCACTGTACTTTGTTAATATATTAGAAATTGACTAACTTTTGTACCTTGACCTTGTATCCAGGAAATTATTTGGTCATTTCTTTCAGATTTTCTTCATAGATAATCATGTCATCTGCAAATAAAGACAGTTTTATTTCTTACTTCCTAATTGGTCTAATTGGTATATTTTTATTTACATTTTTATCTTATTATACGAGCTAATACTTCCATTATGATGTTGAAGAGATGGTGAGATGGGATATCCTTGCTCTGTTCTTAGGTCAGCACGAAAGCTTCTCTTTCCTTACAATTAAATGTGATATTAACCAAGGATTTTCATAGATGTTCTTTGTCAAGTTGAGAATTCCCTTCTCATCCTAGTTTGCTGAGAGAGCTTTTTAATCATAAATGGATGTTGGATTTAGTCAAATGCTTTTGCTTCTTCTATTGAGATGAATATGACTTTCCTTCTTTAGCCTGTTGATGTGATAGATTTCATTAATTATTTCCAAATAATCAACCAGGTTTGAATACCAGTATAAATCCCACTTGGTCATTGTATGTAATATTTTTACATATTTTTGAATTCTATTTCCTCGTACTTTGTTGATGATTTTTGCATCTATGATCATAAGAAATATTGGTCTCTTATTTTCTTTCTTTGTAAATTCTTTGTCTAGCTTTAGTATTAGATTAATGCTGGCCTTATACAAAGAGTTAGGAAATATTTCATCTGCTTCTGTCTTCTGAAAAAGAATGTAGAGAACAGGAATAATTTCTTCCTTAAAGGTTTGGTAGAATTCACCAGTATATCCATCTGGTCCCAATATTTTTTTTGGAAGATTATTAATTTTGTATTCAATTTCTTTAATAGAGATAGGCCAATTCAGATTGTTTATTCCTATGAGAATATTCTTTTATTCTCAGCTTTATTGTGCTAAATAAAGTTGTAGTATATTTAAACTGTACAATGTGGTGATTTGATATTTTTGAAAAGATTTCTTCCATCAACCTAATCAACACATTGCCACATATATTTACCTTTCTTGTAGTTGAGAATATTTGAATTCCACTTGTTAAATTTTGATTAGCAAATTATACTTTGCAAATTTCAATTTTATGATACAGTATTATCAACTATTATCACCATGTTATTTATTATTTCTGAGAACATATTCATCTTTTAATTAGAAACAACTTCTCCCTATTTCACCCATCCCACAGTCCCTGGCAACTACTTTTCTACTTTATTTCTATGAGTTCAACTTCTTTGTTTATTCTTTTTTTTTGGATACCACATTTAAGTGATACCATGTAGTATTTGTCTTTCTCTGTCTAGCTTATTTCAATTAGCATAAAGCCCTTAAGTCTCATTTGTGCTGTACATGCATACATAAATATACATACATGGGGGAGCCAAGATGGTGGCGTGAGTAGAGCAGCAGAAATCTCCTCCCAAAACCACATTTATCTATGAAAATATAACAAAGACAACTCTTCCTAAAATAGAGACCAGAGGACACAGGACAATATCCAGACCACACCCACACCTGTGAGAACCCAGTGCCTCGCAAAAGGGGTAAGATACAAGCTCCAGCCCAGCGGGAACCGAGTGCCCCTCCCCCCAGCTCCCGGCAGGAGGAGAGGAGTCAGCAGGGAGGGAGAGGGAGCCCAGGACTGCTGAACACCCAGCCCCAGCCATCCAGACCAGAGCGCAGACACAGTGCATGCGTGGGGTCCTGGATACTAGAGAAACAGGGCAGCAGGACCAGTGAGTGGGTGCCTGAGGCCGATGCCGGAGAACAAAGAAACGGGAGCGGCCAATTTTTTTTTTTTTTTGGCAAGTGCTTTTTGGAAGTCTTAAAGGGACAGAGACACCAATACTAGGGAAACAGGGAAGCAAGACTGGTGAGTGGGTGCCTGAGACTGGCGCCTGAGGACAAAGAAAATCATGTGTTTTTCTTTCTTTTTTTAAAAAATTATTTATTTAATTCTTTTTGTTGTTGTTGCTGTTTTTGTTTTGGATTGGAGAGTGCTTTTTGGAAGTCTTAAAGGAGAAGGGCAGGACACTTAGTCCAGAGGCCGGGAATTTGGGGATCTCTGGGCACTCTAACCCCCTGGGCAGCAGGGAGCACAGAGGCCCCTTACAGAGATAAATAGCCTTCTGGCTGCTCCCCCTCCAACGGGGCTCCACCATTTTGGTGCAGCAGCCGGAGCCAGGCAATGCCCACAGCAACAGCGTAGATAAACTCCATAGCAGCAGGTCAGGAAGCAGAAGCCATGTCTGCACACAGCTGCCCAGCACAAGCCACTAGAGGTCGCTATTCTCCCAGGAGAGGAAGGCCACAAAACAACAAGAAGGAAAGCTCTTCCAGCTGTCACTCGTACCAGCTCTGCAAACTATCTCTATCACCATGAAAAGGCAAAACAGCTAGACAAAGATCACAGAGTCAACACCTGAGGAGACAGACCTAACCAGTCTTCCTGAAAAAGAATTCAAAATAAAAATCATGAACATGCTTACAGAGATGCAGAGAAAAATGCAAGAGCAATGGGATGAAGTCCAGAGGGAGATCACAGATGTCAGGAAGGAGATCACAGAAGTGAAACAAACCCTGGAAGGATTTATAAGCAGAATGGATAAGATGCAAGAGGCCATTGAAGGAATAGAAACCAGAGAACAGGAATGTATAGAAGCTGACATAGACAGAGATAAAAGGATCTCCAGGAATGAAACAATACTAAGAGAACTATGTGACCAATACAAAAGGAACAATATCTGTATTATAGGGGTACCAGAAGAAGAAGAGAGAGGAAAAGGGATAGAAAGTGACTTTGAAGAAATAATTGCTGAAAACTTCCCCAAACTGTGTGAGGAAATAATTGAACAGACCACGGATATACACAGAACCCCCAACAGAAAGGATCGAAGGAGGACAACAACAAGACATAATAATTAAAATGGCAAGGTTCAAGGATAAGGAAAGAGTTTTAAAGGCAGCCAGGGAGAAACAGGTCACCTATAAAGGAAAATCCATCAGGCTATCATCAGACTTCTCGACAGAAACCCTACAGGCCAGAAGTGAATGGCATGACATATTTAATACAATGAAACAGAAGGGCCTTGAACCAAGGATACTGTATCCAGCATTACTATCATTTAAATATGATGGCAGGATTAAACTTCCCAGACAAGCAAGAGCTGAGGGAATTTGCTTCCCACAAAACACCTCTACAGGGCATCTTACATGGACTGCTCTAGATGGGAGTACTCCTAAAAAGAGCACAGAACAAAACACACAACATATGAAGAATGGAGGAGGAGGAATAAGAAGGGAGAGAAGAAAAGAATCCTCCAGACAGTGTATATAACAGCTAAATAAGCGAGCTAAATTAGGCAGTAAGATACTAAAGAGTCTAACCTTGAACCTTTGGTAACCACGAATCTAAAGCCTGCAATGGCAATAAGTACATATCTCTCAATAGTCACCCTAAATGTAAATGGACTGAATGCACCAATCAAAAGACACAGAGTAATAGAATGGATAAAGAAACAAGAATCTATATGCTGCTTACAAGAGACTCACCTCAAACCCGAAGACATGCACAGACTAAAAGTCAAGGGATGGAAAAAGATATTTCATGCAAACAATAGGGAGAAAAAAGCAGGTGTTGCAGTACTAGTATCAGACAAAATAGACTTCAAAACAAAGAAAGTAACGAGATAAAGAAGGACATTACATAAGGATAAAGGGCTCAGTCCAACAAGAGGATATAACCATTCTAAATATATATGCACCCAACACAGGAGCACCAGCATATGTGAAACAAATACTAAAAGAACTAAAGGAGGAAATAGAATACAGTGCATTCATTCTAGAAGACTTCAACACACCATTCACTCCAAAGTACAGACCCACCAGACAGAAAATAAGTAAGGACACACAGGCACTGAACAACACACTAGAACAGATGGACCTAATACACATCTATAGAACTCTACATCCAAAAGCAACTGGATAAACATTCTTCTCAAGTGCACATGGAACATTCTCCAGAATAGACCACGTACTAGGCCACAAAAAGAGCCTCAGTAAATTCCAAAGGATTGAAATTCTACCAACCAATTTTGCAGACTACAAAGGTATAAAACTAGAAATAAATTCTACAAAGAAAACAAAAAGGCTTACAAACACATGGAGGCTTAACAACATGCTTCTAAATAATCAATGGATCAACAAACAAATCAAAATAGAGATCAAGGAATATATAGAAACAAATGACAAGAACAACACAAAGCCCCAACTTCTGTGGGACGCAGCAAAAGCAGTCTTAAGAGGAAAGAATATAGTGATCCAGGCACACTTGAAGAAGAAAGAACAGTCCCAAATGAATAGTCTAACATCACAATTATCGAAACTGGAAAAAGAAGAATAAATGAGGCCTAAAGTCAGCAGAAGGAGGTACATAATAAAGATCAGAGAAGAAATAAACAAAATTAAGAAGAATAAAACAATAGCAAAAATCAAAGAAACCAAGAGCTAGTTCTTTGAGAAAATAAACAAAATAGATGGCCTCTAGCCAAACTTATTAAGAGAAAAAGAGAATCAACACAAATCAACAGAATCAGAAATGGGAATGGAAAAATCACGAGAGACTCCACAGAAATACAAAGAATTATTAAAGATTACTATCAAAACCTATATGTCAACAAGCTGGGAAACCTAGAAGAAATGGACAACTTCCTAGAAAAGTACAACCTCCCAAGACTGACCAAGGAAGAAACACAAAAGTTAAACAAACCAATTATGAGCAAAGAAATTGAAACGGTAATAAAAAAATGTACCCAAGAAAAAAACACCCAGGCCAGATGGATTTACTCGGAATTTTATCAGACACACAGAGAAGACATAATACCCATTCTCCTTAAAGTTTTCCAAAAAATACAAGAGGAGGGAATACTCCCAAACACATTCAATGAAGCCAACATCACCTTAATACCAAAACCAGGCAAAGACCCCACCAAAAAAAAAGTTACAGACCAATATCCCTGATGAATGTAGATGCAAAAATACTCAATAAAATATTAGCAAACAGAATTCAACAGCATATCCAAAGGATCATACACCATGACCAAGTGGGATTGATCCCAGGGATGCAAGGATGGTAGAACATTCGAAAATCCATCAACATCATCCACCACATAATCAAAAAGAAAGACAAAAACCACATGATCATCTCCATAGATGCAGAAAAAGCATTTGACAAAATTCAACATCCATTCATGATAAAAACTCTCAGCAAAATGGGAATAGAGGGCAATACCTCAACATAATAAAGGTCATATATGATAAACCCACAGCCAACATCATATTGAACAGCGAGAAGGTGAAAGCTTTTCCTCTGAGATCAGGACCTCGACAGGGAGGCCCACTCTCCCCACTGTTATTTAACATAGTACTAGAGGTCCTAGCCATGGCAATCAGACAAAACAAAGAAATACAAGGAATCCAGATTGGTAAAAAATAAGTTAAACTGTCACTATTTGCAGATGATATGATATTGTACATAAAAAACCCTAAAGACTCCACTCCAAAACTACTAGAACTGGTATCGGAATACAGCAAAGTTGCAGGATACAAAATTAACACACAGAAATCTGTGGCTTTCCTATATGCTAACAATGAACCAATAGAAAAAGAAATCAGGAAAACAATTCCATTCATAATTGCACCAAAAAGAATAAAATACCTAGGAATAAACCTAACCAAAGAAGTGAAAGACCTATACCCTGAAAATTACAAGTCACTCATAAGATAAATTAAAGGGGATACTAACAAATGGAAACTCATCCCATGCTCATAACTAGGAAGAATTAATATCATCAAAATGGCCATCCTGACCATAGCAATATACAGATTTGATGCAATCCCTATCAAATTACCAGCAACATTCTTCAATGAACTGGAACAAATAGTTCAAAAATTCATATGGAAACGCCAAAGACCCCGAATAGCCAAAGCAATCCTGTGAAAGAAGAATAAAGTAGGGGGGGATCTCACTTCCCAACTTCAAGCTCTACTACAAAGCCATAGTAATCAAGACAATTTGGTACTGGCACAAGAACAGAGCCACAGAGCAGTGTAATAGAATAGAGAGTCCAGACAATAACCCAAACATATATGGTCAATTAATATTTGATAAAGGAGCCATGGACATACCATGACGAAATGACAGTCTCTTCAGCAGATCGTGCTGGGAAAACTGGACAGCTACATGTAGGAGAATGAAACTGGACCATTGTCTAACCCCATACACAAAAGTAAATTCAAAATGGATCAAAGACCTGAATGTAAGTCATGAAACCATAAAACTTTTAGAAAAAAACATAGGCAAAAACCTCTTAGACATAAACATGAGTGACCTCTTCTTGAACATATCTCCCCGGGAAAGGAAAACAACAGCAAAAATGAACAACTGGGACTATATTAAGCTGAAAAGCTTCTGTACAGCAAAAGACACCATCAATAGAACAAAAAGGAACCCTACAGTATGGGAGAATATATTTGTAAATGACAAATCTGATAAAGGCTTGAGGTCCAAAATATATAAAGAGCTCACATACCTCAACAAACAAAAACCAAATAATCCAATTAAAAAATGGGCAGAGGAACTGAACAGACAGTTCTCTAAAAAAGAAATACAGATGGCCAACAGACACATGAAATGATGCTCCACATCGCTAATTATCAGAGAAATGCAAATTAAAACTACATTGAGATATCACCTCACACTAGTAAGTATGGCTGCCATCCAAAAGACAAACAACAACAAATGTTGGCGAGGCTGTGGAGAAAGGGGAACCCTCCTACACTGCTGGTGGGAATGTAAATTAGTTCAACCATTGTGGAAAGCAGTATGGAGGTTCATCAATATGCTCAAAACAGACTTATCATTTGACCAGGATTTCCACTCCTAGGAATTTACCCTAAGAATGCAGCAATCAAGTTTGAGAAAGACAGATGCACCCCTATGTTTATTGCAGTACTATTTACAATAGCCAAGAATTGGAAGCAACCTAAATGTCCATCAGTAGATGAATGGATAAAGAAGATGTGGTACATATACACAATGGAATACTACTCAGTCATAAGAAGAGGGCAAATCCTACCATTTGCAGCAACATGGAAGGAGCTGGAGGGTATTATGCTCAGTGAAATAAGCCAAGCAGAGAAAAAGAAATACCAAATGATTTCACTCATCTGTGAACAAAGGAAAAACTGAAGGAACAAAACAGCAACAGAATTACATAACCCAAAAATGGCCTAACAGGTACCAAAGGGAAAGGGACTGGGGAGCATGGGTGGGTGGGAGTGCTGTACAACAAAGAGAAGACAAGTAGTGATTCTACAGCATTTTGCTATGCTGATGGACAGTATCTGTAAAGTGGTTTATAGTGGGGACCTGGTATAGGGCAGAGCCTAGTAAACATAATATTCTTCATGTAAGTGTAGATTAATGATAGGATAAAACTTGATAGGATAAAACTTGATAGGATAAAACTAACTGTAAATCAATGATTAATGCATGCTTTAAATATCCTTAATATTGATCACTTAAAGGGTGTCAGATGATCGGCTATGGAGGTACACTTTTGTGATAATATTCACTTCTCTTAAAAAAAAAAGCAGTTCCTATGTGGTGATCTCCAATAAGTTCTTCACAATGATATAAAGGTCACATCAAAGCGTGAGCAAAGGGTTTGTTTGTGTTTATACAGAGGATCAAAGTCTAATTTGGCTACCCAGAAAACGAATTAAGATACGATATGAAGAAGAACTTCCAACATCAGCACTCTCTGGAAGAGTCATACCAGAAGATGATCATCAAAAAACCTCAACAAAGATCCCGGCGATGCTGCAGTTGTTGCTGCATCCATCCCACCAGTTCCTGGATTTGCCATTGGAATGAAGAAGGAGATATCTAAGCTGGCCTGTGCTTTCAGTAAAACAACAAATTTGACTGGATCTATACTGTTGGAACTCAACCAAGAATTAGGAGAAGTGCAAGTTGTAGTGCTCCAAAATCTTACAACTACAGACTATCTACTGTTAAAAGAACATATGGGACATGAACAGTTCCCAGGAATGGGTTGTTTTAATTTGTCTGACTTCTCTCAGACTGTTCAAGTACAGTTGGACAATATCCATCATATCATAGACAAATTTTCACAAATGCCTAGGGTGCCTAACCGGTTTTCTTGGCTTCACTGGGGATGGCTGGTAATTATAGATCTGCTTTGGTTATGTAACTGTATTCCTATTGTGTTAATGCATGTGCACAATTTAATTAGTAGTTTAAAACCTATACATGCTTACATTACTCTATAAGAAGATATGTCAAAGAAATAATCAATCCTCCCATGTTGTCTTCCTTCTGCTACCTCTATAGCTTTTCTTCTTCCTTCCTAATTACAACCCTTAAATAGAATTCGTGCCTCATTTCGAATTTACTGAGTATCATAGTTCCTCCAAGTGGTAAAGATATCGCAAGACAAATGCTGGGCATGGAAGCCACATGGCATAAATCTGCAAAGAAGTAAAAAGCTAACCTTTTTCAAACAATATGGCTTCTCTCTCACTTACCAACTTTACATCTCCCTGTATGGCCCCGGAAGATGACTGGTTAGCCAGAGACGGGTAAGATTCCTCAAGGGAGGAACAACCTAAGACAGGCACAGTCACAGAGGGGCCATCAGGTGAGAAATTGGGGATCAACAGAGGTGAGGCTTAGAACCTTAGCCCCCCCTGTTTTGAGAGAAATCTGCATCAGTGGATGTTTTAATGCCCTTGTCTAGCTTGGATTAACACATAGTCTACAGGCACACACCTGATCATCTACATTTGCTCTCTTACAACACTAAACTATGTTTTCTACCTTTATGTTGCATCTACCTACCACTTCAGCATTTTATTAAAAATAATAATAATAAGGGGAGAAATGTGGGATCCACATATAAATCAAGTATAAAAATCAAATGAATATTCATATTTGACCTGATTGTTTATAGTTCATAATACGTGATCAAAACTGAAAGTTTCTGTGATGACTGCCCTTGTACTGTTCACCATGTAAGAACTTACTCACTATGTAAGAATTTTTTCACCATGTAAGAACTTGTTTGTTATGCTTCAGAAGATTGGAGACTGATGATAATTATGCTTGGGGTGGATTAATGATTGTGCATTGAGCATTGACTCCCCTATACAGAATTTTATTGTTGTTAACAACCATTTGATCAATAAATATGAGAGATGCCCTCTCAAAAAAAAAAATATATATATATATATACATACACACACACATACATTTTCTTGATCCTTTCATTCATTAACAGACATTTAGGTTATTTCTATAACTTGGTCATTGTGAAAAACACTTCAGAGAACATCATAGTGTAGATATCCTTTGAGATAATGTTTTCCTTTTTTTTTTTGGTATATACCCAGAATTTAGATTATTGGCAGTTTTGTTTTAAATTTCTTGAG
Source organism: Manis javanica (assembly GCF_040802235.1). NCBI lineage: Eukaryota > Metazoa > Chordata > Mammalia > Pholidota > Manidae > Manis > Manis javanica. Next base: position 97,113,014 of record NC_133157.1, on the reverse strand, counting down.
GAACCGCCATGCTGTTTTCTATAATTGTTTATCACTTTATATTCTGAGCAACAGGGTTCAAGGAATCTTTATTTTAAACATCCTCACTAGTCTTTGTAATCCCTTGTTTTTTTATAATAACCATGCTAACAGATGTGAGGTGATATATCACTGTGATTTTGATTTGCATTTCACTAATGATTAGTGATGTTGAACATATTTTCATGAATCTCTTGGCCATTGGCATGTTTCTTTGGGAAATGAAATCATTCATTCATTTGTTCATTATTTATTGTCTTCTATGGATTCTATGTATATTTTGGATAATAATTGCTTATCAGATATGTGGTTTGTAAATATTTTCTCCTATTTGGTAGGTGACCTTACCATTTTGTTAATGGTTTCCTTTGCCATGCATAAGCATTATCTCAACATACATTTACAATTAACCTAAACCCAATTTCAAATAACATTTTCACTTTGCATGGAGTACAAGTGATTTATAATGTCAAGTTGGCCCTAATTCCTCTCTCTTGACTCTTACTGTCATTTCACTTATGCATAAGCATGTATATATATATATGCATATTATTATTATGTATACATGTATGTATGTATGTATGCACAAATACATACATTGGCATACATTGTTGCTATGATTATTCTTTTCCCATTTATTTTAAATTAAGGTATCATCAATATGCAATCTAATAAAGATGTCACATGAACAACATTGGGGTTTCAACAGTCACCCGTATTATTAAGTCCCCCCCACACACACCACTGCAATCACTGTCCATCAGTGTAGTAAGATGCTATAGAGTCATTACTTGTCTCCGCCATGCTATACTGCCTTCTCCATGACCTATCTATATTGTGTGTGCTAACTATATAATACCCCTTAATCCCCATCTCCCTCCCTCCGCATCTTCCTTCCCCAGACCCTTCCCTTTGGCAACCATTAGTCCCTTCTTTGAGTCTGTGAGTCTGCTGCTGTTTTGTTCTTTCAGTTTTTGCTTTGTTCTTATACTCCACAGATGAGTGAAATCATTTGATACTTGTCTTCTTCTAACTGGCTTATTTCACTGAGCATAATACCCTCTAGGTCCATCCATATTGTGCAAATGATAAGATTTGTTTTCTTCTTATGGCTGAATAATATTCCATTGGGTATATGTACCACATCATCTTTATCCATTTATCTACTGATGAACACTTAGGGTCCTTGCATATCTTGGCTATTGTAAATAGTCCTGCAATAAACATAGGGGTGCATATGTCTTTTAGAATCAGGGATCTTGTTTTCTTCAGGTAGTTTCCTAGTAGTGGAATTCCTGAATTAAATGGTATTTCTATTTTTAGCTTTTTAAGGAACTTCCATATTGCTTTCTACAATGGTTGAACTTATTTACATTCCCACCAACAGTATAGGAGGTTCCCCTTTCACTGTGTCCTCACAAGCATTTGTTATTTCTTGTCTTTTGGGTGTTGGCCATCCTAACTGGTGTGAGGTAATATCACATTGTGGTTTTAATCTGAATCTCCCTGATAGTTACGGACATGGAGCATCTTTTCATATGCCTTTGATCTGAATTTCTTCTTTGGAGCAGTGTCTATTCAGATCCTCCACCCATTTTTTAATTAGGCTATTTGTTTTTGGGTGTTGAGGCATGTGTGCTCTTTATATATTTTGGATATTAACCCCTTAAAGGATATGTTGTTTATGAATATATTCTCCCATACTGTAGGATGCCTTTTTTTCTACTGATGGTGTCCTTTGCTGTAAAGAAGCCTTTTGGTTTGATGTAGTCCCATTTGTTCATTTTTGCTTTTGTTTCCCTTGCCTGAGGAGATGTGTTCAGGAACAAGTTGCTCATATTTATCTTCAAGAGAGTTTTGCCTGTGTTTTCTCAGGACTTACATTCATGTCTTTGATCCATTTCGAGTTTATTTTTGTGTATGGAGATAGGCAATAATCCAGTTTCATTTTCTTGCATATAGCTGTCCAGTTTTGCCAACACCAGTTGTTGAAGAGGCTACCATTTCCTGACTGTATATCCATGGCTCCTTTATTGTATATTAATTGGCCATATATATGTGGGCTTATATCTGGCCTCTCTATTCTGTTCCATTGATCTGTGGGTCTGTTCTTGTGCCAGTACTAAATTGTTTTGATTACTGTAGCTTTGTAGTAGGACTTGAAGTCAGGAAGCATAACATCACCAGCTTTGTTCTTCCTTCTCATGATTGCTTTGGCTATTTGTGGTATTTTATGGTTCCATATGAATTTTAAAACTATTTTTTTCCAGGTCATTAAAGAATGCTGGTCATTAAAGAATGCTATTGGAATTTTGATTGGGATTGCATTGACTTTAGATTGCTTTAGGGGGGATGGCCATTTTGACAATATTAATTATTCCTATCCATGAGCATGGGATGTATTTCCATTTGTTGGTGTGTTCTTTAATTTCCCTCATGAGTGTCTTACAGTTTTAAGGGTATAGGTATTTCATCTCTTTGGTTAATTTCATTTGTAGATATTTTATTCTTTGTTATGCAATTGTAAATTGAATTGTTTTCCTGATTTCTCTTACTGCTAGTTCATCATTAATATAGGAATGCAACAGATGTCTATGTATTTATTTTGTATCCTGAAACATTGTTGAATTCAGTTTGTTATAGTAGTTCTTGCATGGATTCTTTAGGTTTTTCTATGTATAATATCATGTCATCTGCAAACAGTGAGAGTTTAACTTCTTCTTTACCAATCTTGATGCCTTTTATTAGTTTGTTTTGTCTAATCACAGTGGCTAGAACCTCCAGTACTATTTTGAATAAAAGTGGGGAGAGTGAGCATCTTTTTCTTGTTCCGTATCTTAGAAGAAAAGCTTTCAGCTTTTTGGTGTTAAGTATGATGTTGGATATGGCCTTTATTACGTTGATGTAATTCACTTCTATATCCATTTTGCCAACGGCTTTTATCATGAATGGATGTTGAATTTTTTTGGATGTTTTTTCAGCATCTATGGAGATGATCATGGAATTTTTGTCCTTTTTGTTGATGTGATTTTTGATGTTAATGGATTTTCAAATATTGTACCATCCTTTCATCACTGGAATAAATCCTATTTGATCATGATGAATGATCTTTTTAATAGATTTTTGAATTTGATTTACTAACATTTTGTTGAATATTTTTGCATCTATGTTCATCAAGGATATTTGTCTGTAATTTTGTTTTTTGTGGTGTCTTTGTCTGATTTTGGTATAAGAGTGAAGCTGGCCTCGTAGAATGAATTTGGGAGTATTCCCTCCTCTTCTGCTTTTGGAAAACTTTAAGGAGGATGCATATTAGGTCTTCACTAAATGTTTGATAAAATTCAGCAGTGAAGCCATCTGGAACCTGCATTTTGTTCTTAGGCAGTGTTTTGATTAATAGTTCAATTCATTGCTGGTAATTGGTCTGTTGAGATTTTCTGTTTCTTCCTGGGTCTGTCTTGGAAGGTTGTATTTTTCTAAAAAGTTTTCCATTTCTTCTAGGTTATCTAGCTTGTTAGCATTAGATTTTCATAGTATTCTCTAATAATTCTTTTTATTTCTATGGTGTTCATTGTGATTTTTCCTTTCTCATTTCTGATTCTCTTTATGTGTGTATATTCTCCTTTTTTTCTTGATAAGTCTGGCTAGGGGTTTATGTATTTTGTTTTTGTTCTCAAATAACTAGCTCTTGATTTCATTGATTCTCTGTATTGCTTTATTCTTCTCAATTTTATTTATTTCTGTTCTGATATTTATTATGTACTTCCTTATAATGATCTGGACCTCATTTGTTCCTCTTTTTCTAGTTTCATTAATTGTGAGTTTAGTCTATTCATGTGGAATTATTCTTCTTTCTTGAGGTAAGGCTGTATTGAAATATACTTTTCACTTAAAACTACCTTTGCTGCATCCCACAGGTTTTGGGGTGTTGAGTTGTTTTCATTTGTCTCCATATGTTGCTCAATCTCTGTTTTTATTTGGTCATTGATCCATAGATTATTTAGGAGCATGTTGTTAAGTCTCCATGTATTTGTGTGCTTTTTTGTTTTCTTTGCATAATTTATTTCTAGTTTCCTAGCTTTGTGGTCTGAGAAGCTGGTTACCACAATTTCAATCTTTTTGAATTTACTGAAGCTCTTCCTGTGGCCCTGTATGTGATCTACTCTGTAAAACATCCCATTTGCACTTGAGAAGAATGTGTATCCTGCTGCTTTTGGGTAGAATGTTCTGTAGATGTCTGTTAGGTCCATCTGTTCTAATGTGTTGTTCACTATCTCTGTCTCTTTTCTTGTTTTCTGTCTGGTTGATCTGTCCTTTGGAGTTAGTGGTGTGTTGAGGTCTTCTAAAATGAATGCATTGAATTCTGTTTCCCCCTTTAATTCTGTTAGCACTTGTTTCACATATTTAGGTGCTCTTATGTTGGGTGCATAAATATTTATAATGCTTATATCCTCTTGATGGACTGACCCTTTTATCATTATGTAATGTCCTTCTTTGTCTCTTGTTACTTTCTTGTTTTGAAGTCTCTTTTTTCTGATACAAGTACTGCAACACCTGCTTTTTTCTCCCTATTAGTTGCATGAAATATCCTCGTCTATTCCTTCACTTTTAGTCTGTGTATGTGTTTGGGTGTGAAGTGAGTCTCTTGTAGGCTGCATATAGATGGGTCTTGTTCTTTACCCATTCTATTGTTCTGTGACTTTTGATTGGTGCATTCAGACCATTTATATTTAGGGTGATTATCATAGATAGGTACTTATTGCCATTGCAGGCTTTAAATTTGTGGTTACCAAAGATGCAAGGACTGCTTCTTTACTATCTAACATTCTAACTTTACTTGCTTAGTACACTATTTCAAACATTATCTAAGTGTACTTCTTTTTTCTCCCTTCTTTTATTCCTCCTCCACTATTTGTATATTAGGTATCATATTCTGTAACTCTTTTTGTATCCTTTGACTGACTTTGTGTGTAGTTGATTTACTTTTGCATTTGTTTAGTAATTAATTGGTCTACTTCCTTCACTGTGGTTTTATTTTCTCTGGTGTCAACTATTCAGCCTTAGGAGCACTTCCATCTATAGCAGTCCCTTTAAAATACACCTTAGAGACAATCTGTCAGAGGTAAATTCCCTCAACTTTTGCTTATCTGGCAATTGTTTAATCCCTGCTTCAAAGTTAAATGATAATCTTGCCAGAAAGCATATTCTTGTTTGGAGGCCTTTCTGTTTCATTGCATTAAATATATCATGCCACTCTCTTTCAGCCTGTAAGGTTTCTGGTGAGAAGTCTGTGATAGCTTGATGGGTTTTCCTTTGTATGTGATCTTTTTTCTCTCCCTGGCTGCTTTTAATACTCTGTCCTTGTTCTAGATCTTTGCCATTTTAATTATTATGTGTCTTGGCATTGTCTTCCTTGGGTCCCTTGTTTGTTGGATCTGTGTATTTCCATGTCCTGTGTATTTCCTTCCCCAGATTTGGAAAGTTTTCAGCAATTATTTTTTCAAATATATTTTCTATCCTTTTTTCTCTCTCATCTTCTTCTGGTACCCCTATAATGCAAATATTGTTCTATTTGGATTTGTCACACAATTGTCTTATCATTCTTTCACTCCTAGAGATCCTGTTTTCTCTCTGTGCCGCCTCTTCTTTGTTTACCTGTTCTCTAACTTCTGTTTCATGTACCATCTCCTCTACATCATCTAATCTGTTTTTAAATACCTCCATTTTATGTTTTATTTCAGATACTGTATTTTTCAAAATTTCGATGTTTTTCTTGAAGTCTTCCTTGTGATCTTGAATATTTTTCTATAGAAAACGTCTTTTAACATTTCTTGCAAGGCAGGTCAACTGTCAATGAATTCTTTCAAGTTTATTCATCTGGGAAAGCTTTTATTTTTCATTCCCATTTGAAGAATAATTTTGCAGGATATGGAATTCAAGTTTGTTTATTTCCTTTCTTTTTGTCTTAACACTTTAAATGTTTCACTCCACTCTTTTTTTCCTTGCATGGTTTCATAGAGGTAGTCAGATATGATTCTTATCTATGCATATTTATAAATTTGTTTTCCTCCTCTAACTTCTTTCAAGGTTTTTCATCTTTGATTTCTGCAGCTTGAATATGATGTGCCTATGTGCAGGGTTATTATAGTTTTTATCATTTATCCTGCTTTGTGTGTCTGGATTCTTGTATCTGTGGTTTGTGTCTGACAGCAAATTTGGGGAAATTCTTAATCATTATGCCTTCAAATATCTTTCTTGTTCCATTATCATTTTCTTCTTCTTTAATTATTCCCATTACATATAGGTTACACTTTTTATAGTTGTCCCACAGTTCTTAGATATTATGTACTGTTTTTTATTTTTGCTTTTTGCTTTTCAGTGTTGGAGTTCTCTATTGACATATCTTCAATCCTAGAGATTCTTTCCAAAGTCATGACCAGCATTCTAATGAGACAATCAAAGGCATTCTTCATTTCTCTTGCACTTATTTTGATCTCTAGCTTTTCTTTTGTGTACTTAGGATTTCTATACATCTTTCATGTTGTGTAGTTTTTCCATTATGGCCTTTAGCATATTAATCATAGTTCTTTTAAATTCACAACCTGATAATTCCAGCATCCGTACCATGTCTGGTTCTGGTGCTATTGCTTGCTGTGCATCTTCACACTGTGTATTTTGCCCTTTAATGTGGCTTATAAATTTTTGTTGCAAGGTAGACATGATGTTCTGGGTAAAAGAAACTGGGACAAAGAGTCCTTTAGTGTTATAGCTGCGTGATATGGAGGGAGTGGACAAATTCTGTAGTTGTATGATTTAGTCTTAGCCCTTTACTGAACCTGTGGCTCTAGGCTGTGAACTTCACAAATACTTATGTTTTCTTACTCCCCTTCATGTGTTACAGGATGACTAGAGGAGGCTGGAGTTAGATATTTTCCTTCCCCAGGTCACTAAGGCTTTGTTGACACTCGAATAGTTTAGGTTCTGGTATAATAGTTTCTTGTGAGGACAGGTTTTGTTAATAGAACAGTATGTTTTGGAGTACTTAAAAATGGTTGGTTTTCCTTCCCTCTGCTATAAATCTCAGGGGAATTTTTCTCTGATATTCACTGTTAGAACCTAGTAGAGCTCCTGCAGGTAAACACCAAAGTGTGAAAGCTCTTTCATAATCTGGTACCTCTGGAATTTTTAATTTTATATCTTTTCCATACTGATCTTCTGGCAATTTGTCAATTACACTGCAGGTTTTGCTGCCTCACTACTGGCTCCCATGCAGGTTTCTGACTGTGGGTTTCTGTTCTGGTAAGTTGTGATTCTCTGTTCACTTGTCTATTTCCAATTTCTTGGGCAGTAGTTGACTCTGTGATCTCACTTCTCTGATGGATATACATAGAATTATTGATTTTTCAGTTTGTTTAGTTCCTTATTATTTGGTATTTTTGGTATTATGGAAGGGAATTTCCAAGCTCCTTACACACTGGTTTAGAAATCTGAAGTCCCTTCATTGTCATTTTAAGTTGCATTTCCCTAAGTAAATAACGAAGCTGAACATCTTTTCATGTTGCTATTTGCAATTTGTATTTCCTCTTTTGTGAAATGCTCTTTATGACTTTTTTTTTTACCTATTTTCTAAATGAATTTTTAAAGAAACTGTTGAGCTTTGAGAATTCTCTATATAATCTTGATAATTCTCGTTGGTTGGAGTTTGGTTTGCAAACTTTTTCTCCTAGTTTGTAGTTTTTCTTTTCAACATCTTAATAGAGTTTTTCACAGAGCAAGATTTTAATCTTTATGAGATCCAACCTGTCAGTGTTTCCTTTCTGTATTATGCTTTTAGTGTCAAGTCTAAGAACTCTTTGCCTAGCCCTAGATACCCTAGATTTTTGGCTATCATTTTACTAAAAGTTTTATAGTTCTATTATTTACATTTAAGTTGCTGATCCATTTTGTTCATTTTGTAAAAGGTGTAAAGTTTAAGCCAGTGTTTATTTTTTTTTTTGCCTGTGGATGCCCTATTGTTCAAACATGATTTGTTTAAAAACCCTTCCTTTATTTAACTGTTTTGCATCTCTATAAAAACCAGCTGGACATACTTGTGTGGATCTATTTCTGAATTGTCTGTTCTGTTCCATTGATCTATGTGTCTATCCTTCTAGCAATACTATATTGTTTTGATTACTGGGCTGGATGTCTTGAAATTGAAAAAAATGATTCCTTCTATTTTATTTCTCCTTTTTTACTTATCTGCTACCTGAAGAATTATCTACTCACAAGATTACTGGGATTTTAATAGAAATTGCATTAAACCCATATGCCAATTCAGAAGAACTGACATCTTTACTATATGGAGTCTTCAAATCCATGAATATGGTATCTCTTCCCTTAGTAGTCTGGGGCTTCCTTGAATCCATTTGTCAATATTTTATAATTTTCAGCATACAGATGCTTTTCATTTTTGTTATTTCATGTTCCTTGGAGTAATTATAAATGATACTGTGTTTTCATTTTGGTTTCCTAATGTTCATTATTAGTATAAGGAAGTGCAATTGATTTTAGTTTGTTGATTTTGTATCTGGCAACTTTGATAAACTCACATTCATTCTAAAACTTTTTTTTTTTTTGGTTTTTGATTCCTTTGAATTTTTTGCATGGACACTCATGTCTCCTGCAAATAAGGTAAGTTTTATTTTCCCCTTAACTATGTATTCCTCATTTATTTTTCTTGCCTTATATCAGGCTTAAATTTATATAACACTATGTTGAGTTAGAGTGTTGAGAGTAGACATCCTGACTTTTTCATCATCCATGGGGAAAACATTTTGTCTTTCAACATGATGTTAGATGTAGGTTTTTGAAGATGCACTTTAACAAGTTGAAGCAATTCTCCTTTACTCCTAAAATGCTGAAATTTTTTTATTGTTAATATGTGCTGGGTTTTGTCAAATACTTTTTCTGCATCAGTATGCAAGATTATATGAAACGATTTTTCTTTTATAGTCTAGTGATATTGTGGATTGAATTCATTGTATTTTGAATGTTAAATCAGCTATGTCACACCTGGAATAAATTTCATTTGGTCATTTTTTTAATGAATTACTGGATTAGATTTGACCTTTTTTGAGTTTTTTTTTTTTTGTGTGTGTATGTGTGTGTGTGTCTAAGTTCATGAAGATACTGGCCTTTGCTTTTCTTTTTTATTTTTTGTACAATGTTGAGTTTTGTAATTTTACTTTCTAAAGTGAGTTGTCACTTGTTTTCTCCTCCTTTGGGAGAGACTATGTAAAATTGGATTGATTCTTCTTTTAATGTTTAATAGAATTTCCCAGTAAAGCCATCTCAGCCTGAGGATTTCTTGTTCAGGAACTTTAAATTACAGATTCAATTTCTTTACTGGCTATATGGCTCTTCAGGTTGTCTATTTCATTTGTTTGAATTTTGATTAGGTTATAATTTCTGAAGAGTTGGTTGATTGTTTTCTAAATTGCATAATTTATGAGTGTGAAATTGTTGGATCCTTTCATTAGTTTTTTAATGACTGGAGGATGTGTTGTGAAATCCTGTTACATCCCTGATGTTAGTCATTTGTGTCCTCTATTCCTTTTATCTTCGTCAGTCACTAGATGTTCATCAATTTTATTGATTTTTTTAAAAGAAAAAGCTTTGGGTTTCTTTTATTTTCCCTGTTATTTAATAATGAACATACAGAAACCAAAATGAAAAAATATTTACAATTGATATTCCACTGCATTTATTTCTCCTCATATCTTTAGTATTTCTTACCTCCTGTTTTAGATTTATTTTGCTATTCTTTTTCTTATTTCTTGAGATAGGAACCTATGTCATTGATTTGTAATCTTTCCTCATTTCTATTCTAAGTATTCAGTGCTATTAATTTCCCTTTCAGTACTGCTTTATTAACATCCCACAAATTATGACATACTGTGTTTTCATTTTCATTTAGGTCTGTGTATTATTTCCTTCATTTATCTTGCACTTATTTTTATCTCTAGCTTTTCTTTTGTGTACTTAGAATTTCTATACATCTGCTACATTACCCATCCAATCTTGCATGTGTTCATGGATTAGAATGAATATTGTTAAAATGTCAAAAATACTAAAAGGTCCCTATCAAGATTCCAATGGCAATTTTTCCAGAAGTAGAGAAAATTCTGCTAAAATATATATGGAACCACAAAGGACCCTGAATCATCAAAGAAATCCCAAGAAAGTAGAGCAAAGGAGGAGGCATCACACTTCCTGATTTGAAGCTGTACTATAAAGCTGTAGTCTTTGGCACTGACATATATGGTATGGTACTGGCATAAAAACAGGTATATAGACCAATGGAATAGAATAGAGAGCCCAGAAATAGACCCAAGCATATACAGTCAACTAATATTTGACAATGGAGCCAACACTGCTCAGTGGAGAAAAGGCAGTTTCTTTAATAAACGGTGCTGGGATAATTGGATTTTTACATGTAAAAGAATGAAACTGGACCCATAAATTTTACCACTCACAAAAATTAACTCAAAATGGATTAAAGACTTAAATGTAGGACCTGAAACTGAAAAACTGCTAGAAGAAAATATAGGAATAAACTAACAAAATGGGTCTTGGTTATGAAATGATTTTTTTAATTTGACACCTAAATCACAGCAAGAAAATAAAAACTAAACAAGTGGGATTACATCAAACTAAAAAGCTCTACAGAGCAAAATATATTATCAATTAAATGAAAAGACAACTTATGTAATGGGGAAAATATTTGCAAACCATATATCTCACAAAGGGTTAACATCCAAAATATATAAAGAACACATAACAACTCAATAGCAAGAAAATAACCCAATTGAAAAGTGGGCAAAGGACCAGAATACACATTGCTCTAAAGGAGATATACAAAAGACCAACAGGTACATGAAAAGATGCTCAACATCACTAGTCATTAGGGAAATGCAAATTAAAACTGCAATCAGATATCACCTAATGCCTTTAGAATGGACATCATCAAAAAGATAAGGTATGACAAATGCTGGCTTGGAAGTAGAGAAAAGGGAACCTCTGGGCACTGTTGGTGGAAATGCAAATGAATATAGCCACTGTGGAAAGCAGTACGGAGGATCCTCAAGAAATTAGAAGTAGAAATGCCATATGATACAGCAATTCCACTTCTGGGGGAAAATCCATAGGAAACAAAAATACTAACTTGAAAAGTTATCTGAACTGCCATTTTCATAGCAGCATTACTTATAATAGCCAAAACACAGAAGCAACTTAAGTGTCCATCTACAGATGAATGGATAAATAATGGCATATAAATATGTAACATTTATTAGGGAATATTCAGTCAAAAAAATGAGGAAATCTTACCAGGTGGACCTTATTTCATTTATGCTAAATGAAGTGAGTCAGACAGAGAGAGAAAGACACTTTATAAACTCATGTGTTGAGTCTAAGTAAAAACTCCTAGAAAAAGAAGTGGAGGATGGAGGTAAGAGAAATATAAGGTGGTCAAAAGGTATAAACTTCTAGTTATCAACTACTAGGGATATAATGTGCAACATGAATATAGCTAACATTGCTGTTATATGATATATATGTGTATCATATACACATATATATATAAGATATACTATATATATGATATATGATATATAGTAAAGTTGTTAAGGGAATAAATATTGAGTTCTCATCACAAGGAGCAATCTTTTTCCTTTTTCCTTTTTCTTTTCTTTTATTTTATTGTATCTATATGAGAGAATGGATGTTGCTGAACTTATTGTGGTAATCATTAACAATATATGTAAATTAAATGGGAAAAAATAAAGATGTGGCCCCTGCCTTTATGCCACTTATAATCTGGCTGTCTGGTAGAACATACTTGAAATATCTAAAATTAACTGATTAAATAATTATATACATGCAAAGTTCCTACAAAAGAGAAGTAAAGGGAAATACACAAATGAACATGATCAGGAAAGTCTTCCCTGGACAAAAGGCTATTAAATTGACACCTTAAAAATAAATAGGAATTAACTCAGCAAAGTGAAGGGGACAATGGCTACCATCTGCATTTACTCTGACTGGAGGGAAGAAGTGAACATGGCATGTTCAAGAAATTGAGTTCAATGTGGCTAGGAGGGGAAAACAAAGAAAGGCGCCTGGAGAGAGAAAGAAGGACCAGCTTATGGAGTATCTGAGTGTCGTATTTGAAAGACTTAGCTCTCAATTCCCAGTGAATGGAATGTCTTAGGTTTAAACTTGGGAGTGTAAGGATCAGATTAGCATCGACACCACCAGTATCACTATGGCTGCATATGAGGACTAAGGTCAGAAGCACAGAACCACATTAGGAATTAGGAAGACATCTGGGTCAGAGGTGAAGGAGCCCCATACTGTACCAGGTGGAGGCAGAGGGGATAAAGAGAAGAAAGAATATTCAAAAAGGTGCAACAGCAAATATTAAGTGTCATAGGGAAGGATGAGATAAAAATGGGTCTTGTGTTCTGGCATGAGTATGGTTATTGTGGTGCCATTTTTTAAGACTGAAAGCATTTAAGAAGGAATAGTTTGCTGTGATTTGGGAGCATAGGAGTTCAGCTGTGAAAAGTAATGACATAATGACACAAATCAGAATGTTTTAAAAATTTGGAAAATATTGATTACATATAAAAAGGAAAAATATAAAAGTATTTTGTGTTGATTTAGTAAATAAAATTTGTTTGCTAAATTGTACAAATAAAATATGGACTCTCACATACACTGAATATATGCATGTTGACAGCAGGAGTTGGCCTAATTAATAGAAATATGTTCTCAGGAGTTTCAAAACCAAAATGGTTACATTCAAAGCTGTTGTTTCTGCCCATTATTTTCCGCTATTCCTTCCCCCTGACTTTCTCTAAACCAGTCTCTTACTTTTTCCTATCACTCATTTTTCCTAGCCTTTTCTTTTCCTTTTCTTTTCTGTGTCCCCCTAACTCTGCAACTTACTTCATTTCACTTTGAAACCACATATTTTTTCAGCCTAAGTGATTCTAAAATCATAAATTATCTTTTATGTCTGATTACCTGACAATGAATTACCCAAATCAACCTCTGAAAGTAACTGATCCAGTCACTCCTTGGTCTACTTATTTTTCGTTGTTTTTGCTTATTTTAGTATACATTCGTACATTTGTTTTTTAAATTTGCTTTTGAAAATTAACTTCATACAAAAGAAAAAAAAAGGGGGATCCAAAAGAAAGTAACTCCTGTTGTATAAAAACATTTGTGCAGTGGTTAGCCAGATACTGTGAAATCACCTGGCCATAGTAATACTCTGTCTTATGTTACATGAATTTTCTGGTGCCAAAACTAATGGGATGATCAGGAATTTTATCTTCCTCAGTGTCCATATTTTCTCTGTATTGCAAGCATGATGTCCTTTTGACCTTCATTAGCAATGGACTTGGCACAAAATAGACAGTTGTGTATATCTACTTCTAAATAGCTCTTCTGAAGATGCCTGAAATGTCCTCATAAAATAATCCTCTGATTATATTTATCTTTTCAGAAGACTCTTTTCTATAGTGGGTAGTACAATGTGTGGTACAAAGACAATGGTGTCAGATGCCTAAATTCAATCCCAGCCTCAGCTGTTACTAGCTGTGCAGAGTTGGGTTGAGTACTGAACCTTCCTGAGCGTCATCACTAGCACCATCATCTGTAAGTGGGCATAATAATTCTATCCAAATTCATAGAACTAAAAGAACTCTGCACATAGCAATTACTCAATAATATTCAGTTACCATTTATGGAGAATTTTTTTATTGTCTAACTATGTTATATTTAATACCTCCAATCCAGACAACATTCTCTTAAAGTACATTTATTATTCTTTTCACAGAAGAGAAAAATGAGTGAAAGTGATAATCTGTAATTCATCCTTGGCCAGACAGACAGTAAAAAGTAGTTTTAAGACTTGAACCCAGTTCAGCTTCATTCTGTAGCCTCTCAAATGTCACTAGAGAAAGGACATTAAGTCCTAACATTTCAGTGAGATTAATCTCATGAGATGATTTTTAAAATGAATGTGCATGGTAAATTTTGACCTCATCAAATGCCCTATTGTTTTTGGTAATTATCAATAATAATCAGATTTTCATAGAAGTCTATCATCAGGCAGCTCTTCCTGTTTTTAGCCTAGTATTTTTTTTAAGTCAAGATATTTTGAATGACTCAAATATAGCTACTTTTTGTTTTCTTCTTGTAGGCAACAGACTCATGATATGTTCAATGTTGCATTCAATATCGTTGAAATATATTTATTTGCCAAGTGAAAGTCTGCTCAATTTACTTTCTTTGCTAGAATAAAAAAACAGCAGCATTTTACTTAGTTAATTGAAATACCTCACTGAAGGTCTTGTCTATTTCTAATAACCACAGAAGGAAACATTCAGGGGACAAATGAAAAGAGGAGTCTTGAAGTTTCATCTAGATGAGGCTGAAAATCAAGATATTTAAATGCCTCTGGGAAATTATCTATAAAATATTTTTATTTCATTTGGTACTTGTCATTCTCCACCTGGCTTACTTAACTGAGCATAATAACCTCTAGCTCCATCCATGTTGTTGCAAATGGTAGGATTTTTTTTCTTCTTATGGCTGAATAATATTCCATTGTGTATATGTACCACATCTTTATCCATACGTCTACTGATGGACACTTAGGTTACTTCCATTTCTTGGCTATTATAAATAGTGTTGCAATAAACATAGGGGTGCATATGTCTTTTTCAAACTGGGCTGCTGCATTCTTAGAGTAAATTCCTAGAAGTGGAATTCCTGGGTCAAATGGAATTTCTATTTTGAGCTTTTTTTCACTCATATGTGGAGTAAAAGAACAAAGAAAAACTGAAGGAAGAAAACAGCAGCAGAATCACAAAACCCAAGAATGGACTAACAGTTACCAAAGGGAAAGGGACTGGGGACAATGGATGAGAAGGGAGGGATAAGGGCAGGGAAGGAGAAAGGGGGTATTACGATTAGCATGTGTAATGTGTGGAGAGGAATGGGGAGGGCTGTACAACACAGAGAAGACAAGTAGCAATTCTACAGCATCTTACTATGCTGATGGACAGTGACTGTAATGGGGTTTGTGAGGGGGACTTGGTGAAGGAGGGAGCCTAGTAAACATAATGTTCTTCATGTAATTGTAGATTAATAATAACAAAATAAATAAACAAACAAATAAATAAATATATTTTTATTTCTTTCAGTGATGCAGGGTACTTTGAAGAATTCAGCTAAAGAGTAATCAAACTGATCCACACATTACAACTTTAGGTGCTTTCTCAAAAGATATTATCAGGGAGGAAGATTTGTGTGGATACCTTGAAGAGAATTAAAGCTCATCATAGTGTCTTCCAAGGGTCACTGTACAATGAAATGACAAGAGTGACAGAGAGTGTGACTCTATGTTACCCAGTGCAAATTAGGAGACTGAACACAGGTAACCTCTCTGGGGCTTGCCCAGTATCAGTTCTTATAAGACAGGTGGGAACACTGCATTCCAGACCCACTACCCAAGCAGTCTAAAGCTATTCCAGTTACTTGCTAATTTTATAAACTTTGGAAAGTCTTTTAATCTACAGGTGTCCTCACTTTTTCATCTTTACAGTTTGTGTGGTGGTGGTGATGGTTCTTAAGGTAAATAACCGTCAAGGACAGTTTTAAGCTGTAGCTTATGTAACTTTATGGCACATGTCACATATGTCACAAATCAATTATTTCTGTGAAATCACTTCCGCAAATGATTATACATTCCAGAGACCCTTATTTGAGATTCTTATCTGCTGTTTCTATAAAGCAAGGTCCAAAATGGCCAACAGGGAAAGTGACCACCTTTGGGAAGCCCTGAGCATCTCCTTTTGGTTTAATAGATTTGAGTCCTGATTGCAGAAATGAGTGTAGTCAAAACAAACTGATTATTTCCCCCCATTAAAGCCAGTTTCACCTGAGTTTCACAGAAAGAAACATAAGATAGGCAATTATTTTTACTTTTTAAAAACTACCTGTATATGAAAGATTTTGCTTATTGATATTTCTTAGTGTTGGGTAGGAAGAATTTTTCTCTACACTTCAAGTTTCTTCTAGCTGGTCTAAGAATCAAACTGACATGAGACAGATTAAGAGGAGAAAAGAAACCAAAGTTTAATTATGTATTATGGGGAAATCCATAGATATGAGATTCCAAAGGCAATCAGAGACAATGAGGTATAGATGTCATCATAAACTAAGGAGAGAGAGTAGGGATATAGAATTTCAAGAAGGAAGGCAATTAACAGGAATATGAAAGATGCTTGGTAAATAAATGTTTGCTGGGCAACACAGAAACAATGTGAGGTAGAGAGGAATTCTAAGAGACTTTTCTAAACTCCTTCCCTTCTATTGTTCCTAGTTCATATTTTAGTGCAGTTTTCTAACTGATGGCTACCTTCCTGGAGCAGTTCTGTGGTAGGGCAGACAAGCATCATGATTAACTTATCCTGTCTATGATGAAAAATGCTAAGATATAAACAGTAAGAACAGGAGGAACATCATAGGACGAAGATTCCATTTTAAAAACCAGGGAGGTAAGATTCCTAACATATTCTTTAGTAATCAACCAACAACCTATCTTAAGGCAGATCAAGCAGTCCTAACTGATATGTCCTCAGTGCTTGAGGGTAACCACTATCTTGGAGAAGAACAGGATCAATAAATTCCTTGTGTTAAGTTTATTTTACAGAATTTTCTAGTGGAATGACTGTGAGTGGTGACATAATGTCTCTCCCAGAAGGGAGACACCATGAGACAACAAGTCAAGCCTATGCCCAATGGCCACCTCCCCCATCCTCACCCTTTGCCCCATTCTTAAGCCTTAAAAGACAGAATCTTAAGCTGTTAAGTGTGCCTCCTCTCTGAGGTTTCCCACACTCCCCTTTTCTTGAGAGTGTACTTTTTGCCTTAAATAAAAACTTCTTGCTGCTCAACTTAGTGCATTATGTCTCTGTGCTATTCCACTGGAAAGCATCTTTGTTACTTCATTCAATTTTCTAGACTTAGCACAAGCCTTCACTATCTCTGTCCTACTTCAGACAAGAAGGGAGGGGCTAGTGAGATCTCTGATTTGGGCTTGCACGTTCCTGTTGCCTGGGTGACCCAGACAGGACTGCAGCTGCATGATCATGCTTTTTAGGAGCCTGCCTGAAAATCTTCTTTCTTTGCCTTTGGGAAGTTCTCAGAACATAATTTCACCCAATCCAGTGCTCTGCAGCTCCTCCAAATCCTAGGGTGGTAGGGTCTGAATTCTCATGCCATGCAAATTCAAGCAGACACTGGACACCAGGGGACCCTTGCTTTTGGAGTTGTCAAGGGATATGCCCCATGTTGAGCAGGAGTTCAGTAAGCTTCCCTTTCCTCCCTCTGTTCCTCCTTGCTCTCTGCTGCATGCTGGGCACCTGCCATTCCCTGCTACTCTCACTTTAACTGATTCCTTCCTTACCTACACTTGTCCACCCTGTTTGAGAATTCTTTATTGTCCACAGTCAGGAACTTTCTCCTGTCCAGGCTGAGGTTTCACTTTGTGTTTCTCATAGTGTGCAGGGAGAGACCTGCCCAGACACAGCAGCCCGGCAACAGTTCCTCCATCTTTGTGCAGTTGAGTGGTTGCACAAGGTCAAAGTTTCTTTGTGTCCTTTTGGCCTTGATTGTTTTCAGCTCTGACATAATCTGTTTGCCAAATTGGCACATCTGGGGAAGCCTGCCCTGGGCCCTTATATTAGGAAATCAATATAGTTCGGTAAGATTATAAACTCTGGTAATAAGATACCACCTTTATATACAAAAGAAACCAAATTCTTGAATATGTGAATGCTAGCAAAATAAAATTCAACAGCTCCGATTCATACACATATATATATAAAACCACTAAGTGTCATCTGCAATATTTTGTTCATCTTTAGTTTTTGTTGCCATTTTTGTTTCTAATGTAGTGGCATTTTATGTTTATGTATATGAAGGGGTTAAAGTCTACTGCAAACTTAGGCCCACAGGCCAAATCTAATTTGTAAGGTTTTATAAGGCCTATAGCTAAGAATGCTTTTACATTTATTAATGGTTGAAAAAAATCACAAGCATAACATTTCATGGAATCTGAAAATTATATGAAATTCAAATTTCAGCATCCATTAACTAAATTTTTATTTGGAACTCGGCTCACTCATTTCCAGCAGAGTTGAATAGATACATAGAGTCTCAGAGATGGAAATATTTACTAGCTGGCTGTACATAAAAAGTTTGCTAACCTCTGATTGTTTTTTGTCTTTCATTTGTTTTCTCTACTATAAAAGTTTAAGAAACAAAAATATTAGCTTTAATTTGCAAAGTAATTTGCTTTATTTATATATGCAAAGATTGGCATGCAAAATATTGTATGCTGGTATGCTGGAGCAGGCCTGGAGAGGGACAAGACAGTAATTCTGTTTGATATTTATCCTAAAGAGAGATGGTTTTCAAGCCTATGGGACTCTTCATGTTATGCCATTTTCTAAAACATTCTCTTCAGGTTGGTGCTATTACATTAATTCGTTTAAAATATAGCATGTAATTGAAAGAACTAATACTCTATATTAAAAAAATTATTCTATCATTCGTATTTCCTATTCATGCAAAGTAGGCATTCCTCCTAACAATTAGTGTAAATTAATTAGGCTTTGCTATCTTGGTTTTCTGCCTTCTCTAAATAGAGGCAAGTCATTCATTTTTATTCATTAATGTTCTGAAGAAAGAAATTTAAAGAAGCAATTACATAAAAAATTACCATGAGGTTACAGTTTATGTAATACCTAATTAACTATATGTATGGATTATTCTCTATGTGCTAGAGGAGAAAACACTGAAAACAGAAGATAGAGTTGCAGTCTTTGAGAATTAAAATCTTTGTTAAGGACAAGGAAAATTACATTAAACACACAGAGGTAAAATTATCAAGTAAAAACAGAATAAGGCTGTCAGTTGTACAGGTTGACCAGAGTGGCAGGAAACTCCAAGTCTTTAAACTCTTTTCCTTGTTTATTAATGTACGGTCACAGTGGAAAGTATTTTACCACTTGGTTGGCTTAGATTTAAGTTAGTGCTGGCTTTAGAACTATCAATTAGATATCCCACAGAAAGGTAATTTAATTATGGTTATGTCAGGGGCTTGGGATATGATGGTTCACATCAAAACCTTTGTTAGTCAAAAGATCAGACTTGACCTACTCACTCCATTTGTGTCCAGATAAGAGTTGTTTCCATAGATGGAAGTCCTATGTATTAACAAACACAGGCTTGGTTGTAGTATGTTAAGAGTTTTTGAATAATTCTCAGTTGAAAAGCAGCTTTCAAAGTTCCCATACTTCTCAGGGAACTGTTCAGTTGTTAATAAACAGTCACTCCAAGGTCTGCATGAGACAGAGTAGCGGCCATGCTTTTCCAGGTAAATGACTTTATCCTAAGTATTAGGACAGCACAATCTGTTTTCTGATATTTTAAAAGTTACTTATGTTTTCAGTTCATTTAAGCTAAAAAGCCTAGAGGTATAAATCTTTCATCTTTAATCCCCCAAGATACCAGACCCCAATAAAATAATGACGTTGGACTTCAGTTTCCCAAGGCTTTTTAGATTTACACTTGTAGTTGAGTCTGTCTAGTTCATTCCTTGGGCACAATTTTATTTTACAGAGTACAATCATAGCCTGTTTGTTCTGCAGCACAGATTTGACAGTCTGTGGACTATGTCTGCTATTTATTTGTAATACAGTAAGATATATTGCCAGCCCCTGGGTGAAAGTTAGGAGGTTAATGCCAGAGCTTATGTGTTGTGCTGGGAATAAGATAGGAAAAAAACAGCGCTTTGCATGCTTTTGCTTAGTATTTCTATTTTGCCCACTAATGAATCAGATTTGCATTACCTAAGGTTTGTCGTGAGAACACTTGCTTTTTCCACGGGGTTTAAAGTCCTCATCTTGTCACTCAATCTAAAGTAAATGTCCTTTCACTCTTGAGGGAATATCATTGGGTCAGGCTGAGTCTACAAGTGAGGATGGGCAAAGGTGCAATTGACTTTGAACGGTCACGCAAGTCTAGTATTTCCATCTTCTGGTTATTTGCTATGTGGCAGAATGGAGGAATGAAGTGGCATGAATTCTGGTGAGCAGTCAGCCATCTAGATGGAAGGTGCTTGTTCAACATAACATGATCATACAGTCTAGGACGAGTTCTGTCTTAGCAAGACTTACAGGCTTACGCTGCATTCTTGTCTGAATTATCACTTCACACTTTCTTGATTTCTTTTATTTTCTCCTTCTTTTCCTCATAAGTTAATCTTGGCTCCCACCTTTACTGTGCCAAGATATTGGCTATGATGGGCTCTGAAAAAAGGCACTTTTTCCACTGGTTACTGGGGGTTATGATTGATAAACAGTACAAATTCATTCCTGAATTCTGCCAATTTTGCCTTGTAAGTGTCTTCACACTGTCCACTAAGTTTCTCTCCACTACCCCTGGACCGCAGAGCAGACCCCCTGATGCTTGTCTGGAATCAGATACAGCCTCTGACAGACTCAAGACCTACGCATAGGGCCCCTTTCGAGAACTTCCCTTTCACCTACCTCCCCAGAACTCCTCAGTCACTTCCAGTTGCTATTAGGATAAAAGGAAAAAAATCCCTCATTGACCAAGTGTGCAGGGTTCTCTGCATGATCTTTCACGTAACTGATGAATATTTATGGATTGCCTGCTAGTGTGAGACACTGTTCAGGAGAGATCTCTGTGCTCTTGGATCCCCTGCTTGGGGCTACAGCCAAGCCTGGCGCCCTTCGCTCAGGGCACACAGCTTTCCTTCAGCCCCTTTCTCTCTCCCTGCTGCCCTTGTCACAGGCCCCGTCTTCATCTTTCTGCTTTTTCATTGCACCTGAGCTCCAGTTTCTGCTACAAGAAAGCTTTCTTTGATTTTCCTAACTGGTATCTTGCAACCATATGCTGTCTTAGGCAATCGTTCTTCTTCATACATTTTTACACTTGTTGACGATTATTTAGTTACTGTATTATTCCACTATTTGAAGGCAATTTCTGTGAGATCAGAGACTGCCATTTTTGCTGGTCATTTTATTTCTTGTGCTTATTGCAGGGCCTGGTACACAAGAACCATCAATAAATATTTGTTAAATGAGTGATTCCTACCCTTTGGTAATAACCCATGAACATTCTGACTTTTGACTTACATTTTCTGGCTGCACCTCAATTTATGACATATATTATTTATTAGTGGCTTGATATTCTGTCAAGGAAACTGATGCACACACACACACACACACACACACACATATATATATACTGATTAAATAAGTATATACATATATATATTCAATGCATATACATGTATATATTAAATAAATATATTTATATACTTATTTAATCATATATATATATATGGTTATAAATAAATGTACAGAGGTTAAAGCTTTTTCTTATCTACTGAATTCGTTTTACTCCCCACATTTACTCTTTTTTCTAAATAAATGTTTATTCCAACTGTCATCAAGATATGTGGTTATGGGCCATCAGTAGAGACTTTAACCCTTGTCCTTAGTTTATTTTTTACATAGCACCTATCACTATATGACAAGCACCCCACAATTCTGAATTCCCAGTGCTTTAAACAATTCCTAGCACATAGTAGATATTCAGTAATTATTTATTAAATAAACTGGTCATATTTACCTTAATGCTTATATAGTTAACTTAAACTTTATATATCATGTGGGATGTGGTTGTTTTCTACTTTTATTATGCAGCATATGTTGTACATATAAAATAATATATTATGAAGTAGAATAAACTATAACCTATAAACCCTTTCAATGTGCTCTGCTAATCCCATTCCTCTGTTCCCCCCTTGAGATAAGCACCTTTCTGCAGTTATATTTTAATAAATCATTGCCTGGATTTTTCTGTATAATTTTATTCTATACCTTCCTAAGTATGTATTATTTAATTTTGTACCTTTAAATTTGTAAAGATAGTATCATACTATCAATGGTCTTTGGCTATTTGCCTGCTAAGAGTCATTCATGCTTAAATTATGTACCAGCCAGTATTCTGGCAAGAAAGAATTTATTCATTTGGTTTAAATAAAGTTATTTTAATAAATATAGTAGTTGCAGCCACATGGACAAGGTTAAGAAGACAGTTTAAAAGGTTGCATTAAGGCAGCAGAGTTTATTGCCTAAGAGCATAACAGACTGCTTGTGTTCAAATCTCAGCTCCACTCCTTACTAACTGTTTAATACTTAGCAAGTCACATATACCTTCTAGTGTCTCTGTAAGCTCATTTGTAAAATGGAGATAGACTCATATTTTCCTCCTAGGGTTGTTGTGAGAATTACATGAGTATGTGTTGGGCCTAGAGCCTGAATGTTAGCTGGTTCTATTGCTATTACTGTCATCATTATCATCTTTATCAAGTAATATTATTGTTTTAATCTTTCCTATATCTATAGCATTTCTTAGATTTATACCTAAGGATTCCATAATTTTCAGTGTTTTGAAAATTGTACCATCTAAATAACTTATTTACGTAATTGTTTATGTAATTATATTTATATATACTAATTGTATACTAATTACATTTAACATATAATACACTTGATTTTTGTATATTTATCTTGTATACATGATTTTGTTAAATTCAGGAAGGATATAAACCAATATTTTCACATCTTTCTAGGGGCTTTCTTGTACATTCTTTGGGGATTTTAACCTAGACAATCATATCCTCTATGAATATGGAGACTTTAGTTTCTTCTTTTTAAATTTACACATCTTGCTTGTTTTTGTTGCATTTTTATACATGTTACACTTACAGTATGATGCTGAAAAAGAATGTGGGAATTAATATCTTTGTCTTGTTCATGATTTTGTTACCTGTAGGTATTTTTCAGAAGCCCTTCATGTTGTTAAGGGTATTCCCTCCAATTCTCAGTTTACTGAAAGTGTCATGAATGGATATTGAAATTTCTCAAGTACTTTTTCTCCATTAGTGGGATGATTATTTAGTTTTCCTTCCTTAGTTTACTAATATATTAAATTATGTTGATTTTTGAATGTTAAACCAATCTTGGCTTCCCAAGATAAATCCAACTTAGTCATAATATATAATTTTTATTGTGTGTTGCTAAATTTGATTTGTTAATGTTTTGTTGAAGATTTCTGTGTCTGTTTCATGAGAAATTTTGCTCTGAAGTTTTCTTGTGGTGTCATTGGTGGAATTGGGTATTAGGATAATGCTGAAGTTATAAAATAAGTTGGGAATTTTTGTTTTCTTGTTTCTAATTTCTGGAAATAACTGCATAACATTTGTATTATTTCTTCCTTAAATGTTCTGTACAATTCAACACCTAGTGATACCACCTAGCTCCAGAAGCATTTTTGTTTTTGTTGTTTTATTTTTTTGTTTCTATTTTTCAGTGTGGAAAGTTTGTTTTTCCTTAAGTGAATTTTGGTAGTTTTATCTTTGAAGGAACTCATCTATTTCATCTAAGCTATCCAATTATCTAATTTCCAGACATTCAGTTGTTCTTAGCATTCACTTGTCTCCAGGGTCTAGTGATACCACCTTTCACTTCTGATATTGGTAACTTGTATCTTTGTTTTTTTCTTGACTAATCTGGCTAGTTTGTCACTTTTATTGATATTTCCAAATGACCAGATTTTGGTTTCATTAAAAAAGTGTTTTCTATTTCATTACTATTACTTTATGCTATATGCTGCATTATTTTACTCCTTTTCCTTGTTTTGAACATATTTCACTCTTCTTCTGGTTTCTTAAAACAGAAGTTGGTTTACTGATGGGGGACTTCATTGTCCACCATGTAGTAATGCTGCAGTTCTTCCTCTGTGCACATCTTTTGTGGAATGCCACAATTTTATTTGAAGTGTTGCACTTTTTATTTTGAAAATCAGCCCAGTTTTAGAAGTGAGTGTTTACCTTCTAAATCTACTAAGAAAGTTGAAAAGAGACATGTCACACAATGTGTTTCATTGTATTGTGTTACTATCTATAGTTAGCCTTCAAAGTCTAACCCAGGATCAGAATTGATGTAACAGAGAAATTCACTTGCCAAATTAGGGGAAAGTTTTGGAATAAACTAGCATATCTTCACTACAAGACATTTTGCTTCCTATTCTTCCATGAAGGCACCTGGAATGGTACAGCAGAGTCTTGCCCAAGTCAGAAACTTGCTGGTTTCCAGCATTTTTCTGAGGTATTGCTAACAAACATAGGGAAGATCTGCTATTGTAATGTAAAAACTACTTGCAACCATTCTTTGAGGGTAAATCCAATGGATTATTGTAACTGTAGAAAATAAACTGCTCTCCACTTACGGAGAATCTTTTGACATTTTCAAATATGTATTTAGGAAAGTATGTAGCTCTGTTTCTGGTAGACACTGGAGGTATTTACACATGCTACCTTCTCCAGTACCGACAGTTGTTTCCTGGGCAGACTGTAGGGTAGTTTCCTGACAGCAACAATGCTGGCTCAGTTAACTTCTGGAAGCCAGAAGTCGGCAGTCAAGGAGTCAGTAGGAGTGAGTCTTTCTGGAGGCTGTGAGAGCAGAACCAGCCCATGCATTTCTGCTGGCTTCTGGTGGTTGCTGGCAATCTCTGGCCTTCTGAGAATTGTAGGCACCTCGCTCTTAGCTCGGCCTCTATCTCTATGATCTTCTTCTCCCTCTGTGTCTCCTCTGTGTCTTTATCACAAATTTTGATGTCATATTTACATTTTCATTTGGTTAACAATATTTTCTAAATGTCACATACTTAGTATATTTATCTGATACTTTTTTTATTTTGGTATCATTAATTTACAATTACATGAGCAACATTATGGTTATTAGACTCCCCCCATCAAGTCCCCACCGCATATCCAATTACAGTCACTGTCCATCAGCATAGTAAGATGATATAGAATCACTACTTTTTTTCTCTGTGTTGTACAGCCCTCCACGTACCCCCCTCTACATTATGTGTGCTAATCGTAATGCCCCTTTTTCCCCTTATTCCTCCCCACCCTCCCCAGTCCCTTTCCCTTTGGCAACTGTTAGTCCATTCTTGAGTTCACTAAGTCTGCTGCTGTTTTATTCCTTCAGTTTTTTTCTTTGTTCTTACACTCCACATATGAGTGAAATCATTTGATACTTCTCTTTTTCCACCTGGCTTATTTTACTGATCATAATACCCTCTAGTTCCATCCATGTTGTTGCAAATGGTAGGATTTGTTTCTTCTTATGGCTGAATAATATTCCATTGTGTATATGTACCACATCTTCTTTATCTATACATCTACTGATGGACACTTAGGTTGCTTCCATTTCTTGGCTATTGTAAATAGTGCTATGATAAACATAGGGGTGCATATGTCTTTTTCACACTGGCCTCCTGCATTCTTAGGCTAAATTCCTAGGAGTGGAATTCCTGAGTCAAATGGTATTTCTATTTTTAGATTTTTTTTTTTTTTTTTTTTTTTTTTTGAGAGGGCATCTCTCATATTTATTGATCAAATGGTTGTTAACAACAATAAAATTCAGTATAGGGGGGTCAATGCTCAATGTACAATCATTAATCCATCTCAAGCCTAATTCTCGTCAGTCTCCAATCTTCTGAAGCATAACGAACAAGTTCTTACATGGTGAACGAATTCTTACAGAGTGAATAAATTCTTACATGGTGAACAGTACAAGGGCAGTCATCACAGAAACTTTCGGTTTTGATCATGCAATATGACCTATAAACCATCAGGTCAAATATGAATATTCATTTGATTTTTGTACTTGATTTATATGTTGATCCCACATTTCTCCTATTATTATTATTATTTTTATTTTTAATAAAATGCTGAAGTGGTAGGTAGATGCAAGATAAAGGTAGAAAACATAGTTTAGTGCTGTAAGAAGGCAAATGTAGATGATCAGATGATCAGGTGTGTGCCTATGGACTAAGTATTAATCCAGGCTAGACAAGGGCAGCAAGACATCCACGGATGCAGAAGATTTCTCTCAAAGCAGGGGGGGTGAGGTTCTGAGCCTCACCTCTGTTGATCCCCAAATTCTCACCTGATGGCCCCCCTGCGACTGTGCCTGTCTTAGGTTGTTCCTCCCTTGAGGAATCTTACCCGTCTCTGGCTAACCAGTCATCTTCCGGGGCCATACAGGGAAATGTAAAGTTGGTAAGTGAGAGAGAAGCCATATTGTTTGCAAAGGTTAGCTTTTTACTTCTTTGCAGATTTATGCCCTGTGGCTTCTATGCCCAGCACTTGTCTCGAGGTATCTTTACCACCTGGAGGAATTATGATACTCGGTAAATTCGATATGAGGCACGAATTCTATTTAAAGTTTGTAATTAGGAAGGAAGAAGAAAAGCTATAGATGTAGCATATGAAGGAAACTTGGGAGGATTGATTATTTCTTTGACATATCTTCTTGTATAGTACCTTAAGTATGTATAGGTTTTAAACTACTAACTAATTTGCACACACATATTGACATAATAGGAATACGGTGACATAAACAAAGCAAATCTATAATTACCAGCCATCTCCAGTGAAGCCAAGAAAACCATTTAGGCACCCTAGGCATTTGTGAAAATTTATCTATGATATGATGGATATTTTCCAACTGTACTTGAACCATCAGACAAATTAAAGCAGCCCATTTCTGGGATCTGTTCACATCCCATATGTTCTTTTAACCATAGATAGTCTATAGTCATGAGATTTTGGGGTGCTACAACTTGCACCCCTCCCAACTCCTGGTTGAGTTCCAACAGTACAGATCCAGTCAAATTCGTTGTCTCACTGTATGCACATGCCAGCCTAGACATCTCCCTCCTCCTTCTTATGGCAAGTCCAGGAGATGGTGGGCTGGATGCAGCCACAACCGCAGCATCGTCCGGATCCCTGTGGAGGCTTTTTGATGATCATCCCCCGGCACAAGTCCTCCAGAGAGTGCTGATGCCGGAAGCTCCTCCTCATATCGTATCTTAGTTCATTTTCTGGGTATCCAAGCTAGGCCTTGATCTTCTGCATAGAAACAAAAAGACCCTTTGCCCACACTTTGGCATGCCCTCTATACCACTGTGCAGAACTCATTGGAGGTCAGCACACAGTAACTGCTTTTTTTTTCTTTCTTTCTTTTTTTTTATTAAGAGAAAGGAATATTATCAGAAAAGAGTACCTCCATAGCTGATCATCTGACACCCTTTAAGTGATCAACATTAAGGATATTTAAAGCATGCGTTGATCTTTGATTTACCAATAGTTTTATCCTGTTAAGGAGTAATCCCCCTTTTCTTTCTTTCTTTCTTTTTTTTTTTTTTAAATTTTTAATCTACACTTACATGAAGAATACTATGTTTACTATGCTCTCCCCTATATCAGGTCCCCCCTAACAACCACATTACGGTTACTGTCCATCAGCTTAGCAAAATGTTGTAGAGTCACTACTTGTCCTCTCTGTGTTGTGCAGCCCACCCTCCCCTTTCTCCCTCCCCCCCATGCATGCTAATCTTAATACCCCCCTTCTTCTTCCCCCCCCTTATCCCTCCCTGCCCACCCATCGTCCCCAGTTCCTTTCCCTTTGGTACCTGTTAGTCCATTTTTGGGTTCTGTAATTCTGCTGCTGTTTTGTTCCTTCAGTTTTTCCTTTGTTCCTATACTCCTCAGATGAGTGAAATCATTTGGTATTTCTCTTTCTCCGCTTGGCTTATTTCACTGAGCATAATACTCTCCAGCTCCATCCATGTTGCTGCAAATGGTTGGATTTTTCCACTTCTTATGGCTGAGTAGTATTCCATTGTGTATATGTACCACATCTTCTTTATCCATTCATCTACAGATGGACATTTAGGTTGCTTCCAATTCTTGGCTATTGTAAATAGAGCTGCGATAAACATAGGAGTGCATCTGTCTTTCTCAAACTTGATTGCTGCGTTCTTAGGGTAAATTCCTAGGAGTGGAATTCCTGGGTCAAATGGTAGGTCTGTTTTGAGCATTTTGATGCACCTCCATACTGCTTTCCACAATGGTTGAACTAATTTACATTCCCACCAGCAGTGTAGGAGGGTTCCCCTTTCTCCACAGCCTCGCCAACATTTGTTGTTGTTTGTCTTTTGGATGGCAGCTATCCTTACTGGTGTGAGGTGATACCTCATTGTAGTTTTAATTTGCATTTCTCTGATAATTAGCGATGTGGAGCATCTTTTCATGTGTCTGTTGGCCATCTGTATTTCTTTTTTAGAGAACTGTCTGTTCAGTTCCTCTGCCCATTTTTTAATTGGGTTATTTGTTTTTTGTTTGTTGAGGCGTGTGAGCTCTTTATATATTCTGGACGTCAAGCCTTTATCAGATCTGTCATTTTCAAATATATTCTCCCATACTGTAGGGTTCCTTTTTGTTCTATTGATGGTGTCTTTCGCTGTACAGAAGCTTTTCAGCTTAATGTAGTCCCACTTGCTCATTTTTGCTGTTGTTTTCCTTGCCCGGGGAGATATGTTCAAGAAGAGATCACTCATGTTTATGTCTAAGAGGTTTTTGCCTATGTTTTTTTCCAAGAGTTTAATGGTTTCGTGACTTACATTCAGGTCTTTGATCCATTTTGAGTTTACCTTTGTATATGGGGTTAGACAATGGTCCAGTTTCATTCTCCTACATGTAGCTGTCCAGTTTTGCCAGCACCATCTGTTGAAGAGACTGTCATTTTGCCATTGTATGTCCATGGCTCCTTTATCAAATATTAATTGACCATATATGTTTGGGTTAATTTCTGGGGTCTCTAATCTGTTCCACTGGTCTGTGGCTCTGTTCTTGTGCCAGTACCAAATTGTCTTGATTACTATGGCTTTGTAGTAGAGCTTGAAGTTGGGGAGTGAGATCCCCCCTACTTTATTCTTCTTTTTCAGGATTGCTTTGGCTATTCGGGGTCTTTGGTGTTTCCATATGAATTTTTGAATTATTTGTTCCAATTCATTGAAGAATGTTGCTGGTAATTTGAGAGGGATTGCATCAAATTTGTATATTGCTTTCGGCAGGATGGCCATTTTGACGATATTAATTCTTCCTAGCCATGAGCATGGGATGAGTTTCCATTTATTAGTGTCCCCTTTAATTTCTCTTAAGAGTGACTTGTAGTTTTCAGAGTATAAGTCTTTCACTTCCTTGGTTAGGTTTATTCCTAGGTATTTTATTCTTTTTGATGCAATGGTGAATGGAATTGTTTTCCTGATTTCTCTTTCTATTGATTCGTTGTTAGTGTATAGGAAAGCTACAGATTTCTGTGTGTTGATTTTGTATCC
The DNA here is from genome assembly GCF_040802235.1 of Manis javanica. Taxonomy (NCBI): domain Eukaryota; kingdom Metazoa; phylum Chordata; class Mammalia; order Pholidota; family Manidae; genus Manis; species Manis javanica. Next base: position 97,083,581 of record NC_133157.1, on the reverse strand, counting down.
TGCAACTTTGCTGTATTCCGATATCAGTTCTAGTAGTTTTGGAGTGGAGTCTTTAGGGTTTTTTATGTACAGTATCATATCATCTGCAAATAGTGACAGTTTAACTTCTTCTTTACCAATCTGGATTCCTTGTATTTCTTTGTTTTGTCTGATTGCCGTGGCTAGGACCTCCAGTACTATGTTAAATAACAGTGGGGAGAGTGGGCATCCCTGTCTGGTTCCCGATCTCAGTGGAAATGCTTTCAGCTTCTCGCTGTTCAGTATAATGCTGGCTGTGGGTTTATCATATATGGCCTTTATTATGTTGAGGTACTTGCCCTCTATTCCCATTTTGCTGAGAGTTTTTATCATGAATGGATGTTGAATTTTGTCAAATGCTTTTTCAGCATCTATGGAGATGATCATGTGGTTTTTGTCTTTCTTTTTGTTGATGTGGTGGATGATGTTGATGGATTTTCGAATGTTGTACCATCCTTGCATCCCTGGGATGAACCCCACTTGGTCATGGTGTATGATCCTTTTGATATACTGTTGAATTCTGTTTGCTAATATTTTATTGAGTATTTTTGCATCTACGTTCATCAGGGATATTGGTCTGTAATTTTCTTTTTTGGTGGGGTCTTTGCCTGGTTTTGGTATTAGGGTGATGTTGGCTTCATAGAATGAGTTTGGGAGTATTCCCTCTTCTTCTATTTTGTGGAACACTTTAAGGAGAATGGGTATTATGTCTTCTCTGTGTGTCTGATAAAATTCCGAGGTAAATCCGTCCGGCCCCGGGGTTTTGTTCTTGGGTAGTTTTTTGATTACTGTTTCAATTTCTTTGCTTGTAATTGGTTTGTTTAACTTTTGTGTTTCTTCCTTGGTCAGTCTTGGGAGGTTGTATTTTTCTAGGAAGTTGTCCATTTCTTCTAGGTTTTCCAGCTTGTTGGCATATAGGTTTTCATAGTAGTCTTTAATAATTCTTTGTATTTCTGTGGAGTCTGTCGTGATTTTTCCATTCTCATTTCTGATTATGTTGATTTGTGTTGACTCTCTTTTTCTCTTAATAAGTTGGGCTAGAGGCTTATCTATTTTGTTTATTTTCTCAAAGAACCAGCTCTTGGTTTCGTTGATTTTTGCTATTGTTTTATTCTTCTCAATTTTGTTTATTTCTTCTCTGATCTTTATTATGTCCCTCCTTCTGCTGACTTTAGGCCTCATTTGTTCTTCTTTTTCCAGTTTTAATAATTGTGATGTTAGACTATTCATTTGGGATTGTTCTTCCTTCTTCAAGTGTGCCTGGATTGCTATATACTTTCCTCTTAAGACTGCTTTCGCTGCATCCCACAGAAGTTGGGGCTTAGTGTTGTTGTTGTCATTTGTTTCTATATATTCCTTGATCTCTATTTTGATTTGTTCATTGATCCATTGATTATTTAGTAGCATGTTGTTAAGCCTCCATGTGTTTGTGAGCCTTTTTGTTTTCTTTGTAGAATTTATTTCTACTTTCATACCTTTGTGGTCTGAAAAATTGGTTGGTAGAATTTCAATATTGTGGAATTTACTGAGGCTCTTTTTGTGAGCTAGTATGTGGTCTATTCTGGAGAATGTTCCATGTGCACTTGAGAAGAATGTATATCCTGTTGCTTTTGGATGTAAAGTTCTATAGATGTCTATTAGGTCCATCTGTTCTAGTGTGTTGTTCAGTGCCTGTGTGTCTTTACTTATTTTCTGCCCGGTGGATCTATCCTTTGGGGTGAGTGGTGTGTTGAAGTCTCCTACAATGAATGCATTGCAGTCTATTTCCCTCTTTAGTTCTGTTAGTATTTGCTTCACATATGCTGGTGCTCCTGTATTGGGTGCATATATATTTAGAATGGTTATATCCTCTTGTTGGACTAAGCCCTTTATCATTATGTATTGGCCTTCTTTATCTCTTGTTACTTTCTTTGTTTTGAAGTCTATTTTGTCTGATATTAGTACTGCAACCCCTGCTTTCTTCTCACTGTTGTTTGCCTGAAATATGTTTTTCCATCCCTTGACTTTTAGTCTATGCTTATCTTTGGGTTTAAGGTGAGTTTCTTGTAAGCAGCATATAGATGGGTCTTGCTTTTTTATCCATTCTATTACTCTATGTCTTTTGATTGGTGCATTAAGTCCATTTACATTTAGGGTGACTATTGAGAGATATGTACTTATTGCCATTGCAGGCTTTAGATTCGTGGTTACCAAAGGTTCAAGGTTAGCTTCTTTAGTATCTTACTGCCTAACTTAGCTCGCTTATTGAGCTGTTATATACACTGTCTGGAGAGTCTTTTCTTCTCTCCCTTCTTATTCCTCCTCCTCCCTTCTTCATATGTTGTGTGTTTTGTTCTGTGCTCTTTTTAGGGGTGCTCCCATCTAGAGCAGTCCCTGTAGGATGCCCTGTAGAGGTGGTTTGTGGGAAGCAAATTCCCTCAGCTTTTGCTTGTCTGGGAATTGTTTGATCCCACCATCATATTTAAATGATAGTCGTGCTGGATACAGTATCCTTGGTTCAAGGCCCTTCTGTTTCATTGCATTAAGTATATCATGCCATTCTCTTCTGGCCTGTAGGGTTTCTGTTGAGAAGTCTGATGTTAGCCTGATTGGTTTTCCTTTATAGGTGACCTTTTTCTCTCTAGCTGCCTTTAAAACTCTTTCCTTGTCCTTGATCCTTGCCATTTTAATTATTATGTGTCTTGGTGTTGTCCTCCTTGGATCCTTTCTGTTGGGGGTTCTGTATAATTCCATGGTCTGTTCGATTATTTCCTCCCCCAGTTTGGGGAAGTTTTCAGCAATTATTTCTTCAAAGACACTTTCTATCCCTTTTCCTCTTTCTTCCTCTTCTGGTATCCCTATAATACGAATGTTTTTCCTTTTGTATTGGTCACATATTTCTCTTAGTGTTGTTTCATTCCTGGAGATCCTTTTATCTCTCTCTATGTCAGCTTCTATACGTTCCTGTTCTCTGGCTTCTATTCCTTCAATGGCCTCTTGCATCTTATCCATTCTGCTTATAAATCCTTCCAGGGATTGTTTCACTTCTGTGATCTCTTTCCTGACATCTGTGATCTCCTTCCGGACTTCATCCCACTGCTCTTGCATTTTTCTCTGCATCTCATCCCACTGCTCTTGCATTTTTCTCTGCATCTCATCCCATTGCTCTTGCATTTTTTTCTGCATCTCTGTCAGCATGTTCATGATTTTTATTTTGAATTCTTTTTCAGGAGGACTAGTTAGGTCTGTCTCCTTCTCAGGTGTTGTCTCTGTGATCTTTGTCTGCCTGTAGTTTTGCCTTTTCATGGTGATAGAGATAGTCTGCAGAGCTGGTACAAGTGACCGCTGGAAGAGCTTCCCTTCTTGTTGGTTTGTAGCCTTTTCCTGGGAGAATAGCGACCCCTAGTGGCTTGTGCTGGGCAGCTGTGCGCAGACAGGGCTTCTGCTTCCTGCCCAGTTGCTTTGGGGTTTATCTCCACTGTTGCTGTGGGCTTGGCCTGGCTGGGGCTGTTCCTCCAAAATGGTGGAGCCCCGTTAGAGGGGGAGCAGCCAGGAGACTATTTATCTCCGTAAGGGGCCTCTGTGCTCCCTGCTGCCCAGGGGGTTAGAGTGCCCAGAGATCCCCAGATTCCCTGCTTCTGGTCTAAGTGACCTGTCCTGCCCCTTTAAGATTTCCAAAAAGCACTCTCCAAACCAAAACAACAACAGCAACAATGAGAGAGGGAACAGAAAGGAAAAAAAAAAGAAAAAACACGCGATTTTTTTTTTTTTTTCCTCAGGTGCCGGTCCCAGGCACCCGCGCACTGGTCCTGCTGCCCTGTCTCCCTAGCACCAGGGTCCCTGTCCTTTCAAGGCTTCCAAAAAGCACCCACCCACCGGTCCCGCAGGGAAGGAACGCTCAATATTCTTGGTCCTCAGGCACTGGTCCCACGCACCCGCTCACCAGTCCCGCCGCCCTGCCTCCCTAGCACCGGGGTCCCTGTCCCTTCAAGGCTTCCAAAAAGCACTCGGCAAAAAGAGAGAAAAAAAAAGGGGAAAAACGCGCGATTTCTTCCGTCCTCAGGTGCTGGTCTCAGGCACCCACCCACCGGTCCCACAGGGAAAAATGCGGGATATTCTTTGTCCTCAGGTGCCGGTCCCAGGCACCCGCTCACCAGTCCCGCCGCCCTGCCTCCCTAGCACCGGGGTCCCTGTCCCTTTTAGGCTTCCAAAAAGCACTCGCAGAAAAGAGAAAAAAAAAAGGGGAAAAACGCGCGATTTCCTCTGTCCTCAAGTGCCGGTCTCAGGCACCCGCCCACCGGTCCCGCAGGGAAAAACGGGGGATATTCTTTGTCCTCAGGCGCCGGTCCCAGCCACCCGCTCACCAGTCCCGCCACCGTGCCTCCCTAGCACTGGGGTCCCCGTCCCTTCAAGGCTTCCAAAAAGCGCTTGCCAAAAAGAGAAAAAAAAAAAAAAGGGGAAAAACGCGCGACCTCCTCCGTCCTCAGGCACCGGTCCCAGGCACCCGCCCCCAGGTCTCGCAGGGAGAAACGCGGGATATTCTTTGTCCTCCGGCGCCGTTCCCAGGCACCTCCTCACCGGTCCCGCCACCCTGCCTCCCCAGCAACGGGGGCCCGTCCCTCTAAGGCTTCCAAAAAGCGCTCGCCAAAAAAAAAAAAAAAACTGCTCCGGTTTCTCTCCACCCGCCGGGAGCCGGGGGGAGGGGCGCTCGGGTCCCGCCGGGCTGGGGCTTGTATCTTACCCCCTTCACAAGGCGCTGGGTTCTTGCAGGTGTGGATGTGGTCTGGATGTTGTCCTGTGTCCTGTGGTCTCTATTTTAGGAAGATTTTTCTTTGTTATATTTTCATAGCTCTATGTGTTTTTGGGAGGAGATTTCCACTGCTCTACTCACGCCGCCATCTTGGCTCCCCCCCTATTTTTAGATTTTTGAGGAACCTCCATACTGCTTTCCACAATGGTTGAACTAATTTACATTCCCACTAGCAGTGTAGGAGGGTTCCCCTTTCTCCACATCCTCCACAACATTTGTTGTTGTTTGCTTTTGGATGATGGCCATCCTTTCTGGTATGAGGTGATATCTCATTATGGTTTTAATTTGCATTTCTCTGATGATTAGCGATGTGGAGCATCGTTTCAATGGCCTGTTGGTCATCTGAATTTCTTCTCTGGAGAAATGTCTGTTCAGATCCTCTGCTCATTTTTTAATTGGATTATTTGCTTTTTGTTTGTTGAGGTGCATGAGCTCTTTATGTATTTTTGCTGTCAACCCTTTATCGGATATGTCATTTATGAATATATTTTTCCATACTGTAGGATGTCTTTTTATTCTATTGATAGTGTTCTTTGTTGTGCAGAAGCTTTTCAGCTTGATATAGTCCTACTTGTTCATTTTTGCTTTTGTTTCCCTTGCCTGGGGAGATATGTTCATGAAGAAGTTGCTCCTCATGGTTATCTCCAAGAGATTTTTGCCTATGATTTTTCTAATAGTTTTATGGTTTCATGACTTACATTTAGGTCTTTGATCCATTTTGAGTTTACTTTTTTGTATGGAGTTAGACAATGATCCAGTTTCATTCTCTTGCATGTAGCTGTCCAGTTCTGCCAACACCAGCTGTTGAAAAGGCTGTCATTTCTCCTTTGTATATCCATAGCTCCTTTATTGTATATTAATTGACAATATGTTTGGGTTAATATCTGGACTCTCTATTCTATTCCACTGGTTTGTGCATCTGTTCTTATGCCAGTACCAAATTGTCTTGATTACTGTGGCTTTGTAGTAGACCTTGAAACTGGGAATCAAGAGCCCCCCTGCTTTATTCTTCCTTCTCAGGATTGCTTTGGCTATTCAGGGTCTTTTGTGGTTCCATATGAATTTTAAAACTATTTGTTTCGGTTTCTTGAAGAATGTTGTTGGTATTTTAATAGGGATTGCATTGAATCTGTAGATTGCTTTAGGCAGGATGGCCATTTTTACAATATTAATTCTTTCTAGCCAAGAGCATGGGATGAGCTTCCATTTATTAGTGCCATCTTTAATTTCTCTTAAAAGTGTCTTGTAGTTTTTAGGGTATAGGTCTTTCACTTCTTTGGTTAGGTTTATTCCTAGGTATTTTATTCTTTTTGATGCAATTGTGAATGGAATTGTTTTCCTGATTTCTCTTTCTGCTAGTTCATTGTTAGTGTATAGGAAAGCCACAGATTTCTGTGTATTAATTTTGTATCCTGCAACTTTGCTGAATTCCAATATTAGTTCTAGTAGTTTTGGAGTGGATTATTTAGGGTTTTTTATGTACAATATCGTGTCATCTGCAAATAGTAGCAGTTTGACTTCTTTGTTACCAATCTGGGTGCCTTGTATTTCTTTGTTTTGTCTGATTGCCATGGCTAGGACATTCGGTACTATCTTCAACAACAGTGGGGGACTGTGGGCATCTCTGTCTTGTTCCTAATCTTAAGTGAAAAGCTTTCAGCTTTTCACTGTTAAGTATGATGTGGTGGTGGGTTTGTCATATATGGCCTTTATTATGTTGAGGTACTTGCCCTCTATACCCAATTTGTTGAGAGTTTTTATCACGAATGGTTGTTGAATTTTGTCAAATGCTTTTTCAGCATCTATGGAGACGACCATGTGGTTTTTGTCCTGTTTGTTGATGTGGTGGATGATGTTGATGGATTTTTCAAATGTTGTACCATCCTTACAGCCTTGTGATGAATCCCACTTGGTCATGGTGTATGACCCTCTTGATGTATTTTTGAATTCTGTTTGCTAATATTTTGTTGAGTATTTTTGCATCTATGTTCTTCAGTGATATTGGTCTGTAATTTTCTTTTTTTGTGGTGTCTCTGCCTGGTTTTGGTATTAGAGTGATGCTGGCTTCATAGAATGAGTTTGGAAGTATTCCCTCCTCTTCTAATTTTTGGAAATCTTTAAGGAGAATGGATATTATGTCTTTTGTTTATGTCTGATAAAATTCAGCAGGGAATCCATCTGGCCTGGAGGATTTTTGTTGGGTAGTTTTTTGATTACGGATTCAATTTCATTGCTGGTAATTGGTCTGTTTAGATTATCTGTTTCTTCTTTGGTTAGTCTTGGGAGGTTGTATTTTTCCAGGAAGTTGTCCATTTCTTCTATGTTATCCAACTTGTTAGCATATAATTTTTCATAGTATTCTCTAATAATTCTTTTTATTTCTGTGGGGTCCGTCATGATCTTTCCTTTCTCATTTCTGATTCTGTTTATGTTTGTAGATTCTCTTTTTCTCTTAATAAGTCTGGATAGGGATTTATCTGTTTTGTTTATTTTCTCAACGAGCCAGCTCTTGGTTTTGTTGATTTTCTCTATTGTTTTATTATTCTCAATTTTATTTATTTCTTCTCTGATCTTTATTATGTCCCTCCTTCTGTTGACTTTGAGCCTCATTTGTTCTTCTTTTTCCAATCTCAATAATTGTGACTCTAGACTGTTCATTAGAGATTGGTCTTCCTTCTTTAAATAGGCCTGGATTGCTATATACTTTCCCTATTAGAACTGCCATCGCTGCGTCCAACAGAAGTTGGGGCATTGTGCTGTTGTCATTTTTCTGCATATATTGCTTGATATCTGTTTTAATTTGGTCATTGATTCATTGATTATTTAGGAGCATGTTGTTAAGCCTGCATGTGTTTGTGATCCTTTTTATTTTCTTTGTACAATTTATTTCTAGTTTTATACCTTTTTGATGTGAGAAGTTCGTTGGTAGAATTTCAAACTTTTTAAATTTACTAGGCCTCTTTTCATGGCCTAGTATGTGGTCTATTCTGGAAAATGTTCCATGTGAACTTGAGAAGAATGTGTATACGGCTGCTTTTGGGTGTAGAGTTCTGTACATCTCTGTTAGGTCCATCTGTTCTAGTATGTTGGTCAGTGCCTCTGTGTCCTTACTTATTTTCTGTCTGGTTGATCTGTCCTTTGGAGTGAGTGGTAGGTTGAAGTCTCCTAAAATGAATGTATTGCATTCTATTTCCTCCTTACGTTCTGTTAGTGTTTTTTTTTCACATATTTTGGTGCTCCTGTGTTGGTTGCTTATATATTTATAATGGTTATATCCTCTTGTTGGACTGACCCCTTTATCATTATATCATGTCCTTCTTTATCTCTTGTCACTTTCTTCGTTTTGAAGTCTATTTTGTCTGATACAAGTACTGCAACACCTGCTTTTCACTCCCTATTGTTTGCATGAAGTATCTTTTTCCATCCCTTCTCTTTTAGTCTCTTTATGTCTTTGCATTTGAGGTGAGTCTCTTGTAAGCAGTGTATAAATGGGTCTTGCTTTTTTACCCATTCTATTACTCTGTGTGTTTTGATTGGTCCAGTTACATTTAGGGTGTTTATTGATAGATGTGTACTTATTGCCATTACAAGATTCAGATTCGTGGTTATCAAAGGTTCAAGGATAGCTTCTTTACTATCTGTCTAACTTAACTCTCTTATTAACTATTATAAACACAGTCTGATGATTCTTTATTTCTCTCCCTTCTTATTCTTCCTCCTCCTTTATATGTTAGGTGTTTAATTCTGTGCTCTTTTGTGTTTCCTTTGACTCTTTTTGTGGATAGTTGATTTTATTTTTTGTCTTTAGTTAGTATATGGTTGGTCTACTTTCTTTGCTGTGATTTTACTTTCTCTGTTGACATCTATTAAGCCTTAGGAGTGCTCCCATCTAGAGCAGTCCCTTTAAAATATCCTGTAGAGGCGTTTTGTGGAAGGCTGATTCCCTCAATTTTTGCTTGTCTGGGAATTGTTTAATTCCCTCCTTCAAATTTAAATGACAGTCATGCTGGATACAGTATTCTTCTTCAAGGCCCTTCTGTTTCATTGCATTAAATATGTAATGCCAATCTCTTCTGGCCTGTAAGGTTTCTGTTGAGAAATCTGAAGATAGCCTGATGGGTTTTCCTTTGTAGGTGATCTTTTTTCTCTCTCTGGCTGCCATTAATACTCTGCCCTTGTCTTTGACCTTTGCCATTTTAATTATTATATGTCTTGGTATTGTTCTCCTTGGATCCCTTGTTTTGGGAGATCTGTGGGCTTCCATGTTCTGAGAGAATGTTTTTTCCTTCCCCTGCTTGGGGAAGTTTTCAGCAATTATTTCTTCAAAGACACTTTCTATTTCTTTCTTTCTTTTTTTTTTTTTGAGAGGGCATCTCTCATATTTATTGATCAAATGGTTGTTAATAACCATAAAATTCTGTATAGGGGACTCAATGCACAGTCATTAATCAACCCTAAGCCTATATCTCAACAGTCTCCAATCTTCTGAAGCATAACAAACAAGTTCTTACATGGTGAACAAGGACTTACATAGTGAATAAGTTATTACATGGTGAAAAGTGCAAGGGCAGTCATATAACAGAAACTTTCAGTTTTGATTACGCATCATGAACTATAAACAATTAAGTCAGATATGATTATTTGTTTGATTTTTATACTTGATTTATATGTGAATCCCCCATTTCTCCCTTATTACTTTATTATTATTATTATTTTTTAAATAAAATGCTGAAGTGGTAGGTAGATGCAAGATAAAGGTAGAAAACATAATTTAGTGCTGTAAGAGGGCAAATGTAGGTGATCAGCTCTGTGCCTATAGAGTAAGTATTAATCCAAGCTAGACAAGGGCAACAAAACATCCATGAATGCAGAAGATTTCTCTCAAAACAGGGGGCGTGAGGTTCTAAGCCTCACCTCTGTTGATCCCCAATTCCTCACCTGATGGCCCCCCTGCAACTGTGCATGTCTTAGGTTGCTCCTACCTTGAGGAATCTTACCCATCTCTGGCTAACCAGTCATCTTCTGGGGCCATACAGGGAAATGTAAAGTTGGTGAGAGAGAAGCAATATTCTTTGAAAAGGTTAGCTTTTTATTTCTTTGCAGATTTATGCCCTGTGGCTTCTATGCCCAGCATTTGTCTTGAGGTATCTTTACCACTTGGAAGAATTATGATACTCGGCAATTTTCGATATGAGGCACTAATTCTACTAAAGGGTTGTAATTAGGAAGGAAGAAGAAAAGCTATAGAAGTAGCAGATGTAAGAAAACATGGGAAGATTGATTATTTCTTTGACATATCTTCCTGTAGAGTAACATAAGCATGTATAGGTTTTAAACCACTAATTAAATTGCACACATACATTAACATAATAAGAATACAGCTACATAACAAAAGCAGACCTACAATTACCAGCCATATCCAGTGAAACCAAGAAAACCTGTTAGGTACCCTAGGCATTTGTGAAAACTTATCAATGATATGATGGATATTGGCTAACTGAATTTGAATAGTTTGAGAAAAATCAGACAGATTAAAACAACACATTCCTGGGAACTGTTCACATTCCATATGTTCTTTTAACAGTAGATAATCTATAGTTGCACGATTTTGGAGCACTGCAACTTGCACTTCTCCTAATTCTTGGTTGAGTTCTGACAGTATAGATCCAGTCAAATTTGTTGTTTTACTGTATGCACAGGCCAGCTTAGATATCTCCTTCTTCATTCCAGTGGCAAGTCCAGGAACCGGTGGGATGACTGCAGCTACAACTGCAGCCAAGCCACGAACTTTGTTGAAGTTTTTTGAGGTTCATCTTCTGGAATGACTCATCCAGAGGATGTTGATGTTGGAAGTTCTTCTTCATATCATATCTTAATATGTTTTCTGTGTAGCCAAATTAAGCTTTGATCCTCTGTATAAACACAAACAAACCCTTTGCCCACACTTTGATATGACCTTTATACCATTGTGAAGAACCTATTGGAGATCACCACACAGGAATTGCTTTTTTTTTAAGAGAAAGGAATATTATCAGAAAAAATGTACTTCCACAGCTGATCATCTGACACCCTTTGAAAGATCAAAATTAAGGATATGTAAAGCGTGCATTAATCATTGATTTGCAGTTAGTTTTATCCTATCAGGGAGTAATCCCCGTTTTCTTTCTCTTTTTTTTGTTATCATTAATCTACAGTTACATGAAGAATATTATGTTTACTAGGCTCTCCCCTATACCAAGTCCCCCCCACAAACCCCATTACAGTCACTGTCCATCAGCATAGCAAAATGTTGTAGAATCACTACTTGTCTTCTCTATGTTGCACAGCCCTCCCCTTTCTCCCACCCCCCCATTATGCATGCTAATCATAATACCCCCTTTCTTCTTCACCCCCCTTATCCCTACCCACCCACCCATCCTCCCCAGTCCCTTTCCCTTTGGTACCTGTTAGTCCATTCTTGGGTTCTGTGATTCTGCTGCTGTTTTGTTCCTTCAGTTTCTCCTTTGTTCTTATACCCACAGATGAGTGAAATCATTTGGTATTTCTCTTTCTCCACATGGCTTATTTCACTGAGCATAATACTCTCTAGCTCCATCCTTGTTGTTGCACATGGTAGGATTTGTTTTCTTCTTATGGCTGAGTAATGTTCCATTGTGTATATGTACCACATCTTCTTTATCCATTCATCTACTGATGGACACTTAGGTTGCTTCCATTTCTTGGCTATTGTAAATAGTGCTGCGATAAACATAGGGGTGCATCTGTCTTTTCAAAACTGGAGTGCTGCATTCTTAGGGTAAATTCCTAGGAGTGGAATTCCTGAGTCAAACAGTAAGTCTACTGTGAGCATTTTGAGGAACCTCCATACTGCTTTCCACAATGGTTGAACTAATTTACATTCCCACCAGCAGTGTAGGAGGGTTCCCCTTTCTCCACAACCTCGTCAACATTTGTTGTTGTTTGTCCTTTGGATGGTAGCCATCCTTACTAGTGTGAGGTGATATCTCATTGTGGTTTTAATTTGCATTTCTCTGATGACAAGTGATGTGGAGCATCTTTTCATGTGTCTGTTGGCCGTCTGAATTTCTATTTTGGAGAACTGTCTGTTCAGTTCCTCTGCCCATTTTTTAATTGGATTATTTGTTTTTTGTTTGTTGAGGTGGGTGAGCTCTTTATATATTTTGGAAGTCAAGCTTTTATCGGATCTGTCATTTACAAATATATTCTCCCATACTGTAGGGTAACTTTTTGTTTTATTGATGGTGTCTTTTGCTGTACAGAAGCTTTTCAGCTTAATATAGTCCCAGTTGTTCATTTTTGCTGTTGTTTTCCTTTCCCGGGGAGATATGCTCAAGAAGAGGTCACTCATGTTTATGTCTAAGAGATTTTTGCCTATGTTTTTTTCTAAGAGTTTTATGGTTTCCTGACTTACTTTCAGGTCTTTGACCCATTTCGAATTTACTTTTGCGTATGGGGTTAGACAGTGGTCCACTTTCATTCTCTTACGTGTAGCTGTCCAGTTTTGCCAGCACCATCTGTTGAATAGACTGTCATTTCCCCATTGTATGTCCATGGCTCCTTTACCAAATATTAATTGACCATATATGTTTGGGTTAATGTCTGGATTCTCTAATCTGTTCCACTGGTCTGTGGCTCTGTTCTTGTGCCAGTACCAAATTGTCTTGATTACTATGGCTCTGTAGTAGAGCTGGAAGTTGGGGAGTGAGATCCCCCCCCACTTTATTCTTTCTTATCAGGATTGCTTTGGCTATTCGGGGTCGTTGGTGTTTCCATATGAATTTTTGAACTATTTTTCCAGTTCACTGAAGAATGTTGCTGGTAATTTGATAGGGATTGCATCAAATGTGTATATTGCTTTGGGCAGGATGGCCATTTTGACAATAATAATTCTTCCTAGCCAAGAGCATGAGATGAGTTTCCATTTGTTAGTGTCCCCTTTAATTTCTCTTAAGAGTGACTTGTAGTTTTAAGTGTATAGGTCTTTCACTTCTTTGGTTAGGTTTATTCCTACATATTTTATTCTTTTTGATGCAATTGTGAATGGAGTTGTTTTCCTGATTTCTCTTTCTATTGGTTCATTGTTAGTGTATAGGAAAGCCACAGATTTCTGTGTGTTAATTTTGTATCCTGCAACTTTGCTGTATTCCAATATCAGTTCTAGTAATTTTAGAGTAGAGTCTTTAGGGTTTTTTTATGTACAATATCATGTCATCTACAAATAGTGACAGTTTAACTTCTTTACCAATCTGGATTCCTTTTATTTCTGTGTTTTGTCTAATTGCCATGGCTAGGACTTCCACTACTATGTTAAATAACAGTGGGGAGAATGGGCATCCCTGTCTTGTTCCCCATCTCATAGGAAAAACTTTCAGCTTCTTGCTGTTCAGTATGATGTTGGCTGTGGGTTTATCATATATGGCCTTTATTATGTTGAGGTACTTGCCCTCTATACCCATTTTGATGAGAGTTTTTATCATGAATGGATGTTGAATTTTGTAAAATACTTTTTCAGCATCTATGGAGATGGTCATGTGGTTTTTGTCCTTTTTGTTGATGTGGTGGATGATGTTGATGGATTTTCGAATGTTGTACCATCCTTGTATCCCTGGGATGAATCCCACTTGGTCATGGTGTATGATCCTTTTGATATATTTTTGAATTCGGTTTACTAATATTTTATTGAGTATTTTTGCATCTACATTCATCAGGGATATTGGTCTCTAATTTTCTTTTTTGGTGGGTTCTTTGCCTTTTTTTGTATTAGGGTGATGTTGACTTCATAGAATGAGTTTGGGAGTATTCCCTCCTCTTCTATTTTTTGGAAACCTTTAAGGAGAATAGGTATTATGTCTTCTCTGTATGTCTGATAAAATTCCGAGGTAAATCTGTCTGGCCCAGGGGTTTTGTTTTTGGGTAGTTTTTTGATTACCATTTCAATTTCTTTGCTTGTAATTGGTTTGTTAAACTTTTGTGTTTCTTCCTTGGTCAGTCTTGGAAGGTTGTATTTTTCTAGGAAGTTGTCCATTTCTTCTAGGTTTTCCAGCTTGTTAGCATATAGGTTTTCATAGTAGTCTTTAATAATTCTTTGTTTTTCTGTGGAGACTCTCGTGATTTTTCCATTCTTATTTCTGATTCTGTTGATGTGTGTTGATTTTCTTTTTCTCTTAATAAGTTTGACTAGAGGATTATCTATTTTGTTTATTTTCTCAAAGGAACAGCTCTTGGTTTCATTGATTTTTTCTATTGTTTTATTCTTCTCAATTTTTTTTTATTTCTTCTCTGATCTTTATTATGTCCCTCCTTCTGCTGACTTTAGGCCTCATTTGTTCTTCTTTTTCCAGTTTCGGTAATTGTGATGTTAGACTATTCAGTTGGGATGGTTCTTCCTTCTTTAAAAATGCCTGGATCTCTATATACTTTCCTCTGAAGACTGCTTTCACTGCGTCCCACAGAAGTTGGGGTTTTGTGTTGTTGTTGTCACTTTTTTCCATATATTCCTTGATCTCTATTTTAATTTGTTTGTTGATCCATTGATTATTTAGGAGCATGTTGCTAAGCCTCCATGTGCTTGTGAGCCTTTTTGTTTTCTTTGTACAGTTTATTTCTAGTTTTATATCTTTGTGGTCTGAAAAGTTGGTTGGTAGGATTTCAGTCTTTTGGAATTTACTGAGGTTCTTTTTGTGGCCTAGTATATGGTCTATTCTGGAGAACATTCCATGTGCACTTGAGAAGAATGTGTATCCTGTTGCTTTTGGATGTAGAGTTCTATAGATGTCTATTAGGTCCATCTGTTCTAGTGTATTGTTCAGTGTCTCTCTGTCCTTACTTATTTTCTGCCCAGTGGATCTATCCTTTGGGGTGAGTGGCATGTTGAACTCTCCTAAAATGAATGCATTGCATTCTATTTCCTCCTTTAGTTCTGTTAGTGTTTGTTTCACATATGCTGGTGCTCCTGTGTTGGGTGCATATATATTTAGAATGGTTATATCCTCTTGTTGGACTGAGCCCTTTATCATTATGTAATGTCCTTCTTTATCTCTTGTTACTTTCTTTGTTTTGAAGTCTATTTTGTCTGATACTAGTACTGCAACCCCTGCTTTCTTCTCTCTTTTGTTTGCCTGAAATATGTTTTTCCATCCCTTGACTTTTAGTTTGTGCATGTCTTTGGGTTTGAGGTGAGTTTCTTGTAAGCAGCATATAGATGGTTCTTGCTTTTTCATCCATTCTCTTACTCTGTGTCTTTTCATTGGTGCATTCAGTCCATTTACATTTAGGGTGACTATTGAAAGATATGTACTTACTGCCATTGTAGGCTTTAGATTCATGGTTACCAAAGGTTCAAGGTTAGCTTCTTTAGGATCTTGCTGCCTAACTTAGCTCACTTATTGAGCTGTTATATACACTGTCTGGAGATTCTTTTCTTCTCTCCCT
Organism: Manis javanica; assembly: GCF_040802235.1. Lineage (NCBI taxonomy): Eukaryota > Metazoa > Chordata > Mammalia > Pholidota > Manidae > Manis > Manis javanica. The sequence continues at coordinate 97,068,322 of NC_133157.1, read as the reverse complement.
TCTTATTCCTCCTCCTCCATTCTTTATATGTTGGTCATTTTATTCTGTGCTCTTTCATGTTTCCTTTAAATTGCTTTTAGTGGGTAGTTGATTTTATTTTTTGCCTTTAGTTAGTATTTGGTTGGTCTGCTCTCTTTGCTGTGATTTTATTTTCTCTGGTGACATCTGTTTAGTCTTAGGAGTGCTCCTGTCTAGAACAGTCCCTCTAAAATACCCTGTAGAGGTGGTTTGTGGGAAGCAAATTCCCTCAACTTTTGCTTGTCTGGGAATTGCTTAATCCCTCCTTCATATTTAAATGATAATCATGCTGGATACAGTATCCTTTGTTCAAGGCCCTTCTGTTTCATTGCATTAATTATATCATGCCATTCTCTTCTGGCCTGTAAGGTTTCTGTTGAGAATTCTGATGATAGCCCAATGGGTTTTCCTTTATAGGTGACCTTTTCTCTCTAGCTGCCTTTAAAACTCTTTCCTTTTCCTTGATCTTTATCATTTTAATTATTATGTGTCTTGGTGTTGTCCTCCTTGGGTCCTTTCCGTTGGGAGTTCTGTGTATTTCCGTGGTCTGTTCAATTATTTCCTCCCCCAGTTTGGGGAAGTTTTCAGCAATTATTTCTTCTAAGACGCTTTCTATCCCTTTTTCCCTCTCTTCTTCTTCTGGTACCCCTATAATATGGATATTGTTCCTTTTGGATGGTCACACAGTTCTCTTAATATTGTTTCTTTCCTGGAGATCCTTTTATCTCTCTCTTTGTCACCTTCTATGCATTCCTGTTCTCTGGTTTCTTTTCCATCAATGGCCTCTTGCATCTTATCCATTCTGCTTATAAATCCTTCCAGAGTTTGTTTCACTTCTGTAATCTCCTTCCTGGCATCTGTAATCTCCCTCCAGACTTCATCCCTTAGCTCTTGTATATTTCTCTGCATCTCCATTAGCATGTTTATGATTTTTATTTTGAATTCTTTTTCAGGAAGACTGGTTAGGTCTGTCTCCTCTGGTGTTGTCTCTGTGATCTTTGTCTACCTGTAGTTTTGCCTTTTCATGGTGATAGAGATAGTTTGGAGAGCTGGCATGAGTGGTGGCTGGAAGAACTTCCCTTCTTGTTGGTTTGTGGCCTTCCTTTCCTGGGAGAACAGCGACCTCTAGTGGCTTGTGCTGAGCAGCTGCATGCAGAAAGGGCTTCTGATCCTTGCCCAGCTGCTATGGAGCTTATCTCTGCTGTTGCTGTGGGCGTGGCCTTCCTTGGGCTGCTGCCCTGACATGGTTGAGCTACATTGGAGGTGGAGCGGCTGGGAGGCTCTTTATCTCCATGAGGGGCCTCCATGCTCCCTGCTCCCCAGGGGGTTAGAGTGCCCAGAGATCCCCAGATTCCCTGCTCCTGAACTAAGTGTCCCAGTATTCTTCCATTGGTCTGTGAGGTCCCTGTCCCCTTAAGACTTCCATAAAGCACTTGCTTTTCTTTGTCCCTGGTGCAACGTCTGCAGGGACCCGCTCACAGGTCTTACTGTCTTGTTTTCCTAGTTTCCAACCCCCCACACATGCACTGTGTCTGCGCTCTGGTGCAGATGGCTGGGGTGGGTATTTAGCAGTCCTGGGCTCCCTCTCCCTCCCCTCTCTGACTCCTCTCCTCACTCCGGGAGCTGGGGTGTGAGGTGCTCGGGTCCTGCCGGGCTGGGGCTTGTATCTTACCCCCTTCACGAGGCGCTGGATTCTCGCAGATGTGAATGTGGTCTGGCTGTTGTCCTGTGTCTGCTGGTCTCTCTTTTAGTAAGAGTTTTCTTTGTTGTATTTTCAAAATATATAAGGTTTTGGGAGGAGTTTTTTGCTGCTCTACTCAAGCTGCCATTTTGGCTCCGCCCTCTATTTCTTTTTAACTCTCTTCTTCTTCTGGTATCCCTATAATTCAAATATTGTTCCATTTGATTTGGTCAAAAAGTTCTCTTAATATTCTTTCATTCCTAGAGTTCCTTTTATCTCTCTCTGCCTCAGCTTCTCTGTATTTCTGTTCTTTGATTTCTATTCCATTATAAGTACCTTGTCCAATATGCTCTTAAGAACTTCTATTGATTGTTTAATTTCTGTAATCTCCCTCTGGACTTCATTGCTTAGTTCTTGCATATTTCTCTGCAGGTCCATCAGCATGGTTATGACTTTTATTTTGAATTCTTTTTCAGGAAGATTGATTATATAACTATCTCACTAGGCCCTCTCTCAAGCATTGTCGAGTGATTTTTGACTGCACCAGATTGTTCTGCCTTTTCCTGGTGATAGAAGTGGTTGCAGGTAGGTGGTGCATGTGTCAGCTGGGAGAACAAAGTCCCTTCCTGCTTGATGGTCACCTTGACCTTCTCTGCTGCCTGTGTCAATTACCCCCACACAGGGAGCAGTCTCTGGGATCAGCTGAGCTGCCATGGGTGGGGCAACCCTTGGGATAACCTAGGGCCCTGAGGGGTTTCCAAATGTCCAGGTGTGTTCTCCTGGGAGAACAGTTCCCCTTCATGCCTACTGGACCTTGCTCCAGCTTTCCCTGTCTGTACTGGGCAGTTGCACACTGGCTGCAGCCTCTGGGTCTGTCCCAGTGAGCTGCACTCTGGGAAAGGACTCTGTATGGTTGCTGTGGGTTGGCTGTTCTCCAGCTGCTCCACAGCTGAGGTGGGTCAACCAGTTTGTTTGCAGTACCAGCAGGGGGGTGGGAATGAATGGCAGGCTGCTTATTGCCATGAGGGGCTACAGGGCTGCATTAACCCCTAGCGTGTTTGGGTGCCTGAAGTTTCTTAAGATTCCCAGTCTGCTGGGCTGAGTGTACCAGGACAATTTTGCCCAGCTGTTAAGCCCTTGCCCCTTTAAGACTTTAAAAAAGTGCCTGCTTTTCTTTTGTCCCAGGGGAGCCAGTTTTGGGGATCAGCTCACAGTCTCCATCTCAGATTTTACTTTTCTGTTTCTCTAATATCCAGTACACATGCGATGTGTGTCTCTGCTCCCAGTGCAAATTACTATGGCTGGTTATTTAGTAGTCCTGTGCTTCCACTTCCCCCCCACTCTGATTCCTTTTCCCCCACTGGTGGGCTGGGGTGGGGGGAGTGCTCGGGTACCACTGGGTCATGGCTTTGTATCTTACCCTTTTCTTGAGATGCTGAGTTCCTGCAGATGTAGATGTAGCCTGGCTGTTGTATAGTATCTTCTGGCCTCTCTTTTAGGAATAGTTGCTTTAAAAAATATATAGAGAGAGAGGATTAAAAATGGCTGCATGAGAGGAGAGAAAGAGGCTTCCTCCTAAAACCATATACAAGTAGAAAATATAGTTGGTGCAACTAATTCCAAGAGAGCAACAGGAAAGAGGACTGCACCAGACTGCATATACCTGGAGAAAAGAGCAGACCTCAAGGAACAGGGCACCAATACTGCTCCTCTGTGACCCCCGCATTGCTTCAGGGGCTGAGCAGATCCAGAGAGTTGAGCTTCTGGATACTAGAGGGCACCATATACAAATATGATACACCAAAGGATTCTCCTCCAGAGTAAAATTACTATAACTACAGAGAAAGATTTTAATGACTTGGATATTACGATTCTTCCTGAAAGGGAGTTCAAAATAAAAGTCATCAACATGCTAATGGAAGTACAGAAAGATATCCAAGAATTCAGTAATGAATTCTGGTTGGAGATCCAAGCATTGAAGAGCACAATGGAGGCTATTAAAAGCAGATTGGATACAGTGGAAAATATGATAAATGAAATAGAAACTAGAGAAGAGGAATACAAAGAAGCTGAGGCACAGAGAGAAAAAAGGATCTCTAAGAATGAAAGAATATTGAGATAACTGTGTGACCAATCCAAACGGAACAATATTCGTATTATAGGGAAAACAGAAGAAGAAGAAGAGAGAGAATGGAATTGAAAGTGTCTTTGAGGAGGTGATTGTGAAAAACTTCCCCAATCTGGGGAAGGAGATAGTCTCTCAGGCCATGGAGATCCACAGGTCTCCCAAAACAAGGGACACACGGAGGGCAACACCAAGACATATAGTAATAAAATTGGCAAAGATCAAGGATAAGGACAGACAATTAAAAGGAACCAGAGAGAGAAATAAGATCACATGCAAAGGAAAACCCATCAGGCTAACATCACACTTCTCAGCAGAAACCTTACAGGCCAGAATGGAGTGGCATGATGTATTTAACTCAATGAAGCAGAAGGGCCTCAAACCAAGATTACTTTATCTGGCAAGATTATCATTTAAATTTGAAGGGGGAACTAAACGATTTCTAATAAGCAAAATCTGAGAGAATTTACCTCCCACAAACCATCTCTACAGTCTATTTTGGAGGGACTGCTATAGATGGAAGTGTTTCTAAGGTTTAAGAGCTGTCACCAGAGGTAATAAAACCACAGTAAAGAAAGTAGAAGAGCTAATTACTAAGCAAATGCAAAATTAAATTAACTATCCCAAAAGTCAATCAAGGGATACACAAAGAGTACAGAATATGATACCTAGTATATAAAGAATGGAGAAGAAAGGAAATGGAGGAGAAACAGAAAAGAGTCTTTAGATTGTGTTTGAAACAGCATATTAAGTGAGTTAAGTTAGACTCTTCTATGGTAAGGAAATTAACCTTGAACCTTTATTAAACATGAATCTAAAGCCTGCAATGGCAATAAGTACATACCTATCAATAATCACCCTAAATGTAAATGGACTGAACACACCAAGCAAAAGACAAAGAGTCACTGAATGAATATAAAAAACAAGACCCATCAATATGCTGCTTACAAGAGACTCACTTTAAATGAAAAGACATACACAGACTAAAAGTGAAGGGATGGGAAAAGATATTTCATGCAACAAATAGAGAGAAAAATGCAGGAGTTGCAGTACTTGTATCAGACAAAATAGACTTCAAAACAAAGAAAATAACAAGAGACAAGGAAGTCCATTACATAATGATAAAGCAGTCAATCCAATGAGGAGATTTAACCATTAAAAATATCTATGCTCCCAACACAGGAGCACCTACATATGTGAAACAAATACTAACAGAACTAAAAGGGGAAATAGAATGCAATGCATTCATTCTAGAAGATTTCAACACTCCACTCACTCTGAAGGACAGATCAACCAGACAGAAGATAAGTAAGGAGACAGAGGCACTGAACAACACAATAGAACAGATGGACCTAACACACACCTACAGAACTCTTCACCCAAAAGCAACAGAATACACATTCTTCTCAAGTGCACATGGAAGATTTTCAAGAATAGACAATATACTAGGCCACATGAAGAGCCCCAGTAAATTAAAAAAGATTGAAATTGTACCAACCAGTTTCTCAGACCACAAAGCTATGAAACTAGAAATAAATTATGCAAAGAAAATGAAAAATCCCACAAACACATGGAAACTTCAGAACATGCTCTTAAAAAACCAATGGATCAATGACCAAATAAAAACAGATATCAAGCAATATATGGAGACAAATGCCAACAATACTTCAACATCGCAAAATCCATGGGGCGCAGCCAAGGTTGTGGTAAGAGGAAAATACATTGCAATAAAGGCCTACCTCAGGAAAAAAGAACAATCCCATATAAGCAGTCTAAACTCACAATTAATAAAACAAGGAAAAGAACAACAAATGAGGCCCAAAGTCAGTAGAAGGAGAGACATAATAAAGATTAGAGCAGAAATAAATAAAAGTGAGAAGAGGAAAACAAAAGAAAGAATCAATGAAAGCAGGAGCTGGTTCTTCAAGAAAATAAACAAAATAGATAAACCTCAAGACAGACTTATCAAGAAAAAAAGAGAGTCTACACACATAAACAGAATCAGATATGAGATAGAAATATTCACTATGGACACCACAGAAATACAAAGAATTATTAGAGAATACTATGAAAAATTATATGCTGACAACTTGGATACTCTAGAAGAAATGGACAACTTCCTAGAAAAATACAACCTTCCAAGGTTGACACAGGAAGAAACAGAAAATCTGAGCACACCAATTACTAGCAATGAAATGGAACTGGTAATCAAAATCCTACCTAAGAACAAAACTCCTGGACCAGATGGCTTCACCACTGAATCTTATCAAACATTTAGTGAAGACCTACTAGCCATTCTCCTTAAAGATTTCCAAAAAATAGAAGAGGAAGGAATACTTCCAAACTGATTCTATGAAGCCAGCATCACTCTAATACCAAAACCAGGCAAAGACACCACAAAAAAAGAGAATTACAGACCAATATCCCTGAATGAACATAGATGCAAAAATAAACAAAAAAAAATTAGCAAACTCAATTCAAAAATACATAAAAAATATCATCCATCATGATCAGTAGGATTTATTCCAGGGATGCAAGGATGGTACAACATTTGAAAATCCATCAACATCATCCACCACATCAACAAAAAGAAGGACAAAAACCACATAATCATCTCCGTAGATGCTGCAAAGCATTTGACAAAATTCAGCATCCATTCATGATAAAACTCTCACAAAATGGATGCAGAGGGCAAGTACCTCAACATAATAAAGGCCATATACGACAAACCCACACTTAAGATCATACATAAAAGTGAGAAGCTGAAAGTTTTCCTTTAAGATCGAGAACAAGACAAGGATGCCCTCTCTCCCCACTTCTATTCAACATAGTACTGGAGGTCCTATCCCAGCAGACAACACAAAGAAATGAAAGGCATCCAGATTGGCAAGGATGAAGTGAAACTGTGCCTGTTTGCAGATGACATGATATTGTACATAAAAATCCCTAAAGAATCCCTTAAAAAACTACTAGGTCTAATATCTGAATTCAGCAAAGTTGCTGGATGCAAAATTAATACACAGAAATCTGTGGCATTCCTATACACTAACAATGAACTAGCAGAAAGAGAAATCAGGAAAACAATTCCATTCTCAATTGCATCAAAAAGAGTAAAATACCTAGGAATAAACCTAACCAAGGAAGTGAAAGACCTATACTCTGAAAACTACAAGACACTCATGAAAGAAATTAAAGAAGACACCAATAAATGGAAACACATCTTCTGCTCATGGATAGGAAGAATTAATATTGTCAAAATGGCCATCCTACCTAAAGCAATCTATAGATTCAATGCAATTCCTATCAATATACCAAAAGCATTCTTCAACAAACTAGAGAAAATCATCCTCAAATTCATATGGAACCACAATAGTCCTAGAATAAGAAAGCAATCCTGAAAAGGAAGAATAAAGCAGAGGGAATTACCCTCCCCAACTTCAAGCTCTACTACAAAGCCACAGTAATCAAGATAATTTGGTACTGACACAAGAACAGACCCATAGACCAATGAAAGAGACTAGTGAGCCCTGATATAAACCCAACCATATATGGTCAATTAATATATGATAAGGGAGGCATGGACATACAATGGGGAAATGACAGCCTCTTCAACAGGTGGTCAACAGTTGGCAAAACTAGACAAGTACATGCAAGAGAATGAAACTGGATTATTGTTTAACCCCATACACAAAAGTAAACTTGAAATGGATTAAAGACTTGAATGTAAGTCATGAAACCATAAAACTCTTAGAAGACAACATAGGCAAACATCTCTTGAATATAAGCATGAGCAACTTCCTGAACCCATCTCCTTGAGAAAGGGAAACAAAAGCAAAAATGAACTCACGGGACTACATCAAACTAAAAAGGTTTTGTACAACAAAGGACATTATCAACAAAACAAAAAGGCATCCTACTGTATGAGAGAATATATTTGTAAATGACATATGTGACAAGGGTTTAACATCCAAAATATATAAAGAACTTACACACCTCAACACCCAGAAAGCAAATAACTCGATTCACAAATGGGAAGAGGATATGAAGAGACAGTTCTCCAAAGAAGAAATTCAGACAGCCAACAGACACATGAAAAAATGTTCCACATCACTAATAATCAGGGAAATGCAAATTAAAACCACAATGAGATATCACCTCACACCAGTAAGGATGTCCAGCATCGAAAAGACTAAGAACAACAAATGCTAGTGAGCATGTGGAGAAAGGGGAACCTTCCTACACTGCTGGTGGGAATGTAAGCTAGTTCAACCATTGTGGAAAGCCATATGGAGGTTCCTCAAAAAACGAAAAATTGAAATACCATTTGACTCCAGAATCCAACTCCTTTGAATATATCCAAAGAATACAACTTCTCAGATTCAAAAAGACATATGCACCTCTATGTTTATAGCAGCTTTTTTTTGCCAAATGATTTCCCTCATTTGTGGAGTATAACAATGAAGCAAAACTGAAGGGACAAATTTTCTGCAGACTGAGAGACTGAAAGAATGAAGTAGTGGTTACGAAAGGGGAGGAGTGTGGGAGGGCAGATGGGGAGGGAGGGAGAAGGGACTGAGGGGTATTATGTTTAGTACACATGGTGTGGGGGATCACGGAGAGAACAGTGTATCACAGAGAAGGCACTTAGTGGATCTGTGGCATCTTGCTGCACTGATGGACAGTGACTGCATTGGGGTATGGATGGGGACTTGATAAATGGGTAAATGTAGTAATCATATTGTTTTTTCATGTGAAACTTTCATAAGAGTGTGTATCAATCATACCTTAATAAAAAATTTAAAAAGTGAATAAATAAATAAAATAAAAATATGTATGGTTTTGGGAGAGTTCCGCCGTCCTACTCACACTGCCATCTTGAGCCTCTCTCTCTGGTATCTTTTCAAAATCAAGTTTTAGTTTATTTCTTTATAGAAGTTGAGGTATTTTTAAACTGATAATGTCAATATTCATCCTACCTTTCTGTTTTCTAGTTCTTTACTTATTCCTTTATCTTGGGCTTAATTTTTCCTCTTGCCTTTGTTTGTATTTATCATTTCTATCTGATTGTACTTTTCCACTATTGTTTGAAAGAATTAGATCATTTAAATATTTTGATCATTGCCTTTGAAATTCTAATATGCATACTTCCTTCAAACAACATAATTAACTCCAGTCACCATCCCCTTTCTAAATTTATACATAAATGATATCCAGGCTTAAACTCTATGGAAATATTTTATGTTTTTAAATCCAACCAATTATCATTATTATACTTGTTTTAAATAGATAATATTTATTTTTTTATTTCCCACATTTTAAATTATTTGATTTATTCACAATTCTTTCTAGAATCCAAGAATTTCTTTTGGAGTTGTTTTTCTTTTTTGTGTTTATAAATTACATATTCTTCTAGTGAGGCTCTGTAGGTGATTGTTGGAGTTTTCAAAGGGTTAGTTGCACATTTTTTCCCTGCCCATGTTCTTACAGTTGAGAAAGAAATATTAGATAAATACAAAAGACACAGTATTTCCTTTACCTGCAAGAGAGGCTGTATAACAGTGGGCAAGAGTGATGCCCTGGAGGAGCTGAATAGCAGATATGCTTTCTGTGGGTAGCTCACTTCCAAATAATAAGAGGGATTCACTCTGTAAAGTTCTTTCTCTAGAATTTGCCTGAGTTTTCTTGGTTAAGGGACAGAGGGAGGTCTAGAGTTATACTAATAGATCCTTTAGGGAGAAGCTATCATAAGTGGTGTATCACAAATAATAATAAGCTCTCAGTTTTTGTTTAATTTCCTTAGCTTTAGAATGATTGCATTTTGAGAATGTAACTCTAGATTAACAGGTATTTTGTCTTACTATGCAGAAGATATTTTATTACTTTTTGTCTTTATTACTGCTGTTGAGAAGAAAGCAATTTTTATAGTTCATTGTAGGTAAACTGTACTTTTGGATACTTTTAAAATCATTTTTTCTTTCATGATTTGCACTTAGTCTGGATGTGTTCTTCTATTTATCCTGCTTTTGATACTTTGGACTTTTTAATGGAGAATGTGTGTTTTAAATTCTAGATAAACTTCAGCCACAATTAAGTATTGCTTATTCCTCATCAGAATGTTCCATTTACTTGCTCATTTCTTCATATTTTCTATCCCTTTTTGCTTTTTGGGTTACGTTTGATGCAGTTTTTATAGTCTTTAACTTCTTGTTAATTAAACCTCTTTTCATTTGTATTTAGTTGGCTAATTAGCATTCTTACCAGGTTTTAAATTTCACTGTGTGCATGTATATATATACATATACATGTAAATGTAAATAAACATATGTGATGTATATATGTATATACAATATGCATATTATATATATAATTTCTAGACAATCTATTTGTTTTTAATTTTGATATTTTGGAAGTCTTTTGTTCATGGATCTTTAGTTTGAGAAAGGCTTGGTGGAGACATCTCATCTCCAGTCCACCTGACATTGGCTGGGCCAACTCAACTAGGGCAGTAGTTTCTACATTTTTCTGTTTGTAGATTTTTCTCCACATAGGTAGCTCCATAGGGTAACTTGCCTTCTCCAGAGCATTATGTCTGAGTTCCAAGAAAGAGTATGCCAAGATACAGAAAGTGGACGCTGATTTATACGTATAATGCCCATCAAGATATAGAAAGTAGAAGGCGCATTATACTGCACTGCACAAGCAACCAGAGCACTGACTCCAGAGGGGGACTTTGACCCCGCATCACAGTGAAAGGAGAGGCAAACACTCTGAGCACATGTGTCAGACCACACATGAACTGGCATAAGGCTATTCATTCAAGACATTGAAAATCAGAGAAATCTAGAATAAAGGAAGTTGGTTTTAGAAGCTTAAGATGGACTGTTAGAATAGGTATAAACAGTGCTGGTAGTTTGACATAGTGACTGTGGAGGCTCACTTTGGGCTAGCTATATAAAGAGTGATGTACATCATTTTATGCAGCTTTATCTTTGCCAGAATGTTCCTCCCCCTTTTTGTCTTTTTGTGATATAGTCTACTGACCTTAGAACATAAGTGTTTATATATGTGTTATAAAAATATTTTATTTTCATTTTATCAAGAACATTTCAGTATCCTTAGGAACTCTGTGAATGTTTACTGATTAATTGGAGAAACATCAGCACAGACAGTATGCTGTGCCTTTCAAGAAGGACACTGATTGTTGAATGAGTGGAAAATAGCAACAAATAAAAATTTTACAGTAAAATTTTGTTTTGTCATGAAATACTTATAAAATTTTCTGTAGATTTGCTGCTAAAACTATTTGATATTTAAGAGTACAATTAAATTTTAGAGGTACAATTTCTTCCAGTCTGCCATTTTAAGGTCTTAAGAATGAACGGTTTTATGTTCTGATGAAATTTTCTAATTTCATTCTAGTCTGCCTTCTTTCACAATAGATCCTCTTGAGTTAGAAGTTCAAGTTCTAAGTTTCATTTTGGGCTTTATGTTTTCATTAGATTTAAAGATGACTTTGCACTTATCCTGCTGACAGAGTTTTAGAGACACAATTATAAGAAGGCAGTTGGTTACATGATCAGGGAAAGCAAAACAGGGCTTTGCTGCAATTTAAAGCTGAGCATCCTAAAAAGAGCTTTCTAGAAATGACTCATAACTAGTTTCCAACAGGGTTCCAGTCAGATGATGACAAAAATCTTTTAAGTCCCAAATATGGGCAAATGAATCCCAAATTGGCTTTGAATTATGTTTTTCCTGTTATTTGATTCATTCTGAAAGTCAGATAGTGTCGTCATTGTCTCTTTCAGAAGTAGCAAATACATCTAAACTTGGACATATGGAATTATTGTGCTTCTGGTGGATGAATTAATCTCCCCAGAGCTTGAAAACTTAAAAACTAAACTTTTGGCATATTTTCAGCTAGACTCTGAGGCATCAGACTAAGTGGATCTTAATTTAAATGCGTGGATATAAATCTAATAGAGAAGGCTTTTTATGCATATTATAAATTATTGGTGAACAGAGCATGAAATGTACTCTGAATTGTCCATTGAATACCCACATTCAGGTATTCAAAATGAAGTACTATGACTTGTTATGTATTCACTGCCTAACTGTTGTTTTTACAGAGGAAAAGGAGCACACATTTTCCATATGCTAATCTCACCAGGTAGAAAAGTATTTTGCAGATGCACTGGCAGATGAAGACTGTTTCTCCATGCACAATGACACTACTGTTCAAGTATTGTCCGGTTTGACTTTTATTTAGCCTCTTGCACTGTACATAATTTCACTCTTACATAATTCTTTGCTAATTTAATATCTTAAACTAATCATGTTCAAGATAAAATAGTCTCTCCCATTTCTCAGCCTCTTCAGTTAGAACACTCAGACTGGCTTTGACTTCTCTTTCTTCCTCTCCTTTGCTCTTGACTGCCTCCTAAGTGTTTTAAAGTCAGTGATTAATTTTCCATTTCTTCTGCCAATGACCTAGTGCAGCCTGTTCTCACCTTTGCTTGGACCAAAGAAGTAAGTTCTCCTAGCATGTCTCCTTCCAGATTTTCCTCAGTGTTTCAATATATCCTTGCCACTGAAGTTAGGCTGTTATACGTTTTAAAAATACGATTCTAATTACATTGCATATTCATTTATAAAGGCTCTGGAATTTCCTAGTGAATAATACAGAATAAAATCCAAGCTGCAGAAGCTAAGTGCAATCTTTCCAGACCCACTTTCTCCTGCCTTCATCTATATGCCACCCCATAGAAATTGTGTGCAGTTTGCCATGCATATGTGATTTAGCTCATGTCCTTTCTTCTGTTTGACACTAAATCTCAATTCTTCCCCATTTGACCCTGTCCAGTTCATCTTTCAAGTTCAGACTTCAGCATCACCTCTTTTCAAAGATTTCTATGAAGTCAAACAAAGTAATTCAATTTCTGTCTGTTTTTCTTCTAATACTCTCAGATTATATATCCATATATGGTGAATATATAGCACTATCAAGTACTTGTTATTTATATACCAGTGTCTTAGTCAGCTAGAGCTACTGCAACAAAATACCAAGGACTCAGTGGCTTAAACAACCAGTTCTGGAAACTGAGAATTCCCAGATGAAGGTGTCAGTCAGGTAGCTTCATTTTGAGACCTCTTCCTTGGCTTGTAAGAGGCCACCATATTACAAAGGTGTGCTTACCAGACTTCTTTGTGTGCTCAGAGTGAGAGCAAGTGCTCTTCTGTCCCCCTTATAAGGCGCTAATCTCATAATGAAGGCTTTACCCTTATGACCTAATTACCTTACCCACCTCCGAAATGCCCACCTCTGAATACTGTAACACTGGAGATTGGGGATCAACATAAGAATTTGGCAGGGGAAGCAGGAGACACAAATATTCAGTCCATAGCAGAGCAACCTTATTCTACAGATTAGGAAATTGAGGTTTGAGGGGTTTATCATGGTCACACAGGTGATAAGTGACAAGTCTGAATCCAGAATTTACAGTCTAACTATCTTGATCAATTAGCTTTGTAACTACTTTGCCACACCTTGTCTTCTTCTACTCATCTTTGTATCCTGATGTCTAACACATATGAAATAATTGTTTTAGTCCAGGTTTGGGGGTAAAAGAATCAAAGATAGAGATATGTGCAGGAGGTTTATTGAGGAGTGCTTTGTGATCAAAACATGTAAGAGAAAGCAGGAGGCAGGATTGGACAAAGCAAGGAATTGAATTATCATGCATCTGCAGCAAAAGCCTCAGCTTATTCCATCGGGTGCTCTGGGGCTAAGATTCATCTTGAGGCAAGTGAGTTGGAAATTTATATCCCTGCTTTGACCAGTTACTGGATATGGGCTGTAACCAGAGAGAAGGTAGGAACATGTGCAAAGTGTCTCCCTTCAAGGGTGGTGTTTTGCCAATGGGCTGCACCCCTGGGCAAGTTCAGTATGGATTCAGTGAGACTGAGGAATGACAATGGAATGTTCTTGGGGTGAAAGGGTTTATTACCCAGCTTGCTCTCCCGGCGATAGGTCAAGCACTAGAATTACATCTGCATCCAACAGTCTGCAGGTCTGTAGTCCTCCTTCATTTCTGAATCAGCCCTGAGCACTGGTTCAGTAATAGTTTATTGCCTATGTGTGTAGAAGCACTAGCCTATTAGCATGCCAGTTACATCATAGGGTAGTTTAGGCTCAGGTGAGGATCCTGGCCACAGGAACCTTCACTTTATCTATACTCCACCACTCCAGGATTCTCGTCTAACGATCTAAATGCTTTCAATCTTCCACAATGGTTCCTGTGCGAGAAAGCTGGAACATTGTAACCAGATTCCACAACAGCAACAGAGGATAACAACAACATAGAGATAATCCTCAAGAATGAGGAAGTTATTTCAGTGTTATTCAAAACCAGTTCATCTCAGATGAGTTCGTGACTCACACTTAGTAGTGGTACGGAGAGGGAGCTCCATGCACCCTAAATGAGTAGCAGATTTTTTTTGCTATGGTGTGTGCCCAATCCACAAAGATCTTAAGGGCAATATTCACATGTTTTAATCACACTAACATAAGCAAATCTTGTCCATCAGGTAGGATGCATGCAAGAGAGTGGTCCTGTGATAGGACTGTGACAGGAAGGGAGTCTTGTCCAGGTCTAGTAAACCATACCTGTATCCCTCTCCCTTTGGGGGTTATGGAGGGGTCTATATATAGTGCTATTGGAGATGCATGCACTGGTCATAATGATAAAACAAAATTCCCCAATAAGATGCTCCTACCTTTTGGCCATTCAGGATATATTACTGTGATCTTTGGGCATCACCCTGCTGTTAGTCCAGGAATACAAAGGAGGCCAGCTTCCAGGTGTTGTCTCCAAGGTGCCAGGAGGGCCAGCCATCATTGGTCTATGTGTCAAAATGTCCAAGGCCATGTCCACTCAATGGAGTCCCCATGGTTTAGTGCAGTTGGCACTGGCAGCAAGATATTATTCTGGTGGCCGAACCTCGGCTTTAATGATTCCTCCTTGGTTTGTACTTGCCGTTGTATATGGGAGGCAGCAATATGTGTTAGCATGTCTATGGGGCTCAGGACTCTTGTTCAATTTCCATAGACTTTCCATAAGTGGACTGACCATCCCTGAAGACTATTGGTGTCTGATTTCAGTACAGAGATTAACAAATCATTGTACCTCTCTACAATGCCTGATTGGTAGGATTATATGGCACATGACACTTCTATTTGATTCCCAACTGTTGCACCCATTGTTGTAGTGCATGTCCAGTAAAGTGGGTGCCTTGATTACCCTCCATCACCTCTGGTTGGTCATAGGCTGCAAAGAGATGCTCCATGCCTCTTTTGGTCATCTGTTGGTCTGCACTATGCATAGAAAAAACAACCAGAAGTCAGTAGCTGTGTCCACACAAGTCATGACATATTGGTATCCTTCTGACACAGCAGAGGCCCAATATAGTCTATCTACCACCTGATGAGGAGTATCAGCTCCTTAGCTATTGTGCCATGTTGCTGTGGAACTCAGTGTAAATCCCTTTTAGAGCATATATTTTTATTTATAGGGGCTCTTTCCTCCCAGTAAGGACCCTTTACTACTAATGGTTCTAAAGTAAATTCTCCCTGCTTTTCACTAGTATATGTCACTGGCTCCATAAGCATTGGAGTTCATTACTCAAGGGGCTACCACAGAGAGCACTATGTTGCTGTAGGTAAGCACCCCAATTGGCCAGTGTAGGTGTTTGTGCCACACAACTCCTTGGCTTTTGGGTCCAGTCCCGTACTCACCCCATGAAGGGATAGGTGGTTATTACCTTTATCAAGGCCATTCCAGTGATGGGCTCTCTAACCAGCAAGGTGTGATACACAGCAGCCAATTGTTTTTCTATCAAGTTGTATCATACCTCTGCTGTGTTCCAGAGTTGCAACCAGAATCCAATAGGTTGGCAAGTTCATTCAAACTGTTGCCAGAGACTCCAGCCATAACCATCTTCAGTCCATGAACATCCAGCTCACAGGGGCTTGGTGGATCTATCACTACAGTACAGTAGCCATTAAGGAAAAAGAGGCTCACTCTCCAGCAGGAAGTCTTGCAAACACACAGGCCAGACTTGTGGCTCTGTCTCTGGCCTCTGCCTTTTTGTTTTCAATGGTTTTAAAGGGCTTCTCTGGTCTCAGTTGTTGCCACAGCTCCAGTAAGATTCCATTTGACTTACCATATAATTTCCTTCTGCCTGCTCCTGCCTGTATTTAATCAATGCACATCTGGGTCCTCGTAACCTTCATGGGGCCCTTTAAATTTTTCCTCTGAGTAGCCGGTCTTATTTCCATGCTCTCATTGCTTCAGCCTCTTCTGCTATTGTATGGGTAACCACTAATTGGCTGCCCTAACTGAGGGGTAAGAATGGCCACTAGAAGCCCAAAGACAGATGTGGGAGCTGTTTGAAGCACAATATTTCTCATTCCTGCAGTAAAACCCTCCTCATCTGGGCCATAATTCTCTGGACTCTACATGTCATTTTTTTATGCCTAGCTCCCTATATGCCTTATGTTTCATTCTGTAACACCTATTGGAGTTCAGCATAGGTCTGCCATCTATCAGGGGAGGATGGTAGATCACCCTGACTGGGTCACACAGCACAAAGTGTAGCCATAAGCCAATTGAGGAGGGAGTGATTACCTGGGGTCTGATGTACATTTTGTAATTGCTGCCTCAAGGCAGAAGGAACTTTTGGAAAGTTAGTTTTCTCATCTCTGATCCAGAAAGAACTACTCCATCCACCCCTAAATCACACAGATGCAGGAGCCAAGTTAATATTGACTCCAAGAGCTTCTGCCTAAACCAGGACCAAAATCCACCAGCTCAGCCTGAGTATAGGGGCGGAGCATAGAGTGCTCCATGACCTGGGGAGGGGGCTGCTCCTCTCCTTGGGGAACTTTCAGCTGCTGGGTCTTTATTTTCTTTACAACCAGTGGGTGTGCTTTCAATAGAAGAGATGTCAGTGCCATTGGCACCACCCCTTCATCCTTCCCCAGCTCCTCGATTTCCGGGGCTGATGGCACCTTTCTCTCCCCTCCCCCGAGTGCCTCCTCTGCTACATCCTTTACCTTTTCTACTGTGCCTTGCCGCAATGCTACCTCAGTCTTCAGCAGCTCTCATACCATCACCTCAATGCCTCACAGCTGGCATTCTCATGCCACCTCTTCCTGTTCTTCCCTCAGGAGTATATCCTTTTCCTTCGTGGCCTTTGCTTCCTTCAGAGCACCTGGCAGTGCTGCTGTTTCATTCTGTAAGGAATCTTTTACCTCCATCACTGGACCTCGCAGCTCACATTCTTGCACTGCCTCTTCTTGTGGTTTCTGCAGAGGTCTGTCCTTTTCCTTCATGGCCTTTACCTCCTTCACAGCACCTTGTAGTGATGCCATTTCAGTCACCAACAAATTTTTTGCCTCCTCAATGGCATCTCATAGCCACCATTCTTGTGCTGCCTCCTCTTGGGTCAATGCCATTTCATTCTTCAATGAGCCCACAGAAGTTCGCAGCTCACATTCCTGTGCTTCCATTTCTTGTGTCTCTTTCAAAAGCATGTTCTTCTCATCTGTAGACTTCTTAATACCATGCTTCCTCACGGACACTGTGTCTCTGAAAGGACCTACTTACTACACCAAGGGCTACCCCTACTGCCTCAGGTAGCACCTCCATCTGCCACCAGTTCTGGGGTTGGGCCCAGTACTCTAGAAGGCAAGCCCCCAGATCGTATACCCATTGGGAGACAATCCACTGTCTCCCCATTCACAGGGGCAGCTGGCTGAAGTACCCCTCCCATAAGGGCAGCCTGTTCTTTTCCTTAGTCAACAGTGAATCCTGCCGATGTTGCCAATTGTCTTGCCAACCAGTTTCAGCCCTGAGCAAGTTCACTATGGATTGAGTGAAACTGAGGAATGACAATGGAATGTTCTTGGGGTGAAAGGGTTTATTACCCAGCTTGTTCTCCTGGCAACAGGTCCAGCACTAGAATTACATCTGAATCCAACAGTCTGCAAGTCTGTCATCCTCCTTCATCCTTGCCTGTGCCCAGAGCTCTTTATATAGTGACTTAGTAATAATAGCTTATTGCCTATGGTTGTGGAAGCAGTAGCCTAGCAACAGGGCAGTTCATCATCAAGTAGTTTAGGTTCAGATGATGATCCTGGCCAAAGGAGCCATCACTTTATCCACAGGTGGGCAATCAACAGCCAAAATTTTAGGAACCTGCCCTAAGGAGCAAATAGCTCAGGCCTGAAAGGGGCTTTGGGACTCACCACAGCTCCTGTAATAGCTGCTCTTGTTATCTGTGTGTTCTCTTTTTATGTTCTCTGGTGGATTAATCAAGTTCTCATCTTCTATTTTCTTTTTCACTACTATTTCAAAAATTGGGCATTCAGTTTTTTTGTATATACTATTACATTGTTTATATACATACTTAGTTGTGTTTGAAGTTAATCATTCTTTTTCTAACTCTCATTTGACACAAGGACCTCAGAACCATTTGTTTGTTTACCTCCTATTATCCTATATGATATTGATCAGCACTTTATTTCCACTGTATCTCTACACTGTGACTGGTCATTGTGATAACTATTGTGTTGGGCAGATTCTCTAACAGGTTTACCATCTGTCTTGCCAATGGGTTTCTGCCGTGGGCAACTTCGCTATGGATTCAATGAGACTGAAAAATGACAATGGAACATTTTTGGTGTGAAAGGGTTTATACCCAACTTTTTTCCTATGATAGCAGGTCAATCACTAGAACCTGTCCTCTCAGAGCGAGTCTAGATGCAGCAAGCTGGTCTCTGCCTCTGGGCCTCTGCCCTCGCAGTTGTCTCAGTGTCTGTCCTGGGTGCTTCCACCACTCTAATCTCTACTCTCATGCAGCCTTGCAGCCATGCAGCCATGCAGCAGCTGTGTGGCCATGCCACCATGTTGCCAAGAGCACTGGGAAGAGCTTTTATATAGAGTCAGTGGCAATGTATTGCCCACATGTGTGTAGTGATCAAGTGGACCAGGATCGGGTAAGAATCCTGGCCATAGGAACCTTCACTTTATCCACATCATCACTCAGATCCTCTTATATTTCATGCCTTTTTCTGGGTCCGATGTTCATTTTCTTGATGTATCTTCTTTAGCAGTTCTTACAGAGATCAGTTAAATGTAAATCCTCCCAGTCGTCACTTGTTTGAACTTATTTGGCTTGTCTCACCTTTGAGGCATCACTGAGCAGATTGTAGAATTATAGAAGGATAGTTATTTATTTTCAGCACTTGAGCATATCATTCCATTTCTCCTGGCTTCTACTGTTGTCTTTGAGAAGTATAAAGCTTAAATAAATTCCTCAAGATGGACTCAATGAGAGCTTCAGTTCCAACATTCCAAGCAGCTGTGGGGGAATGAATGTCTCAGTTATGGAGGGGGGATCTTGGTGGCATGCCACACCATCCACTAGAGTAAGTAATCTATTATGGGGAAAAGTAAGGGAGAAAAACTCTAGTTAATTGTTTCAAATTAAAGTTACAGCTTGAGTGATTTTGAAAAGGTCCCCTTTCCAGGAGTCTTCAGTTGTACACTAATTTTAAACATTATTTCATTTTATGGAGAGTGCAATATTATTCTCTCCCTCATATCTAGTACCTTGACCAACCTTTGAAGCAGCATAGGGATTATTTACACTTTGATTTAGCAGAGGATAAATTTTATTTTCATATGAACTCAAAAGGAAAGGCTTATGATAACACTTGTAAACCCATTAAACTGAAACAGGTTTAGACTTTAAAGAGAAGAACAGAAAGTTCCTTATTAGTGAAGCCTGGATAACCTCATCAAACTCAACTTATTTAATTATTATGTTCAGTCCAGGAAATTTTCTTGGAAGAAGCTCTAATACTGGTATCTCATTATTTCTGTGAAGCAGAATGGGATGAAATAATTCCTCAAATACACAGTGCAGTAGATGGCCACAGTGAAGTGACACAGCCATGGTTTGTCATGCCCTCTTTCATTCAGGTTTGGTGCTGTCTGCATCTTCTCTGATCACTGACCATGCATACGTATTGAATGCTACAGTGTGAGAATCTATCTTATAATTTATACCGAATTGCCTACATACAGGATTTTAGACAATTTATATAAACACAATAAGATTTTTTTCTTTAATTTGGATGAACTGGAATGAAAGAAAATGAGAGTCAGTTTGTGTGGAAGTTATTGCACACAACAGCCTGCCCCAAGCTTTACACAGTTAATAAAGGTTAATAAAGTAAGTTTCTATTTTAATAAGAGAGAATCTAACAGGAACAAAATTACTTTTATTCTTTAGATAATGATATGTAGCTGTTTTCCTAGGACAGAGGTTTGGAAGGAAATCTTCCACAGATCTCCATTTTCCAAAAATGTCTCAGAATTAAAAAAAAGATTTGAGTATCTTATGCTACCTAAGTTGATATAAATAAATATTAGAAATATAAATTCATGTAATATTTTTGCTCATGAAATAGAAATTTAAAATCTGGTTTGGAAGGAAGGTAAAAAATATAAGAAAGAGGCCACCATGGGAAAGATGGCGGTGTTAGTTAGCAGTTCAGAGGAAATCTCCTCCCCAAAACATATATATTTATGAAAATACAATAAATACAATTATTCCTAAAGAGACACCAGTGGATGCAGTACAACAGCCAGGATACATCTACATCTGCGAGAACTCAGCATCACATGAAGGGGGTAAGATGCAAGCCGTGGCCAGGCAGGACCCAAATGCTCCCCCACCCCAAAACCTGGCAGGAAGAAAGGAGTCAGAAAGGGGAGGGAGTGAAAGCCCAGGACTGCTAAACAACCAGATCTAGAAATCCGCATCTGGAACGCAGACAGAAGGTGCACGGGGTGCTGGCTATTAGAGAAACGGAAAAGCAAAACCTGTGGGCAGTTCGCCACAACTGGCACCCCTGAGGCAAAAGAAAAGTGAATACTTTCTGCAAGTTTTAAAGAGATAGGGACCCCATAGCTGGACGAAGTGGTCCTGGCACAATTAGCCAGCAGCTGGGAATCCCGGGGAAACTTAAGCACCCTAAACCCCGGGGATGCAGTGCAGCTCTGAAGCCCCTCATGGTATTAAGCAGCCTGCCACTCATTCCTCCAACTGGTGCAGACCACAACACACTGGCCCAGTAGCGGGAGAGCGGGAGCACGTGCCGGGGACAGCAACGCCAGAAGGGACTGGGAGCAGATCCTTGTGCCAACAGCACCAGAGGAGACCAGGAGAGGCTTGTGTGAGCCTGCAGCGACATGACTGAACAATCTGGGTGCGACTCATGTGCACCAGCAGCAGGGGAGCCAGAGGAGCCAGAGGTGCATACACACCTGCAGCAGAGCCAGAGGGAGGAAACGCATTCCCAGCAGTCGACCAGAATCCCAGCCCAAGGCACAGCCACCCAGGAAAGACCCAAAGGCCACTGTTGGCACAGAGCTGCCCGGCAGGGTCGCCGCTAGCACAGAGGAGTGCACCTGGCATACCGGCCACTCCCTGCAGGGCTCTGCATTGCTCTGACGGACACCGCACCCACAACAGCTTAGGGGACTAACCTGGTGGCTGCTCCAGGAGTGCGGGTAACCATCACAGGCAGCGGAGAAGGGCAAGTCATCCAGCAAGCAGGAAAGGACTTTCTTCTCCCAGCTGACACACCTGCAACCTACCTACAGCCACTGCTATCACCATGAAAAGGCAAAAAAATTTGGTCCAGTTCAAGATAGTTCAAACAACACCTGAGAGAGGATATGCAGAGACAGACCTAACCAGTCTCCCTGAAAAAGAATTCAAAATAAAAATCATAAACATGCTGACAGAGCTGCAGAGAAATATGCAAGAGCTAATGGGTGAAGTCTGGAGGGAGATTACAGATGTACAGAGGGAGATTACAGAAGTGAAACAAACTCTGGAAGGACTTATAAGCAGAATGGATAAGATGCAAGAGGCCATTGATGGAACAGAAACCAGAGAACAGGAACGCATAGAAGCTGATACAGAGAGAGATAAAAGGATCTCCAGGAATGAAACAATATTAAGAGAACCGTGTGACTAATCCAAAAGGAACAATATCCGCATTATAGGGGTACCAGAGGAAGAAGAGAGAGAAAAAGGGATAGAAAGTGACTTTGAAGAAATAATTGCTGAGAACTTCCCCAAACTGGGGGAGGAAATAGTTGCTCAGACTATGGAGGCACACAGAACCCCCGAGAGACGGGACCCAAAGAGGACAACACCAAGACACATAATAACTAAAATAGCAATGATCAAGGACAGGGACAGAGTATTAAAGGTAGCCAGAGAGAGAAAAAGGTCACCTACAAAGGAAAACCCATCGGGCTATCATCAGACTTCTCAACAAAAACCTTACAGGCCAGAAGAGAATGGCATGATATATTTAATGCAATGAAACAGAAGGCCCTTGAACCAAGGATACTGTATCCAGCACAATTATCATTTAAATATGAAAGAGGGATTAAACAACTTCCAGACAAGCAAAAGTTGAGGGAATTTGCTTCCCACAAACCACCTCTAGAGACTGCTCTAGATGGGAGCACTCCCAAAAAGAACACAGAACAAAACACCCAACATATGAAGAATGGAGGAGGAGGAAAAAGAAGGGAGAGAAATAATAATCAGACTGTGTTTATAACAGCTCAATAAGTGAATTAAGGTAGTAAGGTAGTAAAAAAAGCTAACCTTGAACCTTGGTAACCACGAATCTAAAGCCTGCAAAGGCAATAAGTACATATCTTTCAACAGTCACCCTAAATGTAAATGGACTGAATGCACCAATCAAAAGACACAGAGTAATAGAATGGATAAAAAAGCAAGACCAATCTATATGCTGCTTACAAGAGATTCACCTCAAACCCAAAGACATGCACAGATTAAAAGTCAAGTGATGGAGAAAGATATTTCATGCAAACAACAGAGAGAAAAAAGCAGGTGTTGCAATACTAGTATCAGACAAAATAGACTTCAAAATAAAGAAAGTAACAAGGCATAAAGAAGGACATTACATAATGATAAAGGGCTTAGTCCAACAAGAGGATATAAGCATTATAAACATATATGTACCCAATACAGGAGCACCAATACAAGTGAAACAAATACTAACAGAATTAAAGGGGGAAATAGAATGCAATGAATTCATTTTAGGAGACTTCAACACACCACTCACTCCAAAAGACAGATCCACCAGACAGAAAATAAGTAAGGACACACTGAACAACACACTAGAACAGATGGACCTAATAGACATTTATAGAACTCTACAACCAAAAGCAACAGGATACACATTCTTCTCAAGTGCACATGGAATGTTCTCCAGAATAGACCACATACTAGGCCACAAAAAGAACCTCAGTAAATTCCAAAAGACTGAAATCCTACCAACCAACTTTTCAGACCACAAAGGTATAAAACTAGAAATAAATTGTAAAAAGAAAACAAAAAGGCTCACAAACATATGGAGGCTTAACAACATGCTCCTAAATAATCAATGGATCAATGACCAAATTAAAATGGAGATCCAGCAATATATGGAAACAAATGACAACAACAACACAAAGCCCCAACTTCTGTGGGATGCAGCAAAAGCAGTCTTAAGAGGAAAGCATATAGCAATCCAGGCACACTTAAAGAAGGAAGAACAATCCCAAATGAAGAGTCTAACATCACAATTATCAAAACTGGAAAAAGAAGAACAAATGAGGCTTAAAGTCAGCAGAAGGAGGGACATAATAAAGATTAGAGAATAAATAAACAAAATTGAGAAGATTAAAACAATAGAAAAAATCAATGAAACCAAGAGCTGGTTCTTTGAGAAAATAAGCAAAAGAGATAAGCCTCCAGCCAGACTTATTAAGAGAAAAAGAATGTCAACACACATCTACAGAATCAGAAATGAGAAAGGAAAAATCACGACGGACCCCACAGAAATACAAACAATTATTAAAGACTACTATGAAAACCTATATGCTAACAAGTTGGAAAACCTAGGAGAAATGGAGAACTTCCTAGAAAAATATAACCTTCCAAGACTGACCCAGAAAGAAACAGAACATCTAAACAGACCAATTACCAGCAATGAAACTGAATCGGTAATCAAAAAACTACCCTAAAACAAAACCCCCGGGCCAGATGGATTTACCTCAGAATTTTATCAGACATACAGAGAAGACATAACACCCATTCTCCTTAAAGTTTTCCAAAAAATAGAAGAGGAGGGAATACTCTCAAATCATTCTATGAAGCCAACATCACCCTAATACCAAAACCAGGCAAAGACACCACCAAGAAAGAAAACTACAGACCAACATCCCTGATGAAAGTAGATGCAAAAATACTCAACAAAATATTAGCAAACCGAATTCAAAAATACATCAAGAGGATCATACACCATGACCAAGTGGGATTCATCCCAGGGATGCAGGGATGGTACAACATTAGAAAATGCATCAACATCATCTACCACATCAACAAAAAGAAGGACAAAAACCACATGATCATCTCCATAGATGCTGAAAAAGCATTTTACAAAATTCAACATCCATTCATGATAAAAATTCTCAACCAAATGGGCATAGAGGGCAAGTACCTCAACATAATAAAGGCCATATATGATAAACCCACAGCTAACATTATACTGAACAGCGAGAGGCTGAAACCTTTTCCTCTGAGATTGGGAACAAGACAGGGATGTCAACTTTCCCCACTGTTATTCAACGTGGTACTGGAGGTCCTAGCCATGGCAATTAGACAAAACAAAGAAATACAAGGAATCCAGATTGATAAAGAAGAAGTCAAACTGTCACTATTTGCAGATGACATGATATTGTACATAAAAAACTCTAAAGACTCCACTGCAAAACTACTAGAACTAATACTGGAATTCAGCAAAGTTGCAGGATACAAAATTAACACACAGAAATCTGTAGCTTTCCTATACACTAACAATGAACTAATAGAAAGAGAAATCAGGAAAACAATTCCATTGACAATAGCATCAAAAAGAATAAAATACCGAGGAATAAACCAAACCAACGAAGTGAAAGACCTATACCCTGTAAACTACAAGACAGTCTCAAGGTCACTAACAAAAGGAAACTCATCCCATGCAAGTCTCATGAAAGCACCATGAAATGTACGTTTGAGCTGCCAGCGCAGATCCCCGGAGCTAGGTATTCAGCAGTCCCAGGCTTCCACTCCCTCCCTGCTCCGTTTCCCTTCCTCCCGCCAGTGAGCTGGGGTGGGAGAGGGGCTTCGGTCCCACGGAGACACGACTCTGGTACGTTACCCCCGTTCGGTGAGGTCTGCTTTTTTCTCCAGGTGTGTGCAGTCTGAAGCCATCCTCTTTCCTGTTGCTCTCTCAGGATTAGTTACGCCAACTATATTTTCTAATTGTATCCAGTTTTAGGAGGAAGCCTCTGCCTCTCCTCTCATGCTGCCATCTTTAATCCTCTCCCACAAGAATGTTTTTCCTCCTTCTTTTTTATGGTTGAATAGTATTCCTCTGTGTGTGTGTGTGTGTGCGTGTGTGCGTGTGTGTGTGTATCCTATCTTCTTTATCCATTTATCCATCAGTGGATGTTTAGGTTGCCTTCATGTGTTGGCTATTGAAAATAATGCTGCAATGAAGATGAAGAAGGGGACACATATATTGTTTCCTTTAGTCTTTTCATTTTCTTTGGGTATATCTTCAAAGTGGACTTACTAGATGGTTCTAATTTTAATTTCTTGAGGAATTTCCATACTTTTTTTCCATAGTGGTTCCACCAATTTACATTCCTACCAACAGTGCACAAGGGTTCCCTTTTCTTTACATCTATGCCATTTGCTATCTCTTGTCTATGATGACTGTTCTAACAGGCATTAGGTGATATCTGAATGTGGTTTTAAGTTGCATTTCACTGATGACTAATGATCTTGAGCATCTTTTCATGTATTTCATGTATTTTCTTTGTAGCAATGTCTATCCAGGTCCTTTGCCCACTTTTAATTGGTTTATTTGTTTTCATACTATTGAGTTATATGAGTTTTTAAATATATTTTGGATATTAACCCTGTGTCAGACAGTTTGTAAATATCTTCTCTCATTTGGTGGCTTGCCTTTTCATTTGGTTGATGGTTTTCTTTGCTCTGAAGGAACTTTTTAGCTTGATATAGTCCCACTTGTTTATTTTTACCTTTGATGGCTTTGCTGTTGGTGTCAAATCTAAAATCATCACCAAGACCAATACGAAGGAGCTTGTAGGAGTTGTATTGTTTCAGGTCTTATATTTAAGTCTTTAACCCATTTTGAGTTAGTTTTTGTGTATAGTGCATGATAGTGGTCCAGTTTCATTATTTTGCAAGTAGCTGTATAGTTTTCCCAACACCATTTATTGAAGGGAATGTCTTTTCTGCATTGTATATCCTTGCCTCCTTTGTCATATATTAATTGACTATATAAGCATTGGTTTTATTTCTGTTTCTCTATTCTGTTCATTGATCTGTCTGTTTACATGGCAATACAATAATGTTTTGATTAATATAGTTTTGTAATATAGTTTGAAACCAGGAAGGATGATGCCTTCAGCTTTGTTCTTTCTCAAGATTGCTTTGACTATTCAGGGCCTTTTATGGTTCCATAAAAATTTTAGGATTGCTTTCCTATTTCTGTATAAAATGCTAAGGGAAATTTAATAGGGATTACACTGCATCTGTAGATTGCTTTGAGTAGTATAGATATTTTAGCAATATTAATCCTTCTGATCCACTAGAACAAAATATCCTTCCATTTACTTATGTCTTTTTCAATTTCTTTCATCAATGCCTTCTAGTTTTCAGTGTACAATCTTTCACTTCCTTTGTTAAATTCATTCCTATGTATTTTATTCTTTTTGATGTAATTATTAATGGGATATTTAATTTCTCTTTCTGATAGTTTATTAGTGTATAGAAATGCCACTTATTTTTTATATTGATTTTGCATGCTGAGACTTCACTGAGTTTGTTTATTAATTCTAGCACTTTTTTGGTAGTCTTTCGGATTTTCTATGTATAATATTAGTTCATTTGCAAATAGTGACAGTTTTTATTTCTTTTTCTTGCTTGTTTTTTTTTTAAATGGTACCTTTGGGCAGGAGGCTTTAGAAAACAGCATTTGGGCTCCTCTCCATTCTTTTGATTTAAGGGAACCAAGCTGGTTGAAAATAAAGAGAGCCTGTTCTCTTCCCTTCCCCCAGCCACTGTAATGTGGAAGGTATATTTGTCTTCAGTGTGACTTTAAAGCATTTTAAACCTTCAGGTAGATCTTGTACACCCTTAAGTTTTAATACTACAATCTTGCTCAGATCTAAACTAGAAAAAAATATTGTTTTATAATTAGAGGTAAAAAGTTAGGATCAAGATACTTCGATGTTCTCTTTCTCCCCCTTCTCCTCCTATCACTTCTTCCCTCACCTGCTTTAGGACGTGACTCTGTATGTTGCCTCAGTTCCTTTCATAGAATGAGGTAGTCTACAAATAACAATAGTCAACAATGCAGGAAGTAATACATTGTACATGAATTTACTCTAAACTATAATCCTAGCTACTTGACTCTCTCCTGATTTCATCTTATATTTTGCATTTTATTCCCTTGGTGTTGAAAGTAGTATAGTTTGATACTTTTGTTCCAATAGTAAAAAAACATATATGATGGTAAAAATATTAAAAACCTTTTATGGGAACCTAGTGAATTGTGGTAAACAGAACAATAATCTATTAATAATTCTTTATAAATTGGTCTTTATGTTGTAAATTCCTCATAAAACCATTTGGTGATGTATTTAAATTATGCTGCATGTGAAGGTTGGCAAGTGAAAGATGATAAAGGTATAAGCCTATCAGGACACTCAGAGGAGTAAGGTTGGGCAATAATGGCCAACAAAAAAATGGGGTTTTGCTTTTGTTATTTTCTTTGCACATTTCTCTCTTCTCGTTGGGAGGATGATGGAGAAGGTGATGGTGCCATAAATCTTATGTCTGGAAGTCATGGTGAAATAGAAAAGAGCAGAAGCTATTGAGGGAGACTTTGTTCTTCTTTTAGGAAGAGAATCAGAAGATCATAATAAAATCTGAAAAGATCCTTAAAGATGTTTATGTAATTGCTAATGTTTAGCATAACTGACTAACCTTCCAAATTTTGTTTAAAAAATGTATTCTTTTCAAGCAACATATTTGAAAATCCATTTGTATAGATTCTTTCTTATTTGAAACTGAAGCATTGTGAAATTTATCAGAGTTTGTATGCTGAGTAGTGTTTCGGACAAGCTGGTTATTCACTATAACTCTGCCTTTCAGGGAACTTAGAGCACGATGAAACTAGATGACTGTTTTTTCTTTTACCTTAGAAAAATGCAGGCCTGTAAGCCTTATACCTGTCACATACACATGAACATGATGCCAACACAAACATTAAGAAACTGAAAAACTGGATAAAACCAATGATTTCTTAGTTCTTTTATTGAATTCAACTTCTTTCCTTCACATTTTTATTTACTTTCACTCTTTCCCATGCTCAGTGACATAGGTTGAAACACCCAGTATGTGTTTTTGTAATAGAACTTTTTTTCAGAAAAAAAAAAGTTTTAAGTAAATAATTCAGTTGACTTTGTTTCTGCACTTTATACACTTTCAAATATTTTTTAATGGGTGCACACTAAGACCAATGGATTTCTCTTTCCGAAGGTTTTGAAACTGATAGAATTTTCTTCCTGAAATTCAAATAATATTTATATGATTACTGATGTGCAAGAAAACTAGGTATGTCACATTTGGGTTTGTGTGGGCCTCTTGTGTTTATGAATAGGGTCTTGTCCTGTAGATGTGAGAGGTGAAAAGTTTATACTCAATCAATGTATGTCTGGCAATGCCTTGTGAGGCAACATGTAGCTAGGTGGATTGAAAAGCCCCTTGTAAAAATTTAAGTTTAAAATCCATTATAATTATTTAATATTTTTATAGACTTAAACAGTAGAGAAAAATGGACTAACCTGAATATGAATTTCCTCTACCCATCCCAATTAAACAGTGTTTTGTTTCATTTATTACAATGGCATTATACTATTCTAAATACCTGGTTGCCTTTTACCTTACAAAGTTATTTGAAACCAACATTTATGAAAAAATACAAATGTCTGGTTTTACCATTAAAATTCCCTTAAATCATGACTAGTCCTGAGGTTGAATAACTGAAACTTAAGTAATTTTAAAATGTTATAATTACCTTACTATTTTAAAGGAAGCTTTCATACTTCCAATCTGAAAAAAATTAAATGCTGATCTCTTTTTGAATATAAAATAATTTGACTAATTTTAGTTTAAACAGGGCTTATAGTTTGTTTGCATGTGACCAAAGAGTTTGATGGAATTGTTAACTTGTTAATAGGTTGTTTTGATGTTATCTAGAGGCAAACTAAGATACTTTCAACTTCAGAATCTTTAAATATCTAGAAGACTCTACTATATCCAAATATGAATGTAATGGAAAATTTTGTTGACTTGAGTTAATGTGGCATAGAATTAGTTATACCTTTAGATTTTTTAAAGTTATTTATTTATGGTACACACCTTCTGGGAAAATAAATTATTCTAATGATTAGACTCTTAAATAAACTAAGAACTTCTAGTAGAGTAAATTTACTCAGCATTTTAAGTTACTGGATTTTAGAAATAACTAGAATGCTTATAGTAGGAGCTGCACATACAGTAGCATTGATATAAACCCTGACATACTTATCAGATTGGTCAAGTCTCCCAGTACCAAAGATCAATGAGGATGTAACTCAAGAACTCAAAATGAAGATGTCAAACGTGATGGACTCCTATGACTTATCTGAGTGTTCTATAATCAATAAAATTACCTTTTTATCTGTCTATTATTGAATTAGTGGGACTATCATTTTATAAAGAAGACATTTAAGCTACTATGTAACTTCAATCCTAAAATATTTCTCTACAATATAACGAAATATTTCACCAAAATTACCTATTAAGAAAAAAGGAAACCTGCTTTGCATGGTAATTATCAATTAAAAATAATATCAAATTGGATTTTGGGAAGATGGCAGTGTGAGTAGGGCAGCAGAAATATCCTCCCAAAGCCATATATATTTTTGAAAACACAACAAATAAAACTATGCCTAACAGACAGACCAGAGGATACACTACAAGAGCCAGGCTACATCTACATCTGCAAGAATGCAGCTTCTCACATAGGGGGTAAGATACAAGCCACGGCCCAGTGGGACCTGAGTGCTCCCCCAACCCCAGCTCAATGGCAGGAGGAAAGGAGTCAGAGTGGGTAGGGGTGGAAGCCCAGGACTGCTAAATAACCAGCCCTAGAAATCTGCACCAGGGGCACAGACACACATTGCATGGTGTGCTGGATATTAGGGAAACGGAAAAGTAAAATCAGCGAGTGGGTTCCTGCAACCAGTTCCCCTGGGACAAAAGAAAAATGAGTGTTTTTGAAAGTCTTAAAGGGACAAAGGCTTCACAGCTGGATGGAATTGTGCTGGCACATTCAGCCTACAGCTGAGAATCCCAGGGAACTTTGGGTGCCTTTACACCCTGGGTGGCAATGCAGCTCTAAAGCCTGCCATTCATTTCCTCTCCTGTGTGGCCCCAGAAGAGCAGCCTGGGTGTGGCCACACCCAAAGCAGCTTCCCAGAGCCTCCTCCCAGCATGCAGCTTCCCAGGCCAGATCCAAAAGCTGCCACCAGTGAGCAGCTGCCTGGCACAGGCAGTCAAAGCCAGGGCAAGGCACGAAGTGATGCCATTCCCATTCTCACAGGAGAGCACACCCGGCATGCCTGCCTCTCCCCACAGGGCTCTGAGTGGCCCTGCCCACTGTGGCTCAGAAAATTAATCCAGAGCCTGCTCCTGGTGTGCGGGTAACTGGCACAGGCAGTGGAGAAGGGCAAGGCAATCTGCAAGCAGGAAGGGACTTTGTTCTCCCAGCTAACAAACATGCTATCTGCCTACAACTACCTATATCACCATGAAAAGGTAGAAGAATTTGGTCCAGTCCAGAATCACCCACACAACCCCAGAGAGAGGGCCTGGGAAGATAGATTTAAACCATCTTTTTGAAAAAGAATTCAAAATAAAGGTCATAACCATGCTGATGGTCCTGCAGAGAAATATGCAAGAGCTAAAGGATCAAGTTGGGAGGGAGATTACAGAAATAAAACAATCTCTGGAAGGACTTAAGAGCAGACTGGATGAGCTGCAAGAAGATGTTAATGGAATGGAAAACAGAGAACAGGAACACAGAGAAGCCGAGGCAGAGAGAGATAAAAGGATCTCAAGAAATGAAAGAATACTAAGAAAATTGTGTGACCAATCCAAACGGAACAATATTCACATTATAGGGGTCCCAGAAGAAGAAGAAGAGAGAGAAAGGGATAGAAAGTATCTTTGAAGAAATAATTCCTGAAAACATCCCCAAACTGGGGAAGGAAATAGTCTCTCAGAACATGGAAGTCCACAGATCTCCCACCACAAGGGACCCAAGGAGGACAACACCAAAACATATAATAATTAAAGTGGCAAAGATCAAAGACAAAGACAGAGTATTAAAGGCAGCCAGAGAGAGAAAAAAGATCACCTACAAAGGAAAACCCATCAGGCTATCATCAGACTTCTCAACAGAAACCTTACAGGCCTGAAGAGAATGGCATGATATAATTAATGCAATGAAACAGAAGGGCCTTGAACCAAGACTACTGTATCCAGCATGATTATCATTTAAATATGAAGTAGGGATTAGACAATTCCCAGTCAAGCAAAAGGTGAGGGAATTTGCCTCCCACAGACCACCTCTACAGGGTATTTTAGAGGGACTGCTCTAGATATTTTAGAGGGAAGCACTACTAAGGCTAAGTAGATGTCACCAGAGAAAATAAAATCACAGCAAAGAAAGTAGACCAACCAAATACTAACTAAAGGCAAAAAATAAAATGAACTGGGCGGAGCCAATGTGGCAGCATGAGTAGAGCAGTGGAAATCTCCTCCCAAAACCACATATATTTTTGAAAATACAACAAAGAAAACTCTTCCTAAAAGAGAGACCAAAGACACAGGACAACAACCAGACCACATCCATACCTGTGAGAAACCAGCAGCTCGTGAGGGGGGTAAGATACAAGCCCCGGCCCGGTGGGACCAGAGTGCCCCACACCCCAGCTCTTGGTGGGAAGAGAGGAGTTGGAGTGGGGAGGGAGAGGGAACCCACGACTGCTAAATACCCAGCCTCCGCCATCTGCACCAAAGCGCAGACACAGTGCATGCATGAGGTTCTGGAAACTAGGGAAACAAGATACTAAGACCAGTGAGCAGGTCCCTGCAGATGTTGCACCCAAGACAAAGAAAAGCAAGTGCTTTTTGGAAGTCTTAAAGGGACAGGGACCTCACAGCCCAACGGAAGCATCCAAAGGCAGGGAATTTGAGGATCTCTGGGCACTCTAAGCCCCTGGGGAGCAGGGAGTACAGAGGCCCCTTATGGAGATAAAAAGCCTCCTGGCTGTTCCCCCTCCAACACAGCTCCACCATATCGGAACATCAGCCCGAGGAAGGCCACGAACAAAGTTACAGTGGAGATAAACTCCATAGCAGCCGGATAAGAATCAGAAGCCCTTTCTGTGTGCAGCTGCCCAGCACAAGCCACTAGAGGTCACTGTTCTCCCAGGAGAGGAAGGCCACAAACAAACAAGAAGGGAAGTTCTTCCAGCCGTCACTTCTCCCAGCTCTGCAAACTATCTCTATCACCATGAAAAGGCAAAATTAGAGGCAAAACAAGATCACAGAGACAACACCGGAGAAGGAGACAGACCTAACCAGCCTTCCTGAAAAAGAATTCACAATAAAAACCATAAACATGCTGAAAGGGATGCAGAGAAATATGCAAGAGCTAAGTGATGAAGTCCGGAGGGAGATCACAAATGCCAAGAAGGAGATTACAGAAGTGAAACAAACTCTGGAAGGATTTATAAGCAGAATGGATAAGATGCAAGAGGCCATTGATGGAATAGAAGACAGAGAACAGGAACACATCGAAGCTGACATAGAGAGAGATAAAAGGATCTCCAGGAATGAAACAGTATTAAAAGAACTGTGCGACCAATGCAAAAGGAACAATATCCGTATTATTGGGGTACCAGAAGAAGAAGAGAGAGAAAAAGGAATAGAAAGTGTCTTTGAAGAAATAATTGCTGAAAACATCCCCAAAAGGGGGAGGAAATAATCGAAAAGACCATGGAAATACACAGAACTCCCAACAGAAGGGACCCAAGGAGGACAACACCAAGATACATAATAATTAAAATGGCAAAGATCAAGGAAAAAGAAAGAGTTTTAAAGGCAGTTAGAGAGAAAAGGTCACCTATAAAGGAAAACCCATTGGGCTATCATTACAATTCTCAACAGAAACATTACAGGCCAGAAGAGAATGGCATGATATATTTAATGCAATGAAACAGAAGGGCCTTGAAGCAAGGATACTATATCAAGCATGATTATCATTTAAATATGAAGGAGGGATTAAACAATTCCCAGACAAGCAAAAGTTGAGGGAATTTGCTTCCCACAAATCACCTCTACAGGGTATTTTAGAGGGACTGTTCTAGACAGAGCACTCCTAAAACAAAATAGATGTCACCAGAGAAAATAAAATCACAGCAAAGAAAACAGACTAAACAAATACTAACTAAAGGCAACAAATAAAATCAGCTACCCACTAAAAACAGTTAAAGGAAACACGCAAGTGCACAGACTAAAACAACCGACATATAAAGAATGGAGGAGGAGGAACAAAAAAGCAGAGAAAAAAAGATTCTCCAGACAGTGTATATAACAGCTCAATAAGTGAGCTAAGTCAGGCAATAAGATACTAAAGAAGCTAACCTTGAACCTTTGATAACCACGAATCTAAAGCCTGCAATGGCAATAAGTACATATCTTTCAATAGTCACCCTAAAAGTAAATGGACTGAATGCACCAATCAAAAGACACAGAGTAATAGAATGGATAAAAAAGCAAGATCCATCTATATGCTGCTTACAAGAAACTCACCTCAAGTTTGTGCAAGACATGCACAAACTAAAAGTCAAGGGATCGAAAAACATGTTTCAGGCAAACAACAGAGAGAAGAAAGCAAGGGTAGCACTACTAGTATCAGACAAAATAGACTTCAAAACAAAGAAAGTAACAAGAGATAAAGAAGGACATTACATAATGATAAAGGGCTCAGTCCAACAAGAGGATATAACCATTCTAAATATATATGCACCCAACACAGGAGCACCAGCATATGTGAACCAAATACTAACAGAACTAAAAGAGGAAATAGAATGCAATGCATTCATTTTGGAGACTTCAACATGCCACTCACCTCAAAGGATAGATTCACTGGGCAGAAAATAAGTAAGGACACGGAGGCACTGAACAACACACTAGAACAGATGGACCTAATAGACATTTATGGAACTCTATATCCAAAAGAAACAGGATACACATTCTTCTCAAGTGCACATGGAATATTCTCCAGAATAGGCCACATACTAGCTCACAAAAAGAGCCTCAGTAAATTCCAAAAGATTGAAATTGTCCCAACCAACTTTTCAGACCACAAAGGTATAAGACTAGAAATAAATTCTACAAAGAAAATAAAAAGGCTCACAAACACATGGAGGCTTAACAACATGCTCCTAAATAGTCAATGGATAAATGAACAAATTAAAATAGAGATCAAGGAATATATGGAAACAAATGACAACAGCAACACAAAGCCCCCACTTCTGTGGGATGCAGAGAAAGCAGTCTTAAGAGGAAAGTATACAGTGATAGTGATACAGGCACACTTAAAGAAGGAAGAGTAATCCCAAATAAATAGTCTAACATCACAATTATCAAACCTGGAAAAAGAAGAACAAATGAGGTATAAAGTCAGCAGAAGGAGGGACATAATAAAGATTAGAGAAGAAATAAACAAAATTGAGAAAAATAAAACAATAGCAAAAATCAATGAAACCAAGAGCTGGTTCTTTGAGAAAATAAACAAAATAGATAAGCCTCAAGCCAAACTTATTAAGAGAAAAAGAGAATCAACACACATCAACAGAATCAGAAATGACAATGGAAAAATCTCGACAGACTGCACAGAAAAACAATTATTAAAGACTACTATGAAAACCTATATGCTAACAATCTGGACAACTTAGAAGAAATGGACAACTTCCTAGAAAAATACAACCTTCCAAGACTGACCAAGGAAGAAACATAAAAGTTAAACAAACCAATTACGAGCAAAGAAATTGAAATGGTAATCAAAAAACTACCCAAGAACAAAACCTCTGGGCCAGACGGATTTACCTCGGAATTTTATCAGAAATGCAGAGAACACATAATACCTATTCTCCTTAAAGTTTTCCAAAAAATAGAAGAGGAGGGAATACTCCCAAACTCATTCTATGAAACCAACATCACCCTAATACCAAAACCAGGCAAATACCACACCAAAAAAGAAAATTACAGACCAATATCCCTGATGAATGTAGATGCAAAAATACTCAATAAAATATTAGCAAACTGAATTAAAAAATATATCAAAAGGATCATACACCATGACCAAGGGGGTTCATCCCAGGGATGCAATAATGGTACAACATTCGAAAATGCATCAACATCATCCACCAAATCAACAAAAAGAAGGACAAAAACCACATGATCATCTCCATAGATGCTGAAAAAGCATTTTACAAAATTCAACATCCATTCATGATAAAAACTCTCAGCAAAATGGGTATAGAGGGCAAGTACCTCAACATAATAAAGGCCATATATGATAGACTCACAGACAACAGCATAGTGAATGGCGAGAAGCTGAAAGCTTTTCCTCTGAGATCGGGAACAAGACAGGGATGCCCACTCTCCCAACTGTTATTTAACATAGTATTGGAGGTCCTAGCCATGGCAATTAGACAAAACAATGAAATACAAGGAATCCAGATTGGTAAAGAAGAAGTTAAACTGTCACTATTTGCAGATGACATGATACTGTACATAAAAACCCCTAAAGACTCCACCCCAAAACTACTACAACTGGTATCAGAATAGAGCAAAGTTGCAGGATACAAAATTAACACATAGAAATCTCTGGCTTTCCTATACACTAACAATGAACCAACAGAAAGAGAAATCAGGAAAACAACTCCATTCACAATTGCATCAAAAAGAATAAAATACCTAGGAACAAACCTAACCAAAGAAGTGAAAGACCTATACCCTGAAAACTACAAGACACTCTTAAGAGAAATTAAAGGGGACACTAACAAATGGAAACTCATCCAATGCTCTTGGCTAGGAAGAATTAATATCGTCAAAATGGTCATCCTGCCCAAAGCAATATACAGATTTGATGCAATCCCTATCAAACTACCAGCAATATTCTTCAACGAACTGGAACAAATAGTTCAAAAAATCATATGGAAACACCAAAGACCCCGAATAGCCAAAGTAATCCTGAGTAGGAAGAATAAAGTGGGGAGAATCTCACTCCCCAACTTCAAGCTCTACTACAAAGCCATAGTAATCAAGACAATTTGATACTGGTACAAGAACAGAGCCACAGACCAGTGGAACAGATTAGAGACTCCAGACATTAACCCAAACATATATGGTCAATTAATATTTGATAAAAAGCTATG
The DNA here is from genome assembly GCF_040802235.1 of Manis javanica. Lineage (NCBI taxonomy): Eukaryota > Metazoa > Chordata > Mammalia > Pholidota > Manidae > Manis > Manis javanica. The sequence goes on along the minus strand of NC_133157.1, from coordinate 97,031,706 downwards.
GACATACAATGGCGAAATGACAGTCTATTCAACAGATGGTGCTGGCAAAACTGGACAGCTACATGTAAGAGAATGAAAGTGGACCACTGTCTAACCGCATACACAAAAGTAAATTCGAAATGGATCAAAGACCTGAATGTAAGTCATGAAACCATAAAACCTTAGAAAAAAACAGGCAAAAATCTCTTAGACATAAACATGAGTGACCGCTTCTTGAACATATCTCCCCTGGCAAGGAAAACAACAGCAAAAATGAACAAGTGGGACTATATTAAGCTGAAAAGTTTCTGCACAGCAAAAGACACCATCAATAAAACAAAAAGTTACCCTACAGTATGGGAGAATATATTTGTAAATGACAGATCTGATAAAGGCCTGACGTCCAAATATATAAAGAGCTCACACACCTCAAGAAACAAAAAACAAATAATCCAATTAAAAAATGGGCAGAGGAACTGAACAGACAGTTCTCCAAAAAAGAAATTCAGATGGCCAACAGACACATGAAAAGATGCTCCACATTGCTAATTATCAGAGAAATGAAAATTAAAACCACAATGAGATATCACCTCACACCAGTAAGGATGGTTACCATTCAAAAGACAAACAACAAATGTTGGCTAGGTTGTGGAGAAAGGGGAACTCTCCTATACTGCTGTTGGGAATGTAAATTAGTTCAACCATTGTGGAAAGCAGTATGGAGGTTCCTCAGAATGCTCAAAATAGAATTACCATTTGACACAGGAATTCCACTTCTAGGAATTTACCCTAAGGATGCAGCACTCCAGTTTGAAAAAGGCAGATGCACCGCTATGTTTATCGCAGCACTCTTTACAATAGCCAAGAAATAGAAGCAACCTAAGTGTCCATCAGTAGATGAATGGATAAAGAAGATGTGGTACATATACACAATGGAATATTATTCAGCCATAACATGAAAACAAATCCTACCTTTTGCAACAACATGGATAGAGGTAGAGGGTATTATGCTCAGTGAAATAAGCCAAGTGGAGAAAGAGAAATACCAAATGATTTCACTCGTCTGTGGAGTAGAAGAACAAAGGAAAAACTGAAGGGACAAAACAGCAGCACAATCACAGAACCCAATAATGGACTACCAGGTACCAAAAGGAAAGGGACTGGGGAGGATGGGTGGGTAGGGAGGGATAAGGGGGGTGAAGAAAAAGGGGGTATTATGATTGGCATGCATAATGGGGGGGGGTAGAAGAAAGGGGAGGGCTCTGCAACATAGAGAAGACAAGTAGTCATTCTACAACATTTTGCTATGCTGATGGACAGTGACTGTAATGGGGTTGGTGGGGGAGACTTGGTATAGGGGAGAGCCTCATAAACATAATATTCTTCATGTAGATTAATGATAACCAAAAAAATAGAGAAAGAAAAGGGGGCTTACTTCCTGATAGGATAAAACTAACTGCAAATCAACAATTAATGCATGCTTTACATATCCTTAATTTTGATCTTTTAAAGGGAGTCAGATGATCAGCTATGGAAGTACATTTTTCTGATAATATTCCTTTCTCTTAAAAAAAAAGCAGTTCCTGTGTGGTGATCTCCAATAGGTTCTTCACAATTGTATAAAGGTCATACCAAAGTGTGGGCAAATAGTTTGTTTGTGTTTATACAGAGTGTCAATGCCAAATTTGGCTAGACAGAAAATGAATTAAGATACGATATGAAGAACTTCCAACATCAACATCCTCTGGAAGAGTCATTCCAGAAGATGAACCTCAAAAAACTTCAACAAAGATCCTGGTGCTGCTGCAGCTGTAGCTGCAGTCATCCTACCGGTTCCTGGACTTGCTATTGGAATGAAGAAGGAGATATCTAAGCTGGCCTGTGCATTCAGTAAAACAACAAATTTGAGTGGATCTATACTGTTGGAACTCAACCAAGAATTAGGAGAAGTGTAAGTTGTAGCGCTCCAAAATCGTGCGACTATATACTATCTATTGTTGAAAGAACACATGGGATGTGAACAGTTCCCAGGAATGTGTTGTTTTAATTTGTCTGATTTTTCTCCAACTTTTCAAATTCGGTTAGACAATATCCATCATATCATTGATAAGTTTTCACAAATACCTAGGGTACCTAACTGGTTTTCTTGGTTTCACTGCATATGGATGGTAATTGAAGGTCTGCTTTTGTTATGTAGCTGTATTCCTATTATGTTAATGTGTGTGCACAATTTAATTAGTAGTTTAAAACGTATACATGCTTATTTTACTCTACAAAAAGATATCTCAAAGAAATAATCAATCTTCCCATGTTTTCTTCCGTCTGCTACTTCTATAGCTTTTCTTCTTCCTTCTTAATTACAACTCTTTAGAAGAATTAGTGCCTCATATCGAAAATTACCGAGTATCACAATTCTCCCAAGTGGTAAAGATACCTCAAGACATAGAAGGCATAGAAGCCACAGGACATAAATCTGCAAAGAAGTAAAAAGCTAACCTTTTCAAAGAATATTGCTTCTCTTTCACTTACCAACTTTACATTTCCCTGTATGGCCCCAGAAGATGACTGGTTAGCCAGAGAAGGGTAAGATTCCTCAAGGGAGGAACAACCTAAGACAGACACAGTCACAGAGGGGCCATCAGGAGAGAAATTGGGGACCAAGAGAGGGGTTGCTTAGAACCTCACCCCCCCTGTTTTGAGAGAAATCTTCTGCATCTGTGGATGTTTTGTTGCCCTTGTCTAGCTTGGATTAATACTTAGTCTATAGGCACAGAGCTGATCATCTACATTTGCCCTCTTACAGCACTAAATTATGTTTTCTACCTTTATCTTGCATCTACCTACCACTTCAGCATTTTATTAAAAATAATAATAATAATAATAATGGAGAAATGTGGGACTCACATATAAATCAAGTATAAAAATCAAACAAATAATCATATCTGACTTGATTGTTTATAGTTCATGATGCGCAATCAAAACTGAAAGTTTCTGTGATATGACTGCCCTTGCACTGTTCACCATGTAATAACTTATTCACTATGTAAGACCTTGTTCACCATGTAAGAACTTGTTTGTTATGCTTCAGGAGATTGGAGACTGTTGAGATATAGGCTTGGGGTTGATTAATGACTGTGCATTGAGTCCCCTATACAGAATTTTATTGTTGTTAACAACCATTTGATCAATAAATATGAGAGATGCCTTCTCAAAAAAAAATAATAAAATAAAATAAAATCAACTGCCCACAAAGTAGTCAAGGAAACACAAAAGAGCACAAAATAAAACACCTAGCATATAAAGAATCGAGGATGAGTAATAAGAAAGGAGATTAATAAAAAATCATCAGACTGTGTTTATAATAACTCAATAAGTGAGCTAACTTAGATCGTAAGATAGTAAAGAAGCTAACCTTGAACCTTTGGTAACCATGAATCTGAAGCCTGCAATGGCAATAAGTACATATCTTACAATAATCACCCTAAATGTAAATGGACTGAATGCATCAGTCAAAAGACAGAGTAATAGAATGGATAAAAAAGCAAGACCCATCCATATGCTGCTTACAAGAGACTCACCTGAAACCCAAAGACATGCACAGACTAAAAGTCAAGGGATGGAAACGATATTTCATGCAAACAACACAGAGAAAAAAGCAGGTGTTTCAGTACTAGTATCAGACAAAATACACTTCAAAGCAGAGAAAGTAACAAGAGATAAAGAAGGACATTACATAATGATAAAGGGGTCAATCCAACAAGAGGATATAACCATTATAAGTATATATATACCCAATACAGGAGCACCAAATATATGAAACAAATACTAACAGAATTAAAGGAGGAAATAGAATGCAATGCATTCATTTTAGGAGACTTCAACATACCACTCACTTCAAAGGACAGATTCACCAGACAGAAAATAAGTAAGGGAACAGAGTCACTGAATAACACACTAGAACAGAGGCACCTAATAGACATCTACAGAACTCTACACCCAAAAGCAGCAGGATACACATTCTTCTCAAGTGCACATGTTACATTTTCCAGAGCAGACCACATACTAGGCCACAAAAAGAGCCACAGTAAATTAAAAAAGATTTAAATTCTACCAACCAACTTCTCAGATCACAAAGGTATAAAACTAGAAATAAATTATACAAAGAAAACAAAAAGGTTCACAAACACATGGAGGCTTAACAACATGCTCCTAAATAATCAGTGGATCAGTGACCAAATTAAAATAGAGATCAAACAATATATGAAGACAAATGACAACAGCAGCACAAAGCCCCAACTTCTGCGGGATGCAGCGAAAGCAGTCTTAAGAGGAAAGTATATAGCGATCCAGGCACACTTGAAGAAAGAAGAACAATCCCAAATGAATAGTCTAACATCACAATTATCGAAACTGGAAAAAGAAGAACAAATGAGGCCTAAAGTCAGCAGAAGGAGGGACATAATAAAAATCAGAGAAGAAATAAAACTGAGAAGAATAAAACAATAAAAAAAATCAATGAAACCAAGAGCTGGATCTTTGAGAAAATGAGCAAAATAGATAAGCCCCTAATGAGAATTATTAAGAGGAAAAGAGAATCTACATACATAAACAGAATCAGAAATGAGAAAGGAAAAATCACGATGGACCCGACAGAAATACAAAGAATTAATAGAGAATACTATGAGAGTCTATATGCTAACAAGCTGGAAAACATAGAAGAAATGGACAACTTCCTTGAAAAATGCAACCTTCCAAGACAGAAGATGGATTCACCGCTGAATTTTATCAGACATATAGAGAAGACATAATACCCATTCTCCTTAAAGTTTTCCAAAAAATAGAACATGAGGAAATACTTCCAAATTCATTCTATGAAGCCAGCATCACTATAATACTAAAACCTGGCAAAGACCCCACCAAAAAAGAAAACTACAGACCAATATCCCTGATGAACATAGATTCAAAAATACTCAATAAAATATTAGCAAACTGAATTCAAAAATGCATAAAAATATCCATCATGATCAAGTAGGATTTATGCCAGGGATGCAAGGATGTTACAACATTCAAAAATCCATCAACATCATACACCACATCAACAAAAAGAAGGGCAAAAACCACATGACCATCTCCATAGATGTTTAAAAACTATTCGACAAAATTCAACATCCATACATGATAAAACTATCAACAAAATGCATATAGAGGGCAAGTACCTCACCATAATAAAGGCCATATATGACAAACCCACTGCCAACATCATACTTAACAGTGAGAAGCTGAAAGCCTTTCCTCTAAGATCAGGAACAAGACAAGGATGCCCACTCTCCCACTGTTTTTTCAACATAGTACTGGAGGTTCTAGCCATGGCAATAAGACAAAACAAAGAAATACAAGGCATCCAGATAGTAAAGAAGAAGTGAAACTATCACTATTTGCAGAAGACATGATATTATACATAAAAAACCCTAAATACTCCACTCCAAAACTACTAGAACAAATGTCTGAATTCAGCAAAGTTGCAGGATACAAAATTAATACACAGAAATATATTGCTTTCCTATACAATAACGTTGAACTAGCAGAAAGGGAAATCTGGAAAACAATTCCATTCAGAATTGCATCAAAAAGAATAAAATACCTAGGAATAAACCTAACCAAGGAAGTGAAAGACCTATACCCTGAAAAGTGCAAGACACTCTTAAGAGAAATTAAAAAGGATGCTAACAAATGGAAACTCATCCCATGCTCTTGGCTAGAAAGAATTAATATTGTCAAAATGGCCATCCTACCTAAAGCAATCTACAGATTCAATGCAATCCCTATCAAAATACCAATAGAATTCTTCAACAAACTGGAACAAATAGTTCAAAAATTCATATGGAACCACAAAAGACCCCGAATAGCCAAAGCAATTCTGAAAAGGAAGAATAAAGTAAGGGGGATTTCACCTCCCACCTTCAAGCTCTTCTACAAAGCCACAGTAATCAAGACGATTTGGTACTGGCACAAGAACAGACCCACAGATGAGTGGAACAGAATAGAAACTCCAGACATTAACCCAAACATATATGGTCAATTAATACACAGTAAAGGATCCATGGACATACAGTGGGGAAATGACAGCCTCTTCAACAGCTGGTGTTGGCCAAACTGGGCAGCTACATGTAAGAGAATGAAACTGGATCATTGCCTAAGACCATACACAAAGTAAATTCAAAATGGATCAAAGACCTGAATGTAAGTCATGAAACCATAAAACTCTTAGATAAAAACATAGCAAAAATCTCTTGGGCATAAACATGAACAACTTCTTCATGAACATATCTCCCTGGGCAAGGGAAACAGAAGGAAAAATGAACAAGTGGTACTGTATCAAGCTAAAAAGCTTCTGTACAGTAAAGACACCACCTATAGAACAAAAAGGCATCCTACAATATGGGAGAATATATTCATAAATGACAGATCCGATAAAGGGTTGACATCTAAATTATATAAACAACTCACACATCTGAACAAACAAAACGCAAATAATCCAATAAAAAATGGTCTGAGGAGCTGAATAGACAGTTATTCAAAGAAGAATTTCAGATGGCCAACAGACACATTGCTAGTCATCAGAGAAATGCAAATTAAAACCACAATGAGATATCACCTCATACCAGTAAGGGTCACCACCATCCAAAAGACAAACAACAACAAATGTTGGTGAGGTTGTGGAGAAAGGGGAACCCTCCTACATTGCTGGTGGGAATGTAAACTAGTTCAACCATTGTGGAAAGCAGTATGGAGGTTCCTCAAGAAGCTCAAAATAGAAATACCATTTTACCCAGGAATTCTGCTCCTAGGAATTTACTCTAAAAATGCAACAGCCTGGTTTGAAAAAGACATATGCACCCCTATGTTTATCGTAGCACTATTTACAATAGCCAAGAATTGGAAGCAACCTAAGTGTCCATCAGTAGATGAATGAATAAAGAAGATGTGGTACATATGCACAATGGAATATTATTTAGCCATTAGAAGAAAACAAATCCTACCATTTGCAACAATATGGATGGAGGTAGAGTGTATTATGCTCAGTGCAATAAACCAGGCAGAGAAAGACAAGTATCAACTGATTTCACTCATCTGTGGAGTATAAGAACAAAGAAAAAATGGAAGGAGCAAAACAACAGCAGACTCACTGAACCCAAGAATGGACTAACAGTTTCCAAACAGAAAGGGACTGGGGAGGATGTGTGGGAAGAGAGGGATAAGGGGGGTAAAAAGAAAGGGGGCATTATGATTATTATGTATAATGAGTGGGGTCACAGGGAGGGTTGTACAACATAGAGAAGACAAGTAGTGAGTCTATAGCATCTTACTATGCTGATGGACAATGACTATAATGGGGTATGTGGGGGGGACTTGGTGATGGGGGAGTCTAGTAAACATAATGTTCTTCATATAATTGTAGATTATTGATTCCAAAATAAAAAAAAATAATAATAATAACAGCAAATTTTTAACAATTTTGTAACTATTATGAGAAATTGAGTTCCTAGCTGCATACAGGTATTAATCCATAATTAACTAATTATTTATAGACTTTACTAAAATTCAAGAATCATGTAGAGTTGCCTCAATGTCATGTCATGTATCCTAATAAACCGTTTTTGTTATTAAATTTATTCTTTCACATTATAAATAATTAAGTTACCTAGATTGTAATTATACATTATATATATTTTTAATTTTACAGTTATAATTTATGAAGCCTTTCTGATTAAACAATATGCATAACAGCGACTAGAGCTGTTGGTACTATTAAAATAATTAGTCAAGATCAGTTTTAAAGCTTTTTTCCTTTTTTTAGAGCTCCTACAGTCTTTACAGAAAACTTTAAAAAGTTATTTTTTTACAGAATGAAATCAATTTGCATTACTGCAAGCAGAACCATCCTATCTTTGTAATTATTAAAAACATCTTAGTTAAGTTGCTGTTAGAATTTTTAGGTTTTAGGAAGATATCTAGAAGTTATATATTATTAATTTATTTAACTTTATTGAAAAGAAAAGTAAGGCTTTGGCTAATATTAATAACAGTATTAACAAAAGTATAATGTGTATTTTGATCCTCAAATGTTATTGTACACTCAACCAGATCATGAATTTTTTATGCTTATTTTTTATTTGTTATAATTGAAATCTTTGTTCCACAGATCAGAATGGAGTGGTATGCAAGAATTATAAAATGGCAGCTACAAACCTGTTGTTAAACTCATAATCAGAAGAAACATATTGATAGATCCCCTTAAGTGCTGGATTTCCACAATTCAGGGCATAAAGGTGAGGATGGATATTTGTTTTTGTTTTTTTTTGACAAGTTCATCGCTTTTTGGAGACTAAGACAGTTGCCCAAAGTGCAAACATGACCGTTCATCTCACACTAGAATTTTATTGCAGATACCAAAGTGTGTTATGTGTTATTAGTATTGTGTTGCAAGGTAGTGAATGACTTACGTTTTCAATGTTAGTTTTCACATTTCTGTTTATCTCCTTTCCTTAGTGTGTAATTATTTAACAAGCTGATTCAATGATATATAAAAGGCTTCAGTGTAATTTTTCTCACCTAGTACTATTTTGAGATTTTAGAAGACTCAGTAAATGAGACAATTTTGCCCCTTCTTAAACATTTTGAGAAAGAGGGAGGAGAGAGAAGAACCATAAAGTTAGGTGGATGGAGTTTACATTTTCAACCTATAAAAGCTAAGATTAGGAGATAAGCTCTATGTATTGCAACATTGGACTTCGGAACCCTCTGAACACCCAAACCGAGCTTGTCCATTGACTGCAGAGTGGTCAAACTTCCCCTTTTACCATATGCAGCTCTAGGAACGCAGCTGACCCCCCGTTGTGGGGACACAGGCCCCCTCCCGGGCTCACCACTTTGGTCACCAATGCTTCCTTGGGGGCGCTAAGGCTGGAGTAAGAGGCCACGGGTATTCAGGGAACCACTCTTATGTAACCAGAGGTGTAGGGCAGAAATAATCCTAAAAGGACAGTTCAATGATTTTCCTTACATGGGCTCCATGTTATGTTTCTACTGAAGGAACTCCATTAATTAAGTAGTAAATATATTTCCAATTTTAAATAACAAAGGCATAAACAATTAACTGGCAGTTAGAGGAAATGCGTAAGAGATAACCAGAGTTCCCACAAATGAATTAATAATATTTCAAACAAAAGCAAAGAAATTTGACGTAATATTTAGCTTTCAGTAGAATCCTTAAAAATTTGGAAATATTTCGTCTAGATCTGTGATAATAATTATGCTTTGGGGGCTCTCCAGGGGTCAGTGTATTATAGACTGCAACCACTATTTCCCTTCATCCTCCATGACAGTAAGGCACTTATGTTCCTTTTACATAAGTGATTAGTTGCATTAAATATAAATAGCAGATCTTCCCATTCTGCAATTTTCATAATAAAGCTACTTCCCTAATAAGAAGGTAGTCATCAGCCATACCACATGCTTAGTTTTTGTTTCAAGAAGATTCTATAAATAATCATAGCAATCCTAATAACTATTCCTTGCGAGCCTACTATGTAGGAAACATTATACTGAGCTCTTTAGTCATTCTGTAATTTACTTCTTCAACTAAGCTTCAGAGAGCTAATTAAATTGTCCGTGGACACACAGCTTATGAGTAACAGAACCAGGACTTAAATATTAGTTTGTTTTATTCCAGAACATGTGTTCTTTTCACTATAACACTACAAGGTGAAGAAAGAGCCACTTCTGAGTTTGTGTAGGTATGCACTTTTATGCTCATTTGTTGCATGTGTAAAAAAGGAAAAGTAAAGCCATTTTTTTCTGCTAAGAAATATTAAGAATTTTAATTCATTATAAGTGAATTTCTTTCCATCTCTTCTTGCTCACTCTTTCAATTTTTGTTAATACTATATTTGTAGTACTTTTATTAGTAATAACTTTTGTAATTTTAAATATTACTTTAAACTTTTTCTTTTCTACTAAATTTAGATGGTATTTCTTGATGCCATTTATAGATTTGTGTCATGATTTCTTAGGCAGATTTTTATTTTTCCTGGTGTTTTTAATTGCTTTTCTTTTCTTAGTGATAAATGAAATCTATGACTTCACTCCACAACTAAAATCATTGAAGTTTTTAATTATAGTATTTATTAAAATAGTTGTTGAATACATTCTACTTTGATTTAGGTTAATTGACTGTGCCAACTTGAAATTACTTTTCTTTGCAATCTTGAATTAAATCTACTGTTTCTTAGATACCTTATCTTATTTTTCTTCATTTTGCTGGGGAATATTGAAAGGAAAGGAGCGACACATAGCAGCAATTCACCGGAGAGTTCCGCTTTATTAGGGAAAGGTGCTGGGTTATATAGGAGGGGGCATGAATTGATTGAGGTGTCACTTCTACGGGGCTGGTGGCTGTTGGCTAGGTGCTGGGATTGGGAGGGGGGCGAGAGGTGATTGGGCTTCAGGTGGCGCCGGCGGGAACTGAGGACCCTGAAGAGAAGCCGGAAGTTTGCCGTCTTACTGGTGGGGACCCTTCAAATATTATAAGCTAGGCTTTTGTTTTCAAAAACAGTGTGTAAAAATATACTTTCTAAGCCCTTTGTGCTTACAAAAATGCCCTTATTTTTCTTTCATACTTCACCATTTCATGGGATACAGAAGTTTAGATTCAATTATTTTGCCATCAAGACTTTGAAGTCATTTCTTCCCTATGGAAATGAGATAGAGTTGGTATATAATATTCTATTTTATCACAAGTATAAAATAGTGACACATCACTAAACTCACCATGTTAAGTGTAGCTGCCATCTGTCAAAAAACAAAGATATCATAATATTATTGACTATATTCCCTGTGCTGTTCATCTCTATGACAAATTTATTTTATAATTGGACATTTGTATTTCTTTTATCTCCTTCACCTATTTGGCCACCCCCCACTCCCCACCATGACAACTACCAGTCTGTTCTTTGTGTTTATAAATCTATTTCTGTTTTGTTTGTTTTGTTTTTAGATTTACATATAAGTGAAATCATATGGTATTTGTCTTTCTCCACCTGGCTTATTTCACTGAGCATAATAGCCTCTAAGTCCACCCATGCTGTTATAAATGGCAAGATTTCTTTCGATTTTATGGCTGAATAATATTTCATTGTGTATATGTACCACATCTTCTTAATCCAGTCATCTATCAATGGACACTTCGGTTGCTTCCATCTTAGCTATTGTAAATAATGCTGCAATAAACATAGCAGTGCATATATCTTTCCAAATTTGTGATTTTATTTTCTTCAGGTTAATTCCTAGAAATGGAATTACTGGGTTATATTTCTCCATTTTCCTTTTATCCTGCAGTGCTGCTATGGAGAAATCATAACAATTCAATTTCTTTCATTATTTGTGAGTTGTTCTTTCCCTCTAACAGCTTATACAATCTTACTTATTTCTCTTTTTTTCAATTGTTGATAAAGAGTCCTTTAGCTGGTTTCCATGTTTAATGTCCTGATCCTGTTTGGACTCTCCTAACCACCGTCAGTGCCTGTCCAGCACTTTCAACGTCTCTTGCAAACTCTCACCTTTTCATTCTACCCTGTGACATTTTAAACTCTGGCTTACCCATCAATTATTCACCAAAATCTCAGGTTTCCTTGTGATTTCCATTCTCATTCCCAATACTTTAGGACAGAATACTCTTTTACAAATATTACTGTCATTTCAGTGGGAAATTGGGAGGAAAGGCAGGTAAGCAGATATGCCTGGTCAGCCTTCTTAAACCAGCTTGGGTAGGATTTGGTAAGTTATAAATTAAGTGAGAATGATGGATATAGGAAATCATCAAGTGTATCATGAACACCGTTCAGCAATCCGGGATTCGCCAAATCCGGTATGTTTCCTTTTAGTCACATTTACAGTTTTAAACCTTGTTCAATTCTTCAGATGTCTGATTTACACCTCCCCAAGCACTCTAGGCCTTTTCCAGAAAGAAAATAAAATTAATTAAGAGTAGTTTCTTTACCTTCTCATCACTAAATCTGTACCTTGCCTGCACACACCCATTCTTTTCTTCCTTTCATGGGTTATGTTTGGAAGAGGAGTCCTTGCTCCTCCTCAGGGCAGCTATTCCCCTGAGCTTTGGATCTCAGCCCCTTCTGCCTCCTCATGGCCTGGTGAGACCGTCGTTCTCATGTTCTGCTCTATCTACAGCTTTTCCTCCAAACTGCCTCCTGTGTATCAATATTTGAATATGCTCATCTCTAATTTCAACAAAGCCACCCTTGAGTCCATATTACCCAACAGTGGTAACTCCTATCTCTCACTTTACTTAACAGTCACTTTCTAGAGAGGAATGTCTGTATTCTTTGTCTCCATTTTTTCATTTCTATACATATGCATATATAATATCATAACATATATTTATTTTATATATCTAATATAACATGCAAATATAGTAACCTACTACATACGAGTGTTACAGCCTGCTTTTACAAGACAATAAAGCTGTAATGTAGTCCATTATATGGCTGTGATGTGATTTATCTAATCATTTCTCTGTTGTATGCCATTTAGGCTGTTTTCAGTCATTACAAACATTCATCACTGCCTGTAGCATTTTGTGTATGTATGTCTATATAAAGAATAAATTGTGAAAGCTAGTTTGAGTTAAAGGATGTATATACTCTTACTATTGACAGATATTAATAAATTGCTGGCCATATAAATTATGACATTGTTCTTTCCCACCAACAGAATGTGAGAGGACCTGTTTCTTGCAAAACTCTAATGGTGACTCTCTTGACTTTCCTCTTCTTTCCCTTTTCAGTCTCCTTTTTAGGTCCTTCTTGCTCTTTCATTAAATATTGATGTTTTTCTCTCTATTTCCTGGCCTTATCTTCTTCTCACTCTATAAACTTTTCCTGTGTAATGTCATCTTCTCCTTTGGCTGCATGTCCAGTATATAAATTGAAGTCTCCTACATCTTTATTTCTAGCCAGATCTCTCCTGTGCCATATGTTAAGTTGTCCCCCAGATGTCTTCACTGAGATGGTTTCAGGCATGGCACACTCAGTGAGTCTAACAGTAAGTGTTCCCTCTGGGGCTGTCTAGCCATCAGTTTCCTAGCTCACTGAAGATTTCCTCTATATTTGTTTGAGGCTCTAGACTAGCAGGATCCTTGATTCCACTTTCCCTTCTCAGTCCCTTACCTTACTTCTCCTTCAATCACCCAGTAAAATTCTATGCTCAGCCAGTTCTATTTTCCAAACATTTGCCAGACCACTGTGTTTCTCTGCTTTTGGCCACTACCCTCATTCAGCCTGCCATTGCTTCCCAAGACATGAATTTTAGGACCTTTTTATGCCCTTGTGCTCACCCTTCATCCAGTCTCCAAATTCCAGTTACAGTTATTTCTTGAAAAACATGAATCTAGTCATGTTACTTTAAATATTCCAATAACTTCCCAATTTCTTAGGATGAAGTACTTCTCCATCTTCACATGGCTTCATTCAGTATGAGATCCAGCCAACATGAACTTTATGTCCTCTCATTTTCATGTTTTATCATGTATGTTATTTTCTCTGCCTGGACCAAACTTTTTCCCACCATCATATTGCAGCTGATGTGTCACCTCCTTACACAGATATTCCCTTGTTTTTATGAAATGTTAAATCTCCCAGACCTTTCCCCAGTGTGGTGATTTAGCGTTTAATTATAAACACTTACTTAATGTCTATATTCCATTTTGAGTATGTTTTATAATTATTAAAGACTTTTTGTCTTGCTCATCAATATATTCCTAGTGTTTACTTAGCATCTTGTCTTGCACATGGTAGATAATTAGTAAATGTGTATTTAAAGATATGAATTCACAGGTGATTAATTCCATATTTTGATAGACACAAGATGGTGAGGCAAAAACACTAAGTTGTTTTCTCAGAATTGTGGATGGAGTCATGCAGATCTATTGATTTTAGTCTCCTGTGATTCCCTGCATGCATATTCAGGATGCCTGGTTAACAGTGTAGATGTATAGTCTGTGGCCTTAGAAGTTAATGGGACAGCAGGCTCACTGCAGGCAGAACCCATGACCTTATTCTAATTGGCACAACTGTGTAAGGAGACTAGTATGAATATACTGCTTTATTTAAGTAGAATTGACATATTCAACAGCAAATTTTTAACTAGTGAAATGTATGTAAAATGTGGTGAACTATGCAGAAAATCATTACTATGTGAGGGGTCAATAAATGGTTTTGATGATTACAATTGCCCCATTTTAGTAAACTGCAAAGAAAGCTGCAAGCATCCCTGATTTTACCAGCTGTTTTAGTGATTTAATGTTTTTTCATCTTTACTCTGTGGTGCCTGCCAAGAGTAGGAGTAAAAAATCTGGATTACTTGGCATTTATTGGGTAAACAGCATTTCATTTTTACACAAACATTGACATTAATTGAATCCTGAACATCTGGGATGTAGGTAAGTGCTCTGTCAATTTTGCAGAGGAGGAGATGAAATCACAGTGGCCTGGCAGATTGCCAAGGTCACTGAACGAGTCAGTGTCAGCAGTGGGAATAACTCCGGAATTTCTGGCTGTGAATTTTCTGTTCAACTAAGCTACACACTCAGAGAGAAAAGTGTGCTCAGGATATAATCCTGTTTTTGTGTTTCCCATCCAACTGTGTCCCATCTCAGAGCGATGAGTGAAGACCATCAAAAGCATCACAGGGGCATTTCCAGGGGCATGTGCTCACATGGATCAGAATTTTGAACAATATTTCTACTTCCCATTCCTTTTCTCTTCTCTTTCTCTCTTTTATTTTCTTTCTTTTCCCTGAAACATTTACTTCCACCCATGGAACCCAACCTTTTAATGAAAATCACTGTGATTACAGAGGAAAGGACAGCCAAATAAATGTCACACTTCTATATTTCTCAAAGCTGTTTTGTAGTATGTGCTATTTTGGTAATATTGTGTTGACCAAAAATATAAGAAAACACTTATTCCTCTTTGAAAGAAAAATGCACCACAATTGCTTAAAACTTTGTAGGTAATATAAAATAAATCAAGGCAAATGGAAAATGGATCCACACCTTTTTTTTCCCAACAGTTCTTTCTGATTCATTCAAGTTTATTGTGGACATAGGGAAGTCATCATGGACAGTCCATGGCGAAGCCTGAGGCAGCCCAGACTTTGGTGCAGGAAGGCCAGGCCTATGATTGTGCACCCACCCCCAAAATGCTCAATAACCCTGGGCAGATCTGTTTACCTCCTTGAACTTCAGTGTCCTCATCTGTGCAATGGACATGTTCATAGGACCCAGCATGGGGATTGTCATAAGGGCTGAATAAGTTAGCCGATGTAAAGCATTTAGAAAAGTATTTATATTTAATACATGTAACACATTTAAAAATATGTCTGCAACACAGCTACACTATATGAGTATCATTATCAATATTGTTTGAGGGGTAATTGCTATATTTTGTGTTTCTAAAATTAGTCTCAGATAAATGTTCCCTACTCTATAGAGCACCTTAAGTGCTGAAGGGGAAAAAAAATGCTGGTAGAGTGGGAGGGAGAGACACAGTTTGGCAGAAGGCCAGGTTTCCATTTGTAGCTTATTTCTGTAACATTTCCATAAACTTCCCTTGAGTACAATGAAAAACTGTGTAAAGTGATACTCCTGGCTTTGAATGAACCCATAGCACAAGGGAATTTGCTCAGTAAAACTGAAGAGGCTGGCTAAGAAATGTTCAGCTACTTTTCCTTCACAAGAATGAATATAGGAAAATGTGGGCATATCATTTTTAACATATTTTAAAATTTCTCTCAGACAGTAGCCAATTTTGATAAAAATTTTCTATGGGAATGGTAAATGTGGTTGTGCTCTGAATTTTCTTGGACTTTGTGAAGACCTTTGTGATATTGGAGGAAGAGCAGCCTTTTTTATCACTTTGGAGACAAAGATAGCTGAGGAAAGGGGCTCCTTGATAATTAAGAAAATGTTTGCATGTTGCATGCTTTGAAACTACATCTACATGCTCCCTAGCAGAATTTAAGGAAGAAAAAGCATAGTTTTATTTAGCAATCATCTGTAGGCTTAATAGTTAAAAATAAAGTTCTGAATTTGGGGTTGCTATTAAATTTTAGACAACACTTAAAGCGAGGGCAAGGGAAACTGGAAATCTGAGTGTTTTTAATGTGCTGGTGTGTGCTGCAAGTACAGAGAATCATGTAAAAATATCACCAGAGAAACTCCATAGTATACATTTAAAACTTACAATACTGTACAACTTTAGAGAAAATATAAATTCAGAAATATCACTCTGCTTTTCATCTCAGGGACAGATTAGGTAGTGTCCCCTTGAGTTTTTACATTTCCACATAAATTTGTGAATAACAAGAGTTTTAGTTAGGTTGAACACAGAGTGTTTGATGTGAAACAAAAAAAGGCATGATCCGTCAAACTGAAATGAAGCTGGCCGTTGTGATGCAGGGCTCTATCCTGATAAACTTAAGTGGTTTTGCAGCTACATGTAAAAAATCTGGAAATAACTATGCCTTAATCAGTGTTCATCTTAGGGTTGTAAAATTTCCAACCAAATTTTCTCCAGGCATGGAAACTTAAATAAACTAGGAATGTACTGAATCATCCCATGCTATATTCTCTGAGATTTGGCTTTCCAAACTTCACCTTCCAAATGGAAACCTCTTTTTGTGAAATTTCTGGTAAGTGGATCTGTGCTTTTGGAGAGAAGTCCAGGAAGTACAACTTTTTTTCAAGTATTCCAACAGGAAAATTAAACTTAAAAATAAACTTTAATATACAGGCCTACCTCAGGAAAGAAGAACAATCCCAAATGAGCAGTCTAAACTCACAATTAATGAAACTAGAAAAGGAAGAACAAAAGAGACCCAAAGTCAGTAAAAGGAGAGACATAATAAAGATTAAAGCAGAAATAATTAAAATCAAGAAGAATAAAAAATGAAAGCAGGAGCTGCTGGTTCTTGAGAAAATAAACAAAATAGATAAATCCACAGCCAGACTTATAAATAAAAAAAACAGAATCTAGGCACATAAACAGAATCAGAAATGAGAAAGGAAAAATCACTACGGACACCACAGAAATACAAAGAATTATGAGAGAATATTATGAAAAATTATATGCTAACAAACTGGATAACCTAGAAGAAATGGACACCTTCCTAGAAAAATACAACCTTCCAAGGCTGACACAGAAAGAAACAGAAAATCTGAACAGACCAATTATCAGCAAAGAAATAGAATTAGTAATAAAAAAACTACCTAAGAACAAAATCCCTGGACCAGATGGTTTCACTGTGGAATTTTATCTAACATTTAGTGAAGACCTAATATCCATTCTCCTTAAAGTTTTTCAAAAAGTAGAAGAGGAGGAATACTCCAAAATTCATTCTATAAGGTCAACACACTCTAATACCAAAACCAGGCAAAAACACCACAAAAAAAAGAAAATTACAGACCAATATCCCTGATGAACATAGATGCAAAAATACTCAACAAAATATTAGCAAACTGAATTCAAAAATACATCAAAAAGATAATCCATCATAATCAAGTGGGATTCATCCCATGGATGCAATGATGGTACAACTGAAAATCCATCAACGTTATCCATTACGTCAACAAAAAGAAGGACATAAACCATATGATCATGTCCATAGATGCTAAAAAAATTTGACAAAATTCAACATCCATTCATGATAAAAGCTCTCAACAAATGGGTATAGAGGGCAAGTACCTCAACATAATAAAGGCCATATATGACAACCCACAGTCAACATTATACTTAACAGCAAGAAACTGAAAGATTTTCCTTTAAGATCGGTAACAATGCAAGGATGCCCACTCTCTCACTCTTATTCAGCATAGTTCTGGAGGTCCTAACCACAGCAATCAGACAACACAAATAAATAAAAGGCATCCAGATTGGCAAGGATAAAGTGAAACTGTGCCTGTTTGCAGATGACATGATATTGTACATAAAAAACCCTAAATATTCCACTATGAAACTACTAGATCTAATATCTGAATTCAGCAAAGTTGCAGGATACAAAATTAATACACAGAAATCTGTTGCATTCCTATACAGTAATGATGAACTAGCAGAAACAGAAATCAGGAAAACAATTCCATTTACAATTGCATCAGAAAGGAATAAAATACCTAGGAATGAACCTAACCAAGGAGGTGAAAGACTTTTACCCTTAAAACTACAAGACACTCATGAGAAAAATTAAAGAAGACACCAATAAATGGAAATACATCCTGTGCTCATAGATAGGAAGAATTAATATTGGCAAAATGGCCATCCTGCCTAGAGCAATCTACAGATTCAATGCAATCTTTATCAAAATATCAATAGCATTCTTCAGTGAACTAGAACAAATAGTTCTAAAATTCATATGGAACCACAAAAGACCCTGAATAGTCAAAGCAAACCTGAGAAGGAAGAATAAAGTGGGGGGAATTATGTTCCCTGACTTCAAGCACTACTACAAAGCCACAGTAACCAAGACAATTTGGTACTGGCACAAGAACAGACCCATAGACCAATGGAAGAGACTAGAGAGACCAGATATAAACCCAACCAGATATGGTCAATTAATATATGGTAAAGGAGCCGTGGACATACAATGGAGAATGACAGCCCCTTCAACAGCTGGTGTTGGCAAAACTGGACAGCTACATGTAAGAGAATGAAACTAGATTATTGTCTAACCCCATACACAAAAGCAAACTCAAAGTGGATCAAAGACCTGAATGTAAGTCATGAAACCATAAAACTCTTAGAAAAAAACACAGGCAAAAATCTCTTGGACACAAGCAACTTCTTCATGAACATATCTCTCTAGGCAAGGGAAACAAAAGCAAAAATGAACAAGTGGGACTATATCAAACTAAAAAGCTTCTGTACAACCAAGGACACCATCAGTAGAACAAAAGGACATCCTACAGTGTGGGAGAATATATTCATAAATGACATATCCAATAAGGGGTTGACATCAAATTGTATAAATTCATGCACCTCAACAAACAAAAAGCAAATAATCCAATTAAAAAATGGGTAAAGGAGCTGAACAAACACTTCTCCAAAGAAGAAATTAAGATGGCCAACAGGCACATGAAAAGATGCTCCACATTGCTAGTCATCAGAGAAATGCAAATTAAAACCACAATGAGATATCACTTCACACCAGTTAGGATGGCCAACACAGAAAAGACTAGGCACAACAAATGCTAGTGAGGAGGCAAGAGAGAGGGGAACCCTCCTACATTGCTGGTGGGAATGTAAATTAGTTCAACCATTGTGGAAAGCAGTATGGAGGTTCCTCAAAAAACCCAAAATAGAAATATCATTTTGCCCAGGAATTCCACTGCTAGGAATTTACCCTGAGAATGCAGGAGCCCAGTTTGAAAAAGACATATGTACCCTTATGTTTATTACAGCACTATTTACAATAGCCAAGAATTAGAAGCAACCTAAGTGTCCATCAGTAGATGGATGAAGATGTGGTACATATACACAATGGAATGTTATTCAGCCATAAGAAGAAAACAAATCCTACCATTTGTAACAACATGGATGGAGCTAGAGTGCATTATGTTCAGTGAAATAAGCCAGGTGTAGAAAGACAAGTATCAGCTGATTTCACTCATCTGTGGAGTATACAAACAAAGAGAAAACTGATGGAACAAAACAGCAGCAGACTCACAGAACCCAAGAATGGACTAACAGTTGCCAAAGTGAAAGGGACTGCAGAGGATGGGTGGGAAGGTAGGGATAAGTGGGAAAAGAGGCATTACAATTAGCACACATAATGTAGTGGGGGGGTGCTTCACGGGAAAGGCAGTATAACACAGAGAAGACAAGTAATGATTCTATAGCATCTTACTATGCTGGTGGACAGTGACTGTAATGGGGTATGTGGTGGGGACTTGATAATAGGGGGAGCCCAGTAACCATAATGTCATTCAAGTAATTGTACATTAATGATACCATATATATATATATATATATAAAAGAACACTATAAGAACTGTATGCAATTTTCAGTAGAAAACACAATTTCAGTGTTTTAAGCATCATTCAAGTTTTTAGTAAGTTTGCAATTAAGGTTGAATAAGTTCCATGCATTATGGGGTAAAAAGTAACTTTTATCTCTTCATGTAGTCCAAAGCCAAGATCTTTTCTACATATCACTTCATTAGTCATTAGATAATGATTCTATGTAGCCTTAGAAATAAAATTCCTTTCAGTCTTTTTTGCTTAGACTTTTTCCTAAGAACTCTCACACTAAGTCCATCAAATCACTTAAATATCCATAGAAAACCCAAAGTTCAGCTGAAAAATATGACTCTTTACAGTTTGCTCTGTTCTTTTATGAGCATTGAATGGAAACTAGGTCTCTTTTTAGGCATCTTATCTTAAATTCACATAAGAGGTTAGGTGGTCCTGGTCCCAGCACTATGAACATCACCTGTTGGAATTGCAAGATCTTAGTCCCCACCCCTGATTTTCTGAATCAGAATCTGTTTTAACAAGATCCCCACTCAAGTTTGAGAGGATAAGCTGTAGTTAACTAGCATCTAGAGGTGTCTAGCTCATATTAGGTGCTTAATAAATGTGTCGTTCACTGCTAAAGAACATGAATAAATGATATCACTGGAAACTGACCATTAAGAGAGTTTGGGGCAAAAAAAGAACAGCAATAGTACTTCAGTGAAAAATTCTAATCAGTGCATAAAACTTGGCATTTTATCCTGAGGCAAGCTAAGTAGGTGTGATGTTAAATCCCAAGGAAAAGGAGTTACATAAAGCAGTCTCATCATGAATGAAGCAGGAATTTTTTCATACAATCTGAAACTGAAAATCATTTTCAAATTACTCAGGAGAAGGGAAAGAAGGAAGGAACCCTACATGGACTTCAAAAGATACCTCGAATTAAAATTTTTATCTTTAGAGGTGTATAACTGACAAATTTTGGCACCTTTTCAGCGCATACTTGTTTTTTTCTGCTGGAGTGGTGATAAATTCTGAAAATAGCCCACTTGATGATGATCATTTCAGTAAGTGAATCTTAATATATTGTTTATTTAATATATTATTATTTAAATAATAATTTAAAACTGACCCTTCTACATCTCCTTTAACAGGGCATATGCTCTGAGCAGCTCTTCCTGTGGAGACAACCTGTGTGCACCGAAGCAGGCCTCCTCTCTAGCTTCTTCCAACATGGGCTGCCAGGGGAGTAGAGCCATGTGCCAGGCCTCTCTGGCATGGATTCCAACCATCCTCCCTCTCTGGCTACAGTGTGAGCCAAACGATTTACTCTACTCACAGAGGCCAGTGCATAAAATGGAACAGGTAATACAGCACACATGATGAAGTACTCTACTGTGAGCATCACTATGTTTTAAAGTTAGCCTGTATTTGAAGACAATAGAATAGGTGAGTGAATCCCAAGGAGATGCCACAGATTTACCACGTGGCATACAGCATGATAAAATGTTTGTGGTTGAGAAAATATATTGATTCTGTAGTAACTAAGATAAAGTCTGTTCATGGTCAAAGTTTTTTTAAATTTTATTTATCATAATAATCTTAATCCTATGCTAATTTCTTTGTTTAAAAATTAACATATAATATAATATATATAATCCTCTTATAAAAAAGAAAGAAATCTTGCCATTTGTGACAACATGGGTGGACCTAGAGGGTATTATGCTAAGTGAAACAACTCAAAGATAAATACCATAATATTCACCTATATATGGAACTGAAAAAACAGAACAACCAAACAAAACAGAAATAGACTCACAGACACAGAGAACAGACTAGTGGCTGTCATCTGGGAGGGGGAGCCATTGGTTAAAATCGGTGACAGGGAAGAAAATTAGAATGTTTGATATCTTGATCTCAGCAATGATTACAAGAGTGTATACACATGTCAAAATTCATCAAGCTTTACACATAGACATTCATTTTATTGTATGTACCTCATAAAACAAATAGAAAATAAAAATATAGGCTCTTGTGAAAATCAGCTAGAAATAATTACTGTGCAATGTTAACTAAACACTATTAAAATATTCACAGAGAAGAAAGTAAACATGGATGTTCAAATGAAAGAAAATAGGACACACTCATAACATGCAGCCTAGATGCCATCTGTGTATAGCTGCTAAGTAAAATGAAGTATTTAATTTTGAATGTGATTCACCAAATAAGATGGTTTGTGTAGCTTTTCCTTAATTAGTGTCCATGTGCAGCCCTGTGTTACATTCCCTGATATTGGTGCACTTTTTTAATCCCCACTTTTCTGTCACTCAAGGTCTTCTCCCAGCCCCACGACCAAGCTCCTGGAAGAGTAAGAGTCCTAGCAGAAATCCTATGTCACACTTTTGCTCAGCTCTTTATATGTACCATTTCAGTATTGCTCACATCTCCATTTTGTTGAGGGTAACCAAGGACTATTGAGGAGTAATGAGTGCAGACTTCCTCTGTCAGGTGGCTGCTGGGGTAATACTTACACCTAAGCTGTCTGATGGCAAAACCTCTGTCCCATCCTCTATGTAACTATTTTTCCACAATATATCCACAGAGGGATGGCATCAAAGGCACCCCTCTCTCCTCCAGAGATGCGGTGGTTTTAGGATGATTTGCATCCACTCTTGCAATGGCAAGAAAAGACTATGCTACCTGGTGAATATTTAGCTAGGTCCAAAGCCAATTCCACTGATTTCCAAAGAGAATAATCAATAGCATTCCTCCTCACAGCTCTTGTTGGGTACCTGCAGTTCTCCAGGCCTGGGCTGAGGACATAAAAGCTACAGGGGAGAATCACACAGACCTTGACCTTTTGTCTAGTGGAGGAATACATGTGTTAACTGATATGGTGGCATATACTATGATTTTAAAATACAGAACAATTGGCTCTAGAAACACAAGGGAAAAAGTAAATAACTTTGAGTCATCCTGGAATATTTCAGAGAGAAGGTAAAAATTTAAACCATGTTTTGAAAGATGAAGAGCTATCTCCAAAGCAGGTAAATGAAGAGTGTAGGTTGAGAGAGTGATATGCACATGGTGTGAAGTGCCCAGCAGGTGGTGAGTTGGGGAAGTCTAAGTAGCTTAGTCCCAAAAGAATGAAGCTTTATTCCGACTTTACTGACAATTTGTAGACAGTCTAGAAATGGCTCATTTGGAAAGAAGAAAGGACACATTTTGATTTTGTGGGTAGGCCTAGTTGAAGAAGAAAGATCCATACTTGGGGAAGGGATGTGGGTTCCAAAAATAAGATGGGGCCATTTGGCAGAAAATCTTGGCTTGTTTTACAAATTACTTATAGAGAAGCTACTAGCTGGATTCAACTCTTGAATTTCAGCAACAAGGTTAATTTGATCCTTGTATATAATCCTTTACTTTTTGTCATCCTGTTTGTGTGAATTCTTCTGTTTGTGTTAACTTTGGGATTCACACCTGTGCCAATAAAGGGTTTCTAAAGAGGAAGAGGAAGAATTTAGGGGAGCTAAGAAAGGGGATTTGCTCAATCCGTTTCTTCCACACCATTTCATATGTAGAACTGATACTAATTATAGATAGTCATAATGAAACACCAATACCTGTAGGATACTGGCAATGTTTTTGCTAAGCTTTCTACTGCATCATTTCATTTGGTTCCTTTAGTAACCCTGTAACATAGGGACTAGGTCTACATCCCATTTTCTAGGAAACTGAGTCCTTGAGAGGTTAACAAACATACCCAGATCATGTAGCTTTTCAGGAGCAGAGCTGAGATTTGAGCTCAATCCTGATTGGGAGCCCAGAGCAAATACATTTTACTATCCTTCATGTATCCTTTAGATAAACTGATTTCCCATTTATCTGCCACTACCCAGTGGCATGGTAACAATTATTCAATACAATTAAATAAACACTCAGTTTCTGTGTTAATTTTTGGATGATACTGAACTTGTTTCACATGGTCATCACTTTCACAGAGTTTTGCTCACTTAGCATGGTTGAGAAAATAGAATTTAAATACATTAAAAGGAACTTTGGCTACAGCAATTTATGACTTTATCCAGGTTTTTGTAGCTTACAAACTGGAATCTGCCCTGTACTCACTCAGAAACCCTTTCCATGTTTAAAAAGAAGTATATATAAAATGCCATTACTTTTATTCCTCTAGAGTTGTCTAATCATGACTGAAAAAAAACAGGGGGAGCCTTGATAGGACAGTCTGTTTCAGGCTTAGGATAGGATACTTTGGAGCACAGAGTTAACCCTGTGGGTATTTAGCTCTCTCACAAAACTCTTGTGCATTTGCTGGCTTAAATATAGAGTAATAGTACAAGGTTCTTAAATTTCCATCAACAAGGTTCTGGAAACTAATTTGGATAAAATAAGAACATTTCCATGTACTTGAAGGTGAAAGTTGCATATTAACTCTTTAATGACTTTCACATTTTTATTTCTTTCAAAATATTTTTTTCCATTTAAAACATTTTCTCATAAATTCCTGATATCTTCCCACATTTTCCCACAGTTAAGTCATCAAAATTAAGTAAAATTTATTATGCAAAATATTTTAAAGCAAACGGTACAAACAGTGGATCAGAGTTTTCAGGTTTTTGTTTATTTTTACTGAAAATGCTGTTTTGATTTAGAAAGAAAACATGACAATAGTAAAAGAAGAAATGTCTTCTAAGCCTGAGCATTATGAATGCCTAAGTTTTAGAGAAAGGCTACCCTCCCCTTTAACTGCAAAAGCACAACTCCTAGACTATATGGACTTTAAGGACAAGCTTGTCTGGCAGCTTTCCAGGAAAAATTCCATATTCTCACCATGCAGGCCCCCGTAAAACTTAAGGACTGTGGAAGAGTATTTATTTGCAAAACAGCCTCATAATGTTATTAATTGATCTGATCTGAGAGAAAATTAGCCCTTCCAGACAGCTTTCAATATTAAAACCAAACTTGAATGTGTTTATTTGGATTAAAAAATACGTATTTCAGTTTCAAAAATGAACTTCAGGTTTTATCTTGCCACGAATTCTAAGACAATAGTCTGGGAGAGTAACTCAATTTTCTTCATTCAATATGGTTTTAGATAATTTTTAGTTATCTGAACTGATGGTTATTTAGTTCTGGAGAAGGAGGCCCAGTAATTTTAGAGATGTATCTCAGATGTTTGTTGTATGTTTATTTATCTCTTAGTTTTACCCTATACTTTTTTGGAAAATCTGCTTTAAAAATTGCTAACATCAAAATACCCTGTCTTGCAGTAAATACTGCTTTTGTAACAAGAGGATCAGTGGATTTGACTCCTAATCATGCTTCCTTACTGAGAGATGTAGGCAAGCTTTAGTGCAAATAACGAACTGAAGATCTGTTTAGATAGGTAAATAGAACCCTTTATATTCTAACAAAAGGACCTTCAACAGCTCAGTTAATCTGAGGTTTGTTCTCTAGTCTAAATCTACAAACTCGGCCAATTTTGAACATCGCAAGTAAATAAAAGACTAAGAACATTCTAACTCTTAAACAGTCTGAAGCCAAGAAAAAGAACACAAATAAAAAGGAGCCAAATGAGAACATAATTATATATACAGTGTTGTGTATGTTTTGGGTTTGGAATAAAACTGCTGCAAATCCACTCAGGGAATCTTTATAGTTCTAAATCCATCTTTGGCACCATTTACTATTCCTATTCCAAGACTGTCTACCATTTTCAGCATAAATATTACATATATATTTAACTGGTAGAAGTGGTTCCCCTGCAACTTAATATTTTAGACTATATTTATCATCTACGAATCAGAAACTGACAGCAATGACATGAATTTCTTCAACTATCTGCATTGTTATTCATGTCCTTTAAGAACAGCTCTGCCACATTTAAAAAACCTTAGCAGCAGTGAGATGCACAGTATACACGTCCATCTATCTATCTATCTATCTATCTATCTATCTATCTATCTATCTATCTATCTATCTATCTATATCTATCAATCATCTATCTACATATGACCTATCCATCCAATACCCCGATAATTGAGATAGTAATATTGAAATCAGAAATTGATTTAAAAGACCACATATTTTAAACTCTGATTTATATAAGGAAAACATGTTATGCTTAACATTCATGAATACAGTTATTCCATTATGTAGATCTTATTTAAGGCTTATCTTCATTAGCCACAATACTTACATAACTGGACATTGCATTTTCTTGAGAAGTTAGCTAGATTAACATCATAATATTGCTAAACTCTGAATCCGTTCAAATTCAGACAAAAAGTTCTGGTTAAGCATGGAGTATTGACAACATGTGTCAATTTCCACATCTTACCAAAACCCAAGTAAAGAAAACCAAAGCCTGTTTCATTCAGCAGGCAAACATTTACACTACCATTGGGAAGACAGAGTTGGAGGAGTGATGTGTGACTTAACAAAGCAGAAGAATGTATAAAAAATTATAGTTTAAGAGTTAGCAGAGGTCAGTTTGCATCAAAGAACCTCTGAGAGGATCACAATTCTACTGTGCATTTTCCATAGGAGGCAGCTGTGAACAAGACATTGACTGAAATCTTCTGCTCTGCCCAGGCAGGGATTGACCTGGCTCCTACTCTTGTCAGGACCACAGCCTTGTTCTTTGCAGAAACCAAGATGCTGAGGCTGGAGTTACAGGGGAAGGCAGAGAAGCCATGTGGGGCTAAAAATAGAGGGTAAGTAAGAGCAGCCTCCTTTTCTCACCCAGACTAAAAGTCCATGCCCCAAGAGAAACCTAGAGAATTCCACCCTAGAGAAACAGAATGGTTAAACAAACCAACTCCGCATATGGGGTTTTCCTCCTGCTTGATTTCCTTCTACACAACAATTTCTTCTTGAACACTCATTCAGGACTTCTGACGAACTCTTACAGCTTTACCCTTAAATATGAATTGACAGCCCAAATCATTAGACCCTTAAGGGAAGCCTCAAACTGGAAGAAATAACTTAAACAAATTCAGAAGAGGAGAGGAAGGATGGATGGGTAGAAAAGGAAACAGAGGGATAAGGAGACCAAATTGTTTGAAAAGTGATCAAAAACGTTCTAAAAAGATGTCTTCAAAACTAGAAGTCTGTGAAAAAGTAATATTCAAAAAACAGAATTGTAAAGAGAAAAAATGGAAGATAAAGTTGACAATATCTACCAGAGAATAGGGGAGAGAAAATGGCAAAAATGATAAAAATGATTTACAGCAGTTAAAAAAATTAGAAATTGAACTAAGGAAGTCCAGAACTAAATATAGAACTCAGAAAGAGGAAACAGAAAAAATGAGAGAGGAAGAAAGTACCAGTGATGCATGAAAACAACTCTCAGAATTGAATTCAGAATCTCCTTCTGATTGAAGGATACCCAGTTCTGGAACCACAAACATAAAACACCCATATCAAGGAGCCTGATTATCAGAGGAAGATCCTGCAAAATTCTACAGGAAAAAAATAGTTTGTATATAAAAGAATGAGAATCAAAATGGCATTAGATTTTTTACTGCAGCATTGCACCCTAGGAAATAGTGAAAATAATGACTTCAAAGTTCAGAGTAAACATTATTTCCAATCCAAAATTCTTTCTTCAGGAAAAAATTAATCAGGGGTAAGGATAGATTAAAGACATATTGACAACATGAAAACTTTGAAAGAAAAAACCACTAAGATATCTTCCTTATCCTTTTTTAGGCAACTACTAGATGATATGTTTTCAGAAAATGAACAATCTACAAAACAGGATTCGATGTAGGTGAGAAGCAAAGAGCAATAGCAGCTACACAGGCCCCAGCATACAAACATGGAGAGCACCAAGAATATGATGCAATGTCTGCTCTACCAAGCCATTAGATAGTCATGTTGGATAACTTGGGGGAAAAAAAACCAATCTTGTACAAATAAATGCAAGAAAATGTGCAATTATTGGTATGTGAAGAAAGTGCCAGAATGGAAATAACTAGAAAGATGGATTATGAGAAATTTCTCAAAGTATTGAAAGTGTGCACCATTAGAGGGTTTGAACAGAATTGGATGGGAATCATTATTTTGTGATCTAAGCTTTTTTTTTGACCTAACTAAATTTTTTCCCTTAGTCTACAACAATTTGAGTAATAAATTAAAGATTAACACAAAACAAAAATAAAATACAATGAAGTGTAACAGATATATTTTTTTAAGTAAATGTAGTTTTCTGGCATATAAATTGCTTGTTAAAGTCAACTTTCCTATGGCTTTTAAAAGAGAAACAACTATTTATTCTAAAATCCATTTTAGTAAATTCTATGTTATCCAACACAATAGCTAACTTTTTGATATGATCTGAGGATATTTGAAATAACACAACTTTTAAGTCCTATCAGTTTTTTTTTAAAGAAAATAGAAAAATGATGAAAACTTCCCCACTCTGGGGAAGGAGATAGTCTCTCAGGCCATGGAGATCCACAGATATCCCAAAACAAGGGACCAAAGGAAGACAACAGCAAGAAATACAGTAATTAAAATGGCAAAGATCAAGGATAAGGACAGAGTGTTAAAATCAGCCAGAGAGAGAAATAAGATCACTTACAAAGGAAAGCCCATCAGGCTATCATCAGACTTCTCAGCAGAAACCTTACAGGCCAGAAGGGAGTGGCATGATGTATTTAATGTAATGAAGCAGTAGGGCCTCAAACCAAGATTACTATATCTGGAAAGATTATCATTTAACTTTGAAGGAGGGATTAAACAATTTGCAGATAAGCAAAAGCTGAGAGAATTTACCTCCCACAAACCATCTCTACAGTCTATTTTGGAGGGACTGCTATAGATGGAAGTGTTCCTAAGGTTTAAGAGCTGTCACCAGAGGTAATAAAACCACAGTAAAGAAAGTAGAACAGCTAATTACTAAGCAAATGCAAAATTAAAATAACTATCCCCAAAGTCAATCAAGGGATACACAAAGAGTAAAGAATATGATACCTAATATATAAAGAATGGAGAAGGAAGGAAAAGGAGGAGAAAAAGAAGAGTCTTTAGATTGTGTTTGAAACAACATATTAAGTGAGTTAAGTTAGATTCTTCTATGGTAAGGAAATTAACCTTGAACCTTTATTAAACATGAATCTAAAGCCTGCAATGGCAATAAGTACATACCTATCAATAATCACCCTAAATATAAATGGACTGAATGCACCAATCAAAAGACAAAGAGTCACTGAATGAATATAAAAAATAAGACCCATCTATATGCTGCTTACAAGAGACTCCCTTTAAACCAAAAGACATACACAGACTAAAAGTGAAGGGACGGGAAAAGATATTTCATGCAACAAATAGAGAGAAAAATGCAGGAGTTGCAGTACTTGTATCAGAAAAAATACATTTCAAAACAAACAAAATAACAAGAGACAAAGAAGTACATTACATAATGATAAAGGGGTCAATCTAACAAGAAGATATAACCATTAAAAATATCTATGCTCCGAACACAGGAGCAGCCACATATGTGAAACAAATACTAACAGAATTAAAAGGGGAAAGAGAATGTAATGCATTCATTCTAGGAGACTTCAACACTCCACTCACTCTGAAGGAGAGATCAACCAGACAGAAGATAAGTAAGGAGACAGAGGCACTGAACAACACAATAGAACAGATGGACCTAACATACACCTACAGAACTCTTCATCCAAAAGCAACAGAATACAATTCTTCTCAAGTGCACATGAAAGATTTTCAAGAATAGATCATACACTAGGCCACATAAAGAACCTCAGTAAATTAAAAAAGATTCAAATTGTACCAACCAGTTTCTCAGACCACAAAGCTATGAAACTAGAAATAAATTATGCAAAGAAAATGAAAAATCCCACAAACACATGGAGGCTTCACAACATGCTCCTAAATAACCAATGGATCAATGACCAAATAAAAACAGAGATCAAGGAATATATGGAGACAAATACCAACAATACTTCAACACCTCAAAATCCGTGGGACACAGCCAAGGCCGTGGTAAGAGGAAAATACATTGCAATAAAGGCCTACCTCAGGAAAGAAGAGCAATCCCATATAAACAGTCTAAACTCACAATTAATGAAACAAGAAAAAGAACAACAAATGAGGACCAAAGTCAGTAGAAGGAGAGACATAATAAAGATTAGAGCAGAAATAAATAAAAGTGAGAAGAGGAAAACAAAAGAAAGAATCAATGAAAGCAGGAGATGGTTCTTAGAGAAAATAAACAAAATAGATAAACCCCAAGCAAGACTTAAGAAAAAAAGAGAGTCTATACACATAAACAAAATCAGACATGAGAAAGAAAAGTTCACTACAGACACCACAGAAATACAAAGAATTATTAGAGAATACTATGAAAAATTATATGCTAACAACTTGGATAACCTAGAAGAAATGGACAACTTTCTAGAAAAATACAACCTTCCAAGATTGAGACAGGAAGAAACAGAAAATCTGAACACACCAATTACTAGCAATGAAATTGAACTGGTAATCAAAATCCTACCTAAGAACAAAACTCCTGGACCAGATGGCTTCACCACTGAATCTTATCAAACATTTAGTGAAGACCTACTACCCATTCTCCTTAAAGATTTCCAGAAAATAGAAGAGCAAGGAATACTTCCAAACTGATTCTATGAGGCCAGCATCACTCTAATACCAAAACCTGGCAAAAACACCACAAAAAAAGAGAATTACAGACCAATTAGGTGCCAAAATAAACAAAAAAAATTAGCAAACCAAATTAAAAAATACCTAAAAAATATCATCCATCATGATCAAGTAGGATTTATTCCAGGGATGCAAGAATGGTACAACATTTGAAAATCCATCAACATCATCCACCACATCAACAAAAAGGACAAAAAGCACATAATCATCTCCATAGATGCTGAAAAAGCGTTTGACAAAATTCCAAGTCCATTCATGATTAAAACTCTCAACAAAATGGGTATAGAGGGCAAGTACCTCAACATAATAAAGGTCGTATATGACAAACCCACAGCCAACAACATACTTAACAGTGAGAAGCTGAAAATTTTTCCTTTAAGATCAAGAACAAGACAAAGATGGCCACTCTCCCCACTTTTATTCAACATAACAGTGAATGTCTTAGCCACAGCAATCAGACAACACAAAGAAATAAGGAAGAAGTGAAACTGTCCCTGTTTGCAGATGACATGATATTGTACATAAAAACCCTAAAGAATCCACTCCAAAACTATTAGCTCTAATATCTGAATTCAGCAAAGTTGCAGGACGCAAAATTAATACACAGAAATCTATGGCATTTCTATATACTAACAATGAACTAGTGAGAGAGAAATCAGGAAAACAATTCCATTCACAATCGTGTCAAAAATAATAAATTACCTAGAAATCAACCTAACCAAGGATGTGAAAAATGTATACCCTGAAAACTACAAGACACTTTCCAGAGAAATTAAAGAAGATACTCATCCCATGCTCATGAATAGGAAGAATTAATATTGTCAAAATGGCCATCATGCCTAAAGAAATCTATAGATTCAATGCAATTCCTATCAAAATACCAACAGCATTCTACAGTGAACTAGAGAAAATAATCCTAAAATTCATATGGAACCACAAAAGACCTCGAATAGCGAAGGCAGTTCTGAGAAGGAAAAATAAAGTTGGGGCTGTTATGCTCCCCAACTTCAAGCTCTACTACAAAGCCACAGTAATCAAGACAATTTGGTACTGGCACAAGAAAAGACCCATACAGCAATGGAACAGATTATAGAGCCCTGATATAAACCCAACGATATACAGTCAATTAATATATGATAAAGGAGCCATGGAAATACAATGGGAAAATGATAGTCTCTTCAACAGTTGGTGTTGGCAAACCTACACAGCTACATGCAAGAGAATGAAACTGGATTATTGTCTAACCCCATACGCAAAAGTGAACTCAAAGTGGATTAAAGACTTGAATGTAAGTCATGAAACCATAAAACTCTTGGAAGACAACATAGGCAAACATCTGAATATAAGCATGAGCAACTTCTTCTGGAACACATCTTCTCAAGCAAGGGAAACAAAAGCAAAAATGAACTCATGGGACTACATCAAACTAAAAAGTTTCTGTACAGCAATGGGCACCATCAACAGGACATAAAGGCATCCTTCAGTATGGGAGAATATATTTGTAAATGACATGTCTGACAAGGGGTTAACATCCAAAATATATAAAGAACTTACATGCCTCAACACCTGAAAAGCAAATTACCTGATTAACAAATGGGCAGAGGATATGAAGAGACAGTTCTCCAAAGAAGAAATTTAGGTGGCCAACAGACACATGAAAAGATGCTGCACATCGCTAATCATCAGAGAAATGCAAATTAAAACCACAATGAGATATCACCTCACAACAGGAAGGATGGCCAGCATCGAAAAGACTAAGAACAACAAATGCTGGCGAGCATGTGGAGAAAGCGGAACCTTCCTACACTGCTGGTGGGAATGTAAGCTAGTTTAACCATTGTGGAAAGCAATATGGCGGTTCCTCAAAAAACTAAAAATAGAAATACCATTTCACCCTGGAATTCCACTCCTTGAAATTTACCCAACTTCTCAGATTCAAAAAGACATATGCACCACTCTGTTTATTGCAGCACTTTTTACAATAGCCAAGATATGGAAGCAACCTAAGGGTCCATCAGTAGATGAATGGATAAAGAATATGGGGTACATATACACAATGGAATACTATTTCACAATCAGAAAGAAACAAATCCTACCATTTGCAACAACATGGATGGAGCTGGAGGACATTATGCTCAGTGAAATAAGGCAGGGGGAGAAAAACAAATGCCAAATTATTTCCCTCATTTGTGGAGTATAACAATGAAGCAAAACTGAAGGAACAAAATGGCAGCAGACTCAGAGACTCCAAGAATGAACTAGTGGTTACCAAAGGGGAGGAGTGTTGAAGGGTGGGTGGGGAGGGAGGGAGAAAGGGATAGAGGGTTATTATGTTTAGTATACATGGTGTGGGGGATGATGGGGAGAACAGTATAGCACAGAGAAGGCACACGGTGGATCTGTTGTATCTTGCTGCACTGATGGTCAGTGACTGCACTGGGGTATGGGGGGACTTGATAATATGGGTAAATATATTAAACACATTGTTTCTCATGTGAAACCTTCATAAGAATGTGTATCAATCATACCTTAATAAAAATTTTTTTTAAAAAATTAGCAAACCGAGGGGCGGAGCCAGGATGGCGTTGTGAGTAGAGCAGTGGAAATCTCCTCCCAAAAACACATAGAGCTATGAAAATATAACAAAGAAAAATCTTCCTAAAATAGAGACCACAGGACACAGGACAACATCCAGACCACATCCACACCTGCAAGGAACCAGCGCCTTGCGAAGGGGGTAAGATACAAGCCCCGGCCCGGCGGGACCCGAGCGCCCCTCCCCCCAGCTCCCGGCGGGTGGAGAGAAACCGGAGCGGTTGTTTTTTTTTTTTGGCGAGCGCTTTTTGGAAGCCTTAGAGGGACGGGGCCCCATTGCTGGGGAGGTAGGGTGGCGGGACCGGTGAGCAGGTGCCTGGGAACAGCGCTGGAGGACAAAGAACACCCCGCGTTTCTCCCTGCGGGACCGGCGGGCGGGTGCCTGAGACCGGTGCCTGAGGACGGAGGAGGTCGCGCGTTTTTCCCTTTTTTTTTTTTTTTTTTTCTCTTTTTGGCGAGCGCTTTTTGGAAGCCTTGAAGGGACAGGGACCCCAGTGCTAGGGAGGCAGGGTGGCGGGACTGGTGAGCGGGTGCCTGGGACCGGCGCCTGAGGACAAAGAATATCCCACGTTTTTCCCTGCGGGACCGGTGGGCGGGTGCCTGAGACCGGCACTTGAGGACAGAGGAAATCGGGCGTTTTTCCCCTTTTTTTTTCCGTTTTCTGCGAGTGCTTTTTGGAAGCCTAAAAGGGACAGGGACCCCGGTGCTAGGGAGGCAGGGCGGCGGGACTGGTGAGCGGGTGCCTGGGACCGGCACCTGAGGACAAAGAATATCCCGCGTTTTTCCCTGTGGGACTGGTGGGTGGGTGCCTGAGACCGGCACCTGTGACGGAAGAAATCGCGTGTTTTTCCCCTTTTTTTCTCTCTTTTTGGCGAGTGCTTTTTGGAAGCCTTGAAGGGACAGGGACCCCGGTGCTAGGGAGGCAGGGCGGCGGGACTGGTGAGCGGGTGCCTGGGACCAGTGCCTGAGGACAAAGAATATCGAGCGTTCCTTCCCTGCGGGACCGGTGGGTGGGTGCTTTTTGGAAGCCTTGAAAGGACAGGGACCCTGGTGCTAGGGAGACAGGGCAGCAGGACCAGTGAGCGGGTGCCTGGGACCGGCACCTGAGGACAAAAAAAAAAAATCGCTTGTTTTTTCCTTTTTGTTGCTGTTGTTGTTTTGGTTTGAAGAGTGCTTTTTGGAAGTCTTAAAGGGGCAGGACAGGTCACTTAGACCAGAGGCAGGGAATCTGGGGATCTCTGGGCACTCTAACCCCCTGGGCAGCAGGGAGCACAGAGGCCCCTTACGGAGATAAATAGTCTCCTGGCTGCTCCCCCTCCAACGGGGCTCCACCATTTTGGAGGAACAGCCCCAGCCAGGCCAAGCCCACAGCAACAGCGGAGATAAACCCCAAAGCAACTGGGCAGGAAGCAGAAGCC
The DNA here is from genome assembly GCF_040802235.1 of Manis javanica. Taxonomy (NCBI): domain Eukaryota; kingdom Metazoa; phylum Chordata; class Mammalia; order Pholidota; family Manidae; genus Manis; species Manis javanica. The sequence continues at coordinate 96,996,924 of NC_133157.1, read as the reverse complement.
CTGTCTGCGCACAGCTGCCCAGCACAAGCCACTAGAGGTCGCTATTCTCCCAGGAAAAGGCTACAAACCAACAAGAAGGGAAGCTCTTCCAGCGGTCACTTGTACCAGCTCTGCAAACTATCTCTATCACCATGAAAAGGCAAAACTACAGGCAGACAAAGATCACAGAGACAACACCTGAGAAGGAGACAGACCTAACTAGTCCTCCTGAAAAAGAATTCAAAATAAAAATCATGAACATGCTGACAGAGATGCAGAAAAAAATGCAAGAGCAATGGGATGAGATGCAGAGAAAAATGCAAGAGCAGTGGGATGAAGTCTGGAAGGAGATCACAGATGTCAGGAAAGAGATCACAGAAGTGAAACAATCCCTGGAAGGATTTATAAGCAGAATGGATAAGATGCAAGAGGCCATTGAAGGAATAGAAGCCAGAGAACAGGAACGTATAGAAGCTGACATAGAGAGAGATAAAAGGATCTCCAGGAATGAAACAACACTAAGAGAAATATGTGACCAATACAAAAGGAAAAACATTCGTATTATAGGGATACCAGAAGAGGAAGAAAGAGGAAAAGGGATAGAAAGTGTCTTTGAAGAAATAATTGCTGAAAACTTCCCCAAACTGGGGGAGGAAATAATCGAACAGACCATGGAATTATACAGAACCCCCAACAGAAAGGATCCAAGGAGGACAACACCAAGACACATAATAATTAAAATGGCAAGGATCAAGGACAAGGAAAGAGTTTTAAAGGCAGCTAGAGAGAAAAAGGTCACCTATAAAGGAAAACCAATCAGGCTAACATCAGACTTCTCAACAGAAACCCTACAGGCCAGAAGAGAATGGCATGATATACTTAATGCAATGAAACAGAAGGGCCTTGAACCAAGGATACTGTATCCAGCATGACTATCATTTAAATATGATGGTGGGATCAAACAATTCCCAGACAAGCAAAAGCTGAGGGAATTTGCTTCCCATAAACCACCTCTACAGGGCATCCTACAGGGACTGCTCTAGATGGGAGCACCCCTAAAAAGAGCACAGAACAAAACACACAACATATGAAGAATGGAGGAGGAGGAATAAGAAGGGAGAGAAGAAAAGAATCTCCAGACAGTGTATATAACAGCTCAATAAGCGAGCTAAGTTAGGCAGTAAGATACTAAAGAAGCTAACCTTGAACCTTTGGTAACCACGAATCTAAAGCCTGCAATGGCAATAAGTACATATCTTTCAATAGTCACCCTAAATGTAAATGGACTTAATGCACCAATCAAAAGACATAGAGTAATAGAATGGATAAAAAAGCAAGACCCATCTATATGCTGCTTACAAGAAACTCACCTTAAACCCAAAGATAAGCATAGACTAAAAGTCAAGGGATGGAAAAACATATTTCAGGCAAACAACAGTGAGAAGAAAGCAGGGGTTGCAGTACTAATATCAGACAAAATAGACTTCAAAACAAAGAAAGTAACAAGAGATAAAGAAGGCCACTACATAATGATAAAGGGCTCAGTTCAACAAGAGGATATAACCATTCTAAATATATATGCACCCAATACAGGAGCACCAGCATATGTGAAGCAAATACTAACAGAACTAAAGAGGGAAATAGACTGCAATGCATTCATTGTAGGAGACTTCAACACACCACTCACCCCAAAGGATAGATCCACCGGGCAGAAAATAAGTAAAGACACACAGGCACTGAACAACACACTAGAACAGATGGACCTAATAGACATCTATAGAACTTTACATCCAAAAGCAACAGGATATACATTCTTCTCAAGTGCACATGGAACATTCTCCAGAATAGACCACATACTAGCTCACAAAAAGAGCCTCAGTAAATTCCACAATATTGAAATTCTACCAACCAATTTTTCAGACCACAAAGGTATGAAAGTAGAAATAAATTCTACAAAGAAAAAAAAAAGGCTCACAAACACATGGAGGCTTAACAACATGCTACTAAATAATCAATGGATCAATGAACAAATCAAAATAGAGATCAAGGAATATATAGAAACAAATGACAACAACAACACTAAGCCCCAACTTCTGTGGGATGCAGCGAAAGCAGTCTTAAGAGGAAAGTATATAGCAATCCAGGCACACTTGAAGAAGGAAGAACAATCCCAAATGAATAGTCTAACATCACAATTATTAAAACTGGAAAAAGAAGAACAAATGAGGCCTAAAGTCAGCAGAAGGAGGGACGTAATAAAGATCAGAGAAGAAATAAACAAAATTGAGAAGAATAAAACAATAGCAAAAATCAACGAAACCAAGAGCTGGTTCTTTGAGAAAATAAACAAAATAGATAAGCCTCTAGCCCAACTTATTAAGAGAAAAAGAGAGTCAACACAAATCAACATAATCAGAAATGAGAATGGAAAAATCACGACAGACTCCACAGAAATACAAAGAATTATTAAAGACTACTATGAAAACCTATATGCCAACAAGCTGGAAAACCTAGAAGAAATGGACAACTTCCTAGAAAAATACAACCTCCCAAGACTAACCAAGGAAGAAACACAAAAGTTAAACAAACCAATTACAAGCAAAGAAATTGAAACAGTAATCAAAAAACTACCCAAGAACAAAACCCCGGGGCCAGACGGATTTACCTCGGAATTTTATCAGACACACAGAGAAGACATAATACCCATTCTCCTTAAAGTGTTCCACAAAATAGAAGAAGAGGGAATACTCCCAAACTCATTCTATGAAGCCAACATCAACCTAATACCAAAACCAGGAAAAGACCCCACCAAAAAAGAAAATTACAGACCAATATCCCTGATGAATGTAGATGCAAAAATACTCAATAAAATATTAGCAAACAGAATTCAACAGTATATCAAAAGGATCATACACCATGACCAAGTGGTGTTCATCCCAGGGATGCAAGGATGGTACAACATTCGAAAATCCATCAACATCATCCACCACATCAACAAAAAGAAAGACAAAAACCACATGATCATCTCCATAGATGCTGAAAAAGCATTTGACAAAATTCAACATCCATTCATGATAAAAACTCTCAGCAAAATGGGAATAGAGGGCAAGTACCTCAACATAATAAAGGCCATATATGATAAACCCACAGCCAGCATTATACTGAACAGCGAGAAGCTGAAAGCATTTCCACTGAGATCGGGAACCAGACAGGGATGCCCACTCTCCCCACTGTTATTTAACATAGTACTGGAGGTCCTAGCCACGGCAATCAGACAAAACAAAGAAATACAAGGAATCCAGATTGGTAAAGAAGAAGTTAAACTGTCACTATTTGCAGATGATATGATACTGTACATAAAAAACCCTAAAGACTCCACTCCAAAACTACTAGAACTGATATCGGAATACAGCAAAGTTGCAGGATACAAAATCAACACACAGAAATCTGTAGCTTTCCTATACACTAACAACGAATCAATAGAAAGAGAAATCAGGAAAACAATTCCATTCACCATTGCATCAAAAAGAATAAAATAACTAGGAATAAACCTAACCAAGGAAGTGAAAGACTTATACTCTGAAAACTACAAGTCACTCTTAAGAGAAATTAAAGGGGACACTAATAAATGGAAACTCATCCCATGCTCATGGCTAGGAAGAATTAATATCGTCAAAATGGCCATCCTGCCCAAAGCAATATACAGATTTGATGCAATCCCACTCAAATTACCAGCAACATTCTTCAATGAATTGGAACAAATAATTCAAAAATTCATATGGAAACACCAAAGACCCCGAATAGCCAAAGCAATCCTGAAAAAGAAGAATAAAGTAGGGGGGATCTCACTCCCCAACTTCAAGCTCTACTACAAAGCCATAGTAATCAAGACAATTTGGTACTGGCACAAGAACAGAGCCACAGACCAGTGGAACAGATTAGAGACCCCAGAAATTAACCCAAATATATATGGTCAATTAATATTTGATAAAGGAGCCATGGACATACAATGGCAAAACGACAGTCTCTTCAACAGATGGTGCTGGCAAAACTGGACAGCTACATGTAGGAGAATGAATCTGGACCATTGTCTAACCCCATATACAAAGGTAAACTCAAAATGGATCAAAGACCTGAATGTAAGGCATGAAACCATTAAACTCTTGGAAAAAAACATAGGCAAAAACCTCTTAAACATAAACATGAGTGATCTCTTCTTGAACATATCTCCCCGGGCAAGGAAAACAACAGCAAAAATGAGCAAGTGGGACTACATTAAGCTGAAAAGCTTCTGTACAGCGAAAGACACCATCAATAGTACAAAAAGGAACCCTACAGTATGGGAGAATATATTTGAAAATGACAGATCCGATAAAGGCTTGACGTCCAGAATATATAAAGAGCTCACACGCCTCAACAAACAAAAAACAAATAATCCAATTAAAAAATGGGCAGAGGAACTGAACAGACAGTTCTCCAAAAAAGAAATACAGATGGCCAAGAGACACATGAAAAGATGCTCCACATCGCTAATTATCAGAGAAATGCAAATTAAAACTACAATGAGGTATCACCTCACACCAGTAAGGATAGCTGCCATCCAAAAGACAAACAACAACAAATGTTGGCGAGGCTGTGGAGAAAGGGGAACCCTCCTACACTGCTGGTGGGAATGTAAATTAGTTCAACCATTGTGGAAAGCAGTTTGGAGGTTCATCAAAATGCTCAAAACAGACCTACCTTTTGACCCAGGAATCCCACTCCTAGGAATTTACCCTAAGAACGCAGCAATCAAGTTTGAGAAAGACAGATGCACCCCTATGTTTATCGCAGCACTATTTACAATAGCCAAGAATTGGAAGCAACCTAAATGTCCATCGGTAGATGAATGGATAAAGAAGATGTGGTACATATACACAATGGAATACTACTCAGCCATAAGAAGTGGAAAAATCCAACCATTTGCAGCAACATGGATGGAGCTGGAGAGTATTATGCTCAGTGAAATAAGCCAAGCGGAGAAAGAGAAATACCAAATGATGTCACTCATCTGAGGAGTATAGGAACAAAGGAAAAACTGAAGGAACAAAACAGCAGTGAAGTTACAGAACCCAAAAATGGACTAACAGGTACCAAAGGGAAAGGAACTGGGGAGGATGGGTGGGCAGGGAGGGATAAGGGGGGGGAAGAAAAAGGGGGTTATTAAGATTAGCATGCATGGGGGGGAGGGTGCAAGGGGAGGGTGGGCTGCACAACACAGAGAGGACAAGTAGTGACTCTACAGCATTTTGCTAAGCTGATGGACAGTAACCGTAATGTGGTTGTTAGGGGGGACCTGATATAGGGGAGAGCATAGTAAACATAGTATTCTTCATGTAAGTGTAGATTAAAAATTTAAAAAAAAAAAAAAAAAAAAAGAAAGAAAGAAAGAAAGAAGGAAAAGGGGGATTACTCCTTAACAGGATAAAACTATTGGTAAATCAAAGATCAACGCATGCTTTAAATATCCTTAATGTTGATCACTTAAAGGGTGTCAGATGATCAGCTATGGAGGTACTCTTTTCTGATAATATTCCTTTCTCTTAATTTAAAAAAAAAAAAAAAAAGCAGTTACTGTGTGCTGACCTCCAATGAGTTCTGCACAGTGGTATAGAGGGCATGTCAAAGTGTGGGCAAAGGGTCTGTTTGTTTCTATGCAGGAGATCAAGGCCTAGCTTGGATACCCAGAAAATGAACTAAGATACGATATGAGGAGGAGCTTCCGGCATCAGCACTCTCTGGAGGACTTGTGCCGGGGGATGATCATCAAAAAGCCTCCACAGGGATTCGGACGATGCTGCGGTTGTGGCTGCATCCAGCCCACCGTCTCCTGGACTTGCCATAAGAATGAGGAGGGAGATGTCTAGGCTGGCATGTGCATACAGTGAGACAACGAATTTGACCGGATCTGTACTGTTGGAACTCAACCAGGAGTTGGGAGGGGTGCAAGTTGTAGCACTCCAAAATCTCATGACTATAGACTATCTATGGTTAAAAGAACATATGGGATGTGAACAGATCCCAGAAATGGGCTGCTTTAATTTGTCTGATGGTTCAAGTACAGTTGGACAATATCCATCATATCATAGATAAATTTTCACAAATGCCTAGGGTGCCTAAATGGTTTTCTTGGCTTCACTGGAGATGGATGGTAATTATAGATTTGCTTTGTTTATGTCACCGTATTCCTACTATGTTAATATATGTGTGCAAATTAGTTAGTAGTTTAAAACCTATACATACTTAAGGTACTCTACAAGAAGATATGTCAAAGAAATAATCAATCCTTCCAAGTTTCCTTCGTATGCTACATCTATAGCTTTTCTTCTTCCTTCCTAATTACAACCCTTAAATAGAATTCGTGCCTCATATCGAATTTACCGAGTATCATAATTCCTCCAGGTGGTAAAGATACCTTGAGACAAGTGCTGGGCATAGAAGCCACAGGGCATAAATCTGCAAAGAAGTAAAAAGCTAACCTTTGCAAACAATATGGCTTCTCTCTCACTTACCAACTTTACATTTCCCTGTATGGCCCCGGAAGATGACTGGTTAGCCAGAGACGGGTAAGATTCCTCAAGGGAGGAACAACCTAAGACAGGCACAGTCGCAGGGGGGCCATCAGGTGAGAATTTGGGGATCAACAGAGGTGAGGCTCAGAACCTCACCCCCCCTGCTTTGAGAGAAATCTTCTGCATCCGTGGATGTCTTGATGCCCTTGTCTAGCCTGGATTAATACTTAGTCCATAGGCACACACCTGATCATCTGATCATCTACATTTGCCTTCTTACAGCACTAAACTATGTTTTCTATCTTTATCTTGCATCTACCTACCACTTCAGCATTTTATTAAAAATAAAAATAATAGTAATAGTAGGAGAAATGGGGGATCAACATATAGATCAAGTACAAAAATCAAACGAATATTCATATTTGACCTGATTGTTTATAGGTCATATTGCATGATCAAAACCAAAAGTTTCTGTGATGACTGCCCTTGTACAGTTCACCATGTAAGAATTTATTCACTATGTAAGAATTCGTTCACCATGTAAGAACTTGTTCGTTATGCTTCAGAAGATTCGAGACTGACGAGAATTAGGCTTGAGATGGATTAATGATTGTATAGTGAGCGTTGACCCTCCAATACTGAATTTTACTGTTGTTAACAACCATTTGATCAATAAATATGAGAGATGCCCTCTCAAAAAAAAAAAAAAAAATATAAAAAAAAAAAAAAAGGAAAAAAAAAGGAAAAAAAAAAATTAGCAAACCAAATTCAAATATACATAAACAAGATCATCCTTCATGATGAGGTAGGATTATTTCCAGGGATCCAAGGATCGTACAACATTTGAAAATCCATCAACATCATCTACTGCATCAACAAAAAGATGGGCAAAAACAACATGATCCTCTCCATAGATGCTGAAAAATCATTCAGCAAAATTCAACATCCATTCATGATCAAAACTTTCAGCAAAATGGGTATAGAGAACAAGTACCTCAATATAACAAAGGCCATATATGACAAACCCACACATACTTAACAGTGAGAAGCTGAAAATTTTTCCTTTAAGATTGGGAACAAGACAAGGATGCCCATTCTCCCCACTTTTATTCAACATAGTTCTGGATGTCATTACCACAGCAACCAGACAACACAAAGAAATAAAGGGCTTCCAGATTGGAAAGGAAGAAGTAAAACTGTCCCTGTTTTCAGATGACATGATATTATACATAAAAAACCCTAAAGAATCCATTATGAAACTACTAGATCTAGTATCTGAATTCAGCAAAGTTGCAGGATACAAAATTAATACACAGAAATCTGTTCCATTCCTATACACTAACAATGAACTAGCAGAGAGAGGATTCACGAGAACAATTCCATTCACAATTGCATCAAAAAGAATAAAATACCTAGGAATAAACCTAACCAAGGAAGTGAAAGACCTATACACTGAAAACTACAAGACACTCATGAGGGAAATTAAAGAAGGTACCAATAAAAGGAAACACATCCAGTGCTCATGGGTAGGAAGAATTAATACTGTCAAAATGGCCATCCTGCCTAAAGCAACCTCCAAATTCAGTGCAATCCCTATCAAAGTACCAACAGCATTCTTCAGCAAACTATAGCGTAAAGGTCTATAATTTATATGGATAAAAAAAACCACCTCGAATAGTCAAAGCAATCCTAAGAAGGGAGAATAAACAGGGCGGATCTCTCTTCCCAACTTCAAGGTCTACTACAAAGCCATAGTTATCAAGACAATTTGGTACTGACACAAGAACACACCCATAGACCAATGGAACAGACTAGAGAGCCCAGATATAAACCCAACCATATATGCTCAATTAATATATGCTAAAGGAGACATGGATATACAATGGGGAAATGACAGCTGCTTCAACAACTGGTGTTGGCAAAACTGTACTGCTACATGCAAGAAAATGTAACTGGCTTATCGTTTAACCCCATACACAAAAGTAACCTCAAAAAGGATCAAAGACCTGAAAGTAAGTCATGAAATCATACAACTCTTAGAAGAAAACATAGTAAAAAAATCTCTTAAATATAAACATGAGCAACTTTTTACTGAATGCATCTCCTCAGGCAAGGGAAACAAAAGTAAAAAATGAACAAATGGGGCTACATGATGCTAAAAAACTTCTGTACAGCAAAGGACACCATCAGCAGAACAAAAGGGCATCCTACAATATAGGACAATATATTTGTAAATGATATATTCAACAAGGGATTAACATCCAAAATATATAAAGATCTCACCCATCTCAACACCCAAAAAGCAAATAACCCTATTAAAGCATGGGCAGAGAATATGAACAAACACTTCTCTGAAGAAGAAATTCAGATGGCCAACAAGTACATGAAAAGATGCTCCACATTGCTAATTATTAGGGAAATGCAAATTAAAACCACAGTGAGGTATCACCTTATACCTGTTATGATGGCCAACATAGAAAAGACCCTCCACACAATTCCCTCCACACATTTCCCTCCACACAAAAATATTCTCTATACTCAATAAATATTGTATGCTTGGGGTCATATTATATGAAAAAATTAGTATTTTGCTAATTTGTTCATCATTTCATACTGTCAGTTTTCTTACTATGCTGAATATTCTTCAAAATAATTTTATAGACTATTAGTCAATAAGATGGCCATATCACAGTTTATTTAACCATGCCTTAGTGTTGGATATTTAGCTGTTATTTCCAGTGTTTGGCTACTACTGATAGTTCTGAAAATATTCTTATATGTACTCTTTGCCAACATCTTTCCTTAACCCCTAAGTATTCTCCTAAAGCATACTTTTGGAACTGGGATTATGGGATCAATATGTGTGACCTATTTATTTGGATGCTTCAGATGTACTTTGTAAAACTGCTTTCCAAGAAGTTGTCATAGTTTACTCTGCTAAAGTACACAGGTGTTTATTTCACTCTACCCTTAACAGCATGCAGCATTACCTTTAAAAAGGAAATTTGTTACTTATGAAATTTGTTATTTATGAAGTTGTAAATAGTAGTATATTATACAATTAATATTTCCTTCATCTATAGTGATTTTATATGCTTATCAGCCATTGGTCTAACTAATTTTATCCTGATGCCCACTGGAATATATTGCTTTCAACATGAATTTTTCGTATTTATATACTCCATGTAACATATTATATAAAAGCCTTTACTATCTAATTATTTGAAAAAATCTTCTGCTTATTTTTTTTGTGTGGAGATTTGCATTTTTAAAATATAACATTTCTCAGTTTTAAATGTAGACAGATCAAGAATGTAAGTTTTTGGAAAATATCATGTTCTGTGAACTTAATGCCATATAGACTACATGCTCATGCCTTCTGCTTTAGACAATCTTCATTTTAAACATGAAAACACACAAATATTGAAAATTTTAGGATACATCCATATAAAGAGGAAATTTTGAGTTTTTTTCTTACATTAGGGAGGAAAAAAATTACATTTTTTTCTTAAATACCTAAAGGGAGAGAAAATTTCACCCAAAGAAGTTGATGCAAGGAGATAACATGGGTAAGAACAAAAATTACTTAAATAAAAATTATAGAAAATTATTAAAGCCAAATGTTCCACAAAATGCTAATCAATAATTAAGATGAAGATATTACTGCAGATCTTTCAGATATTAAGAAAATAAAGAAATATTCAGATAAATTTTATGCTAGTAATTACAATAATGTAAATGAAATAGAATCTGTAGAAAAAAACCATCAAAATTGACAAGATGAAGTAAAAAATCTAAGTAGTCCCATATCTATTAAATAAATTGAATTTGCTATATAAAAAAATCTCACAAGGAACACACCAGGCCCAGATGTTTCAGTAATTAGTTCTATAAACATTAAATGAAAAGTAGGACAAAACTACACAATCTCTTTTAGCAAAACAGTGGCAGTATAATCACTCTCCACCTAGTTTGAGAAGGCTGCATAAGTATATCACTTTTCTACTGCTTTGTTACGGACCACTACAAAAATTGGTGGTTTAAAACAGCAACACTATTATTTCTAGATTCCGGTCTTGGCTGCATGGTACTGCTCCCTACAATGTCAGGTGGTGTTACTCATGCTCCTGCATTTAGAAGGCAGATGGGCAGGGCTGAAAGGACCTCATTAGCATCTTTGCCCAAATTTCTTATAATTTCTGTATATGCATGAATTATTTTTGCCTTTTCTAAAACTTCATGGAAACATAATAATATAGTCTTTACTCATTTACTATTATTTACAGTTGTCTCATGTCAGCTTCCTTATTTCAGCATGATCTATTCCATGTATCTTATATATCTTGTGTATCAGTATATATCTTACATATATACTGATAAAAATCTGTATCAGTAGGTTTTTATTTTATTCTTCGCTTTATTGCACTGGCTAGGACATACATTTCCAGATTTAATGCCTATTCCCAAACTTAAAGGGAAAATGTTCAGACTTTCATTATTCAGTTTAGTGCTGTTAGGTGTTTCCTTTAGTTTGTTAATATTGAGAAAGGTCCCTTCTGTGCCTAGTTTTCTAATTTTTAAAAATCATTGATAGGTATTGTTTTTAACAAATGTTTTTTCAACATCTGAAATTATTTTCTTCTCTTGTCTATTAATATTATGAATTTTACTGACTGATTTTCAAATGTTGAAATAAACTTCCATTCCTTGTATACATTCCACTAGATCATGGTGTTTTTAATTTTTTGTATTTCTATGTTAGACTTGCTAACATTTTGTTAAAAACTTTTGCATCTATGTTCATGAGAGATATTGCGTGTTTTTAAATTTTTTTTCTAAGTGATTGATAACAAGATTGTTATGGTAAATTATCTGCAGATGTCCCTGCCCCAAATTCTTATACATATATGCTACCAGCAATATTAAGAGATTTAGCTTCTTCCCCTCTTCTTAGATTTGATAAATGGTTATAGGCTCATTCTTCTTAAACTTGGATCACACTTCAAGCATACGTTCTAGTTGTATTTTTATAAAGGCCCGGGGACACTGATTTTAAATATATCAAGAATAACATGAAAGGATTGATCCACATAATGTGGTTTGGAAATAAAATGAAGTACAGACCTGCGTTATGTTAGACAAGAACTCAAATAATATAAACATCAACAAATGCAATGTCTCTGAATGAACATACCATGAAGGAAAACAGTTTGTAAAGTCTGAAGGGTGCTCACATTCACAAGGCGGCTTGGTTTATTAGAGCAGACTGAATTTAGAGAATTGTGTATCTGATTTTCCACGTGAGAAGACACAATAAAATTGTTTTCTAGCTTGTAATGTAAACTCTAGCTTCTAAATTAAGTCATAAGGATGCTTTGCCTTTAAATTTTTTGATCCTAAAATTTCTCTACAAAAAATGTAAGAAGTAAAGTGTGAACTTTTATAGTTACACAAAGTTGTTTCTTCTAAAGTGATTTTAACACCTATAAGGGAATAGTACATTTTGGAATCTAAATGAATGAGATTTTTTAGGTTTCCTGTATGCTAATATTACATCACCAAAATGTGAAGTAGAAATTGAGCTAAAGTGATAGATATAGCCTCTAAATAGTATTGGCAGTAGCTGGGTTACTCACAGGCTTTCTTATACCTTAAAATATTTTCATTCAGGGTTGGAAAAAGAGAAAGCAAATGTCTCTTCTGCTCTACATTTGATAAACCGGCTTGATTTTGGAGGCCCTGGATCAAGTAAAATTTGACTTTGGATGTGAATCTGGTCTATTCCAATCCTGCTGACACAGCCAACACAAAGAAGAGAGGGAAGTTCAGGGTTCCCTCAGGCCACACACACACAAAAATGATCTAGCCTGCAGCGATCAGAAATTCAGTCTGACATGAGGATCTGTGAACAGCACAATTTCTCAGAGGCCATAGGAGGAAAATTTTATTTTGCCATCAATCCAAGTTACTCTTATTCATTTTTTTTGAAAAACAAAACAAAAAAACAATTTAACAATTTCCAAAAAGGGAGGCGATGTTTGTTGTTTTGGTTTTTCAACTTTGCTGCTCCCTAGATTTTTTTTGTTTGTTTTTTCCCTCAATGGCTACCTTTAAAAAGATTTTAAGTACTGATCCAGGGAACTCATTACAGCATGTGACACAATTCAGAATGTTCACCAAAGAATGCTTTATTTTGCATACAACATTCCTGGGGATTCTTTGTTTTAACAAATAATTTGTTGGTGAAGGTTTACTTAGTGTCTCTGATGATTCTGCTAGATGATCTTATAACATTTTTATATTTGAATATGTAATTCGACATACATAAAAACATTAACAGTTGAGGAAAAATAGAAGAAGTTGAGACAATACAGCTAATATCAAGAGACTTGACTTTACACTCTTAGTCATGGTGCTTCACAACTATAAGCTCTCAGCCGTTGGCTCCAATGTGAGTGGAGGGATGGACAGATTGCCAAAATAGGGAATGAATTATTCTGTGGACAAATTATGAAGTGCAAGGAGTATTTCCCAACCCCAAAGAGTTTATAATGGATTAAGGCATATGGGAAACACATTATGCACAAACTACACAGTGAACAGATATGGTAAGATGTCACAGACCAAAGATCTGTGAATGCACATTGAAGCGAGGAATTATGCTAGGCAGGCTCTAGATGGTAGGTGAGTGAAACTGATCTGGAGGCTGATGAATCTCCATCATTCAGAGAGGGTTTTAGGAAGCAGCACAAAGTGGACATTTCTGGAGGGCAGAAACCTAAACCCATAGCTTCCAAAAAAGTCATATATCAGATTTCTATCAAGATAAAAACAAAAGTACTAATTTTGGGAAAAGACATTAAAATACTCATTTGATATAGACTGAGCATATGGTACAATGTACAGGATAGTGAAGGAATGCAATGCAGGAAAATAACTGGTAAGGGCAGAAATAACACTAATAAAGACATTAGAGACAAATATCTGGAGTTCTGTGGAGGAAGGGATTGTTTCATTGTTGGTGTTATTGGCAAAAATGGTATGATGGTAGCAAATATTTGTAGATCTTTACTATATGCCACATGGTGCTCAGCAACTTATTTTTATTATCTCACTCAGTCTTTAAACCAACCTCAGATAAGTGTTAGCTCATTTCACAGTGAGCAAATGGAAGCTGGAGATGTTCAGAGTGACAAGCCATGGAAGTGACAGAGCTATGGTTGGGACACCGTTTGTCAAAGGTCAAAACCCGAGTTTATAAAGAATTTGAGCAGGACTCTGGAAGCTGTGTAGAGTGCATGGAGATGGTTTGTGTGGATCAGTCCATACTGGGGACATGACTTGAATGAAGTCCTATATAGTTGAAAGAAAATGTTTTGTTGAAACATAAGGAATATTTTGAAGAGTAGTGGAAGAGAACTTAAAAGGGTAGTTTGTAGTAAAGAAAACAAGTAACAATAACAACAATAGGAAGAAAAAGGAAGGAAAGTAGGAAGGAAGATAAAAAGGAAAAAGAAAGAAAAAAAAAGAAAAGCAGCCATTCTAACTGGTCAAGGAATTTGCATGAAGCAGAGACTAAAGATTGGATTAGGTGTCAGGGACAGTGGCTGTCTTATTCACCTTTGTTCCTTTCTATCATATCTAATAAAATGCTGTGGAAATGTTTGAATGAATGTAAGCATTAAAAATCTAAAAATTCTCAATTTTTAGAGACTACTATATACTCTATATACTACTCTTTCTTAAAGTTTTTTTCTAGCCCATATTCGTAATTCATGTCAGAAGAACAGCAAATTTTTCAGTAAGTAAATGGTCTGTTGTCAGAAGATAGGGTTCCAAACTGGGTATGCTTTTTGTGTACATTATTTTCCCTCTAGACTTCAATCATGATTCCCCTTCTTGTAAGTTCTAGTTTTCCTTAAATAAGTCCTTTATACTATTATTCACTCATAAGCTGTTTTCATATGAAGAATAACAGAATCCTTTTATTCTCAGGCCTGTGATATCAACATGTGATTCTGAGAGTCTGGGCCACTTTGGGTACCGACCTCCCTAATGTCTGGAAAACTCCAGGGTTTTTACATTTTCTGGATCTCCAACAAGTCATTTGGCAGAATTGTTCCTGAATTCTGCTAATGTTTATCTCACCTTCCTTTCCTGCTGGAATTAAGGTAAAGTGTTTCAGAGTTCCTGATTCACCCATCTGTCAATGTTGTTCTAAATTGACCGAAAAGTGTCTTGTGCTTAAATCTAAAAATCTGGAAAGGACTCTTGTTTTTGCTTTCTGGCCATTATGGCTTGAGATATGTAGCAAAATATCTTTAGAAACATGATTTATGTTTTTCAAGGTATTTTCTCCAATGATGTGATGGTTTGAATATTCAAAATATTAATCAGTACTATATTGGTGTTTACTGGAAATTTCAACTACATAATTTGTTCAACTACTTATATGATTGTTATTAGAATTACAACTAGAGTTTGTGGTCTTCCAAATATATTTGAAATTAATGAAATTAACTATAAAGAAAAGATAGGACAATTAGGAACAAAAATAGGTGTATGTAATTTAAAAGAAGCAGAAAGGAAAGATGCTGATAGGCCTGCAGGATGGTCTGGTGAATACGGTTCATTACTGATTGAGCTTTCCATTTTTCTGTCTGCTAAATGAGAAGGAAAACATGTCATTCTGCATAGATTCTACTTCCTGACTGTGAATGATGTACGTCTGCCTGTTTTCCTTAATTTAAACACAGACTTTCTGTCTATCCTTTTTCAAAGATCTTTGAATAAAATAATAAATGATATTTTCTATTAACACTTAATAAAATTTAATAAATAATTCTGTCTTTAATGACAACACAAATAGTTTGCAGTACTTATTGTTTGCACACTTTCATCTGGATAATAAAAATAACTCAGATGAAAATATGGGAGAGTGGCTTCTTTGGGCCTGACCTACCTTTGTGCATACCTGATTAGGGGTCTGTCTGAACAAGGGGGGGTCAGGATCATATCTATAGAGTGATGCAGGTGGAGTGGGCTGCCAAAGATGGAGGTTTCTAGCATCTACAGTGTGAGCTCAGTCACAAAGCCATGGAAGAGTGGTGTGGAAGAAAAATGTAGGATGGACAAGGCCAATTCCCTCATTCACAAGTGGACAGACTGAAGCCAGAGGAAAATATGACTCCAGTTTGTCTTGGATGTTGAATGTGCCCATGTAGGGTCTAGATGACCTCACTCTAGATGGTAGGATGGTCTAGATGTTGTGTCTCACAACAAAGGATCACACCTTCAGTATTTAAGTAGGTCTCTGCTGTCCTACTCATTCATTCTTACCAACTCATTCTTTCTTTTTCAGCCATAGAGAAGAGATTACACATAAAATTCAAGAATTGGAATGAAGCTTCAGATAGTAAAATCCAAAATGTGCAATTTTGTTTAAAGTTAACATGTGTACCTTATGCAATCTTCTCATATTAAAAGGTCATGATGAACTTTCAGGAACAGCCTCAATTTAATATAATATCTTTTCAGTAAAGTGATGTATATAATACATAACTAAACGTGATTTAGTTTTACATAGGTTTGT
This sequence comes from Manis javanica, assembly GCF_040802235.1. Taxonomy (NCBI): domain Eukaryota; kingdom Metazoa; phylum Chordata; class Mammalia; order Pholidota; family Manidae; genus Manis; species Manis javanica. Next base: position 96,980,802 of record NC_133157.1, on the reverse strand, counting down.
TAAGACTTATCTAACAAGTCAGAAAGAAATTATTTATCAAACCATGTACCTAATTCAAATTTGGGAGTTATCACTGGTCCATATAATGGATAACAGGTTGAGTGATATTTTCTTCCTGTTAATAATAAGACATTTTCGGTCATATGCAGGTTCTCTTATGTGCCACGCAGCTTCACTTTGCCAAAGAAGTGATGAAATTTTGGAAAGAGGTTTAAAGGATTCCCTGCTTGGATTTTCCCACTTTCCTCCTTCTTATGCTCACGTCTGCACCAATTCGGTGCAGATTTCTTACAATGCTGTTCTTTTTAGAAGCCTGTAAAAACATCTCATTACATCACCACATCTACTAAGCAACTGGGCAACTGGAAATTAGCTAATTCTGACATTAAGCTTCATTACCACTTTACAGCATTCTGTCTGATTGGAGTATAGCAGGTCTTATTCCTCAACAGGAAAGCACATGAGCATTACTTGTTTGGTTAGAAACATGACAATGAGCAGCTGTTCCAAGAGAGCCCCCAAAATAGAGAAAGCTCTGTCTGTTCCTGGACATTTCTTTCTTCTCTGCCTTTTTCCTCAGCTTGCCCATGCACAGATGTGGGCTTGGTTATTTAAGCCACTATCCAGAGGGATTATTAAAATCCTCTTGAGCCAAATTTTCAAGAAACAAATGGGTTTCATAAATGTATATTAATCTGTTTAGCTTCAGATAATGAAAACACACTACTCTGGTATGAATCATATGTGACATGTGAATTTCAATCCCCTCCCCCAGGAATGTAACTGAAGGCTCCGAGGTGTTGGAATGTGGCCTGTAGCCAGGGTGCTTCATGGGAGGTATTCAGAATGCAAAAGAACAGATCCAAATTAAGGACAGTTCAATTTTGGAATGGAGAGCTATATTCTGGTCTCTGTGTACCCTAGAAGACAGGAGACGACTTGTCCGGTCATGCCTGATTTGTGGACCCAGTCTTCCCGAGGACCTTAATGCAGGCAGATGTCTCAGCAGGTGGTGGCTGAATCACAGTAAGATTGTGGGGCATGCATGTCCTTGGTCTCCTTTGTTTAGCAGCTTGCTTGGGCCCCTGGTGACCACCAGGCACACCAGGATGGGGGATTCCCTGGTTCCATGCATAGACTCAGGGCTTATTCCAGTAGGTTCTTGACAGAGTCAGCAAGGCTGGACTAGGGAGTGAAGATAGGCTTGGGGCCCTGTTAAGTGGTTCACTCACAGAAGGCACAGAAAATACAGCATGCATGTAGTGCGTCTGTGTTGGAAGAGTGGAGTCCTTCACTGCTCTCGTGGAGGTGGTGCCCTGAAAGACTTTCTTTTGAATTGCTGCCACACTGGAACACAAACAATGATGTGGTAAATGACTACCTCACACTCAGGGCACATCAACCAAATCCTTTTTCAGAGCTTACTTTGGATTACCTAGAATCTCTGGGTAGGCATGTGGGGTGTGAACCCTCTGACTGGGGAGTCTGAACAACTGTGCTTAGGCCCATCCTCTGCTCGAACTTGCTGGTGGTCTTTAGCAACTGATGTGACCTGTGAAAGCCAATTTTTTCTGTAAATAGAGAAAATAACTACCTGTCCTACAAATTTCACAAGACTATTCCTTTAAATTAAACAGATAACATGTATAAATTATTTTGCACATATTAAAGCTATAGAAATTTAAGAAATAAATTATACATTAAACAAAATGGATAATCCTATTTTCAAAGTGCAAAAAATAGAAATATAATATTTTAAAGATTAAATTGATTTATAAAGAAATGGATATAAATGGAAACAAGTCATATTGGGTCTATCATTTAGATTCATAAGAACATTTTAAAGTATGTCAGCTTTTGCTGACTTGGAACATGAAGTTATATACTTTTCACTAAAATACTGTAATTCTTAAATATTTTCCACAATTTCACCATGCATAACTGCTTACAGATCTTATAAACTGGTTTGCATAGGAATTTCTGGTTTGCTACATCCTCATTTTTCCCTTTGGTTTATGTGTACCATCTGCATTCCATGAACCCTAGGGCAGCAGGATCACCCACTGATAAGACAGATAAGTTTGAAGCTGGGTGTAAATCAGACTGATCTTCACCGAGGATAACCCATAGCAGAGATTCAACCTTTAGCCTTCCAGACAATGACTGGATCCAATTCAGGCCATTTCCCTGTAAATTAATCCAAACTGATCTATCTGAATGCATTCATGTCACAGGCTTTACACTGAGGCTGTTTCTCAGTTGCTTGTGCTGGAGCTAAACCAAACCTCTTTACTTTGGGAAATGTTCAGAGGGTAAGCTTCAGACAAGAGAGCTTTGGTTTAAAGACCTCACACCAAGTGATTACACAAGTGAGACACGTGCATCAATCCTTCCCACTGCCGTTGTCCAAGAAGGCTGTTGGGTTTTGTCACTTTGCTGAGGTCTGACTTCAGACCCAATTGTAAACTGAGATGCACCAAATACATCTTGGCTGATGCTTTTTGGAGTTGCTGCTACAGGTTTAAGTACTTAGGGTCAAATGTGCTTTCCAAGCATAACCTCCCTGACATGTATCAGCTTGTTCACTGATATTAACAGTGGTAGTGATCACACTAGTAGTAACGACTGGAAGAAAGAGAAGGCACGGCAGCTGTTTTTCATTCAGCATCTACCAAATGCCACACATTGTATGAGGACCATCACATGAATTACTAATAATCCCAGGAAAGGGTGACAAGATTTAATTAATCATCCTCATCTTATTGATAAGAAAGCTGTTAGCTGATTTGAGCCTGCATTTCAAATGACTCCAATCCCAGACTCATTGTAACTCTTAAAATTGAATACAAAATGAGTAGAAGCTCCATAATACTGAGTGATAAAATATACTTGATTTGCATGGATATAGACAGATCATTCTAGAAGTTTGCAGAGACTGAAGGATTCCACTCTCATAGGCCTCTGCAGCTTTCCTTGCCCTTTTGCATGATCCCAGGCCCTTTCAGATCATGTCTGTGTGTGGCATCAAATAATAAATTATTCTAGTGGTTCAGGATTCATCACAACTGCCCTAGGGTTCATGGAATGCAGATGATACACATAAACCAAAGGGAGAAATGAGGATGAAGCCTAGAACTGATACAACATGACAAGCAAAGAGCTGCATGGCACACTCGGCTTCTACTTGCTTCAGGGGAGTCAGCAGTCTTGCTTCTGGGAGCCTCCTCTCTGGGCTGTGTGTACTTTAACTCTTCCACAGTAGAAATGAGATACTCAATAAGTGCTGCCCATGACAGGGAGCCCCAGGCTCTGATGATCGTGGGATTCAAATGATATTAAGCAAGACAGCTCTGCACAGAACACATGGAGCTTTACTGCTCATCACAACTGCCAGCTCTATTAGTTTTTCTGAAGACACCCAGATGGAATGAGAAAACTGGTGTGTGTTGGTGTGTGTTTAAGGATACCCAAAGTTTCTTAGGGGCTGACGGCTCCAGCCATCATCAGCAGGTGGAGAGCCATCACACAGCCACAGCCTTCTGTAGACAGTGGTCAGAATATATTCAGAAGAGACTGAAGTCAAAATTGGTTTTTATTTTGGAGAGGAAAGCAGGTGGAGAAAAAGGAAGCCTTCCAGATGTCCAAATGTTATTTACTAAAAGACAAAAGGTAGTCTAGCCCTAGTTACTGTCTGAAGAATTGAGACAACCTTTTTATCTTTCTTTCCACTCTTTATGAAATAACTCCAGGAATGTAAAAATGAGGGAAAATCTGAATTAGCCTTAGAAGCTGGAGAGGAAAACTTTCAAATACCATCTTTGGAGGCTTTCTCCTTATACATATTTTTGATGGGACATTAAATAATGGGGACCCAACTTGAAAGTCACCTGTCAGAGGAGTGGTACAACCCCACAGTATGACATGGGGAAGATCCTAGACTCATAATCCTCCTCACTTTAGTGGCAAAGGTGGAATGTGGATTTTGATTACTAAATCAGTGGGAAAGTTCTATTCGAATTTGTAGTTGCTGTGGGTTGTGTAGAACTCAGGGTTATAGATTACTGAAATTTGTAAACAAACAAACAAAAACAATTCCCTGATGCAAAGGCAGAAGCAAAGTAATTAAACTCTTACTTAAATGTGAGAAGACATGTTTTTGGGGTAAACATCAGCTGGGTTTGAAACAAGGTGAACAGAGATGGGAGCTGTCAGTGATAAAGAATATTCTGGAATAGAACAGAAGTGAGCACAACTTTAAAAGGCATTCTAAGCAGTCAACTTTCAAAATGAAACTGTGCAGCACATAAAGTTAACAATAAAGATATGTTATCTTTGTTTACAAAAACATGTGATGGGCCGGATTTGGGGATGCAGTTTCTGCACTCCTGAACTATGTGGTCCCACTTGTTGGGTGTTTTAAATTTGGTGTTTACTTGATGCATTTCTTTAGGTATTTCCTTCACTATCACATAAGAACTGTAATAGTTAACATTCATTGAATTACTGTGTCCCAAACAAGGGGCTAAATGTTTTAGATAATCTAATTTGATGTTTGTAACAACCCTATGAACTGAAAATCCAAACAATTCCATAAATTGTCCTAAGTGAGCAATACTTGGTATCATTGTGACGACAGCATTCCATGTTTGTGTGATTCCCAAGTGTGAGGGCTTAACCACTCTGTTCTGCTCCATCTTTTGAAATGTAGCATTTTAATCTATGACAAATATAAAACAGAGGCAAATTTGTCTCAGGTGGTGGGATACATAAATTCTAGCTAGAGTGTTCTGGAAGAGTCAGAATTTTCTTATGAAAGCCAGAAATTAAAACAGTGGGAAGGAAACATGCATTATAATGGAGCAGCATATTAATGGGAGTCTTGAGAGGGAGAGCTTAACTTGGCCTGGAAAGGAAGGAAAAAGCTGTAAGTAACTGAAAGATCGGCGGGTTGGCTGGAGTGACTCAATACTCCTGTGGGTGCTTTCACACAGGAGACACAGAGAGTCGCCTGTGGTTAAACGAACCAGTGAGAATATTCGCGCACCGCTCTCTTTGAAGCATGCAGATCTCTCTAGGGTCAGATCTGTGTTTTACGTGGCCTGAGCCAAGTTAAAAAGTCTTTGGAATCTGAATTTCTACCATTAGCAATTTACTGCTTTGGGGGAAGGATTGTCTTTTCTTTGAGGTCCTCTTTTAAATTACAAACAATTATTGCAACCTAACACTTCATTTTTCTAGTGGTCTTAGGCAAAACACATTCAAAGTTTCACTTTATCCCCCTAAACATTTTTTTTCTTTCCCTCACTTTTCAGGCCCCCTGAGGGCTTCATCTTGGTTTACATTTGATATCAATTTCCAAAATCTATTTTTAACTCTTTAAGTCTCAAATCTCTCAAAATAAACTATAAACGCCTAAAATAATTTTGTAACAATTGCTTCAGGGGCATTTTAAGAGGCTTACAAAATCCAAATAGAAGTTCCCTTGATAAAAAGAAGTAAAAATTGTGTAGTACTCATTTATACTCATGAATTTTGTCTGTGTTAGTGAACATCATAAAAAGAAATGATTAAAAAGTGAAAGGTAAAACACTTTGGATAGAAACAGAAAACACTTTTACTTAATAAAGCCTTTTTTTCCCTTCTTTCTTTAGTAAGAAAGTTAAATTATTAGTTCAATCTTTTGCTTTAGTATCTAAGTACACTGGGTTAGGAAAAAAGAGGATTTATTTTTGAAGCACCATTAATCCTTAAGTGTAAATTCCTTCAAGGTAAGGTAAAAACATATATTTAATGAGGTGGTTCTTAAGTCATTAAACATTGCTTCATATGATTACCTGATATCCAAAAATATTCTACTACTAATCTTGCTTTGTTAGCTTTTTTTTATCTCTGCCAGGATGATATGCTTTATTTGGTCTATGCAAAACTTCACATGAGAAGGATGAATCTTAGCTCTAACTTATTTTAGAGTGGTTTGCACACACCACAGACCATCCAAATGCCACATCCACACGTGTATGCATGATCCAGGGTCCATACTACCTTTTCTTTCTTATTCCCTTGTTGCTCATCTTTTGAGTTTTACTCCTTTTTTCATCATCTATCCATTTTGAACACTGGAAAGAGAGAAAATCAAATCAGCTCCTTTGACAATATTTAAAAATATTTTGGTTTAAACACTTGATGAAAAAAGATTTAAGATATTAATTGAAAAAGAGCCATAGGACAATTGTTTTTAATTATATTCAATCAGATCTTAATTATTTGTGTCAATGCCTTGTCTTCATGAATATCTGAGAGACTAAAACGAGTCATTCAGGTTTTGACATTCCCCTGTGAGACAAGGAATGTTTCTAAATGAAGATGATAAATGTGTTAGGGGAATGCCTGGGGTATGGGAAGGTATTGTGGAGTATTAGCAGCCAGGCTTGTTTCCTTTTGGCAAAAACAGCCACTGATTGTATGCTGAAGTAGTTCCAATCTGCACTGGAAATAATTATTATGTGCATTTTACCCACAGGTTAATTAGCAGCAGATTGGAAAAAGTGCTGGCTCCAGACCAGTCTCAAAATTTGTCTAATATTTGCTTAAATTGAACATAACTCAAATTAAATTTTAAAATGACCAGACAAATACAGAATGTAGAATACAACATATATAATATTTTCTCATGTTTTGCAGTGTTGTTTACCTGGGTAATCACACCAATATTGATTATTAATCTTATCTTATTTCTGCACATCCTATGTTTTAGCCTCTACCATTGTCACAGAATAAACATATTTCTGAACTGAGATGCTGAATAAAGATCTTTGAGTAGATGTGTACTTTTCTATCATCTCTGGGCATGTTTATTTCCCATCAAGTGGAATAATACCAATTTTTTGCTGTTGCTGCTCTACTTATTTTTTTCTCTGTTCACTTATTCTTCATAGTTTTTACAGAAAACAAACTCAAAATAAGTCTGGGAAGGATTATTATGAGGTTTTAAAGTTGAGAGAGATAAACTCAGTCATAATATGGTAGGCATTAGGCTAAAATTCCTTATGTCTGAGCTTAATCCTAATTATACTTAAATGGTCACTTGTCTTCAGTTTACTCTTTCCAAAGAGAAGTTTCCAAAATCCTATCTTTATTAAATCTATGAAATCTTAGCAGTCTAATATATGACAACAAGTTTTCTTTAAATTAAACTGTCCTTCTTTAAAGATTTAGACATCTACAAATACAATAAAATTAATTTTGATCAGTCATCTATAAGAGGGGATCTTGAACTAATTTTTCTACTTTCCCAGCCATTATCAGCACTATTCTACTGCAAACAAAATAAACTTTCTATTAGCTTTCCTAATTCTACTTGAGAAATTAAGGAACTAAAAACTGTTTTAGTCAGAAATTTATTTATTTCCCAGATTCATGCTGCTTTAGTTGTTCATGTCTATCCTTAGTGTTCTGAGATCACACTGGAGACATCTCTGCCCACCATCCTAGGATCAGGGTGTGTGACCAAAAAAACTTTACAACTGGCATAATGTTTAAATGTTTTTAAGTGACATATTAGCATGACCAAAATACTAGCAAGTATTCCCATTACTGAGCAATATCAGGATCCATAAAAATTGAATGTTTAAAAGCTATTTAGTGGGGTGGAGCCAAGATGGCGGGGTGAGTAGAGCAGTGGAAATTTCCTCCCAAAACCACATATATTTATGAAAATATAACACAGACGACTCTTCCTAGAGAGAGACCAGAGGATACAGGACAACAACCAGACCACATCCACACCTGAGAGAACCCAGCACCTTGCGAAGGGGGTAAGATACAAGCCCCGGCCCAGTGGGACCCAAGTGCCCCTCACCCCACCTCCCAGTGGGAGGAGAAGAGTCGGAGCGGGGAGGGAGAAGGGAGCCCAGGACTTCTGAACACCCAGCCCCAGCCATCCGGACCAGAGCACAGACACAGTGCATGCATGGGGTACTGGATACTAGGGAAACAGGACAGCAAGACCTGTGAGCGGATCCCTAAGGCTGGCACCCGGGGACAAAGAAGAGCGAGCGTCTTTTTTTTTTTTCTTTTTTTGCGAGTGCTTTTTGGAAGTCTTAAAGGGACAGGGACCACAAAACCTGATGGAAGCGTCCCGGGACACTTAGTCTGGCAGCAGGGAATCTGGGGATCTCTGGGCACTCTAACACCCTGGGCAGCAGGGAGCATGGAGGCCCCTCATGGAGATAAATAGCCTCCCGGCCACTCCCCATCCAGTGTAGCTCCACCATAACAGAGCAGCAGCCTGAGGCAAGCCACGCCCACAGCAACAGTGGAGATAAACTCCATAGCAGCCAGGAAGGATTCAGAAGCCCTGTCTGCATGCAGCTGCCCAGCACAAGCTACTACAGGTCGCTGTACTCCCAGGAAAGGAAGGCCACAAACCAACAAGAAGGAAAGTTCTTCCAGCCATCACTCGTGCCAGCTCTGCAAACTTTCTCTATCACCATGAAAAGGCAAAATTACAGGCAGACAAAGACCACAGAGACAACACCAGAGAAGGAGACAGACCTAACCAGTCTTCCTGAAAAAGAATTCAAAATAAAAATCATAAACATTCTAACGGAGATGCAGAGAAATATACAAGAGCTAAGAGATGAAGTCCGGAGGGAGATTACAGATGCCCAGAAAGAGATTACAGAAGTGAAACAAACTCTGGAAGGATTTATGAGCAGAATGGATAAGATGCAAGAGGCCATTGATAGAATAGAAACCAGAGAACAGGAACACATCGAAGCTGACACAGAGAGAGATAAAAGGATCTCCAGGAATGAAACAATATTAAGAGAACTGTGTGACCAATCCAAAAGGAACAATATCCATATTATAAGGTTACCAGAAGAAGAAAAGAGAGAAAAAGGGATAGAAAGTGTCTTTGAAGAAATAATTGCTGAAAACTTCCCCAAACTGCTGGAGGAAATAATCAAACAGAACTCCCAACAGAAAGGACACAAGGAGGACAACACCAAGACACAGAATAATTAAAATGGCAAATATCAAGGACAAGGAAAGAGTTTTAAAGGCAGCTAGAGAGATAAAGGTCACCTATAAAGGAAAACCCATCAGACTATCATCAGACTTCTCAACAGAAACCTTACAGGACAGAAGAGAATGGCATGATATATTTAATGCAATGAAACAGAGGGGCCTAGAACCAAGGACACTGTATCCAGCATGATTATCATTTAAATATGATGGAGGGATTAAACAATTCTCAGACAAGCAAAAGTCGAGGAAATTTGCTTCCCACAAACCACCTCTACAGGGTATTTTAGAGGGACTGTTCTAGATGGGAGCACTCCTAAAAAGAGCACAGAACAAAACACCCGACATACAAAGAATGGAGGAGGAGGAATAAGAAGTGAGAGAAGAAAAGAATCTCCAGACAGTGTATATAACTGCTCAATAAATGAGCTAAGGTAGGCAGTAAGATACAAAAGCAACTAACCTTGAACCTTTGGTAACCATGAATCTAAAGCCTGCAATGGCAATAAGTACATATTTTTCAATACTCACCCTAAATGTAAATGGATTGAATGCACCAATCAAAAGACACAGAGTAATAGAATGGATAAAAAAGCAAGACCCATGTATATGCTGCTTACAAGAAACTAACCTCAAACCCAAAGACATGCACAGACTAAAAGTCAAGGGATGGAAAAACATATTTCAGGCAAACAACAGAGAGAAGAAAGCAGAGCTTGCAGTACTAATATCAGACAAAATAGACTTCAAAACAAAGAAAGAAACAAGAGATAAAGAAGGACACTACATAATGATAAAGGGCTCAGTCCAACAAGAGGACGTAACCATTCTAAATATATATGCACCCAACACAGGAGCACCAGCATATGTGAAACAAATACTAACAGAACTAAAGGGGTAAATAGACTGCAATGCATTCATTTTAGGAGACTTCAACACGCCACTCACCCCAAAGGATAGATCCACTGGACAGAAAATAAGTAAGGACACGGAGGCACTGAACCACACAGTAGAACAGATGGACCTAATAGAAATCTATAGAACTCTACATTCAAAAGCAACAGGATATACATTCTTCTCAAGTGCACATGGAACATTCTCCAGAATACACCACATACTAGGCTACAAAAAGAGCCTCAGTAAATTCCAAAATATTGAAAATCTACCAACCAACTTTTCAGACCACAAAGGTATAAAACAAGAAATAAATTCTACAAAGAAAACAAAAAGGCTCACAAACACATGGTAGCTTAACAACATGCTCCTAAATAGTCAATGGATAAATGAACAAATTAAAATAGAGATCAAGGAACATATGGAAACAAATGACAACAACAAAACAAAGCTCCAACTTCTGTGGGACGCAGCGAAAGCAGTCTTAAGAGGAAAGTATACACCGATCCAGGCACACTTGAAGAAGGAAGAACAATCCCAAATGAATAGTCTAACATCACAATTATCAAAACTGGAAAAAGAAGAACAAATGAGGCCTAAAGTCAGCAGAAGGAGGGACATAATAAAGATCAGAGAAGAAATAAACAAAATTAAGAAGAATAAAACAATAGCAAAAATCAATGAAACCAAGAGCTGGATCTTTGAGAAAACCAGCAAAATAGATAAGCCTATAGCCAAACTTATTAAGAGAAAAAGAGAATCAACACAAATCAACAGAATCAGAAATGAAAACGCAAAAATCACAACAGACTCCACAGAAATACAAAGAATTATTAAAGACTACTATGAAAACGTATATGCCAACAAGCTGGAAAACCTAGAAGAAATGGACAACTTCCTAGAAGAATACAACCTCCAAGACTGACCAAGGGAGAAACACAAAAGTTAAACAAACCAATTATGAGCAAAGAAAATGAAACGGTAATCAAAAAACTACACAAGAACAAAATCCCCAGGCCAGAAGGATTTACCTCAGAATTTTATCAGACATACAGGGAAGACATAATACTCATTCTCCTTAAAGTTTTCCAAAAGATAGAAGAGGTGGAAATACTCCCAAACTCATTCTATGAAGCCAACATCACCCTAATACCAAAACCAGGCAAAGACCCCACCAAAAAAGAAAATTACAGACCAATATCCCTGATTAATGTAGACGCAAAAATACTCAATAAAATATTAGCAAACAGAATTAAAAAATATATCAAAAGGATCATACACCATGACCAAGTGGGATTCATCCCAGGGATGCAAGGATGGTACAACAGTCGAAAAGTCATCAACATCGTCTACCACATCAACAAAAAGAAGGACAAAAACCACATGATCATCTCCATAGATGCTGAAAAATCATTTGACAAAATCCAACATCCATTCATGATAAAAACTCTCAGCAAAATGGGTAGAGAGGGCAAGTACCTCAACATAATAAAGGCCATATATGATAAACCCACAGCCAACATTATACCGAACAGCAAAAAGCTGAAAGCTTTTCCTCTGAGATTGGGAACAAGACAGGGATACCCACTCTCCCCACTGTTATTTAACATAGTACTGGAGGTCCTAGCCACGGCAGTCAGACAAAACAAAGAAATACAAGGAATCCAGATTGGTAAAGAAGAAGTTAAACTCTCACTATTTGCAGATGACATGATATTCTACACAAAAAACCTTAAAGACTCCACCGCAAAACTACTAGAACTGATATCGGAATACAGCAAAGTTGCAGGATACAAAATTAACACACAGAAATCTGTAGCTCTCCTATACACTAACAATGAACCAACAGAAAGAGAAATCAGGAAAACAACTCCATTCACAATTGCATCAAAAAGAATAAAATACCTAGGAATAAACCTAACCAAAGAAGTGAAAGGCTTATACTCATAAAAGAAATTAAAGGGGACACTTACAAATGGAATCTCATCCCATGCTCATGGCTAGGAAGAATTAATATCGTCAAAATGGCCATCCTGCCCAAAGCAATATACAGATTTGATGCAATCCCTATCAAATTACCAGCAACATTCTTCAACGAACTGGAACAAATAATTCAAAAATTCATATGGAAACACCAAAGACCCCAAATAGCTAAAGCAATCCTGAAAAAGATGTTTAAAGTAGGGGGGATCTCACTCCCCAACTTCAAGCTCTACTATAAAGCCATAGTAATCAAGACAATTTGGTACTGGCACAAGAACAGAGCCACAGACCAGTGGAACAGACTAGAGACTCCAGACATTAACCCAGACATATATGGTCAATTAATATTTGATAAAGGAGCCATGGACATACAATGGGGAAATGACAGTCTCTTCAACAGATGGTGCTGGCAAAACTGGACAGCTACATGTAGGAGAATGAAACTGGACCATTGTCTAACCCCATATACAAAAGTAAACACAAAATGGATCAAATACCTGAATGTAAGTCATGAAACCATTAAACCTCTGGGAAAAAAACATAGGTAAAAACCTCTTAGACATAAACATGAGTGACCTCTTCTTGAACATATCTCCCCTGGCAAGGAAAACAACAGCAAAAATGAATAAATGGGACTATATCAAGCTGAAAAGCTTCTGTACAGCAAAAGACACCATCAATAGAACAAAAAGGAACCCTACAGTATGGGAGAATATATTTGTAAATGACAGATCTGATAAAGGCTTGATGTCCAAAATATATAAAGAGCTCACACACCTCAAAAACAAAAAACAAATAACCCAATTCAAAAATGGGTAGAGGAACTGAACAGACAGTTCTCCAAAAAAGAAATACAGATGGCCAACTGACACATTAAAAGATGCTCCACATTGCTAATTATCAGAGAAATGCAAATTAAAAGTACAATGAGGTATCACCTCACACCAGTAAGAATGGCTGCCATCCAAAAGGCAAACAACAACAAATGTTGGTGAACCTGTGGAGAAAGAGGAACCCTCCTACATTGCTGGTGGAAATGTAAATTAGTTCAACCATTGTGGAAAGCAGTATGGAGGTTCATCAAAATGCTCAAAACAGACTTACCATTTGACCCAGGAATTCCACTCCTAGGAATTTACCCTAAGAACGCAGCAATCAAGTTTGAGAAAGACAGATGTACCCCTATGTTCATCGCAGCACTATTTACAATAGCCAAGAATTGGAAGCAACTTAAATGTCCATCGCTGTAGGAATGGATAAAGAAGATGTGGTACATATGTACAATGGAATACTACTCAGCCATAAGAAGAGGGCAAATCCTACCATTTGCAGCAACATGGATGAAGCTGGAGGTTATTATGATCAGTGAAATGAGCCAATCAGAGAAAGAGAAATACCAAATGATTTCACTCATCTGTGGAGTATAAGAACAAAGGAAAAACTGAAGGAACAAAACAGCAGCAGAATCACTGAACCCAAGAATGGACTAACAGGTACCAAAGGGAAAGGGACTGGGGAGGATGGGTGGGTAGGGAGGGATAAAGGGGGGGAAGAAGAATGGGGGTATTAAGATTAGCATGCAGAATGGGGGTGGGTGGGGGAAAGGGGAGGGCTGTACAACACAGAGAAGACAAGTAGTGATTCTACAATATTCTGCTATGCTGATGGACAGTGACTGTAATGGGGTTTATAGGGGGGACCTGGTATAGGGGAGAGCCTCATAAACATAATATTCTTCATGTAAGTGTAGATTAATGATAACAAAAAAAAGAAAGAAAACGGGGATTACTCCCTGATAGTATAAAACTAACTTCAAATCAATGATTAATGCATGCTTTAAATATCCTTAATTTTGATCATTAAAAGGGTGTCAGATGATCAGCTATGGAAGTACATTTTTCTGATAATATTCCTTTCTCTTAAAAAAAAGAAAAGAAAAAAGCAGTTCCTTTGTGGTGATCTCCAATAAGTTCTTAACAGTGGTATAAAGGGCATATCAAAGTGTGGTCAAAGGGTTAGTTTGTGTTTATACAGAAGATCAAAGCCTAATTTGGCTACCCAGAAAACGAATTAAGATACCATATGAAGAAGAACTTCCAACATCAACATCCTCTGGAAGAGTCATTCCAGAAGATGATCATCAAAAAACTTCGAGATCCTGGTGCTGTTGCAGTTGTAGCTGCATTCATCCCACCGGTTCCTGGACTTGCCATTGGAGTGAAGAAGGAGATATCTAAGCTGGCCTGTGCATACAGTAAAGCAACAAATTTGACTGGATCTATACTATTGGAACTCAACCAAGAATTAGGAGAAGTGCAAGTTGCAGTGTTCCAAAATCTTGCAACTATAGACTATCTACTATTAAAAGAACATATGGGATGTGAACAGTTCCCAGGAATGTGTTGTTTTAATTTGTCTGATTTTTCTCAAGATATTCAAATTCAGTTAGACAATATCCATCATATCATTGATAAGTTTTCACAAATGCCTAGGGTGCCTAACTGGTTTTCTTGGTTTCACTGGATATGGCTGGTAATTGTAGTTCTGCTTTGGTTATGTAGCTGTATTCTTATTATGTTAAGGTGTGCACGCAATTTAATTAGTAATTTAAAACCTATACATGCTTATGTTACACTACAAGAAGATATGTCAAAGAAATAATCAATCTTCCCATGTTTTCTTCCGTCTGCTACCTCTATAGCTTCTCTTCTTCATAATTCCAACCCCTAAGTAGAATTCGTGCCTCATATCGAAAATTGCCGAGTATCATAATTCTTCCAAGTGGTAAAGATACTTCAAGACAAATGCTGGGCATAGAAGCCACAGGGCATAAATCTGCAAAGATGTAAACAGCTAACGTTTTCAAACAACATTGCTTCTCTCTCACTTGCCAACTTTACATTTCCCTGTATGGCCCTGGAAGATGACTGGTTAGCCAGAGATGAGTAAGATTCCTCAAGGGAGGAACAATCTAAGACAGGCACAGTTGCAGGGGGGACATCAGGTGAGATATTGGGGATCAGCAGAGGTGAAGCTTAGAACCTCACCCCCCCTGTTTTGAGGGAAATCTTCTGCATCCATGGATGTTTCATTGCCCTTGTCTAGCTTGGATTAATACTTAGTCTATAGGCACACACCTGATCATTTACATTTGCCCTCTTACAGCACTAAACTATATTTTCTACATTTATCTTGCATCTACCTACCACTTCAGCATTTTATTAAAAATAATAATAATAAGGGAGAAATGTGGGATTCACATATAAATCAAGTATAAAAATCAAATGAATAATCATAATTGATTGTTTATAGTTCATGAAGCGTGATCAAAACCGAAAGTTTCAATGATGACTGCTCTTGCACTGTTCACCATGTAAGAACTTATTCACTATGTAAGAACTTGTTCACCATGTAAAAACTTGTTCGTTATGCTTCAGAAGATTGGAGACTCTTGAGAATTAGGCTTGGGGTTGACTAATGATTGTGCATTGAATCCCCTATACAGAATTTTATTGTTGTGATCAATGAATATGAGAGATACCCTCTCAAAAAAAAAGAAAAAAAGAAGCTCTTTAGTCTTTTTAGATGGATAATTTTGGATTTTACCGAGCTTATTTCAAATCAAAACCTGAGTGATACCATCTTCATGGAAGTACATTTTTAATAACACAATTTACCTTAGGGCTAGTTTGGCATGAGGGAACATATTTCATACCGTGGTAAACTCTGTAAATTAAGAAACAAAGATACATGTGAAGAGCACACAATTATGGCAGTAATCTGGAAATCATGCAAGAGTAACTAAGTTATATGATGATTGCATAGCTCTTGTATCCTAGGGGTATTTCATGAGCAAGCAGTATTTGAAAATCTTATAATCCAGATGGCTGTTGATAAAATACAAATTTACTCTACGAAAATTATTGTCAAAATTTGAGGTTCTTCCTGTCAGCAATTAGTGATTCAGACAAAATTTTTTCATTAAATTATGTGAACTGTACAGGTTTTGGGAATTGAAAAAGGCAATTTCATCAGTAACTTTAGATACCAGCATAGTCTATTTGAAAACAAGAATATTACATTCAAGCCTGAGCACCTAAATAGAAATCAACAAAATAGATTTTTATGGAGTCAGCCTCATTGCCTTAGTTAGATTTTATAATCTAAAACACTTTCAGCCAAATGACACTAAGTCTTACTGGTTTTTAAATGTGTGGTTAGTCTGAAAAATTATTTGTAAGTTAATATATTTAGTTGTTATCTTTCCTTTGCTTATTTCTTTACTGACAGGTTATGTTTGCCTGGCTTTGGCCCATTCATACACAACACTATGTTGCCTTGATGGAGAAAAATTAAAGGAAAAATATTGCTTGACTCTCTTGCTGAGCCTAGTTTAATGTATATTTGGTAAAATGAACACCTAGTTATGTAAATTATAAAACCATTTATAATCTGAAGGAAGGCAGCAACTTAGTTGGATGCAAAGTTTAGAGACTACAAAACCCATGAAAATGTTCTGATTTTGTCTGATGATAAATTAAAAAGATCTCCCAAAATATTAGGCATTACTTAGTTCACTGAACACAAATCTATGATGAGGAAAAAGTAAAACATTTCTAGTGAATTTCAATTACATCAACTATGTTAGCCATTTCTTCTGCGTTCAAAATTATCTTCTGCATAATTGTTGAAAAGTCCACCACCCATCCTCACTTACACACCAATTACTGTGTCAGATATGGCAACCCTGTTTACACAAAAGTGTGCGGGACTGAGTCTTTTCTCTCAAGATGCTCCTGATCTTTGGGAACGTGAGGACTCTCTCTTATTTTCCAGTGCACCCCTTAATAATTATAACAATAAAAACAGCCAAAGCAATAGCAGCCACAGAAGCACCAATAATACTTTCTTTTTGATTTACTTTTCATTCCTATGACAAAGGTATTGTTGTGATGTGTGTGTACATGTATGTGCACAACAGTGTGTGTGTATATGTGATCTGAGGACCGGGACTTCCACTGTTATTTTCAGGCTCTGGTTCCTATGCTAGATCTGGCACCAAGCCCAGCAAATTTCTGGGGATCCTGAGCACATTACTTGAGCCTTATGTTCCTGTTTTTTACTTACTGAGGATTTCCTTAATAATAATTATTCCCAAAGATCCTGTTATCTAAGTCTTTTTGACTACTATGTTCTGTTATCTTAAGGTCTGTCTCTAAGAGAACTTTATTGTAAAAAGGAAGACCTTTGTGTACTAGTTAGGAAACTACCTTAGGAACAGCAATAGGTTTCAACACTTTGCTTCCATATAAATTAAAACAGATTGTGTTTTCTCCACACCCCAGCTGAAAGCAATTTTCCTTAGCAATTCCAGTCATGCCTTTCTTTCAGGATATTCCTTAAGAGTCCCAGAACAATTGTAAATGAAATTCATAAAGAGAGAAAAACACAGTTATTAAGTGGGTATACATCAGCATGTGGGCAGGATTTAGCAGAGCCCCTTTTCCCTATTGAAGAACTGATCAGACGACTTGACAGCTGGAGTTTACATGATTCTTGTACAATAAAACAGGACTACAGCTACCTTTTGCTGTGTTCCAAATGTCAAATGCAATTTTGAATACTACTTCTCCTTTATCAAAATAATTACTTTTCATCAAGAGAGAGGATAGATGGATCTTAGATTGTGGGAGTGTTCCTTCAGAATCCAACAGGCATAAAAAATCAAAGAGGAATTAAACATATAATACATAATTTAAAAAGAAAGGAAAAACCTATTGAAGTTTAATGGCTGGGTTGTGAGAGACACCAGGTACAACATTGTTGGCCTTCTGAGGTCTGAGGTAAATGGACTGTAGGATGTGTAGGTGGAACTCAACTGTGAACACCATGATATTTTGAGAAAAAAGAATTGGTTGAATGCACATGACTTTGTTGAAACTATCTCAGAAATCCTAATAAATCTGACCATTTCAGATGCTAAAGATGGCAACAAGAACTGAAGAATACAAAATAGATGAATATCTGAAATATATAACATAATTACATCACAGCATCCATTTAGATATTATTTTACTCCTTTCTTATAAACCCTTCTTTTTTTTGGAGGCATGAAAAAAGAAACCTAAATAAATTTCATCCATTTGTATAGAGCTGTGATGATATGATTTGGAACTTTTGTGAAACTGTGATTAGGATAAATGGATAGTTCAGAACCAACTAGAGCTTAAAATTGAGTTTGTGTTTTCCCTGGGCTCTTAACTGCTTCAATGAATACTAGAATCTCATTACAGATAAGGCTTATGGAATTCAAGAATATAGTAGTAATTTTTTTCAGCTTCTCTAATAATGTGAGTATTCTCATATTCATTCACTTATTAATTTAATAATTTTTGTAGCACTACTATATACCATACACTGTTTTATGTTTTAGGGATATTGTAGTAAATAACATATATAAACATCTTGATTACATTCTGTAGGGGTAGAGAGTTTTAAAAAGGGGGTGGGTGGGAAAATAATGAATAAATTATGTTGGATGGGAAAATAAAACAGGTAGGACATGATATGTTAAGAGTAGGGGTTGACATTTTATATTTGATGACTCATCACTGAGAAGATGACTTTTGAGTAAAGGTCTGAAGGCAGTGGAGCATGGATATTTATTGCTAGGGCTAGGAAGCTACAGGTCCTCAGTTAATGACAATATATGAACTAGACTGTGTCTCTGAGAACTCTAGAGACCAGTTGAGAAGCACCCAGTCAATTATAAAACCAAGAAGTGATTCCAGTGAAATGAGTGAGAAAACATGCAGGTTCTTGTTATTGTGTTGGTGCCCCCCACTGGCAGTCTAATGCAGAGCAAACCTGAGGAAAGCCCTCTTGGCAGACTCCGTTCTCAGGATGGAAACAAAGCAATGCACTATGTGTCCAGTATTCCCATTTGTCAGGATGCTGCCTGAGGGACTGGTTTCTGTCTCAGCTGACTCAGAGCACAGGTGGAACTAGTGCCAGAGTTTGGAAAGCAGAGGTAAGCATGCAGAACATTGGAACTGCAGTTCCTCAGGCAGAGACCAGGGGGTGCAAGATGTGAGAAAAGACCTGAGATGTCCTAGAACCTCCAGCTGGGCAATTTGTGAGGATGTTCCCCTGCAAAAAGTCAGTAGTGCAGACCTTGTTTTATTGAGCTTCGCTTTATTATGTTTTGAGATATTATGTTTTTACAAATTGTAGATTTGTGGCAAGCCTGTGTTGAGCAAGCTGTCACCATTTTTCCAACAGCATTTGCTCACTTCATGTCTCTGTATCACATTTTGGTAATTCTCACAATATTTCAGATTTTTCATTATTTTTATATTTGACCTGTGATCAATTATGACTTGCTTAAATTCAGATGATGGTTTGCATTTTTTAGCAATAGAGTACTTTAAAATTAAGGTATATACGTTTTTTAAAGACAAAATGCTATTACATGCTTAATAGACTACAGTGTAATATAAATACAACTTTTATATGCACTGGGAAACCAAAAAGTTCACTCGACTGTCTTTAATGTGACATTCGCTTTATTGTGGAGGTCTGGAACAAACCCATGATATCTCCAATGTGTGTCTATACACAAAGAATTTTTTAAATTCCCAAATTCCCACAAAAAAATCACAAGGCATTGAAAGAAAAAGGTTAGCATGGCCTAAACAAAGGAACAAAGTCTCCAGAAACTGACACTAAAGAAGCAGATTCATGAGCTACCTGGCAAAGAATTTAAAATAAAGATGTTCAATAAGCTAAAAGAGAGCACAAATGGACAACTAACCCAATTCAGAAAACAATGAATAAAATGAAAATATCAACAAAGAGATATAAACCATATAAAAGAACCAAACAGAAATTCTGAAGTGAAAAATATAATAACTGAACTGAAAAATTCACTAGAGGTATTTAACAACAGATTTGACAGGCAGAAGAAAGAATCAGTGAATTTGAAGATAGAGACAGAGAAGCAAAAATCACTGAGAAAGAGAAGCAAAAAGGAGAAACAAATGAAGACAAGCAAAGGGACCCAAAGGGCTTATAGGATATCATCAAGTGGACCAGTATACACATTATAGAATTCCAGAACATAGAAAGAAAGGGGAAGACAACTTATTTGGAGATAAAGTGGCTCAAACTTTCCAAATCTGAGGTGAAGAACAGACATACAGATTCACGAAGCTCTAAGAACTCCAATAAGGAAAAATCCCAAGAGGACCACACAAAGGTACATTATAATCAAACTGTCCAAAGTCAAAGACAATGAAAGAATCTTGAAAGAAGCAGGAGAAATGTATTCATTATATATAAGTGAGCTCCCATAATACTATCAGTGGATTTCTTAGCAGAAACCTTGCCGGCCACAAGGTAGTGGAATTATTTACTCAAAGTGCTGTAAGAAGAAATACCCTATCAATTAAGAGTACTTTCTCTGGCTAAATTGTCATAAAAAAAATGACAGAGTAGTTAAGACATTTCCAGTATACAATAACTGAGAATGTTCATTACCCATAGACCGATGTTCTGTAAGAAATACTAAAAGGAATTCTTCAAGTTGAAATGCAGTGATGACAGACAGCAACACAGTGCAGTATAGAAATACAAGGTTCTCTGGTAAGCACATCTCAATTTGGACTAGTCACATTTTAACTGTTGAATAGTCACAAGGGACTAGTGGCTGCCACTTGGATAGCACAGTTCTGGAGACTAGAAAGTTTAATTTTTTTCTTTCTTTCTCTTTCAATTGTCTAGCATAGAAATATGCAGTTATGTTTGTAGCCTATATTTTACTGAGAATCATAGGAGCTCACAGTAAATTCAGATTCAATCAGTGCCTCTGAGCCTAAATTTAAAAAAAATAGTGAGGAGGTTGGGCCCATGGGTAGCAGTATGTCAATTCTTTCTGCCTGTTGCATTTATTTCACTCTATAGATGAAATAACTAAGTTCCCAGAACAACTAAGAAGCATTCCCCAAGTAATCTAACTGGTTAGAAATGCTGCTGAGACTCAAAATTCCGGTCCCTAGGATTCCAAATTTTTTGAACAACATTATGTTGCCTTCATAAAGACCTTTTGGTTTTTGTAGACCATTGGGTTCGAAAGTATGGTCTGTGAAACTCTTCCAGTGATTCCATGAGGTCAAAACTATCTTCATAACAATGTAAAATCTTTGACTTTTTTCACTGTGTTGACATTTGCAGTGATGATGCAAAAGCAATGCAGAGGATGGAGGAATAAACCTGCAGGTACCTGAGCACAAATCAGGGAAATAGCACCCAACTCTGCTAGCACTCATTGCAGTTTTTCAGTGCAAAAACCAGTTTCATTTAAGAATGCCTGTGACAAAACATCAACAATTATTTTATTAAATTTCAGCCTTTGAGCACATGTCTTTGTAACATTCCATGTGACCAAATAGAAAGTACTCACAAGCACATATACTGCACATACCACAATGGTTTCCTCCAGTAAAAGCACATGAGTGAGTCATGAGCTGAACTCACCACTTTTTGTTCATGGAACACCATTTTACTTAAAGAATGATAAACTGTGTTTTTATTTTGGTTTTTGTTTGTCTTTTTTAGGGGGATAGATTTTTTTCAGCTTTATTAAGGTATAATTAACAAAATTATAAGATATTAGAAGTGGACAGTGTGATGGTTTGATATACATAGAAAGGATTCCCCTCATCAAGTTAACTAATGTAGTCATCACCTCAAATTTAATTTGGATATTTGGATGCCATTTTGAGTGAATAAAAAGAAATGAGCATATTATTTCAGGAAACAGCTGACAGCATTTGTGACCAATGACAAAATTAGAGTTTCCCAGTGAAAATCAGAAGTTTGGAAAGTTTCTATCTGCCACAGCAAGCTTGACAGCTTCCCAGTATTTAAAGACTATTCTGTTGAGATCAGTGGCAATATTAAAAACTGTAATTAAAAATACTAAGTAGTGAACTATGTTAAAATTTAGAAGATCTGTATAACTTAGCAAACCAGCATTTTCCAAATTACCAAGGTATGATGTTACAAACTCAGGTGTGAATTAAAAGATTCCAAGTTTAAGATGAACCATTGAATTTTAATGTACAAGAGGACAGAAGCTGATTAAAAGGGTTTCAGATACAGTTTTCAGTCAACATTTAAGAAACTACCACTTATCAAGTTTTGATGCAATGTGTAAGAAGAATTTCCGTGAAGATTTTTTAATAGGCCCTTAAAATTCCCCTTCCTTTTTAAACTAGATGTATATGCGAAGTTGGATTTTTCATATGCTTTTAATAATACAGTAATACTACAACAGATTGGTTGCAGGAGATATGAAAATGTTTGTGTCTTCTATTAATCCTAACATTAAGAGATTTGCAAAGATGTAAAATCATGTAATTCTTTTCCCTAATTCTTTTTTTAATATCATTATTTTTCACAAAATATGTTGTTCATGTTAACACAGACTTTATAATTTTAGTCTTAAATACATTAATATAACAATAAATTTCTTAATTTCAATTTCTAATATTATAAATATTGCTTGGTATAACTCACATAAACTTGGGCTGGTTATGCTCCTCAAAAATCCTTAAGGGTGCTAAGAGGACCTGAGACTAAAAAGTAAGAATTACTATTGTAGACAATTATAGAGTGTGTGTGTGTGTGTGTGCATGTGTTATGCAGTAAACTCTCAGTTGGAGGAGGGAGTGAGGATTGTCTATTGACTGGCCTGTGTTTTCTTTGATCAAATTTAAGAGGAAAATGAAAATAATAAAACTAAACAATATTAAATGCATTCTCAGTATAGAATCAACATAAACTGCTACTTGTATGACTACATGTGATCAACCCTGATACAATATAGGGCAGTAAAAGTTGTCCTTCCTATTTACAGGTATGTCATAAGAGTAAATAAAGACATAGAAAAAATGAGATATTAAGTATAAAATCTTTTGCATATGAAAAGCAAATTGAAGTTGATATTCTGTGTGCTGAGGCATTTAACAAATGTTGATCATCAGATTTAATTAACTAACTTGATAGATTTATCAAGCACTTACTATTTGCCAGTACTGTACTGAACTCCATGTGTGCAAAGGTGATTAAGATATATATTCATTATGTTTTTATTTGTGAAAGATTTGCAACCATAAGGTTTCTATGTTTAGCCATTAGTCAATTAGGAATTTTATTTTCTAAGTCTTTAAATAAATACTTTTGTGTATAATAAATTGATGAGTCATCACATATACATCTATTTGAACAAATTCTTAAAATTTCTAATCATCTGAAGTTGTGTATTTAGTGTCATAATATACAATTAGTGTATTAGTAATTTAGACTGTATATACTAACCCCTGTGAAGTCCTGGATTCTTTCGACATCTCTATTTTGGAGAGAAATGTCTCCTAAAGGAATCCAACACATGAAATTAACAGTACTAAAATGACCAACATTGATAAAGTTATAATCAATAGCTTTCTTTCTACCTAATCAACCTTTGGACCTGTACAGAGGGAGTACTTTTTGCAGAAGATTTATTTACAATGGTTCTGTTTTCCTAATATACTGGGACCACTCCCTCCTTCTCTCATTGTCCTGCCTATGAATCAATTTTGAATTGTGGAGCTAAAGTCTTATATTTTTAGCCCAAAGGGGCAAATATATTTTTGCAGACTCTTGTTCTGTGTTGTTCCTCCTGAGGAGCCAAAAAGTCACATTTGGCTAATCCTTCATTCTGTTTTCAGAAGGAAGCGGGATAAACTTTATTTTCCCCTTCCTTTTCTCAGCACGCACAAAGCTGAGGCTCTGGTAGATACAAAGGTTAGAAAGTGGAGCTCCTCAGAGTGACATGAGAATTAAGAAATAGCTCTGATTTTGGAAAGAGAGTTTCAACATAAGTTTCAGAATATTTTTTTGGAACATTCAGAAACTTATTTGAGTATTGGAGCTAATCATCCATCAGTTTGATCAATTGCCCCATAAAACAATAAAATGAGTCTGAATATTACAGCATTCATTATAAGGAATCTGTGTCTTAAGGGATCAGAATATGATTCTGCCTAGCTGTGCTTAATTTTAATAGCACCTTCCAAAGCACTGAAACTAGATCCACATTTATTTATTAATTTATTTTAATTATAGTGCTTGATTACAAATGAATATTTTTCAGATGGGTAAGAACTCTTACAAAGGAATGGGACAGAATCAATAGAGAAATGTTTATCATAATTTAGAAAAGAACATCCATAGGGTTGCTTGATGAGTGTTTTATCTTGAACAGTTTCTTTTCTTTCTGTGCCTAGAGCTCATTAATCAGATGATTTTTCCCCATGATTATAACTCCCACAAATGGGCCAAAGAAGAGAGAAAATTCACCTTTGCTTAGTTTCAAATTCATCTGAAACCCTCTAGGCCTCAGTAGGTGCCCAAGGCATATTCTGCACCCATGTTATTTTTAGTTTAATGCTATTCTTCTGTTACTGGCAGCAAGATTGAAAACTGTCATGACTCTGAGCAAACCTGGTTATTTCAGAATACAGGCTTTCAGAGCATTTCCCTCTAATGGCCCAGATTAGAAAAGAGAGGTTGTTTATACTTTTAAAAGGCCAAGATCTCCTGAACCATCAAAGCAGTGGCTTGTGGTTTTAGAGCAATACAACTTCCTGCTGTGTGTAATGGGTGAGTGCCTCTGGACAGCGCCTGAGCTGGGCTGCTACTGGGCACTGATGCTAATTGGCGTTCTGTAAGGGACACTCAAGCAGTGCATGAGCCTTAGCACTTTGTTTCATTTGGAGTGAAATATAGGGTAAGTAACAAAGGACACACACACTTTAATGCCTTCCATCTGGATGGTTTTCTTTTCAGTTGATGTACTCATAGATCAAATACCACTCTGTCACCTCCCATGTCTATACTGGTAGCTCTTTGTAAGGTTTAAGTAATAGTAATAACAATAATACTAATAACCATAAAATCATTCTCTATAATTTGAATTCCACTCCTTGGAAATAAACTGAGTATGTTTTACTAATCAAATTTTTGCTTGCAGAAAAACTGTAAACAGGAGAATGTAGAGAGGCATAAACATTTCCTCCCAGTGTCTAATGACCTTTCTGATGTTGTGGGCAGCCTGGTACTCATTTGTGGTGGTTTTCCCAACCCCCACATCTTCTGTTTCGTCTATGCTTTGTGCACTAGTAAGATCAGTTACTTATGTGTTTGGTTGTTGTTCTACAATTCATGCTCTGCTTATTTTCTTAAAATAATAATCTGTCAATAATGATCTCATGAATATTGAGTGAAATAAGACCACCCTTTTCCGTGCATCAGATGTGCATAGCATCCCATGGCATCCATGAGATACTTTTATCTAAAGAAAGGAAGTGAAATCACAGAACAGAAAAGGCACCATCATTCATGTGAATTTTAACTCATTCATTCAAGGGGCTTCTTCTATATGAGCCAAGAATAGAATTGCAGAAGCTATGATTGGAAACTAAAGCTGGGCTATAAATACAGCCTCACTTATGAGATAATCAATAACAAAATTGGAATATCAAATCTCATTTGGAGTTATTTCACATTTAGCACTAATAATTTTTTTTCTAAGAAGGATGACTCTGGATAAGTTATTTACTCTTTCTGGGCCTTAGGGTCCTTGTATGCAGGGGCCAGAATGGTTTACAAGAAAACTTCCCATTGCAATTGTGATGGTTCTATGATTTTTGCAGTGTCAAAAATATTCTTAGAATGTAGGAATCTTATTAAAGTCAAGATTTAATAACAATCTTTGGGACACTGCAACAAAATAGTTTAAATCAATTTCTGTCCTCAGCTGTTATGATAAACCCAGATGCTTTCCCTAGTACCCCATATATTTGGCCAATTTTAAAAGCTGTTGCTCCCTTCAACTTTTTCATATATTCCAAGAATTGAGGTACTTATCTCAAGAAAAAGTTACCTTAAATCAATCCATATATATTTTTAATTAATCATAGACTATTTTTTGGAAAAAGAGGAAGTGTGTCATCAAATTTAGGAATTGTCACTGACAGTATTAAATCTATGTTTACACAAATGCTAGCATAATTATTAAAAAAGGGACAATTTTTCATCATGTTTCCTGGGTGTTCTATTCCAGGACTTTGAAAGCTGACCCCTTCAATTCCCTACACACGTTTTTATGGGCATTGAAAGTGTGATAAGAAATGGGGACTTTGGCATCAGATTGCTGCCTTTGTCCTGTGAAATGTGCATTTTCAGCAAGCTTCCTTTTCTGTCTGTTCTCTACCTTCTACCAATGAACAAACCATTTAAAAGAAATAAAGATTTCCTAAAGGAAAAACTGGGGGCATATGTTAATAAGCTTTAATTTTTTAAATGCGATTATATAAATATAATATGTGTGTTTGGATATGTGTTGGTTGAGGCCAGGTAATAAACAGAAGAAAAAGAGGTTAAGTCACTTCACTAGAAGCACATAGATAGATATTAAGCAGAGATAGGTCGATTCAAACTCCAAGCTAGGTGCTGGCCTATAAATGAAGATCATTTTGGGCCCAATTTTGATTTAGATAACAAAGAAAAGCAAATATTTAGATATTATCATAACATTTATTACCTTGTAGCCTCAAATCTCTTTGCACAAGTATATTCAGAAGGAAACCCATTAAAAATTATGAGGATGTGATCTTGGAGTAGGGGCTCATTAAGAACTGAATAACTCACTAGAAGAGATGTATGTGCTTAGAAAAAAATGTCTGTGTACCACACATGGATCCAAGTCATGCCTCTATTTGTAATGTTTACCTACCATTTTCTAAATCATGCTATGTTGTAATAACACCCAGCCTTTCAGGATACCAGCCCAGTAAATATTGGATGCCACTTTCCACATGTGTAAATTGCTCCAATGCTACCTAACTCTGGGTCTCCCTGTAACCTTCTCTCTTTTATTCCCTTAATTGTTTTGAATAGTTCCCTGAATTACTATTTTCATTTCCCTGCATTTGCACTGGCATCAACCACTGACTGTCGTCTGACTTTAGCCCCTACTCTTCCACTGAATGTGCTCTAAGATAGAAAGCCTGTGCAAGCGTTTTCTCTGACTCCATCATTCTTAGCTTCTGAAATTCTTGACTTTTTCCCCATGCTCTCAAATGTGGACTGTGGTGAGACAATTTCCCGTTTGTTCAGCTCTTACCTTTCTGGGCCCACCTTCTAGTTCTTCTCAACGCATCTGTATCTCAGCACCTAGGGGAACAAAGCTGATGCCTCAGTTAAATGCAGAGTCACCCTGTCTCATTCTCCTCTGGGGTCCAGGCATCCGGGGCAGCTCTCTGAAGCCTGAGGTCACAGTGGCAGAGGGAAGCATCAGTCCAGCAAGGGACTAACCTGACACTGAAGCTTCTGCCACCTAATTTCTTACACATCTCATTGGCCCAAACTGGTTACATGACCAAGCTTGGTTCCCATGGGGCAGAGGAATACAATCCTTTTCCTGGGAGAATAGGAAAAACTGATATACTGGTCATGAGTACTACCTTTCTGGTTCACTGGCTTCTTGGTGTTCCCTGCCCTCCCTGGATATCCTCTTTTCTTACATGTATGATTCTTAATGTAGAGTTTATCCACAGCCAGGGTTTCAAATCCTCCTGGAAGCTGATGAGTACAAAATCTTCACCTACAGTTGTCACCTGTCTTCTGAATGTCAAGGCACTTTGTCCAAGTACACATACATCCAAGTTTCAGTGGTCCTAGGGACAAGTCCTAGGGCTGTGTGGGAGACTGAAAAAGTCATATTAGACTAGAGGGTGGGAAGCAGAAGGATGGGAGGCTTCCAAGATAATACACACAAAACATTTCTGTATTTGATAGGTTTACTTTTTAACTGAAAGTTTTATTATAATTCTTCTGTTTATCTGTAAAATGGTAATAATATTCCTACTTCATAGGATGGCTCTGAGGACTGAGGTCATATATATAAAATGCTAAGGATGCTGCCTGGTAACCCAGTGATTATGTAATGACTTCTCACCTTGCAGTTTAGCATTAGGAGGGCACTTAGGCCTTAGCTAGCATATCCCTCTAGCTTCTACAGATGAGGAAAATGAGGTCAAGAAACATGCAAAGATTTGCGCAAAGTTGACAGTTAGCTGGGGGTGGACCAACTCTGGCACTCAGGTTTCTCAATGCTCAGCTCACCCAGATTTCTGGGATATCACATTACTATTTTTTACTTGAACCATAAACATTTCAGGACAGAGATGCCGACCGCTGTCACCCAGTCATGGTGCGGGTTTTCCTCTGATGGTACCCCATCACTGGATTTGACACGTCTCGTCTTAAGGGCTACCCCACAGAGGAGTCACATGCTGGAGAATTTGCACTCCGCTGAGACTCGCCAAGGTCTTGAGGCAGGGTTTGGTCTATTGGTTTAATTTGGAAAGTTGCACATAACATTCTGGGATGCTGCAAATTAAAGTAGAGTTACTATAATTTAGCTCCTAAGTGTACTGTGTAAAATCAAATTATATTGCATTACTATTGCTATCCTTAAAAATATTCCTATTTTTTAAAAACCAATATCAGTATATGGAAAAACTCAGAACTAGTCAAATACAGCCAACATTTCTGTTTGTCATAAACAGAGAAAAATGTCTTGAATGTAATAAGTTGTTCGGGCAAATCTGTTTTTGTCTGCAGTTACTGACCGTCCATTATATCCATGTTTGTTACAGACAGCATATAATTTAGGAACAGTGGTTTATGAGGATTGAGGTAAATGCCAAGGTTGGGAGGGAAACCTGAGTTATTCTGTTAACCAAATACATCTTAAAATACTTTTAATTTTTCAAGAACCTACTAATCTCTGCATACTTGGCTTTGGAGTATTACAAAACCAAAATACTTTCAATTAAAATATATACTTCATAGGAGAAACAAAGACTTTTCCCCAAATAATAATTAACTTAGCAATTCTGTTTTGAGAAGATTTTAGAGAAATGTGTCAGGGCACAGGACCAAGAATTCAGATCTAATAAGTCATTAACTGAAGAATATAATATGAGAATGAGGAAAGAAAATATATTGAGATGTGAATGTTTACTTCCTTTTCATCCCCAAGAATTATGAATAAAGGGTAATTGTGTTTTTTTCTATATTTTGACTTTTTCAAGTAATTTTTCAGGGTTGATTGGAGATAATCTCTCCTCAGTCTATGAAAGCACAGAAAGATTATGGAAAGAGTGTGGGCATGAAAAAGAGAGAGTGCTTTTGCGGGATAGGGGTGAGAGCAGAAGAGAGGTGACATTTCCCAAGGCTAGGATGAGGGCAGATGTTTGCAGTTTCCTCCAGGGTCAGAGACCTGTGTTCCATGCTATATCACGTGTATGTTCAGGTCTTCAGGGGATGGTTACAAGGAGCATCTAGGAAGGGTGGTCCCAACATCTGGACTTTCAGCCCCAGCAAAAATTTCAGGGGCCAGTCTCAGAGGAGCAGCAAAAATATTAGATTTCACTGGGCCCTGTGGGCTTGGACAAGGGACACAGTAGAGGTGATCACTATTGCTCAGAGAGCAAAGAGTCCTTTTTATGTTTTACACACCTAGATTTTTTAATAAACATTGTGAAGTAGACAGGTAACTCCCAAAATAATTGAGGTTGAAATTTTTGCTGTCCTGTGATGGGCCTAGACTTAAATTACCAGGGTAAAGCTTGTTTAAGTAGAGATGCAGACAAATGTCTGTAAAATGGGTGACTTCAAAAAAAATATATGAAAGACATGCTTTACCCTATTTAAATTTTACAATTTTGTTGAATTTGAGAGATTAATTAGTAATTGAGTTCCAGACTTTAAGTAAAAAATTATAAAGTATTTTAAAAGTTAATTCAGAATGTTGAAAATATAGGTATGTCTAGTTTTATTTTTATTAATATTATCAGATTTATGAAAGCAAAAACTAAATATAAAGAAATTCACCATTTTAAGTGAATAGTTTAATGAGTTTTGATGAAAAATACAGCTACACCACGACCACAGTCAATGTATATAATATATCCGTCACATCCAGAAATTCATTCCTGCCATTGGTAGCCAATCCCTCTGCTAAATCCTAGCCCTTGGTAATCACTGATCTGCTCTCCAACACTAAAGTTTTCTTTTTTCTCGCATTTCCAGTAGGTAGTTATTGTTGTAGCTTCTGTCACTTAGCATGATGCTGTTGAGAGCCATCCATGCTCTTGAAATTATCAGTAGCCTTACAAAGAACCATGGAGTATGAAATTTTACCATGCTTTCATGCTGACAAGTGAGCCTGCCACAGAAACACAGATTATGACAGCAAACACGTGACAGGTGGATCAGAGGTGAAGGACCTCATTACTCGTGACGTGGCAGGAAACATTAACTTCTTCATGGTTGAGGACCTTTTCCCTTTACGTCCCCAAATGCAATGGGTCTGTGTCACAGGGGAGGAACTCTGTGCTTATGACTTTGCCTACAAATCTGCTCACAAACTGCCTTGCTTTAACCCTGAAGGAAGACATTATGCACTTTATGCTGTCAGGAAACAAAGTCACAATACAGATGCCATCTCTGGACTCCCAGAAGGTTTTTCACACATACACATCCTTTAACAGCACTCTGGGAAACAGTTGTCATAGGAAGTATAGAAATTCCATGGAGGATTATCATCAAGCTCATTCCTTTATATTGCTGCATAATATTCTATTGTATGGATATACCACTTATATTTTTCTAAGTCATTACCATAATGCACTTCCAACCCACAGGATGAATTTTAGTCACTCTACATCTATTGTTAACCCTTTAAATACCTCTATAGCACATATGAAGTAATATGTCTATGATTTTAATTTACATTTCTTTTAGGAATTAGAGGGTTGGATATCTTTTTATGTTATTTGCCATTTTGTACCATCTTTGGTTATGTTTCTTTTCAAAGCTTTCTTTTAAAATTCTGGTTGTGTTCTTAATATTGAGTTGTAAGTGTTAGCAAAGACTCTCATTGATCAAACTTTAGACAGACTCCTATGGCCCTCTTTTTGATTGGTCTTCAAACTTGGACCTTATGAGGAGGGAGGGGTTTGCAGTCTTCCCAGTCCAGAATGTTACAAGAATTTTGCTAAGTCAGTTTAGAGAGAATTCTCCATCCCTGATATCTGATCTCCCTCAATATCTAATCAAATTCCTTGTCCTCCATCTTTAACATCTAAGCCCTTGGCCTGCTTTCAGCAGGAATCTTATAAAGACAGTTTAGCAAGAATCCCCTACTTTTGATATCTCCTTTTAGTAATTTTCCATCCACCGAACCCTCACTCAGCTCAATATCTGTAAAGCCTGAGTTATGTTTATTGTATTTGGACTTGAGCCTTTTCTTTCTCCCTAATTGCAATAATCTTGACACCTTCTGAAATATTCCCGACTAGTCTTCCTGTTTTAACAAATGTCAGAATAATTCTTAACAATGTTTTCTGTATATTTTAGATACAGTCCATAATCTGATACATATTTTACAAATATTTTCTCCAAGTGAATGGC
Source organism: Manis javanica (assembly GCF_040802235.1). Taxonomy (NCBI): domain Eukaryota; kingdom Metazoa; phylum Chordata; class Mammalia; order Pholidota; family Manidae; genus Manis; species Manis javanica. The sequence continues at coordinate 96,949,311 of NC_133157.1, read as the reverse complement.
TTGTATTTTTGTTTTCTTAGAATTGTTTTCTGGAATGCAAGTGGGTTTCTTTCCTATTTTTTTATTTTTATTAAGGTATCATTGGTATACAATCTCATGAAGGTTTCACATGAGCAACATTGCAGTTTCAACATTCACCCGTATTATAAGGTCCCCCTCCACACCCCATTGCATTCACTGACCATTAGCATAGAAAGATGCTCTAGAGTTATTACTTGTCTTCTCTATGCTGTACTGTCTTCTTTGTGATCCCCCTACAATATGTGTGCTAAACATAATGTCCCTTAATCCCCTCTCCCTCCCTTCTCACCTATGCTCCTAACCCTCTTCCCTTTGGTAACTGCCAGTCTCTTCTTGGAGTCTGTGAGTCTGCTGCAGTTTTGTTCCTTCAGTTTTGCTTTGCTGTTATATTCCACAGATGAGTGAAGACATTTTGTATTGTCTTTCTAAGCCTGGCTTATTTCACTGAGCATTACCCTCGAGCTCCATCCATGTTGTTGCAAATGGTAGGATTTGTTTTGTTCTTACTGCTGAATAAAATTCCATTGTGTATATGAACCACATCTTTATCCATTCATCGATTGATGGACACTTAAGTTGCTTCTATATCTTGGCTACTGTAAATAGTGTTGTGATAAATATATAGCAGTACATATGTCCTTTTGAATTTGGGGTCTTGTTTCCTTTGCATAAATTACTAGGAGTGGAATTACTGAGTCAAACGGTATTTCTATTTTTAGTTTGTTGAGGAACCTCCAGTATGCTTTCCACAATGGTTGAACTAAGTAACATTCCTATCAACAGTGTAGGAAGGTTCTCCTTTCTCCACATCCTTGACAGCATTTGTTGTTCCTTGTCTTTTGTATGTTGGCTATCCTAATGGTATGAGGTAATATGTCATGTGGTTTTAATTTGCATTTCCCTGATAATTAATAATGTGGAGCATCTATTCATGTGCCTGTTGGCCATCTGAATTTCTTTTTTGGAGAGCTGTCTGTTCAGATCCTCTGCCCATTTTTTAATCAGTTTTTTTGCTTTTTGGGTGTTGAGGTGTGTGAGTTCTTTATATATTTTGGATGTTAACTCCTTATCAAATATGTCACTTATGAATATGTTCTAACATACTGTAGGATGTCTTTTTGTTCTACTGATGTTGTCCTTTCCTGTACAGAAGCTTCTGAGTTTGATGTACTCCCATTTATTCATTTCTGCTTTTGTTTTCCCTGCCCAAGGAGAGGTATTCTGGAAAAATCTGCTCATGTTTATATTCAGGAGATATTTGCCTATGTTTTCTTCTAAGAGTTTTATGGTTTCATGACTTACATTCAGATATTTGATCTATTTCAAGTTTACTTTTGTGTATGGAGTTAGACAATTATCCAGTTTCATTCTCTTACATGTAACTGTCCAGTTTTGCCAACACTAGCTGTTGAGGACACTGTCATTTCCGCCATTGTATATCCATGGCCCTTCTATCGTTTATTAATTGGCCATATATATGTGGGTTTATATCTGGGCTTTCTATTCTGTTCCATTGATCTATGGCTCTATTCTTGTGCCAGTACCAAATTGTCTTGATTACTGTGGCTTTGTAGTAGAGCTTGAAGTAGGGGAGTGTAATCTCCCCCACTTTATTCTTCCTTCTCAAGATTGCTTTGGCTATTCAGTATCTTTTGTGGTTCCATATGAATTTTAGAACTCTTTGCTCTAGTTTGTTGAAGAATGATATTGATATTTTGATAGGGATTGCATTGAATGTGTGTATTGCTTTAGGCAGGATGGCCATTTGGGCAATATTAATTCTTCCTATCCATGAACACAGGATGTATTTCCATTTATTGGTATCTTCTTTAATTTCTCTCATGAGTATCTTGTATTTTTCAGGGTATTAGGTCTTTCACCTCCTTGGTTAGGTTTATTCCTAAGTCTTCTATCCTTTTTGATGCAATTCTAAGTGAGATTGTTTTCCTGAATTCTCTTTCTGCTAGTTCATTGTTAGTATATAGGAATGCAACAGATTTCTGTGTATTAATTTTGTATCCTGCAACTTTGCTGAATTCAGATATTAGATCTAGTAGTTTTGGGGTGGATTCTTTAGGGTTTTTTATGTACAATATCATGTCATCTGTGAACAGTGAAAGTTTAACTTCTTACTTACCAATCTGGATGCCTTTTATTTCTTTGTGTTGTCTGATTGCCATGGCTAGGGCCTCCAGTGATATGTTTATGTTGAATAAAAGTGGGGAGAGTGGGAATCCTTCTCTTCTTCCTGATCTTAATGGAAAAGCTTTCAGCTTTTTGCTGTTAAGTATGATGTTGGGTGTGGATTTGTCATATTCACCTTTATTATGTTGAGGCACTTGCCCTTGATACCCATATTGTTGAGAGTTTTTATCATGAATGGATGTTGAATTTTGTCAAATGCTTTTTGAGCATATAGAGATGATTATGTGATTTTTGTCCTTCTTTTTGTTGATGTGATGCTTGATGATGTATTTTTGAAAATTGTACCATCCTTCATCCCTGGAATAAATCTCACTTGATCATGATGGATGATATTTTTTCTGTATTTTTGGATTCAGTTTGCTAATATTTTGTTGAGTATTTCTGTATCTATGTTAATCAGTGATATTGGTCTGTAATTTTATTTTTTTGTGGTGTCTTTTCCTGGTTTTGGTATTAGAGTGATGCTGGCCTCATACAATGAGATTGGGAGTATTTCTTTCTCTTCTACTTTTTGGATAACTTTAAGGAGGAAGGGTATTATGTCTTCTCTAAATGTTTGATAAAATTCAGTGGTGAAGCCATCTGGTGCAAGTGTTTCATTTTTAGGTAGGTTTTTTGTTACCAATTCAATTTCATTGCTCACAATTGGTCTGTTCCAATTTTCTGTTTCTTCCTGGGTCAGTCTTGGAAGGTTGTATATTTTTAGAAATTTGCCATTTCTCCTAGGTTATCCAATTTGTTAGCATATAATTTTTCATAGTATTCTTTAATAATTCTTTGTATTTCTGTGGTGTCTGTAGTGATTTTTCCTTTCTCATTTCTGATTCTGTTTATGTGTGTAGACTCTCTTTGTTTCTTGTTAAGTCTGGCTAGGGGTTTATCTATTTTGTTTATGTTTGCAAAGAACCAGCTCCTGCTTTCATTGATTCTTTCTATTGTTTTATTCATCTCAAGTTCATTTACCTCTGCTCTGATCTTTATTATATTCCTCCTTCTCCTGACTCTGGGCCTTATTTGTTTTTCTTTTTCTTGTTTCATTAGTTGTGAGTTTAGACTGTTCATTGGGGATTTTTTTTTTTTTTAAGGTAAGCCTGTATTGCAACATCCTTTCCTATTAGAATGGCCTTTGCTGTGTCCCACAGATTTTGGGTTGTTGAGTTGTTGTTTTCATATGTTGCTTGATATCTGATTTTTTATTTGGTCTTTGATTCATTGATTATTTAGGAACATGATGTTAAGCCTCCATGTGATTGTGGGCTTTTTTTGTTTTCTTGGCATAATGTATTTCTAAGTTCATACCTTTGTGGTCTGAGAACCTAGTTAGCACAATTTCAGTCCTTCTGAATTTACTGAGGCTCTTTTTTGTGGCCTAGTATGTGAGTTGTTCTGGCAAATGGCCCATGTGCACTTGAGAAGAATGTGTATCCTGCTGATTTGGGGTGCAGTATTCTGTATATGTCTGTTAGGTCCAACTGTTCTAATGTGTCGTTCAGTACCTGTCCCTACTTATTTTCTGTCTGGTTGATCTGTCCTTTGGAACGTATGGTGTGTTGAAGTCTCCTAAAATGAATGCATTACATTTTATTCCCCCTTGAATTCTGTTAGTATTTGTCTCACATATTTTGGTGCTCCTATGTTAAGTGCATGATTATATCCTCTTGTTGGACTGACCCCTTATCATTATGTAATGTTCTTCTTTGTCTCTTGCTACTTTTTTTGTTTTGAAGTCTGTTTTGTCTGATGCAAGTACTGCAATGCCTGATTTTTTCCCCTCATTATTTGCATGAAATATCTTCTTCCATCCCTTCACTTTGAGTTTGTGTGTCTTTTGGTTTGAAGTGAGTCTCTTGTAGGCAGCAAATTGATAGGTCTTGTTTTCTTATCCATTCTGTAACTCTATGTCTTTTGATTGGTACAGCTAGTCCATTTACATTAAGGGTGATTATCAATAGATATGTACTTATTACCATTGCAGGCTTTAGATTTGTGGTTACCAAAGGTTCAAGGGCAGCTTATTTACTATCTAACAGTCTAACTTAACTCGCTTATTTTGCTATTACAAACACAAACTTAAGGTTCTTTTTTTCTGCCTTCTTTTTCTACCTCCTCAACTCTTTATATGTTTTATGTCATATTTTGTAGTCTTTGTGTATCTCTTGACTGACTTTTTGTGTAGCTGCTTTAATTTTTCATTTGCTTAGTAATTAATTAGTCTAATTCCTTTACTATGGTTTTATTTTCTATGTGAACAGCTGTGTAGCTTTAGGAATGCTTCCATTTATAGCAGTCCCTTTACAATACACTGTAAAGATGGTTTGTTGGAGGTAAATTCCCTTAACTTTTGTTTATCTGGAAATTGTTTAATCCCTGCTTCAAATTTAAATGATAATCTTGCTGGATGGGGTATTCTTGTTTCGAGGTCCTTCTGTTTCTTTGCATTAGATAAATTATGCCACTCCCTTCTGTCTTATAAGGTTTTTCTGAGAAGTCTGATAGTAGCCTGATGGATTTTCCTTTGTATGTGATCTTTTTCTCTCTCTGGATGCTTTTAATATTCTGTCCTTGTCCTTGATCTTTGCTATTTTAATCATTATGTTCCTTGGTATTGTCTTCCTTGGGTCCCTTGTGTTGTTAGATCTGTGAACTTCTATGACCTGAGAGACTATTTCTTTCCTCATTTGGGGAAGTTTTTAGCAATTATTTCCTCAGAGACACTTTCTATCCCTTTTTCTCTCTTAGTCTTCTTCTGGTACCCATATAATGTGGATATTGTTCAATTTGGATTGGTCACACAGTTCTCTTATTATTATTTCATTCCTAGAGATCCTTTTTTTATTTCTGTGCCTCAGCTGTTTTGTATTCCTGTTCTCTAATTTCTATTTCATGTACCATCTCTTGTAACTCATCTTGTCTGCTTTTATATCCCTCCATTGTATGTTTAATTTCAGATAATGTGTATTTCAAAGTTTCTGTCTCTTTCTTGAAGTCCTACCTGAGATCTTGAATGTTTTTCTGTAGCTCCCTGAGAATCATTATGATTTTTATTTTGAAATCTTTATAAAGAAGATTGGTGGTTTCAGTTTCACTGAGCCCTCTTTCTGGTATTTGAGGTATTTTGGTTTGTACAAGATTCTTTTGCCTGTTCATATTTCTAATGATTATATGAAATTACAAATTTGTTTAGATGACACCCTCTAGTGCCCAGAAACTCTATTCTCAGAGCTGCCCTGTACCTGGAGCAATGGCAGCGGTGTAGTTGAGCAGTGCCAGTATCTGCCAGGATGAAAGAACTCTTTCCTACTTCCTGTCCACAGTGCTTGCCTCCACTGCCAGGGCCTGTGGACTGAGCACACAGGGAGGAGCTTCAGCATTATGCCCTTGTAGCTGCCATTGGCATGGCTTCCTTCCAGTTGGCCTGGTGCCAGGGTGAGGGTAGGAGGTTTGTGAATGGATGCTGGCTTGGAAGAAGGAGCAGCAGGCTGTGTATTGCAGTGGGGGACTCTTGGCACTGCATTGCCAGCCACGGGGCTGGAGTGCTTCAATCTCCTGAAAGTTCCCAACCTGCTGGGTGAGTGCCTGGATGATTTTGTTCACCAGTTCTTTCTCCTGAGCAGCAAGCTTTGCGTAATTCACAGCCCTTTAGCATGCCTCTCACTATTAGGAAGTCTTTCAAAGTGCTTGCCTTTCTTTGTCCCAGAGGGGCCAACTGTGCATATCCATTCTCCACAAGCAGCTATAATCTCATTTTCTCTGAGTGCTCTGCCTGTCTTTGCTTTTTAACCCCACTAATCTCCAGAGTATCATATAAAGTGGGTTTGTGCTTCCAGAGCAGATCTCCAGGGGTGGGCTTCTAGTCCTTCTCTGTCCCATATCTCTTCCTCCAGCTTGTGAGCCTGGGTGGGGAGAGCTTGGGTCCTGCCAGATTGTGGCTTTGCTATGTTACCCTTTTCTGTGCAGTCTTCTCTTTCCCCAGGATTTAGACTGTCTCTTGTAGTATTCTTTCAGGTCACTCCTTCAGGATTAGATGTATTTGCTGTATTTTCATGTCATATGTGGTTTTTAGAGGAGGTTTCTGCCTCACTTCTCATGCTGCCATCTTTTCCTACTCCTGTTGTATGGGTCTGGAGTGCAAGTGTTTTAGTTTTGTTGAAATATAATTTCTGAATATTTTCTTATATAGTTCAAGGTTTTTTGTCCTGTTAGAAATCTTTGCTTAACCCAAGGTCACAAAGATGTTTTCCTCTTTTCTTATACAACTTTTCTCTTACATTTAGGTTTCTAATACATTTTAATTTAATTTGAATATATGATATAAAGTAATATTTGATGTTATTTCTTTCCCTTTTTAAAATGTGGATAACCATTTGTTTCAGCATTATTTATTGGAAGATTATTCTTGACTTTTGAAGTGATTTAATGCCTTTGTCAAAAATCAATTAATTGTATCAGTATGGGTCTATTTCTGTACTCTGTTTTGGTCCATTGATCTATTTGTTTAACTAATGTAAGCATTAGTATCACACTGTCTTGATTATTGTATCAATATAGTAAGTCTTGAAATCAGGTTACTTGGAAGTCCTCCAAATTCGTCTTTTCTCATTTTTTTCTAGCTACTCTAGTCTCAATGAATTTCCATAAAATTATTGAATCAACTTATCATATTTCTTAATACAATATACTTAATACTTTATACATATGACTATGGCTGTGTTGGATCTATGGATCAATTCTGGGGCAATGAGACATCTTAGCAATATTGAGTGATAGTCCATGAATATGGTATAACCCTCTATTGTATTAGGCCTTCTTTAAATGCTCTTAGGAATGTTGTACAATTTTCAATGTACATGTCTTACACAAATTGTGTTAAATATAAAAACTTCATTTCTTATGCTATTGTAGCTTATGTTTATTTAATGTCAATTTTTTTTCCTGGTAACAAGAACAAATAGATTTTTGTATCCTGTGACTTTGCTTAATAGATGGTTTTCAGATTCCTTATGCTTTCCAGGTAGACAATCATGTTGTCTGCAAATAAATATTACTCCTTCCTTATCAATCCTATGCTTTTGGTTTCCATTCATTGTCTTATGACAATGTCTGGGTCCTGAAGACTTATGTTGGTGTCCTTCATCAGCTTGATGAAGTTCCTTTCTCTTCATATTTTGTTAAAATTTTCTCAAATGCTTTGATGCACCTTATGAGGTAATCATATGCTTTCTTATATTTTATTAGAGTGATCTTATTGTTTTCATTTTATTAAAACAACCTTGCATGCCTAGTAACCCCCTCATTAGTCATGCTATATTGTCTATTTTATATATTACTGCATTCAATTTGTTAATACTTTGTTACATAGTTTTGTATTTTTGTCTATAGCTTTCTTTCTTCCTATATTTTTTTCTGGTTTTCTTAACAGGGTAATGCTAGCCTCATTAAATAAATTGGAGGTATTCCCTCCAGTTCTATTTCTGAAAACATGTCTATAGACATAATTTTTTCTTATCTATTTGGTAGACCTCACTGGTTAAGTTACATGGGATAGAAATTTTCTCTGGGAATATTTTTAATTATGAATTAAATTTCTTTCATCGTTACATGGTTCTATCACTACATGGTTCTATCTTGTCTACTTGTTGTATCAATTACTGAGGGTGGATTATTGAAATTTTCTACTTGTCTCTTTCTCCTACAAATTCTATTGGATTTTGAATTTTTTCATCTCTGAAATTTCCGTTTGAATCATATTTATATCTTCAATGTCTTTCATTACATTCATATTTTCCTTTACATCCTTAAGTATATTCATTGTATTTCTATCTGCTTTAGATCTTTATCTGGCAATTCCATTTTTATAAGCTTTGGTATCTGTTATTATTGATTAATTTTCCTCCTGTTATGAGATGTTTCGGCTTTCTTGTATGCTTAGTAAGTTCCTACTGATAACCAGACATAGTGAATTTATGTGTTGAGTGCTAGATTTTTATTCCATCCCACTGTATTTTTTACTGGCATGCAGCCATTTGTAGATTGGTTTGACCTTGTCAAAGCTTGGTTTTTAGCTGAGGTATGTATGGCATGTCCATAGCAGTCTCTACTTTTAGACTAACTTTGCCCAGTACAGTGGCTACACCCTTTTGAGGACTCTGTATGAGGTGTTTTTACTTTGGCTGAAGAACAAATTATTCATATTCTTGTGTTAGCTCTGAGAATTGTTTGGTCGACTATGTTCTGACCTCATGGAGATTCCCTCACATCTTCTTAGGTCAATACCTAGCCAAAGACACAGAGGGCTTTGCAGCAAATCTCGAATTGTGTGTGTGTGTGTGTGTGTGTGTGTGTGTGCGCGCGCGCGCACAAATGTGTCCCTATTTTTTAGTATTGTTTCTTAATTTCTAGCTTCATCAACTTTGATAAACTGCCTCAGTCTCCTCAACTCAGAAAGGCATCTCGAATCTATTTGGATTCTCTCTCCCTACCTTATAGCCTGAAAACTGCCTCCAGGAAGTTAGCTTGTTCCCTTGTTTCCATTCGTCCTCTGCTGTTGTGATATCCAATGTCTCACCAGAGTTTTTTAATATATAGCTAAACTTCCTGATTTACAAATTCCTGCTAATTCACCTGCTTGCTAAAATATATCTGACACCCCAAAATCAATACTAGTTCTGCTTTGCATCATTTGCAGCATGCCCAGAGCTGGGGAAAGTTTGAGTCACCTAAAACACACTTTCTTATCTGAAGTCCAAAAAAGGTATACCCTGACTTCTTGTTTCACTTCTCATACCCTCAGCAAGTGTTCTTTTCCAAATCTATTCAGTGTCATGTTCTTTGCAGTGTGTGTGTGTGTGTGTGTGCATTGTTGCTATTTTGTTAGTGGAAACTTGACTGTTAAAAATGGCCCTCAGATGTAGCACTGAAAGGCTATCTAGTGTTGTGAAAATCAGGAAGGATGTGATGTATCTTAAGGAGAAAATATGTGTGTTAGATAAGGTTCAGTCAGGCAGGGGCTGTACTGTTCATGATAAGGAGCTCATGGTTAATGAGTCAACAATATATATGAAATAATATATCTTGAAACAGAGACACATAAAGCAAGGTTCCATACTGATGGATTGATGAAAATGTTACCAGAGTCAGTTTTTTTTCCTTTTTCATTATAGACAACTGCATTTTCCATGACCTAAAAGAATGTACATAAATATAGATGCATTAGAAAATTTATTTATGAAGAGCAAATTGCATTTCAAATTCTGAGGCAGACCTCTCCTTCCCTCCCCTGGAAAGAACATTAATACTAAATAATCTGCTTAATACATGCCATCTCTGTTTCTTGTTTCCAAATGTATCCTAGACATGTTGTTAATTTCTAATTTCTTGACCCATCAGTAATTAGTCTCTAAGCTGGACATCTCCTATATCTGTCACCAAACTCAATAATTGTCACAGTTTCCAGACATCCCTACATTAATGATTGTATCGTTTTTTTTTTTTTTTTTTTTGAGAGGGCATCTCTCATATTTATTGATCAAATGGTTGTTAACAACAATAAAATTCAGTATAGGGGGGTCAATGCTCAATGTACAATCATTAATCCATCTCAAGCCTAATTCTCGTCAGTCTCCAATCTTCTGAAGCATAACGAACAAGTTCTTACATGGTGAACGAATTCTTACAGAGTGAATAAATTCTTACATGGTGAACAGTACAAGGGCATTCATCACAGAAACTTTCGGTTTTGATCATGCAATATGACCTATAAACCATCAGGTCAAATATGAATATTCATTTGATTTTTGTACTTGATTTATATGTTGATCCCACATTTCTCCTATTATTATTATTATTTTTATTTTTAATAAAATGCTGAAGTGGTAGGTAGATGCAAGATAAAGGTAGAAAACATAGTTTAGTGCTGTAAGAAGGCAAATGTAGATGATCAGATGATCAGGTGTGTGCCTATGGACTAAGTATTAATCCAGGCTAGACAAGGGCAGCAAGACATCCACGGATGCAGAAGATTTCTCTCAAAGCAGGGGGGGTGAGGTTCTGAGCCTCACCTCTGTTGATCCCCAAATTCTCACCTGATGGCCCCCCTGCGACTCTGCCTGTCTTAGGTTGTTCCTCCCTTGAGGAATCTTACCCATCTCTGCCTAACCAGTCATCTTCCGGGGCCATACAGGGAAATGTAAAGTTGGTAAGTGAGAGAGAAGCCATATTGTTTGCAAAGGTTAGCTTTTTACTTCTTTGCAGATTTATGCCCTGTGGCTTCTATGCCCAGCACTTGTCTCGAGGTATCTTTACCACCTGGAGGAATTATGATACTCGGTAAATTCGATCTGAGGCACGAATTCTATTTAAGGGTTGTAATTAGGAAGGAAGAAGAAAAGCTATAGATGTAGCATATGAAGGAAACTTGGGAGGATTGATTATTTCTTTGACATATCTTCTTGTATAGTACCTTAAGTATGTATAGGTTTTAAACTACTAACTAATTTGCACACACATATTAACATAATAGGAATACGGTGACATAAACAAAGCAAATCTATAATTACCAGCCATCTCCAGTGAAGCCAAGAAAACCATTTAGGCACCCTAGGCATTTGTGAAAATTTATCTATGATATGATGGATATTTTCCAACTGTACTTGAACCATCAGACAAATTAAAGCAGCCCATTTCTGGGATCTGTTCACATCCCATATGTTCTTTTAACCATAGATAGTCTATAGTCATGAGATTTTGGGGTGCTACAACTTGCACCCCTCCCAACTCCTGGTTGAGTTCCAACAGTACAGATCCAGTCAAATTCGTTGTCTCACTGTATGCACATGCCAGCCTAGACATCTCCCTCCTCCTTCTTATGGCAAGTCCAGGAGACGGTGGGCTGGATGCAGCCACAACCGCAGCATCGTCCGGATCCCTGTGGAGGCTTTTTGATGATCATCCCCCGGCACGAGTCCTCCAGAGAGTGCTGATGCCGGAAGCTCCTCCTCATATCATATCTTAGTTCATTTTCTGGGTATCCAAGCTAGGCCTTGATCTTCTGCATAGAAACAAACAGACCCTTTGCCCACACTTTGACATGCCCTCTATACCACTGTGCAGAACTCATTGGAGGTCAGCACACAGGGACTGCTTTTTTTTTTTTTTTTTTTTTTTTTAATTAAGAGAAAGGAATATTATCAGAAAAGAGTACCTCCATAGCTGATAATCTGACACCCTTTAAGTGATCAACATTAAGGATATTTAAAGCATGCGTTGATCTTTGATTTACCAATAGTTTTATCCTGTTGAGGAGTAATCCCCCTTTTCTTTCTTTCTTTCTTTTTTTTTTTTTAATTTTTAATCTACACTTACCTGAAGAATACTATGTTTACTATGCTCTCCGCTATATCAGGTCCCCCCCTAACAACCACATTACGGTTACTGTCCATCAGCTTAGCAAAATGTGGTAGAGTCACTACTTGTCCTCTCTGTGTTGTGCAGCCCACCCTCCCCTTTCTCCCTCCCCCCATGCATGCTAATCTTAATACCCCCCTTCTTCTTCCCCCCCCTTATGCCTCCCTGCCCACCCATCCTCCCCAGTTACTTTCCCTTTGGTACCTGTTAGTCCATTTTTGGGTTCTGTAATTCTGCTGCTGTTTTGTTCCTTCAGTTTATCCTTTGTTCCTATACTCCTCAGATGAGTGAAATCATTTGGTATTTCTCTTTCTCCGCTTGGCTTATTTCACTGAGCATAATACTCTCCAGCTCCATCCATGTTGCTGCAAATGGTTGGATTTTTCCACTTCTTATGGCTGAGTAGTATTCCATTGTGTATATGTACCACATCTTCTTTATCCATTCATCTACAGATGGACATTTAGGTTGCTTCCAATTCTTGGCTATTGTAAATAGTGCTGCGATAAACATAGGAGTGCATCTGTCTTTCTCAAACTTGATTGCTGCGTTCTTAGGGTAAATTCCTAGGAGTGGAATTCCTGGGTCAAATGGTAGGTCTGTTTTGAGCATTTTGATGCACCTCCATACTGCTTTCCACAATGGTTGAACTAATTTACATTCCCACCAGCAGTGTAGGAGGGTTCCCCTTTCTCCACAGCCTCGCCAACATTTGTTGTTGTTTGTCTTTTGGATGGCAGCTATCCTTACTGGTGTGAGGTGATACCTCATTGTAGTTTTAATTTGCATTTCTCTGATAATTAGCGATGTGGAGCATCTTTTCATGTGTCTCTTGGCCATCTGTATTTCTTTTTTGGAGAACTGTCTGTTCAGTTCCTCTGCCCATTTTTTAATTGGGTTATTTGTTTTTTGTTTGTTGAGGCATGTGAGCTCTTTATATATTCTGGACGTCAAGCCTTTATCAGATCTGTCATTTTCAAATATATTCTCCCATACTGTAGGGTTCCTTTTTGTTCTATTGATGGTGTCTTTCGCTGTACAGAAGCTTTTCAGCTTAATGTAGTCCCACTTGCTCATTTTTGCTGTTGTTTTCCTTGCCCGGGGAGATATGTTCAAGAAGAGATCACTCATGTTTATGTCTAAGAGGTTTTTGCCTATGTTTTTTTCCAAGAGTTTAATGGTTTCGTGACTTACATTCAGGTCTTTGATCCATTTTGAGTTTACCTTTGTATACGGGGTTAGACAATGGTCCAGTTTCATTCTCCTACATGTAGCTGTCCAGTTTTGCCAGCACCATCTGTTGAAGAGACTGTCATTTTGCCATTGTATGTCCATGGCTCCTTTATCAAATATTAATTGACCATATATGTTTGGGTTAATTTCTGGGGTCTCTAATCTGTTCCACTGGTCTGTGGCTCTGTTCTTGTGCCAGTACCAAATTGTCTTGATTACTATGGCTTTGTAGTAGAGCTTGAAGTTGGGGAGTGAGATCCCCCCTACTTTATTCTTCTTTTTCAGGATTGCTTTGGCTATTCGGGGTCTTTGGTGTTTCCATATGAATTTTTGAATTATTTGTTCTAATTCATTGAAGAATGTTGCTGGTAATTTGAGAGGGATTGCATCAAATTTGTATATTGCTTTCGGCAGGATGGCCATTTTGACGATATTAATTCTTCCTAGCCATGAGCATGGGATGAGTTTCCATTTATTAGTGTCCCCTTTAATTTCTCTTAAGAGTGACTTGTAGTTTTCAGAGTATAAGTCTTTCACTTCTTTGGTTAGGTTTATTCCTAGGTATTTTATTCTTTTTGATGCAATGGTGAATGGAATTGTTTTCCTTATTTCTCTTTCTATTGATTCGTTGTTAGTGTATAGGAAAGCTACAGATTTCTGTGTGTTGATTTTGTATCCTGCAACTTTGCTGTATTCCGATATCAGTTCTAGTAGTTTTGGAGTGGAGTCTTTAGGGTTTTTTATGTACAGTATCATATCATCTGCAAATAGTGACAGTTTAACTTCTTCTTTACCAATCTGGATTCCTTGTATTTCTTTGTTTTGTCTGATTGCCGTGGCTAGGACCTCCAGTACTATGTTAAATAACAGTGGGGAGAGTGGGCATCCCTGTCTGGTTCCCGATCTCAGTGGAAATGCTTTCAGCTTCTCGCTGTTCAGTATAATGCTGGCTGTGGGTTTATCATATATGGCCTTTATTATGTTGAGGTACTTGCCCTCTATTCCCATTTTGCTGAGAGTTTTTATCATGAATGGATGTTGAATTTTGTCAAATGCTTTTTCAGCATCTATGGAGATGATCATGTGGTTTTTGTCTTTCTTTTTGTTGATGTGGTGGATGATGTTGATGGATTTTCGAATGTTGTACCATCCTTGCATCCCTGGGATGAACCCCACTTGGTCATGGTGTATGATCCTTTTGATATACTGTTGAATTCTGTTTGCTAATATTTTATTGAGTATTTTTGCATCTACATTCATCAGGGATATTGGTCTGTAATTTTCTTTTTTGGTGGGGTCTTTTCCTGGTATTAGGGTGATGTTGGCTTCATAGAATGAGTTTGGGAGTATTCCCTCTTCTTCTATTTTGTGGAACACTTTAAGGAGAATGGGTATTATGTCTTCTCTGTGTGTCTGATAAAATTCCGAGGTAAATCCGTCCTGCCCCGGGGTTTTGTTCTTGGGTAGTTTTTTGATTACTGTTTCAATTTCTTTGCTTGTAATTGGTTTGTTTAACTTTTGTGTTTCTTCCTTGGTCAGTCTTGGGAGGTTGTATTTTTCTAGGAAGTTGTCCATTTCTTCTAGGTTTTCCAGCTTGTTGGCATATAGGTTTTCATAGTAGTCTTTAATAATTCTTTGTATTTCTGTGGAGTCTGTCGTGATTTTTCCATTCTCATTTCTGATTATGTTGATTTGTGTTGACTCTCTTTTTCTCTTAATAAGTTGGGCTAGAGGCTTATCTATTTTGTTTATTTTCTCAAAGAACCAGCTCTTGGTTTCGTTGATTTTTGCTATTGTTTTATTCTTCTCAATTTTGTTTATTTCTTTTCTCATCTTTATTATGTCCCTCCTTCTGCTGACTTTAGGCCTCATTTGTTCTTCTTTTTCCAGTTTTAATAATTGTGATGTTAGACTATTCATTTGGGATTGTTCTTCCTTCTTCAAGTGTGCCTGGATTGCTATATACTTTCCTCTTAAAACTGCTTTCGCTGCATCCCACAGAAGTTGGGGCTTAGTGTTGTTGTTGTCATTTGTTTCTATATATTCCTTGATCTCTATTTTGATTTGTTCATTGATCCATTGATTATTTAGTAGCATGTTGTTAAGCCTCCATGTGTTTGTGAGCCTTTTTGTTTTTTGTAGAATTTATTTCTACTTTCATACCTTTGTGGTCTGAAAAATTGGTTGGTAGAATTTCAATATTGTGGAATTTACTGAGGCTCTTTTTGTGAGCTAGTATGTGGTCTATTCTGGAGAATGTTCCATATGCACTTGAGAAGAATGTATATCCTGTTGCTTTTGGATGTAAAGTTCTATAGATGTCTATTAGGTCCATCTGTTCTAGTGTGTTGTTCAGTGCCTGTGTGTCTTTACTTATTTTCTGCCCGGTGGATCTATCCTTTGGGGTGAGTGGTGTGTTGAAGTCTCCTACAATGAATGCATTGCAGTCTATTTCCCTCTTTAGTTCTGTTAGTATTTGCTTCACATATGCTGGTGCTCCTGTATTGGGTGCATATATATTTAGAATGGTTATATCCTCTTGTTGGACTAAGCCCTTTATCATTATGTAGTGGCCTTCTTTATCTCTTGTTACTTTCTTTGTTTTGAAGTCTATTTTGTCTGATATTAGTACTGCAACCCCTGCTTTCTTCTCACTGTTGTTTGCCTGAAATATGTTTTTCCATCCCTTGACTTTTAGTCTATGCTTATCTTTGGGTTTAAGGTGAGTTTCTTGTAAGCAGCATATAGATGGGTCTTGCTTTTTTATCCATTCTATTACTCTATGTCTTTTGATTGGTGCATTAAGTCCATTTACATTTAGGGTGACTATTGAAAGATATGTACTTATTGCCATTGCAGGCTTTAGATTCGTGGTTACCAAAGGTTCAAGGTTAGCTTCTTTAGTATCTTACTGCCTAACTTAGCTCGCTTATTGAGCTGTTATATACACTGTCTGGAGAGTCTTTTCTTCTCTCTCTTCTTATTCCTCCTCCTCCATTCTTCATATGTTGTGTGTTTTGTTCTGTGCTCTTTTTAGGGGTGCTCCCATCTAGAGCAGTCCCTGTAGGATGCCCTGTAGAGGTGGTTTGTGGGAAGCAAATTCCCTCAGCTTTTGCTTGTCTGGGAATTGTTTGATCCCACCATCATATTTAAATGATAGTCGTGCTGGATACAGTATCCTTGGTTCAAGGCCCTTCTGTTTCATTGCATTAAGTATATCATGCCATTCTCTTCTGGCCTGTAGGGTTTCTGTTGAGAAGTCTGATGTTAGCCTGATTGGTTTTCCTTTATAGGTGACCTTTTTCTCTCTAGCTGCCTTTAAAACTCTTTCCTTGTCCTTGATCCTTGCCATTTTAATTATTATGTGTCTTGGTGTTGTCCTCCTTGGATCCTTTCTGTTGGGGGTTCTGTATAATTCCATGGTCTGTTCGATTATTTCCTCCCCCAGTTTGGGGAAGTTTTCAGCAATTATTTCTTCAAAGACACTTTCTATCCCTTTTCCTCTTTCTTCCTCTTCTGGTATCCCTATAATACGAATGTTTTTCCTTTTGTATTGGTCACATATTTCTCTTAGTGTTGTTTCATTCCTGGAGATCCTTTTATCTCTCTCTATGTCAGCTTCTATACGTTCCTGTTCTCTGGCTTCTATTCCTTCAATGGCCTCTTGCATCTTATCCATTCTGCTTATAAATCCTTCCAGGGATTGTTTCACTTCTGTGATCTCTTTCCTGACATCTGTGATCTCCTTCCGGACTTCATCCCACTGCTCTTGCATTTTTCTCTGCATCTCATCCCACTGCTCTTGCATTTTTCTCTGCATCTCATCCCATTGCTCTTGCATTTTTTTCTGCATCTCTGTCAGCATGTTCATGATTTTTATTTTGAATTCTTTTTCAGGAGGACTAGTTAGGTCTGTCTCCTTCTCAGGTGTTGTCTCTGTGATCTTTGTCTGCCTGTAGTTTTGCCTTTTCATGGTGATAGAGATAGTTTGCAGAGCTGGTACAAGTGACCGCTGGAAGAGCTTCCCTTCTTGTTGGTTTGTAGCCTTTTCCTGGGAGAATAGCGACCTCTAGTGGCTTGTGCTGGGCAGCTGTGCGCAGACAGGGCTTCTGCTTCCTGCCCAGTTGCTTTGGGGTTTATCTCCGCTGTTGCTGTGGGCTTGGCCTGGCTGGGGCTGTTCCTCCAAAATGGTGGAGCCCCGTTGGAGGGGAAGCAGCCAGGAGACTATTTATCTCCGTAAGGGGCCTCTGTGCTCCCTGCTGCCCAGGGGGTTAGAGTGCCCAGAGATCCCCAGATTCCCTGCTTCTGGTCTAAGTGACCTGTCCTGCCCCTTTAAGATTTCCAAAAAGCACTCTCCAAACCAAAAAAACAGCAGCAACAATGAGAGAGGGAACAGAAAGAAAGAGAAAAAAAAAAGGAAAAAAAATGAAAAAACAAGCGATTTTTTTTTTTTTTTTTCTCCTCAGGTGCCGGTCCCAGGCACCCGCTCACTGGTCCTGCTGCCCTGTCTCCCTAGCACCAGGGTCCCTGTCCTTTCAAGGCTTCCAAAAAGCACCCACCCACCGGTCCCGCAGGGAAGGAACGCTGAATATTCTTTGTCCTCAGGCACTGGTCCCACGCACCCGCTCACCAGTCCTGCCGCCCTGCCTCCCTAGCACCGGGGTCCCTGTCCCTTCAAGGCTTCCAAAAAGCACTCGGCAAAAAGAGAGAAAAAAAAGGGGAAAAACGCGCGATTTCTTCCGTCCTCAGGTGCTGGTCTCAGGCACCCACCCACCGGTCCCACAGGGAAAAATGCGGGATATTCTTTGTCCTCAGGTGCCTGTCCCAGGCACCCGCTCACTAGTCCCGCCGCCCTGCCTCCCTAGCACCGGGGTCCCTGTCCCTTTTAGGCTTCCAAAAAGCACTCGCAGAAAAGAGAAAAAAAAAAAAGGGGAAAAACGCGCGATTTCCTCTGTCCTCAAGTGCCGGTCTCAGGCACCCGCCCACCGGTCCCGCAGGGAAAAACGGGGGATATTCTTTGTCCTCAGGCGCCGGTCCCAGCCACCCGCTCACCAGTCCCACCACCGTGCCTCCCTAGCACTGGGGTCCCCGTCCCTTCAAGGCTTCCAAAAAGCGCTCGCCAAAAAGAGAAAAAAAAAAAAAAAAAAAGGGGAAAAACGCGCGACCTCCTCCGTCCTCAGGCACTGGTCTCAGGCACCCGCCCGCCGGTCCCGCAGGGAGAAATGCGGGATATTCTTTGTCCTCCGGCGCCGTTCCCAGGCACCTCCTCACCGGTCCCGCCACCCTGCCTCCCCAGCAACGGGGGCCCGTCCCTCTAAGGCTTCCAAAAAGCGCTCGCCAAAAAAAAAGAAAAAAAAAAACCGCTCCGGTTTCTCTCCACCCGCCGGGAGCCGGGGGGAGGGGCGCTCGGGTCCCGCCGGGCTGGGGCTTGTATCTTACCCCCTTCACAAGGCGCTGGATTCTTGCAGGTGTGGATGTGGTCTGGATGTTGTCCTGTGTCCTGTGGTCTCTATTTTAGGAAGATTTTTCTTTGTTATATTTTCATAGCTCTATGTGTTTTTGGGAGGAGATTTCCACTGCTCTACTCACGCCGCCATCTTGGCTCCGCCTTCTTGTGTTTATTCTGATTGTATCGTTTTAAGGGTATCTGTGTAGCCAGATGTTTGTCTACCTTGGCTTCTAAGAATTCTGAAGAATTAGGTCTTGCTTTTCCTATGTACTAGCCTTCCCTTAATGTCTAGAAGAGAACCTATAGTCACAACTCATTCACACACATATACTATGCCACATTCATAAAAGAAACTGTAAGATGAGTGTGTGTGTGTGTGTGTGTGTGCGTGTGTATGTGTTTGAGTCAGAGATGAACTTAGGTGCATTTAAAACAGGCATGAAAGTGAACTATTTTGTAGTAATATCCACTTTCACACAGTCTGAAATATTGCTTTTAAATTAATAATTCCTTTGAGTTAGTAAGTCTGTTATTTTACAAAAACCAAGTAACTGTTTATTATGTCTAAACTTTGCAACCTAGCATTATGATAGATATGGTATTGTGGCATTCACATATTCTGATTTTCAAGGACAGCTCTGTGTTCAATTTTCTGTCTTTTTATAAATTCTCCACTAGATGATTTGTTTCCATGTTTGTTTCAGAAAATAAGGTGGCCCTATACCCAATGCAGAGACCCCAAAGAGTTACAACAATCATTTCCCCTGTACCTATGAATTAAGCATGCTGAGGAAACTGGAATTTGAAAGTAAAGATAAAAACCAAGTGTTGATTAATTTCTGTGTGAGGAAGGAGGCACTGTGAGGACTCTCAGAGAGCCAAGAACTTGGAGTGGCAGTGAATACAGAGGTGAGGTGGAGCCAGAGATGAAATAACACTTTTAACAGGTATTTAGAAGGTCCATGACTGCATTTTTCCTGGAGCTCAGCCAGATATATCACTGTTGTTTTGCCTCTTTACATGTTTGATGACGGAAACTAATTCTATAATTTTGTGCTTTTAATCAAACAATTTCCAGGGGTTGCTGAAATCTGCTGTTGCAAATTTAGGATTTTGTTGGCCTTATGCCATGTGTGATAAAGTGTGTCAGCCACAGGTTTATATGTCCTTTACCAAAAGTATGCAAAGATTATATGATTTGACCATGTATAATCTCACTGTGGTACAGGAATACACTAGAGAAAGAAGCAAGGGTACTCTATGCAGCTTTCTTTATGTACATGAGCAAAAAAGACATTTCAATAGCCATGTGGTATGTTTTAAATAACCTGAATTCAAACACCCTGAATGAGCAACTCAGATTCCTGGTTTAGATGTATCCTGGAATAGGGCCCCTCATTCATCTGTTCTCATGCTTTCCCAATGCCCTGAGAGATTTGCTGTAATTGTTGGTGGCAGAAACTGCTGCTGGAGTTAGCCAGCTTGGCTGATAAATATTCCCAGCCTGGCATAAAGGCAATATATTGAGAAGAGCGTCAGATTTCTATTCAGAAAAAAATTGTATTTGTGTCCAATCTTGCAACTGATTAAAGGCATGAGTTTAGGAAAGTCTGTGGCTATTCTCAGCAAACTGTTACTACCTTTTGAATTTGTCCACCTCTTTCCATGTCCACTGTTCCTACTTCACTAGCTATATGAAGCCTTCATCCAGGTTAACATGGTTGCCTCTTGCCTAAGGCCCTCCCTTCTTTCCTCTGCCCTACTGATTCTCCAGGCAGGAGTCAGAATGATTTCTCTAGTATCTTTATGTCAGTTCTCCATGCTTAGGTCTTCTGCCCCATCCCTAACATTGCCTTCTCATCAATGTACTCCAGTTAAGCTCATCTGGGCATTTCCTCTTGGAAGTTTCATAGCATCGTTTTTTAAAAAAATTGTGTTAAGAACACTTAATGTGTAATCCACCCATTAAGTAGTTTAAAATTCTACAGGCATCTTAAATGTATGGAGCCTAAAGCTGAAGTCTTTTGTTTTTCCAGTGATCTACTCTTTCTGAATTATTCATTCATCCAATGAATCTCTAAAGCTAGAAACGTTTAATTTAGTTTTGAAAAACTCTTTTCACCCAATCACCCATCAAATTCTCTTAACTCTACCCAAAAGAGGTAGATTCCATTTTTCTTTCATATGAATTTACATTTTCTATTTCTGCATCTATCTCCCTATTCATCTGTAAGCTCTTTGGAGGCAGGATTATCAGGCACTTAGATCTGTCAATCACATTAGTGTAAACTCAAGCAACAGTGGTTGAATGGCTCTAAACATAATGGTGTACTCATTCTCTTCTAGTGATTCATCACTTACAGGATTATCTTTTTTATGGAATATGAACCACACAGGTTGAGTTCTTCTCTGACCCAATGGTGTTTCTACCACAAAGTAGGCAGTCTAGAAATGTTCTGAATACTAAAGAAATTTGCAATCTCCTAATCTTAAATGATTAGGTTTATCCTTTATTAAAACATGTAATAATGTTTTTCTTATTTATGAAGCAATAAGCTCTGAGATTCCATCACCAAGAATAACCAAAAACCTTCTGAAACTAATAACCTTTTCTTTAGGTTACCTACACCTACAATATTATGGACTAAAAAACCTCTACAAAGTAAGATTCATATGTTATCACATTTTGTAAAATCAATGCCACACTTTTGTGTATAGGTGTAGAGATATTTGGATAATTGTATACTATTTAGTATAATTTGCTTTATAGCTTTTGGGGGGGTACATTTCTCTTTTTTAAAAATTTCTTATAATGGGTGCATACTGTTTTCCCAAAACCAATATTGCTATTAGACTATATATTATATTCCTTTAATTAGTAATATACTTGCAAAACTCCAGAAAGATCTCTTCCCTTGTCCATTGCTCTGTGATGTAAAAAAAGGTAGAGTTGATGATTGTCCAACATTTTAAGTGGTGTTCTTTCATCAGGAGTGTGAATGGATTACAGTTTAACTGTTAGCAGAGCAAAGGATGAAGTTGGAAATTGAGTGTTACATGTGAGTGGCAGGAAAGGTAGGTGTGTCTGTGTTTGTGTTCCAACAGGTGCACTTGTAATGCATGAAAAAGTGAGAATGAAGCAAAGTAAGTGTTGACAAGTGTTTTTCCTTCTCTGAAATTCCAACGATGCCAACACCCTTGTCTGAGCAAATAGCACTTGTATTAGAAAAAACAAGAATGGACTAAATTTGTTTGTCTAAAATAAACCCACTAAGAAGACAGGATAGAGATCTGTCAGTATCATGAAATTTCTCTTTCCTTCTCCATCTACACTTTTACAAAAATTGGTTTAATGGAAAGGACATAAAATATTGCCTTATGGGGTAAGGTAATTCTGAAAATGGACACACACAATCATGTTCACAAAAATGAAGATTTCTTGAGCACAAACTACTATTACTTATTACAATAAAAATTGTGCTTTAGAACTATGTCCAGTATGTTAATGTAAATACATATGGAAGTAGAGTTCCACTAGAAAGAATGGTCATTAAATTAATAACCAAGTCTTAACCATTCAGATAGGAAATGCACTCAAACTGTTAGAGATGGTGGTACTCATAAGAATAATATCTTCTCTCTTCTCCTCTTCCTTTATGATTCTCTGTAGAGATGATTTAATTTCTTACAGTAATAAGACTTCATCTTGAAAGTGAAAGACCTATACTCTGAAAACCATGAGACACTCATGAGAGAAATTAAAGAAGATACCAATAAATAGAAACACATCCTGTGCTTATGGATAGGAAGTATTAATATTGGCAAAATGGCCATAATGCCTAAAGCAATCTACAGATTCAGTGGAATCCCTATCAAAATATCAACAGCATTCTTCAACAAACTAGAGCAAATAGTTCTAAAATTCATATGGAACCACAAAAGACCCTGAATAGCCAAAGCAATCTTGAGAAGGAAGAATAAAGTGGGGGAGATTACACTCCCCTACTTCAAGCTCTACTACAAAGCCACAGTAATCAAGACAATTTGGTACTGACAAAAGAGCAGACCCATAGATCAATGGAACAGAATAGAGAGCCCTGATATAAACCCAAGAATATATGCGCAATATTAATATATGATAAAGGAGCCATGGATATACAATGGGGAAATGAGAGTGTCTTCAACAACTGGTGTTGGCAAAACTGGACAGCTACATGCAAGAGAATAAAACTGTATTATTGCTTCACCCCGTACACAAAAGTAAGCTCAAAATGGATCAAAAACCTGAATTTAAGTCATGAAACCATAAAACTCTTAGAAAAAGACATAGGCAAAAATCTCTTGAACATAAACATGAGCAACTTCTTCATGAACATATCTCCCTGGGCAAGGGAAACAAAATAAAAAATGAACAAATAGGACTACATCATGCTAAAAAGCTTCTGTACAGCAAAGGACACCATCAACAGAACAAAAAGGCGTCATACAGTATGGGAGAATATATTTGTAAATGACATATCTGACAAGGAGTTAACATCAAAAATATATAAATAATTCACATGCCTCAACACCCAAAAAGCAAATAACCCAATTAAAAAATGGGTGGAGGATCTGAACATAGACTTCTCCAATGAAGAAATTCAGATGGCCAACAGGTACATGAAAAGATGCTCCATATTGCTAATTATCAGGGAAATGCGAACTAAAACCACAATGAGACATCACCTCATACCAGGTAGGATGGCCAACATAGAAAAGACTAAGAACAACAAATGCTGGTGAGGATGCGGAGAAAGGGGAACCCTCCTACACTGCAGGTGGGAATGTAAATTGGTTCGACCATTGTGTAAAGCAATATGGAAGTTCCTTAAAAAACTAAAAATAGAAATACCATTTGACCTGGGAATTCCACTCCTAGGAATTTACCCAAAGAAAACAACCTCTCAGGTCCAAAAAGACATATGCACCCCTATGTTAATTGCAGCACTATTTATAATAGCCAAGATATGGAAGCAACCTAAGTGTCCATCACTAGATGAATGGTTAAAGAAGAGATGGTACATATACACAATGGAATACTATTCAGCCATAAGAAAGAAACAAATCCTACCATTGGCAACAACATGGATGAACCTAGAGGTTATGGTCAATGAAATAAGTCAGGCAGAGAAAGACAAATATCCAATGATTTCCCTCACTTGTGGAATATAACAACAAAACAAAACTGAAGGAACAAAATAGTAGCAGTATCACAGACTCCAAGAAGGGTCTAGTGGTTGCCAAAGGGGAGGGGTGGTGGAGGGTGGGTGGGGAAGGAGGGAGTAGGGGATTGTGTATCATGATTGGTGCACATGGTGTGTATGGGGTCACAGGGAAGACAGTGTAGCTCAGAGAAGACAAATAGGGACTCTGTGGCATCTTACTACACTGATGTACAGTAACTGCAATGAGGTATGTGGAGGGACTTGATAATAAGGGTGAATGTAATAATCATTGATTTTCTTATGAAACCTTCATAAGAGTGTATATCAATGATACCTTAATAAAAAAAAAGACTTAATATTGATTTTGGATAATAGTGTGATTTTTTTAAAACATAATTTGTGCTTTTTCACAAAAAATATCTTCCTACTTTCCTTTATATTTTGGGGTGTAATGGAAATTTTAAAATGTGATGTTAAAATGCCTAAAACTTGTTTAAAATGTATTTGCTGAATTGGTGGGGGACCAGGAAGTTGGAGAGGATTTTCCACAACTTCATATAGTATTGTCTTTGTGATGACCCCATGCAAGAAGCATCTATGCTTAGTAACAAAAATAGCTATGAATTCTCCCAGCAAATTCGACGAAAACTGTCCTGTGTAACAGCCAGCATTTCCCTTTTCTTTGGTACTCTCAAGCTTATAATCCAGTTTTTAGCCCATCCATGGTGCCAGGAAATGTTTCACAACCAGATCTCTAGGGAAAAAAAAAAGTTTTGTTCAGAGCATTTGCCAGTTTCTGAGGTGTAAATTCTCACACTAATGCTGATTTCAGGCTACCAACATAATGTCACAACAGGTAGGGCTGGGGAGAACAGGGGGGCACAGCAGTCCGCAAGCTGGTGCGAACATTGCCCATGGCTGCTGAGCATCCACATGCAGATGCCCTGGTCACGCACTTCTGGCACATTTCCTTGGCCCTGCATTTACTGCCCTTGTTTGTTTAGTTGTTGTTGTTTGGTTGTTTGGTCTGTTTCTGATCATCATGTTTTAATCACACGTTACTCTCTACATATTTTATATTTAAACCACCTGAAATTCTCTCTGGAGTAAGATATAATAAGCGAACACAAAATGAAATGAACTAATTAGTAGGAAGATTTATATGATACGTAAATTTTGTGATCGGTCTAAATCTAACTTCCATATTTGGTTTCCTTAGCAATGACCACTAGTAGTTCCCATGAAGGATTCTGTTACTCTTTTCTTCAAAAAAGAATAATGCAATATTAAATAAGTATATCATGGTACAGTTCATACCCTACTTTGTACATTAGCTTATTTATCATCCCACAAATGTCCTACAAATGAGAAAGGGAAGATACTATTATCCTAACCTAATGGACAACAATGCTTCAAAAGGCTAAAGGTTTTACCTAAAATCGTAGAATTTATAAGTAGCAGAAGGTCCAGGCCTGATTTTAGGCCATCTGGACCCCAAAGAACAAATTACAATTCCTACTGCTCTCTCCCAGGATCTCAGATACTATTTTGGGTGTGCTTATTTTTCATGGGAAGTGAAAATATTTACTGCTGCAAAGATTTAAACATGGTTGGGACTTTGAACCCTGACGATGATAATGGTGTACCTAGCTTTTAAAATTCCAATGTATACTGTGGCTTTAATATAAAATAATTAATTTGAGAACCATGGAGCTAAGGGTCTTCTTGCAGGGTGGGTTTTTAAAGAAATGACTGCCACCACAGTTGATAATTGAATAGTGGGAAAATACATCTGATAAATATCTTCTAAGGGGCAGATAGATTCTGCCTAATTCATTTAAACTGTGAAATCTGCAGACAAAATGTAGTGAATGAAGTGTAAGAGAGTGTTCAGATACAACATCTTGAGTTAGTTCTCTCTTAACAGAAACCAAATTTTAGTGCTCTCTATTGGAAGCTGTGAAGAATTTTGTGCAGGAGTGGTCTGACCACCTTCCAGTACACAACAGCTTAATGGCCTGAGAATCTCCCTGATGTGTGCTGCTGACATGAAAATGCATTGAAACTACACTTTCAAATGTGTTTATAGCTCCTGTATTGATTGCTTGATTCTGTCCAAAATGCCTTTTGCAATAAACAACAATGCAAGAGCCTACTCTGTTGGGAAGCAATGATGCATTATTTAACAGTAACTAATCAATATAAAACAAGCCTTGCCTTTGTTCCAGCAGTACTATTGATAGGCTGCTTCTGTGTTTTAATTTTTTATTATTTTGCATTGATTTCTGAAACTCAATTCTGTATCTTACTTCTCTTCCATCAGTAACTGTGAGCTGAGCCCTACCTGACTAGAAATCTAACATCATTTTTGAATCACAAATCACCCAACTTAATTAAGAAA
Organism: Manis javanica; assembly: GCF_040802235.1. Lineage (NCBI taxonomy): Eukaryota > Metazoa > Chordata > Mammalia > Pholidota > Manidae > Manis > Manis javanica. The sequence goes on along the minus strand of NC_133157.1, from coordinate 96,923,396 downwards.
CAATTAGTTGAGAGTTTAAAAAAATCACTCAACTTTGCTCTAATCAAATTTAATGAGCGTGACACATTAAATACAGAATTTAGGGGAGGATATATGCAGAATGATCTGAAAAGGCAAGATTTTTGCTGCTGTATATATTATAGGGAGTAGGCTCTCAAATTTCCCCATTTAGCCTTGATGAATGCGGGGGGAAATTTGGTCATGCAACTACCATTAACACTAATAGGGATTTGTCTCTAAATCTTGCTATAGCAATGGAAGAATAGGGCCCTTAGGTTTTCTTTCTTTCTCTCTTTTTCTCTTCCTTCCTTCCTTTCCTTCCTTCCTTCCTTCTTTCCTTCCTTCCTTCCTTCCTTCCTTCCTTCCTTCCTTTCTTCCTTCCTTCCTTCCTTCCTTCCTTCCTTCCTTCCTTCCTTCCTTCTTTTCTTTCTTTCCTTCTTTCTTTCTTCCTTCCTTTCTTTCTTTCTTTTTTTTTTTTTTCTTTTTAAACCTTACCTGAGTTGTCTAGAATTAAACACTAATGACATCTATACTGGACACTACTGTACCTGATCACCCAAACATAAAATAAGATCTATGTAAGCAGGGTAAAAGAGGAAGTCAGGTGTAACCAAGCAGACACACCATGCAGGTGGTGTGCACAGCTATGTAAACTGGGCTGGAAATAAACAGACAGGTGGTGGTTCATAGATTTTACTACAGCATCTTAAATGATCCTTTTTGGCCTATTATAAAGCAACTAACAATGAATTCAAGTTGGGTTTCTAGATAATTCATAGCAGTTGGAGATTTATGTGCTAATTTGGGGTTTTTATGTTCATCAATAGCCACTCATTATTTAACATGTTCACTGATTACAAAAGAAATGGAAATACTTTCCAAAAAAATTAGAAAATGCACAAGTAGAGAGAAAATACTCATTGCCCCTATTTATGAATATAACAACTGTTGTTAAAGTTTGGATGTTCACAGCGTGAAATTCATTCTCTCTCTCTCTCTTTTCTCACCATATATAATTAACCTAGCCTACTTGGAGTGAAAATTATATAGAATATCATGTCCAATCCCTACATAATTTTGCAAGGAAACAGAGGCCAGTGCATTAATATTCAATTGTATGCTTGCTATGTTAAATTACAGTTAATTTGCTAAGGGACAGAGGGTTGTCAGTGTTAATTCACCAGTACGAGGTTAAGAATTCTAAAGCCAAAGCATTAAATACAAAGAATAAAAACAAACTAGAAATGCAAGTATGAGCTTAGGATAATGGGAAACAGGAAACCAAGAGCTCAGAAGCAAGAAGGTTTTTGGAACCAGGAAAGTCTAAGCCCACAAATCAAAATTAGCTATGAAAAGAGATGTCAAAAGTCCATCAGAAAGGGAAACAAGTCTAGGTGTAGTTTTCCAGTTGGACATATGGTGTGTCCATCCTAATATTCATTCAACAGTATTTAACATGTATTGAACACTAATAATACACCCAGCATCAGAGTTGGCTGTTGAGCCAAATTCATGTGCAGCCCCTAGAAAGTGAACAGCATTCTAGGATTTGCCTTTTAAATCTCAAGTTGCCTCAATTTTAGGTACTCACCCTTGGTTTTTCTTCTTAGTCTTATTTTAAAAAATCAGCAATATCCTTTACTTCTGTACTTATGGCTGTTTCATTGTAAGCTGTTTTAAATTATGTCTGGAATGAGGCTAAGAGAAGAAAAGGCAAGATACAGCTGTGGTAGAAACAGAGGTGAATAAGGGATGGTTTCAGGTCTCAGAAGAATGAAAGTTTCATGGGAGAAATCCTCTAGTCAGTGTGAGAGGTTGGGGTGAAATGGTGTGTCATGGCCTCCCAATGTGCCCTATGGTTTGACACGCCTGGTCACCCAAAGATGCTTCATAATGGCCGTTGCTGACTCGCCGTTGTAAGGGCAGAACTGGTCATCTGGCTTTCACTTCTGGAAGGGACTTAACAGATTTAGTTACTTAAGAATTCCAACAATGTTTGTATTTTTTAATTGAGAGAATTACCACAGAAATTGGAAATATAAATATTAGAAACAAAATGCTTCTATTAAGAGAATCATTAAATTAATCATCAGAGCAGTACCAGGTTTAAGTTTGAGTAGGATTCTTTAACCCAGAACTTTAAAAAGGGAAAATAAATTAGTTGAGAGGAGCCAAAACTCTTCTAGGTGAAACCATTTATCTTAGACACATGTGTAATTAATTACTGCATGTATGAGGTAAATGAGATTTTATTTAATATCATCTTACTTGGCAAAGGGAAAACTTCTTAACTGCATATGTCTAGAAATAAATTTCAACACAGCTCAATTATCTCATGAGTTTACCTTTCCTTGAAATGTGTTTTCTCTGCTGGTTGGAAGCAGTGACTACTTGAATTAAATTGTTTTTTAGCTTTTTTAAAAAATTCTTTAAAGTATAGCATACATAAAGTGCACAAGTATCAAATGTACATCTCAATGGATTTTTAACCCTGTGTAACACCTGTAAGCACCCTTGACATTATCCTCCAGATCAATACAGAAAACATTTCAAGCATCCCAGAAGACTCTTTCCCATTAACACTCTCTAACAGGAACTACAATTCTGACTACTACCCTCTAGAAATAGTTTTTCCTGCTGCTAAAACTTATTTAATGAAATCATATAACAGGAACTTTTTAATATTTGGACTTGTGTCACACAATTTAATTTTGTGAGATCCATGCATGTTGTGTCTAACTGTTGTTCATTTTTTCTTCTTCCTGTGTAATAATTTTATATATGAATGTATAGTCAACTTTTCACCCATTCTACTATGGATAGACATTTGAGTTGTATGAAGTTTTCAGCTATTATGATGAATCTGCCATGAAGATTCATAAATATTTGGTATTATTGGGTTTTGTTTTGCTTTAACTTTACTCATTCTGTTGGGTATATTGTGGTATCTCACTTTGGTATTTGTATTTTTCTGAAAACGAATGATATTGAGAATCTATCCCTGTGTGCATTAGTCATTTTTAGATATCTTCTCTTGGGAGGTGCCTACATAATTCACTTGCCCATTTGTGACTGAGCCTCATTGATTTGTGTGACTTCAATGTCTGGTTATGGGGGAACTAGACCCTGGTGCTTTGCCTTGTATTACCTCCGCTCCTGGCACTGCTGCTATTCCTGCTACTGTTGCCTTATTTCTCATTGTCTGTATTCCTCTTTGCTCTTTAATTCCTTTCCCTCCTGCTGTGACTTTCCATGCTCCCTGGGTCCTGTGGCTTCCATGGCCATTTGCTGAGCTACAGACTTTCTAGTCTTCCGAAGGACCCCAATACAGGACCTCAGAGCCCAGGTCAGAGGACCTCCTTGCCAAATTCCAAGTGTAAGACTTTTCTTTGGGGTACTCCCAGTGGCATCAGTGATTTTGCTGCTAATCAGTTATTTTTTTATTCACAGATTCCATTGATTCACATTACTCCACATTGCCAACAAATAACTGGCTGATAAATCAACATATCCGTGACTTTTTTCAAGAACTCCAGGTCTCAGTGTTCTGAGCCTCTGCCCTCCATTGACTGGGAAGTATAATTTTGAATAGTGAGAAGCAGCCTTTAGCAAGAATCCAAAAGAAAGGTTAGCTACAGATAAACAACATAGCTTTTTGTTAACTTCTTTCCCATCTCTCTTCTTTCAGGCCCCCTCTTCATCACGGGCCACTCGCAGGTTTTCTAGGACACATATCAAAAGCTTCTCATAATGGGAGAGCTTGGAGGCAGGGCTTCTGTACTCCTTTAATATTCTTCCCCTCACTCGGTAGGACTGGTTTAGATAGAATAATGCAAATGGGAAGCCATGGTTTCCAGCAAGGATAGATTCTATTTGTGACACTAAACTTAGAACAATGTAATTCCTTTCATCAGAGAAGGCTATAAGCTTACATAAGCAGGGAACAGACATAGGCAAGATAAACTGACACAAACATGCATGTGTCCATGCACATACTGAAGGCCTACCCTGGGTCACACATTGTGATAGTCCCAGGAAGGAACAAAAGATCCATCAAAAGGACAAAAATATCCATCATTCCTGACATCAAGCTGTAGATAACCTCAGCTGCAATGAATGTTGTCTACCATAGGCAAATAATAATCATTATCTTGAATATACAAGACATACTTTTGAAGAAGATGATGCCTCAGTGGGATTAAACTGCACAAAGTCAGTTAGAGACTGATGGAGGCAGGACTGGACTCAGGCATGACTCACTGCAGAAGTCTGCTCTTAAACACCTCAGATGATCTGCTCTCCATTGCTCCAGACTTGTTCTCACATCTTTCTTACCATTTAAAACATTTGCTGTGATTGACTTTTGATGTTTGTAGCCTCAGTTGGACTGTGAGCAAACACCAGAATTGTGTCTTTGGCTTCCCTTTTTCAGAACCCAGATCCCCAAGAAAGTTTGTTGACTGAAAACAATGCTTATAATGTAAACCCCAGAGGACATGCCTTAGGTTCTGATATATTTCTGCACTCCTACAAAGACAGAAACATTTATCCTGAATGGGAAGAGTCAGACAAGATATGCTAAGATGCTTCTAGCACAATTTGTATACTAGGTCCTCCACTAGGGCCTGTCCATATGAAATCCTAACTTTAAAGGTGTAGGTGTGAAAGAGAACCAGATACGTCTGACTCCAAAAAAGCACCAATCCTTCACAGCTATGCCTTGTGGCTGCATTGAGGAGGGTTTTTAAGCAATAATTGAACTGAAATAGAGCCCCAAAGGGTACTTAGAATGAATTGGGGCAAGCGGATTCTGATATCTAGAGGCAAACTAGGGAAGCAGGTACACGGAAAACATGGTATAATTCTTCTTGGAAGGAGAGTTTTCTGGAATGCGTATGGAACTGTGCAGGATGCCAGGTGAAGGAAGCAGGAGAACCCAGGTTTAAAGCTCTGGCTTTACATGCTCTGGCTTCCTGAGTGCCCAGGTCTGACTCTCAGCTCTGCCCCTTACGATGTAGTCCACTCTCTGCAGGTGACCTAACCTCTCTGTGTTCCATCTGTTTTTCAATCTTACAAGATTTTTCTGAGGGTCAATATGTAGGCGTATCAAAAGACAGTATCTGGCATATGGCTAGCATTATTTCAGTCTGGCCATTTTATTAGTATTAGCATTTATTACTTTAAAAATAACAGTCATTCAAACAGATAGGTTTTGATATTTTCATCAAAAAACTTGTCTCATTTTTATGTTTTTCTTTTGCTCTGATTCTCTAAGGCATAGATTAAATGCATTCTGGCTCTCAAAAACTCTTTCAGGGTCTATTTCATGTTTTCATTTCAATAGGAGAAAATCAGGCTTAAACTGGTGAGTGACTTGGCTGTAGCCACATAACCCATGTGTCTGTGCTCAGGCCTCAGCGTGTGATGCTGGGAAAAAGAGGAAGTGGTAAATGTGTGCCAGATAAATAGCATGCCCAAACTCTAGCAGTCACCGGCCCTCAGTTTTCTTTACAAGCTCTGATTTCAAATATCTGTTCAGTTGTAAGCTGGCTGCCATGTTCTACATCTGCACTTACAAGGCTATTGCCAGCCAACATCTTTAAAATTAGTTTTAGAAATTGCTATTTGTTCCTCTGCCTGCCCCATCATTAACACTATGCAAAATAGCTGTTTTGATGAATATCCTTGTCCAATAGGGCTAACTGAAATGACTTGACCAGCCCATTAAGTTTTTGAATAGGTTCATGTATAGAGAGCTAGTTAATTTTCAGAACTATGTAATTTCATTTACATAGTTCCCTTCACTGCAAGAAAATCTTTCTTGTCCCCTGGACTTGGCCTCTTAAAGTGGCTGGCCAACAACTTTGTTTAATGAGTTATCATCACCTGATTGTTTCTAAAATGCTCTTTTCCCAAGGTTTCATCCTGAAATGACATCCTTTTGTTTTTGTAGGTATGCATATATACATATATGTACAAGTTGTGTGGAGCACATATGTGTATAAGTATATAAATATACCCATATATAGTCTGTTTACTAGGAACTCAACTTTTATTCTACATGGGCCATAAAAAGTATATCATGTTTATCAACCATAGAGGCATAGAGAGCTTATTCCGGCTATTTTACTTAAAATGTAAACTATGTCTCAGTTTATCAACCCATTAGATTTCCTAAAAGCTCAATATTTTCCTTCTTTTACATATCATAATATTAGTCACAGGGAGGGATGCATTTTAGATAACCCATTTTTTGAAATGTCTAGGGCCTATATCAGGCACATTGTCTCTTTTATTTGTGATAAGGCTAAAGAGTAATTTTGAAAAATTTCCAGTCTGATTAAAATATGTTCTTGCTTAGCCTAAATACACAGCCCTTAAGTAATAATAACAGGAAAAAGTGAAATACAGAATATGAAAGCACTCTGATGAAAAATCTCCTCCTAAAGGTGCCTGTGAAACTTTATAATACATTGCAATAGAGTCATCATGTAAAACACCATTTTTTATTCTATTTCAGATTCTTATCTCAACATTTCCTAATTCTAACAAACTTCAGTATCTCCACTTCATAGCTTGGGAAAATGAGGAGGCATAGAGAACTTATTAAGGCTATTTTACTTAAAATATAAACTATGTCTCAGTTTATTAGAATTATAAAATATAAGGTGTAATAGAAGTATATCAAGTATTCTATAGGCCAGAAATAAAGTATATGTTGAAGAGAGTTTTCTGCATAATCTTCCAGCCCATTTTGCATTAGTGTCTTCTTTGCTGCCAATTTTTCCAAGACTTTTCTATTGTTTCAATTTTAATACTTTCTATTAAAATAAGATTATGTAGTTACACAGACAGAACTTTCTTTTTATTATCACCAACTTTGATTTCTTTTTTCCTTCAAACTCCTCTTCTAGAAGCTGTAAAATATTTCTAAGAAATCGTGGACCACCAATGAAAGCCATTATTCAATTACCAAGCCAGATGATTTCTTAAATAGATACTTAGCCGATGTATTCCATTAAGAATTCTAATCAGAAAGACTCAGCTAAATTTTTTTCAAAATAATCACTAAAATCATCAGCCAAGAAATGAAGTGTTGATAAACATGTGACAAGACAGGATTTATTGTTTTGTTACCTCAAATTGCATAGAAGTATGGCCCTTTGTGTAAATAAACAAGCAAAAACCCAAAAGCAGACAGTCAGATTTTCTTTCATTTTTTTTGTCTCTCCCATTTCTTTGGGGATGATATGGTGAAGGCTTCAGTGTCGTGATGGCCACGGTCGCCGCCAGTGCGGTCAGGGTGTCTTGCTGCGCAAGGAACACACACACACACACACACACACACACACACACACACACACACACACACACATATATATATATATATCCCTTGTCTGTTTCCTGCCAAGAATAGGTAAAAGGACATTATTATCTGTTTCCCATCCACTAAAACTAAACTTGAAAGTGAAAATATTTGTTTTCTCAAAATCGTGTATTTGGTGGCTTTTCTCAGCCAATGGAAGCCATATATTCCTTTAAGATTATAGATTTAGGACATCTCTCTAGCCAGATGTTATTGGCTGGTCCCATTGTAATTAAGGCAGCAATGGCCAAATTACAGAATATGTTATGAACAGAAAAAAAATTCTCTAAAAAATATAATTCCCCAGTCCTAGTTGTAACATAAGGCATATATAATCATATTTGGGCTGTAATTAGAATTGATTGTAATGTGATTTTATCTATCAGAATAATGTGCCCTGAAAGAAATTTAGAAATATGGAGGGAGGCAGGATTTACATGCATAGCTAATTGGCTGGTCGTTGTGCACATGGACCAGAGCTTAGGGTTCCTTGGGAGAAATAGATCTGGTTGCATGTACCTTTGAATTCATATTTAAACTTCCTTTGGGGAGTTTGTGTATTTCATGGGTATATTAAATTTTCTTCCCTGATTCTTTTCTGAAAGTGTTTTTAAAAAGTCAGTGGGGCAACTATCCCCCTAAAACACAAAGGACAGGAGGACACATGACTCACCAAGTAAACCACAGACAAAATGAGGGCAGAATCAAATCATTCAGGTCAGTGCACAAGGACCACAAAAGAAAGTGTTTCAATGAGTTTAATCATAAATTTTGACCTAAAAGCCCTAGTAATTATCCATAGGCAGGGAATAGCACATTTATCAAACTGGCTTATAACAAGCTAATTATCTCAGCCCAATTTCCCTTTCTTTGCTTTTATAATAAGAGGAGGACTAATAAACAGTAAAATTACCAAGGTGGACAAGAGGAAGGAAAAGCAGCACCCAAGCTCAGGTAAATCCCATCCCTTGAATAATGAAATGTTGGCTGTGATTAGAAGCAATGACAATGTCACCTCTACCAAGCAAACATTTAAAGGAAAGACACACTAAATAAAATATATATTCCAAAGCTATTCCTTACTGGTAGAAGTTGCATTTGAACAAGTTAATCTCTTCTAACCTAGATAGTTTGAAAAGTCAATTGGCATTCCACATCTGTGAGTACTGGAGAGTCTTGTGAATCTGAACAGTACAGTCCTACTGCAGCCTTTGTCAGCTGCTGGTTTCAAACAAGATTTTACTCTTTGCCTTGCTCTGAAAACTTCCTTTTTCCACCAGCATTGCTGCGCTTGCCAAGAGTGACATAACCTTGAAATTATTTGTTACATTTTCCAATGAACAAACTCAGCTTGTTAAGGAAATGGGCAGCCTATATCATTAGCAAAGAATACAATAGTGGACTCAGAATTCAGCCTTGACTGGTGGGCCCAGAATATTACTTGTTTCTGGGAATTCTCTCAGATTTTAGAAACAATTCAGTGTTTTAACTGTGCTGGTAGGGCTGGGTGAGCTTCTTGAGGTTAGGGAAGTGTGCCACCTCCTGTACTGCAGGAGAGCTGACTTTCACATGTTGTGCAAACATCCCAGTCCAAATAACATTTCCACTCACCTTAATTGCATTTGCCATATAGTAGTGGTCTTTCTTTGAACTGGGTTTGTTGGCAATGAAATAAAATCCTGACAGCAACTCCTATTGATTATTTTTCTGATGATAAATTAATATACTCCTAAGATAGACAATTTAAAAATACTTTAAAGAATTAAGTAGAAAACCAAATTATTATCTTACCAGCCAAAGATACAACACACACACACTCATATCAATATCCAGCCCCAAATGATGATCATGATCATGATCATACAATGTGTGTAGTTTGATTCAGGATAATGGGAGTATTCATAAAATGACATGATACCCATTGGCTTCATAATATTTATAGATTTAAACAGAAGAACCATGGAACGTTGAAAATCCATTAATATTCTATATGTATATATGTGGATAATGTAATATCTGGCAAACAGATCCATCTGGGAAATCCCATAATGGAAAATACTGATTTGGTGAAGGACTGATGTGTGGAATTAACCTACTGGAAGTAGGTGCTTTTCTTCTTCCCTTTAAAATGCATACAGGCACACTTTGAAGATACTGCGGGTTCAGCTACACACCACTGCAACAAAGTGAATACTGCAATACAGCAAGTCATATGAAATTTTTGGTTTCCCAGTGCATATAAAAATCATGTTTACACTGTACTGTAGTCTATTAAGTGCATAATAGCATTATGCCTAAAAAATCAATGACACACCTTTATTAAAAAATACGTTATTGCTAAAAAGTGCTCACCATCCTCTGAGCTCTCAGCAAGTTGTGATCTTGTTGCTGGTGAGGGTCCTGCCTTGTGCTGATGGCTGCTGACTCACCATGGTGGTGGCCGCTGAAGGCTGGGTGGCTGTGGCAATTTCTTAAAATAAGACAACAATGAAGTTTGCTGCACTGATGGACTCTTCCTCTCATGAACAATCTCTTTGTAGCAGGCAATGCTGTTTGATAGCATTTTACCCAGAGTAAAACTTTCAAAATTAGAGTCAATTCTCTCAAACTCTGCTGCTGTTTTAGCAACTAAGTTTATGGAATATTCTTAAGCCTTTGCTGCCATTTGAACAATATTCACAGAATCTTCAAAAGGAATAGATTCCACCTCAAGAAATCACTTTTTTTGCTCATGCATAAGAAACAACTCCTCATCCATTCAAGCTTGATCACAAGACAGCAACAATTCAGTCACAGCTCCAGGCCCCACTATTAATTCTAGTTCTCTTGCTATTTTCATCACATCTGCAGGTACTTCCTCCCCTGAAGTCTTGGACCCCTCAAAGTCACCATGAGGGCTGGAGTCAACTTCTTCCAAACTCTTGCTAATGTTGATATTTTGGCCTCTTCTCATGATTCAAAGTTGTTCTTAATGACATCTAGAAGGTGAATCCTTTCCTGAAGAGTTTCAGTTTACTTTGCCTAGATCTGATATAAAATGAATCACTATATATGGCATCTATAGCCTTATAAAATGTAATGTTTAAAATAATAAGTCTTGAAAGTTGATATTCTTCCCTGATCAATGGCCTGCAAAATGGATGTTGTGTCAGTAGGCATGAAAACAAAAGTAATCTAATTGTCTATCTCTATCAGAGCTCTTGGGTGACCAGGTACATTTTGTCAGTGAGCAGTGATACTTGAGGAATCTTTGTTTCTGAGCAGTAGGTCTCAACAGTTAGTGAGCTTGAGCCATTTAGTAAACCATGCTGTGAATAGGTGTGCTCTCACCCAGGCTTTGTTGTTCCATTTGTCTCGATTTAGCATAATTCTTAGAGCCCTAGGATATTCAGAATAGTAAATGATCATTGGCTTCAACTTAAAGTCACCAGCTGCATTAGCCCCTAACAGAAGAGTCAGTCTGTCTTTTGAAGTTTTGAGGTCAGAAGTTTCTCTCTAGCTATGAAAATCCTAGACGACATCTTCTTCCAATAGAAGGCTGTTTCATCTGCATTGAAAATACATTATTTAGAGCAGCCACCTCCGTTAATCATCTCAGCTAGATCTGCTGGATAACTTGCTGCAGCTTCTCCATCAGCGCTTCACCTGCACTTTCGTTATGGAGACGGCGTCTTTCCTTAAGCCTCGTTAGCCTGTCTTCAACCTCTGCTGTCTCCAAACTTTTCTTCTGCAACTTTCTCACCTCTCTCAGCCTTCTTAGTATTGAGGAGAGTTAGGGCCTTGCTCTGGTTAGGCTTTGGCTTAAGGGAATGTGGTGGCTGGTTTGACCTTCTATCTAGACCACTAAGACTTTCTGCATATCAGCAGGAAGGCTGTTTCATCATTCACGTGCTCACCAGCAGAACACTTGTCATTTCCTTCAAAAACCTTTCCTCTGTACTCACAACTTGGCTAACTGTTTGGCATAAGGGCCTATAGCTTTCCACCTATCTCAACTTTCAACATGGCTTCCTCACTAAGCTGATCATTTCTAGGTTTTGGTTTAAAGAGAGATGGGCAGTTTTCCTTTCACTTGACCCGTTGTAGGGTCAATTGGCCTAATTTCAATATTGTTGTGTCTTAGGAACTAGGGAGATCTGAGGAGAGGGAGAGAGATGGGGAGATGTCTGATCAATGAAGTAGTCAGAATACACAGAACATTCATCAATAAAGTTTGCTGTCTTATGTGGGTGTGGTTCATGGAGCCCCCAAAACAACTACAATGGTAACATCAAAGATCACTGATCACAGATCACCATAGCAAATATACTAACAATAAAGAAGTTTGAAATACTGTAAGAATTAGCACAATGTGACACAGAGATGCAAAGTGAACAAATGCTACTGGAAAAATGGTGCCAAAAGATTTGCTTCACACAGGGCTGCCACAGATCCTCGATTTGTAAAAAATGAAGTTTCTATGAAGGACAATAAAGCAAAGGGTGATAAGATGAGGTGTGCTATCTACTGTAGCTTTTGAAGTTGGTCTGTTTTTGAATAGGTAATGTTAACATGCTCCCTGAGTAGAAAAGTGCATAGATAGATACATCTTGCTTCCATTCTTCTCTCTGTCCATCCCATTATACCTCCTGCCCTAATAAGAAACAAGCTTTACTAGTTTTGTATGTATATTTTTAATTTTTGTTTATGCAAATATAAATACACATGAATATGTTTCCTTATTTTCTACCTGTTTTACAGTAATAGTAGCTTACTATGTTGCTTTTAGGCACCTTCCAGCTCCTTCCTGTAGAACTCTCCATATAACTGTATAGAGAACTTTGGTTGCATGAATTCATATATTCAGAACTTTTATTCCTGTGTGTGGAAGTACTACAGTTTAAGTGGTTTTCTATAGAACAATGATTCCCACACAATATTTTGTGATTACAAACAATGTTACCATGATAACTTTGTGTAAGTGTTATTTTGTACTTTTGCAGTTATACATTTAGGATAAATTCCCTGGAGTGGGATTTTTGGGTCAAAGAGTAACTTCATTTCTTTTTTTTTTTTTGAAATTTTAAGAGGAAGTAAATTTATTAAACAGGCCACAGAAGACATGGTTATATTGGTTGCCTAAAAAACAAACAGGCCAAAAACATGGAAAGGTTTGTCTTCTCATAGTTCTGAATTGTCTGCTACAAAAGCCTTGCCCTTTAAGAAAGAGATTAAAGAGTTTCCATCTTTTTCACACCTCCTAAATGTCTTGTTAAGAGCTGTTTAAGTATGTTTAAATGCTTATTTTGGCATAGATGTGGGTGCATGACTGAAAAAGAATGTAGGGATCTCTGAGAAGAGCATTCAGCTAAAACTGTTATTGAGCTTCTTGTTTGCAGCAACCCAGAAAGTCACTGGCCACCTCCCACTTTCAAAGCTGATGAGCCATACACTTTTGAAATAATGAAGATACATTAAAAACTCTAAGCTGCTTCTAAAGAAAAGTGCAAAATGAGTTATGTTAAAATTTTATCAAATAAGTAGAGCAAATACATTAGTACTTTTTCTACAAAGGGACATTGTATTGATGATAGAATTTACTTTCCAACAATATCACAGTCTTTATGTGCAATGCATATGTGGAAAAATAATAAGTCTCTAAAAATGATGCCCCTTTCCAGCAAGCACATGGGTTTATATCTTCCCCAGGGGGAATTTACTCAAAGCTTCATAGAAGAAAAGAATATAGGAAATCTTCTAAGCTTTCGAAACTAATGGGTGATATATCAGAGACAGAAAGTCATTTACACTCTTCTCTGGTGTTTCAAAAAAAAACACAGTATAATTAGATTTTTTTTTAAAGGTAACAAAACTGCAGATGGTTAAAAATACTGATCCCATATCTTAAGGTGTTTATATTGCCAGTAATAGAGATAAGGGGACAAATGGCAGTATACGTGGAACCCGGGTCCTCCGCTGCCCGCCCTGCCCCACAAGGGACATGTGCGGTAGTGGGGAGGAAATATTTACTGCTTTAAAAGCAAGCCTCAGCTTAGGCCTGTCGGTATAGGCAAGGGCTGCCAAATCCAGCACCTTTGGAGGCCAGCAAGTTACAGCCAAGAGGGAAAGGGTGCCAAGCTGATGGCTCCCGGCCCCCACAGAGACCGCAGCAGCCGTGTTCTGCTCCAGCCCACTGGGCCACGAGGAATGGTGCTGGCAGAATTTCATATTTTCCAAGAGAATTGTCAAGTTTCAATGTTATGTGACCTCTGTTTTTTTTTTTTTTTTAAGAGGGCATCTCTCATATTTATTGACCAATGGTTGTTAACAACAATAAAATTCTGTGCAGGGGACTCAATGCTCAATGCACAATCATTAATTCACCCCAAGCCTAATTCTCGTCAGTCTCCAATCTTCTGAAGCATAACGAACAAGTTCTTACATGGTGAACAAACTCTTACATACTGAATAAGTTCTTACATGGTGAACAGTACAAGGGCAGTCATCACAAAAACTTTCAGTTTTGATCACGCATTATGAACTATAAACAATCAAGTCAAATATGAATATTCATTTGATTTTTATACTTGATTTATATGTGGATCCCTCTATTCCCATTCTGCTGAGAGTTTTTATCATGAACGAATGTTGAATTTTGTCAAATGCTTTTTCAGCATCTATGGAGATGATCATGTGGTTTTTGTCTTTCTTTTTGTTGATGTGATGGATGATGTTGATGGATTTTCAAATGTTGTACCATCCTTGCATCCCTGGGATGAATCCCACTTGATCATGGTGTATGAATCTTTTTGATGTATTTTTGAATTCAGTTTGCTAATATTTTGTTGAGTATTTTTGCATCTACGTTCATCAGGGATATTGGTCTGTAATTTTCTTTTTTGGTGGGGTCTTTGCCTGGTTTTGGTATTAGGGTGATGTTGGCTTCATAGAATGAGTTTTGGAGAATTCACTCCTCTTCTATTTTTTAGAAAACTTTAAGGAGAATGGGTATTATGTCTTCCGTGTATGTCTGATAAAATTCTGAGGTAAATCCTTCTGGCCTGGGGGAATTGTTCTTTGGTAGTTTTTTGATTACCTCTTCAGTTTCGTTGCTGGTAATTGGTCTGTTTAGATTTTCTGTTTCTTTTTGGGTCAGTCTTGGAAGGTTGTATTTTTCTAGGAAGTTGCCCATTTCTCCTAGGTTTCCAAGCTTGTTAGCATATAGGTTTTCATAGTACTATCTAATAATTCTTTGGATTTCTGTCAGGTCCATCGTGATTTTTCCTTTCTCATTTCTGATTCTGTTGATTTGTGTTGACTCTCTTTTCCTCTTAATAAGTCTGGCTAGAGGCTTATCTATTTTGTTTATTTTCTCGAAGAACCAGCTCTTGGTTTCATTGATTTTTGCTATTGTTTTATTCTTCTCAATTTTATTTATTTCTTCTCTGATCTTTATTATATCCCTCCTTCTGCTGATTCTGGCCTCATTTGTTCTTCTTTTTCTAATTTCGATAATTGTGACATTAGGCCATTCATTTGGGATTTTTCTTCCTTACTTAAATATGGCTGGATTGCTATATACTTTCCTCTTAAGACTGCTTTTGCTGTATCCCACAGTAGTTGGGGCTTTGTGTTGTTGTTGTCATTTGTTTCCATATATTGCTGGATCTCCATTTTGATTTAGTCATTGATTCATTGATTATTTAGGAGCGTGTTGTTAAGCCTCCATGTGTTTCTGAGCCTTTTTGCTTTCTTTGTACAGTTTATTTCTATTTTTATGCCTTTGTGGTCTGAAAAGTTGGTTGGTAGGATTTTAATCTTTTGGAATTTACTGAGGCTCTTTTTGTGGACTCGTATGTGGTCTATTCTGGAGAATGTTCCATGTGCACTTGAGAAGAATGTGTATCCTGTTGCTTTTGGATATAGAGTTCTGTAGATGTGTATTAGGTCCATCTGTTCCAGTGTGTTGTTCAGTGCCTCTGTGTCCTTACTTATTTTCTGTCTGGTAGATCTGTCCTTTGGAGTGAGTGGTGTGTTGAAGTCTCCAAGAATGAATGCATTGCATTCTATTTCCTCCTTTAGTTGTGTTAGTATTTGTTTCAGATATGATGGTGCTCCTCTATTGTGTGCATATATATTTTTAATGGTTATATCCTCTTGTTGGACTGAGCCCTTTATCATTATGTAATGTCATTGTTTATCTTTTGTTACTTTCTTTATTTTGAAGTCTGTTTTGTCTGATGCTAGTATTGCAACACCTGTTTTTTCTCTCTGTTGTTTGCATGGAATATCTTTTTCCATCCCTTGACTTTAAGTCTGTGCATGTCTTTGGGTTTAAGGTTAGTCTCTTGTAAGCAGCATATGGATGGGTCTTGCTTTTTTATCCATTCTATTACTCTGTGTCTTTTGATTGGTGCATTCAGTCCATTTACATTTAGGGTGATTATTGTAAGGTATGTATTTATTGCCATTGCAGGCTTTAAGTTTGTGGTTACCAAAGGTTCAGGGTTAGCTTCTTTACTATCTTACTGTCTGACTTAACTCACTTGTTGAGCTATTATAAACACGGTCTGATGATTCTTTATTTCTGTCCCTTCTTATTCCTCCTTCTCCCTTCTTCATATGTTGGGTGTTTTGTTCTGTGATCTTTTTAGGAGTGCTCCCATCTAGAGCAGTCCTGTAAGATGCCCTGTAGAGGTGGGTTGTTGGAGGCAAATTCCCTCAACTTTTGCTTGTCTGGGAATTGTTTAATCCCTCCTTCATATTTAAATGATAATCGTGCTGGATACAGTAGTCTTGGTTCGAGGCACTTCTGTTTCATTGCATTAAGTATATCATGCCATTCTCTTCTGGCCTGTAGGGTTTCTGTTGAGAAGTCTGATGATAGCCTGATGGGTTTTCCTTTGTAGGTAACCTTTTTTTTCTCTCTGGCTGCCTTTAATACTTTGTCCTTGTCTTTGATCTTTGCCATTTTAATTATTATGTGTCTTGGTGTTGCCCTCCTTGGATCCCTTGTCATGGGAGTTCTGTGTACCTCTGTGGTCTGAGAGGCCATTTCCTCCCTTAGTTTGGGGAAGTTTTCAGCAATGATTTCTTCAAAGACACTTTCTATCCCTTTTTCTCTCTCTTCTTCTTATGGCACCCCTATAATGCGGATATTGTTCCATTTCAATTGGTCACTCATCTCTCTTAGCATTCTTTCATTCCTGGAGATCCTTTTATCTCTCTCTTCATCAGCTTCTCTGCGTTCCTGTTTTCTGTTTTCTAGTCCATTAATGGTCTCTTGCATCTCGTCCATTCTGTTTTGAAGTCCTTCCAGCACTTGTTTTATTTCTGTATTCTACTTCCTTAGTTCTTGCATATTTCTCTGCAAGTCCATCAGCATGGTTATGACTTTTGTTTTGAATTCTTTTTCAGGAAGACTGGTTTAATCTGTCTCCCAGGTTCCTTCTCAGGGGAAGATGTAGCAGATGCCAAAGCTGTCTGGCTTAGTCTTGTCTGGATCATATTTTTTTGCCTTTTCATGTTGATAGGTGCTATTGACTGTCAGCTGGGGGGCCAAACTTTTCCCTTGCTACTGGTCTTTCTTTACTGGGACAACTGCAACCCCTAGTGGCTTGTGCTGGGTAATTGCATGTAGACTGGGTCTTTGTGTCTTGCCTGGCCGGTGTGGAGGAAGCTCCTGCCTTAGGCTGCTTTTCTGCTTTTGCAGTGCCCAGAGGGGTAATGGATGAGGGGCTGTTTTGCTGTTTACCTCCGTGAGGGGTCTCAGAGCTGTTGCCCAAGGGGTTATTGCACCCAGTGTTCCCTGTAATTTCCAGCTGCTGGACTGTGACCTGTGTTGTTTCCATCCAGCTGTTGCATCCCTGTTCCTTTAAGACTTTCAAAAAGAACTCGCTTTTCTTTGTCACAGGGGCATCAGCTTCGGAACCTGCTCAGAGGTCTTGCTTCCCTGTTTCCCTAGTTTCCAGCCCTCCACACATGCACTGTGTCTGCGCTCTGGTGCGGATGGCTAGGGCTGGTTGTTTAGCAGTCCTGGGCTCCCTCTCTCTCCTCACTCCGACTCCTCTCCTTCTGCCGGGAGCTGGGTTGAGGGGCGCTCATGTCCTGCTGGGCCAGGGCTTGTAGCTTACCCCTTTCACCAGGCGCTGCACTCTCACATGTGTGGATGTAGTCTGGCTGTTGTCCTGTGTCTTTTGGTCTGTATTTTAGGATTAGTTGTATTTGTTGTATTTTCAAAAATATATATGTTTTTGGGAGGAGATTCCCACTGTCCTATTCATGCCACCATGTTGGCTCTGCCTCCCAGTAACTTCATTTTTAATTTCAAATCATACTTTACTTTACGAGGATTTTAACATTTTACTGTACTACTGGAATAGACTTGTTTTCTTTGGGTCATACTGACATTCTGTGTAATCAAACATTTACATTTTTGTGATTTTTTTATAGAAAAGAAATAATATATCATTGAATTTTAGTTTCCATTTAATTTTTAAAATAGTTTGAACATGTCATGTACATGTTTTCAAATGTTGTGCCCCTTTCCTGGAAAATTATTTGTTCTGATCACTGCTTATTTTTATACTGAGTTCTTCCTTTTCTCAATTTCTAGAGCTAATAATACAATAAAGAAACTAACTTTTTATGATATAAATTGCAACTGTTTTTTGTTATTCTCTTTATATTTACTTATAGTATTTGTTTGAAGTGTGAGCTTTTTAATTTTTTTTTGCTTTGTTTTATGTTTTGTCTATGAACTTATCTTAGGTTTTTATGTGATAAAATTTATCAGTTTATTTTCCCCAAAGCCTAAACTCAATCTTTCTTAACCAAAATTCTGTGCAGTAGGACATATTAAATAATTTTAATATTTTGTCCTTCATAACATATCTGCTTATAATAAGGGGCTTTTGATGAAAGATAATGTTATTTCATCCTTAAGAGAAGCATTGTAAATCTCTAATTTATTTAAAGTTTAGTATCATATTTCCTCTTAAATGAAAATGTTAACACCACAAACCCTTGGGATTTGACTGTTTCAATGTCTAATCCCACATATACAGTACAAGGCTTTTTAGGATCATGAATATTTGATGAATTTATATGCTTTTTCATTATAGAGATATAGATCTCAATATTAATTCCAAATGGTCTAAAACAGCTCTCTGGGAAGATTAGTATAACCCAGAATTTCTTACATTGAATTAATTTAAGAAAACCATTTGGGGATATATGTGGTATAGCTCTCATGTATTCACAGTCGAGAGGCTCAAAAATATAAGAATCATGCTCCCATGTATTAGTGTAATGTTTGCATCACTTTATATTCAATATACAACTTCTAATGACTAGGGGTAAGTAGTGACTTGGTATATTTTTTCTGTCTGGGCAGCTGGTACAGTAGTGTGTACCAATATTTATGATAAAAATAAAACAGTTTGCTTATTCAGCATCAGCTGCCTTGGGTTAAAATCTGAGTATGTTTTAACTTCTGCATGTCAGGCATGTTTAGGACAACTCTATCATTTATTTACCTAGTACTGATACTACCCCCCAGCGGGTGGGTTCAGAGCTAAGCTCCAAGGCTCCAGCTCTAAGTGGAGAAATCTCTGATAAATTCCCACAGCATTCCATCTGGATGTGTATTGCTGTTCTGCTATGAACATTGTGCCCGGCTCCCACACAATGACCCCGCCAGTATAATCCTGTCCTACAGGAATTGCTGTGGTGGACAGTATATATTTGGAATGATTTGATGAAGTCAGAGTTTCTCTCTTAGTCTCAAAGGAGACATTCTGCCATTCCAGTTTCCTACTTTTCAGGAATAGTAGACAAGGCGAAGAAATGATAAATCCTGGCAGTAAGCCATGTTGTATTTTCTTCTTACATGAATAGAAAATACTCATCCTTAAAACATTCTTTTTAGCTCTACATTTTAAATTACTTGAAGGAAACATATCTAGCACAGATGCTATCCTTGGGTCTCCTTCACCAATTGGAGAAGCTTTATTCATTCTAGCTCCATAAAAGCCTCTTCGTTAACTTCTTAAGATATGGATGAAAGATCTCCACTAAAACAAAACTATCCTGCCAGCATTTTTTTTCTACCATGGATATGTAATTCCTTCACTTTAGTTAATTTTAACAGACATAACTTCAACCTACACTTATTCTATTTTTTGACAGATTTTTTTCACTCCTTCACTAGCTGATTCATTCATTAAACATTTACTTCATATGGGCCACAAACCAGGCAATGCCTCAGTTTGTGACTATTTGTATATAAGACACAGTCCCTACCTACTAGTGTTCACAGTTAGTGGGGAAAATGTTCATACACAGATACGCTAATACAACCATATAGCAGCACAGTGTGGTGGCTGTTAGTTCATCAAAGTCATGTTGTATTATTGGATTGAAGTAATTTGTTCCAGAATAATTTGTTTGACTATTCTGGAATTATTGGAAACAGACCAAAATACAACATATGCTAGTTGGTAGGCATCTGGCCTGGACTCCATGTCCTGGGCCTTTCATGATGCCCTGCAGGCAGCAGGGGGACTGGGCCTTATACCCATGGTGCAGTGGTAATTCTCCTGATTTGGAGACTTGTATTTACTTGCCATACTTGCTTCTAAAAACATTACAATGTTTTTATCTCTGCTTTCTCATGCTTGACATTTCTTTCCCTGAAGTGCCTGGACCACTTGTTTCTGGCTGTGTTCATTTTGTATTTAATGACTGAGTGCTGTGTATGTCCTTGTCCCTTGGGGCACGACATGTAACAGAGGGACCAGGTCTTAGGCCCCCATGATATAGACATTGGATTAATCATGCTGAATCAATCACACCCTGGTTTTAATTCTCACTTTGTCACTAGTCACATGACTTTGGGTAACATAAAACTAAGGGGCCCTTTCCTCCATTATTATTGCTATTAATTTGTTAACATTATAATATTGGTAATAATAGTCTTTTTTTGTTATTAAGTAGATACTCTATCCAAAGCACGCATTCTCTCATTCAGATGATTCCATCTCCTAATAAAAATCATGTATTAGTTTCTGTCATTGTGTAGTACATGCCTTGCCAAATATTCCACATATATTCTTTCATTTAGTACAATAATATTAAAGGATAGATGCTCTAACTGACTTCATTTTTTTTATGGATGAAAAATCGGAAGCATAGATAATTAAATTACTTTCCCCAAGATCACATACTGAGCAAAAAAAAAAAGCCCAATTGAAACCCAGGTGCATCCAATACCCAAGCAAGCTCAATTTCAAAAAACCATTTTTATTTATAAAAGTAGAATATTGATATGTGAGAAGTATTAGAAGGGTGAAGATGAGAAAAAAATGAAAATTGCACACCTTGCCTCCCAGTTCCTTCCTCAAAGATATGCACTGTCATTATACACACAAATTCTGTGCACCCACACACACGCATACATATTGTGTATTATTGTGTATGTCACAAATGAGCTTATGCCATACTATGTTCAGTAACTTGCTTTTGCTCCACCTACTGTATCTCCAAGATGTGTGTGTGCATGTGTGCATGTGTGTGTCTGTGTATCACAGGAATACACGGTATTGATCTATACTAACATCTATTATGGTTGGCTTATAGATATACCAGTGATGTAACCCATACATAATATGTTGGTCATAGAATTATATATATTACATAATATGCTGGTTATATAACCAGCTCTCTATTGATGGAATTTTAGGTTGTTTTAAAGCTTATTGATGCTTCAAACAATGCTACACTGACCACTTGAATGCATATACCTTTGTGTACTGGTATATCTCCCTTCCAGTTTATACTCCTAAGAGTTTTTGGGTTGATATTTTCTCTTAAGTCCTGGCATAATCAAATTCTTAAAACTTTACAAACTAGAATGTGAAGTAAGGTATGGTACACACACATACACACACACACACATATGTCTGTCATGAAAAGTTTCAGTAAAAGGTGACATTGAATCAAAGGCTTGAGATTGACAAGGGGGAGTCAAGCACTGAGGGTTTCTGGGAAGAACTCCAGACAGAGAATAGCAAGTGCAGCAGCCCCAAGAAAGCTTAAATGCCTACAAGGCTGGGCAGTGCAGTGGAGAGCAGAGGGAGCTCTGAGAGGTGATGGTCCTGGTTCGGCAGGGCTTGGAGGTTGTAGTAAGGACTTTGATTGCTCTGGGTGAGGAGGGCAACCGTTAGAGGGTTTCAAGCCCCTGACTTAAGTTTATCTGAGCCTTCTGGCTGCCAGGCTATATATGTCATGTGGGCAGCAGGAGAGGAAGGAGAGACTCTCGTTAGGAGGCTACTGGAATCATTCCAGGCAGAGGTAGTGTTTGCTTATGTGAGTGTAGACGTGAGGAGTGGAAGAGGAGAGGTAAGGTTCTGGATGTATTTTGTAAATTGAAAGAGAGGCTGAACTGACAGATTGGAGAGAAGTGATGAGAGAGAGAGAAGAGTCAAAATGCCACCAGGGCGACGGGTCCAAGCAACTGAGACAAGAGAAAAATGGCGAGACAGTTGGTTTGCATCTGGTTCCTGGCATGTTCAGTCTCACAGGTGATTCAACATCCCCGCAAGAATGTTGTTAGGACACTGGACTCAGAGGAGAAGTCAGGCTGAGTTTATATATCCAGGCATCATGAGAACATAGATTTTATCAGTTCAAACTTTGAACATGTATTACATCACCCAAGAAATACATAGAAATTAAGAAAAGAATTGAGGACTGTGGTTATACGATGTAAATATTTTTGGTTTTGTTTTTATTCCGATTTATATTATTTTATCCAAGTTTTTAATGCTACCTCTATACGTAAGCAAAGGAGGGCTTTTGATTTCCGTTTACATCAAGCAATAGCAGCAACAAAAACAATGAACTTGAGGCTCAAAGGGATAAAATAACATCCCCAAGGTCTGCCAGCAAGCAGGTGCAGGGCCTGGACTGGCCCCTCTGTGCTCCTGTTCTAGAGCCCAAGCTCTTCATTCTGACTGATGGTCTCTTTATGGGGCTTTATTTTAAATCTTTTGGGAAGAAAAATGTAAATGACTTTGACCAAAACATTCTCAATTAAAAAATAGTTGATTTTCTTGGCCTACATCCATTCTTGGGTTTGCCATTGTTTTTTTGTTAGCATCCCTGACATTAAAATTCAGTCAATAAATACTGTGTCCTGTGTTTGGGACACAAGACTGGGCCTTTTAACATTCATTAAGGAGGTCTACAATAACCTCTGGCTAAGAATTCCTATCTTCTTCCCACTGAGCAGTAAATAGATTGGGGGTGAATGAGGTGGTCCGACCAAGGAGTCGAACAGACATGTTGACAGATTATTAATTCCAGAATATGCAGATTTTCCTACTATGTATGAACTTATCACAGCCAGGCTTTTAATTTGGTAACAAACCTCCATTCCCTCCTTTGTATGCCTGGTAGGCATATACATGGAATCCATTATGAATCTTTTACATCTTCTAGGACACTGTTTTGCTCAATAAATCTTACAGCAGTTAGGGTTAACTGACTTTCCCAAGGTCATGCAATAAATTTGGTGGTATTGTGGTAGAGAAATGTATTTTGTATACAACTCCTTGCTACAGTCCATGACTCTATTCCCTGGGCCCAACTATTTGTGCAGTTTTCAGGATTAAAAATACATGTTTCGCCTTTTGTAGAAAATACCACCTAAAGGTAAGAATGCTTGAATAGCTCATAAATGCCATGCTGGGATCTCTCAGCCTGTTACAAGCACTACCTTCCAACAGGTGTGTCAGGGAGAGCTTGCCATCTGTGTTGCAGAGTTTGGGCCTGGTTTGTGGGCAGCTGTTCTGGCTGTGGTCCTGAGAAAGGTGAACAGACCATTTCTGGGTAATGACTTAATCACTTTAAATCTGTTCTCTGACAAAGCCAGTGTGTAACACAGGAGAGGGTCACTAATGATGTGCTTAACCCATCAGCCCAGTGGACAGGCCAAGCTTCCTTTCTAAGACCATAGGGGGACTGAATAACATTAGAAATAGATGAACAATGGCTTTTTCTGGATCCCCTGCAGGACTAATTGTCCCACAAGAGAACATTCTGTCAGTGGGCTGGTATTTATTGAGCATCTACAGACCAAAGTTGAGCATTGTGGGCAGCATGGCTTTTCCGTAAGCCTAAATACTAGAAAAGACACTTTCCTTAACCTGCCTTGTTTAGCCTAAAATGTCTGACAGTTTGGTATTCAAAATGGGTACACTATACTATTTAAACATATGATCATTTGTTTAGAAAATTGCCCAAAATGTGTCGAATTGGTTTGCTCCGTGTGACATTGCTGTAGTGGAATTTTTCTTCAAAGTTGAATTCAGTATGTATTTAATGCTTGTGCCTGCTTGTTGGTTCTTTGGATGCTTGAGCAGTCTACAATTCTCTCATTGCTATTATACTCCAGCCAGCTGAAATTCCATGTCTTTTTGTTATAAGTAAGGAATTGAATCTATCATTTCCAAATTGAAAGAACTGTGTCAGTTTCATGAAGACCTACGGTATGATTTCAGTCTGAGTGGATTTTCTCAGTCTGCTGAGAGCTAGGAGAGCACTGTGGGTTCAGTCAGAGACAAGAGAGAATCATGTGAGCTGCTGCAGTGAAACTCATGGGTGTGGGTGATCAAATGCATACTCCTTTCTCCAAAATGGGATTTCTAACAGGAATAAGTGAGCAACATCTTGTGCGCAGGATTTGAACTGCACAAACCATGATTGAAAAATCCCTCATAAAAATAAGAAAAACATTTAAATATCATTTCTGGCTATGAGTAATTTGGAATAATAATGCAAAACACTATTTATATTGTAGAATAATATAATAGAGTCTTAGGAACAATATAATGTATTGATTAATCTCTTAATTTTAGAGATGAGAAAAAGAAGTGCAATAATAGTCATAAAGTAATAATAGCAATAATAATGAAATAGCTGAAACTAAAACCATGTAACTGCTATAGGCACATTAGCTCTATTAGCCTATATCATTCTCTTACAATGCTATGAAGTCAATGCCCTGATATTACAGATGGAGAAATCAGGAGCAGAGTGAGTAGGGAGCTTGCCTAAGCCACAAAGCTAGAAAGGGAGAGACTCTAGTTTTGAATCCAGGCAGGTGGCTTTTAGAGTCCATGTTCTTAATATATATACTTACATATGTATTTAGTATAACACATATCTTCAGACTTTGCCCCATCCTCCAGATTGCTGGGTTACTCTTTAATATTATACAAAACCAGGCTCAACACCTCCCCAATCACATAGACCATGGAACAAAGGTTGTCTTAAAAGAGTTACCATTTTTTAAATCAATAAATTCCAATACCCTTCTAGAATTTTTTGGATTCCTGGGAACTTAAATACCCATAGTCCCCATAATTCTAATAATGCCAATTTCACTCATGGCTGAGCTCCTCTTTTTCTTCACTCTCTCCCTAAACAAACTCCTTTTTGTTAAAGAGCAATTCAAGATTTTTCTCCTAAACATCTTTAGGAAATGTAAAGTGGCACATTTACAGAAATAACTGCTGGCTGCTCTCTCTGATAATCAGTTCTCAAGGCTTCTCTCTCCTCTTTGTCTTTTCTTCCTCTTCTCCTTGCTATCTCTCTGTGGCAGACTCTTATTTCTGAACCATGTGTGATGACTCTGTGTATGTGTGTGTTTTCCTTACCCTATGGTAGGACAACCTGACAAATTGATCTTGTAATTTCATACTAGGGGTGGGATGTGGAGGTTATTTAAGAATGCACAGCTCTTCCACCTCTGCCCTTATCTGCTGGTGCCCTGCTTGGTGAGAAGGAACAAGACGTGTCCTTCTTCCTGAGCACAGGCCAGATGCGAATGCATACGAGCTCAGACGGTGCCAGATCTGTAGCTGGCGCCCTGTCCCATTTCTCTTTTCTCCACCTCTGCCTCTCTTCTGCACCCCAACTGCCAACAGAGTTCCGTGTCTCCCCCAAACAATCACAACTTGGCCAATCACCCACACCTCCGCACTGATGGAAAGCTTGCCCCTAAAGAGCTGGCCCACAGATAAGGAGAGAAGCTTCTGGCAGTGTGCTCAGGGACATGAGGCAGACGGTCCCAGCGTCCAGGGGGACGAAACAAAGCCTAGAGCTGAAGTCACTGGCTGTGGGTGGGTGTGCCCCTTTGTTTCATGTATGCTTTCTCTCTGTGGGAAGGAGGCAATTATAGAAGGGCCAGGGTAGCTCTACCTGAGATGAGTTATGTCCATCTTCTTAGGCCAACCTGCAGGTAACTTGGGTGGAAGTATGAGCATTTATTTTACTGAAGGGTCAGGAAAGTATCTTGAGGCAGGACAGAATAAAATGACAAGTAGTTGTGACTTAAGTGACTACTTGGTTAGTATGGGGGTGAGAGTGGGAAGTACCTTTAGACCTTTCCAGGGGGTCTGGCTGGGATGAGTTCTCATCCTAATCTTTTCAGATTCCCTATAGACATCCTCCTCTCCATGTGCACCAACCACAACTGATCCTGGTAGCCCCACTGTCTTTTAGTAAAACTGCTTTGTATATCATAGGATAAATGAGTTTCGGGTCCCTAACTCTTTCTGGGACTTGCAACTTCTCCCTTTTCAGGCCTGAGCCTGATGCCAAGGTAAAGTTTCTTCTGTTTATATTTTAGTAGCTCTGAATGAGGTTGGAAAAGCCTGCTACTGGTTTTACTTGTCATCACTGCTTTCTTCACTGAACTATTTTTTTCTGAAGAAAGCCTATTCTACTTTCTTTGAGGAAAACACTTTCTTTTGTTCACATAACTTGATCTAACACCTTGTTTAATGACAGCCCTAGGATTATTGTGCCTACAGATATTTGCTTCCTTCTTAAGCATGAAGGGACATCTGTTGGCCCAGGCACTCACTAGGGCTAACAGCTTCTAATTTTTCACTGAAAAGAGGTGGTGTCTCAGTTCATCCCACAAAAGGCAGGCATGTGCTCTCACATGGCAAACTTTCAAAAATATGTCCATATTCACAAACATATAAATATATACTTGCAAAAATTTATGTACATGCACTACATTTGCATTCCTAATTTTATATTGAGAGGAAGAGGAGTTTGCTTTCTTTGAGCAAGAACAAATTATGGTGCGAAATCAGGAATATGAGATGGAAAAGGAAGTTCAAACTCATGGTAAAAAATAATACCCCCTAAAGGAATTTAGTGCAGTTGCAGGATACAAAATAAATTTTTAAAAATAAGTTGCATGCCTATATACTAACAATGAACTATCAGGAAAAAAAAAAAAGCAGTCCTAATTACAGTTGCATCAAAAAGAATAAAATACTTAATTAGCCAAGTAGGTAAAAGATCTGTACACTAAAACTCTAAGACACTGATAAAGGAAACTGAAGAAGATACATGTAAATGGAAATGTATTCCATGTTCATGGATTAGAAGAATTAATATTGCTGGTAATATCAATATGGCCCAAAGCAATCTACAGATTCAATGTAATCCCTATAAAATTCCAAAGGCATTTTTCACAGAAAGAGAAAAAACAATTCTAAATTTCCAGGAACCACAAAGACCCCAAAAAGCCAAAGCAATTTGAGAGAAAACAAAACAAACCTGGAGGCATCATACTTCCTGACTCCAAATTGTATTACAGATCTGTAAGAATCACAACAGTATTACCGGCATAAAAACAGACCAATAAGTCAATACAACAGGATAAAAAGTCTAGAAATCAACCCATACATATATAGTCAATTAATTTCGGACAAAAGAGCAAGAATATAGGATGAGAAAAGGATTGTCTCCTTACCAAATGGTGTTGGGAAAACTGGATAACCCACACAAAAGAATGAAACAGGATCCCATCTTAACCACTCACAAAAATCAACTCAAAATAAATTCAACACTAGAATATAAGGGTAAGCTCTTTGACACTGATCTTAGCAGTGAATTCTTAGATTTGACACCAGAATCAAAGGCAACAAGAGTAAAAATTATTAAGTGAGACCACATCAAACTAAAAAGTTTCTGCACAGCAAAGGACACCATCAACAAAATGAAAAGCCAACCTATTGAATGGAAGAAAATATTTACAAACCACATAACTAATAAGGGTCCAATATCCAAAATATACAAGGAACTCATACAATTTGATAATAATAAATAAATTAAACAATTAAAAATAGGTATAGGACCCATGGAAAGATTTTCCAAAGAAGAAACATATACATGAAACCAACAGGTATATGAAAAGATTCTCAACATTACTAATGACCAGGGAAATGCTAATCAAAACCACAATGAGATATCACATCATGACTGCTAAGATTACCAAAAGATGAGATAAAAAATGCTGGTGAGGATGTGAGCAAAGGAAACCCTTGTGTGCTGTTGGGAGGAATATCAAATGGTGCAGCCACTATGAAAAACAGTATGGAGGTTCCTCAATAAATTAAAAACAGAACTGCCATATGACCTTGCATTTCCACTTTGGTCATAGATCCAATGGAAATGAAATAATTATCCCAAAGAGATATCTCTACTTCCATGTTCATTGCAAAAAAAAATTATTCACAATAGCCAAGGTATGGAAACATGGAAACAGCCTAAATTGGATAAAGAAAATGTGATACATATACACACACACACCCCATAGATATTATTCAACCTTAAGAGGAAACTTTGCCATTTGCAACAACATGGAGCAATCTGGAGGCCATTGTTATTGTAGAGGATGACTTTCTTTGCTGTTGGGAGACTTGCCTATGGGAAGGAAAGAAGTAAGGAAGGATGGGCAGAGAGGGAAGGTGACCCGCCATGCAGACGCAATGAGAGCCAGCCCATCTCACATCAGGGTTTGAGCAGATAGCCTTTCCAAGGGCAGGCAAGGGACCCTGGCCTTCATCCCAACATCACTGGTCTCTGCATGTATTTCTATTCTAAGGGAAATTTAATAAAAGGGAATAAAAATGTACTTTTGGAAACATTAATCTTTGTTTAAAATAAAGATTGAGGTGTATTCTTTACGATTTACCAACCTGTGTTGCAGATAATGTGTTCTTTAATGAAAAATACACATTATTAGTAAATCATTTTAATTGTCATTTTTTAGGTCTTAATAATATTTTATTTTACCTCTTTCTATCATTAAGACTTTTGGATCTCAACTGCTTTGCTGCGCCTCATTCTCTTCTGAGGCTTCTGGCAGCACAATTCCTCTGGGAACAGCACTGTGCACCCATTTGTTTGTCAGAGGAGAGGGTTACCTGCTAGGTTCCCTGCACAGAATGAGCTACTTTCTTGTCAGGAGGCTATTTGATCCTATCACAGGCCTTACCATCTGTTGAATAAATACAGGATGGCAAAAGTTTGGCTTACAAACACATGTGAAAAAACACAGGGACTACTCTATATGGTCCCCTGCAATTCAAATGGCTCTTAAATAATTTTATGCCATTTAGAGAAATTTTGTTAGGCATGAAGCCTAGCAAGTAATAATTTTTTTAGTTTTCTTTTCTATTTTCTTTGAAAAGTAATAGGAGTAATTTTCCTGGCAAAGCTTCTATTATTCCCCTTTCATTTTTCATTTTTTCCATACTCCCTTCTCAGTGGGGCCTTGACACCTACACCCTCCCTCTCCTGAGGAGATGTAGGAGAAGGCAAAGAAAGAGAGAGAGAGAGAAACAGGAAGGGAGGAAGGAAAGGAGGGAGGGAGGGAGGGTAATTTTAGGGGCTTGATTTTCAAAAGTGAGGAAAGAAGTCAAATCTGCATTGGCCCCTTAGCTCCCATTCTACGAGGAGAGATTTGAAGGTCTTTGCCTAGCTTCTTGACTTTTTTTCTCCTACTGTTTAAAAGTCATATTTTCTATGTGCTTAAAATAATGATATTTCTCTGGGAGAAATTAAATACTGTTTGTAACCATGGGAGTCCAGAAGACTCATTATTGGGCAAATATTTTCAATACTTTTGTTTCAGTTCGCAACGTCTGATACATTTAGGGTTTTACCCTAATGATGAATCATTAACTGACCCTCTTGTCCTTTTCCTTGCTGAATTGTTAATGCCAATTAGCAGATGATGAATAAAGTGAAAGCTGAAACCCCAAAAATATAATGCAAGAACAGATTATTTAAGCAGCTAGCATTACTTCCCTTTCCAATTTCTTTCCTTAATTTTTTAAACACCTTTATACGACTTGTAAAGCAAGAACAAAATATTTTAAGTCAAGTAATACAGATCAGTGACTATATCCAGTATGCTTTTTATGTCTCACAGACTTGGCCTTTGAGTTGTTATTTTATCTTTGCATTTATATTTAAATGTTAAACATTTTATGGAAAAGTCTATTGGCTAGTTTAATATTTCTGGCAATCAGATACAATGTTTAGCACAACAAAACACAGAACATTTTGTGACTACCACTCTATGCCAGGCACTCTTTTAACCACTTTATATCTATTAAATTACTTAATTATCACAACAATTTATGAAGTGGGCAGTAACATTAAGCCAAGGCACAAAAAAACATGTTACTTGCCTTAGGTTTCAAAACTAGTAAATGGTAGAGTCAGAATTAGAATATAGACAGTCTAATAAGATAGGTTTGTTTATTTCCACCCAAAAAACATATTTTAATTGCTGTTGTCAAAATCCATTGCATTTTTCCACTCCACCATCCTTTCCATGCTTCCCTTAATGCCAGCCTGCACTAAAGTGCCCTGGACATCTTGGTGATCTAAGAAATTGAACTGGATATACATTTAATTTGGGGTTTAGTGATAAAGTTACATGGTTCACAGTTACTGTTAGTTATAGTTAAGTTACTATTGGCTCTCCTGGTGTTGAAATGAGTTCTAGAAATAGCTTTATTGTCCACTTTGTCAATTCACATGACATGACATGAAAAGGTAAAAGGACATTGGATAGTGTGCGATGCAACATGTCCAGTAGTGTGCCATGGGGTACTTCCCTAAGGTTGTCATATGCTGGATAGGTTTGAAATGTATGTAAGCAGAAGTTTGACTTTCAAACTTTATTGTTCATAAATTAAATAAACTTAATAGAGCTTTCCCCAAACTTAACAATAATCCTAAACATTTACTTTATATTATTACCATTAATAAGCTGTGAAGCTGAAATAAAGTTTTCTTAGCAATGAGAAACAAGAAACATATTTTGATCACTATGCCAGAAGAAAGACTAATTTATCTTTCTATACATTCACAGAAAATGGATAGAAAATATTAGGAAAGAGCAATTAAAGGGTACACAGCAAAAAGTATGTGGGAAAAATGAAAGCAATTCAGTTAGAAAATAAAAACATGCTGATTTTCTAGATTTTACATGTTCATAAGTTTTTGTAAATTTGTTATGTGGAAATTTCTCTTTATACTTTATATATATATTTACTCTTATGTCTACTTTTTTTTTTTTGAGAGGGCATCTCTCATATTTATTGATCAAATGGTTGTAAACAACAATAAACTACAGTAAAGGGGGGTCAATGCTCAATGTACAATCATTAATCCATCTCAAGCCTCATTCTCATCAGTCTCCAATCTTCTGAAGCATAACGAACAAGTTCTTACATGGTGAACGAATTCATACATAGTGAATAAATTCTTACATGGTGAAGAGTACAAGGGCATTCATCACAGAAACTTTCGGTTTTGATCATGCATTATGACCTATAAACAATCAGGTCAAATATGAATATTCGTTTGATTTTTGTACTTGATTTATATGTTGATCCCACATTTCTCCTATTATTATTATTATTTTTATTTTTAATAAAATGCTGAAGTGGTAGGTAGATGCAAGATAAAGGTAGAAAACATAGTTTAGTGCTGTAAGAAGGCAAATGTAGATGATCAGATGATCAGGTGTGTGCCTATGGACTAAGTATTAATCCAGGCTAGACAAGGGCAGCAAGACATCCACGGATGCAGAAGATTTCTCTCAAAGCAGGGGGGGTGAGGTTCTGAGCCTCACCTCTGTTGATCCCCAAATTCTCACCTGATGGCCCCCCTGCGACTGTGCCTGTCTTAGGTTGTTCCTCCCTTGAGGAATCTTACCCGTCTCTGCCTAACCAGTCATCTTCCGGGGCCATACAGGGAAATGTAAAGTTGCTAAGTGAGAGAGAAGCCATATTGTTTGCAAAGGTAAGCTTTTTACTTCTTTGCAGATTTATGCCCTGTGGCTTCTATGCCCAGCACTTGTCTCGAGGTATCTTTACCATCTGGAGGAATTATGATACTCTATAAATTCGATATGAGGCACGAATTCTATTTAAGGGTTGTAATTAGGAAGGAAGAAGAAAAGCTATAGATGTAGCATATGAAGGAAACATGGGAGGATTGATTATTTCTTTGACATATCTTCTTGTAGAGTACCTTAAGTATGTATAGGTTTTAAACTACTAACTAATTTGCACACACATATTAACATAATAGGAATACGGTGACATAAACAAAGCAAATCTATAATTACCATCCATCTCCAGTGAAGCCAAGAAAACCATTTAGGCACCCTAGGCATTTGTGAAAATTTATCTATGATATGATGGATATTGTCCAACTGTACTTGAACCATCAGACAAATTAAAGCAGCCCATTTCTGGGATCTGTTCACATCCCATATGTTCTTTTAACCATAGATAGTCTATAGTCATGAGATTTTGGAGTGCTACAACTTGCACCCCTCCCAACTCCTGGCTGAGTTCCAACAGTACAGATCCGGTCAAATTCGTTGTCTCACTGTATGCACATGCCAGCTTAGACATCTCCCTCCTCCTTCTTATGGCAAGTCCAGGAGACGGTGGGCTGGATGCAGCCACAACCGGAGCATCGTCCGGATCCCTGTGGAGGCTTTTTGATGATCATCCCCCGGCACAAGTCCTCCAGAGAGTGCTGAAGCCGGAAGCTCCTCCTCATATCGTATCTTAGTTCATTTTCTGGGTATCCAAGCTAGGCCTTGATCTTCTGCATAGAAACAAACAGACCCTTTGCCCACACTTTGACATGCCCTCTATACCACTGTGCAGAACTCATTGGAGGTCAGCACACAGTAACTGCTTTTTTTTTTTTTTTAATTAAGAGAAAGGAATATTATCAGAAAAGAGTACCTCCATAGCTGATCATCTGACACCGTTTAAGTGATCAACATTAAGGATATTTAAAGCATGCGTTGATCTTTGATTTACCAATAGTTTTATCCTGTTAAGGAGTAATCCCCCTCCTCTTTCTTTCTTTTTTTTTTTTTTTAATTTTTAATCTACACTTACATGAAGAATACTATGTTTACTATGCTCTCCCCTATATCAGGTCCCCCCTAACAACCACATTACGGTTACTGTCCATCAGCTTAGCAAAATGTTGTAGAGTCACTACTTGTCCTCTCTGTGTTGTGCAGCCCACCCTCCCCTTTCTCCCTCCCCCCATGCATGCTAATCTTAATACCCCCCTTCTTCTTCCCCCCCCTTATCCCTCCCTGCCCACCCATCCTCCCCAGTTCGTTTCCCTTTGGTACCTGTTAGTCCATTTTTGGGTTCTGTAATTCCACTGCTGTTTTGTTCCTTCAGTTTTTCCTTTGTTCCTATACTCCTCAGATGAGTGAAATCATTTGGTATTTCTCTTTCTCCGCTTGGCTTATTTCACTGAGCATAATACTCTCCAGCTCCATCCATGTTGCTGCAAATGGTTGGATTTTTCCACTTCTTATGGCTGAGTAGTATTCCATTGTGTATATGTACCACATCTTCTTTATCCATTCATCTACCGATGGACATTTAGGTTGCTTCCAATTCTTGGCTATTGTAAATAGTGCTGCGATAAACATAGGAGTGCATCTGTCTTTCTCAAACTTGATTGCTGCGTTCATAGAGTAAATTCCTAGGAGTGGAATTCCTGGGTCAAATGGTAGGTCTGTTTTGAGCATTTTGATGCACCTCCGTACTGCTTTCCACAATGGTTGAACTAATTTACATTCCCACCAGCAGTGTAGGAGAGTTCTCCTTTCTCCACAGCCTCACCAACATTTGTCGTTGTTTGTCTTTTGGATGGCAGCTATCCTTACTGGTGTGAGGTGATACCTCATTGTAGTTTTAATTTGCATTTCTCTGATAATTAGCGATGTGGAGCATCTTTTCATGTGTCTCTTGGCCATCTGTATTTCTTTTTTGGAGAACTGTCTGTTCAGTTCCTCTGCCCATTTTTTAATTGGGTTATTTGTTTTTTGTTTGTTGAGGCGTGTGAGCTCTTTATATATTCTGGACGTCAAGTCTTTATCGGATCTGTCATTTTCAAATATATTCTCCCATACTGTAGGGTTCCTTTATGTTCTATTGATGGTGTCTTTCGCTGTACAGAAGCTTTTCAGCTTAATGTAGTCCCACTTGCTCATTTTTGCTGTTGTTTTCCTTGCCCGGGGAGATATGTTCAAGAAGAGATCACTCATGTTTATGTCTAAGAGATTTTTGCCTATGTTTTTTTCCAAGAGTTTAATGGTTTCATGACTTACATTCAGGTCTTTGATCCATTTTGAGTTTACCTTTGTATATGGGGTTAGACAATGGTCCAGTTTCATTCTCCTACATGTAGCTGTCCAGTTTTGCCAGCACCATCTGTTGAAGAGACTGTCATTTTGCCATTGTATGTCCATGGCTCCTTTATCAAATATTAATTGACCATATATGTTTGGGTTAATTTCTGGGGTCTCTAATCTGTTCCACTGGTCTGTGGCTCTGTTCTTGTGCCAGTACCAAATTGTCTTGATTACTATGGCTTTGTAGTAGAGCTTGAAGTTGGGGAGTGAGATCCCCCCTACTTTATTCTTCTTTTTCAGGATTGCTTTGGCTATTCGGGGTCTTTGGTGTTTCCATATGAATTTTTGAATTATTTGTTCCAATTCATTGAAGAATGTTGCTGGTAATTTGAGAGGGATTGCATCAAATCTGTATATTGCTTTGGGCAGGATGGCCATTTTGACGATATTAATTCTTCCTAGCCATGAGCATGGGATGAGTTTCCATTTATTAGTGTCCCCTTTAATTTCTCTTAAGAGTGACTTGCAGTTTTCAGAGTATAAGCCTTTCACTTCTTTGGTTAGGTTTATTCCTAGGTATTTTATTCTTTTTGATGCAATGGAGAATGGAATTGTTTTCCTGATTTCTCTTTCTATTGATTCGTTGTTGGTGTATAGGAAAGCTACAGATTTCTGTGTGTTAATTTTGTATCCTGCAACTTTGCTGTATTCCGATATCAGTTCTAGTAGTTTTGGAGTGGAGTTTTTAGGGTTTTTTATGTACAGTATCATATCATCTGCAAATAGTGACAGTTTAACTTCTTCTTTACCAATCTGGATTCCTTGTGTTTCTTTGTTTTGTCTGATTGCCGTGGCTAGGACCTCCAGTACTATGTTAAATAACAGTGGGGAGAGTGGGCATCCCTGTCTGGTTCCCGATCTCAGAGGAAATGCTTTCAGCTTCTCGCTGTTCAGTATAATGCTGGCTGTAGATTTATCATATATGGCCTTTATTATGTTGAGGTACTTGCCCTCTATTCCCATTTTGCTGAGAGTTTTTATCATGAATGGATGTTGAATTTTGTCAAATGCTTTTTCAGCATCTATGGAGATGATCATGTGGTTTTTGTCTTTCTTTTTGTTGATGTGGTGGATGATGTTGATGGATTTTTGAATGTTGTACCATCCTTGCATCCCTGGGATGAACCCCACTTGGTCATGGTGTATGATCCTTTTGATATACTGTTGAATTCTGTTTGCTAATATTTTATTGAGTATTTTTGCATCTACATTCATAAGGGATATTGGTCTCTAATTTTCTTTTTTGGTGGGGTCTTTGCCTGGTTTTGGTATTAGGGTGATGTTGGCCTCATAGAATGAGTTTGGGAGCATTCCCTCTTCTTCTATTTTGTGGAACACTTTAAGGAGAATGGGTATTATGTCTTCTCTGTGTGTCTGATAAAATTCCAAGGTAAATCAGTCCGGCCCTGGAGTTTTGTTCTTGGGTAGTTTTTTTATTACTGTTTCAATTTCTTTGCTTGTAATTGGTTTGTTTAACTTTTGTGTTTCTTCCTTGATCAGTCTTGGGAGGTTGTATTTTTCTAGGAAGTTGTCCATTTCTTCTAGGTTTTCCAGCTTGTTGGCATATAGGTTTTCATAGTAGTCTTTAATAATTCTTTGTATTTCTGTTTAGTCTGTCGTGTTTTTCCCATTCTCATTTCTGATTATGTTGATTTGTGTTGACTCTCTTTTTCTCTTAATAAGTTGGGCTAGAGGCTTATCTATTTTGTTTATTTTCTCAAAGAACCAGCTCTTGGTTTCGTTGATTTTTGCTATTGTTTTATTCTTCTCAATTTTGTTTATTTCTTCTGTGATCTTTATTATGTCCCTCCTTCTGCTGACTTTAGGCCTCATTTGTTCTTCTTTTACCAGTTTTAATAATTGTGATGTTAGACTATTCATTTGGGATTGTTCTTCCTTCTTCAAGTGTGCCTGGATTGCTAGATACTTTCCTCTTAAGACTGCTTTTGCTGCATCCCACAGAAGTTGGGGCTTAGTGTTGTTGTTGTCATTTGTTTCTATATATTCCTTGATCTCTATTTTGATTTGTTCATTGATCCATTGATTATTTAGTAGCATGTTGTTAAGCCTCCATGTGTTTGTGAGCCTTTTTGTTTTCTTTGTAGAATTTATTTCTACTTTCATACCTTTGTGGTCTGAAAAATTGGTTGGTAGAATTTCAATATTTTGGAATTTACTGAGGCTCTTTTTGTGAGCTAGTATGTGGTCTATTCTGGAGAATGTTCCATGTGCACTTGAGAAGAATGTATATCCTGTTGCTTTTGGATGTAGAGTTCTATAGATGTCTATTAGGTCCATCTGTTCTAGTGTGTTGTTCAGTGCCTGTGTGTCTTTACTTATTTTCTGCCTGGTGGATCTATCCTTTGGGGTGAGTGGTGTGTTGAAGTCTCCTACAATGAATGCATTGCAGTCTATTTCCCCCTTTAGTTCTGTTAGTATTTGCTTCACATATGCTGGTGCTCCTGTATTTGGTGCATATATATTTAGAATGGTTATATCCTCTTGTTTGACTGAGCCCTTTATCATTATGTAGTATCCTTCTTTATCTCTTGTTACTTTCTTTGTTTTGAAGTCAATTTTGTCTGATATCAGTACTGCAACCCCTGCTTTCTTCTCACTGTTGTTTGCCTGAAATATGTTTTTCCATCCCTTGACTTTTAGTCTATGCTTATCTTTGGGTTTAAGGTGAGTTTCTTGTAAGCAGCATATAGATGGGTCTTGCTTTTTTATCCATTCTATTACTCTATGTCTTTTGATTGGTGCATTAAGTCCATTTACATTTAGGGTGACTATTGAAAGATATGTACTTATTGCCATTGCAGGCTTTAGATTCGTGGTTACCAAAGGTTCAAGGTTAGCTTCTTTAGTATCTTACTGCTTAACTTAGCTCGCTTATTGAGCTGTTATATACACTGTCTGGAGATTCTTTT
This sequence comes from Manis javanica, assembly GCF_040802235.1. Classification (NCBI taxonomy): domain Eukaryota; kingdom Metazoa; phylum Chordata; class Mammalia; order Pholidota; family Manidae; genus Manis; species Manis javanica. The sequence goes on along the minus strand of NC_133157.1, from coordinate 96,886,492 downwards.
CTTCTCTCCCTTCTTATTCCTCCTCCTCCATTCTTAATATGTTGTGTGTTTTGTTCTGTGCTCTTTTTAGGGGTGCTCCCATCTAGAGCAGTCCCTGTAGGATGCCCTGTAGAGGTGGGTTGTGGGAAGCAAATTCCCTCAGCTTTTGCTTGTCTGGGAATTGTTTAATCCCACCATCATATTTAAATGATAGTCGTGCTGGATACAGTATCCTTGGTTCAAGGCTCTTCTGTTTCATTGCATTAAGTATATCATGCCATTCTCTTCTGGCCTGTAGGGTTTCTGTCGAGAAGTCTGATGTTAGCGTGATGGGTTTTCCTTTATAGGTGACCTTTTTCTCTCTAGCTGCCTTTAAAACTCTTTCCTTGTCCTTGATCCTTGCCATTTTAATTACTATGTGTCTTGGTGTTGTCCTCCTTGGATCCTTTCTGTTGGGAGTTCTGTGTAATTCCATGGTCTGTTTGATTATTTCCTCCCCCAGTTTGGGGAAGTTTTCAGCAATTATTTCTTCAAAGAGACTTTCTATCCCTTTTCCTCTTTCTTCTTCTTCTGGTATCCCTATAATACGAATATTATTCCTTTTGTATTGGTCACATATTTCTCTTAGTGTTGTTTCATTCCTGGAGATCCTTTTATCTCTCTCTATGTCAGCTTCTATACGTTCCTGTTCTCTGGCTTCTATTCCTTCAATGTCCTCTTGCATCTTATCCATTCTGCTTATAAATCCTTCCAGGGATTTTTTCACTTCTGTGATCTCCTTCCTGACATCTGTGATCTCCTTCCGGACTTCATCCCACTGCTCTTGCATTTTTCTCTGCATCTCATCCCACTGCTCTTGCATTTTTCTCTGCATCTCTGTCAGCATGTTCATGATTTTTATTTTGAATTCTTTTTCAGGAGGACTAGTTAGGTCTGTCTCCCTCTCAGGTGTTGTCTCTGTGATCTTTGCCTGTAGTTTTGTCTTTTCATGGTGATAGAGATAGTTTGCAGAGCTGGTACAAGTGACTGCTGGAAGAGCTTCCCTTCTTGTTGGTTTGTGGCCTTCTCCTGGGAGAATAGTGATCTCTAGTGGCTTGTGCTCGGCAGCTGTGCACAGACAGGGCTTCTGCTTCCTGCCCAGTTACTTTGGGGTTTATCTCCGCTGTTGCTGTGGGCTTGGCCTGGCTGGGGCTGTTCCTCCAAAATGGTGGAGCCCCTTTGGAGGGGGAGTGGCAGGGAGGCTATTTATCTCCGTAAGGGGCCTCTGTGCTCCCTGCTGCCCAGGGGGTTAGAGTGCCCAGAGATCCCCAGATTCCCTGCCTCTGGTCTAAGTGACCTGTCCTGCCCCTTTAAGACTTCCAAAAAGCACTCTCCAAACCAAAACAACAACAGGAACAATGAGAGAGGGAACAGAAAGAAAAAAAAAGGAAAAAACACGCGATTTTTTTTTTTTTTTTTGTCCTCAGGTGCCGGTCCCAGGCACCCGCTCACTGGTCCTGCTGCCCTTTCTCCCTAGCACCAGGGTCCCTGTACTTTCAAGGCTTCCAAAAAGCACCCACCCACCGGTCAGGCCGGGAAGGAACGTTCGATATTCTTTGTCCTCAGGCGCTGGTCCCAGGCACCTGCTCACCAGTCCCACTGCCCTGCCTCCCTAGCACTGGGGTCCCTGTCCCTTTAAGGCTTCCAAAAAGCACTCGCCAAAAGAGAGAAAAAAAGGGGAAAAACGCGCGATTTCCTCCGTCCTCAGGTGCCGGTCTCAGGCACCTGCCTGCTGGTCCCACAGGGAGAAATGCGGGATATTCTTTGTCCTCAGGCACCGGTCCCAGGCACCTGCTCACTGGTCCCGCCACCCTGCCTCCTTAGCAACGGGGGCCCATCCCTTTAAGGCTTCCAAAAAGCACTCGCCAAAAAAAAAAACCGCTCCAGTTTCTTTCGGGTCCCGCCGGGCCGGGGCTTGTATCTTACCCCCTTTGCAAGGCGCTGGGTTCTTGCAGGTGTGGATGTGGTCTGGATGTTTTCTTGTGTCCTGTGGTCTCTATTTTAGGAAGATTTTTCTTTGTTATATTTTCATAGTTCTATGTGTTTTGGGGAGGAGATTTCCACTGCTCTACTCACGCTGCCATCCTTATGTCTACTTTTGTAGTCCTAATTCTATGGGGATTTTTTGAAAAGCCTCCAAATCCTGAGTAGTTTCAGATTGGTAGGATTAAAAGTAAGCTTGCTAGGAGGATTGACATGTACTTTTCTACACATGTTTTATAGCACATGCTTTATAGGATCATCATTAATTCTTGGATCTCTTACTCCTTTTCCATTTAAAATATTGCTTGGTTAGATAATAGAGTTTCTTTAATGGATTAGTCCCAAGGAGAATCTAGAAGAAACTCTTTCATTGGGAATCTTCTGAGCATGCAAAAAACTATTTTCCTAATTTCCTAATAAAATCTGATAACCTTGTGTGATAATGTTTTGCAATGATATTTCTGGGATTCAGAAGTGTCCAGAGAGTGATAAACAGAAAGAAGGAAATCCAAATACGTGGGGCCCTATGAACTATACAGCAAATACTCAACAAATCCATCTAAGTGTAAAGCTGCTTAGAAAATACTTTATTTAATCTTATTTTCTTTTTCTTGGCCTATTTGGATAGACTTTATATTGGCCCAGACACTTTTGGAAGAATCTTGAATAATACTTATTAATTCAAATAATTACAATGTATCTGTTATGTACAGACATTGCCCCAGGTGCTGATGGTACATCACAGAATAATCAGAAAATGTATCTTCTGTCCTGGAGCTCATATTCCAGAGACAAAGACAAGCAGTCAAGAAGGATACCTTATGTGAGACAGGCTCTAGGCTCCATGGGACAAAGATATTCATGCATAACCTATTTAAGACATTCTAGATGGCCATCCATGTGATAAGCAAGAAGCCACACCTAAGGAATGTTCAAATAAAGATACACACTCTGTCATCAGGGTCAGTATAGCAAACATCTTGCTTGTGTCAGAAAAGGATGACATGCTGTGAATTTTATACCTTTGCTTCACCTAACTCTCTCTCAGGATTCTTTCCGCCTTGGAGGTTGCTTGTAGATTTATGGTCCTATATTAAAGTCCTGTCAGATCTCACACAATACTTCATTTTTATTTCTATAATTCAAAAACAACTGAGATTCAGACCATGGATCTCTCACCTTATGGCTTTCCTCTGGATGGTCTAACAGGAAATCTGAGGTAGCACACCATGAAGTTTAAGACTAACATCAGCCTCAAAGATTCCAACCTCCAAAATACCAAGATAATATCAGAAACTGAGATAACCCAGTCTTTTGTTTTATGCCAGCCTCCAGTTTTGCACATAGGATACCTACTGGTGATAATAATGTGCCCTCTGCTATAGCTTCTCTGGGTAAACTAAGGTAGTGTAAAAGCCAGAAGGAAATTTCCTGAAATCATTAATAGTGGAGAAGAGTGAGAAATATATGACAAACTTAAATTTTTTTAGTTGCATGCATGAATCGTCAACTCTCTTGAAGTTTATTATTCTCTTGGTGATATCAGTCATAGAGTTCCCATTTGTTAGTGCCCTCTTTAATTTCTCTTAAGAGAGTCTTGTAGTTTTCAGGGTATAGGTCTTTCACTTTTTGGTTAGGTTTATTCCTAGGTATTTTATTCTTTTTGATGCAATTGTGAATGGAATTGTTTTTCTGATTTCTCTTTCTATTGGTTCATTGTTAGTGTATGGGAAAGCCACAGATTTCTGTGTGTTAATTGTGTATCCTGCAACTTTGCTGTATTCCAATATCAGTTCTAGTAGTTTTGGAGTGGAGTCTTTAGGGTTTTTTATGTACAATATCATGTCCTCTGCAAATAGTAACAGTTTAACTTCTTCTTTACCTATCTGGATTCCTTGTATTTCTTTGTTTTGTCTAATTGCCATGGCTAGGACCTCTAGTACTATGTCGAATAACAGTGGGGAGAGTGGGCATCCCTGTCTTGTTCCCGATCTAAAGGAAAAGTTTTCAGCTTCTCGCTGTTCAGTATGATGTTGGCTGTGGGTTCATTATATATGGCTTTATTATGTTGAGGTACTTGTTCTCTATACCCATTTTGCTGTGAGTTTTTATCATGAATGAATGTTGAATTTTGTCAAATTATTTTTCAGCATCTATGGAGATGATCACGTGGTTTTTGTCCTTCTTTTTGTTGATGTGGTGGATGATGTTGATGGAATTTCGAATGTTGTACCATCCTTGTATCCCTGGGATGAGTCCCACTTGGTCATGGTGTATGATCCTTTTGATATATTTTTGAATTCGGTTTGCTATTATTTTATTGAGTATTTTTGCATCTACGTTCATCAGGGATATTGGTCTGTAATTTTCTTTTTGGTGGTGTCTTTGCCTGGTTTTGGTATTAGGTTGATGTTGGCTTCATAGAATGAGTTTGGGAGTATTCCCTCCTCTTCTCTTTTTTGGAAAACTTTGAGGAAAATGGGTATTATATCTTCTCTGTATGTCTGATAAAATTCCGAGGTAAATCCATCTGGCCTGGGTGTTTTGTTCTTGGGTAGTTTTTTATTACTGCTTCAATATCTTTGCTTGTAATTGGTTTGTTTACCTTTTGTGTTTCTTCCTTGGTCAGTCTTGGAAGGTTGTATTTTTCTAGGAAGTTGTCCATTTCTTCTAGGTTTTCCAGCTTGTTAGCATATAGGTTTTCATAGTAGCCTTTAATTAGTCTTTGTATTTCTGTGGAGTCTGTCATGAGTTTTGCGTTCTCATTTCTGATTCTGTTGATTTGTGTTGATTCTTTTTTTCTCTTAATAAGTTTGGCTATAGGCTTATCTATTTTGCTCATTTTCTCAAAGAACCAGCCCTTGGTTTCATTGTTTTTTTCTATTGTTTTATTCTTCTCAATTTTGTTTATTTCTTCTCTGATCTTTATTATGTCCCTCCTTCTGCTGACCTTAGGCCTCATTTGTTCTTCTTCTTCCAGTTTTGATAATTGTGATGTTAGACTATTCATTTGGGATTGTTCTTCCTCCTTTATGTGTGCCTGGATTGTTATATACTTTCCTCTTAACACTGCTTTCACTGCATCCCACAGAAGTTGGAGCTTTGTGTTGTTGTTGTCATTTATTTCCATATATTGCTGGATCTCCATTTTAATGTGGTCATTGATCCATTGACTATTTAGGAGCATGTTGTTAAGCCTCCATGTGTTTGTGAGACTTTTTGATTTTTTTGTACTCTTTATTTCTAGTTTTATACCTTTGTGGTCTGAAAGTTGGTTGGTAGAATTTCAATCTTTTTGAATATACTGAGGCTCTTTTTGTAGCCTAGTATGTGGTCTATTCTGGAGAATGTTCCATGTGCTCTTGAGAAGAATGTGTATCCTATTGCTTTTGGATGTAGAGTTCTATAGATGTCTATTAGGTCCATCTCTTCTAGTGTGTTGTTCAGTGCCTCCGTGTCCTTACCTATTTTCTGTCCAGTGGATCTATCCTTTGGGGTAAGTGGCATGTTGAAGTCTCCTCAAATGAATGTATTGCATTCTATTTCCTCCTTTATTTCTGTTAGTATTTGTTTCACATATGCTGGTGCTCCTGTGTTGGGTGCATATATATTTATAATGGTTATATCCACTTGTTGGACTGAGCCCTTTATCATTATGTAGTGTCCTTCTTTATCTCTTGTTACTTTCTTTGTTTTGAAGTCTATTTTGTCTGATACTAGTACTGAAACACCTGCCTTTTTCTCCCTATTGTTTGCATGAAATATCTTTTTCCATCCCTTGACTTTTAGTTTGTGCATGTCTTTGGGTTTGAGGTGAGTCTCTTGTAAGCAGCATATAGATGGGTCTTGTTTCTTTATCCATTCTATTACTCTGTGTCTTTTGATTGGTGCATTCAGTCCATTTACATTTAGGGTGACTATTGAAAGATATGTACTTATTGCCATTGCAGGCTTTAGATTCGTGGTTACCAAAGGTTCAAGGTTAGCTTCTTTAGTATCTTACTACCTAACTTAGCTTGCTTATTGAGTTGTTATATACAATGTCTGGAGATTCTTTTCTTCTCTCCCTTCTTATTCCTCCTCCTCCATTCTTTGTCCATTGGTTGTTCTATTCTGTGCTCTTTCATGTTTCCTTTAACTGCTTTTTGTGTGTAGTTGATTTTATTTTTTGCCTCTAGTTAGTATTTGGTTGGTTTGCTTTCTTTGCTGTGATTTTATTTTCTCTGGTGACATCTATTTAGTCTTAGGAGTGCTCCCATCTAGAATCATCCCTCTAGAATACCCTGTAGAGGTGGTTTGTGGGAGGCAAATTCCCTCAAGTTTTGCTTGTCTGGGAATTGTTTAATCCCTCCATCATATTTAAATGATAATCATGCTGAATACACTATTCTTGGTTCAAGGCCCTTCTATTTCATTGCATTAAATATATCATACCATTCTCTTCTGGCCTGTAAGGTTTCTGTTGAGAAGTCTGATGATAGCCTGATGGGTTTTCCTTTATAGGTGACCTTTTTCTTCTCTCTAGCTGCGTTTAAAACTCTGTCCTTGTCCTTGATCTTTGCCATTTTAATTATTATGTATCTTGGTGTTGTCCTCTTTGGGTCCTTTCTGTTGGGAGTTCTGTGTATTTCCATGGTCTGATTGATTATTTCCTCCCCAGTTTGGGGAAGTTTTCAGCAATTATTTCTTCAAAGACACTTTCTATCCCTTTTTCTCTCTCTTCTTCGTCTGGTACCCCTATAATGTGGATGTTGTTCCTTTTGGATTGGTCACACATTTCTCTTAATATTGTTTCATTCCTGCAGATCCTTTTATCTCTCTGTCAGCTTCTATGTGTTCCTGTTCTCTTGTTTCTATTCCATCAATGGCCTCTTGCATCTTATCCATTCTGCTTATAAATCCTTCCAGAGTTTGTTTCACTTCTGTAATCTCCCTCCGGACGTCTGTATATTCCCTCCAGACATCATCCTTTAGCTCTTGTATATTTCTCTACATCTCCATCATCATGTTTGTGATTTTTATTTTGAATTCTTTTTCAGGAAGACTGGTTAGGTCTGTCTCCTCAGGTGTTGTCTCTGTGATCTTTGTCTGCTTCAAATTCAGCCTTTTCATGGTGATAGAGATAGTTTGCAGAGCTGGCATGAGTGACGGCTGGGAGAATGTCCCTTCTTGTTGGTTTGTGGCCTTCCTCTCCTGGGAGAACAGCAACCTCCAGTGGCTTGTGCTGGGAAGCTGCATGCAGATGGGTCTTCTGATTCTTGCCTGGCCACTGTGGAGTTTATCTCTGCTGTTGCTATGGGCGTGGCTTACCTCTGGCTGCTGCTCCAATATGGCAGAGATGTGTTGGAGGGGGAACGACTGGGAGGCTGTTTATCTCCGTGAGGGGCCTCTGAGCTGCCCTGCTATCTAGGAGTTTTGGGTGCCTGGAGTTCCCCAGGATTCCCTGCTGCTGGGCTAAATGTCCTGGGATGCTTCCTTCTGGGTGTGGGGTCCCTGCCCCTTTAAGACTTCCAAAAAGCACTTGCTTTTCTTTGTCCCCAGGGCGCTGGCTGCAGGGACCCGCTCACAGGTCTTACTCTCCTGTTTCCCTAGTTTCCAGCACCCCACACATGCACTGTGTCTGCACTCCAGTGCGGACAGCTAGGCTGGTTATTTAGCAGTCCTCCACTCCCTCTCCCTCCCTGCTCCAACTCCTCTCCTCCCGCCGGGAGCTGGGGTGTGGGGCACTCGGGTCCCACCATGCTGTGGCTTGTATCTTACCCTCTTTGAGAGGAACTGGGTTCTCGCAGGTGTGAATGTACTCTGGCTGTTGTTCTGTGTCTTCTGGTCTCTCTTTTAGGAATCATTGCATTTGTTGCATTTTCAAAAATATATATGATTTTGGGTGGAGATTTCCTCTGTTCTACTCACGCTGCCATCTTGGATCCATCTTTTTTTTTTTTTTTCCATCTTTTACTTAGCTGAGGACACATATGAACTTTTCTAGGAATCTAAATAGTGCTTTCACACACAATACTACAATGGCTTAGAGTAAGAGAAATTCTTATAAATTTTTACAAACTGGTTTCTGATAATACTCAATACTGAGAAGGCTGGACAATCTCACATCATGCTGTGAAGAGAGTCCCCTTTTGCATCATTGATGAAATAGAATATGATGATATATATTAAAAGGATTAAAACTGTTTACATGCTTTAATATAGTAATTCAACATATATAAAATCTATCCGAAGGAAATGGTCCAAATCATCTACATGTTTTCCTTTCTTTGGGTAAACTTCTAGAGGTGGAGCTACTAGGTCATATGTTATTTCTATTTTTAGTTTTTTGAGGAACCTCCATACTGCTTTCCTTTGTGGCATGGGTGATGTTTGGAGTGGGTGGGTGAAATAGGTGAAGGGAATAAATAGGCACAAATTCTCAATCACTATCTAAATTAGTCATGGAGATTAAATGACAGCTTAGAGAACAATAATCAGCAGTGCTGTAAAATCTTTCTGTGTTCTGTTGACAGTAACTTCACTAGTTAGGGTGAGGGTTTAATAATGCGTCAGTAAGTTATAGACTTGGAGCCAATATAATACTGTAAATCAAATACACATCACTAAAAAAAATTTAAAAATCTACATGTCTTGTTGTAGGGAGATCTTTAAATTATGGAACAACCTTAGTTAGAATATTACCCAGTTGTTAAAATGTGTCTTAATAAATGTTTAATAATATGAGGAAATTTTCATAATGCACAGTAAGAAGGGAACTGCTACATATAAAACTATTCTTACAAACTGATTTTAACTTTAAGAAAACTTTTTTCTTAATGAACTTACAGGCATAAAAATTAGAATAAAATACAGCAAAATTTCAAAATTGATTTTTTCTCTGAGATTGGGGATGACCTTTATTTCTTTCTCTAATTTTCTGTTTGTTTCCCCTCTGTATTCTGTATTACATTCTCCACGGGGTTGGGGCTTGTTCCCTTCCCTCAGGCCTGCTGCCACTTCCAGCTGAGCTTCCCACTCCAACCTGTTCTCTTTTCATTCTTGCAGAAATAGCTGTAGAATGGAATCCTCTTGGGTGCTTTTCTCTGGAGAAGGAGAAGATTTTGTATTCTTAACAGTCGATGTGGGAAACTGCACCAGCTGACTTTAAAAAATATTCTGAATTGTGCACAAGGAAACCCCAGATTAACAATGTTGGTTTCATAAGGTTAAACACCTCATTTGAAATGCTGTGGGTGTAGTGGAAACATGTGTGGCTGACTTTTTTTCAGTTATCGCGTCAGATTTTTTTTTTTTACTATTATTAATACACCAGAAATCTCATAACTCATTACTGTTTAGCTTTGAAAAATGATGTAGTATTTAGTCACTGTTATGGGAGCTTCAGTCTGAAGGTTCTGGCTCCTGTTATATTGCACCACTAATCTTGTATCTTACACTCAAAGCAATTATTGTTTCTGGGTAAACTGGTGGTGAACATATTGAACTAATGTCTCCATAATATCAATTTGAAAATTCATTCATGGGAAAAAGAATGCACTCGTTTCAGTATGCTTTGCTCTCTCCTCTGTCTTCCCTAATTTTTGCTCAGACCAAGAGAATATAAGAATACCTGGCAGATAAATAATGCATTTTTTTCAGAATCATTCCCACAATTTATTTGGCTCACCCAGTAACCATATATAAAGCACGAGAATAGTATTGATTTCTTTTTCTCACATACTTAAATGAAGCCCAAGGATGCTGAATTACTTTCCTGAAGTTGCAAATTAAACTAGAGAAGAGCCAAGGATTCCCAGATCAGATTTTTCTAACATTTCATTCTTCAGGGTTTTTTTCAACTGTAAAATATTGGACTAGAATCTGGGTTAAGCAAAACATGTAATTTCCATGTAAGTGATTTACTTGCAGCAATTGCATCCTGAAGTGTTTCAGGTCAGAGAAAGATACAAAGGAGCTAATGTTTATTGAACCTCTAAATGCCAATGGTACAGCATAGAGAATATAGTCCATATGTCTGTAACATCTTTCTATGTTGACAGATAGTAACTATACTACTTGGGTTGAGGACTTAATAATGTATATCATTGTCGAATCATTATGTTGTAATATTCTATATCAACTATACATCAATAGAAATATATCAACAAAAAAGAAATGATTTTAAGACAGAAAAAAAATAAGTGTCAGTGGTTATTTTATGTAATTCTTACTGTAACATGTGAAATAACTATTATTATGTCTATTTTACAGACTAGAAACCATGAGATGAATTGACTTGTCTGAGATCAGGCAGCATTTGAATGGTAAGGATGGGATTAGACCCACACCACACCCTGTGTTTGTCCCACAATACTTGGGAGGAAATTCCAGCAATTTTATTGAGCATGTCAGGATTATCAGAGTTAAGAAGGGTTAGACTAAGTTATGTACCACACTCTGTTATGCCTCTTCAAGTTTCAAATGCTGCAAATTTAGCTTTGCATAATCTAATATACGCATTAGTGGGACTCAGGAACCTCACAGAAACTATAGGAGAGATGCTCTTGCCAAACCATCATTCCATTCACAGGCTTTTCCAAATTAGAGTTATTAAGATTCCAATAGGATTTTATTAGTGGGTTATTTCCATTAAAATGACTGAATATCAATGCTTTAAGATCTACTCTCTTTCTAGAATATATGTCCCAGATTGGTGGATCTGTGTCTTCTTTATAGCAAGTGTTCAGTAAATGTTGATTGCTTAGGTGAATGAACTTTGTTTTTCTGAAATTAGAAAACATGAAAGTCAATAATGTATTTATAGTAAATCTAATTGCTGAAGTCAAGGACCTTGTCTTCTATGCAAAAAGCCATTGTCAGACCTGAGCATGAATTTCTGACTTTCTAGTCCCTAGATCTAACCACTAATTAGAGAGTTCTTCCATTTTTGTTATTTCACGGAATAATTCATATGCAATCAATGATCAATATGCATATAAACATGAATTAAGTAAAATGTCATCTGTTAGCCTCACATGGTTTTCTTTGGAAAAAGGCAGATTCATATACGAGATCATTCTGGGTCATATCTCACTAACACTCTGACCATTCATGCATTTGTTATCCCTCCCCACAACCTGTCCATTTGCATTGCTACATTCAGGGCATAATGAACAGGCTTCTGTTCCAGTGATAAGTTCTCAAGAGAAAACTGCATATTTTTCATAATGCAACATTTGTTCCAGTAAATTTTAAAAATCTTCCTCTTTTTTCCCTTTCACAGCTTTCTTGTATCTCTGTGAATACTGTAAGAATATTTTATATATCAGGTCATCATTTAAATCTTGCAATAATTTCTTGGATGGGAGCCAAGATTTAAGTTTTATGAAAACAGAGTATTTCAGTTTATTCATGGATTAAATAATATGATCTCAAATAGGATATACCAAAAGACTAAAATTATAGTTTTATATAAACTATATAGAACACATGAAACAAGTTATTATAATTATAGATCAATATTGATCAGTAGCATTTTTTGATCTTGCAAAATTAGAAACTAACTTTTTAAAGTTAATATTGAATTTACACATAGGTTCAATTTTTACTCATTCTTTGAGAATTCAACTATAACACAATATTTAGAACTTCAAGTAACTACATTTTGTTCTAATTAATCATTATTAGGCTCATATTTTATTAATTCACTTAGAAATCAATTTATTTATGGTCCATTATGTATATGACCAAATACTAAACACATGGACACAAAGCTGATGTTCTACTCTGGGGCAAAAAATCTCTCTCATTATTCATGTAATATATTTATTTTACAATTTGAGATCTAAGGCTATAAATAAAAATGCTGCCAAATCTGTTGTATTCTTTATTCATATGTATCTGTGTGTATATTGTGTGGTGGGTATATACTTGTGGATATCTTTTTGAAAAGAATTCTTTCATATAACCTCTTACAACATATGTTAGTTATATATGTCTTATAGCTTGGGATAGGAATTTCACTTTGTTACTCTGAAATCTTGGAGAATATTTACACACCCAGAATTAAAATAAATTGGTTAAGGAGGCACACAACAAACTGTCAGATATGGGACTTTGATTAGACAACTCTCTTTTCAATTTTGTGTTTCTGAGGATTAAGATATATTTTGCATCTTTAAGAATACATTTCTCAAAGTAGACTAACATGGTTAAGTGTATATTTTCAAAAAACTACTTATTGCAGAATATAGGATGGAGGTGGCCAGACTGGAAGCAAAGGAAGCCATGAAAGGATTCATGTGTGAGCTAAGCTAGGTCTGCTGCTGGCTTACACAATGGGAGGGCTAGTCATTTGGAAACAAGGGGACAAGTTTTCAAATCATTTACTTGTCACACCATATACAAAAACTCAACTCAAAAGATCATAGGCCTCAATGGAAGAGTTAAGATTCTAACAATCCTAGAAAATACAGTAAATTTTCATCACTTTGGGTTACACAAAGTTTTAGATATGATACCAAAAGCACAGGCAACAAAAGAAAAAGTGGATAAGTTAGAATTTATCAAAATTGAAAACTTTTATGCTCAAAGGGCTACCATCAAGAAAGTAAAAGACAAATCACAGAATAGGAGGCAATGTTTCCAAATCATATATATTAAAAAAGACTTGTAACTGGAATACATAAAGGACTGCAACAAATAAAAAAATAAAAAATAAAATAACTCAATTTAAAACTGGTCAATGTTTTTGAATATACATTTCAGGAAAATGCAAATTAAAACCACAATGAATACCACTTCATACCTTCCAGAATGACTAGAAGAAAAAAGACAAATAATCACCAGTGTTGGTGAGAATCTAGTGAAAATAAACCCTCATACACTATTGGTGGAGGGAGGTATAACATATTGCAGCTACCTTGGAAAACAGTCTGGCTATTCTTCAAAGATTAAAATTTGACTTATTACGTGACTCAGCAATTTCACTCTTAAATATGTACCAAAACCAAATGAAAACATATCTCTACACACAAACTTGTATAAGAATGTTTATAATAACATTATTATAATAACCTCAAAGAGGAAACAGTCCAAATGTTTACCAACCGATGAATGGATAAATTCCACACAATAGAATATTACTTGGCATCAAAAAAGAATGAAATACTTACACATGCTACAACACGAATGAACTGTGAAAACATTACACTATGTGCAAAAAATCAGTCACAAAAAACTGCATGTTCTGTTATTGCATTTATATAAAATGTCCGGAATGAGAAAACCTATAGAGACAGAAAGTAGAATAGTAGTTGCCTAGTGCTAGGGGAATTGGGAAGAAATGGGGACAGATTCCTGATTGCTATGAGGTTTCTTTTTGGAGTGTTGAAAATGTTCTAAAATGATTGTGGTGATAGTTGCCCAACTTTATGAATATACTAAACAAACACACACACATTGAGTTGTACAACTTAAGTAGGTAAATTGTATAGTATGTGAATTATTTATCAATAAAGTTATTATGTTAAAAAGATTTAGTAAGTAAACTAATGAATTTTTGTTATCATTTAGATATGACATCAGAATAAGGGAAGGAGAAGAAAGTCTTTCCCATTAGGCAGTATAGATAAGAGAATCAAGGAACACAGGAGAAGCTTCATAGAAGAAGATGACTAGCTCAGTTCGTGGCATAGCAAGATTGAGGAGAGAACATTTAATCCACAGCACTGAGGTTCAAGAGTAAGACCGTGGATGGAGATAACAAATTCAGGAATCAGGACCATATAGGTGGTAATTGAAGTCATTAGTGTGGGTGAAGATAAGGCCCAGGGCAGAAGAAGCCTGAGCAGCTCCAATATTTTGGAACCATGCTTAGGAGGAAAAATAAGCTAAAGAAACAGATGATTTCATGTAATAGCTCATTTCCATGAGCCAATGTGTAACATTTGTCACAAGGAAAACAAGATTTCAAACAAGTTGTTAGTCATTAATATGCTTGGCTAATCTAAGAACTGTTAATAGAAATGGAGGTTTTATAATAAAAATATCTCTTTTTACTCTCTTTAAATGATCATCTTTTCTTAATAACTGTGTTGTTTTAGATAAAACAGCTTTAAGAACTAAAATCAACATAATTTCAAAATCTAACTCTCTTAATACCTAACATTGTCCATTGACCAAAGTTATCACCCTATATTTAATTCCTACTTGATTATTTATTCTGTCACTAGGCTACAAACTCTTGAAAAAAGGATGCTACAAAATTATCTTTTCTTCTTAGTATTCTGTTTCTTTAATTTTAAATATAATTTTTATCTGTTATTAAAGCAATTATTTTCTACAGCAGCTTAATTTTCAAAATAAGGCCTTCTATTACCGGATAATTCTGAATGTTTCTGTTACAGCTATTGTTCAGATTAACTTCATTAATGTTTTCAATATGCTGTTTGGAATGCCCTGTTCTTCAAGATGAACTCACCAGAACTATTGACTTGGCAGCCAGCTGTCTTTTAAAATTAATGTACAAATGAGATAAGAATAATCAACTTAAATATTTACTTGAAAACTTTCCAAAATAATTACTTACAAGTCTCAAACCAGAATAAAAAAATTTGAAGAGGAATTGCAGATACACTGCTCTCATATGCTTTTTGAAGCAAAAAGATAGAAAATATTAATATATTGGCCTTAATTACCATGATAATATTGTTTAGAATATTTTAGAATATATGTTTTTTGCATAGGTGTGTGTTTCTGTTACTTATTTTCAGAAGAAGTTTTAATTTTGCTTCTGGATTTTTAAAAGATTATCAAAGCTTCAAATGGTAGCAGAAAAACAGTTGGAATGGGCACTATTATGGTCTCTGATGGATATATGCTAGTAGATCATATGTTAGAAATACTTTCAGAAATTTGTCTGTAACAGGAACTAAGAACAGGAGCTTATCAATTTCAAATTATAATTAAAATATCCCTTCCCCTTTCACCTGACACATACACAATTGAATAACATTGGTGTGTCTTTATCACGCACCTTATAAGTCTAATTGTAGTTCTGATTAGAAAATTTTGACCTGAAATATTGCTTGGAATTTCAGATTATTTTCTTTTTGAACATTAAAGAAGGTCTGAAAAGGTATTGCATGCAGAGGAGTCATAAAGAATCACTATAATATGAAAATGTTGGCAAGAGATGAAACAATTCTCAGTTTGACTAGAGAAAATGGTGACATCTTTTCACTTCCTTTCTACATAAAGCATCACAGAGATCTGGTGAGTAGGAGTGTCATGGAAGAAGTGGAAGGAATGCAAATAGTCCTCATCATCCTGTTCATGATAGAGCGTGCATGCGGGTGTTTGACTTGAACAGATGCACCCAGGGGCAGGGTACACTTGAAGTATTGGGGTTCCTTTGGAAAGAGAAATTGAATCAAAGCAGATTTCAAGGAAAAGAACTGAAGAGTGGGTAGTCTTGATTTGACCATTGGCTACAAGAGGGAGTGATTGAAGGATGTTTGATATTTTCCTTGTGTTTTTTACATTTTGTTTTACATTTGTCAGTAAGGGAAAGAGCACACCAATTATAGGGCAGGGGCTAGTGTGCATTTTGAAGGAGGAACCACAGTCAGGAGACTGCATGGGCCATAGTGGTTGCAGTGGATATCAAGCAAATGCTGTCTTACTTCAGTAATAATGAGTCAGAAGGAAGTTCAACTGAATTAAATGAATTCGGACTTTCTATTCTGTTGGATGTGTGAAGCAAAAGGAAGTCTTCAAGGAATTTTTCTTAAACACTACAAACCTCTTCACATGAAGCAGACTTCTTGGTTTGTGGCTGAAATGTACACCATTAACATTTCCTAAGTTGATATGCCTCTCTCTTCATATCTGAGATAATTTAACATAGAATTTAAAGATTTAGCATTCAAAATTAAAGAAATTTATGGAGGATTAAAGATGGCAGCATGAGAGGTGAGACAGAGGCCTCCTACTAAAACTGCATATAATATGAAAAGATAATTAATACAACTAATCCTGAAAGTGCCATAGGAAAGAAGGCTGTGCCAGACTGCATACAACTGGAGAACAGAGCAGACCTCATGGAACAGGGTAACGTACCAAAGCTATGGCCCGGAGCTTACCCAAGCCCTTCCTCCACCACAGCTCATCAGCAGGAGGAAGAGAAAAAAAGCAGGGAGGGAGTGGAGGCCTGGGACTGCTAATACCTAGCTCTGCAGATCTGCTCTGGGAGCCCAACCTACATTGCATCGTGCTCTGGTAATTAGGGGGGTTGGAAAGCTAGGACAGGCAGAATACCTGGAGAGACTGAGATTCCAGTCACTTGCAGGAAACAGGGATCCATATCTGGTTGCTATGGGACAAAAGAAAGGCAGGCAGTCTGAGAGACTTCCTAACAGCAAGAGGGCTGCTAAAGGGGCAAGAATTGCACAGAGCTTACTGCTCAGGAGAAAGGACAGGTAGACAAAATTATCCAGGTGCACTCTCAGCAGCAGGTTGGGAACTTTCACGATATTCAGGCACTCCAGCCCCATGGCTGGCCATGCAGCTCCAAGGACCTCGTCCATGATACAAAGCCTGCTGTGCCTTCCTCTCAGCTAGCTGGCACCTGGTCTGCAAACCAGCAAACCCTGCCCTGGTGTTAGGCCAGCCAGAGGGAAGCCCAACCTAGAGCAGCTACAAATATAAAGCACAGAGGCTTTTACCTGTGTGTTTGGCCAGTTGGTTCTGGTGGTGGAGATAGGCATAACAGCAGGGAAGCAGGAAACAGAGCTTTCCCCTCTCCAGGAAACACCACCACTCCCCTGCAACACCTGACATTGCTCCAGGAGCTGACCAGCTACAGAGAGTAGAGCTTCTGGGCACTAGAGGGCACCATATACAAATATAAATCATCCAAGGAAACTGGTTCAAAGTAAAATCATAAATACACCAGAGAAAGAGTCAAATGAAATTGACCTCATGAATCTTCCTGAAAGACATTTAAAAATAAAAATCATAAACATGATCATGGAGGTACAGAAAAATACTCAGGAGCTCAGGAATTAATTCTGGTCACAGATACAATCATTACAGAACACAGTAACAGAAATGAAATATACAATGGAAGGTTTTAAAAGCAGATTAGATACAGTGGAGGAGACGATAAATGAAATTGAAATTAGAGAAGAGGAATACAAAGAAGCTGAGGCACAGAGAAAGAAAAGGATCTCTAAGAATAAAGAATATTGAGAGAACTGTGTGACCAATACAAACAGAACAATATTTGCATTATAGGGGTACCAGAAAAGAAGAGAGAAAAGAAGGGATAGAAAGTGTCTTTGAGGAGGTAATTGCTAAAAAATTCCCCAATCTGGGGAAGGAGGTATTCAATCAGGCCATGGAGGTACACAGATCTCCCAACACAAGGGACCCAAAGAAGACAACACCAGGACATATCGTAATTTAAAATGGCAAAGATCAAGGATAATGATAGATGATAATAAGCAGCCAGAGAGAGAAATAAGATCACAAACAAAGGAAAGGCCATCAGGCTATAATCAGACTTCTCAACAGAAATCTTACAGGCCTGAAGGGAATGGCATGATATGCTTAATACAATGAAGCAGAAGGGCCTTAAACCAAAAATACTTAATCTGGTCAGATTATCATTTAAATTTGAAGGAAGGATTAAACAATTTCCAGATAAGCAAAATCTCAGAGAATTTACCTCCCACAAACCATCTCTACAGTGTATTTTGGAGGGACTACTATAGACGGAAGTGTTCCTAAGGTTTAATAGCTGTCACCAGAGGTAATAAATGAAAATAAAGAAAGTAGAACAGTTAATTACTAAGCAAATGCAAAATTAAACCAACTACCTCCAAAGTCAATCAAGGGATAGACAAAGAGTACAGATATGATACCTAACATATAGAGAATGGAGGAGGAAGCATATTAAGTAAATTAAGTTAGACTCTTAGATCATAATGTAGTTACCCTCAAATCTTTGGTAACCATGAATCTAAAGATTGCAATAGCAATAAGTACATACCTATTGATAATCACCCTAAATGTAAATGGTATGAATGCACCAATCAAAAGACATAGAGTCACTGAATGGATAAGAAAACAAGACCCATCTATATGCTGCCTACAAAATACTTAAAACCCAAAGACATACACAGAATAAAAGTGAAGGGATGGAAAATGATATGTCATGAAACTAATAGGGAGAAAAAAGCAGGAGTTACAGTTCTTGTTTCAGTCAAAACAGACTTCAAAAGAAAGAAAGTCACAAGAGACAAAGAAGGACATCACATAATGATAAAGGGGTCAATCCAACAAGAAGATATAACCATTATAAATATCTATGCACCCAACAGATGAACACCTATATATGTGAAACAAATACTAACAAAATTAAAAGGGAAAATAAAATGCAATGCCTTCATTCTAGGAGACTTCAACACTCCACTCACTGCAAAGGACAGATCAACCAGAGAGAAAATAGAGACAGAGGCACTGAACAACACATTAGAACAAATGGACCTAACAGACATCTACAGAACTCTACATCCAAAAGCAGCAGGATACACATTCTTCTCAAGTGCACATGGAAAATTTTCAAGAATAAATCATATACTAGGCCACAGAAAGAGCCTTGGTAAATTTAAAAAGATTGAGATTATACCAGCCAATTTCTCAGATCACAAAGCTATGAAACTAGAAATAAATTACAGAAAGAAAATGAAAAATGCCACAAACACATGGAGGCTAAACAACATGCTCCTAAGTAACCAATGGATCAATGATGAAATAAAAGCAGAGATCAAGCAATGTATGCAGACAAATGACAACAATAATTGAACACCACAAAATCTGTGGGATGCAGCAAAGGCTGTGATAAGAAAGAAGTATATTGCAGTATAGGCCTACCTCAGGAAAGAAGGACAAACCCATATGAACAGTCTAAACTCACAATTAATGAAACTAGAAAAAGAATAACAAATGAGGCCCAAAGTCAGTAGAAGGATGATCATAATAAAGATTAGAGCAAAAATAAAATTGAGAAGAATAAAACAATAGAAAGAATCAATGAAAGCAAGAGCTGATTCTTTGAAAAAATAAACACAATAGATAACCCCCTAGCCAGACTTATCAAGAAAAAAAGAGTCTACACACTTAGAATCAGAAATGAGAAAGGAAAAATCACTACAGACACCATAGAAATACAAAGAATTATTAGAGAATACTATAAAAATTTTATGCTAACAAACTGGATAACTTAGAAGAAATGGACAACTTTCTAGAAAAATACAAACTTCCAAGGCTGACCCAGAAAGAAACAGAAAATCTGAACAGACCTAATACCAGCAATGAAATTGAATTGGTCATCAAAAAACTACTTAAGAACAAAAGTCCTGTACCAGATGGCTTCACTGCTGAATTTTATCAAACATTTAGTGAGGACTTAATACCCATCCTCCTTAAAGTTTTCCAAAAGTAGAAGAGGGAATACTTCCAAACTCACTCTATGATGCCAGCATCATCTTAATACCAAAACCAGGAAAAGACACCATAAAGAAAAGAAAATTACAGACCAAAAGCCCTGATGAACATAGATTCAAAAACACTCAACAAAATATTACAAACTGAATTTAAAAATATATAAAAAAAATGATAGACCATGATCAAGTAGGATTTATTTCAGGGATGCAAGGATGGTACAATATTAGAAAATCCAATGACATCATTCACCACATCAACAAAAAGAAGGACAAAAGCCACATTATCATCTCCATAGAGGCTGAAAAAGCATTTGACAAAATTCCAGATCCATTCATGATAAAAACTCTCAACAAAATGAGTATAAAGGGCAAATGCCTCAACATAATAAAGGCCATGTATTACAAACCCACAGCCAACATCATACTTAACAGCAAGAAGCTGGAAGCTTTTCCTTTAAGATCAGGAACAAGACAAGGATGTCCACTCTCCTCACTTTTATTCAACATAGTTCTGGAGGTCCTCACCACACCAGTTAGACAACACAAAGAAATAAAGGGCATCCAGATTGGTAAGGAAGAAGTTAAACTGTCACTTTTTGCAGATGACATGATATTGTACATTAAAAACTCTAGAGAATCCACTCTAAAATGACTAGATATAATACCTAAATTCAGCAAAGTTGTAGGATACAAAATTAACACACAGAAATCTGTTGATTTCCTATACACTAATGATGAACTAGCAGAAAGAGAAATCAGAAAAACAATTCCATTCACAATTGCATCATAAAGAATAAAATACATAGGTATAAACCTAACAAAGGAAGAGAAAGACCTATACTCTGAAAACTATAAGACTCTAATGAGAGAAATTAAAGAAGATACCAGTAAATGGAAATACATCCCATGCTCATAGATAGGAAGAATTAGTATTCTTAAAATGGCCATCCTGCCTAAAGCAATGTACCAATTCAATGCAATCCCTATCAATATACCAACAGCATTCCTCAATGAACTAGAGAAAATCATTCCAAAATTCATATGGAGCTACAAAAGACCCCGAATAGCCAAAGTAATCCTGAGAAGGAAGATTAAAACTGGGGGATTATGCTCCCCATCTTCAAGCTCTACTACAAAGCCACAGCAATCAAGACAATTTGGTACTGGCATAAGAACAGTTGACTAGTGAGCCCAGATACAAACCCAACCATATATGGTCAATTAATATATGATAAAGGAGCTATGGACATACAATGGGGAAATAACAGCCTCTTCAACAACAGGTGTTGGCAAAACTGGACAGCTCCATGCAAGAGAATGAAACTGGATTATTGTTTAAACCCATACACAAAAGTAAACTCAAAATGTATCAAAGATCTGAATGTAAGTCATGAAACCATAAAACTCTTAATAGGTAAAAATCTCCTAAATATAAAAATGAGCAACTTCTTCCTGAACACATCTCCTTGAGCAAGGGAAACAAGAACAAAAATGAACAGATGGGACTACCTGAAACAAAAAAGCTTCTGTACAGCAAAGGACACCATCAACAGAACAAAAAGGCATCCTAGAGTCTGGAAGAAGAATTTTGTAAACAACATATCTGACAAGGGGTCAACATTCAAAATACATAAAGAACTCACATGCCTCAACAACCAAAAAGCAAATAATATGATTAAAAAATGGGCAGAGGATTTGAAAAGACACTTCTACAAAGAAGAAATTCAGATGGCTCACAGGTACATGAAAACATGTTCCACATCACTAAGCACCAGGGAATTGAAAATTAAAACCACAATGAGATATCACCTCAAACCGTTAAGGATGGCCAGCATCTAAAAGACTGAGAAGACCATATGCTGGCAAGGATGCGGAGAAAGGGGAACCCTCCTACACTGCATGTGGGAATGAAGCTAGTTCAACCATTGTGGAAAGCAATATGGAGGTTCCTCAAAAAACTAAAAATAGAAATACCATTTTTGACCCCGGAATCCCACTCCTTGGAATTTACCCAAAGAATACAACTTATCAGATTCAAAAAGACATATGTACCCCTATATTTATTGTAGTACTATTTATAATAGCCAAGATATGGAAGCAACCTAAGTGTCCATCAGTAGATGAATGGATAAAGAAGATGTGGTACATATACACAATGGAATACTATTCAGCCATATGATGAAAGCAAATCCTACCATTTGTGACAGCATAAATGGAGCTGGAGGATATTAAGCTCAGTGAAATAAGCTAGGTGGAGAAAGACAAGTGCCAAATGATTTCTCTCATTTGTGGAGTATAACAAAGAAGCAAAAATGAAGGAACAAAACAGCAGCACACTCGCAGACTCCAAGAAGGGGCTAGGGGATCCAGAAGGAGAAGGGTGTGGGAGGGAGGGCAGGGATGGATGGAAAGGGGATTCAGGGATATTATGTTTAGTGCACATGTTGTGAGGGTTCATGGGGAAGACAGTGTAGCACAGAGAAGGCAAATAGTGAATCCATGGCATCTTGCTGCACTGATGGACATTGACCGTATTGGGGTATGAGTGGGGACTTGATAATATGGGTAAATGTAGTAACCATGCTGTTGTTTCATGTAAAACCTTCATAAGAGTGTATATCAATAATTCCTTAATAAAATAAGATAAATAAAACAAATAAAATAATAATAAATGCATTAAAAAGCATTTAGTGTAGTTTCTTGCAGTAGAGACTATTGTGCTCAGAGAAGAAGAGAGCCAGTGTAGAGGGAGAAGGAGGAATGAATCCAGGGGACATTTTTGACATGAACTGGATGGGATCTGATGAGATAGGACATGTGAGGGAAAAGATTCATTTCTTTTGGTGTGGGTGTTTTTGAAATGGAGAGCCTTGGGATAGGAAAGCTTGGAGCTGAGATGTGAAGAAAGATGGTAAAGGGTTTAGTTTTGCCATATTAAACTTGAGATGCTAAATGAAGGAACAAGACAAGGGTGTTCACTCTTACGACTTCTATTCAACATAGTACTAGGAGTTTTAGCTAGAGTAAGCAAGCAAGAGCAAGAAATAGAAGACCAGAATTGGAAAGGAAGAAGTAAAATAATCTATTTGTAGGTGACATGATTTCATATATAGAAAAATCCTATGGGGTTAAAGGCCTAAAAAACACATAAACAGAAAACCTATTAGACCTAATCAATAAATTCAGTGAAGTGATAGGATACAAAATTAACATAAAAAATCAGAAGTTTGTATATATTAACAATGAATTTTCCAAAAAAGAAATAGATTGATCCAATGTACAATACCATCAAAAACAATAAAATGCTTAGGAATAAATTTAACTAAGTAGATGAAAGATCTCCACTCTGAAATCTGTATGACCATGATGAAATATACAAATAAATGGAAAGATATCCGGTATTCATGGATTAGAAGAATAAATATTATTAAAGTATCAATACTATCAAAAGTCATATGTAGATTCAACACAGTCACTACCAAAATAGCAATGGCATTTTTTACAGAAGTTGAAAAAAACATTCGTAAAGTGTATATGGAACCGCAATGGATCCTGAATAGCCAAAGAAATCCTGAGCTAGAACAAAGCAGGAGACATCACACTTTCTGATTTCAAGGTAGAATAAAGCTACAGTCATCCAAAGTGTGTGGCACAAAAAGAAAAGACAGACAAATGGAAGATAATTAAGAGCCCAGAAATAAACTCAAGTAAATATGGCCAACTAATATTTGAGATGGAGCCAAGAACAGTCAATGGAGAAAAGAGTCTATTCAATAAATGGCTCTAAGATAACTGGATATTCACATATAAAATAATAAAACTGGACTCACATCTTTCACCACTCAAAAAAATTAACTTGAAATGGATTTAAGATATAAATGCAATATCTGAAGCCATGAATTTCCTGGATGAAAACATAGGAATAAAGCTTCTTAACATGGGTATTGGTAACAATATTTTGGATATGACAACTAAACTTCAAGCAACAAAATAAACAAATGGGATTATGTCAAACTAAAAAGCTTCTGCACACTGAAAGAAACCATTAACAAAATGAAAAGACAACCTATGGAATGGTAAAAAATATTTGCAGGCCATGTATCTGGTAAAGGCTTAATATCCAAACTGTATAAAAATACATACAACTCAATAATAAAACCCCAAACAACCCAATTAAAAAATGGACAAAGGACCTGACAGACATTTCTCCAAAGTACAGATGCAAAAGGCCAACAGGTACATGAAAAATGCTCAATATCACCAGTCATTAGGGAAATGCAAATTAAGACCTCAATGAAATATCACCTAATGCCTTTTAGAATGACCATCATCAAAAAGACAAGAGGTAACAAATGCTGTGTGGATATGGAGAAGAGGGCACCCTTGTGCACGGTTGATGGAATTGTAATTTGGTACAAACAGTATGGAAATCTTCAAAAATTAAAAAATACAACTATCATATGATCAGCAATTCTACTTCTGGGAATTTACCAAAGGAAGGAAAAACACAAACTGGGCAATATATTTGCACCCCATGTTCATTGCAGCATTATATATAATATGGAAAATAACCTGTGTCCATCAAAGGATAAATGGAAAAAGAAATTGTGGTATAAATGCACCACAGAATGTTATCTATCCATAAAAATAAACAAACAAACAAGGAGATCCTACCATTTTCAGAAACATAGATGGAACCTGAAAGCATAGGCTAAGTGAAATAAGCCAGAATGCTAGAAAGACAAATACTGTATGATCTCACCTTTATGTGGAATCTAAATAAACAAACTCATAGAAAAAGAGATCAGACATGTGGTTACCAAAGACAGAGGATAGGGGCAGGAGCAATTAAAGGAAGTTGATCAAGAGGCACAAACTTCCAGTAATAAGACAAACAGATATTATGGATGTAATATTCTACATGGTAACTATACCCAACACAGCTTTATGATACACAATAAAGAGGGTAATTCATGAGAGTTCATTGGAACTCACAAGGATACATTATTTTTCATTATTTTCTTTCTTTTTTTATTATATCTATAGGAGAAGATCAATGTTAGGAGGACTTATTGTGGTAATTATTTCACAATATATATACAAATCAATCTATCAGGCTGCATGCCTTAAATTTATGCACTGATATATATCAATTATTTTTTCAGTAAAACTGGAAGAAAAAATTCTCAGCCTCTTTCATGACTACTTCATATTTGTTTTCAGTACTGGATTGAGATAATTTCTTTGACTAACTCCAAGAGTAGCCAACTGCATTCTAGTGAAGTGATACTAAGATCCCTGGAAAATGATTTTGTTCATAGTATACCAGGGATTTTTCAGGATTACTGTTATTTATGAAACTTGGGGTACTGAAACTCCATAGCAATTTGGAACGATTCTCTGAAAAATAGAAATTCTTCTGTATTTCAATAGCTAAAAGATTGTAGAAACAGAACAGTTACTCTCACTGGAATTTGTGTAGTTTTCCAAATTCAGAGAAACACAGCCCTTTTCAAAACAATTAATATGCTCCTGATTCAGGACAGAAAGCTGATTTGGTATGTGATGCTATCACCATAATTCTAAAATGGAGTGCCTACTGTGTGCTAGGCTTTGGGAATACAAAGATATAAAAGGGTGTCTGTTCTCAGGAAGCTTACAGAATCTAAAATATGAAAGAATCACAGCAATTTAATATTGATATATCATGATAGAAGTATATCTAAAAAATAATTCATGGACAGAAATATGTTGCATTCCTATACACTAATGATGAACTAGCAAGAAGAGAAATCAGGAAAACAATTCCATTCACAGCTGCTTCAAAAAGAATAAAATACCTAGGAATAAACCTAACCAAGGAAGTGAAAGACCTATACTCTGAAAGTTACAAGACACTTATGAGAGAAACTAAAAAAGATACCAATAAATGGAAACACATCCTGTGCTCATGGATAAGAAGAATTAATATTGGCAAAATGGCCATCCTGCCTAAACAAATCTACAAATTCAATGCAATCCCTATCAAAATACTGACAGCATTCTTCAGTGAACCAGAGAAAATCATTCCAAAATTTATATGGAACCACAAAAGACCCCAAGTAGGCAAAGCAATCCTGAGAAGGAAGAATAAAGTGGAGGGAATTACACTCCCTGACTTTGAACTCTACTACAAAGCCACAGTAATCAAGAAAATTTGGTACTGGCACAAGAACAGACCCACAGACCAGTGGAACAGTACAGAGAGTCCAGATATTAACCCAAACATATATGGTCAATTAATATATGACAAAGGAGCCATGGACATAAAATGGGGAAATGACACTGTCTTCAACAGTTGCTTTTGGCAAAACTTGACAGCTACATGTAAGAGAATGAAACTGGATCATTGTCTAAGCCCATACCCAAAAGTGACTTGGAAATGGATCAAAGACCTGAATGTAAGTCATGAAACACTAAAACTCTTAGAAAAAAATCATAGGCAGAAATCTCTTAGACATAAACATGAGCAAATTCTTCATGAACTTATCTCCCCGGGCAAAGAAAACAAAAGCAGAAATGATCAAGTGGGACTATATCAAACTAAAATGCTTCTGTACAGCAAATCACACCATCAGTAGAACAAAAAGACATCCTATAGTATGGGAGAATGTATTCATAAATGACATATCTGATAAGGGGTAGACATCCAAATTATATAAAGAGCTCATGCACCTCAACAAACCAAAAGCAAATAAGCCAATTAAAAAATGGGCAGAGGATCTGAACAGACACTTCTGCAAAGAAGAAATTCAGATGGCCAACAATCCATTGAAAAGATCCTCCACATCCCTAATCATCAGAGAAATGCATATGAAAACCACAATGAGATATCACCTTACACCAGTAAGGATCACCAGCATCCAAAAGACAAACAACAACAAATGTTGTTGAGGATATGGAGATAGGGGAACCCTCCTACACTGCTGATGGGAATGTAAACTAGTTCAACCATTGTGGAAACCAGTATGGAGGTTCCTTAAAAAACTTAAAATAGAAATACACTTTGACCCAGAAATTCCACTCCTAGGAATTTACCCTAAGAATGCAGGAGCCCGTTTCAAAAAGACATATGCACCCCTATGTTTATCACAGCACTATTTACAATAGCCAAGAAATGAAAACAACCTATATGTCCATCAGTAGATGAATGGATAAAGAAGATGTGGTACATATACACAATGGAATATTATTCAGCCTTAAGAAGAAAACAAATCCTACCATTTGCAGCAACATGGATGGAGCTTGAGGGTATTATGCTCAGCTAAATAAGCCAAGTGGAGAAAGAGAAATACCAAATGATTTCACTTGCCTGTGGAGTATAAGAACAAAGGAAAAACTGAAGGAACAAAACAGCAGCAGACTCACAGAACCCGAGAATGGACTAACAGTTACCAAAGGGAAAGGGATTGGGGAGGATGGGTGGGAAGGGAGGGATAAGGTGGATAAAGGGGCATTACGATTAGCACATATAATGTAGTGGTGGCTAGAACATGGGGAAGGCAGTATAACATAGAGAAGATGAGTAGCGATTCTATAGCATCTTACTATGCTGATGAACAGTGACTGCAATGAGGTATATGGTGGGAACTTGATAATAGGGGGACTCTAGTAACCACAATGTTGTTCATGTAAGTGTACATTAATGATAGCAAAAAAATGCATGGAGCTGTTTAACTGGGTATAAAACTGGAATCAGGATGTATTTAATAAGGAAAAATAGTTGAATTTATAAGAGGAATTGTATTTGCTAACTAGAGTGTCAGAATAGCTGGAACCGAAGTTGTGTGTAGTGATGTCTGGATTAACAAAGGAAGATGAGTAAAAGATAGCAGGTAGGGTCAGTACATAATTAAAATAGGTTTAGAATGTATGCTTATATGTCAGGAAACTAAATGATTTTAAATTGGAAAGCATCTTATTCTGTGATATATGATTGATTTTCAGCTCTTGGGAGACCAGTGACATGGAGACTAGTTAGTAGTGGTGAGCAGACATTTAAGGATCTAAACTGAAAAGATGTTGAGAATTGTGAAATTGAGAATGAGTGGAAAAGGAATGGAGGAAAATATAATGGTGGTCCTGTGGCAAGCTCCTAGCCCTGGACTGCCAGCAGTGTATGATCGAATGGAAGGGTCAAGTGTAATTCCTTCTCTCTTGGGTTACAATCCTAGAAATTTACCTTACACTATTGAGACAATCTAGTTGGCAATAATAATTGAACACCATAGGTATGTGACTAAATATTTTTGCTTGTTTCCTTTTTTTTAAATAGCACCAAGTTTCTGTGGAAAGTCTATAAGACATTTTTAGATTGACTCATCATAACTTCACCATAGAGTCTCATAAAGAACAGGACCATTTCATGACGTTAACTAAAGGTTTATAACACCATTGAAGTTCTACATATTACTCTTTTTCATGATGCATGTAAAGCCCATTATGATTTACTTCCAGAAAAAGCATAATTTTAGACTAAGGCTGCAATTCAAAGTCATGTTTTTACCTTGAGGGTAAAATATATTTGGTTAAAATGATATTTTCATATATGGTAAGAGTAGTACAATTTCTATAAGACTTAGTGAATGGTTTTCAGCAATGCCCTATGATGAGCACCCTCTGAGATGGCCCCAGATGATCCTCACCTCCCAGTACCCATGTTCTTGTGCAATTTTTCCTCTTAAATGTGTAATCTATCTACTAAATAGATTATGGGGGAAATGCTCAGATGTTATTTGGACATTAGGTTATGAAAATACTGTGACTTATGTCCTGCATGCCCTCTCTTGCTTTCTCACTGGCTCTTGATTAGAGCCAGTTACCGTGTTTTGAGTCACTTTTGGAGAGATCCTTCTATGAAGGACTTGTCATCTCAGTCACAGTTAGTGAGGACTTGAAATTGCCAACAACCACACAAGGAAATTTGGAAGTGGGTCTCCCCAGTTGAGCCTTAAGATGACAAAAGACCTGACTGACAATATTGATTGCAGATTTGTGAGAGATCCAAAGTCAGAGGTTCCCTGGTAATCTCCCCTGGATGCCTGGCCAATGGAACTGAGGCATAAGAAACATAGTTTTGAGCCACCAAGTTTTGAGATAATTCATTATGGAGAAATAGCTATTTAATAAACCTTTCCTTGCCTATTTCTTATTGTATTTTATTAGTTATTTCACAGCAAATAAATGTGTATATAAAAACTGAATTTTATAATCTTTGGTCTTTAAGTAACAAAAATTTAATACCTTCATAGTTAAATCATATTCTAAACAGAAATTTTTTATTAAGAAAGACTAAATGTTCTAATATCTATCAATTTTATCCAATGCTTCCTTTAAATCCAAAACAAAAACATTAATTCCTAACTTTGGCAAAAATGTAAAACATTATTAAGTAAAAATGCAATTACATAAAATTTTAAAACACTATCTTTTTTTCTGATGCCATGTCCAACTATTCTTACCACATCATGCTTTGCAATGTAAAAATTTGTAAAACAGAACTTGGAATATGTCACTGAATACTATATACACTGGGATGGAATCCATCTCTCCAACAACCAGAAAAAAACAAAAAAAAACTGGTAAGTATGTATATCCTTTTGTCTTCAGGGATTGCTTGACCCCATAGCTTTTAGGTAGCAATATGTATTAATTTTCATTTTCAAGGAAAATTTCCGTGCCATATAACTTCATTTATGTGCTGTTGAAGAATTTCATCCATATAATTAGGGTACATTGGTTTCTATGAAACACACAGGACCATGCTAGTAACAAAGGTGTGGCAGCATGACTGTGTGTGTGTGTGTGTGTGTGTGTGTGTGTGTGTGTGTGTGTGTGTGTGTGTGTGTGTGTGTGAATTATTAACAGCAGCCTCATTGTCTGGCAGGGTTAGAAATCAGCAAGCAAGCATGTTAACAAATTCAGGAGAAGTCATTAATTTGGGAATCACTGCAAAGGGCAGGTAGAGCAGAGAAATCATAATTTACCTTAAAATTTAGAATCGTGAAGAAAAATAAGGCAGTTATAAAAACATGAATAACATACTTAGTGATAGGAAGAGATCTTGGATTAAAGTCTTAACAAAGAGAAATTAATTGAATATTAAGAAAAAACACATTATATACATTCAAGGGGCTCCAACATTATAGGCCCCAAATCAATAATACAAGAGAATGTTTAGGATATTTATTATTATCCAGGAAATTCTACAATATTCTTGAAACTGTGAACTTGGTTGTAGGTAATTCTATCAAATAAAAAAGTGAATTTTAGAAGAATAACATTAATGACCTATTAATGGTAGGAAGTCAGACTTACATTGTTTTTTACTTCTTGTTATAGAATTATTATTTTTTTATTTTGTTATCATTAATCTACAATTACATAAGGAACAGTATGTTTACTAGACTCCCCATCACCAAGTCCCCCCCACATACCCCATTAGAGTCACTGTCTGTCAACATAGTAAGATAATATAGAATCACCACTTGTCTTCTCTGTGTTATACAGCCCTCCCTGCAACCCCCCACATTATACATGCTAATCATGCTGCCCTTTCTAACCCCTCTTTATCCCTTGCTTCCCACCCATCCTCCCCAGTCCCTTTCCCTTTGGTAACTGTTAGTCCATCCTCAGGTTCTGTGAGTCTGCTGCTGTGTTGTTCCTTCAGTTTTTTTCTTTGTTCTTATACTCCACAGATGAGTGAAATCATTTGATACTTGTGTTTCTCCACCTGGCTTATTTCACTGAGCATAATACCCTCTAGCTCCACCCATGTTGTTGCAAATGGTAGGATTTGTTTTCTTATTATGGCTGTATAATTTTTCATTGTGTATATGTACCACATCTTCTTTATCCATTCATCTACTGATGGACACTTAGGTTGCTTCCATTTCTTGGCTATTGTAAATAGTGCTACAATGAACATAGGGATGCATATGTCTTTTTCAAACTGGGCTGCTGCATTCTTAAGGTAAATTCCTAGAAGTGGAATTCCTGGGTCAAATGGTATTTCTATTTTGAGTTTTTTAAGGAACCTCCATACTGCTTTCCACAATGGTTGAACTAGTTTACATTCCCACCAGCAGTGCAGGAGGGTTCCCCTCTCTCCACAA
The DNA here is from genome assembly GCF_040802235.1 of Manis javanica. Lineage (NCBI taxonomy): Eukaryota > Metazoa > Chordata > Mammalia > Pholidota > Manidae > Manis > Manis javanica. The sequence goes on along the minus strand of NC_133157.1, from coordinate 96,855,846 downwards.
CCTTGCCAGCATTTGTTGTTGTTTGTCTTTTGGATGGTGGTGATCCTTACTGGTGTGAGGTGATATCTCATTATGGTTTTAATTTGCATTTCTCTGATGACTAGCAATGTGGAGCATCTTTTCAATGGACTGTTGGCCATCTGAATTTCTTCTTGCAGAAGTGTCTGTTCAGCTCCTCTGCCCATTTTTTAATTGGATTATTTGCTTTTTGTTTCTTGAGGGGGGTGTGCTCTTTATATATTTTGGATGTCAACCCTTTATCGGATCTGTCATATATGAATATATTCTCCCTTACTGTAGGATGCCTTTTTGTTCTATTGGTGGTTTCCTTTGCTATACAGAAGCTTTTCAGCTTTATATAGTCCCACTTGTTCATTTTTGCTTTTGTTTCCCTTGCTCAGGGAGATATGTTCATGAAGAAGTTGCTCATGTTTATGTACAAGATATTTTTGCCTACGTTTTTTTCTAAGAGTTTAATGGTTTCATGACTTACATTCAGGTTTTTAAACCATTTTGAATTTACTTTTGTGTGTGGGGTTAGACAGTGATCCAGTTTCATTCTCTTACATGTAGCTGTCCAGTTTTGCCAACACCAACTGTTGAAGATGGTGTGATTTCCCAATTGTATGTCCATGGCTCCTTTATCATATATTAATTGACTATATATGTTTGGGTTAATATCTGGACTTTCTATTCTGTTCCACTGGTCTGTGGATCTGTTCTTGTGCCAGTACCAAGTTGTCTTGATTACTGTGGCTTTATAGTAGAGCTTGAAGTTGGAAAGCGAGATCCCCCCAGCTTTCTTCTTCCTTCTCAGGATTGCTTTGGCTCTTCTGGATCTTTATTGGTTGTATATGAATTTTAAAACTATTTGTTCCAGTTCGTTGAAGAATGCTGTTGGTATTTTGATAGGGATTGCATTGAATCTGTAGATTGCCTTAGGTAGGATGGCCATTTTGACAATATTAATTCTTCCTATCCATGAGCATGGGATAAGTTTCCATTTGTTAGTGTCCTCTTTAATTTCTCTTGAGTGTCTTGTAATTTTCAGGGTATAGGTCTTTTACTTCCTTGGTTAGGTTTATTCCTAGGTATTTTACTCTTTTTGATGCAATTGTGAATGGAATTGCTTTCCTGATTTCTCTTTCTGCTAGTTCGTCAGTAGTGTACAGGAGTGCCACAGATTTCTGTGTGTTAATTTTGTATCCTGCAACTTTGCTGAATTCAGATATTTGTTCTAGTAGTTTTGGAGTGGAGTCTTTAGGGATTTTTATGTACAATATCATGTCATCTGTAAATAATGACAGTTTGACTTCTTCTTTACCAATCTGGATTCCTTGTATTTCTTTGTTTTGTCAGATTGCCATCGCTAGGACCTCCAGTACTATGTTGAATAACAGTGGGCAGAGTGGGCATCCTTGTCTTATTCCTGATCTTAGAGGAAAAGCTCTCAGCTTCTTACTGTTAAGTATGATGTTGGCTGTGGGTTTGTCATATATGGCCTTTATTATGTTGAGGTACTTGCCCTATATACTCATTTTGTTGTGATTTTTTATCATGAATCGATGTTGAATTTTGTCAAATGCTTTTTCAGCATCTATGGAGATGATCATGTGGTTTTTGTCTTTCTTTTTGTCGATGTAGTGGATAATGTTGATGGATTGTGAATGTTGTACCATCCTTGCATCCCTGAGATGAATCTCACTTGATCAAGGTATATGATCCTCTTGATGTATTTGTGAATTCAGTTTGCTAATATTTTGCAGAGTATTTTTGCATCTATATTCATCAGGGATATTGGTGTGTAATTTTCTTTCTTTTTTGGTGTGGTCTATGCCTAGTTTTGGTATTAGAGTGATGCTGGCTTCATAGAATGAGTTTGGAAGTATTCCCTCCTCTTCTATTTTTTGGAAAACTTTAAGAAGAATGGGTATTATATCTTCTCTATATGTCTGATAAAATTTGTGGTGAATCCATCTGGCCCAGGGGTTTTGTTCTTGGGTAGTTTTTTGATTACCGATACAATTTCGTTGCTGCTAGTTGGTCTGTTTAGATTTTCTGTTCCTTCCTTGATCCATCTTGGAAGGTTGTATTTTTCCAGGGAGTTGTCTGTTTCTTCAAGGATTTCCATCTTGTTAGCATATAGATTTTCATAGTATTCTCTAATAATTCTTTGTATTTCTGTGGGGTCTGTCATGATTTTTCCTTTCTCATTTCTGATTCTGTTGATGTGTGTAAATTCTCTTTTTCTCTTAATAAGTCTGGCTAGGGGTTTATCTATTTTGTTTATTTTCTCAAAGAACCAGCTCTAGCTTTCCTTGATTTTTTCTATTGTTTTATTCTTCTCAGTTTTGTTTATTTCTTCTCTGATTTTTATCATGTGTCTCCTTGTGCTGACTTTGGGCCTCATTTGTTCTTCTTTCTCTAGTTTCAGTAATTGTGACTTTAGACTATTCATTTGGGATTGTTCTTCTTTCTTTAAATAGGCCTGGATTGCTATATACTTTCCTCTTATAACTGCCTTCACTGCATCCCACTGATGTTTGGACTTTGTGCTGTTGTCATTTTCTCCATATATTTGATCTCTATTTTAATTTGCTCATTTATCCCTTGATTATTTAGGAGCATGTTGTTAAGCCTCCATGTGTTTGTGAGCCTTTTTGCTTTCTTTGTATAATTTATTTCTAGTTTTATACCTTTGTGGTCCGAGAAGTTAGTTGGCAGAACTTCAATCTTTTTTAATTTACTGAGGCTCTTTTTGTGGTCTATTCTGGAAGATGTTCCATGTGCACTTGAGAAGAATGTGTATCCTGCTGCTTTTGGGTGTAGAGTTCTGTAGATGTCTGTTAGGTCCATCTCTTCTAGTGTGTTATTCAGTAACTCTGTGTCCTTACTTACTTTCTGTCTGGTTAATCTGTCCTTTGGAGTGAGTAGTGTGTTGAAGTTTCCTAGAATGAATGCATTGCATTCTACTTCTTCTTTAATTCTGTTAGTATTTCTTTCACATATGTAGGTGCTACTGTATTGGGTGCATAATTATCATTATGTAATGTCCTAATTTATTTTTTGTTACTTTCTTTGTTTTGAAGTCTATTCTGTCTGATATAAGTACTGAAACACTGGATTTCTTCTCCCTATTGTTTTCAATGAAATATCTTTTTCCATCCCTTGACTTTCAGTCTGTGCATGCCTTTGGCTTTCAGGTGAGTCTCTTGTAAGCAGCATATAGATGGGTCTTTCTTTTTTATCCATTCTATTACTCTGTGTCTTTTGATTGGTGCACTCAGTTCATTCACATTTAGGGTGATTATTGAAAGATATGTACTTATTGCCATTTCAGGCTTTAGATTTGTGGTTACCAAAGGTTCAATGTTAGCTTCTTTACTATGTAACCGTCTAACTTAACTCACTTAAGCTATTATAAACACAGTCTGATGGTTCTTTATTTTTCTCCCTTCTTAATCTTCCTCCTCCATTCATTATGTGTTAGGTGTTTTATTATGTACTCTTTTGTGTTTCCTTTGACTGCTTTTGCGAATACTTGATTTTATTTTTTCGCCATTAGTTAGTATTTGGTTGGTCTGCTTTCTTTGCTGTGATTTTATTTTCTCTGGTGACATCTGTTTAGCCTTAGGAGTGCTCCCATCTGGAGCAGTCCCTTTAAAATACCCTGTAGAGGTGGTTTGTGGGAGGCAAATTCCCTCAACTTTTGCTTGTCTGGGAATTGTTTAATCCCTCCTTCATATTTAAATGATAATCATGCTGGATATATTATTCTTGGTTCAAGGCTCTTCTGTTTCATTGCATTAAATATATCATGCCATTATCTTCTGGTCTGTAAGGTTTCTGCTGAGAACTCTATGATAGCCTGATGGGTTTTCCTTTGTAGGTGACCTATTTTCTCTCTCTGGTTTCCTTTAATACTCTATCCTTGTCTTCAGTCTTTTCCATTTTAATTATTATATGTGTTGGTGTTGTCCTCCTTGTGTCCCTTGTGTTGGGAGATCTGTGGGCTTTCATGGCCTGAGAAACTATTTCCTTCACCAGTTTGGGGAAGTTTTCAGCAATTATTTCTTCAAAGACACTTTCTATCCCTTTTTCTCTCTTTTCTTCTTCTGGTACACCTATAATGCAAATATTGTTCCATTTGTATTGATCACACAGTTCTCTTCATATTCTTTCATTCCTGGAGATCCTTTTATCTCTCTCTGCCTCAGCTTCTCTGTATTCTTGTTCTCTTATTTCTATTCCATTAATTCTCTCTTTCACCTCATCCAGTCTGCTCTTAAGTCCTTCCAGAGATTGTTTTATTTCTGTATTCTCTCTCTTAACTTTATCCTTAGCTCTTGCATATTTCTCTGCAGGTCCATTAGCATGGTTATGACCTTTATTTTGAATTGTTTTTCAGGAAGACTTGTTATATCTGTCTCCCCAGGCCCTCCTCTCTCAGGGGTTGTCTGGGTGATTCTGGACTGGACCAAATTCTTCTGCCTTTCCATGGTGATAAAGGTAGTTGTAGGTAGGTAGCACTTGTATTAGCTTGGAGAACAAACTCCCTTCTTGCTTGCTGGTCAGCCATCCCCTCTCCACTGCCTGTGTTGGTTCTCTGCACATGAGGAGCAGCCCTCAGGGCAGCCCAGAGCCCTGCAGGCAGAGGCAGGGGTGCCAGGTTTGCTCTCCTGAGAGAACAGCACCACTTTGTGCCCTGTCTAGGCTTCCTCTGCCTGTGCCAGGCAGCTGCTTGCTGGCAGCAGCCCCAGGACTGGCTGGGGTGTCTACGTGCTGGAAGGAGACTCTGGGTGGCTGCTGTGGGCATGGCTACTCTCAGGCTGCTTGGGCGCTGTAGCAGGGCTGTGCCAGAGGGGGAATGAACAACAGGCTGCTTATCACCATGAGGTGCTTCAGAGTTGCACTGCCTCTCAGGGGGTTAGGGCGCCTGGGGTTCCTCAGGATTCCCAGCCTGCTGGGCTGAGTGTGCCAGGACTCTTCCATTCAGCTGTGAGGCCCCTGTCCTGTTAAGACTTTCAAAAAGCATTTGTTTTTCTTTTGTTCCAGGGAAGCCATCTGCAGGAGTCCACTCGCAGATTTTATTTTTCCATTTCCCCAATATCCAGCACACCATGCAATTTCATGGTGTGAATTACTAGGGCTGGTTATTTAGCAGTCCTGGGCCTCCACTCCCTCCCTGCTCCAACTCCTCTCCTCCCACCAGTGTGCTGGGGTAGGGAGAGTGCTCAGGTCTCACCGGGCTGTGGCTTGTATCTTACCCCATTCATGAGATGCCAAGTTCTTGCAGATGTAGATGTAGCCTGGCTGTTGTACTGTATCCTCTGGTCTCTCTTTTAGGAATAGTTGCATTTGTTGTATTTTCAAAAATATATATGATTTGGGGAGGATATTTCCACTGCCCTACTCATGCCACCATCTTGGCTCTATATCATTATAGCATTATTTTGAGCCATAAATAATAATTCTCTAGTTCCCTTGTAATAAAACATATCTTATAGACTAATCACTTGGGTTAAATGAGTTTCCTGTGAAATTATATTCCATATTATATCATACTCTTTGTTATAGAAAAAAAGTTTATAAACTAAGCAATGTAAATGACATGTCCTAGACTTAGTATTTTGTTGACAGAAACTAGTAGGTTATGGCTTCCAACCCTCAGTTCTATATTTTATAGGAGAGTATAATCAACTATCATCTTATTAGTACATGATGTAATTAGGTGAGTTAAATAGATAGCAGCAGATTAATTAGTAACCTACTTATATGTGTATATCTGTGTATGTTCTCAGTTGGATTTCCTAGAAACAGAGTTTGCCTGTAGAAGGTTTTCTGGAAAAACTCTTTGGAGAGAAATCCATAGATAAATGGGGATTCAAAGATTGGGCAGAGGGAAAAAGTGACCTACAATTTGGTTTAAAGTAAGGTCTTGGCTGATTCTTCAGGAAACTCCAGTGGGCCTTTGAAATTATGACATGTTAAAGCAAAGGAGCTAGGCTTTTTTATCTCTATGTCAGACAATCATTAACCACTTCCCCCATCCTAGGAGGCAGTTTACTGAGCAGGAGCATAATTGCCATGAGAAACACAGGTACTGGTCATCAGACAATGAAATTCCTACCACCAGAGCATCACTCTGCATTGCCCAACTCTACCTGCTTTTATAATATGTTTGACACATCTGGGGGAAAGCTTCTCAAGGATTCTTCTTGGTCTTTTTTCCTGGAAAAACTTAAAAAAGTAAGGTTGTATGCTGAATAAGAGGTTGTAATGATGCTCATTATTTCCTCCTCCATCATCTGTACAAGATTCTTCTTGCTTTCAGCCACCTCCTCCCCCAGTCTGGTGGGGAGACTTAGACCCTCATCCCTCATTAGTGGTTACCCTAGAGTTTTCTATATACATGGACAACTGATACAAATACACTTTCAAATAACATAATTTTGCTTCATGGATAATGAAAGCAACTCATAATAAAATGTTCCCAATTTTCCCTCTCATCTCTTGTATTTTGACTGTCATTCATTTCATTTATATTATAATTTTATGTACACATATAAATATGACATAAATAGTATATGTAATGGAATACATTGTTGTTACTATTACTTTAAGCAAACTTATCTAATAGATCAACCAGGAATACAGGGATACCTCATTTTATTGCACTTCACATTATTGTTCTGCAGATACTCTAGGTTTGTGGCAACCTTGCATCAAGTAAGTATATCTGCATCATTTTCCCAACAGCATTTTCTCCCATTATATCACTATATCACATTTTGGTAATTCCTACAACACTACAAATATTTTCATTATATTTGTTATGGTGATATATTTTTCAGTGATGATGACTTGGAGAAAGTTCAAATAATGGTTAAATTTTTTAGCAATGCAATATTTTTTAATTATTTAGGTATATATTTTTTTAGGCATGATGCTATTCAACATTTAATAGACTAAAGTATAGTATATGCACAGGGAAACCTAAAATTTATTTGAGTCACCTTGTTGCTATATTTGTTTTATTGCAGTGATCTGGAACCAAACCTACAACATTTCTGAGGTATGCCATAAGAAAAATAAGTTACTTTCACCTTCACTTGTTCCTTCTTTGATGCTCTTTCTTATTTTACATAAAGATGAGTTTCTTCATTTTCCTTCCCTTTAAGGAACTTCTTTTCTCTAATTTATTTATTTTTATTTTTTTGAAGAACATTATGTTTACTAGGCTCTCCCCTACCCCAAGTCCCCCCCACAATCTCCATTTCAGTCACTGTCCATCAGCATAGCAAGATGCTGTAGAATCACTTTTTGTCTTCTCTGTGTTGCAAAGCCCTCCACTTTCCCCCACCCTTAACATTATACATGCTAATCATAATACCCCCTTTCTTCTTCCCCACCCTTACCCATCCCTACACTCCCATTCTCCCCAGTCTCTTTCCCTTTGGTAATTGTTAGTCCATTCTTGGGTTCTGTGATTCTGCTGCTGTTTTGTTCCTTCAGTTTTTCTTTATTCTTATACTCCACAGATGAGTGAAATCATTTAGTATTTCTCTTTCTCTGCTTGGCTTATTTCACTGAGCATAATACCCACTAGCTCCATCCATGTTGTTGCAAATGGTAGGATTTGTTTTCTTCTTATGGCTGAATAATGTTCCATTGTGTATATGTACCACATCTTCTTTATCCATTCATCTACTGTAGGTTGCTTCCATTTCTTGGCTATTGTAAATAGTGCTGCAATAAACAAAGGGTGCATCTGTCTTTTTCAAACTGGAGTGCTGCATCTTTATGGTAAATTCCTAGAAGTGGAATTCCTGGGTCAAATGGTAAGTCTATTTTGAGCATTTTGAGGAACCTCCATATCGCTTTCCACAATGGTTGAACTAATTTACATTCCCACCATCCATGTAGGAGGGTTCCCCTTTCTCCACAACCTTGCCAACATTTGTTGTTGTTTATCTTTTGGATAGTGGCCATCCTTACTGGTGTGAGGTGATATCTCATTGTGGTTTTAATTTGCATTTCTCTGATAACTATCTATGTGGAGCATCTTTTCATGTGTCTGTTGGCCATCTGAATTTCTTCTTCGGAGAACTGTCTGTTCAGCTCCTCTGCCCATTTTTTAATTGGATTATTTGCTTTTTGTTTGTTGAGGTACATGAGCTCTTTATATATTTTGGATGTCAAGCCTTTATCGGATCTGTCATTTACGAATATATTCTCCCATAATGTAGGGTACCTTTTTGTCCTATTGATGGTGTCCTTTGCTGTACAGAAGCTTTTCAGCTTGATATAGTCCCACTTGTTCATTTTTGCTTTTGTTTTCCTTGCCCAGGGAGATATATTCATGAAGAAGTCGCTAATGTTCACATCCAAGAGATTTTTGCCTATATTTTTTTCTAAGATTTTTATGGTTTCATGACTTACATTCAGGTCTTTGATCCATTTTGAATTTACTTATGTGTATGGGGTTAGACAGTGATCCAGTTTCATTCTCTTACATGTAGCTATCCAGTTCTGTCAGCACCATCTGTTGAAGAGACTGTCATTTCCCCCATTGTATGTCCATGGCTCCTTTATCGAATATTAATTGACCATATATGTTTGGGTTAATGTCTGGAGTCTCTAATCTGTTCCACTGGTCTGTGGCTCTGTTCTTGTGCCAGTACCAAATTGTCTTGATTACCATGGCTTCGTAGTAGAGCTTGAAGTTGGGGAGTGAGATCCCCACCACTTTATTCTTCTTTCTCAGGATTGCTTTGGCTATTTGCGGTCTTTGGTGTTTCCATATGAATGTTTGAACTATTTGTTCCAGTTCGTTGAAGAATGTTGTTGGCAATTTGATAGGGATTGCATCAAACCTGTATATTGCTTTGGGCAGGATGGCCATTTTGATGATATTAATTCTTCGTAGTCAAGAGCATGGGATGAGTTTCCATTTGTTAGTGTTCTATTTAACTTCTCTTAAGAGTGTCTTATAATTTTCAGGATATAGGTCTTTCACTTCTTTGGTTAGGTTTATTCCTAGGTATTTTATTTTTTTTGATGCTGTTATGAAAGGAATTGTTTTCCTGATTTCTCTTTCTAATTAGTTCATTTTTAGTGTATAGGAAAGCTACAGATTTCTGTGTATTTTGTATCTTGCAACTTTGCTGTATTCCAATATCAGTTCTAGTAGTTTTGGAGTGGAGTCTTTAGAGTTTTTTATGTACAATATGTCATCAGCAAATAGTGACAGTTTAACTTCTGCTTTACCAATCTGGATTCCTTGTATTTCTTTGTTTTGTCTGATTGCCATGGCTAGGACCTCCAGTACTATGTAAAATAACAGTGGGGAGAGTGGGCATCCCTGTCTTGTACTCGATCTCAGAGGAAAAGCTTTCAGCTTCTCTCTGTTCCGTATGATGTTGGCTGTGGGTTTATTGTATATGGCCTTTATTATGTTGAGGAACTTGCCTTTTATACCCATTTTGCTGAGAGTTTTTATCATGAGTGAATGTTGAATTTTGTCAAATGCTTTTTCAGCATCTATGGAGATGATCATGTGGTTTTTGTCTTTCTTTTTGTTGATGTGGTGGATGATGTTGAAGGATTTTCGAATGTTGTACCATCCTTGCATCCCTGAGATGAATCTCACTTGTTCGTGGTGTATGATCCTTTTGGTATATTTTTGAATTCGTTTTGCTAATATTTTATTGAGTATTTTTGCATCTATGTTCATCAGAGATATTGGTCTGTAATTTTCTTTTTTGTTGGGGTCTTGTTAGCTTCATAGAATGAGTTTGGGAGTATTCCCTCCTCTTCTATTTTTTGGAAAACTTTAAGGAGAATGGGTATTATGTCTTCTCTGTATGTTTGATAAAATTCCGAGGCAAATCCATGTGACCCAGGGGTTTTTTTCTTGGGTACTTTTTTGATTACCCCTTCAATTTCTTTGCTGGTAATTGATTTGTTTAGATTTTGTGTTTCTTCCTTGGTGAGTCTTGGAAGGTTGTATTTTTCTAGGAAGTTGTCCATTTCTTCTAGGTTTTCCCTTATATGCTTGTTAGCATATAAGTTTTCATAGTAGTTTCTAATAATTCTTTGGATTTCTGTTGGGTCCGTCGTGATGTTTCCTTTCTCATATCAGATTCTGCTGATGTGTGTTGATTCTCTTTTTCTCTTAATGAGTCTGGCTAGAGGCTTGTCTATTTGTTTATTTTCTCAAAGAACCAGCTCTTGGTTTCATTGATTTTTTCTATTGTTTTATTTTTCTCAATTTTGTTTATATCTTCTCTGGTCTTTATTATGTCCCTCCTTCACTGACTTTAGGCCTCATTTGTTCCCCTTTTTCCAATTTTGATAACTGTGACGTTAGACTATTCATTTGGGTTTGTTCTTCCTTTTCCCATAGAAGTTGGGGCTTTGTGCTGTTGCTGTCAGTTATTTCCATATATTGCTGAATCTCCATTTTAATTTGGTCATTGATCTATTGACTATTTAGGAGCGTGTTGTTAAGCCTCAATGTGTTTGTGAGCCTTTTTGCTTTTTTGGTACAATTTATTTCTAGTCAAATACCTTTGTGGTCTGAAAAGTTGGTTGGTAGGATTTCAATCTTTTGGAATGTACTGAGGCTCTTTTTGTGGCCTAGTATGTGGTCTATTCTGGAGAATGTTCCATGTGCTCTTGAGAAGAATGTGTATACTGTTGCTTTTGGGTGTAGAGTTCTATAGATGTCTATTAGGTCCATCTGTTCTAATGTGTTGTTCAGTGCCTCTGTGTCTTTACTTATTTTCTGTCTGGTGGATCTGTCTTTTGTAATGAATGGTGTGTTGAAGACTCCAAAAATGAATGCATTGCATTCTATTTCCTCCTTTCATTCTGTTAGTATTTGTTTCATATATTCTGGTGCTCCTGTGTTCAGTGCATATATATTTATAATGGTTATATCCTCTTGTTGGACTGACCCCTTTATCATTATGTAATGTCCTTCTTTATCTCTTGTTACTTTCTTTGTTTTGAAGTCTATTTTGTCTGATACTAGTACTGCAACTCCTGCTTTTTTCTCCCTATTGTTTGCATGAAATATGTTTTTTCATCCCTTGACTTCAAGTCTGTACATGTCTTTGGATTTGAGGTGAGTCTCTTGTAAGCAGCATATAGATGGGTCTTTTTTTTTATCCATTCAGTGATTCTATGTCTTTTGATTGGTGCATTCAGTCCATTTACATTTAGGGTGATTATCAATAGGTATGTACTTATGGCCACTTCAGGCTTTAGATTCGTGGTTACCAAAGGTTCCAGGTTACTTTCTTTACTTTCTATATTTCTAACTTAACTCACTTAGTATGCTGTTACAAACACAATATAAAGGTTCTTTTCTATTTCTCCTCCTTTTTCTTCCTCCTTCATTCTTTATATATTATGTATCAGATTCTATACTTTTTCTCTATCCCTTGATTGGCTTTGGGGATAGTCAATTTAATTTTGCATTTGCCTCGCAATCAACTGCACCACCCTCCCTACCATAATTTTCCTACCTCTGGTAAGAGCTATCCACCCCTAGGAACACTTCCATCTATAGAAGTCCCTCTAAAATAGACTGCAGAGATAGTTTGTGGAAGGTAAATTCTCTCAGCTTTTGCTTATCTGGAAATTGTTTAATCCCTCCTTCAAATTTAAATGGTAATCTCTCCAGATAAAGTAATCTTGGTTCCAGTCCCTTCTGCTTTATGGCATTAAATACATCATGCCCCTCCCTTCTGGCCTGTAAGGTTTGTGCTGAGAAGTCTGTTGTTAGTCTGTTGGGCTTTCCTTTGTATGTGATCTTATTTCTGCCTCTGGCTGCTTTTAACAGTCTGTCCTTTTCCTTGAGCTTTCCCATTTTAATTACTATGTGTCTTGGTGTTGTCTTACTTGGGTCCCTGTGTAGGGGGATCTGTGGATCTCCATGGCCTGAGAGACTATCTCCTTCCCAAGATTGGGGAAGTTTTCAGCAACTACTTCCTCAAAGACACTTTCAATACCTTTCTCTCTCTTCTTCTTCTGGTATCCTTATAATGCGAATGTTGTTCCACTTGGATTCGTTACACAGTTCTCTCAATATTCTTTCATTTTTAGAGATCCTTTTTTCTCTCTGTGCCTCAGCTTCTTTCTATTAATCTTCTCTAGTTTCTATTTCATTTATTGTCTCCTCCACCGTATCCAACCTGTGTTTAATACCCTCCATTGTGTTCTTTGATGATTGCGTCTCTGACCTGAATTCATTCCTGAGATCTTGGATGTCTTTCTGTACCTCTATTAGGATGTTGATTATTTTTATTTTGAACTCCCTTTCAGGAAGAGTCATGAGGTCCATATCATTTAAATCTTTCTCAGGAGTTGTATTAACTATTTTACTCTGGACAAGGTTCCTTTGGTGTTTCATGTTTGTATATGCCACCATCTAGTGTCCAGAAGCTCTATACTGAAGCTGCTGAGCCCCTGAAGCAATGTCGGGGTCGCAGGGGAGCAGTACTGGTGCCTGGGGGGAGGAAAAAGCTTTTCCCACCTCCTGGCTCCTGTGCCTGTCTCCACTGCCTGAGCCAGTGGACTGGGCACACAGGTATATGTTTTTGTCCCAGAGCAGCCAGATATAGATCCCTCCTTTCCACAAGCAGCTGGAATCCCAGTCTCCCCTGGAACTCTGCCTGTATTAACTTTCCATGTGAGTCTCATGAAAGCTCCATGAAATGTAGGTTTGTGCTCCCAGAGCAGATCTCTGGAGCTAGGTATTCAGCAGTCCCAAGCCTTCCACTCCCTCCCTGCTCCATTTGTCCTCCTCCCGCCGGTGAGCTGTGGTGGGGGAGGGGCTCGGGTTCTGCAGAGCCACAGCTCTGGTAGTTACCCCGTTTGCTGAGGTCTGCTCTTTTCTCCAGGTATGTGCAGTCTGACGCCGTCCTCTTTCATGTTGCTCTCTCAGGATTAGTTGTACCAATTAAATTTTCTAATTGTATCCAGTTTTAGGAGGAAGCCTCTGTCTCTCCTCTCATGCCACCATCTTTAATCCATTGGAACTTCTTTTAACATTTCCTGCAAGGCACGTCCATTGGCAAAAAAAGTCCTTCAGTTTTTGACTGAGAAAAATCTTTATTTCTTCTTTACTTTTGAAGGTTTATTTTATAGGGTATAAAATTCTAGTTTGGTGGGGTTTTTTCTCTCAACACTTTAAATGTTTTACGAAACTCTATTCTTGATGTCATGGTTTCTGAGGAAATGTCAGATGTAATTCTTATCTTTTCTTCTCTAAAACTAAGTTGTTTTTCTCCACCTGTTTTCTTCAAGATGTTTTATTTTTAATTTTCTGCAGTTTGAATATCATATGCCTAGATGTATTGTTTTGTTTCATTTGACATTTATACTGCTAAGGATTCTCTAATTTTTCTGAATCTGTGGTGTCTAATTTGGAGAAATTCTTAGTCATTATTGTTTCAAGTACTTTTTTGTTCTTTGTTTTTTTCTTCTTCTGACATTCCCATTATGTTCCACTTTTGCGGTTATCCTGGAGTTATTGATTTCTGAGGTTGTTCAGTTTTTCACTTTTTTTTAGGAGGCAGTGACAACTTCTAAGTGCCTCACATTCTGGACCAGAACCATAATACCTGTTTTGAATTTATCTTGCCTGTAAGGATTCAGTTCTCTTAATCACCTCCTTTGTTTTCTTAGCATGGGTCTTTCTACTCTGGCTGCCACTCCAACCTTGCCATTAGTTATAATAGTTTTGCCAAACCTTACTTCTGATAGTTAAGCACCAACATGTGAATTCTGTTATTTCATTCCCTTTGCACTCAGGGTACATTGCTTCCCATCAGCCCTGGTTTCCAGTAGAAAACCACTTTTGAGCATCTCAGTGATACTTTTGCCTCTCTCACTAACACATTTATTATCATTTTGATAAATGGAGTATCCTCTTGTCTCTCCAGTGAAAAGAATCAGCTGGTGGCATTTCTGGATTTGCTGTGTTCTGGCATGCACAATTCTCTTTATATTTTGAGTCTTTTATTTATACTCACTTTGGAAGTTGTGCAATTTCACTTAGTAGTTTTACTTTTGGTGAATATTCCTTTTTCCTATTTTTCCACAATCCATCTTGGCAGTGTATTGGCAATCTGCTGGGTTCTCCCCATGGTGATACATCCTGTGTCATGGGAAAGTGCTCCAAAAGCCATGAATTCTGATTTATTCAATGTTATGTTTTGCATCACATTATCTACCATTCTCAGAATCCAGTTCCAGGCATGTCCACCAGTTTCCAGTTTATAATGAACAGGATTATGCAACTCTTTGGATAGTCCCCATCCTTCCTCACCAGGTAAGAATACTGCCAATAAGGCAATGCAAGAATTTGTTGCTTGCCATTGTTCTTGTTGTCAGGAGAGGCAGGGAGGGTACATCTTAATATAGGAACAATAATTGTCTTGTAAGGTGTCTGCCTCACCTGAAATTTCTATATGATCTACAACCAAGGGCAGAGAAAGGCTCACTTTTAATAAACACGAGTAAGCCACTTAATGCAGACCCAGCAGGTTTTGGGGGATGTGAGTATTCAGGGATATGAGCCAATCTACCCAGGTATTTCAATCTCAAATCTCAGAATCTCACTAATTCCCTGTTTGGACCCTCACATTGGCATATGAAGCCTGGCAGGACTAAAACTTTCTCTGAAGTGTTACTGCTTTTAGAATTAAATCCGAAACCTGATTCTCTACTGTTTGTCTTCTAGCTATAGGGCAATTATATCAAGGGAATCACTTAACTTTCATTTTTTTCCTGAATTATAGTTAACCCCCTTAAGTCTGATATTATTGATTTTAACAAATCAGTGGTGCTTAGCAACAGCTATAAAATTCCAAAATCCTTAACTATCATTTCCCTTACACTGGATATATTTCACCAGCGAATCCATCTCCTTTCAGTTTCCTTCCCAGTTCACAACACTTAGAGCTTAGAGTTAGACTGCTACTTCATAGCAGTAATTATCCATGAACCAGCTCCACAAGTGACAAGGTACTTACTGTCAGGGAGTCAGTTGCAAAATCACATTTAGAGTCTGTTTTCTAGGAACACTCCTGGCATCAGGGAAGAGAATATGAGACAGCAAGTCCAGTGTTGCAGCAAAAACTATATTGTGCCATTTGGATCTTCCCTTCAGGACTAAGGAGCTCATTCTCCCATTTGCTGAGAGGTACCTGCTGGCAGTTCCAAGGGGAATCCCCTCTGAGGATGTTACCTTTCTTGAAAAACAAAAAGATATCTTACCCAGAATTTTTGGCTCTTGTCACAAGCAGCCCTCACACAATGACTGCTCCATGGGGAGGGACAAAGGCCCAGATCCCTTGATTCAATTAATAGCAGCTTTGAGTGTCTACCTGCTCTGAACTGCCTATGGGATTCAACTTCTCCATTATTACTCCCTTATATATAGTTTCTCACAATGCTCAGGTATATTTTTGCAGCATATATCTGCTTCCCCTGGATCCAGACTTAAGACATACAGTAAATTTATTGGGAAATACTCTGAAGAAATATAACTATAAGGAGATAAGGGCAGAAGATTGGACAAATGAAAAAGCAGATCTAATCTTTATTTGACCTATCTGAAATGTGGCTTTAGTTACTCCTCTGGGAATCTAAAAGCTGTAGCTAGAATTTTCCTCAAAGGTTATAAGGGGCTGGGTCAGTCATTGGCCATAACCTATCACTTAGGAAAGGTCATAAACTTGAGTGAGGCAGTGCCTGAATTTGAGAACACTTTCCAATGACCATCAGGAACAAATAACTCCAAAAACTGGAGGATGAGTCCATTGTCGTCAAATGGGATTTTGGAGGAGTGCCACAGTATTCACTACAGTGTATAAATACGTGTTTTACTATTTCTACATTAGCTAACAAAACATTAAAATGTAAATAAAATATCAGTGATTATAAGTATAACAGTATCCATCTCTCTGCCCTTAAGATTTATAAACATTAGCATGCACCCCATTGTAGTATTTGTGAAAAATCCAGTCATCACATCAATACTTCTTGGGAAAGGGTGGGGCATGTTCTCTTTGTTAATTATGTTTCTCATCTGATTTCTGAGTCATCTCACCACACCATATGTATGTGCTAATTTTATGTGTCAACTTGTCTTGAAGTAGGGGCAAGAATTGTCTTGTAAGGTACTTGCCTCACTTGAGGCTTCTATGATCTATAAGCAAGAGCAGGGATAGACTCACTTTTAATAAGGGTAAGTGAGCCACTTAGGGGAATTTAGGCAGCCAGAGATATTTCTCCATAGAACCCTAACATCCCACACCAAAGCAAATCATGTGTCCCTATTCAATACTACATCAACTGAAAGGTAGAGCTGAAAATTTTCCTTGATTTTCACATGTATACACACACCCAAACTCACATTCATACAGTCTTTGTATAAGTAGCATATTTTCCTAAAAGTTCAAGAAGAAATTTAGTGTATTTCTCTTGCAACATAAATAATTTAAAATAGAATATAAAAATTTTCTCTAAAATATTTCATACATAATATATTATTCAATCAGAAAAAATAGGAATTGGCCATTTTTTTAAAAAAAGACAGTAGAAAAAGACCTACAGGCCATTTATTTTTTGTCATTATCTGTGATTAATAGGTCAATAAATTAAATGACAAGAACAAGAACTTCATCAGAGAACAAGAAATTATAAAAGTGAATCCAATGGGAATTTCACAATTAGTAAATATAGTAACAAAAATTATCCAATAAGTAGTTTTAATATCAGAGTAGATACAACTGGAAAGAAAACTTATAAATTGAAATACAGGTCAGAAGAAATTTCTGAATTAATAGCACTGAGAGGCAAATGGATGGAAAAGGTAAAAAAAGAAAATATGGAATCTAAAAGACTGTAAAATATTCAACATACACATAATTTGAGTCTGAGGTGAAAAGAGGGAAACAAGAGTAGTAGTAATATTTGAGTAGATAATGTTAAAAACTGATGAAGACAATAAGCTACAGATTCAGAAGCACAAAGAATCTTAAGCAGGATATTTACGGGAAAATATATACCTAGACAAGAATTGTAAAACTGTTCAGCAGCAAAAAATAATGAATAATAACTTTTTGAAAGTAGCTAGAGGAATAAAGATATTTTAACTTCAAAAAGCAGTAATATGCCTAATAGATGACTTCTTAACAAAAGCCAGAATTTAAGTGCTAAAAGACTAAAAAGGTGGGGGTGGGGGAGAGATGGCAGCATAAAAAGTAAGGCAGAAATCTCCTCCAAAAACCACATATTATATGAAAATATAGCAAATACAACTAATCCCAAAAAAGTGACCAGAGAAAAGATTACAACATATAGCTTTGATCTGGGGAAAAGAGAAGACCTCATAGAAAATGGTAAAGTAGCAAAGCTACAATCTGGTGGGACCCAAGTAATCCCCCTAGCCACAGCTCACAGAGGTAGGAAGAGAAACAGAGTGGGGGTGAGTAGAATCCAAGGAATGCTAAGCACCCACTCCTGGAGGTCTGTTCCAGGGGCAAAAACCCACACTCCATGGTGATCTGGAGATTAGAGGGGTTGGAGAGCAAAGAAAGACAGGTGAAATACTTGGAGAGACTGAGAACTCATCTGCTTGTGGAGAACAGGTACTCATAACTGGCTATTCTGGGACAGAAGAAAGGTGGGCACTTTTAAAGACTTCCCAACAGTGAGAGGGTTGCTAAAGGGACAAGGATTACACACAGCTTGCTGCTCAGGAGAAAGGAAAGGTGGACAAAATCATCACTGTACACCCATCCCAGCAGGTTGGGGACTTACTGGAGTTTCAGGTGCTCTACCCCCTGGATGACAGTGCAGTCCTGAAGATCCCCACTGCAATACACAGCCTGCCACTCCTTCCTCCTGGCTTGCAAACCTGCTGCCCCCACCATCACACAAGGACAGCCATAGGGCAGCCATGCCTATGGCAACTGCAGGGGGAAAATGCAGAGACTGCTTCCTGCATGCTTCGACTGAAGGCCCTGGCAGTGGAGGCAGGCACTGCTGCTGGGAAGGAGAAAAGAGCTCTGTCATCCTGGTTGGCACCTGCACTGCTCACCTGCGACCTCCCCCCACCATCGCTCCATGGGCTGGGCAGCTCCAGAGTGTAGAGCTCCTAGAGACTAGAGGGTACTGCTTGCACAAAGTTATTATTCCATATTATTCAGCAGGAGTATGAAGCAGCAAAAGGAATTTATTCAATCCAAAATCCCTCAAACACCAGAAAGAGTGCTCAGTGAAACTGAAATCACCAATCTTCTTGGTAAAGATTTCAAAATAAAAATCACAAAACATGCTCATGGAGATCCAGAAAAATATTCAAGATCTCTGGGACATTTCAAGAAAGAGATAGAAACTATGAGAAATACAGTGTCTGAAATGAAACATACAATAGAGGATTCACAAGAAGAGTAGAAGAGGTAGGGGAGATGGCAAATGGAACAGATATTAGAGAACAGGAATACAAAGAAGCTGAGGCACAGAGAGAAAAAAGGACCTTTAGGAATGAATGAATAATAAGACAACACTGTGACCAAACCAAATGTAACAATATATGCATTATAGGGGTAGCAGAAGAAGAGTAGAGAGAAAAATGGATAGAAAGTGTCTTTGAGGAAATAATTGCTGAAAACTTCCCCAGTCTTAGGAAGTAAATAGTCTCTGAGGAGGTCATAGACAGGCGCAGATATCCCACAACACAATGGACCCAATGAAAACAGCACCAAGACACATAATGATTAAAATGGCAAAGATCAAGGACAAGGAGAAAGTATTAAAAACAGCCAGAGAGAGAAAAAATATCACATAAAATGGAAAACACAACAAGCTATCAGCAGACTTCTCAGCAGAAACATTACAAGCCAGAGAGAGTGGCATGATATATCTAATGCAATGTAACAGAAGCACCTCAAACCAAGAATACTGTACAGGGAAGATTATCATTTATATTTGAAGCAGGGATTAAACAATTTCCAGATAAGCAAAAACTGAGGGAATTTACCTCCAACAAACCATCTATACAGTGTATTTTAAAGGGACTGCTCTAGATGGAAGCATTCCTAGAACTAAACAGCTGTCAACATAGAAAATAAAGACACAGTATAGGAATTAGACCAGTTAATTACTAAGCAAATGAAAAATTAAAGCAGCTACTGAAAAAGTCATTCAATGGATACACAAACACTACAGAACACATAACATATAAAGAGTGGAGGAGGAAGAAAAAGGAAGAAAAAAAAGAACCCTCAGATTGTGTCTGAAATAGCATAACAAGCTAGTTAAGTTAGACTGTTATATAGTAAAGAAGCTGCCCTTGAATCTTTGGGAACCATGAGTCAAAAGCCTGCGATGACAATAAGTACATATCTATTGATAATGAACCTAAATCTAAATGGACTGAATACACCAATCAAAATCATTCTGAGTTACAGAAGGGATAAAAAAGCAAGACCCATCTGCATGCTGCCTTAAAAAGACTCACTTAAAACCCAAAGACATACAAAGACTCAAAGTGAAGAGATGGAAGAAGGTATTTCATGCAAATAACCAGGAGAAAAAATTAGGCATTGCAGTATTGTATCAGACAAATTAGGCTTCAAAACAAAAAAGTAACAAGAAACAAAGTAGAACATATACAATTATAAAGGGGTCAGTCCAACAAGAGAATATAACCATTATAAATAAGTAGGCACCCAACATAGAAGCACCCAAATATGTGAGACAAACACTATCAGAATTAAAGGAGGAATAGAATGCAATGCATTCATTTTAAGAGACTTTAACACACCACTCACTCTAAAGGTCAACCAGACAGAAAATAAGTAAGGAAACAGAGGCACTGAACTACATATTAGAATAGATAGACCTAATGGACATCTACAGAACACTCCATCCAAAATCAACAGGACACACATTCTTCTCAAGTGCATATGGAACATTTTCAAGAATAGATCATGTAGTAGGCTACAAAAAGTAAATTCAGAAGGATAGAAATTGTACGAACAAACTTCTCAGACCACAAAGGTATGAAAATAAATACAAATTGTAGAAAGAAAACAAAAAGCCCACAAACACATGTAGGCTTAACATCATATTCCTAAATAATCAATGGATCAATAACCAAATAAAAACAGAGATCAAGCAATATTTGGAGACAAATGAAAACAACAGCTAAACAACCCAACTTCTATGGGATGCAGCAAAGGCAGTTTTCAGAGGAATGTATACAGCAATACAGGCTGACCTCAAGAAAGAGGAACAACCACAAATGAACAGTCTAAACTCACAATT
The DNA here is from genome assembly GCF_040802235.1 of Manis javanica. Taxonomy (NCBI): domain Eukaryota; kingdom Metazoa; phylum Chordata; class Mammalia; order Pholidota; family Manidae; genus Manis; species Manis javanica. The sequence continues at coordinate 96,835,494 of NC_133157.1, read as the reverse complement.
AATGAAACTAGAAAAAGAAGAACAAATGAGGCCCAAAGTCAGTAGAAGGAGGAACATAATAAAGATCAGAGCAGAGGTAACTGAACTTGAGAAGAACAAAACAATAGAGAGAATCAATGAAACCAGGAGCTGGTTCTTTGAGATCATAAACAAAATAGATAAATGGCTAGCCAGACTTATCAAGAAAAAAAGTGAATCTACAAACATAAACAGAAGTAGAAATGAGAAAGAAAAAAATCACTACAGACACCACAGAAATACAAAGACTTATTAGAGATTACTATGAAAAATTATATGCTAACAAATTGGATAACATAAAAGAAATGGACAACTTTCTAGAAAAATACAACCTTCCAAGACTGACCCAGGAAGAAACAGAAAATCTCAACAGACCAATTACCAGCAATGAATCAAAACACTGTCTAAGAAAAAACTCCTGGGCCAAATAGCCTCACCACTGTATTTTATCAAACATTTATAAAATATCTAATACCCATCCTCCTTAAAGTATTCCAAAAAGTAGAAGAGCAGAGAATACCTCCAAACTCATTCAATGAAGCCAGCATCACTCTAATACCAAAACTAGGCAAGGATGCCACAAAAAAATTAAATTACAGACCAATGTCCCTGATGAACAGACACGGAAAAATACTCAACAAAATATTAGCAAACCAAATTTAAAGTATATAAAAAATATCATTCATCATGATCAAGTAAGATTTATGCCAGGGATGTAAGGATGGTACAACATTAAAAAATCCATCAACATCATCCACCACATCAACAAAAAGAAGGACAAAAACCACATGATCATCTCCATAGATGCCAATAAAGCATTTGACAAAATTCAACATCCATTCATGATAAAAACTCTCAACAAAATAGGTATACAGGGCAAGTACCTCAACATAATAAAGGCCATATATGTAAAACCCACAGCTAACATAATAGATACCAGCAAAAAGCTTTTCTTCTAAGATTGGGAACAAAAAGGATGCTCACTCTCCCCACTTTTTTTATTATGGTATTACTAATATACAATCACATGAGCAACATTGTGGTTACTAGATTGACCCCATTATCAACTCCCCATCACATATCCAATTACAGTCACTGTCCATCAGCATAGTAAGATATTATAGAGCCACTACTTGTCTTCTCTGTGCTATACTGCCTTACCTGTGACCCCCACTACATTATGTATGCTAGTTATAATGCTCCTTAATCCCCTTATCCCTCCCTTCCCCCTGACCCTCCCCAGTCCCTTTACCTTTGGTAACTAGTCCATTCTTGAGTTCTGTGAGTCTGCTGCTGTTTTTTTCCTTCAACTTTTGTACTGTTGTTAAACTCCACAGATGAGTGAAATCTCTTGGTATTTGCCTTTTTCTGTGTGGATTATTTCACTGAGCATAATACCCTCAAGTTCCATCCATGTTGTTGCTTATGGTAGTATTTGTTTTTTCCTTATGGCTGAAAAATATTCCATTGTGTTTATGTACCACGTTTTCTTTATCCACTCATCTACTGATAGACACATAGGTTGCTTCCATGTCTTGGCTATTATAAATAGTGCTGTGATAAACATAGGGCTGCATATGTCTTTTTGAATCTGGGATTATGAATTCTCAGGACTGGAATTCCTGAGCCAAATAATATTTCTATGTTTAGTTTTTTTAGAAAACTCCATGCTGCTTTCCACAAAGGATGAACTAATTTACATTTCCACCAGCAGTGTAGGAGGGCTCCCCTTTCTCCTCTTTCTCACAAGCATTTGTTGTTTGTCTTTTGAATGCTTGCCATCCTAACTAATGTGAGGAGATATCGCATTGTGGTTTTTATGTGCATTTCCCTAATGATTAGCGATATGAAGCATCTTTTCAGGTGCCTGTTGGACATCTGAATTTCTTCTTTGAATAAGACTCTGTTCAGAGGCTCTACCCATTTTTTTTCTTTTTTCATTTTGGTATCATTAATCTACAATTACATGAAGAACATTATGTTTACTAGGTTTCCCCTTCACCAAGTCCCCCCCCACATACCCCTTCACAGTCACTGGCCATCTGTATAGTAAGATGCTGTAGACTCACTACTTGTCTTCTCTGGGTTGCACATCCCTCCCTATGATCCCCCCACATTATACATGCTAATCGTACGGCCCCCTTACTTTTTACCTGCCCTTATCCTTCCCTTCCCACCCCTCTGGCCCAGTCCCTTTCCCTTTGGTAATCGTTAGTCCATTTTTGGGTTCTGTGATTTTGCTGCTGTTTTGTTCCTTCAGTTTTTCTTTGTTCTCATACTCAACGTATGAGTGAAATCATTTGGTACTTGTCTTTCTCCGCCTGGCTTATTTCACTGAGCATAATACCCTCTAGCTCCATCCATGTTGTTGTGAATGGTAGGATCTGTTTTTTTCTTATGGCTGAGTAATATTCCATTGTGTATATGTACCACATCTTCTTTATACATTCATCTACTGATGGACATTTAGGTTGCTTCCATATCTTGGCTATTGTAAATAGTGCAGTGATAAACATAGGGGTGCATCTGTCTTTTTCAAACTGGAGTGCTGCATTCTTAGGATAAATTCCTAGAAGTGGAATTCCTGATTCAAATCGTATTTCTATTTTGAGCATTCTGAGGAACCCCCATACTGCTTTCCACAAAGGTTGAACTAATTTACATTCCCACCACCAGTGTAGGAGGGTTCCCCTTTGCCCAAAACCTCGCCAACATTTGTTGTTGTTTGTCTTTTTGATGATGGCAATCCTTACTGGTGTGAGGTGATATCTCATTGTGGTTTTTAATTTGGATTTCTCTGATGATTAGTGATGTGGAGCATCTTTTCATGTGCCTGATGGCCATCTGAATTTCTTCTTTAGAGAACTGTCTATTCAGCTCCTCTGCCCAATTTTTAATTGGATTATTTGCTTTTTGTTTGTTGAGGTGTGTGAGCTCTTTATATATTTTGGGTGTCAAGCCTTTATCAGATCTGTCATTTATGAATATATTCTCCCATACTATGGGATACCTTTTTGTTCTATTGATGGTGTCCTTTGCTGTCCAGAAGATTTTTAGCTTCATATAGTCCCACTTTTTCATTTTTGCATTTGTTTCCCTTGCCCAGGGAAATATGTTCATGAAGTCACTCATGTTTATGTCCATGAGATTTTTGCCTATATTTTTATCTAAGAGTTTTATGGTTTCATGACTTACATTCAGGTCTTTGATCAATTTTGAGTTTACTTTTGTGTATGGGGTTAGACAGTGATCTAGTTTCATTCTCTTACATGTAGCTGTCCAGTTTTGCCAGTATCATCTGTTGAAGGTACTGTCATTTCCCCATTGTATGTCCATGGCTCCTTTATTGAATATTAGTTGACCATATATGTTTAGGTGAATGTCTGGAGTCTCTATTCTGTTCCACTTGTCTGTGGCTCTGTTCTTGCAGCAGTACTAAATTGTATTGATTACTGTGGCTTTGTAGTAGAGCTTGAAGTTGAGGATCGAGATCCCCCCCACTTTATTCTTCCTTCTCAGGACTGCTTTGGCTATTCGGGGTCTTTGGCACTTCCATATGAATTTTTTAACTATTTGTTCCAGTTCATTGAAGACTGCTGTCTGTAATTTGATAGGGATTGCATCAAATCTGTATGTTGCTTTGGGAAGGATGGCCATTATGACAATATTAATTCTTCCTAGTCAGGAGCATGGGATGAGTTCCCATTTGTTAGTGACCTCTTTAATTTCTCTTAAGAGTGGCTTGTAGGAGGCAGAGCCAACATGGTGGCATGAATAGGACAGTGGGAATCTCCTCCCAAAAACATATATATTTTTGAAAATACAAGTACAACTAATCTTAAAAGAGAGACCAGAAGACACAGGACAACAACCAGACTACATCCACACATGCAAGAGCCCAGGGCCTGGTGGAAGGGGTAAGATACAACCCCCGGCCTGGTGGGACCCAAGCACACCTCCCAGTAGCTCCTGGCGGGAGTAAGAGGAAGCACAGGACTGCTAAACCCCCAGGCCCAGCCACCCGCGCCAGAGCGCAGACACAATGCATGCATGGAGGGCTGGAAACTAGGGAAACAGGGAAGCAAGACCTCTGAGCAGGTCCCGAAGCTGATGCCCCTGTGACAAAGAAAAGCGAGTGCTTTTGAAAGTCTTAAAGGTCCCTGACTTAACAGCTGGACGGAAACAACACAGGTCACAGCCCGTAGCTGGAAACTACAGGGAAAACTGGGCAAACTAACCCTGTGGGCAACAGCTCTGAGACCCCTCAGAGAGGTAAACAGCCAAACATCCCCCCAGTCTATTACCCCTCTGGGCACTGTGAAAGCAGAGAAGCAGCCTAAGGCAGGCCCCACCCTCAGAAAGGGAGCTTCCTCCATAATGGCCGGGCAAGACACAAAGACCCAGTCTATACGCAATTACTCAACACAAGCCACTAGGGGTCACAGATGTCCCAGTTAAGAAAGGCCAGTAGCAAGTGAAAAGTTTGGCCCTCCCAGCTGACAGTCAATAGCACCTGCAACATGAAAAGACAAAAAAATATGATCCAGACAAGACAAACCCAGAAAGCCTCGGCATCTGCTACATCATGCTCTGAGAAGGAACCTGGGGAGACAGATTTAACCAGTCTTCCTGAAAAAGAATTCAAAACAAAAGTCATAACCATGCTGATGGACTTGCAGAGAAATATGCAAGAACTAAGGAAGGAGAATACAGAAATAAAACAAGCTCTGGAAGAACTTCAAAACAGAATGGACGACATGTAAGAGACCATTAATGGACTAGAAAACAGAACAGGAACGCAGAGAAGCTAATGCAGAGAGAGATAAAAGGATCTCCAGAAATGAAAGAATGCTAAGAGAACTGAGTGACCAATCAAAACAGAACAATATCCTCATTATAGGGGTACCAGAAGAAGAAGAGACAGAAAAAGGCATAGAAAGTGTCTTTGAATAAATAATTGCCGAAAACTTCTCCAAACTAGGGGAAGAAATGGCCTCTCAGACCACAGAGGTACACAGAACTCCCATGACAAGGGATCCAAGGAGGGCAATAGCAAGACATATAATAATTAAAATGGCAAAGATCAAAGACAAGGACAAACTATTAAAGGTAGCCAGAGAGAGAAAAAAAAGGTTACCTACAAAGGAAAACCCATCAGGCTATCATCAGACTTCTCAACAGAAACCCTACAGGCCAGAAGAGAATGGCATGATATACGTAATGCAGTGAAACAGAAGGGCCTTGAACCAAGACTACTATATCGAGCACGAATATCATTTAAATATGAAGAAGGGATTAAACAATTCCCAGACAAGCTAAAGTTGAGGGAATTTGCCTCCCACAAACCACCCCCACAGGGCATCCTACAGGGACTGCTCTAGATGGGAGCACTCCTAAAAAGAGCACAGAAAAAAACACCCAACATATGAAGAAGGGAGGAGGAGGAATAAGAAGGGAGAGAAATAAAGAATCATCAGACCGTGTTTATAATAGCTCAACAAGTGAGTTAAGTCAGACAGTAAGATAGTAAAGAAGCTAACCCTGAACCTTTGGTAACCACAAACTTAAAGCCTGCAATGGCAATAAGTACATACCTTTCAATAATCACCATAAATGTAAATGGACTGAATGCACCAATCAAAAGATATAGAGTAATAGAATGGATGAAAAAGAAAGACCCCTCTATGCGCTGCTTACAAGAGACTCACCTCAAAACCAAAAATAGGCACAGATTAAAAGTCAGGGTATGGAAAAAGATATTTCATACGAACAACAGAGAGAGGAAAACAGGTGTTGCAATTCTGGTATCAGACAAAACAGACTTCAAAATAAAGAAAGTAACAAAAGATAAAGAAGGACATTACATAATGATAAAGGGCTCAGTCCAACAAGAGGATATAGCGATTATAAACATATATGCACCCAATACAGGAGTACCAACATATGTGAAACAAATACTAACAGAATTAAAGGAGGAAATAGAATGCAATGCATTCATTCTAGGAGACTTCAACACACCACTCACTCCAAAGGACAGATCCACCTGAAAGAAAATAACTAAGGACACAGAGGCACTGAACAACACACTAGAACACATGGACCTAATAGACATCTACAGAACTCTACATCCAAAAGCAACAGGATACACATTCTTCTCAAGTGCACACAGAACACTCTCCAGAATAGACCACATACTAGGCTACAAAAAGAGCCTCAGTAAATTCAAAAAGATTGAAATCCTACTAACCAACTTTTCAGACCACAAAGGATTAAAGCTAGAAATAAACTGTACAAAGAAAGCAAAAAGGCTCACAGACACATGGAGGCTTAACAACACTCTCCTAAATAATCAATGGATCAGTGACCAAATTCAAATGGAGATCCAGCAATATATGGAAACAAACAACAACAACATCACAAAGCCCCAACTACTGTGGGACACAGCAAAAGCAGTCTTAAGAGGAAAGTATATACCAATCCAGGCATATTTAATAAAGGAAGAACAATCCCAAATGAATGGTCTAATGTCCCAATTATCGAAATTGGAAAAAGAAGAACAAATGAGGCCTAAGGTCAGCAGAAGGAGGGACATAATGAAGGTCAGAGAAGAAATAAATAAAATTGAGAAGAATAACACAATAGCAAAAATAAATGAAATGAAGAGCTGGTCCTTCAAGAAAATAAACAAAATAGATAAGCCTCTAGACAGACTTATTAAGAGGAAAAGAGAGTCAACACAAATCAACAATATCAGAAACGAGAAAGGAAAAATCACGACGGACCCCAGAGAAATCAAAAGAATTACTAGAGAGTACTATGAAAACCTATAAGCTAACAAGCTGGGAAAAATAGGAGAAATGAACAACTATCTAGAAAAATACAACCATCCAACACTACCCAGAAAGAAACAGCAAATCTAAACAGACAAAATTACCAGCAACAAAATTGAAGCGTTAATCAAAAATCTACCAAAGAACAAACCCTGGGCGAAATGGATTCACCACGGAACTTTATCTGACATACAGGGAAGACATAGTACCCATTCTCCTTAAAGTTTTCCAAAAAATAGAAGAGGAAGGGACACTCCCAAACTCATTCTATGAAGCTAACATCACCCTAATACAAACCAGGCAAAGACCCCACCAAAAAAGAAAACTACAGATCAATATCCCTGACGACCATAGATGCAAAAATACTCAACAAATTATTAGTCAACCGAATTCAAAAATACATCAAAAGGATTGTACACCATGACCGAGTGGGATTCGTCTCAGGGATTCAAGGATGGTACAACATTTGAAATTCCATCAACATCATCCACCACATTAAAAAAAGAAGGACAAAAACCACATGATCATCTCCATAGATGCTGAAAAAGCATTTGACAAAGTTCAACATCCATTCATGATAAAAACTCTCAGCAAAATGGGAATAGAGGGCAAGTACCTCAAAATAATAAAGGCCAATTATGATAAACCCATAGCCAATATTATATTGAACAGCGAGAAGCTGAAAGCTTTTCCTCTGAGATCGGGAACTAGACAGGGATGCCCACTCTCCCCACTGTTATTTAACATAGTACTGGAGGTCCTAGCCATGGCAATCAGAAAAAACCAAAAAATACAAGGATTCAGGACTGGTAAAGAAGAAGTTAAACTGTCACTATTTGCAGATGACATGATACTGTACATAAAAAACCCTAAAGACTCCACTCCAAAACTACTAGAACTGATATCGGAATTCAGCAAAGTTGCAGGATACAAAATTAACACACAGAAATCTGTAGCTTTCCTATACACTAACAATGAGCCAACAGAAAGAGAAATCAGGAAAACAACTCTACTCACAATTGCATCAAAAAAAATAAAATACCTAGGAATAAAACTAACCAAAGAAGTGAAAGACTTATACTCCGAAAACTACAAGTCTCTCTTAAGAGAAATGAAAGGGGACACTAACAGATGGAAACTGATCCCATGCTCATGGCTAGGAAGAATTAATATTGTCAAAATGGTCATCCTGCTCAAAGCAATATACAGATTTGATGTAATCCCTATCAAAGTACCAGCAACATTCTTCAATGAACTGGAACAAATAATTCAAAAATTCATATGGAAACCCCAAAGACCCCGAATAGCCAAAGCAATCCTGAGAATGAAGAATAAAGTAGGGGGATCTCACTCCCCAACTTCAAGCTCTAGTATAAAGCCATAGTAATCAAGACAACTTTGTACTGGCACAAAAACAGAGCCACAGACCAATGGAACAGATTAGAGAATCCAGATATTAACCCAGACATATATGGTCAATTAATATTTGATAAAGGAGCCATGGACATACAATGGGGAAATAGTCTCTTCAACAGATGGTGTTGGCAAAACTGGAAGGCTACATGTAGGAGAATGAAACTGGACCATTTTCTAACCGCATATACAAAAGTAAACTCAAAATGGATCAAAGACATGAATGTAAGTCATGAAACCACTAAACTCTTGAAAAAAATAACATAGGCAAAATCCTCTTAGACATAAACATGAGTGACATCTTCTTGAACATATCTTCCCGGGCAAGGAAAACAACAGTGAAAATAAACAAGTGGAGCTATATTAAGCTGGAAAGCTTCTGTACAGCAAAAGACACCATCAATAGAACAAAAAGGAACCCTACAATATGGGAGAATATATGTGAAAATGACAGATCCAATAAAGGTTTGATGTCCAGAATATATAAAGAGCTCACACGCCTCAACAAACAAAAAACAAATAACCCAATTAAGAAATGGGCAGAGGAACTGAACAGTTCTCCAAAAAAGAAATACAGATAGCCAACAGACACATGAAAAGATACTCCACATTGCTAATTATCAGAGAAATGCAAATTAAAACCACAATGAGATATCACCTCACACCAGTAAGGATTGCCATCATCAAAAAGACAAACAACAACAAATGTTGGCGAGGTTTTGGGCAAAGGGGAACCCTCCTACACTTGTGGTGTGAATGTAATTTAGTTCAACCATTGTGGAAAGCAGTATGGGGGTTTCTCAGAATGCTCAAAATAGAAATACGATTTGAACCAGGAATTTCACTTCTAGGAATTTAACCTAAGAATGCAGCACTCCAGTTTGAAAAAGACAGATGCACCCCTATTTTTATCGCAGCACTATTTACAATAGCCAAGAGTTGGAAGCAACCTAAATGTCCATTGATAGATGAATGGATAAAGAAGATGTGGTACATATACACAATGGAATACTACTCAGCCATAAGAAGAGGGTAAATCCTACCATTTGCATCAAAATGGATGGAGCTGGAGGGTATTATGCTCAGTGAAATAAGTGAAGCAGAGAAAGAGAAATACCAAATGATTTCACTCGTCTGTGGCGTATAAGAACAAAGGAAAAACTGAAGGAACAAAATAGCAGCAGAATCACAGAACCCAAGAATGGACTAACATGTACCAAAGGAAAGGGGCTGGGGATGATGGGTGGGTAGGGAGGGATAAGGTGCGGAAGAAGAAGTGGGGTATTAAGATTAGCATGCATGGGGGTGGGAGAAAGGGGAGGGTTTACAACACAGAGAAGACAAGTAGTGATTCTACAACATTTTGCTATGCTGATGGACAGTGACTGTAAAGGGTTTTATAGGGGGGACCTGTTATAGGGGAGAGCCTAGTAAGCATAATATTCATCATGTAAGTGTAGATTAATGATAACAAAAAAAGGAAAAAAGGAAAGAAAAGGGGGATAAAACTAACTGTAAATCAATGATTAAGACCACTTGAAGGGTGTCAGATGATCGGCTATAGAGGTACATTTTTCTGATAATATTCCTTTCTCTTAAAAAAAAATAAAATCAGTTCCTGTGTGGTGACCTCCAATGAGCTCTACACAATGGTATAAAGGGCATATAAAAGTGTAGGCAAAGGGTCTGTTTGTGTTTATACAGAGAATCAAAGCCTAATTTGCCTACCCAGAAAATGAACTAAGATATGATATGAAAAAGAACTTCCAATATCAGCACTCTCTGGAAGAGTCATACCAGAAGAGGATCATCAAAAAACCCCAACAAAGTTCCATGCACTGCTACAGCTGTAGATGCACTCATCCCACTGGTTCCTGGACTTGCCATGGGAATGAAGAAGGAGATATCTAAGCTGGCCTGTGCATACAGTAAAACAACAAATTTGACTGGATCTATACTATTGGAACTCAACCAAGAATTAGGAGAAGTGCAAATTGTAGCGCTCCAAAATCTTACAACTACAGACTATCTACTGTTAAAATAACATATAGGATGTGAACACTCCCCAGAAATGGGTTGTTTTAATTTGTCTGATTTCTCTCACACTTTTCAAGTTCAGTTGAACAATATCCACCATATCATAGATAAGTTTTCACAAATGCCTAAGGTGCCTAACTGGTTTTCTTGGTTTCACTGGAGATGGCTGGTAATTATAGGTCTGGTTTGGTTATGTAACTGTACTCCTATTATGTTAATGTGTGTGCACGATTTAATTAGTAGTTTAAAACCTATACATGCTTAAGTTACTCTTCAAGAAGATATGTCAAAGAAATAATCAATCTTCCCACGTTTTCTTCTACCTGCTACTTCTATAGCTTTTCTTCTTCCTTCCTAATCACAACCCTTAAATAGAATTCGTGCCTCATATCAAATTTACTGAGTATCATAATTCTTCCAAATGGTAAAGATACCTCAAGACAAATGCTGGGCATAGAAGCCACAGGGCATAAATCTTCAAAGAAGTAAAAAGCTTACCTTTTCAAACAATAAGGCTTCTCTCTCACTTACCAACTTTACATTTCCCTGTATGGCCCTGGAAGATGACTGGTTAGCCAGAGGCAGGTAAGATTCCTCAAGGGAGGAACAACCTAAGACAGGCACAGTCACAGGGGGCCATCAGGTGAGAAATTGGGGATCAACAGAGGTGAGGCTTAGAACCTCACCCCCTGCCCTGTTTTAGGAGAAATATTCTGCATCCGTGGATGTTTTATTGCCCTTGTCTAGCTTGGATTAACACTTAATCTACAGGCACACACCTGATCATCTACATTTGCTCTCTTACAACACTAAACTATATTTTCTACCTTTATCTTGCATCTACCTACCACTTCAGCATTTTATTAAAAATAATAATAATAAAGAGAGAAATGTGGTATCCACATATAAATCAAGTATAAAAATCAAACGAATATTCATATTTGAACTGATTGTTTATAGTTCATAATGCATGATCAAAACTGAAAGTTTCTGTGATGACTGCCCTTGTACTGTTCACCATGTAACTTATTCACTACATAAGAATTTGTTCTCCATGTAAGAACTTGTTCATTATGCTTCAGAAGATTGGAGACTGACGAAAATTAGGCTTGGTGTGGATTAATGATAGTGCATTGAGCATTGACTCCCCTATACAGAATTTTATTGCTGTTAACAACCATTTGATCAATAAATATGAGAGATGCCCTCTCAAAAAACAAAAAACAAAACAAAACAAAAAACAAAAAACAAAGAAACAAAAAAAAAGTACAGACTTCCAATTGTAAAATAAATAAGTAACCAGGATGTAATGTATAGCATAATGAATATAGTCAAAATATTGTAACAACTTTGTATGGTGATAGCTGGTAGCTAGAATTATCATGTATATAAATGTTGAATCACTGTGTTGTACACCTGAAACTAATGTAATACTGTGTGTCAACTACCCTTCAATAAAAAAAAAAGAGTGGCTTGTAGTTTCTGGGTATAGGTCTTTCACTTCCTTGGTTAGGTTTATTCTTAGGTATTTTATTCTTTTTGATGTTATTGTGAATGGAATTGTTTTCCTGATTTCTCTTTCTATTAGTTCATTGTTAGTGTATAGGAAAGCTACAGATTTCTGTGTATTTTGTATCTTGCAACTTTGCTGTATTCCAATATCAGTTCTAGTAGTTTTGGAGTGGAGTCTTTGGGGGTTTTTTATGTACAATATCATGTCCTCTGCAAATAGTGACAGTTTGACTTCTACTTTACCAATCTGGATTCCTTGTATTTCTTTGTTTTGTCTGATTGCTGTGGCTCGAACTTCCAGTAGTATGTTGAATAACATTGGGGAGAGTGGGCAACTCTGTCTTGTTCCTCATCTCAGAGGAAAAGCTTTCAGTCTCTCGCTATTCAGTATGATTTTACTTGTGGGTTTATCATATATGGCCTTTATTATGTTGAAGTACTTGCCCTCTATTCCCATTTTGTTGAGAGTTTTTGTCATGAATGGATATTGAATTTTGTCGAATGCTTTTTCAGCATTTATGGAGATGATCATGTGGTTTTTGTCCTTCTTTTTGTTTATGTGGTGGATGATGTTGATGGATTTTTGAATGTTGTACCATCCTTGCATCCCTGAGATGAATCCCACTAGGTCATGGTGTATGATCCTCTTTATGTATTTTTAAATTCGGTTTGCTAATATTTTGTTGAGTATTTTTGCATCTACGTTCATCAGGTATATTGGTGTGTAGTTTTCTTTTCTGGTGGGGTCTTTGCCTGGTTTTGGTATTAGGGTGATGTTGGCTTCATAGAATGAGTTCGGGAGTATTCCCTCCTCTTCTATTTTTTGGAAAACTTTAAGGAGAATGGGTATTATGTCTTCCCTGTATGTCTGATAAAATTCATTGGTGAATCCATTTCACCCAGGGTTTTAGTTCTTTGGTAGTTTTTTGATTAGTGATTCAATTTCGTTGCTGGTAATTGGTCTCTTTAGAGTTTCTGTTTCTTTCTGGGGAGATCTTGGAAGGTTGTATTTTTCTAGGAAGTTGTTCATTTCTCCTAGGTTTTCCACGTTGTTAGCATATAAGTTTTCAAAGTATTCTCTAATAATTCTTTGTATTTCTATGGGGTCCAACTTGATTTTTCCTTTATTGTTCTGATTCTGTTGATGTGTGTTAACTCTCTTTTTCTCTTAATAAATCTGGCTAGAGGTTTATCTATTTTGTTTATTTTCTTGAAGAACCAGCTCTTGGTTTCATTGATTTTTTCTATTGTTTTATTCTTCTCAATTTTATTTATTTCTTTTCTGATCTTTATTATGTACCTTTGTCTGCTGACCTTAGGCCTCATTTGTTCTTCTTTTTCCAATTTCTGTAATTGTGACATTAGACCATTCATTTGGGATTGTTCTTCCTTCTTTAAATATGCCTGGATTGCTATATACTTTCCTCTTAAGACTGCTTTTGCTCATCCCACAGAACTTGGGGCTTTGTGTTGTTATTTGTTTCCATATATTGCTAGATATCCATTTTAATTTGGTCGTTGATCCATTGATTATTTAGGAGCATTTTGCTAAGCCTCCATGTGTTTGTGAGCCTTTTTTCTTTCTTTGTAGAATTTATTTTTAGTTTTATACCTTTGTGGTCTGAAAAGTTGGTTGGTAGGATTTCAATCTTTTGGTATTTACTGAGGCTCTTTTTGTGGCCTAGTATGTGGTCTTTTCTGGAGAGTGTTCCATGTGCACTTGAGAAGAATGTGTATCCTGTTGCTTTTGGATGTAGAGTTCTGTAGATGTCTATTAGGTCCATGTGTTCTAGTGTGTTGTTCAGTGCCTCTGTTTCCTTAGTTATTTTCTTTCAGGTGGATCTGTCCTTTGGAGTGAGTGGTGTGTTGAAGTCTCCTAGAATGAATGCATTGCATTCTATTTCCTCCTTTAATTCTGTTAGTATTTGTTTCACATATGTTGGTATTCCTGTATTGGGTGCATATATGTTTATAATCGCTATATCCTCTTGTTGGACTGAGCCCTTTATCGTTATGTAATGTCCTTCTTTATCTTTTGTTACTTTCTTTATTTTGAAGTCTGTTTTGTCTGATACCAGAATTGCAACACCTGCTTTCCTCTCTCTGTTGTTCGTATGAAATATCTTTTTCCATACCCTGACTTTTAATCTGTGCCTATTTTTGGTTTTGAGGTGAGTCTCTTGTAAGCAGCGCATAGAGGGGTCTTTCTTTTTCATCCATTCTATTACTCTATATCTTTTGATTGGTGCATTCAGTCCATTTACATTTGGGGTGATCATTGAAAGATATATACTCATTGCCATTGCAGGCTTTAAATTTGTGGTTACCAAAGGTTCAAGATTAGCTTGTTTACTACCTTTCTGTCTATCTTAACTCACTTATTTTGCTATTATAAACATAGTCTGATGATTATTTCTCTCCCTTCTTATTCCTCCTCCTACATTCTTCATATATCGGGTGTTTTGTTCTGTGCTATTTTTAGGAGTGCTCCCATCTAGAGCATTCCCTGTAGGATGCCCTGTAGAGGTGGTTTGTGGGAGGCAAATTCCCTCAACTTTTGCTTGTCTGGGAATTGTTTAATCCCTCCTTCATATTTAAATGACAATCATGCTGGATACAGTAGTCTTGGTTCGAGGCCCTTCTCTTTCATTGCATTACATATATCATGCCATTCTCTTCTGGCCTGTGAGGTTTCTGTTTATAAGTCTGATGATAGCCTGAATGGTTTTCCTATGTAGGTGACCTTTTTTGTCTCTCTGGCTGCCTTTAATCCTCTGTCCGTGTCCTTGATCTTTGCCATTTTAATTATTATATTTCTTGGTGTTGTCCTCTTTGGGTCCCATCTCTCAGGAGTTCTGTGTGCCTCCATAGTCTGAGCAACTATTTCCTCCCCCAGTTTGGGGATGTCCTCAGCAATTATTTCTTCAAAGACAGTTTCTATCCCTTTTTCTCTCTCTTCTTCCTCTGGTACCCTGATAATATGGATTTTGTTCTTTTTGGATTGGTCACACAGTTCTCTTCATATTGTTTAATTCCTGGAGATCCTTTTATCTCTCTCTGCATCAGCTTCTATGCATTCCTGTTCTCTGGTTTCTATTCCATCAATGGCCTCTTGCATCTTATCCATTCTGCTTATAAATCCTTCCAGAGTTTGTTTCACTTCTGTAATCTCTCTCCGGATGTCTGTAATCTCCCTCCAGATGTCATCCCTTAGCTCTTGCATCTTCTGAAGCATAACAAACAAGTTCTTACATGGTGTACAAGTTCTTGCATAGTGAATAAGTTCTTACATGGTGAACAGTGCAAAGGCAGTTATATCACAGAAACTTTCAGTTTTCATCATGCATCATGAACTTGTTCATTTTTATTTTTGTTTCCCTTGCCTGAAGAGATGTGTTCAGGAAAAAATTTGCTCATGTTTACATTCAAGAGATTTTTGCTTGTTTTCTTCTAAGAGTTTTATGCTTTCATGATGTGCATCCAGGTCTTTGATCCATTTCAAGTTTACTTTTGTATATGAAGTTAGATAATAATCCAGTTTCATTCTTTTACATGTAGCTGTTCAGTTTTGCCAACAGGAGTTGCTGAAAAGCTGTCATTTCCCCTTTGAATATCTATGGGTCTTTATTGTATATTAATTGACCATATATGCTTGGGTTTATATCTAGTCTCTTCTGTTGCATTGATATTTGGTTCTGTTCTTGTGCCAGTACCAAATTGTCTTGATTACTGTGGCTTCGTAGTAGAGCTTGAAGTTGGGAATCATAATTTCCCCTGCTTTCTTCTTCCTTCTCAGGATTTCTTTGGGTATTCAGGGTCTTTGTGGTTCCATATGAATTTTAGAACTATTTGTTCCAGTTCACTGAAGAATGCTGTCAGTATTTTGATAGGAATTGCATTGAATCTGATTATCATCAGATGAAAAGAAAGAAATAAAAGATACCCTGATTAGTAAGGAAAGGTCAAACTCTCCCTGTTTGCAGATAACATGATATTCTACATAAAAAAACCCTAAAGAATCAATGTCAAAACTACTACCACTAATACCTGAATACAGTAATGTTGCAGGATACAAAATTAATACACAGAAATCTGTTGCATTCCTATACACTAATGATGAACTCACAGATAGAGAAATAAGGAAAACAATTGTATTCAAAATTGCATCAAAAAAATAAAATACCTAGGAATAAATGTAACAAAGGAAGTGAAAGACCTATACCCTGAAAACCACAAGACACTCTTAGGAGAAATTAAAGGGGACACTAACAAATGGAAATTCATCCCATGCCCTTGTGTAGGAAGAAATATTGTCAAAATGGCCATCCTGCCTAAAGCAATCTACAGATTCAATGCAATCCCTATCAAAATACCAACAGTACTCTTCAACAAACTGGAACAAATAGTTCTAAAATTCATATGGAACCATAAAAGAACCTGAATAGCCAAAGCAATCCTGAGAAGGAGCAATAAAGCTGGTGGTATTAGGCTCCTTGACTTCAAGCTCTACTACAAAGCCACAGTAATCAGGACAATTTGGTACTCACACAGGAACAGATCCATAGACCAATGGAACAGAATAGAGAGCCCAGGTCTAAACCCAAGCATAAGTGGTCAATTAATATACAATACAATTAATACACAATACAATATACAAAAAATATACAATTAATATACAATAAAATAATATACAATTAATATACAATAATACAATTAATATACAATAATATACAATAAAGGGAATGACAGCCTTTTCAACAACTACTGTTGGCAATACTGAACAGCTATGTGTAAAAGAGTGAAACTTGGTTATTGACTAACTCCATTCACAAAAGTAAACTTGAAATGGATCAAAGACCTGAATGTACATCATGAAACTGTAAAACTCTTAGAAGAAAACAGAAGCAAAAATCTCTTGAGTGTAAACATGAGCAAATTTTTCCTGAACACATCTCCTTGAGCAAGAGAAACAAAAGCAAAAATGAACAAATGGGGTTACATCATACTTAAAAGCAAAGGACACTGCCAACAGAACAAAAAGGCATCCTACAGTACTGGAGAAAATATTCGTTTATGACATATCTGATAAGGTGTTCACATCCAAAATATATAAAGAACTCACACACTCAACATGTAAGAAGCAAATAACCTAATTAAAAAATGGAGAGGATCTGAACAGACATTTCTCCAAAGAAGAAATTCAGATGGCCAACAGCACATGGAAAGATGCTGCTCATTGCTAATCATAAGGTAATTGCAAAGTAAAACCACAATGAGATATCACCTCACACCAGTTAGGATGGCCAACATCCAAAAGACAAGAACAACAAATGCTGGCAAGGTTGTGGAGAAAGGGGAACCCTTCTGCACTGCATGTGGGAAAGTAAATTAGTTCAACCTTTGTGGAAAGCAATATGGAGGTTCCTCAAAATACTAAAAATAGAAATACCATTTGACCCTAGAATCCCACTCCTAGGAATTTACCCAAAGAAAACAAGATCCCTGATTTGAAAAGACATATGCATCCCTATGTTTATTGTAGCACTATTTACAATAGCCAAGGCATGGAAGCAACTTAAGTGTCCATCAATAGAAGAATGGATAAAGAAGATATGGTTCATATACACAATGGAATATTATTCAGCCATAGGAAGAAAACAATTCCTACCATTTGCAACAACCTGGATGGAGCAAAAGGGTATTATGCTCAATGAAATAAGCCAGGCAGAGAAAGACAAGTACCAAATGATTTCCTTCATTTGTGGAGTATAACAACTAAGCAAAACTGAAAGAACAAAACAGCAGCAGACTCAGACTCCAAGAAGTGACTAGCAGTTACCAAAGGAAAGGGTTTGTGGAGGCAGGGAGAAGAGGTTTAAGGGATATTATGATCAGCACACATTATGTAGGGAGTTATGGTGAAGGCAGTATAGCACAGAGAAGACAGTGTCTCTATAACATC
The DNA here is from genome assembly GCF_040802235.1 of Manis javanica. Taxonomy (NCBI): domain Eukaryota; kingdom Metazoa; phylum Chordata; class Mammalia; order Pholidota; family Manidae; genus Manis; species Manis javanica. The sequence continues at coordinate 96,817,722 of NC_133157.1, read as the reverse complement.
TTACTATCCTGATGGACAGTGAATGCAATGGGATGTGTGTGGGGGAATTGATAATATGGATGAATGTTGAAACCACAATGTTGCTCATGGAAAATCTTCATATGATTGTATATCAATGATACTTTAATAAAAAAAGAAAATAAGTGTTAAACTCCCCACACATGCCCCTCCCATTACTAAAAGTATTTTTCAGATATATATTTCTAGGTAGAGGTAGGGATGCATGAAGGAATAAATTGAGTGAATATATGAGAAAATCTAAATGAATACCACCTGTATATAAATAATTATGTCATATATTGTTTAAAATACAGAGAGAATAAAAATAATTGGAAAACAATAGCACAAGACTCCTGAGGGAAGATATAGTTAGATTTATAAAGTTTTCCATTGTTTGGGATGTAAAGTATTGATTTATAATAAGTCGAATAATTCAAGAATGAATATTTTAATGCCTAAAGGAGCTACTTAAACACTGGAAAATGTATATACAATAAGCCAGCATAGGAGAAATTCAGAATAATAAAACAAAATAAATCAATCTAAAAGAAGAATATAAAGGAGAGAAAAGGAACATAGTAAAGGTTGTCAAGTAGAAGACCAGTAGTAAAGAGTGATTAAAATCCAAATTAGAAAACAAAGTGACAGAAAAAGATATGTCATGCCAAAACCACTTAAAGAAAGGTGGCATATATCAAGTCAGTTTTAAGGAATAAAATTATTATTGATAAGAATGATGTTTTATTAAGATAAGAGTATCAACTATCAGACATATATCAGATGTATCAGATATATAATTCTCTTTTTAAAGGCCCTTGATAATATAGCCTCAAAAATATGTAACCCCCCAATTTTCTAAAATAGAAGCACAGTCATAGTTGGATATTTTAATACATTTCTTCTGGTAACTAATTATAACAAGTAAACACACCTAAAAAACACATAGAAAAGATTTGGAAAACTATTAAGAGGATATTCAAATGGTCAAGAAGCATATGAAATAATATCCAACCTCATTTGTCACCAGAAAATGAGATTTAAGAGAACAACAGTAAAAGCCAAATGTGGAGAAAATGAAAATTATAGCCAGGATCCTTGCCTGGATATCACCAATTGTAGACCTGAAAGAGCCTATCGGGATATCTATGGGATGTTTACCGGGGACAGAGCAGGTGGTCAGCCACAGGAGTACTGGTGCACAGGAGGGGTGGAGAGGAAGCACTTATGCTCTCCCCTCCTCAGTTCTTGGTATGAAATTGGTCGGGTGTCCACCAGTCACCATGGAGACCGGCCCACAGAGTTCCTCCCAGCACTAGGGGCAGGGAGGTGGAGGGCCGTGAAAGTGGGGAGAAAGCAGTGTGAGCATAGGAGTCTGCAGAGTACAGAAGGGAAGCCTGGAGGAAGAGCAGGAGAGAATGGAGGCTGATGGAGGGAAGCCATGTAGTCCCAGTGCTCAGAGAGGAATAAGCCTGTGCTGGAAAGCAGGAGGGAGCAGTGCTGGATCCAGCCACTTGTACAAAGCTGAGTGGCCACTGAAAATAAATGTGGTATAAACCATTTCCAATTTTAACCCCCAATTTGCTCTTGTCTTCATGCAGTCTCAGCAAATTCATAGGGAACTTGTAGGTGTGGGTAGCCCCCTCCTCCAGGAGCAACACCAACACAGAAATAGCTTAGCTAAAAAGACTAACACGATCTGTGTTGGTGAGGATGGAATTTACATGTGCTATTGGTTGGAGAGCAAATTGTAACAATTTTAAAACCTGTTTGGCATCATTCATTGTTTTGAACATACAGATGACCTATGGCCCAGAGACTTTTACTCCCAGGACATAGGCAATAGAAATGCAGGTGCACATTCACCAAGAAATATGGGCAAATTATTGATAGCAGCAATAGTTGTAAAAGTCAAAGACTGTATGTAATTGAAATGCCCATCTGTCTTGCCAACGTGTTTCAGCCCGGGCAAGTTAACTATGGATTCAATGTGACCAAAGAAAATAATAGTAAACTGTTCTTGGGGTGAAAGGGTTATACCCAACTTTATTTCCACAGTCACAGGTCAATCACTAAAATCCTTTTCACTCAGAGTGAGTCTGCATGCAGCAAGCCCATCTCTGCCTCAGGGCCACTCTACCAGCACAGCTGTCCTCTGGGCCTCTGTCCTCAGTGCTGCCACCACTCCAGCCTCTGCTCTGCTCTCCTGCAGCCTTGCAGCCATGCCACCATGTCACACAGAGCACTGGGCAGAGCTCTTTATATAGTCAAAAACAATGCATTGCCCACACGTGTGTAGTGAGCTAGCCAACCAGGGCCAGGTGAGAATCCTGGCCACAGGAACTTTCATTTTATCCACACCATCTCTAGTAGAATAAGGAAGTCAGTTTTAGTGGCTCCATATAATGATTACATCATCAAGGAGGATGAATAAATGAATATATGCAAAATAATTTAAATGAATTTTACAAGCACATGGTAGGTACAAAAGCCAATTGTGGGTAAAGTTGGGGCTCCTATGGCCAGGATCCTCACCTGGCCCTAAACTACTTAATGATGTAACTGTCTTAATGCTGGGCTACTGCTTCCACACCTGTAGGCAATGAGCTACTGACTGAGTCACTATATAAAGAGCTCTCCCCAGTTCCCTGGGTGGAGGCAGAGATGAAGGAGGATGACAGACCTGCAGACTATTGGATGCAGACTTAATTCTAGTGCTGTACCTATCACTGGGAGAACAAGCTGGGTAATAAACTCATTCACCCCAAGAACGTTCCATTGTCATTCCTCAGTTTCACTGAATCCATACTGAACTTGCCGGAGATGAAACCCATTGGCAAGATGCCAATACAAATGATTCAAATCATATCATTCCATGTATAAAATTCAAATATAAGACATAATCCCATAAATTGGAATAGCAGTGTCTCACATGAGTGGGACTGCCCCTGGGTGAGTTCTCTCTGGATTCAGTGAGACCAAATAACAACAAAATGTGAGTAAAAGGGTTTATACCAAGCTTTATTCTCAAGGTGATAGGTCAAGTGCTGGAATCACATCTGCCTCTGGGGTATTCACAGTCCGTCTTCATCTCTGCCCACAGGCAGAGAACTGGACAGAGTTCTTTATATAGTAACACTGACAATAACGGCACATTCCCTACAGGTGTGGAAGCAGTCGCCTAGCAGTAGGCCAATTACATCAAGTAGTTTAGGCTGAGGTTAGGATCCTGGCCATAAGAACTTGCATTTTCCCTACAACAGTTATCTTTGGGGAGGAAAGGAACATTAATTAGTAGGAAAGAACACAAGGTGAAGTCCTGTACTATAGAAAAATTGTTATGTTGTGACCTGAATGGTGGTTTAATGGAAATCATCTTTGTTAATACACTTAAGGAGGAATTAAGGTATACACTTAAGAGTTTTGCACTTTCTTATATTTGTTTTAATTTTAAAATCTATTTATGTTATTAAATACAAAAAAACTTTTTTCCTTATTAGTTTAATCCAATTTTACTCTATCATCTGTCTTGCCAATGGGTTTCAGCCCTGGGCAAGTTTGCTATGCATTCAGTGTGACCAAAGAAATTGACAGCAAAACGTTCTTTGGAGTGAAAGGGTTTATTACCCGGCTTGTTCTCCCAGGGGTAGGTTGAGCACTCGCATCTCTGCCTCCGGCCAGAGCACTGGGCCAAGCTCTCCATATAGCACAATAACAGCTTATTGCCTAAAGGTGTGGAAGCAGTAGCCTAGCAACAGGCCAGTTAAATCACCAGGTGGTTTAAGTTCAGTGAGGATCCTGGCCATAGGAACACCAACTTCCCCACACTCCCCCCTCTAGGATTCTAGCCTTACAATCTACACGCTTCCAATCTTCTGCAGTGGTCCCTGTGTGAGAAAGCTGGAGCACTGTAACCAGATTCCACAATAGCATCAAAGGACTACAACAACTTAGAGATAATAAAAATTAAGATACAGCAAGATTTTGATACAGGTAACAAAAATTATAATAATCTTCAAGCCAGTGGAGGTTCCTAATAACAAAAACTATAATAATCCTCAAACCAGAGGAAGTTCTCAATCCACAAAGACTTTAGGGGCAATAAGACACATGTAATGCCACCAACATAGGCAAATCTTCTCCATCAGGTAGGATGCATGCAAGAGAGTGGTCCTGTGATAGGACTGTAGCAGGAAGGGGGTCCCTTCCAGGTCTAGTATACCATACATTTACTCCTTTCCCTGTGGGGGTTACTGAAGGGTCTATATATAGTGCTACTGGAGGGGCATGCCATGGACATAATGATAAAACAAAACTCCCTGGTAAGATGCTCTTACCTTCTGGCTGTTCAGGATATACTTCTGTGACCTTTGGCAGCCACTCTGCTGTTATTCCAGGAATGCACAGGAGGCCAGCTTCCAGGCCTTGTCCCCAAGGTGCCAGGAGAGCCAGCCACCATTGGTCCATGTGTCAAAAGGTCCAAGGCCATGTCCACTCAATGGAGTCTCTGAGGTTAAGTGCAGTTGGTGCTGGCAGCAAAATGTTATTATGGTCACCTAATCTCAGCTTCAGTGATTCTTCCTTGGTTTGCACTTGCAGTTGTATAGGGGAGGCAGCCATATGTGTTAACATGTCTACAGGGCTCAAGGCTCCCTTTTGGGGTCTCTCATTCAAATGCCATAGTGCGGTCAATAAGTGGACTGACCATCCCCACGGACTATTGGTATCTGACTTTAGTCTGGATATTAACAAGCCATTGTGCCTCTCTATCATGTCTGCTGCAGTAGGATTGTGTAGCACATGAAACTTCCATTTGATTCCCAGCTGTTGCACCCATTCCTGCAGTATATGCCCAGTAAAATCGGTGCCCTGATCACTCTCAATTACCTGTGGTTGGCCATAAACAGCAAAGAGATGCTCCAGGCCTCTTTTGGTCATCTGTTGGTCTGCACAATGGGTAGGAAAAGCAACCAGAAGTCCGGTAGTGGTGTCCACACAAGTCATCACATACCAATATCCTTCTGACACAGGTAGAGGCCCGATATAGTCTATCTGCCACCTGATCAGGGGTATAGGCCCCTTAGCTATTGTCCCATGTTGTTGTGGAACTCAGTGTAAGTCCCTTTGGGAGCACATGATGCACTCCTGCCGGGCTCTACTAACTTCTTCAAAGGTCAAAGACAAGTCCCACTGATGGACTACAGCCCACATTGTCTTTTGCCTCACATGCAACAAATGGTGATGTAGCCATTGGGCTACATCAGAGGCAGGCTTTCCTTCTAGCCAACATATCTGGGCCAATTTATCTGCTTCATCATTTCCTGGGGATGCCAGTGGCAAATGACCTGTCACATGGTATACTGTAATTATTTTAGTCTGACCACAGACTGATAAGTCTTGCCACAATTCTTGCTCCCAAAGGGGTCGGTGACCAACCAGCCAGTTGGCATGGTACCAGGTTGGTAGCCACAGAGTCAAGCCCCAGTAGCCCACCTATCACTGCAGACAACTACAGGGGAGGGCTCCTGGCTGATCACAAGCCACACAGCCCACAACTCTACCCATTGGCTGCTCTTCCCCTCACCATCTTCAATCCATATTGTCTCAGTCTTAGGATTGAAAGCTATGGCCCTACATTTTGGGGGCTGCCCATGGCTGGAGCCATCTGTGTACCATGCATTTTTGGGTATAGGGGCTCTTCCCTCCTGATAGGGACTCTCTGCTACTAATAGTTCAAAAGCAAGTTCTTCCTGCTTTTCACTAGTATATGTCACCAGCCCCAACAAGCATTGGGGTTCTTCACTCAAGGGGCTACTAGAGAGGGCACTATGCTACTGAAGGTTAGTATCCCACTTGGCTAGTGTGGGTGTTTGTGCCACATCACTCCTTGGCTTTTGGGTCCAGTCTCGTACCCACCTCAAGATGGGATAGGTGGTTATTACCTTTATGGGGCCCATTCCAGTGATAGGTTCTGTAGCCAGCAAGGCATGATACGTGGCACCAGTTGTTTTCCTATCAAAGTGTATCATACCTCTGCCCCTTTCCAGAGTTGTGACCAGAATCCAATGGGTTGGTGAGTTCATTCAAGCTGCTGCCAGAGACCCCAACCATAACCATCTTCAGTGACATAAACATCCAGCTCACAGGTCTTGAAGCATATGTCAAACTCAAGGATTGCACAGCCTTGACTGCATATTTTGCTATAGTAAAGACAGATGCACATGTCTCATCCCAGTTCCACCTGATGCCCTTTCGTACCAACCAGTATAAGGGCTTAAGAATTTGCGTCAAGTGCAGGGTAAACACTTTCCAGTTGCCTAGAAGACTCAGAAACTACTGTAGCAATGCCACAGTTGTGGGGTAGGAAAGGCCTGGCCTTTGTCTACAACTGCTTCTGGTATAACTTCGGTCTTACCCGACCAGATGACTCCCAAGAATTTGACAGACAAACCGGGTCCCTGAACCTTGGTGCTGTTCACAGCCCATCCTTTCTCCTGTAAATGTTGCAGCAGTCTAGGTGCTGAACCTTCTAGATCTGAAAGAGAATCAGACATGAGCATGATATCATCAATATAATGGTACAGTTGCACCGCTCATGGTTTCTCCCATGTATCCAAGTCCTGGGCTACAAGTCCATGACAGATGGTGGTGCTGTGGAGGTGTCCCTGTGGAAGGATGGTGAAAGTCCATTGTCATCCATCCCACGTGAAGGCAAGCTATTCCTGACTTTCCTGCTCAATGTCAATGGAAAAGAAGGCATTAGCAAGATCTATCACATAACGGTATGTTCCTGGTTCATGGCTGAGGGTATCCATCAAGCCTGAAATAGAGGGGACAGAAGCATGCATAGGGGGTATGACTTTATTCAGTTCTCTGTAGTCCATAGTCATACACCAGGAGCCACCTGGCTTTTTTACAGGCCACACTGGGGAATTGAAAGGACTATGGGTGGGCTTTATAATACCCACTTTTTCCAGCTCCTGGAGAGTTTCTCCAATCTCTTTATGCCCTCCAGGCAGCTTGTATTGATTGGTATTAGTCACCCACCAAGGCACAGGCAAAGCTATGGGTGGGTGCCTAGCATGTCCCCTCAGAACTGCCTTCACCACACATACTCTCAGTCTGAACTCAAGTGCAGTGGTCTGCAACCACAGACCTGTAGAATATCAATCCCAAAATATACTCAGGGATAGGAGATATATACACAGTATACTCCTTTGGGGATAGATGCCCTATTCTCAAAGGGATTTGGGCTTTTTTCACTATGATAGTCTTTCTCCCATATCCATCTATGATAGTGGGGACCCTGGGGAACTGCTCAGGGTTACCATGTATCAGTGAACATTCAGCCCCAGTGTCCACCAGAGCCAGAACATGCTGTATGTTCACGGGGGACCAATGGATAGCTATTCCAATATGTGGCCTCCGGTCCCCCTCTGGTCCCTCCAGGCAGATACCTTGACCTTCTCCTCAGTCAAACCATGTTCCCCAATCACCTTCCTGTGTGGGTTCAGGTGAGGTTGGCTCGGTCCCCAGCAGGAACTCTTGCAAACACACAGGCCGGACTCGTGGCTCTGTCTCTGACCTCTGCCTCTTTGGTCTTAATGGCTGGAACTGCTGATCTGGTTTCAGCTGTTGCCATAGCTCTAGTAAGATCCTATTTGGCTTCCCATCTAATTTCATCCCATCTGTTCCTGCCCATATTAAATCAACCCACATCTGGGTCCTTGTAACCTTCATGGGGTCCTGTAAATTCTTCTTGTGAGTAACAGGTCGTATCTCTTTCCGGGTTCTTGTTGCTTCTCCCTCTCCTAAGTCTGCTACTGTGTGTCACCTCGCTTATGGGATGCTCTGCGTGAGGGGAAAGAATGGCCACTAGAGACCCAAAGAGGAATGTAGGAGCTGTATGAAGCACAATATTTCTCATCCCAGTAGTGAAAATCTCTTCATCTGGGCCATAATTCTCTGTACTATAGATGTCATTTCTTATGCCTAGCTCTTATAGAACCTTTTGGCAGTTAGATACGTCTGCCATCTAACAGGAGAGGATAGCAGATCACCTGGATTGGGCCACATAGCATGAAGTGCAGCCATAATCCAATCAAGGAGGGAGTGACTCCCTGGTGTCTTATGTGCATTTTGTAATCACTGCCTCAAGGCAGGCTGCACTGTCAGGGAAGACAGCTTTCCCATCTCTGATCCTGACAGAACAATTCCACCCACCCCTAAGTCCCACAGATGCAGGAGCCAAGCTGATAGTGACTCCGAGGGCTTCTGCCTAAACCGGGAGCCCAAATCCACTACCTCAGCATGACTATACGGGCGGACCATAGAGTGCTCCATGACCTGGGGAGGGGGCTGCTCCTCTCCTTAGGGAACTTTCAGCTGCTGGGTCTTTATTTTCTTTACAAACACTGGGTGTGCTTTCAATACAGGAGGCGCCAGTGCCTCCGGCACCACCCCTTCATCCTTCTCCAGCTCCTCCATTTCTGGGGCTGATGGCACCTTTCTCTCCCCTTCCCCAAGTGCCTCCTCTGCTATAATCTTTATCTTTTCTACTGTGCCTCGCAGCAATGCTACCTCTGTCTTCAGGAGGTCTCTTACCTTCAGCTCAATGCTTCACAGCTAACGTTCTCATGCTACCTCCACCTGTGCTTCCCTCTGGAGTTCGTCTTTTTCCTTGATGGCCTCTTCCACCTTCAGAGCACCTGGCAGCCCTGCTGTCTCCTCTCCAATGGCACCTTTCTGCCAGCACTCTTGTGTTGCTCCTTTCTGCATCAATGCCACTTCCCTCCTCAGGGAATCCACAGAAGTTTGCAGCTCGCGTTCTAGTGCCACCATTCCTTGGGTCTCCTCTGTAGACCTTTTTAAGACTGTGAGAAGCAGCCAACCCACAGTCCCCAGTGCCTCACGGGCACTCTGCTTCTCAAAGGATCTGCTTATTGTATCAAGGGCCACCCCTACTGCCTCAGGTGTCACCTCCACTTGCTCCCAGTCCTGGGGTGGGGCCCAGTCCTGTAGAAGGCAAGCCACCTCAGACCATATACCCATTGGGGGATGATCCACTGTTTCCCCATTCACAGGGGCAGCCCACTGAAGCACCCCTCCCATAAGGGCAGCTGTCTTTCTCCTTGGTCTACAGTGAGCCCTCCCAACTTTTGCCAGTTGTCTTGCCAATGGGTTTCAGCCCCACACAAGTTTTCTGTGGATTCAGTGTGACTAAAGAAATAGACAGCAAGGCGGAGCCAAGATGGCAGCATGAGTAGAAATTGACAGCAAAACGTTTTTGGGTTGAAAGGGTTTATTACCCAGCTTGTTCTCTGGTTGTAGGTTGAGCACTAGCATCTCTGCCTCTGCCCAAGGCACTGGGCAGAGCTTTCTATAACACAATAATAGCTTATCGCCTAAAGGTGTGGAAGCAGTAGCCTAGCAACAGGCCATTTATATCATCAGGTGTTTAAGTTCAGTGAGGATCCTGGCCATAGGAACCCCAACTTCTCCACATCATCCCACCTGAGTTTTTTTCCAGATTCTTCTGCAAAAAGCTTGGGGCACCTTTGCAGGATGTTCAGCAATATTCTCTAGTAAAAAGAAATAAAACAAAAGTCACACTACCAAAGCAGTTTATAAGTTATATGGTGTGGGTAAAATGAAGGCTGCAGTGGCCAGGATTCTCACCTGGCCCTGGTTGGCTGGCTCACTACATACGTGTGGGCAATATGTCGTTATTGACTCTACATAAAGAGCCCTGCCCAGTGCTCTGGCAACACGATGGCATGGCTGCAAGGCTGCAGGAGAGCAGAGCAGAGGCTGGAGTGGTGGCAGTGCCAAGGTCAAAAGCCCAGAGGACAGCCATATGGGCAGAGAGGCCCAGAGGATCGCTGTGTGGGCAGAGTGGTCCAGAGGCAGAGACCTCCTTTAACGGGATTCTAGTGACTGACCTGCCATGTGGAAATAAAGTTCGGTCTAACCCTTTTACCCAAGAACGTTCTACTGCCATTTCTTTGGTCACATTGAATCCATAGTGAACTTGACCAGGGCTGAAACCCATTGGCAAGACGTGGATTATTTTCTGAATAGTCATCACGTCAGTGTACATTTTACACAGTATGTTTTGCTACCTATCAGGTAGTGTGAGTCTATATTTGGCTGTCCAAGAAAGGTCATCTCCTCCCTTTTCAGGATTTCAACCTTTATACCATGTGACCTTAAGTAAGCAGTGAGGAATTATTCTTTCCTGCTTTTATTTGAATTATTTTTTATTCTTTCCTGAAACCTATTTGTAAATCTCCTAAAAAAACCTTCATCATTATATTTTAAGTCCCTCCTGCCATTCACCTGAACTAAGGAATCTGTTCACCTTCCATCTGTGAACATAGCTCTCCTGTGAGGTTTTCCTTGCTATTCCATCTCATTAGACATAGAGATTGACTTTCCTCCTCTCACATCCAGAATGTACGGTGTGTTGGGGGGGGGCGGGGGGGTAGTGTTGGGTACTTGGAATCATGTACTCTACTACAGCAGAGATTCAAGCATCTTTGAGGTCCTTTCAGGCTCTTGGCTATTTTCTTACTAGAAATTGTCACTTTCTGCTTTTATGGAGGGATCCACTCCCATTTAAAAATACAGCTTTCCAATTTATGGTATGCTTTTGTCTGGTTTGTGCTGGACAAAACTTTTACTCTGTTTCTCACATACACACATGGGATGTATATGTATATATGTTTCATAGCTTCATAGCTTCAAAGACTTCATTCTAGAAGACAAAGGCAAGTTAAACAGATGGGTTTTTTTTTAAATTCTCTGTCTTCTAGAGTCTATATTCAATAAATGACTCAAAGTGGTGCTTCTTCCTAGTGCAGAGATAAAGTCTACACAATTTTCATAAAATTTGAACTATAGCTTTCAAAATATTCTTCAAATTATGCATAGGTATGAATATGCATTCCCTAGTTAGCTATTTTCTACAGCAAAGGGGAGAGAAGAGGGAAAGACTGAGGAGAGGGTTCTTGAGATAGCTATATTTTGCACTCCATCTAAGGGAGGGAATTATATTTTATGAAATATATTTTAAGAACTTGCTTATATAATCTGGTCTTATAATTTGGTGCATTCCTTTGCTTTTAAAATTCTTATTTAGGAAATTGACACATGCAGACTTTAGATAAAAGTAAAAGGCTTTCAATGAGGTAGTAATGATTGACATGTTCCTATTTAGTCATGCAAATTAACCTAAGAAGATTCACTGCTGCCAATTCACAAGCTGGGGAGTCAGGGATATTTTGGAAACAATGTTTTTTGCTCAAGAAGAGCAGCCACATTTGACTTATTCATAGTGAGTGTCCCCTTTGTTTTAGATTCCATTTCAGCTAGTCTTTAAAATCCCTCCCTTGTTAAGGATGTTTATTCACATATGTCTCAAAATACGGGATGCCACGTTTATAAACAGTAAACTTTTCAGTGTAGAAAGAAAACAAAAAGGTAAAAATACTCTTAAGTCCCTCTCAGTTCATTCATGGGCATTTTTCCCAAAGTAACCTAACCTGATCATTGCTTGTTTAAAGAGCTCAGCAGTGCCTTGTTGTACATGTCTGAAAATGAGCACCTGATCCTGTCCTCAGAGTTGTTTCTATAGGACCTGCATTTTTGCAACAGGTATCAGGGACACTCTGATGTAATAAAATATGCCCTGAGGTCCTTTTTCTGATCCTTTGTCCTGTGTTTCATCTCACTCTGACGTGCGCTCACTGTCTCAATCAGGACCATGCAGTGTCGATCGCATGCACTAGGTCTGTTTGAGAATTTATACACAAAACTGAACTGTGGGAACCTCAGTAGCAGGGCTTGGAATGGAGCAGGAAAGCACTGTTCCAGCTCCATCATGTTTGGGCTACAAGCAGAGGCCAGTGTCTACGCACTAAACATGGGTGTAGGACTGCAACCTCAGTGATGTCACAGCCTACCCAAAGTCAGCTATTGGAAAAAACATGAAGTGGAAGCTTATATTTGGCACTCACTATCTTTTTTTGTTTTTGTTCAAATCCCAACTTCTACTAAGGTATTCCAGATATCCTGCCGCCAGGTCCCAGACTACCTTATTTATAGACCCCCTTTAGCTATGCCTTAAATTGGAAGTACTTTCATGTTCCGAAATATTCTCTACATCCCTCTACCCTGTTTCCTCCAGTATGCATTTTCTCCTGTCTCTTTTCCTACTGATAAAATACATGACTGAGGGCATGTGAGTTAATGTAGTTCGACACATCCAGAAAATAAAAGTTCTGGGACTAAAAGTTGGGCCTTCTTTCTCTAAATGCAGCAGGTTGCTTTTTGATCACTTCAACATGATGTTCCATGGTAGTAGTTCTGGATAACCCACTTTTTCATTACACCCTATCCATGAATATATAACTGTATTCCCAGGATGAGAATATATATTCCCATTTTTATATTGGCCTATAATTTACTCTGGCAATAAGAAAACAGTGATCTTATTCTATAAATGTCCTACATCATCTCTTATGGGGTAAACCACTTTCTGTTTTAGTTGAAGAAAAATAGTCAAACTTTGTCTAACTGTATCTCATATAGTTTGATCTAGAAAATCCCTACCTTCACTGAAAACAGCATTACTAACAACAGTAACATGGACTTGGAATTGAGAAGTTAACCAGATGTTCAGAAAAGTTGTATAGGCAGTAATTAGATTAACTGGCAGAATGAAGAGATTATGATTTTAAAAAACTTTCTTGAATTTTCATTCTAGAATTTGTTCACCATCATACTTGTATATCTTATAGTATCTTGGGGACACCAGGTTATGATGACCAGACCAGCAAGAGACTTTGTTGAATGAGCTCATGTATAAAACAGCTCTATAATCCTGGGAACATTTATAAGGCTCATTATATTTCAGTTCTTGTTTAATGGCAAGTACCTACTTGGGCAGTGGAATCCTGCTGATTTACTACTTATAAAGAATAAATTACAGTTTAGAACTTGGATTTTTCATGGTTTTCTTCATATCAGCATAAATAAACTTAGCTAATAGGGCTATTTCCCATTGCCTGTTAAACTGGCTGTAAGTAAAAGGCTTCCTGGCTTGTGGGCAACTATCAGCAAGATGAGAGAACTGAATCACTTTACCTGAAAGTGTTTATAATGTTGAGGGCTATGGAAAATACATATCAAATGCTGCAAGTTATCAACATTTCCTAACACTTACTTTGAGCTTATATCTTTTCTCTTCCATCTGCTATATAATGTTGTTATTTAAGAAGTCATTAGCCTTGGGTACTGATGCATTAAGTAGACAGAGATGCTGGCTCATCCTTAGACGTTGCCCAGGGTCATCATCATCCCTGTGTATTCTTCTCCTAATGGGATCTAGAGTGATGGTTTCACAGGCTTTGAGGAAAAGTTCACAGTTCTGTAATTGCTGAAAGGGAAAGTGGAATGCCATTTCTAGGTCTTCATCCAGAGTGATTTCTTGGCTCTAATTCCCCCAATTCATTTGCAGAAATATTTTTTTTTTTGGTATTAGTTAACATTCAAGGAATTGTTTCAAGTTTTACAACTGCAAAAGGGTCATTATTTTTATCAGTATGCTGGAGGTTATTTTGAGTCTGATGATGGAGGCCATGATTCAATAAAATCTCAGCCTGAGTCTCCCAGCAGGATGCTCGAACCATGGGAATTCAACAGACGCATGCACATGAGCTTCTGTGATACTGAACCAGGCCTTAATTTCCATTTAATCATTCTCAAGAAATCAAAAGACACTTTGGGATTAAATGGCAAATCTTTAACTAGTAACTCCTCAGCCAAAGCTGCCAATTAGCATTTAAACTGCAGAATTGTGTTATGTAAGAGGGAATGAGTAATTCAAGAAGGAAAATATCTTCATTACTGGTTAAAAACATAAGCGAGAAGCAGAATTATCATGAAACAAGCATTCCCTTCAAGGACAGGAAAGGTACCACAGAGCTTTTGTTGCAAAGGAGAATGAAAAAGATCCAAATTATTTACTTATTCTCACGCTTTAAGTCTTAAATGGAAAAATTACCTCAAGTAAATGATATTTGAAGCCACCTTCCAATTGTATATATTTTAAATCACATTTAGCAAATGACTCAATCATTCTGTTTTTGTGTCTTGAAGTTTATTTAAAAAAAATAAGTCCTCTTATGTGTTAGAAAAAAAAAAAATACATTATATTTAGGAATGCCCCAGATCAATGTTATGTATTCATAAAATTTTTGGCTCATTGACATTTCCCTCCCAATCTTCAAGTGTGCACCTCAGTGGCTTGGAAACCAAATACAGTAAGAGTTCACTCAGGGAAAAAAACACACTTCTGGCATAACTTTGTCTAAAGGTAAACTTAAAACCTTCCAGAAATGTAGCTGCAAATGGCCCTTAGGCAATTGTTTATAATCTTTCTTCACATATGGCCATTTAATTTTTAGCCTCTGCTCTCAACAAGCTCACTATGTAAATTCAAATGTGGGTGATCCAACATTTAATAATGTTATTGTTGTGTGTTTGTATACATGCTTTTAAAAAACTAAAATGGCAAAGCAAATTAGATGACTGGTGGTATGCTTTGCAACTTTCTTCTCCTTGTTGGTCCCTCACCAGGCATCCCAGACAGACTCCCAGGCATGGACTTTTTGGTATTTCACACTTGGTAAAGACCAGCCATTGTGGGTTGGAAAAGAGATTTTCATCAGTTCTTACCCTGTAGTTGTGTTTTCAAAAAGTGCTTAGCAGTCATTAAACAGGTCAATTTCAATGTTCATACAGATGGGGAGAGGGTGCATTTTGAAGATAATGGCCAGCAATGCCATATTCATGTGACTTCATACTTGCTGAATATTCATGTAAGCAATTACTAATTTTCTAAACCTGAAACCTAATCTCTTTTATATATAAATACAAAAAACACTTTTGGAGGATAAACTGAGTTTTCTAACAGTGCAAAAAATTACACTAATGACAATAAGATTAACTGTAGGTTTGTTTGACTCAGAAGTACACCAACATTTTGAAAAGCCAGGTCACTGGTGGCATCACAGGTGCACTGTGTGAGTCTCCAGCACAACACACCTTGGGCCGCTTGAATTAAAGTCAGTACCTGATGATTCGAGATACAGGTGTGAGGGGGACCACTGTATAAGATATTTAGCATAGCTCTTCCTGAGCATAAAATAAATAGTTTTGTTACAAGTTGTTTATCTATGTCTTATTTTACATTGAGTCATTGTAATAATTGTTTCAAATTGTTTGAAAAATTTATTTATAATTTACATTATAAATATATATGATGTGAATAATATATTATCAATTGATTTTATCTCAAGAGAGTAAGGGGCTGTTCCAGGCTATTGTTATAAAAAGGGGATATTAAATCTGATAGGACTGAGGATGGTGAAATGTATAGCATACCTAGGAGAATTTTACATCTTAAATATGGACATACATGGAGTCACTCACACATGCACTCATCTGCACACATAAACACAGCTTGAGCTCCGAAAGAGCATGCCTATGCTTCTCAAATTGTGCATTTCAGTCCTTTGGGGATCCATGACATCAATACATGAGTTACGACCAGAATTTTTAATGGAACAAAAGAGAACAAATTTAGAATAGAAGATAGAGTAGAACAGGGCAAGGCAGGGCAGGATGGATGGGGAGGAGTGGTGCAGCATGACATGGCTTAGCATCCACAGCATAGATTGCCAGTTTTCTCAGTTTTATATACTTGTACTTATGAAGACATGGTGTAAAATATATTTTTTACTTTAGATCAAGAAACTGAAAAACATTGTGCTACACTATTGCATTTTGTACAGAAAGGAAGCAATATTTTCAGGTGTCAGTCATTCAGCCCAACCTGAGTGTTAACTTGATTTAGATGGGACAGGAAGACACTTGATGATACTAGTGAGAACTGCCTGTAGTGTGCCTCTGTTTCACAATTTACTTGAGTGGAGGTGATAACACTGGGCACAAAATCAGTTCCTCACGCTCTTTTCTCTACATGACCGCTACTGAATGCCCTCGCCTATTCTGCAACTGGTGGAGTTTTTACTGTTTGCCTTGTGTCATTATTTGTCTTACAAATGATTTTCCATGAGCTTACCTCTCTGCATTTTGTTCCCCCTCCCTGTATTGCAGTTTGGCTTGTTGCGACGTCCTCATGATGCTGCTCAATCCAGTTTCCTAGACTTCCCCACCAGAGGGATCCATGAAGTGATTCTTTTTTTTTTTGCTTCTTTGAAACTTGCCTCATCTTACCTCCTGGCTGTGGCATTACAGATGACCACCAAGTTATTTTTTGATATATTCGTTCAGACTAAAATAGTAACAGGTTTGTATGTTACACTGTCTAGGGCATATTTTTATTTTTAAAGGAATTGAAATACTAATGAAAATAGCATAGGACATATTGGCTGGGGCAGAAGGGGGTGTGGCCATTTAGAGAGTTCCTTTTCTATAAGGAGACTATGGCAGCCACTGTCTAAACATAAATCTGGTCTTAGTTAAAGCTCCAGATACTCTTATCATCTGTTTAAGCATAACAAAAATGAAACCATTCCTACCTATATTTTCTAAAAATATTATTTTAAAATATTATTACTAAAATCAAATTCAGAATTAGCCCCAAGAAATCCTATTTCTACTGACAGCACCCTCCGGGGCAATTATAACTTGAAAACTTAAAGTTTTTACTTAGCCTTTCTTTGTTTTCTGTTTAGGTCCAAGATACGATGAATTTTTCTGATTTACTCCCAAAGTGTTTTGGGTTTTGCATCAATCCTTCCTATTCCAATTATACCTATATTCATTTCATATAGATGTACTATTTCAATAGCTCCAACATTTCTTGTCTTCCTCTGATTCATGTACATTGTCATCAATATGATCCTTTCAGATCAATAGTTTTATCATTTGATTTATTCGTGCAAAGCATTTGTGTCCCTCAGTTGCCTACAGAATAAAAAATATGATCTTCCCTGACATTCAAGTTGCTTAACAGCCTGAATTATCTTTTCTTTTTACTTTTTAGCTGAAAGGATTTAATTGCTGCTTACAGAATATCCCACTCCTGCTGTTATGTCTTTGCTCCATGTCCATCTTGATGGAATATTCTTATCCACACTCTTATGTCCAAAATTCCTTCTAACTTTCAAGGGCTAGCAGAAATGCCACCTTTATAAGATATTCACAGTCTTTCTCTTTCTCCTCATAACTGTCTTAACATTTTATCTGTATTCTGTTTGATTCTTGGTCACATTTTGCCTTTAAATATGTATTCTTAGTGGAGAAATGCTATAATACAGTAAAATTCACATACACTTCAGTACGTTTGAACAAATGCATACAACTATGTAAACCGCACCCTTATACAGCTATAGAATATATCCATTACTCCAGAAAGTTCCCATGTGCCATTAATTCTGATGACATGACTATAGATTATTTTTGCTATTTCCAGAACATCATACAAATGAAATATACCCAGTATTATATAGTATTGTATCTGTCTAGAGGTTTCTTTCACTTGAAATATATTTGAGATACAATCATGTGGGTTTTTCTTTAGGTATCAATAGTGTATTCATACTATTTAATGTACAGTGTATTCAACTGAATAAGTATCACAATTTGTTCATACATCCATTGATGAACATTTGGGTTCATCCATTGGTAAGCATTTGGGTTATGCCAGTTTTTTTACGTTTCTTTAGATTTCTTATTAAAGTATGATTGATATATACTCTTATGAAGGTTTTGAATGAAAAAACAACGTGGTTACATTTACCATATTATCAAGTCACCACCTGTATCCCAATGCAGTCATTGTTCATCAGTGTGGTAAGATGCAACAGATCCACTATGTACCTTCTCTGTGATACAGTTCTCCCCATGATCCCCCATACCATGTGTACTAAACACAATACCCTCAATCCCCTTCTCCCTCCCTCCCTACTTGCCCTCCCACACCCCTCCCCTTTGGTAACCATTAGTTCAATCTTGGAGTCTCTGAGTCTGCTGCCAATTTGTTCCTTCAGTTTTGCTTCATTGTTATACTCCACAAATGAGGGAAATCATTTGGCATTTGTCTTTCTCCACCTGGATTATTTCATTGAGCATAATGTCCTCCAGCTCCATCCATGTTGTTGCAAATGGTAGGATTTGTTTCTTTCTTATGGCTCAATAGTATTCCATTACATTTATGTACCACTTCTTCTTTATCCACTCATCTACTGATGGACACTTAGGTTGCTTCCATATCTTGGCTATTGTAAAAAGTGCTGCAGTAAACAAAGGGGTGCATATGTCTTTTTGAATCTGATAAGTTGTATTCTTTGGATAAATTCCAAGGAGTGGGATTCCGGGGTCAAATGGTATTTCTGTTTTTAGTTTTTTGAGGAGCCTCCATATTGCTTTCCACAATGGTTGAATTAGCTTACATTCCCACCAGCAGTGTAGGAGGGTTCCCCTTTCTCCGCATCCTCGCCAGCATTTGTTGTTCATAGTCTTTTCCATGCTGGTCATCCTTACTGGTGTAAGGTGATATCTCATTGTGGTTTTAATTTGCATTTCCCTGATGATTAGTGATGTGGAGCGTCTTTTCATGTGTCTGTTGGCCATCTGAATTTCTTCTTTGGAGAACTGTCTCTTCATATCCTCTGCCCATTTGTTAATCGGGTTATTTGCTTTTTGGGTGTTGAGGCGTGTAAGTTCTTTACATATTTTGGATGTTAACCCCATGTCAGATATGTCATTTACAAATATATTCTCCCATACTATAGGATGCCTTTTTGTTTTGTTGTTGAGGTCCTTTACAGAATAAAAACTTTTTAGTTTGATGTAGTCCCATGAGTTCATTTTTGCTTTTGTTTTCCTTGCAGAAGGGAAGTTGTTCCAGAAGAAGTTGCTCATGCTTATATTCAGGAGATGTTTGCCTATGTTGTCTTCAAAGAGTTTTATGGTTTCATGAGTTACATTCAAGTCTTTAATCCATTTTGAGTTTACTTTTGTGTATAGGGTTAGACAACAATCCAGTTTCATTCTCTTGCATGAAGCTGTCCAGTTTTGCCAACACCAGCTGTTGAAGAGGTTATCATTTGCCCATTTTATGTCCATGGCTCCTTTATGCTATATTAGTTGACCATATATGGTTGGGTTTATATCAGGGCTCTCTAGTCTGTTCCATTGGTCTGTGGGTCTGTTCTTGTGCCAGTGCAAAATTGTCTTCATTACTGTGGCTTTGTAGTAGAGCTTGAAGTTGGGGAGCATAATTCCCCCTGCTTTATTTTTCCTTCTCAGGATTTCTTTGGCTATTTGAGGTCTTTTTTGGTTCCATATGAATTTTAGGACGATTTTCTCTAGTTCTTTGAAGAATGCTATTGGTATTTTGATAGGAATTGCACTGAATCTATAGATTGCTTTAGGCAGGATGGCCATTTTGACAATATTAATTCTTCCTATCCATGAGCACAGGATGTCTTTCCATTTACTGGTATCTTCTTTAATTTCTCTCATGAGTGTCTGGCAGTTTTCAGAGTATAGGTCTTTTACTGCCTTGGTTAGGTTTATTCTTAGGTATTTTATTCTTTTTGATGCAATTTTGTTTTCCTGATTTCTCTCTCTGCTAGTTCATTGTTAGTGTATAGGAATGCCACAGATTTCTGTGCATTAATTTTGTAGCCTGCAAATTTGCTGAATTCAGATATTAGATCTAGTAGTTTGGAGTAGATTCTTTAGGGTTTTTCATATACAATATCATGTCATTTGCAAACAGGGACAGTTTAATTTCTTTCTTGCCAATCTGGATGCCTTTTATTTCTTTGTGTTGTCTGACTGCTGTGGTTAGGACCTCCAGTACTATGTTGAATAGAAGTGGAGACAGTGGGCATCCTTGTCTTGTTTCTGATCTTAAAGGAAAAGCTTTCAGCTTCTCACTGTTAAGTATAATGTTGGCTGTGGATTTGTCATATATGGCCTTTATTATGTTAAGGGACTTGCCCTCTATACCCATTTTGTTGCAAGTTTTTATCATGAATGGATGTTGAATTTTGTCAAATGCTTTTTCACCATCTATGGAGATGATTATGTCCTTCTTTTTGTTGATGTGGTGGATGATGTTGATGGATTTTTTAATGTTGTACCATCCTTGCATCCCTGGCATAAATCCTACTTGATCATGATGGATGATATTTTTTATGTATTTTTGAATTTGGTTTGCTAATATTTTGTGGAGTATTTTTGCATCTATGTTCATCAGGGATATTGGTCTGTAATTTTCTTTTTTTGTGGTGTCTTTGCCTGGTTTTGGTGTTAGTGATGCTGGCCTCATAGAATGAGTTGGAAGTATTCCCTCCTCTTCTATTTTTTGGAAAACTTTTAAGAGAATGGGTATTAGGTCATCACTAAATGTTTGATAAAATTCAGCAGTGAAGCCATCTGGTCAAATGGTTTTGGTCTTAGGTAGGTTTTTGATTACCAGTTCAGTTTTGTTGCTGGTAATTGGTGTGTTCAGATTTTCTGTTTCTTCCTTGGTCAGCCTTGGAAGGCTGTATTTTTCTAGAAAGTTGTCAATTTCTTCTAGGTTATCTAATTTGTTAGCATATAATTTTTCATAGTATTCTCTAATAATTGTTTGTATTTCTGTGGTGTCTGTAGTGATTTTTCCTTTCTCATTTCTGATTCTGTTTATGTGAATAGACTCTCTTTTTTTGATTGATAAGTCTAGCTAGGGGTTTATCTATTTTGTTTATTTTCTTGAAGAACCATCTCTTTCTTTCCTTGATTCTATTATTTTCTTCTTCTCAATTTTATTTATTTGTGCTCTAATCTTTATTATGTCCTTCCTTCTACTGGATTTGGACCTCCTTTGCTGTTCTTTTTCTAATTCCATTAATTGTGAGTTTAGACTGCTTATATGGGATTGTTCTTCTTTCCTGAGGTAGGCCTGTATTGCAATATTCTTTCCACTTAGAACAGCCTTGGCTGCATCCCACAGATTTTGCAGTGTTGAATTATTGTTGTCATTTGTCTCCATTGATCTCTGTTTTTATTTGGTAATTGATCCATTGGTTATTTAGGAGTATGTTGTGAAGCCTCCATGTATTTGTGGGATTTTTTATTTTCTTTGCATAATTTATTTCTAGTTTCATACCTTTGTGGTCTGAGAAATTGGTTGGTACAATTTCAGTCTTTTGAATTTCTGAGGTTCTTTTAGTGGCCTAGTATATGATCTATTCCTGAAAATGTTCCATGTGCACTTGAGAAGAATGTGTATTGTGTTGCTTTTGGGTGAAGAGTTCTGTAGAAGTCTGTTAGATCCATCTGTTCTATTGTGTTGTTCAGTGCCCCTGTCTCCTTATTTATCTTCTGTCTGGTTGATCTGTCCTTTGGAGTTAGTGGAGTGTTGAATGAATGCATTACATTCTATTTCCCCTTTTAATTCTGTTAGTATTTATTTCACATATATTTCACATATGTGGGTGCTCCTGTGTTTGGAGCACAGATATTTGTAATGGTTATGTCTTCTTATTGGATTGACCCCTTTATCATTATGTAATGTCCTTCTTTGTCTCTTTTGACTTTCTTTGTTTTGAAGTCTATTTTGTCTGATATAAGTACTGCAACTCCTGCTTTCTTTCCTCTGTTAGTTGCATGAAATATCTTTTCCCACCCTTTCACTTTTAATCTTTGTATGTGTTTGGATTTAAAGTAAGTCTCTTGTAGGCAGCATATAGATAGGTATTGTTTTTTTTATCCATTCAGTGACTCTATGTCTTTTGATTGGTACATTCAATCCATTTACATTTAGGGTGATTATTGATAGGTATGTACTTATTTCCATTGCAGGCTTTAGATTCGTGGTTACCAAAGGTTCAAGGTTAACTTCATTACTATCTAAGAGTCTAATTTCACTCCCTTAATATGCTATTATGACCATGATCTAAAGGTTCTTTACTTTTTTCCCTCCTTTTTCTTCCTCCTCCATTCTTTATATATTTGGTATCATATTCTGTACTCTTTGTCTATCCCTTGATTGGCTTTGGGGATAGTTAATTAAATTTTATGTTTGCTTAGTAATTAACTGTTCTACTTTCTTTACTATGGTTTTATTACATCTGGTGACAGCTATTAAACCTTAGGAACACTTCCATGTATAATGGTCCCTCCAAAATAGAATGCAGAGAAGGTTTGTGGGAGTTAAATTCTCTGAGCTTTTGCTTATCTGTAAATTGTTTAATACGTCCTTCAAGTTTAAATGATAATCTTGCCAGATGAAGTAATCTTGGTTCCAGGCCCTTCTGCTTCATGGCATTAAATACATCATACCACTCCCTTTTGGCCTGTAAGGTTTCTGCTGAGAAGTCTGATGTTAGCCTGATGGGCTTTCCTTTGTATGTGATCTTATTTCTCTCTCTGGCTGCTTTTAATAGTTTGTCCTTATCCTTGATCTTTTCCATTTTAAGTACTATGTGTCTTGCTGTTGTCCTCCTTGGGTCCCTTGTGTTGGGAGATCTGTGGATCTCCATAGCCTGAGAGACTATTTCCTTCCCCAGATTGGGGAAGTTTTCAACAACTACCTCCTCAAAGACACTTTTATCCCTTTCTCTCTCTTCTTCTTCTTCTGGTATCCCTATAATGTGAGTATTGTTGCGCTTGGATTGGTCACACAGTTCTCTCAATATTCTTTCATTTTTAGAGATCATTTTTTCTCTCTGTGCCTCAGCTTCTTTGTATTCCTCTTCTCTAGTTTCTATTTCATTTATTGTCTCCTCCACCATATCCAACCTCCTTTTAATACCCTCCATCATGCTCTTCAACGATTGGATCTCCAACCTGAAATCATTCCTGAGGTCTTGGATGTCTTTCCGTACCTCCGTTAGTATGTTGATTATTTTTATTTTGAACTCCCTTTCAGGAAGAGTCATAAGGTCCATGTCGTTTAAATCTTTCTCCAGAGTTATGTTAATTTTACTCTGTTCCAGGTTCCTTTGGTGTTTCATGTTTGTACATGGCACCCTCTAGTGTCCAGAAGCTCTACTCTCTGTAGCTGCTCAGCTCCTAACACAATGTCAGGGGTTGCAAGGGAGTAGTATTGCTGCTTGGCGGGCAGAAAGAGCTGTTTCCTACTTCCCAGCTGCTATGCCTGTCTCCACTGCCTGAACCAGTGGTCTGATCACACAGGTGTAAGCTTTTATCCCAGAGCAGCCAGATATAGATTCCTGCTTTCTACAAGTGGCTGGCCTCTCAGTCTCTCCAGGAATTCTTCTTGTTTTATCTTTCCAACCCTGTAATTTCGCAAGTGTCATGAAAGCACCATGAAATGTGGGTTTGTGCTTCCAGAGCAGATTTTCAGAGTTAGGTATTCAGCCGTCCCAGGCCTCCACTCTCTCCCTGCTCCATTTCTGTTCCTCCCACCAGTGAGCTGGGGTGGGGGAAGGGCTTGAGTCCCACCAGGCCACAGCCTTGATATGTTACCCTGTTCCAGAAGGTCTGCTCTTTTCTCCAGGTGTATGCATTCTGGCGTAGTCTTCTTTCCTGTTGCTCTCTCAGGATTAGTTGCATCAACTATATTTTCTAATTGTATGCAGTTTTAGGAGTAATACTGTGTCTCACCTCTCACGCCACCATCTTTAATCCTCTGCAGTTTTTTGACTTTTACAATAAAAGCTATGAAAACTTTTTTGTGGTGATACACTTTCATTTCTCATAAATAAATATGGAGGAGTTTTATTTGCTGGGTCATATGTACATTTAACTTTATAAGAAACTACCACATCATTTGTCAAAGTTGTTGAAATGTCTTATACTCTAATCAGCAATGTATAAGGACTCCAGTTGGTCTGCCTCTTCATCAATTGTTGATGTCTTTAATTTTAGCCATCTTGTAGGAACACATAGGTAAGTCCTTACGTTTATAGTTTTAATTTCCCTGGTGACTAAAAATGTCAAGTACTTTTTCATATGCTTATTACCAATGCATGTAGCTTCTTTAATGAGTTATCTGTTTCAAAACTTTTGTCTTATTTTAAAATTGTGTTATCTTTTTACTATTCATTTGTAGGGCTCCTGTATATATTCTAGGTAAAAATATTTTCTCCCAGTGTGTGGTTTGATTATACATGCTCTAAATTATATAGTTTGATAAGTACAGGTTTTCATCTTAATTATGACAATTTTATTTCAAGCCTAAAGTCAGGAATCTCATTATCTATATCATGTAGAAATGCAAATAAGTCCCCACAGATTAATTTCCTTGAACACAGTTTTTCCAATCAGAAGATATGTAATCTAAAGAGACCTTACCTGTACCCTCTCCCCAACATAAGATGGTAAGATAGGCATAGAATAACTGCTATGGATTTCCCTTTCAAAGAGGAGGGAAACAAGAGCCACATGGGGTTTTCTGAAATGCATACAGGCACACAGTCCCAATGCCTTGATTAGAGCTCAGTTTACCTTCTTGGAATAATTCACTGCTGCTCTTGGATTCACACTCTGGGTTCTTGGTCACTCTTTCTGCATTACCTGGCACCAGCCAGGTATTCAATTTACAGTTGAATAGTTTCTTCAACTAGTAGTTGCAGAGTAGTAGTAGTGCAGGATTTCAACACCTCTATTTTATACTTTTTTTTTCACTGAAGCTAGTGATGATTCTGCCAATACTGTTCTCTTCTGTTCCCTTTAAAACCAGTAGGATTCTGATGAATATTTATGTATTTGACTACTTTATATACAGAAGTCCTAATCATTAATATCAATACAACCTTCATGACATAGGACTTCCTGTAAGGGAGCTGTGGTACAATGTCTTTATGATTATTTGAAACCTTAATATGTAATGGAGAAGTTATTTGAGACACATCTGTAAGAGCATTATTAACTTTTGGAATTAGGAGTATGCAATAATCATGAATTATTTGGGAAGTGCTTACTTTTACACTATTTTCTGAAAGAGCTTGTGTAGTTAGTATTTTTTTTTCTTTACATTCTTGAGACAAATCAACAAGGAAAACATCTGGGCCCAATGTTGCCTTTGTTAGAGGTTTTCAGTAAACAATTCATTTTATTTAATAGATACTGTGTTATTCCATATTTTTGTTTCCTTCTTATGTCATTTTTGATAATGTTTTTCTTTATAGATTGGTCCATTCCAACTAAATCATCAGATTTATCAGCAAAATTTGTTTATAATATTCTATTATTATTTCTTAATTTCAGTAGACTTTATTGTAATATCCTCCTTTTTGTTACTGAAATTGTTGCTAATATTTTTCCTTGATCAATGCAGAAAGTTAAAATTTTATTGATTTTTTTGAGAGAACAAATTTTTCTCTGTAGTTTGTTCAATTCTATTTCACTGATTTCCATCAACTCTTTGTTGTTTCATTCCTTTTAGTTGCTTTAGTGCACATCTTTCTTCTTTTTCTACCTTCATATGGCAGCTTCGATCATTATTTGAAAGCTTTCCTCTTGTCTAAAATATGCATTTAAAACTACACATTCTATCTTATCACTGTATCCCCCACATTTTGATATGTTGTTTTTTTGTTTTCATTCAGTTTAAATAAATTTCTAATTTCCTTTGTAATCTCTTTCTTGGCCCCTGGGTGATTTTAAAATGTGATTTTAAATTTCATATATTTGAATCATTCTTTTTTTAATTAGGGTACCAATACACACTTTTATGAAGGTTTCACATGAAAAACATTGTGGCTACTACATTCACCCATATTGTCAAGTCCCCCCACATACCCCTTTGAAGTCATTGTCCATCAGTGTAGTAAGATGTTATAGAGTGACTATTTGTCTTCTCTGTGTTACATTCTCTTCCTCGTGAATCCCCCACACCATGTGTGCCAATCATAATGCCCCTCAATCCCTTTCTTCCTCCCTCCACATCCACCCTCACCCACACCTTCCCTTTGGTAACCACTAGTCCCTTCTTGGAGTCTGTGAGTCTATTGCTGTTTTGTTCCTTCAGTTTTTCTTCATTGTTATACTCCATAAATGAGGGAAATCATTTGGCACTTGTCTTTCTCCACCTGGTTTATTTCACTAAGCATAATACCCTGTAGCTACATCCATGTTGTTGCAAATGGTAGGATTTGTTTCTTTCTTATGGCTGAATAATATTCCATTGTGTATATGTACCACCTCTTCTTTATCCATTCATCTATTGATGGACACTTATGTTGCTTCCATATCTTGGCTATTGTAAATCGTGCTGCATCATATATTTGAAGCATTCTACAGTTATACCTCTGCTTTTGATTGCTACTTCAATTCCATTGTGACCAGAAAATGAATTCAATATCAATACTCAATACTCTTAAATTAATGAGACTTATTTTATGTCCCATCAAATGGTCCATTTGTTGAATATGCCATGTGTGCTTTAAAAGAGTGTGTATTCTGCTGCTTCTGTAAAGTGTTGGACAGCTGTCAATTAGGCCAAGTTTACTGGCAGTAATGCTCAGACCTTCTATGTTCTTACTACTTTTTCTTTTATTTTTGGTTTATTCTTTTCTATCATGAATTGAGACAAAAGAATTATTATCTATACCCAATAATTATCAATTTGTCATCTTTCCCTTATTTTTCTCAGCTTTTGCTTCATATATTCTGATTATTATGTCTACTTGAAGAATTGGTCCTTTTATCATTATGAAATGTCCAAATTCATCTTGGTCCTATTACCTGCTTTGAAACACCCATTTTCTAGCCCCTCCAGCTTTCTTATGATCAATGTTTGTATGGTGAATCTTTACCTATTATTGTACTTTGAACCTAGTTGCATCCTTATATTTACAATGAAACTCTTGTTAAGAACATAGAGTGGCTCTTTTTTTTGTCCAGTATGACAATCTATACCATAAATCCATTTACATTTACAATAATCATTGATGATATTGGATTTGCCTCCACTGTCTTGTCATTTTTTCCCCTACTTGTCACATCTATCTTTGCTTTCTTTCCCTTTTGTTATTGCTTCTGTTGGATTAATAAGTACTTTTTTTGTTAACTTTGTATTAGGGTTTCATTGTATCTTGACTATTGTTTCATAAGCTGTACATACACCTTTGTTTTGGTTTTAGGAGTTGCTCTACAGTTTGCAATATGCAATTCACTTATCAAAGTCTACCTAAATTAATATTACATCCCATTTCAATATAAGGTGATAAGTTTGTAACAACACGCTTTACTAATCCTCTCATCCTTTACGCTGTTGCTATATAACTTACTTAATCTATTATAAAACCCATCATACATTGCTATTATTTTATTTTAAATATTCAATTTTAGAAAATAAATTTTAAAAAGAAAATGTCTTTCATGCTTATCCACATATTTTCCATTTCCACTTCTTTCTATCTGTAACCCAAATTTCCATCTGGCACTATTTTACTTCAGCCTGAAGAAACTCATTCAACATTTCTTTCAGTGCAGGTGTGTGGTGGCAAATTCCTCTAGTGTTTGTGTATTTAAAAAATTTTAAATGTCTTTATTTCAACTTCATTTTTGAAGAATGTTCACTGGTTATAGAATTCTAGTCTGACATGCTATTTTTTCTTTTAGTATTTTTAAGATGTCATTCCAATGTCTTCTGGCTTGTATTGTTTCTGATAAAAATACAGTTCTTTGACTTGTTTTCTTCCTTCTATTGGTGATGTATTTATTTTCTCTTGGAGATTTTTAAGATCTTTCATCATTTTTTTAAGCACAAATAGTTCTGTAAGTGTCATGCATGGGTGTGTATGTATGTGGCATGCATGTGTGTGTGTGTGCATGTCTGTGTGTGTTTAATCTCTTATTGAGCTTTTTGAATATGTGAGTCAATATAATTTGGAGCTATTATTTCTTCAAATGTTTTCTGCCTCAATTTCTCCCTCCTTTTGTCCTGTGACTCCAAACACATACATGTGAACATAATTGCTATTGTCTCACATGACATTGAGACTGTGCTCATTTCATTTTTCAGCATTTTTTATTCTTTGTACTTCACTTTGGGTATTTCCTGCTATCTTCAAATTTTCTGATTTTTTCTTCTACAATATCCAATTTACTACAAAGCATATCAAGTGATGATTCAATTTCAGATATTTTATTTTCTTAAGTGCTAGCATTTCCATTAAATATTTCCTACAATTACCATTTTTCTAATGAGCTGGCCCTCTTTCCTCATTATGCCCATCATTTCATTTGCTTTTGTCGGTTAATTACAGCATCTCTGGCTCTGTTTTAATGACTTTTTGGAATAAAATTTCAATGATTATGGATCACATTTTATTTCTTATTTGAATGTCTAATAAGTAAAAATAAAAATTTGATGGCTACTGTGAATGCTATTTCATTTTAAGCCATGATGTTTTTTCCACATGAGTATTGGTTTTGTTTTGGCAGATTGATCTTCATTGTTTCAATGACTTTTAAAGCTTTTTAAGGGTGCAGCTCTTATGGGTCTAGAATAGTTTAACTTTTAAATTGAGGCTCTGAGTTCTCAGATAACTAACTGGATTTTTCAGTGAGGTCTCTGTGTTCTGCTGATTATTTGTTTAAGAACTTAAGGACACGCCTATATAGATTTCCGTGGTTTTTTCTCAGCAAAATTCCCTCCTGTACTTTTCCCTTTCTTGCAGCTCTCTGAACTCTGATTTGTGCCATCTCAGTGAGAGTGTTTGTTCCAGCTTGGACACCACATCTCCACATCGTTTCTACAAGGCACCTCATGTCGAAAGGCTGGAGGCCTCATGGCACTCACTTCCCACACTTCTATTCTGAGTATCACAGTCCTACACTGCCTGCGTTTCATTATTATGGTTGTTTTTAGAGGAAAGATTATTTTTATATGAGTTACTCATGGCAAGAAGCAGAAGTTGCTCTTGATCAGATTTTACTTTCCCTTGTAGTTATTCTTGCATTTGCCTCCAAAACCTTTTGAAACTAGAAGCACCCCAAGGGCAGATTCAATGTATTATTCATCTTTGTTTTTCCTCCAGAGCATATACACAGCCTATATGCTATTTATTATGTTACTATTTAATTTGATTAAATATTTAATCATTAAATATTTTGAATGAATAATTAAAATGAATTCCCCAAAGGAATTTTAAGGATAATTTCAAAGACCTTAAAATTCATCACATGCACACATTTTCTTTCACTCATCAGTCCTTTTATTTCTGCAACAATCATGGGAATACCTGAGTTTCTAATCTTTCCTTTTTCCCCTCCTAATTCAAGCCTTTTATTATAAACAGAAAGCATGTGAAAACTAAGAAACATGGCGAAAACAATCACTGACAACCATTTGGTAGTATGAGTATTTATTAGTAACCAGTTGGAATATTCCTTTTTATCTTTTGTGTTGTTTCACAGGTTGTTATTTGCTATAACTGCTAAAGTCCAACTTGAGTAATCTTTCACAGACACACAGGCAAAGTCAACATTACTGAGGATTGTGATAACTCAGTGGTCAAGAATACTCTGATGAAGAAAGGTCAGCATGAGGGAACACCTATGTTCCATGTAAAAAGTGCTCAATAAAAAATCTGCACAAGATTATTGATCTTATCAATAGATAAGAGACTATTGTAGTTTCATATTTCATAATTTCTAGAAAATTATTGAACTGCCAGTAAGCAATTGACCTGGTGATTTTTTAAAGGTTCTATTTAATTGAATCATTTAGACATTTCCTTTGTGCAATGATTTCTCTTTCATCTACTTGAACACTTGCTAGTTGTTAATGCTCATATCTGTGTGACTTCTAAGTCTCTTCTCCTAAGCATACCACAAAACTTGCTGATGGTGTGTATTCCATAGGTCACATGACATCACTGTGCCCTTACTTCTGATTTTGTAGGTAAACTCTTGTTTCTGCCATTGATTTTCACTTCCTTCCTGACTTTGGACTAAATCATTATTCTATGCTTCTATTGCATCCAGTGCGGTCTGATGTCTCTCTCTTTCATTAAACCTATATGTGGATCTATTTTGTCATTGGTATTTCTTCACTTGAAGACCACTTATGTTATTTCAACTTCAGAGTGTTTTGATATGTAAATACAGGACCCCATAGAATCCAGCATTCAATGATTTCCAGGAATCTCCCTTAAAATAGCCCTTTTTCCTTCTTCCTTATATTTTTATATGTTTCCTGTGTTATAACCAAAGTAGGCTATTAGTAGGTGCCTACATTTGTTTTCATTTCCCACCCCTGCGCCATGGCTAATGCTGTTCTACCAGGCACATCCTCCCTTTCCTCCTTCCTTCGTATCAACCTACTGATGTCTTATCCAGCCTTTAAAAATGGCCCATTCTTCTAGTCTTTAATGACAATATAACAATAGTCTTTAATGACACCTTTCTTTGAAATACATTATTCCATTTCTTATACTGCTACCATAATACTTGTTCATTTGAACAAATTCTTATTGTACTAACTTCATATCAATTTCTGTGCTTTTATTACTTATGTACTTGTATGGGTCTTTTCTCAGCTCTTTGAAGGTTTGTACTAGGGTTTCCTCATCTTTTTTTATCTAAATTAAAGCCTTTATCATAGTGGATGCAGCTCTATAGTTAATGCAAGTTTTGCCACTCAAGGATATTTTCTAATCGGAGCATCGCTATGACAGCA
This sequence comes from Manis javanica, assembly GCF_040802235.1. Lineage (NCBI taxonomy): Eukaryota > Metazoa > Chordata > Mammalia > Pholidota > Manidae > Manis > Manis javanica. The sequence goes on along the minus strand of NC_133157.1, from coordinate 96,787,043 downwards.
AGATGCTTGTGTTGACCAGTGTGCTCTACAATCATTTTCACTGTGATTACTCAGTCCTGTCCGTAAAGCGCATCACTCAAACCTTGTATTACATTTAGAGTCCCACGGTCTGTGTCAATCTGGAATAATGCATTCTGTCCTCTGTCTCTCCTTTAAATTCCTGCTGGCTGCAAAAGAGCTGAGCCATACTAATGGGTTAATATGTTACTTCTCTAAAATGAAAAACTATTGGTATTTAACAGAAACTTTGGGGTAGATAAAGAACCACTCACTTTTAGAGAATTTCTGACTGAGTGGCAGGCTGATAGGGGTGATATTTTTGGGCTGTAAGTGGCTGACAAGTTTATCTATGTCTGGAAGAGAACATGAACAACTCATTTAACCATGCACCCATGCATTCCGTTAAAGGTATCATAGCCCTCCAATCATTTGAATGTGAAATTCTTAAGAAAAATAGGATACAGGAGCTATATATAAGCTTTACCGGCCTTGGTCAGCAATTGTGTGAATCCGGATTTATACAAGATAATATTTTTATTCTTTAGTCATTGTTTCAGAATACTTTCTTACACTGAAATATAAACTATTTTATTTTATTTTATTTTAAATGAAGTTAGTTGACATAAAATATGTTAGTTTCAGATAGGTGTACAATATAGTGATTCAACATTTATATACATTACTAATGCCCACCATGAGAAAAGTGTAGTTACCATCTGTCATCTTACAAAGTTATTACATTATTATTGACTATTTCCCCATGCTGTACTTTTTATCCCTGGAACTTATTTATTTTATAATTAGAATTTTGTAACTCTTAATTTCCTTCCTCTATCTTGTCATCCCTTATTCTTCTCCCCTCTGGCAACCACAGCTTTGTTCTCTGTATTTATGAGTTTATTAATGTATTTGTGTTTGTTCATTTGTTTGGTATTTTGGATTCAATATATAAATGAAATCACATGGTATTTGCCTTTCTCCACCTGGCTTATTTCATTTTGCTTATCTTCTAGATTCATCCATGTTGTCACGAATGGCAAGATTTCATTCTTTTTTATGGCTGTTATTCCTTTCTTTGTATGTACCGTATCTTCTTTATCCATCAATGGACACTTAGGTTGCTTCCATATTTTGGCTATTGTAAATAATGCTGCAATAAACGTAAGTGTGCCTATATATTTTCTAATTACTGTTTCATTTCTTCAGGTAAATAACTAGAAGTGGAATTACTGGATCATTAATTTTTACTTTTTTGAGGAGCTTCCCTATAGCTTACCACAGTGGCTGTGCCAATTTACATTACCACCAACAGTGCACAAAGGTTCCCTTATCTCCACATCCTCTCAAATACTTGTTATTTCTTGTTATGTCTTTTTTGAAAATAGCCATTCTGAGTGGTATGAGGTGATATCTCATTGTAGTTTTGGTTTTCATTTCCCTGATTAATGAGTTTGAACATCTCTTCATGTGTCTGTTGGCCATCTGTAAATCGTTCTTGGAGCAAAGTCTATTCAGGTCCTCTGCCCATTTTTTAATCAAATTATCTGGTTTTTTTGTGTTGATTTGCATGAGTTCTTTATATATACTAACCCCATATCAGATATATAATTTGCGAATGTATTCTCCCACCCACTAGGTTGCCTTTTCATTTTTGTTTGTGGTTTCCATTGTTGAGCAGAAGTGTTTTAGTTTGATACATTCCCAAATGCTTTCTTTTGTTTTTGTTGTCCTTGTCTGAGGAGACAGATCCAAAAAAATATGGCTGAAACTGATATCCAAGAGTTTACTGCCTATATTTTCTTCTGGAGTTTTATTATGGTTTTATGTCTTACATTTAGGCCTTCAACCCATTCTGAGCTTATTTTTGTACATGGTCCATTTCCATTCTTTTACATATAGCTGTCCTGTTTTCCCAACATCACTTACTGAAAGACTGTCTTTTCCCTACTGCATATTATTGCCACTTTGTCATAGATTAATTGTCCATAAAAGCATGGATTTATTCTGGGCTCTCCATTCTGTTCCATTGATAAATGTGTCTGTTTCTTTCCAGTACAATACTGTTTAGATTATATAGATTTGTAGTATATATTTGAAATCAGGGAGTATGATGTACTTTCTTTTCAGTGCTGTTTTGGTTATCCAGGGTCTTTTGTGGTTCCACACATATTTTAGTTATTTGTTCTAGTTATGTGAAAAATATCATTGGAATTTTAATAGACACTGCACTGAATCTGTAGATTGCTTCAGTTAATATGGCCGTATTAACAATATTAATTCTTTCAACTTATGAGCATGAACTATCTTTCCATTATTCATGACTTCTTTAATTTCTTCATCACTGTTTTATAATTTTCAGTATATATATCATTTACCTCCTTAGTTAAATTTATTCCTAGGTATTTTATTCTTTTTGATGCAATTGTATATGGGGTTGTTTTCTTGATTTCTCTTTTTGACAGTTTGTTATTAATATATAGAAATGCATAGATTTTTGTATATTAATTTTCTATCCTGAAAATGCATTCAACTCATTTATTAGTTCTAACAGTTCTTTTCTGTTAGAGTGTTTAGGGTTTACTACATATAGTATCATGTCATCTACAAATAGTGACAGTTTTACTTGTTCCTTTCCAGTCTGGATGACTTTTAGTTCTTGTTCTTGTCTAATTGGTCTGGCTTGGACTTTCGATACTATGCTGAATACAAGTTGTGAGAGTGGGCATCCTTGTCCCTGATCTTAGAGGAAAAGCTTTCAGCTTTTCACCATTAAGTAGGATACAGCTGTGGGTTTGTCACATATGGCCTTTACTATGTTTAGGTACATTGCCTTTATAATCACTCAATTAAGAGTTTTTATCATAAGTGGATGTTGAATTTTGTCAAATGCTACTTCTTCATCTATTGAGAAGATTACTGGAAATTTATCTTTCATTTTGTTACTGTGGTATATCACATTGATTGGTTGACAGACTTGAACCATTCTTGAATGCCTGGAATAGACCCAATTTGATTATGGTGAATGATCATTTATTGTTTTGTTGAATTTGCTTTGCTAATATTTTCTTGAAAATGTTTGCATCTATGTTCATCAAGGATATTGACCTGCAATTTTCTTTTTTTGTGGTGTCCTCATGTGGTTTTGGTATCAAGGTAATACATTCCAATAATAAAGTCTTCATAATAACTTTTGTATTAAAAGTATAGTTTTACTTGTGCAATACACTTACTTATTGTAAATTAATTATAAATATGATTGTATTTATTATGATCATGTTATTATTATTTTGTACAAAATTTATTGTAAATATGATTGTAAATTCCGTGAGGAAAGAAAGTATATTTTATATACCTCCAAATACTGCTGTTCTTCACAATATATAAATATAAGGCATGATATTTTTTGCAAATGAAATGTAAAATTAATTAGGATAGATAAAATTAACAACATTTAGAACCAGATTAAATATGGCAGCATGAGAGGAGAGACAGGCTTCCTGCTAAAACTGGATACAATTAGAAAACTTAATTGGCACAACTAATCCTGAGAGAGCAACAGGAAAGAGGATGGCGTCAGACTGCATACACCTGGAGAAAAGAGTAGACCTCACTGAACAGGGTAACGTACCAGAGCTGTGGCTCTGCAGGACCTGAGACCCAACCCCACACCAGCTCACTGGTGGAAGGAAGAGAAATGGAGCAGGGAGGGAGTGGAAGGCTTGGGACTGCTGAATACCCAGCTCTGGAGATCTGCTCTGGGAGCACAAACCTACATTTCATGGTGCTTTTGTGAGACTCATATGACTACTGGGTTGGAAAGTTAATACAGGCAGAGTTCCTGGGGAGACTGGGATTCTGGCTGCCTGTGGAAAGCAGGGATCCATATCCGGCTGCTCTGAGGCAAAAACATACCTGTGTGACCGGCCAACTGGCTCAGGCAGTAGAGACAGGCACAACAGCCAGGAGGTGGGGAATAGCTCTTTCCTCCCCCCAAGCACCAGTACCACACCCTGTGACCCCCAACAGTGCTTCAGGGGCTGAGCAGCTCGAAAATAGAGCTTCTGGACACTAGAGGGTGCCATATACAAACATGAAACGCCAAAGGAAACTGGAACAGAGTAAAATTATTAATACAACTCCTGAGAATCATTTAAATGATATGGAACTTGTGACTCTTCCTGAAAGGGAGTTCAAAATAAAAATCAACATTCCAATGGAGGTACAGAAAGACATCCAAGACCTCAGGAATGATTTCAGGTCAGAGATCCAATCGTTGAAGAGCACGATGGAGGGTATTAAAAGCAGGTTGGATATGGTGGAGGAGACAATAAATGAAATAGAAACTAGAGAAGAGGAATTCAAAGAAACTGAGGCACAGAGAGAAAAAATGATCTCTAATAATGAAAGAATATTGAGAGAACTGTGTGACCAATCCAAGCGGAACAATACTCACATCATAGGGATACCAGAAGAAGAAGAAGAGAGAGAAAGGGATAAAAGTGACTTTGAGGAGGCAGTTGCTGAAAACTTTGCCAATCTGGGGAAGGAGATAGTCTCTCAGGCTTTGGAGATCCACAGATCTCCTAACACAAGGGACCCAAGGAGGACAACAGCAAGACACATAGTACTTAAAATGGAAAAGATCAAGGATAAGAACAAACTATTAAAAGCAGCCAGAGAGAGAAATAAGATCACATACAAAGGAAAGCCCATCAGGCTAATATCAGACTTCTCAGCAGAAACCTTACAGGCCAAAAGGGAGTGGCATGATGTATTTAATGCCATGAAGCAGAAGGACCTGGAACCAAGATTACTTTATCCAGCAAGATTATAATTTAAATTTGAAGGAGGGAAAAAACAATTTCCAGAAAAGCAAAAGCTGAGAGAGTTTAACTTCCACAAACCATCTCTACAGTCTATTTTGGAGGGACTGCTATAGATGGAAGTGTTCCTAGGGTTGGATAGCTGTCACCAGATCTAGTAAAACCATGCATGGTAGGGAGGGTGGAGCAGCTGATTGTGAGGCAAATGCAAAATTAAATGGACTGTCCCCAAAGTCAATCAAGGGATAGACAAAGAGTACAGAATATGATACCAAATATATAAAGAATGAAGGAGAAAGAAAAAGGAGGAGAAATAGAAAAGAACCTTTAGATTGTGTTTGTAACAGCATGCTAAGTGAGTTAAGTTAGACTCTTAGATAGTAAGGAAAGTAACCTGGAACCTTTGGTAACTACAAATCTAAAGCCTGAAATGGCAATAAGTACATACCTATCGATAATCACCCTAAATGTAAATGGACTGAATGCACCAATCAAAAGACATAGAGTCACTGAATGGATAAAAAAACAAGACCCATCCATATGCTGCTTAAAAGAGACTCACTTCATAACCAAAGACATGCACAGACAAAAGTCAAGGGATGGAAAAAGACATTTCATGCAAACAACAGGGAGAACAAAGCAGGTGTTGCAATACCAGTATCACACAAAATAGACTTCAAAACAAAGAAAGTAACAAGAGATAAAGAAGGACATTACATAATGATAAAGGGGTCAGTCCAACAAGAGGATATAACCATTATAAATATATATGTACCAAACACAGGGGCACCAGCATATATGAAACAAATACTAACAGAACTAAAGAAGGAAATAGAATGCAATGCATACATTATAGGGGACTTCAATACACCATTCACTCCAAAGTACAGATCCACCAGACAGAAAATAAGTAAGGACACAAAGGCACTGAACAACACAGTAGAACAGATGAACCTAATAGACATCTATAGAACTCTACACCCAAAAGCAACAGGATACACATTCTTCTCAATTGCACATGGAACATTCTCCAGAATAGACCACATATAGGCCACAAATAGATCCTCAGTAAATTCCAAAGATTGAAATTCTATGAACCAACTTTTCAGACCACAAAGGTATAAAAACTAGAAATAAACTGTACAAGAAAAGCAAAAAGACTCACAAACACATGGAGGCTTAACAACATGCTCCTAAATAGTCAATGGATCAATGACCAATTAAAATGGAGATCCAGCAATATATGGAAATAAATGACAACAACAACACAAAGCCCCAACTTCTGTGGGACGCAGCAAAAGCAGTCTTAAGAGGAAAGTATATAGCAATCCAGGCATATTTAAAGAAGGAAGAACAAACCCAAATGAATAGTCTAATGTCACAATAATCAAAATTGGAAAAAGAAGAACAAATGAGGCCTAAAATCAGCAGAAGAAGGGACATAATAAAAATCAGAGAAGAAATAAATAAAATTGAGAAGAATAAAACAATAGAAAAAATCAATGAAACCAAGAGTTGGTTCTTTGAGAAAATAAAACAAAATAGATAAGCCTGTAGTCAGACTTATTAAGGGAAAAACAGAATCAACACACATCAACAGAATCAGAAACGAAGAAGGAAACATCACGACAGACCCAGCAGAAATACCAACAATTATTAGAGACTACTGTGAAAACCTATATGCTAAAAAGCTGGAAAACGTAGAAGAAATGGACAACTTCCTAGAAAAATAGAACCTTCCAAGACTGACCAAGAAAGAAACACAAAATCTAAACAAACCAATTACCAGCAAAGAAATTGAAGCAGTAATCAAAAAACTACCCAAGAACAAAACCCCCGGGCCAGATGGATTTACCTTGGAATTTTATCAGACATACAGAGAAGATATAATTCCCATTCTCTTTAAAGTTTTCCAAAAAATAGTAGAGGAGGGAATACTCCCAAACACATTCTATGAAGCCAACATTACCCTAATACCAAAACCAGGCAAAGACCCCACCAAAAAAGAAAATTACAGACCAATATCCCTGATGAATGTAGATGCAATAATACTCAACAAAATATTAACAAACGAATTCAAAAATACATCAAGAGGATCACACACCATGAACAAGTGAGATTCATCCCAGGGATGCAAGGATAATACAACATTCGAAAATCCTTCAACATCATCCACCACATCAACAAAAAGAAAGACAAAAGCCACATGATCATCTCCATAGATGCTGAAAAAGCATTCGACAAAAGTCAATATCCATTCATGATGAAAACTCTCAACAAAATGCGTATAGAGGGCAGGTACCTCAACATAATAAAGGCCATATATGATAAACCCACAGCCAACATCATACTGAAGAGTGAAAAGCTGAAAGTTTTTCCTCTGAGACTGGGAACAAGACAGGGATGCCCACTCTCCCCACTGTTATTCAACATAGTACTGGAGGTCTTAGCCATGGCAATTAGACAAAAGAAAGAAATACAAGGAATCCAAACTGGTAAAGAAGACGTCAAACTGTCATTTGCAGATGACATGATATTGTACATAAAAAACCCTAAAGACACCACTCCAAAACTACTAGGAGTAATATCGGAATACAGCAAAGTTGCAGGATACAAAATTACACACAGAAATCTGTGGCTTTCCTATACACTAACAATGAACTAATAGAAAGGGAAATCAGGAAAACAATTCCATTCACAATTGCATCAAAAAGAATAAAATACCTAGGAATAAACCTAACCAAAAAGTGAAAGACCTATACCCTGAAAACTACAAGACACTCTTAAGAGAAATTAAAGGGGACACTAACAAATGGAAACTCATCCCATGCTCATGGCTAGGAAGAATTAATATCATCAAAATGGCCATCCTGCCCACAGCAATATACAGATTTGATGCAATCCCTATCAAATTACCATCAACATTCTTCAACAAACTGGAACAAATAGTTCAAAAATTCATATGGAAACACCAAAGACCCTGAATAGCCAAAGCAATCCTGAGAAAGAAGAATAAAGTGGGGGGGATCTCACTCTCCAACTTCAAGCTCTACTACAAAGCCATAGTAATCAAGACAATTTGGTACTGGCACGAGAACAGAGCCACAGACCAATGGAACAGATTAGAGACTCCAGACATTAACCCAAACATACATGGACAGATAATATTCGATAAAGGAGCTATGGACATACAATGGGAAAATGACAGTCTCTTCAACAGATGGTGCTGGCAAAACTGGACAGCTACATGTAGGAGCATGAAATTGGACCATTGTCTAACCCCATACACAAAAGTAAATTCAAAATGGATCAAAGACGTGAATGTAAGTCATGAAACCATAAAACTCTTAGAAAAAAACTTAGGCAAAAACCTCTTAGACATAAACATGAGTGACGTTTTCTTGAACATATCTCCTCGGGCAAGGAAAACAACAGCAAAAATGAACAAGTGGAACTATGTTAAGCTGAAAAGCTTCTGTAGAGCAAAAGACACCATCAATAGAACAAAGAGGAACCCTGCAGTATGGGAGAATGTATTCATAAATGATAGATCCGATAAAGGGTTGACATCCAAAATATATAAAGAGCTCACACACCTCAACAAACAAAAAGTGAACAATCCAATTAAAAAATGGGCAGAGGAGCTGAACAGACAGTTCTCTAAAGAAGAAATTCAGATGGCCAACAGACACATGAAAAGATGCTCCACATCGCTTGTCATCAGAGAAATGAACATTAAAACCACAATGAGATACCACGTCACACCATAAGGATCGCCACCATCCAAAAGACAAACAACAACAAATGTTGGCGAGGTTGTGGAGAAAGGGGAATTCTCCTACACTGCTGGTGGGAATGCAAATTAGTTCAACCACTGTGGAAAGCAGTATGGATGTTCCTCAAAATGATCAAAATAGAAATACCATTTGACCCAGGAATTCCACTTCTAGGAATTTACCCTAAGAATGCAGCAGTCCAGTTTGAAAAAGGCAGGTGCACCCCTATGTTTATTGCAGCATTATTTATAATAGCCAAGAACTGGAAGCAACCTAAATGTCCATCAGTAGATGAATGGATAAAGAAGATGTGGTACATACACACAATGGAATATTACTCAGCCATAAGAAAGAAACAGATCCTACCATTCACAACAACATGGATGGAGCTAGAGGGTATTATGCTCAGTGAAATAATTCAGGTGAAGAAAGACAAGTACCAAATGATTTCACACGTATGTGGAGTATAAGAACAAAGAAAAACTGTAGGAACAAAACAGCAGCAGAATCACAGAACTCAAGAATGGACTAACAGTTACCAAAGGGAAAGGGACTGTGCAGGAGGGATGGGAAAGGAGGGATAAGGGCAGGGAAATAGAAAGGGGCCTTAAGATTAGCATGTATAATGTGGTGGGGGGCACGGGGAAGGCTGTGCAACACAGAGAAGACAAGTAGTACAGCATCTTACTATGCTGATGGACAGTGACTGTGATGGGGTCTGTGGGGGGGACTTGGTGAAGGGGGAGTCTAGTAACCATAATGCTCTTCATGTAATTGTAGATTAATAATAATAAAATGAATTAAAAAAATTAACAACCTTTGTAAGAAAGATAGAAGAAAGTGAGAGAAAGAGTGAGAAGAAGGAAATGGGTAAAGAAAGAAGAAAGGGAGAGAGGCACAGAGTGATGAAAGAGAAGGAAGGAAGGAAGGAAGGAAGGAAGGAAGGAAGGAAGGAAGGAAGGAAGGAAGGAAGGAAGGAAGGAAGGAAGGAAGGAAGGTCCAAAGAAATGAAATTTGAGGATTAAGATGTAAAGTATAGATTCTACACTGCAACAGTGAAGCCAGAAGTCATGGGAGGGGAGTGTTCAAAAAATAAGTTGGGTTGTGAGGTAAAATTTGAAAATGCACCATTTAGTGGATGCCAATCCATAGTGATAGAAAAATTATGTAATAGGTATGGAAGGGAGCAAAAAACATTTGCCATACACTGAAAAATAGTGTTCTTAGGGAATACAGGGAAAAGTTTGGAAAATAAAAAATAAATGTTGGGCCATGAATGGTAGTCTAAAGAATTTGGATTTATTCAAAAGGAGTGACAAAATGAATGTATTTAAGGAAGAATCTGACAAAAACATGCAAGCTAGATTTAAGAAGGAAAATCTTCTAGTTTGACGTTGTCCTACTGGGTATGTCAGAAAATTAGTATTCAATGTCATTATAGTAACATATTTTGTGAAAATTTAAATAGTTGGGAAATGTTGGGTTAGACAAAGTTTGGCAGATTTTTATACTGCAGAGCTTATCAAAGCCTTTAATTTTCAAATACAGACTTTTGAATCTCCAACTAGGAAAAAATGTAAGCAACATTTTTGTACTTATTTGATCATGGGCACATTGTGAAATGCTGTTCTAGGTATTCATTGAAACATTAAGATTGCAAGGATCTTACAAGGTATTTGATATAACTACCTATCTGCAATATAAAGGCCAAATGGTCCTGTGAACTCCTCTGAACATTTCGAAGACAAGACTTCATCCTCTCTAGTAACAACTGCTTGGTTATTACCCAAACAGAGATTTCTGTGTTTACATTAGGCAGAAATTAGGCTCCAACATTAGGCAGTCCTTCTGCATGTTATCTTTCTCTAAGTACTATGATCAATCGTGGTACTATTAATTTTTTAGAAAAATTCTTTGGTACCATATTACTGAAATTCACATACTTTTATTTAAATTTTAGCTGCATACTTGCTAGAAAAATTGTCACATGCAGCACATTTTGTCCAAGTTAATGAGTTTTAGTCTACTGGCATGATGATCTAGTGTGAACAGTAGTCTGCCATAAATATAAAGTTTGAACTTCCTCTTTGCAGTTTTATCATTATTTATTTAAGCATAGTCAAAAAGTTTATTTCTAATGACTGATGAAAAATTGAGCAACTCCAATTCTCATATTCAATGGGTCACAGAGAGGACTCTGACTCTGATTTAGCAGTAATTTTATGCACAAAATAGACTCAGTCGCAAGGCATTTAATTATAGTTAGTGGACAAAATCAGTCATGGCTTAACTCCTTGTTGACAGTGACACTATGGGGTGCTGGGTGTTGCTATCTAGAGCTCTCTTTCTTTGTGTTCCACTTTCCTAGCTTCACAAGGAGTTTCAGAGATAACTTATTTTAACTTCTTTTCTCAGAAAGATAGAATACTTATCCACACTATGCTTGATGCTTCATTTCTGTTTAAGGATATTTCTTTGAGACATGGAGTATAGGAAACTTGTGATAGAACTAGGGATTATCAAAAAAAGAAAAATATGTTGCCTCTGAAAAACAGACAACGATTAACTTTGTAAAATGGGGTGCTTCGTTTAGCACTATTTTGAATTTTTACATAGCTTTTCATAAAACATCACCATTGCTATATAGTATGTGGATAAATCCTTTGTCAGGCAAAGTACACAATTTGTAAAAAAATCTATTTTGTAATCAAGGGATTATGTATATAATTTATTTTAAGAATACCAGGGTGAAGATAAATACCAGGATATTTGGCAATCACTTGTCTTGAATGTCAATCTGAATAAGAATACTTTAATAGCAATTTTGCTAACAATATTTTGTAAATCATGTTACATGCTTTTATATATTATATATACAACTTTTATATACATGCTTTTATATATTATATATACAACATATATCATACATAATAGATATGTAATATATAAACAAAACAAGAAAGATGCTTTCACTTCTACAAGGATAGAAGAAATCTATTCAAACTATTTGTGTGACTCCATTAAACATTAGAGCAAATTCAGTGGGTAAAATATGAAAACATTGCAACTTTTTGTAGAGTGCCATGTGAGAATGCACGTTGATGAATTTGTTTATTTGGATCTTGGCTTATTTGTACAAGTGTTTGTACAATTTACTATCAAATACTACTGCTTTTCTGAAAAATCAAAAATTTTTACAGTCATCATGAAAACAGCAATAAGCCAAATAATTATTGAAATGATGGAAACAGTTTGAAACACAATGTACAATTTTACATTAAATCAAAGTCAGAGTATTTTTTGGCCTGGTTTGCCAATGCTTTCTGCATCCATAAAATTTGGCTGCAACAGAGCAATACAATACTGGTGAGAAAACACCAGGGTTATTACCACTTTTTTTTAAAGGAGAAAAGAAGCAGCCAAAGGAATATAACCAGCTCATGTAAAGTGGTGAATGTTTACTCCCATCACTGGTTAGTCATAGTCATCACAACGCGTCCTGTACAGGAGTATGCCGTTTGTGTTGATGTCCTCAGGCACTGCAAGGCCTCACCTGGCGAGTGTCCGGAGGGCCAGGCCTGGACGCTGCCTCCACTCTTGGCGGTGTCCACGCTGGCTCAGACTCACAGTGTGGAGTCGACTCCTGCCCTGCTTTAGAGGAGATGAGATCGGGAGGCATCGCAAGAGGTCAAAACAAACCAAAACAAATACCCAGCTTTCTCCTTAATGCAGCTCCGCATCTACTGTGAAAACCTGGAATTCCTAACCTTACTAAGGTTTCTGGGACCTGGAGCTCTTGCAGGCCACTCTTTCCACTAACCCCTGCCTTCTCCCTTTTCTGGCCTCTCTCTTGGCTGACAGAATAATGGTTTATTTCCAGGAGAGTCTCTGAAAGGAACTTGACTTTAAAATATTAGGTTTGTTTTTCCTTCTGCTCTCCTTGGATTTCTTTTCTAGGAAAATAGAGAACAAAAAATATATTTGTGGTGCAAAGTAATCGTTCCCTTGAACCTAAAAACCTTAAAAACACACATGCCACAAATGAGACAGTCTGGAAGTTTGGAGATGAGCAACCAACCTAATTTTTTAACAATTTTCTTATTTTAAGGTGTATTTTCTTTTTAATAGAATTGATTTGCCACAATTTTCCCCTTAATGGACTCATGAAAAACATGTGCCCCTTTTGAATTCAGTCTTCATTTCATTGACAATTTTCTTTGTGTATCCAATCTTCTGCCAATGTTCTCTGTTTACAATGTTGTCAACTCATAACAATTGATATCTAGGTTATACTCGCAATGTAGCAGACCAAAGATTTAATTCTTTTGGAGTTAAATTATTTTGAATCACATGCTTTTAGTTGTGTTTTCAGAAACAACTTGAAATTGTTGTGTTTTGTTTTTTCCTTCAGTAGAAAAAGGGCTTTTAGAGCAAAAGTTAATTTTTTTTTCACAGAATGCTTCAATCCTATTTGGCTGCTTTTTTTTCCAGGAGTCAAAACTTCAAACTGATGATTTGGCTCTGTGTAATAAATAACTGTGTTTTGGTGGTTTAACTATGTCTTGGGAAACTTACCAGCACTTAAGGCAATAGTATTGTCATTTGCAAAAGCTGCACCTCAGAGGAAGTTAATGCACAATAGCATATTGCCAGAATCTGTGGAAAATATGAGTTTTTAGTTTCCTATATACACAATCAGCATGTTGGGCTATTTAGTTGAAAATACATCAGCACTGTTCAAGTGCAAATATGTGTATCTAGTTATGGCATAAACAATAAGCCAAGATTGCAGCATCTGGTACATCTGTGTAGCCCTGAATACCTGACCATTAGGTTTCTCCGCAAGGGACCATTTTGGACAGGACACTTCACACCCACAAGGCCAGATGGCAGGGGGCTGCATAGTTGCCTATCTTTGGGTTCCCTTCAGTCCTTACTTGCTGGGAAGACTTGTTTTCCATTTCACGTGCATTTTCTTCTAAGTGTTTGTACAATGAATATCTGCATTTTTTTCATGTACTTTGCAAACTGCCTTGGCATTGGGGCTAGGTTGGGGGTCCCTTTCTTATTGTAATAATTCATGCCTTTTTCAGAAATATTAATGCCCCTGGTGAATGTTCTCCTACCTCCTGTGATCCCTCCCTTTGCAAGATTGTAAATTTATAAAGCTACAAAGGAATTTGAGGTGCTGCCTTGGGAAAAAGGAACTAACTTTTGCTGAGCAACTACCATAAGCTAAGAACTGCGGAGATCTTTAGATATCGGGGTGATGTGCCTGCCATGGAGTATTCAGACTTGGGAAATCTGGATTTAGGGAGTTAGGAAGAAATGTAACTGCAGTCCAACCTGATTCCTCTGTTTGAAAAGGCCTCGAGAAGTGAGAAATCACTTACCCAAACTCCCACTTCTTCTTCGCTGGGCTTGAGCAAGGGCAGAGAATGAGGCAAAAAAAATATAATCATCTTCGTAACAGCAAAACAATCTGTGTCTCTGACAGAACAAATGTTTTTGTCATTGCAGACACATTTCTTAAGCTGCAATATAAGCCAAATTCTATTTTTACTTTGTCAACAACTAACAGTTCTTTCCACGTAAGAGTCCACACATGACATCTTTTTAAATACGCTCATGGAATCCTATCACACTGCTACCCCCCTACCTGCACACACAGACAAGTGGGTTTAGTATTAGAATTCCCTGCAGTGTGGGCTAGGGACACTGTTTGAAATGATCCAGATTCCACTGTTTTCTGCTCACTGGACAAGGCTACTCTAAGATAGTGTGGGAGGGGACCAAATGTCACTGTGGAAGCCTCTTGTGTCTGGGCCCTGTGACCTCTAACTAAGTGAGCCGAGGGAGTCATATGAATCAATGGGAAGAAATATTGAATTGCTCACAAGACAAGTAAGGGACACTACCGGACAAGATTCAGTGATAAACAAGCCAGGGACCCTGACACTATTGGGAAAAAGATGTTTCTAGACTTCTGGTAGGGGGGTGGGGAGCAGCACGCCCTCTCAAATTTCTTTTGAGCCATTCTATTTGCAAAACAAAGAAAACAAAAATGTGGGTAAAATATCTTCTGCCTACATGATACCATAAAGACATAGCAGCATACTCTATTTTCTACTGTTCTTTTTTAACAACTCCACAGTTTTGGACTCCTTTTTTTCTAAATTTTCCATAATGTTTCTATCTCTTTTACACCAATTTAAGATCCAAGTGGTCCAGTAGAATTTCTCCAACAATTCCATCTATCTTTAATCACAATTTCCTTCTTCCTACTATTTAGCCTGTCTGGGACATTTTTATACATAATCATATACAATCTTTTACAAGAAATGTCTTTGTCATTATCTCTTATCTCTTCAAATCCTTCAGAATTTTAATCTTATTTCTTTTATTAGTTTCACTTGTACATATATTAGGTATACTAGTGATTTGTGACCTCTCTTCATACTTACCTCTACAACTAGGTTATAGCATTCTTGGGGGATCTAATGTCCTTGGGACCACAGCAGACCGCGTCTCTGCATACAAAGACTCAATGCAGTGCCCTGATGTAATACCACTAGAGCATATGTTGCAGAACAGATGAGATGAGGTTGCAGGACATTACTCAATTAAATTTTTTTATGGACCTAACTCATATTTCCAACAAGATCATAAACTGCAAGCACAAGAACTACTATGCATTTGATTCCCTTTGGTACTTGGCAATGGTAGATATTTAAAGTAAATGGAAATGAGCTGAAATAAGACAAGAGATGAAATAAGACAAGAGTGGGTAGTCTGTACTGAGCACATGCTAGCATCCTTCTTTTACCACCAGCTACTAACATTGCCTGGATATATACCACTTGTTAGACACTGCCTCAAGCAGTTTTTATGCATTATCTCATGTAATTGTTTCTCTTACCCTATGACACAGGTATAATTACTAACTCCATTTAGAAAAAAATGGAAGCACAATGAGATAAGCAATTTGCCCAAGTTCACACTGCTCAAAACTGATAGAGCTGGTATTTGCTCCCAAGTTGTCTGACTTCAAGATCTAAGTCATTAACCATAAAATAATCTAAGTAATTCATGTCCTACAGAATTTGGTAATATATTTTTTATTAGGTTGAAATTTACATATAGTAAAATTCTCTCCCTCCCAACTTCCCTCCTTTTTGATCTTTATTGATGTATTTCATCAGTCTTTTATTTTGTCAGTGCAATATAATGAGCCATAAGAAATACGTATTTGGTCATTCAGATGACCAAATATATATTTCCCAGGTATACTTGGTCTTCATCCATAGTTGATGAAAACACTGCAGAGTCTTAAAGGTGAAATGGGTGTTTTGTCACATTAATGAGAGACTTTTGGACCCCCACCTAAGGGTGGTACCTAGAGGTTGAATCAGTCATTGACCAGTTGTTTAGTCAATCATTACTATTAAATGAAGGGCTCATAAACACCCAAAGAAGAGTATATCACTCTTTTGCATCCTGCTTCTCTGTAGGAGAGAGCTTCCATGCATGGGGGGGAGCCAGAAAGATTCCACATACCACCAAGCCAGGTCCCAAGCCTCACAAGGACAGAAGCTCCTTTATATGGGACCTTGCCCTATGTATCTCTTCATCTGGTCGTTAACTTGTATCCCTTATGATATCCTTTGTTAAGCTGGTAAACTTTCCTGAGTTCTGTGAGCTGCTCTAGCAAATTAGTTGAACCTAAGGGGGAAGCCACTGGAACCTCCAATCTGTAGCTGGTAGGTCAGAAACACAGGGAACTGAGTGGGGCTTGTGACCAGCATCTGGAGTGAGGGGTGGAGGGCAGTCTTGCAGGAGGGACACAACCTGGGGAATCTGGTGCTGTCTCCAGGTAGATGGTGTCAGAATTGAAGTGAGTTCTCAGACACCCTGCTAGTGTTCCAGAATTACTTGATGTTGTGTGTGGGAAGACCTCCTCCCTCCTCTTCCACACATGCACACATGGAATCAGATATGGGAACTTGAAAGGAGTTATGTTTATAATGCTATTGTTGTATATGAAAAAACAATAGTCATCATATATATATATATATATATATATATATGAATCAGTCATTGAATTTCATATATATATATATTTCATTAGGTTTATAGCTAAATTTCATTTTTTGAGCAATTAAAAATGTCAATTTCTAATTATTCATTGCTAGTATATGTAAATATAATTGATATTTGCATATTGACTCCATATCCTGTCGTCTTGTAAGCTTAAATATTACTTGTCACAGCTTGTGTATCAATACCTATAGAAATAATCATCATGTACAAATAGTTTTATTTCTTCCTTCTATTTTCATTTTATCATTTTATTTATTTTCTTTCCTTACTGTACTGGCTAGAGCCCTCAACATGATATCAGTAGGAGTGGTAAGAGGAGACATTTTCTCTTTTTCCCAATCTTAGGGGAAAATAATTCTATCTTTCACTGCTGTAATAAATGATGTATAATATTAGCTGTAGCTTTCTGGAAGATTTGTTTTCTCCAGTTGAGAAAGTATCCTTCTATTCCTAGTTTGTTTAGATGTTTTATCACACATACATGCTGAACTTTGTCAAATTACTTTTCTGCAAATATGAAAATTTCATGTTTCTCCTTCTTCATGATATTGATAGGTGAATTGCATTAAATTGTTAATGTTGAGCTAGTCTTTTATGTCCTGGATAAGGCCTATTTGGCATGATATATTATCCTTTTATATTGCTGGACCTGACTTGTTAGGATTTTGGTGAGGATTTTTGCTGACTCTCTAAACCTCATTTCATTTCCTCATCCTAGTCAGACAGAAAGATTTTCTTTTCCAACCTCCCTTACAGTTTTGGGGCCATGTGATTAGTTCCGGTCAATTGGACAGAAGGGTTGTATGTCATTTTCTAGTTGAAACATGAGTTCTCTTGCTCTCTTTCAACTTCTGCCAAGGTATTGCTCTAAAAGATCCTCAAGAAGGAAACAAACTGGGTCACTGCTTCCAAGTCATTGCTTAGAAGGCAGCTTTCCTGGAGAAACATGTTTTGGGTGAATGAATAAGAAATCTTGTCTATAAATCACTGAGATTTGAGGGTTAATTTGTTAACACAATACAAATTAGTATATCTAATTAAGTAGAAGCATCAGATTTCAATGGTTTGTTGTGTAAGAAGAAATAAAACAAATAAGGATGATTAGAAGCAGTAAAATCAAATAGGATGATAACTGTTTCATGGAAAATACCTCAGGTCAAGACCATGTGTCTGTTGTCCTGAATTGTAATTAAATGCAGTTTAACATCTCATTTAACTGCATGTATATATACATATATACTAATGAATCACTGCCTCCAAGACTAAGTCAAGAATAGAAAGACAGAATTTTCCAACATTTTTAATTAAAAGTGTTTTTACAAAGACAACGCCAAGAATAGTTGGTCCATTTCCAAAAATCAGGAATACAGAATTAAAATTCCTAACATGAGTATACATTTAAGAAATTCAGTTAGCTAACTTTGACCCTCATCAGATCTAAAAATGATGACAAGCACAGCTGATTATCAGGCAGTCAGTTAAGTAAAGTGAACTCTTCCAAACCAGTTGACATATGAGTCAGGTACTGATCACACCTAACAGCCAAAAGTAATAGTCAGCTGCCCTCTAATAGAGTTATCTTTCTGCCCTAAGAAATTTTTTTAACTGAAGTCAATCACATTGAGCTACTAAATACCATATAAAAGAAGCAAATGGGCCAGTAAGCTTAACAAAGTGCTAATAATCCTGAATCATAGCTTATTCTGCATTAAGAAAATGAGTTATTGATAGCCATCTTTTATAGTTAGAAGCATATATTTAAAAACTTTCTGCTTTATCAGTTTAGTGAAGGATTTTTCTTAATATATGTTTTAAAACTAAATTGTGTAATATGGGTATCATTAAAGTCTCAAAAACTGGAATTTCACATATGAATTTTATACTGCCATACATTATTACTTTTATCAAAGTATCTTAAAGAATAAATGAGAATGTGATCATTCTAAGTGACCACAAAAACATTGATGTGAAGGAACATTTTTGACAGTTCTTTCCATTTTATTTCATCTTTCAGTAGCTAAAGCTTCTACATGTAATCAGATTGGCCCTTGGGGTAAGTGTAGTTCTCAAATGGACTTGGAGGTTGCCCATGTAATACTGATTGCAATAATAGTTCCATATAGGCACAGAGAATATTTATATGTTTGCAGGAACTGCCTATGCTGTTTCTAAGGAACTCAGTGTCATAAGCACTCTTTTTACCTATACACACCATTTGGGAATACATAAACAGATGTTGAACTTGAATGGCTTCAAGATTGTAAATCTCAGTAGCAAGAAAGAGTCAAACCCAGTCCTCAGAAGGATTGGGCCTGTGATTATCCACCATACATCTTTCAGATGTTTCCCCTTGCCTGTCATTATCACCTTCATCCTGCCAGGTTATATTTTATCTTCACTTTTTTTTTTCAGCTTCATATAACTAGAAAAACTGTCCCCCCAAATTTAGGCATGCATAAATTCTCTTTTCTTCAAGCTGTTATTTTCATAAAACAAAGTACAAAATCTAAAGCTATACAAAGTCTGCCAGGCTGGTGAGAATATGATTGGAGAGGAGTATGACAAATCCCCCTACCCACTTAAGGGAAAATTTTACAATATCCTGGGTATTTGAGTTTGCTATGGATATTTAAAAAGAGCATGGATTTAAGCTCACTGTAGAAGAACATTTTTCTAGAGGTTTCTAAGATGAAAAGGGAACTTTTATTTACAGGCTAAGGAGAAATCAGGTTAGACCTTGGTTAGCAGCTGTCCCCTATCTTTTCCTTTTTGTCCTTCTCTTCCTTTCTCTTCCTAGCTTTTCCTTTCCCATCTAATCCAAATTTGCATTCAGTGACCTATCAATCTCATACGCTGTTAGGGCGTGATTCAAGGCAGGTGAATCCTATGGGATTGTATAATCTTCAGGAAGAGTTTATAACCCAAACAAATATTAGCTCTTCCAGAAAGAGTAGTTTTTATTGTCCACTGTTAGTGAGGAAGTAAAATAGCTATATCAACATTAATCAGTAGTAGGAAGGGTTATAATTTAGTCAGTATTTCTGTTTAAAGGCAAATACAATCTACCAAATTTATGAAACCAATAGGCAATCAACCTATGATAGATACTTAGTAACTCTGATACTGCAGCCACTACCATGACTAACACTGACACTATCCTCTCACCACTAACAGTACCTTAACCTTGTACAACTCTTTATAACCTATTTTTTTAAGCCTGAATTTTTTCTTTAATACAAAGTTGTGTTTAGGTGACATACAACTAAAAGGAGAGATGGAGTGTTGGCATAGTCTTAAGTTCAAGTGTGCCTTTAATTTTCCAGTAGTGAGAGGCAAGAGTTTTTATACTATAAGCCCCTGGTGGAATCTTTAACCATTTATGTTTGTTCTTCATTCTGGTCATGATATCAAAACAGCAAAAGCTCTGAGGAGCTGACACACATTTTCATGAACCCTGCAGTTAGCTTGCTGACTTGTCTTGGTGGTGAAAATTCTAAGTGGACTGCCAGTTAGAACTAATGCAGTTGAACCAGTGCAGCCTAATACCCAGCTGTACTTTCCATGGACAATGCTTGATCTCTCTGTGGCCAGACTTCTCAAAACTATGCTTTGTACTTACTTTATTTAGCCAAAATGAATAGTTAGTCTGTCATTCATCGAAGTCATGGATCCCTGTGAGCCTTCACAGGCAGCCCTTTCTAACAGTCTCTTGACATCAATGATTCTCTACTTCGCGGCTTCCCGCCTACCTCTGTAACTGATCCTTCTCTTCCTGCCTCCACTGCATTCTCTACATCCTGTTCTCCCAAAATTACAGACAAAATTCTTTTCTCTCCTCTCTATAGACACATTGCCCATTTTTTGAAGATCTAATTTCATGTCTTCAACTATCCTTTCTCTCTGTGATTGTGATAAACATTTATCTACACTCTTATTCTTAAATGTTTGTTTTCCACCAATATTTCCAACTCAGACATTATTAAATATTTACTGTACATAGGTTGTAATTGTGGGAGTGACAGAAGAAGAATAAGACATAGGGCTGGGCTTTCAGGGGCTTACACTTTCATGGAGAGTGAGCAAGATGAGATATGTGGTGTACTTAAGCAGCTTTCTCCTCCAAAGCAAGGAGATCATCCTCCTAAGTCCACTAACATCTCCACTTCTATGCAGTTCACTAAGCTGGCCTGGAACTTGATGGTCTGCTAATGCTTCTTATGAGGTTTTCTTGCATTAATCTTTTCTCTCTACTTAAGCTGCTCTCCTCACACTCAGATTCTTGACAAAGCTTTCCAATGAACCGCTCAAGTTTTTCATCTTCTTCTAAAACAGTTCATTGGTGCTAAGTTAATTTTCTTACAACTTCTTAAATGACAGGAGTCCTCTCTCACAAAAGCATTCTGCCTTCCTGTTTTGTTGTATCACTTTTCACATATAAAAACTTATTTATTCAACATCACCTTATCCCTTTGGTTTTATTCAAATCCTACATCCTTCAAGATTTAACTTTCACAGGAAGTTTTATCAAGTGGATTGCAGACCACAATGTTCATTGTCTGATCCTGAATAACAATTTATTTATATTGCTCTATTTGCTTTCTAATTATTTCACATAAAGCTGCTTTATATCTCAATTTCCATCTTAAGCTCCTTGAAGCTATACACTATCTTTTAATTGCCCATAAAATAGGCATATTCATCCATTTCTAGATCTTTTCATTACTCTCTGTTGAACATTTCAATTTTAAGATTGATAATAATATAAGAAGAAATGTTTAGTATTAACATAATTTCTTTGCAAATTGATTTGTAAAGAATTCTTATGTATAAAACTCCTAATTAATCCTTTCATATAATTTACTAATTTACCATAAGTACTTAATCATCTTTCCTACTTCACTCTGATCTGGTATGCTATGAAAGCCATCCACAAGTAGTGTCAATTTATGCAGGCAGTAAAACGTTTTCAACATTAAGGAAGCTCAGATTTTAGACTGACAATGAGATTCATTTGTGAAAATCATCATTCACATTCACATTATATTACAAAAACAGAAAACACAGTTCTGCTAAATTGGCATTCTCATCTCCACTGACTCATGTAGATGGAGTGATAAACTACAATTTGCCAACAGAATCGTGCATCAATTTTGGTGGCCTGGGTTTGAGTCACATGATCTTTTCATTGCTGTAGTCTCTGTCACATGCATCTCATGGAATACCAGCTTTTATTTCTGGAGAATAAAAGCACAATGTCAAAGAGAAGCTTGACACTTCTCAAGATGGGTTAGCATAAAACACATTAAAAATTGATAAATGGGTCATGTTTGGTCAAATTAATCTTTGGCTTATGAATTCCTTTTTTTTTTTTTTGCCAAGTGAGTCAGTCAATATGGGAGTGTTACTTTTTTTCCAGCAGATATATGTCATTGCTATAAAGAAAAACAATTGCTGTTTCTATACTGAAAAGTACCATCATAAATAACATTGTTAATAAATTATCTCATGATCATGCTATTATATCTAAACATAAATATAAAAAATAAATTAAACAGAAATATTTCTAAATATAGAATTTCTCCTTATTACAGTTTTCTTTTATAACCTATGTAATATTCTTTAATGTAAAAACAATTCATAAACATATTCAGTTAAGAAAATACAGATCTTATAGTTGAGCCTAAAAAACTGTGGATTAAAGCCTTTTGGTTTCTCTTTCAAACTGAGACAATTTACAAATCTGTGTCAAAGCAGACCATCATCTTTTAATTATGTGCTGGCCCATATACTCTGAAAGCCTCCTGGCAGACTACAAAGTAAGGATGCCCTTGACTCACAAACAGTTCCTTGGCACATTTGATTGGGGTTGGGATCTTAAACATGGAAGGGCAGGAAAAAAATGGGAACATAGAAAAGAAATAATGGAAAAGAAGAGATAGTTGTGACAAGTGAGTGTCTTGGCTCACTGAGTATTGCAATCATAATAAAACCTTAGTACCTATCAGTAGGTAATCTTGTAAAGGAATCTAGTGAGAGACTAGAATATGGTGAGCTCTGGAACCAGGCTACCTGCACATATCTCAGATTTACTACCTTTAATTTACACAGCCATGAGCAATCTATTTCATTTCTTTGTGCATCAGTTACTGTGTCTGTAAAATTGGGATAATAACCACACTTTCTACATAGTCTTGTGATGAGAATTAAGTGAATGAATTCATGTAAAACAAATCAAAGCATTCCTGGAATACAGTGACCATCCAAATGTTTGTGGTTATGAATATTACTGTCTGTAGATCTCTGAGTAGAATATTAAAAAACTCATCTTACTTATAGTGTGAACATTCAACTTTGGCAGAGAGCTGGGCTCTTTCATCTACTCATTCTGTGCTGGAGAGAGGGAAGATGTGGTGTCTGCAAGCCCAGACTGCTTGCCTCCATTTATCTCCAGGCTGCTAGACTGTGGTGAACCTATCTGAGCTCCAATATTGGCAAGACCAAGGTCAGCTCTCTAGTGAGCCACCTAGGAAAAGCTGGCTCCCTGGATATGCAAACCAACCTCTCCATTCTCTGCTAAAAACCAAGATGTAGAGGTTCTCTTTTTGATTGTAGGGCATTGTGCTAGGGTTGGGGACTCCTGTGAAAGAGTAATCCAAATCTCTTTACCTTCTTACTGGGTCTGGTTTCATGGTCACCTGGAGTACAGGAGTCTTTCATTTGGTTTCTTAATTTCTCATAAAGGGAATTTGTCTATGAATTGTTGCTTAAATAGTGCACTCATGGAGAGCAGTAGGGTCCTGCTCTTCCTACTCTACCATCTTCTGTCCCTAATACCCCTTTAAAATATGAAAATATTGAGTCATATTTTTTTGATTTTTAAATAAATTTTTAATGTCACATTACAAATACGTGGAGGAATTGTTCCAAAATTCATGTTCTTTAGCTGACAACAACTGCTGCTTAAGGGCTGCTTCTATGTCATTTTGGTTTACCTAACTCCCCAACAGCACAATAAGCCTTAGAAGATAGAGAGACCTTCCATCCTTTTCAATCATCCATCAGTTTTAGTAGAATGAAGCTATTGGTTTACAAGTATGATTATATTCAAATGTCTTATTATTAAAAGAAGAAACTCAACTAATTGGACTCTGAATGGAAAACAGAAAAGCCTGTGTCAGTGGTACTGAAAAAATAATGGAATGTTCTTGGAATTAACAAGGACACAATGACAATCATTTTTTTTTCTTAATGATTGTAGTTCCAAAACCTATTAACTCTCCTACTGTTTCCATGAATGAAAAGCAAAGCAAAAACCAGGAGGGGCTGATGGGTGGATACTTTCACTTGAGTCCTATACTTACTAATTGTGTAATAAGATAGCGAATAAAAAATGTTTCCATCAAGTAATCCTAGCCATGACAGATCTTTTCAGTGTGGTTCCCAGAGGGATGAGGTAGCTATAGGGAATTTCTGCTACTCCCCCACTTTCCCCGTCCTTTTGTTCAGGAGGCAGAAACAAATCTTCCCAAAATGAATCCTTTAAATATGAAATGATCACCAGAGGCTAACTGAAACAACAGACAACTGAAACAAATTATGCATTCTTCCCTTAGATAAGAGACTTAAATTATAAATCCTTCAAGACTACCAAGTGTAAAATAAATTGAAATGCAATTAGATGTCAGAATTAATGACATTTCCAAGTTATTTCTCATAGAATCTCTTGAAATGCTTTGAGGTTTAGGAACTTGGTATTTGTTTTAATCAAGCTAATCTCATATGTTTTTTTGAGAGGGCATCTCTCATATTTATTGATCAAATGATTGTTAACAACAATAAAATTCTGTATAGGGGACTCAATGCACAATCATTAATCAACCCCAAGCCTAGTTCTCAACAGTCTCCAATCTTCTGAAGCATAAACAACAAGTTCTTACATGGTAAACAAATTCTTACATAGTGAATAAGTTCTTACATGGTGAACAGTGCAAGGACAGTCATCACAGAAACTTTTGGTTTTGATCATGCAGTATGAACTATAAACAATCAGGTCAAATATGAATATTCATTTGATTTTTATACTTGATTTATATGTGAATCCCACGTTTCTCCCTTATTATTATTGTAATTATTATTATTATTATCTTTAATAAAATGCTGAAGTGGTAGGTAGATGCAAGATAAAGGTAGAAAACATAGTTTAGTGCTGTAAGAGGACAAATGTAGATGATCATCAGGTGTGTGCCTATAGACTAAGTATTAATCCAAGCTAGACAAGGGCAACAAAACATCCATGGATGCAGAAGATTTCTCTCAAAACAGGGGGTGTGGGGTTCTAAGCCTCACCTCTGTTGATCCCCAATTTCTCACCTGATGGCCCCCCTGCGACTGTGCCTGTCTTAGGTTGTTTTTCCCTTGAGGAATCTTACCCATCTCTGGCTAACCAGTCATCTGCCGGGGCCATACAGGGACATGTAAAGTTGGTAAGTGAGAGAGAAGCCATATTGTTTGAAAAGGTTAGCTTTTTATTTCTTTGCAAATTTATGCCCTGTGGCTTTTATGCCCAGCATTTGTCTTGAGGTATCTTTACCACTTGGAAGAATTATGATACTCGGTAATTTCGTTATGAGGCACAAATTCTACTTAAGGGTTGTAATTAGGAAGGAAGAAGAAAAGCTATAGAAGTAGCAGACAGAAGAAAACATGGGAAGATTGATTATTTCTTTGACATATCTTCTTGTAGAGTAACATAAGCATGTATAGGTTTTAAACTACTAATTAAACTGCACACACACATTAACATAATAGGAATACAGCAACAAAACCAAAGCAGACCTACAATTACCAGCCATATCCAGTGCAACCAAGAAAACCAGTTGGGCACCCTGGGCATTTCTGAAAACTTATCAATGATATGATGGATATTGTCTACCTGAATTTGAATAGTTTGAGAAAAATCAGACAAATTAAAACAACACATTCCTGGTAACTGTTCACATCCCATATGTTCTTTTAACAGTAGATAGTCTGTAGTCGCAAGATTTTGGAGCGCTATAACTTGCACTTCTCCTAGTTCTTGGTTGAGTTCCGACAGTATAGATCCAGTCAAATTTGTTGTTTTACTGTATGCACAGGCCAGCTTAGATATCTCCTTCTTCATTCCCATGGCAAGTCCAGGAACCGGTGGAATGAATGCAGCTACAACTGCAACAGCGCCAGGATCTTTGTTGAATTGTTTGGTGTTCATCTTCTGGAATGACTCTTCCAGAAACTGTTGATGTTGGAAGTTCTTCTTCATATCGTATCTTAATTCGTTTTCTGGGTAGCCAAATTAGATTTTGATGCTCTGTATAAACACAAACAAACCCTTTGCCAACACTTTGATGTGTCCTTTATATCATTGTGAAGAACTTATTGGAGATCACCACATAGAAACTGCTTTTTTCTTTTTTTTAAGAGAAATGAATATTATCAGAATAATGTACTTCCATAGCTGATCATCTGACACCCTTTAAATGATCAAAATTAAGGATATTTAAAGCATGCTTTAATCATTGATTTATAGTTAGTTTTATCCTATCAGGGAGTAATCCCCCTTTTCTTTCCTTTTTTTTGTTATCATTAATCTACAATTACATGAAGAATATTATGTTAACTAGGCTCTCCTCTATACCAGGTGCTCCCCACAAACCCCTTTACAGTCACTGTTCATCAGCATAGCAAAATATTATGGAATCACTACTTGTCTTCTCTGTGTTGTACAGCACTCCCCTTTCTCACACACCCCTGATTATGCATGCTAATCATAATACCCCCATGCTTTCCCCCCCTTATCCATTCATACCTACCCATCCTCCCCAGTCCCTTACCCTTTGGTACCTGTTAGTCCATTCTTGGGTTCTGTGATTCTGCTGCTGTTTTGTTCCTTCAGTTTTTCTGTTGTTCTTATACTCTACAGACGAGTGAAATGATTTGGTATTTCTCTTTCTCTGCTTGGATTATTTCACTGAGCATAATACCCTCCAGCTCCATCCATGTTGGTGCAAATGGTAGGATTTGCCCTCTTCTTATGGCTGAGTAGTATTCCATTGTGTATATGTACCATATCTTCTTTATCCATTCATCTATCGATGGACATTTAGGTTGCTTCCAATTCTTGGCTATTGTAAATAGTGCAGCAATAAACATAGGGGTGCATCTGTCTTTTTCAAACTTGATTGCTGCATTCTTAGGGTAAATTCCTAGAAGTGGAATTCCAGGTTCAAATAGTATTTCTATTTTGAGCATTCTGAGGAACCCCCATACTGCTTTCCACAATGGTTGAACTAATTTACATTCCCACCAGCAGTGTAGGAGGGTTCCCCTTTCTCCACAACCTTGCCAACATTTGTTGTTGTTTGTCTTTTGGATGGCAGCTATCCTTACTGGTGTGAGGTGATACCTCCTTGTGGTTTTAATTTGCATTTCTCTGATAATTAGCGATGTGGAGCATCTTTTCATGTGTCTGTTGGCCATCTGTATTTCTTTTTTGGAGAACTGTCTGTTCAGTTCCTCTGCCCATTTTTTAATTGGATTATTTGTTTTTTTGTTTGTTGAGGTGTGTGAGCTCTTTATATATTTTGGACGTCAAGCCTTTATTGGATCTGTCATTTACAAATAAATTCTCCCATACTGTAGGGTTCCTCTTTGTTCTATTGATAGTGTCTTTTGCTCTACAGAAGCTTTTCAGCTTAACATAGTCCCACTTGTTCATTTTTGCTGTTGTTTTCCTTGCCCGAGGAGATATGTTCAGGAAGAGGTCACTCATGTTTATGTCTAAGAGGTTTTTTGCCTAAGTTTTTTTCTAAGAGTTTTATGGTTTCATGACTTACATTCACGTCTTTGATCCATTTTGAATTTACTTTTGTGTATGGGGTTAGACAATGGTCCAATTTCATGCTCCTACATGTAGCTGTCCAGTTTTGCCAGCACCATCTGTTGAAGAGACTGTCATTTTCCCATTGTATGTCCATAGCTTCTTTATCGAATATTATCTGTCCATGTATGTTTGGGTTAATGTCTGGAGTCTCTAATCTGTTCCATTGGTCTGTGGCTCTGTTCTCGTGCCAGTACCAAATTGTCTTGATTACTATGGCTTTGTAGTAGAGCTTGAAGTTGGAGAGTGAGATCCCCCCCACTTTATTCTTCTTTCTCAGGATTGCTTTGGCTATTCAGGGTCTTCGGTGTTTCCTTATGAATTTTTGAACTATTTGTTCCAGTTTGTTGAAGTATGTTGATGGTAATTTGATAGGGATTGCATCAAATCTGTATATTGCTGTGGGCAGGATGGCCATTTTGATGATATTAATGCTTCCTAGCCATGAGCATGGGCTGAGTTTCCATTTGTTAGTGTCCCCTTTAATTTCTCTTAAGAGTGACTTGTAGTTTTCAGGGTATAGGTCTTTCACTTCTTTGGTTAGGTTTATTCTTTGGTATTTTATTCTTTTTGGTGCAATTGTGAATGGAATTGTTTTCCTGATTTCTCTTTCTATTGGTTCACTGTTAATATATAGGAAAGCCACAGATTTCTGTGTGTTAATTTTGTATCCTGCAACTTTGCTGTATTCCGATATCAGTTCTAGTAGTTTTGGAGTAGAGTCTTTAGGGTTTTTTATGTACAATATCATGTCATCTGCAAATAGTGACAGTTTAACTTCTTTACCAATTTGGATTCCTTGCATTTCTTTGTTTTTTCTGATTGCCATGGCTAGGAGCTTCAGTACTATGTTAAATAACAGTGGGGAGAGTGGGCATCCCTGTCTTGTTCCCGATCTCAGAGGAAAAGCTTTCAGCTTCTCACTGTTCAGTATAATGTTGGCTGTGGCTTTGTCATATATGGCCTTTATTATGTTGAGGTACTTGCCCTCTTTACCCATTTAGCTGAGAATTTTTATCATGAATGGATGTTGAATTTTGTCAAATGCTTTTTCAGCATCTGTGGAGATGATCATGTGGTTTTTTGTCTTTCTATTTGTTTATGTGGTGGATGATGGTGATGGATTTTCGAATGTTGTACCATCCTTGCATCTCTGGGATGAATCCCAATTGGTCATGTTGTATGACGCTTTTGATATATTTTTGAATTTGGTTTGCTAATGTTTTATTGTGTGTTTTTGCATCTACATTCCTCAGGGATATTGGTCTCTAATTTTCTTTTTTGGTGGGGTTTTTGCCTGGTTTTGGTATTAGAGTGATGTTGGCTTCATAGAATGAGTTTGGGAGTATTCCCTCCTCTTCTGTTTTTTGGAAAACTTTAAGGAGAATGGGTATTATATCTTCTCTGTGTGTCTGATAAAATTCAGAGGTAAATCCTTCTGACCCGGGGGTTTTGTTCATGGGTAGTTTTTTGATTACTGTTTCAGTTTCTTTGCTTGTAATTGGTTTGTTTAACTTTTGTGTTTCTTCCTTGGTCAGTCTTGGAAGGTTGTATTTTTCTAGGAAGTTGGCCAATTCTTCTAGGTTTTCCAGCTTGTGGGCATAAAGGTTTTCATAGGAGTCTTTAATAATTCTTTGTATTTCTGTGAACCTGTCGTGATTTTTCCATTCTCATTTCTGATTCTGTTGATTTGTGTTGATTCTCTTTTTCTCCTAATAAGTTTGGCTAGAGGCTTATCTATTTTATTTATTTTCTCAAAGAACCAGCTATTGATTTCATTGGTTTTTCTATTGTTTTATTCTTCTCAATTTTGTTTATTTCTTCTCTGATCTTTATTATGTTCCTCCTTCTGCTGACTTTAGGCCTCATTTGTTCTTCTTTTTCCAGTTTCGATAATTGTAATGTTAGACTATTCATTTGGGATTGTTCTTTCTTCAAGTGTGCCTGGATCGCTATATACTTTCCTCTTAAGACTGCTTTTGCTGCGTCCCACAGAAGTTGGGGCTTTGTGTTGTTGTTGTCATTTATTTCTATATATTCCTTGGTCTCTATTTTGATTTGTTCATTGATCCATTGATTATTTAGAAGCATGTTATTAAGCCTCCATGTGTTTGTGAGCCTTTTTGTTTTCTTTGTAGAATTTATTTCTAGTTTTATACCTTTGTGGTCTGAAAAATTGGTTGGTAGAATTTTAATATTTTGGAATTTACTGAGGCTCTTTTTGTGGCCTAGTATGTGATCTATTCTGGAGAATGTTCTATGTGCACTTGAGAAGAATGTATATCCTGTTGCTTTTGCATGTAGAGTTCTATAGTTATCTATTAGGTCCATCTGTTCCAGTGTGTTGTTCAGTGCCTGTGTGTCCTTACTTATTTTCTGCCCCATGGATCTATCCTTTGGGGTGAGTGGTGTGTTGAAATCTCCTAAAATGAATGCATTGCAGTCTATTTCCCTCTTTAGTTCTGTTAGTATTTGGTTCACATATGCTGGTGCTCTTGTGTTGGGTGCATATATATTTAGAATGGTTATATCCTCTTGTTGGACTGAGCCCTATATCATTATGTAGTGTCCTTCTTTATCTCTTGTTACTTTCTTTGTTTTGAAGTCTATTTGTCTGATATTAGTACTGCAACCCCTGCTTTCTTCTCACTGTTGTTTTCCTGAAATATGTTTTTCCATCCCTTGACTTTTAGTCTGTGCATGTCTTTGGGTTTGAGATGAGTTTCTTGTAAGCAGCATATAGATGGGTCTTGCTTTTTTATCCATTCTATTACTCTGTGTCTTTTGATTGGTGCATTAAGTCCATTTACATTCTGGGTGACTATTGAAAGATATGTACTTATTGCTATTGCAGGCTTTAAGTTCGTGGTTACCAAAGGTTCAAGCTTAGCCTCTTAGTATCTTACTGCCTAACTAACTTTCTTATTGAGCTGTTATACACACTGTCTGGAGATTCTTTTCTTCATTCCCTTCTTATTCCTCCTCCTCTATTCTTCATATGTTGTGTGTTTTGTTCTGTGCTCTTTTTAGGAGTGCTCCCATCTAGAGCAGTCCCTGTAGGATGCCCTGTAGAGGTGGTTTGTGGGAGGCAAATTCCCTCAGCTTTTGTTTGTCTGGGAATTGTTTAATCCCTTCATCATATTTAAATGATAATCGTGCTGGATACAGTAACCTTGGTTCAAGGCCCATCTGTTTCATTTCATTAAATATATCATGCCATTCTCTTCTGGCCTGTAAAGTTTCTGTGGAGTAGTCTGATGGTAGCCTGATGGGTTTTCCTTTATAGGTGAACTTTTTCTCTCTTGCTGCCTTTAAAACTCTTTCCTTTTCCTTGATCTTTGCCATTTTAAATATTATGTGTCTTGGTGTTGTCCTCCTTGGGTCCTTTCTGTTGGGAGTTCTGTGTATTTCTGTGGTCTGTTTGAATATTTCCTCCCCCAGTTTGTGGAAGTTTTCAGCAATTATTTCTTCAAAGACACTTTCTATCCCTTTTTCTCTCTCTTCCTCTTCTGGTACCCCTATAATACAGATTTTGTTCTTTTTGGATTGGTCACACAGTTTTCTTAATATTGTTTCATTCCTGGAGATCCTTTTATCTCTCTCTATGTCAGCTTCTATGTGTTCCTGTTCTCTGGTCTCTATTCCATCAATGGCCTCTTGCATCTTATCCATTCTGCTTATAAATCCTTCCAGAGTTTCTTTCACTTCTGTAATCTCCTTCCTGGCATCTGTGATCTCCCTCTGGCTTCATCCCATTGCTCTTGCATATTTCTCTGCATCTCCGTCAGAATGTTTATGATTTTTATTTTGAATTCTTTTTCAGGAAGACTGGCTAGGTCTGTCTCCTTCTCTGGTGTTGTCTCTGTGATCTTGGTTTGCCTGTAATTTTGCCTTTTCATGGTGATAGAAGTAAGTAGTTTGCCAAGCTGGGACTAGTGACGGCTGGAAGAATTTCCCTTCTTTTTGGTTTGTGGCCTTCCTCTCCTGTGAGAACAGCGACCTCTAGTGGCTTGTGCTGGGCAGGTACATGCAGAGAGGGCTTCTGATTCCAGCCTGGCTGCTATGGAGTTTATCTCTGCTGTTGCTGTGGGTTTGGCCATGTTGGAGGGGGAGTGGCTGGGAGGCTATTTATCTCTGTGAGGGGCCTCCTTACTCCCTGGTGCCCAGGGGTTTAGAGTGT
The DNA here is from genome assembly GCF_040802235.1 of Manis javanica. Lineage (NCBI taxonomy): Eukaryota > Metazoa > Chordata > Mammalia > Pholidota > Manidae > Manis > Manis javanica. Next base: position 96,755,249 of record NC_133157.1, on the reverse strand, counting down.
CCAGAGATCCCCAGATTCCCTGCCTCTGGACTAAGTGTCCCACCCTGTCCCTTTAAGACTTCCAAAAAGCACTCACCAAAACAAAAAAAAAAAATTAAAAAAAAAATGGCCGCTCGCTTTTCTTTGTCCTCAGGTGCCAGCCTCAGGGACCCACTCACCGGTCTTGCTGCCCTGTTTCCCTAATATCCAGGACCCCACGCATACACTATGTCTGTGCTCTGGTCAGGATGGCTGGGGCTGGGTGTTCAGCAGTCCTGGGCTCCCTCTCCCTCCCCGCTCCAACTCCTCTCCTCCTGCCAGGAGCTGGGGGGAAGGGTGCTCAGGTCCCACCAGGCTGGAGCTTGTATCTTACTCCCTTCACAAGGCACTGGGTTCTTGCAGGTGTGGATGTGGTCTGGATTTTGTCCTGTGTCCTCTGGTCTCTATTCTAGGAAGAATTGTCTTTGTTATATTTTCATAAATATATGTGGTTTTTAGAGGAGATTTCCGCTGCTCTACTCACCCTGCCATCTTGGCTCCACCTCAATATTTTTTTTCATATCTGCCAATCTATAAAATCCTTTCTTGCTGATATGTATCAAGTCTCTAGTTAGTACCCTCTCTATTTACAGTAACAGTTGATTTCCACCGATTCTTTAAGCCCAGCCTGAATAGCAATACTGTCTCATGGTAAATGTGTGTGGTAGATGAGGTTAATAATATGCATCTTGCCACCTCTTATTTCAGTCATACATACCAATGTTTTGTATTTCAGTATGCTCCTCTTACTCATAGTGCTCTCTCTTGGGGATTCATTTTGCTCTGTTTGTATAATTGGCTTCTAATTCTAGCAGCATTAAGACTGCAGAGTTTATTACTTAGAGCTTTCTGTGTGTTACAGAATCCACTCTATATCAACAGCCAGTGATTTCCAAAGCATGAAACCAACATGCTTAGCAGTAGTTAAATACTCCCATTCCAAAATCCTAAAACCTGCAGCACCTATGTTATTAAAATGTGTCTTCGGAAGGAGGACAACATGAAGCTGTTCAAGCCACCATGTATGTGCACAGTCTTGGTAGGTAGATAAAAGTGCAAATCAGAAATCCCTGAAAGCTTTGATGAGTTGTACCTGGAAGGCTTGGCAACGTTGTACATTTTTAGAAATTAGATTTTTATATTCTTTTTGTCAAAACAGTAGGCTTTGAAATACTCCTGTATCTTCTTAAGAAGGGAGCTCTCTGTTATCTCATCTGAATTTTTAGTGGCCATAGTTTTGAAAGAATTAATGTTCTAGCTAGCTCTTATGAAATCCATGAAATTGCTATTTTCTTTTCTCTTTGGGCTCTAATCTTTAAGAAAGTTATCTTAAAATGAATGTGAAATTTATCAAAGACAACAAACTGGAATACAGTCATATTTTCTCATTGAGTGTGACATTTAAGAAGGTAAGCATCATTTCATCATGGTAACATAAGTGGCAATCAGAGTAAGTACATTTAAATGAGGCAAAGGATTAAATGTGAACAAGGTATATTATGCAAGTCAATGAACAAGGAATTTTAACAATTCTAAACATTAGCTAAATTATAAAGTAACTTTGAGATTAAAAATAAACAAACTCTGACTAGTGTAAAACAGAAAAATAACTAAGGACAAATAGCTTACTTTATAATAATCCCAAGTGATTTTAGAGTAATTTTGCCTGGCAAAAGGAATAGTGCCATTATCCAAGGTTTCTTTGAACCTTCCTGTTTGATCACTCTGATTTTCTTCTTTCAAGGGCACAACATATATTTTGAAGGAAGTAGCTGTATAAATGAGCTCTCCATATATACATTTAGTCCTTTTCTGTGTCTGACATGGCTCAGTTTACAGATGATAATGCCACTGTAGAGGCAGCATGCTGCATGATTTTCTCTCTGGAGTTCATAGCTATAAGAGGTGTTTGGGAAAATACTGAGGTTGATGAACCCAGAGAAAGGTATAGTGGCAGGAGAAAGCATGTTTGTTTTTAAACTAAAGAGCATTATGCTTCTGTAATTGTCCTAATTCACAGGTTGGTACTATTCTGTAGTGGTATATATTTTAAAAGTTTATGGTTACACTCATATAGTCTTCTCTAGTGTCCATATTTAAGCCAAATTTTGAAAATTTGGTTGAAACATTACCATTTAAGTAAAATTTAAATGAATATTATTTAGAAAGATCATCAAGGAATATGAGTTTCCCCAGTTATTATTTTTTTTTGAGAGGGCATCTCTCATATTTATTGATCAAATGGTTGTTAACAACAATAAAATTCTGTATAAGGGATTCAATGCTCAATGCACAATCATTAATCCACCCCAAGCCTAATTCTCATCAGTATCCAATCTTCTGAAGCATAAACAACAAGTTCTTACATGGTGAACAAATTTTTACATAGTGAATAAGTTCTTATATGGTGAACAGTACAAGGGCAGTCATCACAGAAACTTTCGGTTTTGATCACGCATTATGGACTATAAACAATCAGGTCAAATATGAATATTCATTTGATTTTTATACTTGATTTATATGTGAATCCCACATTTCTCCCTTATTATTATTATTATTATTTTTTAATAAAATGCTGAAGTGGTAGTAGATGCAAGATAAAGGTAGAAAACATAGTTTAGTGTTGTAAGAGAGCAATTGTAGATGATCAGGTGTGTGCCTGTAGACTAAGTGTTAATGCAAGCTAGACAAGCGCAACAAAACATCCACGGATGCAGAAGATTTCTCTGAAAACAGGGGGGGGGTGAGGTTCTAAGCCTCACCTCTGTTGATCCCCAATTTCTCACCTGATGGCCCCCCTGCAACTGTGCCTGTTTAGGTTGTTCCTCCCTTGAGGAATCTTACCCATCTCTGGCTAACCAGTCATCTTCCAGGGCCATACAGGGAAACGTAAAGTTGGTAAGTGAGAGAGAAGCAATATTCTTTGAAAAGGTTAGCTTTTTACTTCTTTGAAGATTTATGCCCTGTGGCTTCTATGCCCAGCATTTGTCTTGAGGTATCTTTACCACTTGGAAGAATTATACTAGGTAAATTCGATATGAGGCATGAATTCTATTTAAGTGTTGTAATTAGGAAGGAAAAAAAAAGCTATAGAAGTAGCAGACAGAAACATGGGAAGATTGATTATTTCTTTGACATATCTTCTTGAAGAGTAACTTAAGCATGTATAGGTTTTAAACTACTAATTAAATTGTGCACACATATTAACATAATAGGAATACAATTACATAACCAAAGCAGACCTCTAATTACCAGCCATATCCAGTGAAACCAAGAAAACCAGTTAGGCACCCTAGGCATTTGTGAAAATTTATCTATGATATGGTGGGTATTGTCCAACTGAACTTGAACAGTCCGAGAGAAATCAGACAAATTAAAACAACCCATTCCTGGGAACTGTTCACATCCCATATATTCTTTTAACAGTAGATAGTCTGTAGTTGTAAGATTTTGGAGTGCTACAACATGCACTGCTCCAAATTCTTGGTTGAGTTCCAACAGTATAGATCCAGTCAAATTTGTTGTTTTACTGTATGCACAGGCCAGCTTAGATATCTCCTTCTTCATTCCCATGGCAAGTCCAGGAATCGGTGGGATGAATGCCGCTACAACTAGCAGCACCTGGATCTTTGCTGAGGTTTTTTGATGATCATCTTCCGGTATGACTCTTCCAGAGAGTGCTGATGTTGGAAGTTCTTCTTCATATTATATCTTAGTTCATTTTCTGGGTAGCCAAATTAGGCTTTGATCCTCTGTATAAACACAAACAGACCCTTTGCCCACACTTTGATATGCCCTTTATACCATTGTGTAGATCTCACTGGAGGTCACTACACAGGAACTGCTTTTTTTTTTAAGAGAAAGGAATATTATCAGAAAAATGTACCTCCATAGCAGATCATCTGACACCCTTTAAGTGATCAAAATTAAGGATATTTAAAGCATGCATTAATCATTGATTCACAGTTAGTTTTATCCTATCAGGGAGTAATCCCTCCTTTCCTTCCTTCTTCCTTTTTTTTGTGTTATCATTAATCTACACTTACATGAAGAACAGTATGTCTACTAGGCGCTCCCCTATACCAGGTTCCCCTCCCCACAAACCCCCCTACAGTCACCGTCCATCAGCATAGCAAAATGCCATAGAATCACCACTTGTCCTCTCTGTGCTGTACAGCCCTGCCCTTTCTCCCATCCCCCCATTATGCATGCTAATCTTAATACCCACTTTCTTCTTCCCCGCCCTTATCCCTCCCTACCCAACCATTCTCCCCAGTCCCTATCGCTTTGGTACCTGTTAGTCCATTAGTGGGTTCTGTGATTCTGCTGCTGTTTTGTTCCTTCAGTTTTTACTTTGTTCTTATACTCCACAGATGAGTGAAATCATTTGGTATTTCTCTTTTTCCACTTGGCTTATTTCACTGAGCATAATACCCTCCAGCTCCATCCATGTTGCTGCGAATGGTAGGATTTTCCCTCTTCTTATGGCTGATTAATATTCCATTGTGTATATATAACACATCTTCTTTATCCATTCATCTATGGATGGACATTTAGGTTGCTTCCAATTCTTGGCTATTGTAAATAGTGCAGCAATAAACATAGGGGTGCATCTGTCTTTTTCAAACTTGATTGCTGCATTCTTAGGGTAAATTCCTAGGAGTGGAATTCCTGGGTCAAATGGTAGGTCTGTTTTGAGCATTCTGATGAACCTCCATACTGCTTTCCACAATGGTTGAACTAATTTGCATTCCCTCCAGCAGTGTAGGAGGGTTCCCCTTTCTCCACAGCCTCGCCAACATTCGTTGTTGTTTGTCTTTTGGATGGTAGCCATCTTTACTGGTGTGAGGTGATACCTCATTGTAGTTTTAATTTGCATTTCTCTCATAATTAGTGATGTGGAGCATCTTTTCATGTGTCTGTTGGCCATCTGTATTTCTATTTTGGAGAACTATGTGTTCAGTTCCTCTGCCCATTTTTAAATTGGATTATTTGTTTTTTGTTTGTTGAGGTGTGTGCTCTTTATATATTTTGGACTTCAAGCCTTTACAGATCTGTCATTTACAAATATATTCTCCCATACTGTAGGGTAACTTTTTGTTCTATTGATGGTGTCTTTTGCTGTACAGAAGCTTTTCAGCTTAGTATAGTCCCACATGTTCATTTTTGCTGTTGTTTTCCTTGCCCGGGAGATATGTTCAAGAAGAGGTCACTCATGTTTATGTTCAAGAGGATTTGCCTATGTTTTTTTCCAAGAGTTTAATGGTTTCATGACTTACATTCAGGTCTTTGATCCATTTTGAATTTACTTTTGTATATGGGGATAGACAATGGTCCAGTTTCATTCTCCTACATGTATCTGTCCAGTTTTGCCAACACCATCTGTTGAAGAAACTGTCATTTCGCCATTGTATGTCCATGGCTCCTTTATCAAATATTAATTGACCATATATGTTTGGGTTAATGTCTGGAGTCTCTAGTCTGTTCCACTGGTCTGTGGCTCTGTTCTTGTGCCAGTACCAAATTGTCTTGATTACTATGGCTTTATAGTAGAGCTTGAAGTTGGGGAGTGAGATCCCCCCTACTTTATTCTTCTTTCTCAGTGTTGCTTTGGCTATTCGGGGTCTTTGGTGTTTCCATATGAGGTTTTGGATTATTTCTTCCAGTTCATTAAAGAATGTTGCTGGTAGTTTGATAGGGATTTCACCAAATCTGTATATTGCTTTGGGCAGGATGGCCTTTTTGATGATATTAATTCTTCCTAGCCACGAGCATGGGATGAGTTTCCATTTGTTAGTATCCCCTTTAATTTCTCTTAAGAGTGACTTGTAGTTTTCAGAGTATAAGTCTTTCACTTCTTTGGTTAGGTTTATTCCTAGGTATTTTATTCTTTTTGATGCAATTGTGAATGGAATTGTTTTCCTGATATCTTTTCCTATTGATTCATTGTTAGTGTATAGGAAAGCTACAGATTTCTGTGTGTTAATTTTGTATCCTGCCACTTTGCTGTATTCTGATATCAGTTCTAGCAGTTTTGTGGTGGAGTCTATAGGGTTTTTTATGTACAATATCATGTCACCTGCAAATAGTGACAGTTTAAGTTCTTCTTTACCAACCTGGCTTCCTTGTATTTCTTTGTTTTGTCTGATTTCCGTGGCTAGGACCTCCAGTACTATGTTAAATAACAGTGGGGAGAGTGGGCATCCCGGTCTTGTACCCAATCTCAGAGGAAAAGCTTTCAACTTCTCGCTGTTCAGTATTATGTTGGCTGTGGGTTTATCATAAATGGCCTTTATTATGTTGAGGTACTTGCCCTCTATTCCCATTTTGCTGAGAGTTTTTGTCATGAATGGATGTTGAATTTTGTTGAATGCTTTATTCAGCATCTATGGAGATGATCATGTGGTTTTTGTCTTTCTTTTTGTTTATGTGGTGGATGATGTTGATGGATTTTCGAATGTTGTATCATCCTTGCATCCCTGGGATGAATCACACTTGGTCATGTTGTACGATCCTTTTGATGTATTTTTGAATTTGGTTTGCTGATATTTTGTTAAGTATTTTTGCATGTACGTTCATCAGGGATATTGGTCTGTAGTTTTCTTTTGTGGTGGGGTCTTTGCCTGGTTTTGGTATTAGGGTGATGTTGGCTTCATAGAATGAGTTTGGGAGTATTCGCTCCTCTTCTATTTTTTGGAACACTGTAAGGAGAATGGGTATTATGTCTTCCCTGTATGTCTGGCTAATTTCCATGGTGAATCCGTCTGGCCCAGGGGTTTTGTTCTTTGGTAGTTTTTGATTACCGCTTCAATTTTATTGCTGTTAATTGGTCTGTTTAGATTTTCTGTTTCTTTCTGGGTCCATCTTGGAAGGTTGCATTTTTCTAGGAAGTTGTCCATTTCTCCTAGTTTTCCCAGCTTGTTAGCATGTAGGTTTTCATAGTACTCTCTAATAATTCTTTGAATTTCTGTGGGGTCCATCATGATTTTTCCTTTCTCATTTCTGATTCTGTTGATTTGTGTTGACTCTCTTTTCCTCTTAATAAGTCTGGATAGAGGCTTATCTATTTTGTTTATTTTCTTGAAGAACCAGCTCTTGGTTTCATTGATTTTTGCTACTGCTTTATTCTTCTCAATTTTATTTATTTCTTCTCTGATCTTTATTATGTCCCTCCTTCTGCTGACCTTAGGCCTCATTTGTTCTTCTTTTTCCAGTTTCGATAATTGGGACATTAGATCTTCTTTTAGGATCGTTCTTCCTTCTTTAAATATGCCTGGATTACTATTTCCTTTCCTCTTAAGACTGCTTTTGCTGTATCCCACAGTAGTTGGGGCTTTGTGTTGTTGTTGTCGTTTGTTTCCATAAATTTCTGGGTCTTCATTTTGATTTGGTCATTGATCAACTGATTATTTAGGAGTGTGTTGTTAAGCCTCCATATGTTTGTGAGCCTTTTTGCTTTCTTTGTACAGTTTATTTCTAGTTTTATGCCTTGTGGTCTGAAAAGTTGGTTGGTAGAATTTCAATCATTTGGAATTTACTGAGGCTCTTTTTGTGGCCTAGTATGTGGTCTTTTCTGGAGAATGTTCCATGTGCACTTGAGAAGAATGTGTATCCTTTTGCTTTTGGATGTAGAGTTCTGTAGATGTCTATTAGGTCCATGTGTTCTAGTCTGTTGTTCAGTGCCTCTGTGTCCTTACTTATTTTCTTTCAGGTGGAACTGTCCTTTGGAGTGAGTGGTGTGTTGAAGTCTCCTAGAATGAATGCATTGCATTCTATTTTCTCCTTTAATTCTGGTAGTATTTGTTTCACATATGTTGATGCTCCTGTATTGGGTGCATATATGTTTATAATCGCTACATCCTCTTGTTGGACTGAGCCCTTTATCATTATGTAATGTCCTTCTTTATCCTTTGTTACTTTCTTTATTTTGAAGTCTGTTTTGTCTGATACCAGAATTGCAACACCTGCTTTCTTATCTCTGTTGATTGCATGAAATATCTTTTTCCATCCCTTGACTTTAAGTCTGTGTGTGTCTTTGGGTTTGAGGTGAGTCTCCTGTAAGCAGCATATGGATGGATCTTGATTTTTCATCCATTCTATTACTCTGTGTCTTTTGATTGGTGTAGTCAGTCCATTTACATTTAGGGTGATTATTGAAAGGTATGTACTTATTGCCATTGCAGGCTTTAAGTTTGTGGTTACCAAAGGTCCAGGTTTAGCTTCTTCACTATCTTACTAACTTAACTCGCTTGTTGAGCTATTATAAACATGGTCTGATGATTCTTTTTTTCTCTCCCTTCTTATTCCTCCTCCTCCCTTCTTCATATGTTGGGTGTTTTGTTCTGTGCTATTTTTAGGAGTGCTCCCATCAGGAGCAGTCCCTGTAAAATGCCCTGTAGAGGTGGTTTGTGGGAGGCAAATTCCCTCAGCTTTTGCTTTTCTGGGAATTGTTTAATCCCTCCATCATATTTAAATGATAATCGTGCTGGATACAGTAGTCTTGGTTCGAGGCCCTTCTGTTTCATTGCATTAAGTATATCATGCCATTCTCTTCTGGCCTGTAGGGTTTCTGTTGAGAAGTCTGATAATAGCCTGATGGGTTTTCCTTTGTAGGTAACCTTTATTTTCTCTCTGGCTGCCTTTAATACTTTGTCCTTGTCTTTGATCTTTGCCATTTTAATTATTATGTGTCTTGGTGTTGCCCTCCTTAGATCCCTTGTCATGGCAGTTCTGTGTAACTCTGTGGCCTGAGAGAGAATTTCCTTGCCTAGTTTGGAAAAGTTTTCAGCAATTATTTCTTCAAAGACAGTTTCTATCCCTTTTTCTCTCTCTTCTTCCTCTGGTTCACCTATAATCTGGATATTGTTTCATTTTAATTGGTCACTTAGCTGTCTTAGAATTCTTTCATTCCTGGAGATCCCTTTATCTCTCTCTGCATCAGCTTCTCTCTGTTCCTGTTCTGTTTTCTAGTCCATTAAAGGTCTCTTCCATCTCGTCCATTCTGTTTTGAAGTCCTTCCAGAGCTTGTTTTATTTCTGTATTCTCCTTCCTTAGTTCTTGCATATTTCTCTGCAAGTCCATCAGCATGGTTGTGACTTTTGTTTTGAATTCTTTTTCACGAAGACTGGTTAAATCTATCTCCCCATGTTCCTTCTCAGGGGAAGATGTAGCAGATGCCGAAGCTGTCTGGGTTAGTCTTGTCTGGGTCATATTTTTTTGCCTTTTCATGTTGATATGTGCTATTGACTGTCAGCTGAGGGGGGTCAAACTTTCCACTTTCTACTGGCCTTTCTTTACTAGGACAACTGCGACCCCTAGTGGCTCATGTTGGGCAGTTGCATGTAGACTGGGTCTTTGTGTCTTGCCCAGCCGGTATGGAGGAAGCTCCCTTGCTGAGGGCGTGGCCAGCCTTAGGCTGCTTCTCTGCTATGGCCGGGCCCCAGAGGGGTAATGTATGTGGAGCTGTTTGGCTGTTTACCTCCGTGAGGGGTCTCAGAGCTGTTTCCCAGAGGGTTAGTGTGCCTGGGTTTCCCTGTAATTTCCAGCTGCTGGGCTGTGACCTGGGTTGTTTCCATCCAGCTGTTGCATCCCTGTCCCTTTAAGACTTTCAAAACACACTCCATTTTTTTTTGTCACAGGCGCATCAGCTTCGGGACCCACTCAGAGGTCTTGCTGCCCTGTTTCCCTAGTTTCCAGCCCTCCATGCGTGCATTGTGTCTGCGCTCTGGTGCGGATGACTAGGGATGGGTGTTTAGCAGTCCTGGGGTCCCTCTCCCTCCCCGCTCTGACTCCTCTCCTCCTGCCAGAAGCTGGGGTGAGGTGCGCTCGGGTCCTGCCGGGCTGGGGCTTTTATCTTACCCCTTCACCAGGTGCTGGGCTCTCGCACGTGTGGATGTAGTCTGGCTATTTTCCTTTGTCTTCTGGTCTCTCTTTTTGGATTAGTTGTATTTGTTGTATTTTCAAAAATACATATGTTTTTGGGAGGAGATTCCCACTGTCCTATTCATGCCACCATCTTGGCTCTGCCTCCCCCAGTTATTTTTTTAAATCTTGCTTAATGTATTTACTCAGCTAAACCTAGATAAGCAAAAATAGTTGTCCTTTTTAATTTGTTTAATGTTTCAGCCAGTAATCCCATGACATTGGAAAAAACACAATAGCTTGATATAGTTGGTAAAATGTAAAAACTTAGTTAAGATTAAGTACCTCCATTGACACATATATAAAATGGGTATAATTAAGAGCATTTGGATGAAAGATAGCATGGTTGTTAATATTTTCCAAAAGCCTACCTTTCATGACTATCTCCTGAGGAAATAAATCATGAGGAAGGGGAAAGAAGATGGGTTTTAGAATTCAGCTTTATTTTTCACTGATGTGAAAGATGATTTTGAAGTCATATTCCATTTCTTATCTTTGCTTCTCAAATTTAAAAGTTAAATATTTGCTGATCAAGTTTTCTGTGTAGATTGATAACTATGCACATGAACCAAAATATCAATTTTCTTTATTCTTTCATTTTATAATTTATAAGAAAGGCTACTCTACTTAGGGGTTTGCCATTTTTGAGACAGATCATGGTAGTTTCTGAAGCAGTCATATTCATGGGGGTAACAAAACAGAATTTGTCTTGCTCATTGTTTTTCTGCAGGGCCTGGGAAAGTGTTTGGTGTATAGGACACATTCAGCAAACAGTTTGATGATCCAAAGGGAAAATGTTTAAAATGGCTAAAATATGTTATGATAAAATGACTTTGTGTTATAAAATGAAAGTATAAAATAATTATGATGTTGTAAAATAGACCTAACACAAATTAATTGCAAATATTGTGTCATTAATTGTATGTTTTCTTTCCATTTTGAATATTTATAAGGCCTCTAGGATAGACTTAAATTCATCAAAGAAAATCAACCTAATGTACATTTCCTCTTGATGAGTTTTTAATCATTCTGTATACTATGAGGGACAATGGTGGAGTTAAGCAGGGTTTCCCAGAGTCTGCTTCCCTCTGTACTTGGTAAATAAACTACCACCACCTGGACAAAATAGAACCTGTATCAGACAAGCACCAAGTGGGCAGCTTGGAGAAGTTCAAGAGAAAAAACAAAAGAAATTCAACTCTTGAGAGTAAGAAATCTTGCATGTCACCTGGTAGTCTCAGCATTGCCCAGAAGGCCTGCCAAATCTTGCCATATTCTAAGCATATCAGTGCGATTCAGTGTGACAAATGGACCTGGGTGTTTGAAGCAGAAAGGGATGTAATGCAAGGAATAAAACACTTGTTGCAAGGCCTAGAATAGTAGGAGTTGCATCTGTTTTGTCTAGAAACCAAGCTCATAGCTATAGTCTAAGGGTTTGGGCATCACTACCACTGGTATTTCCACTCCCTCAATCATCTCAAAACCTCTTTGCTGTGCCAGTGACCAGCAGACAGATCACCACTATTGACCTCTGTAGCTCTCCTCAGTGCTCACATTCCTGGGCACTGGCCAGCATAAATAGCTTTAACCTCAAAGAGAATTACAGACAGCTTGAATACATTCAGTTTGCCTACTTCACCTATTTGCAAAGGAATATGGGAAATGGCTTTTCAGTGTTCCAGTTTCTACAATACCAGAAGGCATGTGAGAGGAGGCAGGGGTGGATGTTGACTGACAACTGAACATATTAGAGCCCCAGGGAGTGTTGGTAAGTGGTGGTTTTGCTGAAGATCCCAGAGTGTGTTAGACTTTGGCTTAGTAGAGTGATGGTTGGCATAGGGCACCTGAAGAGATAGCCACAGAGACCAGAGTCAAATTCCCTAGCAAAGTCTGCCTTCAGACCAGCCAAGCTCTATTTCTTTCTCATTTCCACAAATGAGGCTATAAAAATAGTCCAATCCCATATGCTAAGGCTACAGAGAAAACATACAGAACTTATATTAAGTTCTTTTAAGTAGGGTAGACATATTGTCCAGGGGTATTCACTCACAATATATCTCAGCAAATAAGAAATCTGAACAGATATGTCACCTTAACTATCGCAAGATGAAAAGAATGGCATGATAACCATGCAAAAATTACTTCCACCTTCCCATCCTCACCTCCTTAAACAGAAAGAAGCATAGTACAATAAAAGAAAAATGAAGAACCCAGTCTAGAAGATAAAGTATGAGCAGAGCAGTGATAAATATAGCCAGAAGAAAAGGTGGAGGGAGTTAGTGAGATGGTGAAAAATATGGAGACTATATGATGAAAATTCAGTGTAAGGAAATTTTATTTGGAATAGAAAGCTGAATATTAATATCAGGAAGAGAATATGTGCTAGAAGAAGTACAGAAAATGTTTTCCAAAATATAAATGTATTACACTTATATATAGAAAGAAAATATCATACACCACCAAAAATTTTTAAGAAAATTCATTAAATAATACAATGAAGCAATATTTATAAATCTCTACAGAATAAAGTTATATCTAGAAATATCATTGCCTACTAGTTCATTGAAGAATCAAGAAAATAAGCATGTAATCCCACCCATGAAAGAAATGATGAAATACTGTGTGTATCAAATGAAGAGATAAATCAAAATTCAAATGTATGAAGTTAACTGAGTGGAGAAACTCTGGATAAAGGACTAGTAGTAAATATTTAATGCATTAAAATATGCAACAGAGGAGGGAGGAGCCAGGATGGTGGCGTGAGTAGAGCAGTGGAAATCTCCTCCCAAAAATACATAGAGCTATGAAAATATAACAAAGAAAAATCTTCCTAAAATAGAGACCACAGGACACAGGAAAACATCCAGACCACATCCACACCTGCAAGAACCCAGCGCCTTGTGAAGGGGGTAAGATACAAGCTCCGGCCTGGCGGGAGCTGAGCGCCCCTCCCCCCGGCTCCCGGCGGGTGGAAAGAAACTGGAGCGGTTTTTTTTTTGGCGAGTGCTTTTTGGAAGCCTTAAAGGGACAGGGACCCTGTTGCTAGGGAGGCAGGATGGCGGGACCGGTGAGCAGGTGCCTGGGACTGGCGCCTGAGGACAAAGAATATCCCACGTTTTTCCCTGTGGGACCGGTGGGTGGGTGCCTGAGAGCGGCACCTGAGGATGGAGGAAATCGCGCGTTCTTCCCCTTTTTTTTTCTCTTTTTGGCGAGTGCTTTTTGGAAGCCTTAAAGGGACAGGGACCCCGGTGCTAGGGAGGCAGATCGGTGGGACTGGTGAGCAGGTGCCTGGGACCAGCTCCTGAGGACAAAGAATATCGCGCGTTTTTCCATGCGGGACCTGTGGGCGGGTGCCTGAGACTGGCACCTGAGGACAGAGGAAATCGCATGTTTTTCCCCCCCTTTTTTTTCTTTCTCTTTTTGGCGAGTGCTTTTTGGAAGCCTTAAAGGGACAGGGACACTGGTGCTAGGGAGGCAGAGCAGCAGGACCGGTGAGCAGGTGCCTGGGACTGGCTCCTGAGGACAAAGAATATAGCGCGTTTTTCCCTGTGGGACCAGTGGACAGGTGCCTGAGACTGGCACCTGAGGATGGAGGAAATCGCGTGTTTTTCCCCTTTTTTTTCTCTTTTTGGTGAGTGCTTTTTGGAAGCCTTAAAGGGACAGGGACCGTGGTGCTAGGGAGGCAGGGTGGCGGGACTGGTGAGCGAGTGCCTGGGAAGGGCGACTGAGGACAAAGAATATCACGCGTTTTTCCCTGCAGGACCAGTGGGCGGCTGCTTTTTGGAAGCCTTGAAGGGACAGGGACCCTGGTGCTAGGGAGGCAGGGTAGCAGGACCAGTGAGCAGGTGCCTGGGACCAGCACCTGAGGACAAAAAAAAAAAAAAATCGGTGTGTTTTTTCTTTTTTTTTTTTTCTCTTCCCTCTCTCATTGTTCCTGCTGTTGTTTTGGTTTGGAGAGTGCTTTTTGGAAGTCTTAAAGGGGCAGGACAGGTCACTTAGACCAGAGGCAGGGAATCTGGGGATCTCTGGGCACTCTAACCCCCTGGGCAGCAGGGAGCACAGAGGCCCCTTACAGAGATAAATAGCCTCCCGGCCGCTCCCCCTCCAAAGGGGCTCCACCATTTTGGAGGAACAGCCCCAGCCAGGCCAAGCCCACAGCAACAGCGGAGATAAACCCCAAAGCAACTGGGCAGGAAGCAGAAGCCCTGTATGCGCACAGCTGCCCAGCAGAAGCCACTAGAGGTCGCTATTCTCCCAGGAGAGGAAGGCCACAAACCAACAAGAAGGGAAGCTCTTCCAGAGGTCACTTGTATCAGCTCTGCAAACTATCTCTATCACCATGAAAAGGCAAAACTACAGGCAGACAAAGATCACAAAGACAACACCTGAGGAGACAGACCTAACCAGTCCTCCTGAAAAACAATTCAAAATAAAAATCATGAACATGCTGACAGAGATGCAGAGAAAAATGCAAGAGCAATGGGATGAGATGCAGAGAAAAATGCAAGAGCAGTAGGATGAAGTCCAGAGGGAGATCACAGATGTCAGGAAGGAGATCACAGAAGTGAAACAATCCCTGGAAGGATTTATAAGCAGAATGGATAAGATGCAAGAGGCCATTGAAGGAATAGAAGCCAGAGAACAGGAACATATCGAAGCTGACATAGAGTGAGATAAAAGGATCTTCAGGAATGAAACAACACTAAGAGAACTATGTGACCAAGCCAAAAGGAATAATATTCATATTATAGGGATACCAGAAGAAGAAGAAAGAGGAAAAGGGATAGAAAGTCTCTTTGAAGAAATAATTGCTGAAAACTTCCCCAAACTGGGGGAGGAAATAATCGAACAGACCATGGAATTACACAGAACCCCCAACAGAAAGGATCCAAGGAGGACAACACCAAGACACATAGTAATTAAAATGGCAAGGATCAAGGACAAGGAAAGAGTTTTAAAGGCAGCTAGAGAGAAAAAGGTCAACTATAGAGGAAAACCCATCAGGCTAACATCAGACTTCTCGACAGAAACCCTACAGGCCAGAAGAGAATGGCATGATATACTTAATGCAATGAAACAGAAGGGCCTTGAACCAAGGATACTGTATCCAGCATGACTATCATTTAAATATGATGGAGGGATTAAACAATTCCCAGACAAGCAAAAGCTGAGGGAATTTGCTTCCCACAAACCACCTCTACAGGGCATCCTACAGAGACTGCTCTAGATGGGAGCACCCCTAAAAAGAACACAGAAAAAAACACACAACATATGAAGAATGGAGGAGGAGGAATAAGAAGGGAGAGAAGAAAAGAATCTCCAGACAGTGTATATAACAGCTCAATAAACGAGCTAAGTTAGGCAGTAAGATACTAAAGAAACTAACCTTGAACCTTTGGTAACCACGAATCTAAAGCCTGCAATGGCAATAAGTACATATCTCTCAATAGTCACCCTAAATATAAATGGACTTAATGCACCAATCAAATGACACAGAGTAAAAGAATGGATAAAAAAGCAAGACCCATCTATATGCTGCTTACAAGAAACTCACCTTAAACCCAAAGATAAGCATAGACTAAAAGTCAAGGGATGGAAAAACTTATTTCAGGCAAACAGCAGAGAGAAGAAAGCAGAGCTTGCAGTACTAATATCAGACAAAATAGACTTCAAAACAAAGAAAGTAACAAGAGATAAAGAAGGACACTACATAAAGATAAAGGGTTCAGTCCAACAAGAGGATATAACCATTCTAAATATATATGCACCCAATACAGGAGCACCAGCATATGTGAAGCAAATACTAACAGAACTAAAGAGGGAAATAGACTGCAATGCAGTCATTTTAGGAGACTTCAACACACAACTCAACCCAAAGGATAGATCCACCAGTCAGAAAATAAGTAAGGACACACAGGCACTGAACAACACACTTGAACAGATGGACCTAATAGACATCTATAGAACTCTACATCCAAAAGCAACAGGATATACATTCTTCTCAAGTGCACATGGAACATTCTCCAGAATAGACCACATACTAGCTCACAAAAAGAGCCTCAGTAAACTCCAAAATATTGAAATTCTACCAACCAATTTTTCAGACCACAAAGGTATAAATGTAGAAATAAATTCTACAAAGAAAATAAAAAGGCTCACAAACACATGGAGGCTTAACAACACGCTACCAAATAATCAATGGATCAATGAACAAATCAAAATAGAGATCAAGGAATATATAGAAACAAATGACAACAACAACACTAAGCCCCAACTTCTGTGGGATGCAGCGAAAGCAGTCTTAAGAGGAAAGTATATAGCAATCCAGGTACACTTGAAGAAGGAAGAACAATCCCAAATGAATAGTCTAACATCACAATTATCAAAACTGGAAAAAGATGAACAAATGAGGCCTAAAGTCAGCAGAAGGAGGGACATAATAAAGATCAGAGAAGAAATAACCAAAATTGAGAAGAATAAAACAATAGCAAAAATCAACGAAACCAAGAGATGGTTCTTCGAGAAAATAAACAAAATAGATAAGCCTCTAGCCCAACTTATTAAGAGAAAAAGAGAATCAAAGCAAATCAACATAATCAGAAATGAGAATGGAAAAATCACGACAGACTCCACAGAAATACAAAGAATTATTAAAGACTACTATGAAAACCTATATGCCAACAAACTGGAAAACCTAGAAGAAATGGACAACTTCCTAGAAAAATGCAACCTCCCAAGACTGACCAAGGAAGAAACACAAAAGTTAAAGAAACCAAATATGAGCAAAGGAATTGAAACCGTAATCAAAAAACTACCCAAGAACAAAACCCCGGGGCCGGACCGGTTTACCTCGGAATTTTATCAGACACACAGAGAAGACATAATACACATTCTCCTTAAAGTGTTCCAAAAAATAGAAGAAGAGGGAATACTCCCAAACTCATTCTATGAAGCCAACATCACCCTAATACCAAAACCAGGCAAAGACCTCACCAAAAAAGAAAATTACAGACCAATATCACTGATGAATGTAGATGCAAAAATACTCAATAAAATATTAGCAAACAGAATTCAACAGTATATCAAAAGGATGATACACCATAACCAAGTGGGATTCATCCCAGGGATGCAAGGATGGTACAACATTCGAAATCCATCAACATCATCCACCACACAAACAAAAAGAAAGACAAAAACCACATGATCATCTTCATAGATGCTGAAAAAGCATTTGACAAAATTCAACATCCATTCATGATAAAAACTCTCAGAAAAATGGGAATAGAGAGCAAGTACCTCAACATAATAATGGCCATATATGATAAAACCACAGCCAGCATTATACGGAACAGCGAGAAGCTGAAAGCATTTCCTCTGAGATCGGAAACCAGACAGGGATGCCCACTCTCCCCACTGGAATTTAACATAGTACTAGAGGTCCTAGCCACAGCAATCAGACAAAACAAAGAAATACAAAGAATCCAGATTGGTAAAGAAGAAGTTAAACTGTCACTATTTGCAGATGATATGATACTGTACATAAAAAAACCCTAAAGACTTCACTCCAAAACTACCAGAACTGATATCGGAATACAGCAAAGTTGCAGGATACAAAATTAACACACAGAAATCTGTAGCTTTCCTATACACTAACAATGAATCAATAGAAAGAGAAATCAGGAAAACAATTCCATTCACCATTGCATCAAAAAGAATAAAATAACTAGGAATAAACCTAACCAAAGAAGTGAAAGACTTATACTCTGAAAACTACAAGTCACTCTTAAGAGAAATTAAAGGGGACACTAATAAATGGAAACTCATCCCATGCTCATGGCTAGGAAGAATAAATATCGTCAAAATGGCCATCCTGCCCAAAGCAATATACAGATTTGATGCAATCCCTCTCAAATTACCAGCAACATTCTTCAATGAATTGGAACAAATAATTGAAAAATTCATGTGGAAACACCAAAGACCCCGAATAGCCAAAGCAATCCTGAAAAAGAAGAATAAAGTAGGGGGGATCTCACTCCCCAACTTCAAGCTCTACTACAAAGCCATAGTAATCAAGACAATTTGGTACTGGCACAAGAACAGAGCCACAGACTAGTGGAACAGATTAGAGACTCCAGAAATTAACCCAAACATATATGGTCAATTAATATTTGATAAAGGAGCCATGGACATACAATGGCAAAATGACAGTCTCTTCAACAGATGGTGCTGGCAAAACTGGACAGCTACATGTAGGAGAATGAAACTGGAATATTGTCTAACCCCATATACAAAGGTAAACTCAAAATGGATCAAAGACCTGAATGTAAGTCATGAAACCATTAAACTCTTGGAAAAAAACACAGGCAAAAACCTCTTAGACATAAACATGAGTGACCTCTTCTTGAACATATCTCCCCGGGCAAGAAAAACAACAGCAAAAATGAGCAAGTGGGACAACATTAAGCTGAAAAGCTTCTGTACAGCGAAAGACACCATCAATAGAACAAAAGGAACCCTGCAATATGGGAGAATATATTTGAAAATGACAGATCCGATAAAGGCTTGACGTCCAGAATATATAAAGAGCTCACACGCCTCAACAAACAAAAAACAAATAACCCAATTAAAAAATGGGCAGAGGAACTGAACACATAGTTCTCCAAAATAGAAATACAGATGGCCAAGAGACACATGAAAAGATGCTCCACATCGCTAATTATCAGAGAAATGCAAATTAAAACTACAATGAGGTATCACCTCACACCAGTAAGGATAACTGCCATCCAAAAGACAAACAACAACAAATGTTGGCGAGGCTGTGGAGAAAGGGGAACCTCCTACACTGCTGGTGGGAATGTAAATTAGTTCAACCATTGTGGATGGCAGTATGGAGGTTCATCAAAATGCTCAAAACAGACCTACCATTTGACCCAGGAATTCCTCTCCTAGGAATTTACCCTAAGAACGCAGCAATCAAGTTTGAGAAAGACAGATGCACCCCTATGTTTATCGCAGTGCTATTTACAACAGCCAAGACTTGGGAGCAACCTAAATGTCCATCGGTAGATGAATGGATAAAGAAGATGTGGTACATATGCACAGTGGAATGCTACTCAGCCATAAGAAGTGGAAAAATACTACCATTTGCAGCAACATGGATGGAGCTGGAGAGTATTATGCTTAGTGAAATAAGCCAAGCAGTGAAAGAGAAATACCAAATGATTTCACTCATCTGAGGAGTATACGAACAAAGGAAAAACTGAAGGAACAAAACAGCAGTGGAATTACAGAACCCAAAAATGGAGTAACAGGCACCAAAGGGATAGGAACTGGGGAGGAAGGGTGGGCAGGGAGGGATAAGTGGGGGGGAAGAAAAAGGGGGGTATTAAGATTAGTATGCATGGGAGGGAGGGAGAAAGGGGAGTGTGGGCTGCACAACACAGAGAGGACATGTAGTAACTGTACAACATTTTGCTAAGCTGATGGACAGTAACCGTAATGTGGTTGTTAGGGGGGACCTGATATAGGGTAGAGCATAGTAAACATAGTATTCTTCATGTAAGTGTAGATTAAAAATTAAAAAAATAAATAAAGAAAGAAAGAAAAGGGGGATTACTCCTTAACAGGATAAAACTATTGGTAAATCAAAGATCAACGCATGCTTTAAATATCCTTAATGTTGATCACTTAAATGGTGTCAGATGATCAGCTATAGAGGTACTCTTTTCTGATAATATTCCTTTCTCTTAATAAAAAAAAAAGCAGTTACTGAGTGCTGACCTCCAATGAGTTCTGCACAGTGGTATAGAGGGCATGTCAAAGTGTGGGCAAAGGGTCTGTTTGTTTCTATGCAGAAGATCAAGGCCTAGCTTGTATACCCAGAAAATGAACTAAGATACGATATGAGGAGGAGCTTCCAGCATCAGCACTCTCTAGAGGACTTGTGCCTCGGAATGATCATCAAAAAGCCTCCACAGGGATCCGGACGATGCTCCGGTTGTGGCTGCATCCAGCCCACCGTCTCCTGGACTTGCCATAAGAATGAGGAGGGAGATGTCTAGGCTGGCATGTGCGTACAGTGAGTCAACGAATTTGACCGGATCTGTACTGTTGGAACTCAACCAGGAGTTGGGAGGGGTGCAAGTTGTAGCACTCCAAAATCTTATGACTATAGACTATCTACGGTTAAAAGAACATATGGGATGTGAACAGATCCCAGAAATGGGCTGCTTTAATTTGTCTGATGGTTCAAGTACAGTTGGACAATATCCATCATATCATAGACAAATTTTCACAAATGCCTTGGGTGCCTAAATGGTTTTCCTGGCTTCACTGGAGATGGATGGTAATTATAGATTTGCTTTATTTATGTCACCATATTCCTATTATGTTAATATGTGTGTGCAAATTAGTTAGTAGTTTAAAACCTATACATACTTAAGGTACTCTACAAGAAGATATGTCAAAGAAATAATCAATCCTCCCATGTTTCCTTCCATATGCTACATCTATAGCTTTTCTTCTTCCTTCCTAATTACAACCCTTAAATAGAATTCGTGCCTCATATCGAATTTACAGAGTATCATAATTCCTCCAGGTGGTAAAGATACCTCGAGACAAGTGCTGGGCATAGAAGCCACAGGGCATAAATCTGCAAAGAAGTAAAAAGCTAACCTTTGCAAACAATATGGCTTCTCTCTCACTTACCAACTTTACATTTCCCTGTATGGCCCTGGAAGATGACTGGTTAGCCAGAGACGGGTAAGATTCCTCAAGGGAGGAACAACCTAAGACAGGCACAGTCGCAGGGGGCCATCAGGTGAGAATTTGGGGATCAACAGAGGTGAGGCTCAGAACCTCACCCCCCCTGCTTTGAGAGAAATCTTCTGCATCCGTGGATGTTTTGCTGCCCTTGTCTAGCCTGGATTAATACTTAGTCCATAGGCACACACCTGATCATCTGATCATCTACATTTGCCCTCTTACAGCACTAAACTATGTTTTCTACCTTTATCTTGCATCTACCTACCACTTCAGCATTTTATTAATAATAATAATAATAATAATAATAATAATAATAAAGGGAGAAATGTGGGATCAACATATAAATCAAGTACAAAAATCAAACGAATATTCATATTTGACCTGATTGTTTATAGGTCATAATGCGTGATCAAAACCGAAAGTTTCTGTGATGAATGCCCTTGTACCGTTCACCATGTAAGAATTTATTCACTATGTAAGAATTCGTTCACCATGTAAGAACTTGTTTGTTATTCTTCAGAAGATTGTAGACTGACGAGAATTAGGCTTGAGATGGATTAATGTTTGTACATTGAGCATTGACCCCCCTATACTGAATTTTATTGTTGTTAACAACCATTTGATCAATAAATATGAGAGATGCCCTCTAAAAAAAAGATATGCAACAGAGACTAAACATTTGAGGATATTATGGTGAACAAACAGTTTACATGTTCCAACATATTATAAAAAGATTATATTAACATAAGTAATTCAAATTAAATGGTAAAATGAAAGGATCATATATGAAATAGAATACAAATTATTTCTTTTTTATACAATAAGAGATGATTTAATAATGTTAAAATTGTAGCAAACATGACTTCAATATCTTAATTTTCTTGTATATGGTTTTGTTAAAACAGTTGGAGGTTGTGAGCAAAATTGAGAGGATGGTTCATTCAGAGTTTTCCAATATACTCCCTGCCCCCACACATGCAAAGCCTGCATGATCAACATCACTCCCGGAGTGATCCATTTGTTATAATTGATTAACCTACATGTCATATTGTAATCACCCAAAGCATCATTGTAATGCCGTCTGATCCACTTCTCCCTCCCTGCCCAACCACCCTCCCCACCCCATTTCCTTTGGTAACCACTAGTACCTACTTGGAGTCTTTGAGTCTGCTAATGTTTTGTTCCTTCAGTTTTGCTTTGTTGTTACACTCCACAAATGAATGAAATCATTTGGTACTTGTCTTTCTCTGTCTGGCTTACTTCACTGAGCATAATATCCTCCAGCTCCATCCATATTGCTGCAAATGGTAAGACTTGTTTTCTTCTTATGGCCGAATAATATTGCAATGTGTATATGTACCACAACCTACTGATGGACACTTAGGCTGCTTCCATGTCTTGGCTATTGTAAATAGTGCTGTGATAAATGTAGGGGTGTATATGTCTTTTCAAATCAGGGATCTTGTTTTCTTGGGATAAATTCCTAGGAGTGGAATTCCTGGGTCAAATGGTATTTCTATTTTTAGTTTTTTGAGGAACCTTCATATTGCTTTCCACAATGGTTAAACTAATTTACATTCCCACCATCAGTATAAGAGGGTTCTCCTTTATCTGCATCCTGGCCAGCATTTGTTGTTTCTTCTCTTTTGGATATTGGCCATCCTAAATGGTGTGAGGTGATATCTTATTGTGGTTTTAATTTGCATTTCCCTAATAATTAGTGATGTAGAGCATCTTTTCATGTGCCTGTTGGCCGTCTGAATTTCTTTTTTTTTTTTTTTTTGTTCTGAATTTCTTCTTTGGAGAAGTGTCTGTTCAGATCCTAGATCCTCTGCCCATTTTTTAATTGGGTTATTTGCTTTTGGGTGTTAAGGCCTGTGAGCTCTTTATGTATTTTGGATGTTAACCCTTTGTCGCATGTGTCATTAACAAATATATTCTCCCATACTATAGGAAGCCTTTTTGTTCTACTGATGGTGTCTATTGCTGTACAAAAACTTTTTACTTTGATGTAGTCCCATTTGTTCATTTTTGTTTCTGTTTCCCTTGCCCAAGGAGATATGTTCATGAAAAAGTTGCTCATGTTTATATTCAAACGAGTTTTACCTATGTTTCCTTCTAAGAGTTTTATGGTTTCATGACTTACCTTCATTTCTTTGATCCATTTCAAGTTTATTTTTGTGTATGGAGTTAGACTGTAATCCAGTTTTATTCTCTTACATGTAGCTGTCCAGTTTTGCCAACACCAGTTGTTAAAGAGGCTGTCTTTTCCCCACTATATATCCATGGCTCCTTTATCACATATTAATTGACCATATATGTGTGGGTTTATATCTGGCTCTCCATTCTATTCCACTGATGTAAAGGCCTGTTCTTGTGCCAGTACCAAATTGTTCTTTGGCATTATAGTAGAGCTTGAAGTCAGGGAGTATACCACACCACCTTTGTTCTTCCTTCTCAGGATTCCTTTGGCTATTCAGGGTCTTTTGTGGTTCCATATGAATTTTGGAACTATTTGTTCTAGTTTGTGAAGAATGCAGTTGGTATTTGATAGGGATTGCTTTGAAACTGTGTACTGCTAAATTTAGGCAGGATGGCCATTTTGACAATATTAATTCTTCCTATCCTTGAGTATGGGATGTGTTTCCATTTATTGGTATCTTCTTTAATTCCTCTCATGAATGTCTTGTAGTTTTGAGGGTATAGGTCTTTCAACTCCTTGTTTAGGTTTATTCCTAGTCATTTTATTCTTTTTGATGCAATTGTAAATAGAGTTGCTTTCTTGATTTCTCTTTCTGCTAGTTCATATGTAATATATAGGAATGCCACAGATCTGTATGTATTAATTTTGTATCTCACAACTTTGTCAAATTCAGTTATTAGTTCTAGTAGTTTTGGGTTGGAGTTTTAGATATTTTTATGTACAATATCATGTCATTTGCAAACAGGGACAGTTTAACTTCTTTCTTAGCAATCTGGATGCCTCTTATTTCTTTGTGTTGTCTGATTGCTGTGGTTAGGACCTTTTGTACTATGTTGAATATAAGTGGGGAGAGTGGGCATCCTTGTCCTGTTCTTAATATAGAGGAAAAGTTTTCAGTTTTTTGCTGTTAAGTATGGTGTTGGCTATGAATTTATCATATATATCCATCATTATATTGAGGAACTTGCTCTCTACATTCATTTTGTTGAGTTTTTATCATGAATGGATGTTGAATTTTGTCACATGCTTTTACAGCATGTATTGAGATGATCATATGATTTTTTTTCCTTTTTGTTGATGTGGTGTATGATGTTGATGGATTTTCAAATATTGTACCATTCTTGCATCCCTGGGATGAATCCCACTTAATCATGGCACATGATCCTCTTGATGTATTTTTTAATTCGGTTTGCTAATATGTTGTTGAGCATTTTTGCATATGTTGATCAGGGATACTGGTCTATAATTTTTTGTGTGTGTGCTGTGTTTACCTGTTTTTGGTATTAGAGTGATGCTGGCCTCACAGAATGAGTTTGGAAGTATTCACTGTTCTTCTACTTTCTGGATATCTTTAAGGAGGGTGGGTATTAGTTCTTCTCTGTATCTTAGATAACATTCAACAGTGAAGCCATCTGGTCTAGGCATTTTTTTCTTAGGTAGTTTTTGATTACCAATTCAATTTCATTGCTTGTAATTGGTCTGTTCAGATTTTCCGTCTCCTCCTGGGTCAGTCTTGGAAGGTTGTATTTTTCTAGAAAGTTGTCCATTTCTTCTGAATAATCCAATTTGTTTGCATATAATTTTTCATAGTATTCTTTAATAATTCTTTGTATTTCTGTGGTGTCCGGAGTGATGTTTCCTTTCTCATTTCTGATTCTGTTTATGTATGTAGATTCTCTTTGTTTCTTGTCTCATTTATTTATCTGGAAATTGTTTATCTATTATGTTTATGTTCTCAAAGAACCAGCTCCTGGTTTCATTGATTCTTTCTATTGTTTTATTCTTCTCAAATTTATTTACATCTGCTCTGATCTTTATTATGTTCCTCCTTCTAATGACTTTGGACCTCATTTGTTTTTCTTTTTCTTGTTTCATTAGTTGTGAGTTTAGACTGTCCCTTTGGAATTCTTCTTCTTTCTTGAGGTAAGCCTTTATTACAGTATACTTTCCTCTAAGAACTGCTTTCACTGCATCCCACAGGTTTTGGGGTCTTGAGATGTTCTTTTCATTTGTCTCCATATATTGCTTAATCTCTGTTTTTATTTGATCATTGATCCATTGATTATTTGGAAGCATGTTGTTAAGCCTCCATGTGTTTGGGGGCTTTGTTTTTTTTCTTTGCATAATTTATTTCTAGTTTCATAGCTTTGTGATATGAGAAGCTCATTCTTACAATTTCAATCTTTCTGAATTTACCGAGGCCCTAGTTGTGGCCTGTAATGTGATCTGTCCTGGAAAATATTCCATGTACACTTGAGAAGAATGTGTATCCTGCTGCTTTTGGGTAGAGCACCCCCTTTAATTCTGTTAGGTTTTGTTTCACATATTTAGGTGCTCCCATATTGGGTGCATAGATATCTATAATGGTTATATCCTCTTGTTGGACTGACCCATTTATAATTATGTAATTCTCTTCGTTGTTTGTTGTCTCTTGTTACTTTCTTTATTTTGAAGTCTTTTTTGTCTGATACAAGTACTGCAATGCCTGTTTTTTTTTTCTCATTATTTGCATGAAATATCTTCTTCCATCCCTTCACTTTGAGTCTGTGTAGGTCTTTGAGTTTGAAGTGAGTCTCTTGTAGGCAGCATATAGCTGGGTCTTGTTTTTTTATCCATTCTGTAACTCTATGTCTTTTGATTGGTACATTCAGTCCACTTGCATTTAGGGTGATTATTGATAGATATGTACCTTTTGCCATTGCAAGCTTTAGATCTGTAGTTACCAAAGGTTCAAGGGCAACTTCCTTACTTTCTAACAGTCTAACATACCTTGATTATTATGTTATTTCAAACACAATATAATGTTTATTTTTTTCTCCCTTCTTGTTCTTCTTCCTCCTCCACTCTTTATATATTAGGTATCACATTCTGTACTCTTTGTGTATCCCTTGACTAATTTTTTATTTGCTTAGCAATTAATTTGTCTAATTTCCTTACTGTGGTTTTATTTGCTATGGTGACAGCTATTTAGCCTTACAAGGACTTCCATCTATATCAGGCCCTTTTAAATAAATTGTTGAGATGGTTTGTTGGAGGTAAATTCCCTATCTTTTACTTATCTGAAAATTGTTTAATCCCTGCTTCAAATTTAAATGCTAATCTTGCTGTGTAGGGTAATCTTGGTTGGAGGTCCTTCTGTTTCATTGCATTAACTATATCATGCCACTCCCTTCTGACCTGTAAGGTTTCTGCTGAGTAGTCTTCTGATAGCTTGATGGGCTTTCCTTTATACATGATCTTTTTGATCTCTCTGGATACTTTCAGTACTCTTTCCTTGTCCTTGATTGTTACCATTTTAATTATTACATGTCTTGGTGTTGTCTTCCATGGGTCCCTTATGTTGGGAGATCTGTGAACTTCCGTGGCCTGAGAGACTATTTCCTTCCCCAGATTGGGGACATTTTCAGCAATTATTTCCTGAAAGAGAATTTCTACCCTTTTTCTCTCTTCTATGGGTACCCCTATAATGCAAATAGCATTCTATTTGGATTTATTGCAAAGTTCTCTTATTATTCTTTCATTCCTTGAGATAATTTTTTCTCTCTGTGCCTGAGCATCTTTTTCCTGTTCTCTGATTTCTATTTCATTTACCATCTCTTCTGCCTCATCTCATCTGCTTTTAAATCCTTCCATTTTATGTTTCATTTCAGACACTGTATTTTTCAAAATTTCTGTCTCTTTCTTCAAGTCATCCCTAAGATCTTGAATATTTTCCTGTAGCTCTGTGAGCATGTTTATGATTTTTATTTTGAAATCTTTATCCAGAAGATTGTTGATTTCAGTTTCATTTAGCCCTCTTTCTGGTGTTTGTGGGATCCTTGATTGTGTCCCAAAGCTCTATATCCTGGAGCTACTGAGCACCTGGAGCAATGGTGAGTGTCATATGTGAGCAGCACTGACTCCTGCTGGGAGGAAAGAGCTCTTTTCTGCTTCCTGGCTGCAGTGTCTGTCACCACTGCCAGGTCCAGTGGGCTGAATGCAGAGGGAGGATCCTCTGTGTTATGCCCCTGTAGCTGTTGTAGGTGGGCCCACCCTCTGGCTGTCCCGGTGCAATATGGGGGCAGCAGGTGTGTGGACCAATGCCTGCTGGGAGAAAGGAGCAGCAATCTGTGTATCACAGTATGTGGACTTCTGCATTGCCAGCTGGGGGATTGTATGTATCATGCTCCTGAAGGTTCCCAACCTGCTGGGTTGAGTGTGTCAGGATGATTTTGTCCACCTTCCCTTTCTCCTCAGCAGCAAGCTCTGTGCAGTCTTTGCCCCTTTGCATCCCTGTTGTTGTTGAGAAGTCTTTCAAAGTGATTGCCTTTCTTTTGTCCCAGAGCAGCTGGTTGTGGGTACCTGTTCTCCACAAACAGCTGATATCTCAGTCTTTCTGAGTATTCTGCCTATCTTTCCTTCCTGACTCCACCAATCTCCAGAGCACCATGTAATGTGAGTTTGTGCTCCTGGAGCAGATTCCCAGGCTGAGTGTTTAGCAGTCCTGGGCTTCTGCTCTCTTCCCAGCTCTGTTTCTCTTCCTCCAACCTGTGAGCTGGGTTGGGGGAAGGGCTTTGCTCCCACTGGATCACTGCTTTGCTACTTTACCCTTTTCTGTGAGGTATTCTTTTTTCCCTAGATGAAGGCAGTCTGTTCTGCCATCTGTGAGTCAATTTTTCTGGATTAGTTGTACTTGCTCTATTTTTGTGTTATTTGTGGTTTGGGGAGAAGATTTCTGCCTCACTTCTCACACCACCATCTTCTTCCTGTCTGCCTAGGATTCATTATTGGTATTTAATATTCTGTGGGTTTGGACAAATGTATAGTGAGATGTATACAGAGTATTTTCCCTAACATCCTCTATGCTCCATCTATTCATCCTTCCCAAACACACCCCTCACAACCACTGATTTTTTTTTAACTGTCAATAGTTTTCTTTTCTGGAATGTCATGCAATTGGACCCAAACATTATATAGCTTTTTCAGATTGGTTTCTTTTAATTAGTACTACACATTTAAGGTTCTTCTGTGTCTTTGCAGGATTAATAGTTTGCTTCTTTTTAATGTTGAGTTATTTTCCATTTTCTGGATATCCCATCATTTTTCAATGTACCTACTGGAGGACATCACAGTTGCTTCCAAGTTTTGGCAATTATGAATACACCATAAACACCCCTCTGCAGGTTTTTGTATTGACCTAGGTTTTCAACTCATTTGAGTAAATACATAGGAGTGTAATTGCTGGACAATGTGGTAAGAGAATGTTTAGTTTTATAAGAAACTGTCAAACTCTCTTCCAAAGTGGCTGCCTCATTTGCATTCCCACCAGCAACATTGTTTCCTTTTAACTCTTCTCTGTATACTAGCTCTCTTTATGCTTTGTGTAATGAATTAAATACATGAATTAGTATTGATATATGCAGTATTTTGAATACCAAAATAATAATAGAACCATGTTTGTTGTTTGAAGGCAGAGGATTTGGCAATGACTGTTTAGAGAGCTTCCTGAGGAGTGGCTAGCAGAGAAGGTAGAGAAGAGGTGAGAGACCCTCTAGTAAAACAGGCAATGGAAGATGCAACTTGCTCATGTAAGGGGTGAATTTGGGTGTGTGAAGCAAAATCAGTAAAGGATAAGTCCATTTCCAGCCCTGAATTGGGGTAGAAAGGAACCATATAGAAAACTTAATGGCATATGAAACAAAAAAAGAGCCGCTGTCATCTATAGGTTTTAACACAAATAAGGAAGTCAATTTAATAGTAGCCAAACTCAGTTCCTTCTTGAGATTTACATACAAGGCTCTGGTCCTGGGGGAGGGAAACTAATAAAAGTTCATGGTTTGTGGACAGATGGATAATTTAATGAAATTCAGAGTAGAAACCAAGTTGGAATCAGTGTCATAGGTACTGGGATCCTGGGGCAGAAGGAACAAGTCAGGGGAAAAGATGGCAAGAAAAGAGAAGATGAAATCCACACTTTAAATAATAATAGATTTTTGTGCACAAAGACAGAACAAATGGAATTAGAACAGACTCAGAGAAGTTAACAGTTGCTGGAGTACCTCACAGTACAGAGGAGTGGCTTTGGGAATAAAGATGGTATGTAATCTATACTTTTAGACTCTTAGTTTAAGAAATTGAGCAATATAAAACTCATTTCCTATAAAAAGTACTTAAAAAGCATTAATTAACAGATATCTACTTCAATAAATAAAATAACCTTTTAAAATTATGCCAGAACTATTTTCCCCCTTAAGTCTTCATTATCCCATAGTATAGCTCACTATCCTGGCTTGCTTTGGGCAAAATGACTCATACCTCAGGAGCTAAGGGAACTGTTTATTCTATATGTAAATACACACACACATATATAATTGCTAATTAAGGTATTTGTGTATGAATTTGGAAACTTAATTAGGAGAGTTGATTTTTACAATGTATTATTTCTTCAAATCACCTAATCCATAAAACTATTTGGCCCTGTGGGCTGCAATTCTAAGAATTTTAATCATAATCTTTTCAAAGTAAGAATCTTTCTCAAGCCTCTTTTCATTAAGCAAACTATTTATATGAAATGCTTGGCAAGCAAGGACAAATCTCAAACCCTGCTTAACAAATAATAACAACAACAGAAACCTTTAAACTCATAGTTAATGCTTTTCATTAAGTCCTAAGTTTATGTTTTGTGTGTGTGTGTGTGTGTATGTGTGTGTGTGTGTGTATTCAAATGCAAAGCCTGGAATTGGTGTGCTTTTCAACTGAGACACTTCAGGTGAGAAAGAAAGTAGAGAAAAATGGAAATCATTGGAAGATGGGTAAATACTTTCAATTTCAAATGTTCCTTCTTTCTACATTTTATCATCTATAATGTGAATGAAAGTACTACAGAAGCTCAAAGATAGAAATTACTTTCTATGCTGCTCACTTGATGGATGTGTATCTATGGTTATTTACAGAATGACCCTACTACCAAATGTACCACATTAGGAGTTTGAATAATATATGCTCTCAGTTACTAGGGCTCTGTGAATCTCAGATGCTCCCTGTTCCCCATATTGTAAACATGGGCTTGTCTATCCAAATGGCTTTACCTTAGATGAGAACAACTTATAAAGGTTAGTGTAGTTGTGTCTATAAAGAAACTGGATTACTTATAACACATTCTCCACTTCCTGCTTTTGTCTTATGTCTTACAAGCTGAGAATGGTGCAGACTATTTGCATATGCCCTGTTATCCTTTCCCTTCCACACACATAGGAGACCAGTCCTTCCAGCCTACTTACACATAGGTCCAGGCAGTAAGAAGCCTTTTCTCTCCTTGTACCCTGAAAGGCCTTGTGTTGGGATGATGGACCAATAGATGAATAGCCTGGATCTCAGTGTCATTCACTGAATTAAGCACAGCTGCCCTGGACAGTCATATGGTTTAAGTGGATTGGTTCTCTCTGTAAATTTGAATATCTAGAAATTCATTTAACTTTCCCCCAGGTCCACGGGGTTTAAAGAGGAAAGATTAAACATATGTCATTGGATAGTGCCACAGTCTGTTTGGGCAGATGTAACAGAACGCCATGGACTAGGGAACTTTTAAACAACAGAAATTTATTTCTCATGGTTCTGGAAGCTGGCAAGTCTAAAATCAAGGTGCCTGGAGAGAAACCACATCCCAGGTCATAGACATTCACCTTTCTGCTTGTCCTCACACGGGGGCAGGGTGAGGAAGCCCTCCAAGGCCTCTTTTACAAGGACATGAATCCCATTCATGAGGGCTCCACCCTCATGGCCTAATCACTTCTCAAAGGCCTCACCTTCTGATACCATCACATTGAGGGTTAGGATTTCAGTATATGAGTGAGGAGGTACACAAATATTTAGTCTGTAGTACATGGTCAAAAGGATAGTGTCACTGAATGAGAGACATTAATCAAGTCATGAAGTTACATGAGAAGATTAACCATGGAGAACAGTGAAGGGGCACCAAGGAAATGCAGAAACAAAGAAGTAATCAAAGGTCCAGCTGAGCAGACCAGGTTTATGAACCACACTCCATCTATGTGCCATTGCAGCTTGTCAGCCTGGACCACCACATTCTACAAGTCCATGCATTCTCTTATTTGATTAGTTTAGCTTCTTCTACTCAAAACACTGCTAAAATACCAAAGTTCTTAATCCCACAGGTTATTAAATATACCTTTCTCTGATCTTACAGTATGAATGCAAATTTAAAATTACACCAATAAAAAAGATTACTTGTGTAGAAAATACTGATTTAAAACAAGCTATGTAATTAATTAGTTTATTTTGAATTTTGATTGTACTGGTTTTGGGGTTATCAGGTTATTTTGAAGCCCAAGCCCTTTATACAGAACTAGGAACTCAGACTTTAAATTTTAGCTTTTTCCATTTTTCAAAAGTGAGTTAATACCATTCATATCATTGGCTGCTTTGATGACACTACTTTTCCTGTGGTGGTTTTGTATTGGTTATCTAGTGCCACCTAACTACCAAACACAAGAGGGTAAAAGTGGTCACCATTTTATTATATCCCATTACACTGTTAGGAATTCAGGCTTATCTCACTGGGGTGATCCTTCTATCCCAGTTGGCATTTTCTCAGGGCATTCAGTGGTAGCCAGTGCCTGACTGATCTGGAAAGGTCAGGAAGTTTCCATGCATGTGCCCAGTGCTTTGGCAAAGGTGTCAGAAGCCTGAGTGTTGATGGGGTCCTTCATGTGTTTTTAGGGCCTTGCCATTGGGGTTCTGCAGCAGGTAGCTCAACACAGAAGGGGCCAGTCCTTTCAATTCCAGGCTCAGAACCGTCACTGTGTAAGTTCTGCCACACTATATTGACCAGAGCTGTCTGTCCCATGCCAGCTTGAGATGATTGAGGAGGTGAGGGTGGGCAGAGAAATAGACTCTGCCTCTTAATGGCAAAACATGAAAGAATCTATGGCCATCTGTAATCTGCCAAAGCCTCAAACCAAAGGACCACACAAACTGATGAGAACACATAAGCCCAAATCAAATTTAGAAAGCCTGAAGCCTGATTTAATTTTACCAATAATAAATTACCAAAATAAACTAATCTTTCATTAATTAATACAGTGCTGAGTTAAAGAAAGACCTCTGTATTCCACTCAAGAGCTTTAACTGTCATGAAAAAATGCAACATTCAAATTTAAACCTTTGGGTGGAGCCCAGATGGCTGTGTGAGTAGAGCAGTGGAAATCTCCTCCCAAAACCATATATATTTTTGAAAATACAATTATTCCTAAAGGATAGACAAGAAGACACAGGACAACAGCCAGACTACATCCACACCTGTGAGAACCCAGCGCCTCCCAAAGGGGGTAAGATACAAGCAGCAGCCCGGCAGTACCTGAACGTCCCTCACCCCAGCTCCCAGAGGGAGGAGAGGAGTCAGAGTGGGGAGGGAGAGGGACCCCAGGACTGCTAAACACCCAGCCCTAGCCATCCACACTGGAGTGCAGACACACAGTGCGTGGGTGCTGAATACTAGGGTAACAGGACAGTAAAACCTGCAAGTGGGTCCCTGCAGCCAGCACCCCTGGGACAAAGAAATGCGAGTGCCCTTTGGAAATCTTAAAAGGACAGGGACCCCATAGCTGGATGGAAGCGTCCCAGGACACTTAGCACAGCAGCTGGGAATCCCAGGGAACTTTGGGTGCCCTAACCCCCTAGGCGGCAGCACAGCTTGGAGGCCCCTCATGGCGATAAACAGTCTCCCACCCATTTCCCCTCCAACCCTGCTCTGCCATAGCGGCAGAGACCATGCCCACAGCAACCGCAGAGCTTACTCCACAGTGGCCGGGCAAGAATCAGTGACCCCACCTGTGCACAGCTGCCCAGCACAAGCCACTAGGGGTCACTGTTCTCCCAGGAAAGGAAGGCCACAAACCAGCAAGAAGGGGCATTTTCCCAGCGGACACAAGTGCCAGCTCCCCACAACAACCTCTATCACCATGAAAATGCAGAATTTGATATGAACCAGAATAACCCAGACATTCTCCCCTGAGAAGGAATCTAGGGAGATAGACCTAACCAATTTCCCTGAAAAATAATTCAAAATAAAGGTCATAACAAGAGCAAAGGGATGATGTCCAAAGGGAGATTACACAAATGAAATAATCTCTGGAAGGATTTATAAGCAGAATGGATAAGATACAAAAAGCCATTGATGGAATAGAAACCAGAGAACAGGAATGCATAGAAGCTGATGCAGAGAGATATAAAAGGATCTCCAGGAATGAAACAATATTAAGAGAACTGTGTGACCAACCCAAAAGGAACAATATCCACATTATAGGGGTACCAGAAGAAAAGAGAGAAAAAGGGATAGAAAGTGTGTTTGAAGAAATAATTGCTGAAAACTTCCCCAAACTGGGGGAGGAAATAATCGATCAGACCACGGAAACACACAGAACTCCCAAAAGAAGGGACCCAAGGAGGACAACACCAGGGCACATAATAATTAAAATGGCAAATATCAAGGACAAGGACATAGTTTTAATGGCAGCTAGAGAGAGGAAAAAGGTCACCTACAAAGGAAAACCCATCAGGCTATCATCAGACTTCTCAACAGAAACCTTACACACCAGAAGAGAATGGCATGATATATTTAATGCAATGGAACAGAAGGGCCTTCAACCAAGAATACTGTATCCAGCATGATTATCATTTAAATATGGAAGGATTAAACAATTTCCAGACAAGCAAAAGTTGAGGGAATTTGCCTCCCACAAACCACCTCTACAGGGTATTTTAGAGGAACTGCTCTAGATGGGAGCACTCCTAAGACTAAATAGATGTCACCAGAGAAAATGGGGGACACAGCAAAGAAATCAGACCAATGAAATACTAACTAAAGGCAAAAAATAAAATCAACTACCCACAAAAGCTGTTAAAGGAAACACAAAAGAGCACAGAATAAAACAACCAACATATAAAGAATGGAGGAGGAAGAATAAGAAAGGAGAGAAATAAAGAATCACCAGACAGTATTTATAATAGTTCAATAAGTGAGTTAAATTTGACAGTAAAATACTGTTCAACAAGCTAACCTTGAACCTTACGTAACCAGGAATCTAAAGCCTGCAATGGCAATAAGTACATATCTTTCAATAATCACCCTAAATGTAAATGGACTGAATGCACCAATCAAAAGACACAGAGTAATAGAATATCACAGCACTATTTACAATGGTCAAGAAATGGAAGCAACCTAAGTGTCCATCAGTAGATGAACGGATAAAGAAGATGTGGTACATATACACAATGGAGTATTATTCAGCCATAAGAAGAAAATAAATCCTACCATTTGCAACAACATGGATGGAGCTAGAGGGTATTATGCTCAGTGAAATAAGCCAAGCAGAGAAAGACAAATACCAAATGATTTCACTCATATGTGGAGTATAAGAACAAAGAAAAACTGAAGGAACAAAACAGCAGCAGAATCACAAAACCCAAGAATGGACCAAGTTACCAAAGGGAAAGGGACTGGGGAGAATGGGAGGGAAGGGAGGGATAAGAATGGGGAAAAAGAAAGGGGGTATTACAATTAGCATGTATAAATGTGGGGGGGGGCATGGGGAGGGCTGTGCAACACAGAGTAGTGATTCTACAACATCTTACTATTGCTGATGGACAGTGACTGTAATGAGGTTTGTGGGGGGCACTTGGTGAAGCAGGGACCCTAGTAAACATAATGTTCTTCATGTAATTGTCAATTAATGATAATAAAAAAAATAACTTTTGTTTGTTGAAAAAACAAATGTGTTCAATCTTTGAATCCACTTGTCCTTCAATATTTATCTTACTATTCCTTTCCTCTTTAAGAAATCATTACAAGACTTCTCTACACAGTCATCTATTTCCACAAAAAAATTATCATTATCCAACATGGTCAAAGCTGTGATGAAATCTGAAGCCAAGGAAGTGTTAATGTCCTAAAGCTCCATGATGTCAAATTACATAATCTAAAGAAGTGAAAGTGAAAAATCCACAAGTATTTGCAACATCAGATACTCATATTAATCATGAATTAATAAAAAGGACTGTTCATCACACCTCAGTCACATTCCTCTCTAGCTCCTAATGCTGTGGCATGTTTTGTTGAGATTCGGAGGTGCTAATACCATATTAAAAACAAGAGGGGAAATTTTAACTTAGATATTAAAACAGTTTCTTTAACAAGATATATTTTATATATACCAAGATATAGATATAGATATACATATAAATGTTAGAGTGGGCAGTTAATTAGACAGAAGCAGGAGAAAGGGACCAGCCCATCACCAAGGAAGCCTCCTCCCTGGCCAACCCCTAAGCGCTCCTTAGTTCCTAGTTCCACAGTCAAGGACACCTCGCTTATCAGAGGCCCAAAGAATCAAGGATTCTCAAACTGTCAAGAGGCCCAGGACCACAGCGGCTTCTCTGATTACAGGGTAGGCAAGGGTCTGAAGGCCTTATCCAAAAGTAACCCCACCTTATTAAAAATAACACCTAAATCTAATTAGCACTGTGGTTTGGGGGCCCCCCCACCCTGTGGGTTTTGTCTAGGTAGGAATGGGTAAGCTGCCTACTCACTGTGATAAAGGTTATATAATCTAGTGCCATCATTCAGCCTGTCAGTCAAAGGACCTAAGCCACAGGGTAGGACTTCCTGCCATCTTAAGGAAAAATAAAAGCCAACTTCAACCTCCTAGTGGGGCTGCTTGTGGTTTCCAGACAGCTGCTCACCTGTCTCCAGAGTGTAATTTTTGCTTTAACCCAATAAATTCCTTGCTGCTTTTTCTTGCTATCTGGTCTCACAACTGAATTGTTTCCTTTGAGAGTACAACAGTCAGGAAAATACAACATGTTCCACCCATAATATAAATACCACATACACACATATACATAATAAATCAGTTCAGTATTATCTTTTTATGCTTTATGATCAGTAATGCCATATTATTTTTGTTCAGGAAAGGTTACTCTCATTTCCATTTTATAGTATATGATTATTGGTTCATACAGACAAAAAAGCTACTCTTTAAAACATATTGCTTATATCATATAATATAAAGGAACTCTGGGCAAATACAAGCTACACTTTCTAAGAAACAAAATATAAAGAACATTGAAACTCATGCTGTGAATACTAAATATTATTGAATACTTAGAAAGGCAGCCTGGTTGTTTTTGTTATTATTTCAACCTTACTAAAGAATTTGGTTCATTCAAGAGTCAATTTAAACCTCCTATATAAAAATAGCAAAATGAATAGGTGGAACAATACATCAAAAATAATGGCTAAATGCAAGCACTTGATTAGTTACAATTAACTCATACTTTTCAAATGCATTCTTAAAGATCTTCATATGGTGATTCACAGCAATATACATATGAATATTTTATTATTGCTTCCTTGATTTCCAATGGAAAATACTTAATGATTCTACAAATAAGTGCTTACATTTATTTATAGCACTTTTTGATAGAAAGTTTTTATTGAATAAATCCCCTACTAATTATATATACATATATCACATCTAGATTTGCCTATCTTAACTATCCTTTAATGAAGTATTCTGTTTAATACCATTATAAGGCTCATTTAACACAGGTTTATTAGTAGGCAATAAGGTGTAAGGTTTACATCAACACTTACTTTTTCAAATCTTATTTTTTTAATTGACATATCATTGATGGCTAAGTCTGATTTTCAAACTTAAGAGACTGATTTTTTCTTGCAATTTTGATTTTGAGATAATGCAGACAATGAATATATATATGTTCTTTTTCCCATATATATTTTTTATTGAAGTATTGTTGCCATATGATCTTATATTAGTTTCAAGTACACAGCATAGTGATTCACCAGTTATCCACATTATTAAATCCTTACCCTGACTAGTGCAGTTAGTATCTGTCAACACAGGAAGATGTTACAGAATCGTTGGCTATATTCTCCATGCTGTACTACCATCCCTGTGACCAACTTGTATTATGATTGAGAATTTTTGTGCCCCTTTATCTCCCTCCTGCTACCAACCAACCCATGCCAACCCCTCCCCATGGGAACCAATAGTTATTTCTCAGTGTCTATGAGTCTATTACTATTTTATTCATCTTATTTTGTTTTATTATAAATTCCAAATATAAGAGAAATATAATGTATTTGTCTTCTCTATCTGGCTTATTTCACTTAGCATAATACCCTCTAGGCCCGTTCATGTTGTCACAAATGAAACAATTACTTTCTTTTTTATAACTAAATGATATTCCATTGTGTATATGTACCACATCCTCTTTATCCATTCATCTATTGATGGACACTTTTATTGCCTAAATATCTTGGCTATAGCAGATAATGCAATAATAAATATACAGGTGCATATATCTTTTTGAATCAGGGATTTTGTTTTCTTCAGGTAAACTCCTAGAAGTAGAATTACTGGAATATCCAATGATATTTCTATTTTTAGTTTTTTGAGAAACCTCTGTACTGCTTTCCACAGTGGCTCCATCAAATAACATTCCCACCAACAGTATAAGAGGGTTCCCTTTTCTCTGCATCTTTGCCAACATTTGTTATTTCTTGTATTTCAAATAGTGGCTGTTCTGACTGGTATGAGGTGATATCTCAGTGTGGTTTTAATTTGTATTTCTGTGATTAGTGATGTGGAGCATCTTTTCATGTGCCTGTTGACCGTTTGTATGTCTTCTTTGGAAAAATGTCTGTTCAGGTCCTCTACCCATTATTTAATTGGGTTATTTGTTTTATTGGTTTTGAGTTGTATGAGTTCTTTATATATTTTCGCTGTTAACTCTTTATCAAATAAATTGTTTATGAATATATTCTCCCATACTGTAGGATGCCTTTTTATTCTGCTGATGGTGTCCTATGCTGTACAGAAGCTTTTTAGTTTGATGAAGCCCCACTTGTTCATTTTTTATTTGGTTTCCCTTGCTTAAGGAGATGTGTTCAGGAAAAAATTGCTCATATTTATGTTCAAGAGATTTTTGCCTATGTTTTCTTCTAAGAGTTTCATGGTTTCATGTCTTACATTTAGATCTTTAATCCATTTTGAGTTTACTTTTGTGTATTGAGTTAGACAGTAATCCAGTTTCATTCTCTTGCATGTAGCTGTCCAGCTTTGCCAACACCAGTTATTGAAGAGATTGTGGCTCCCTTTTTATATATTAACTGACCATATATACATGGGTTTATATCTGGACTCTCTATTCTGTTCCATTTATCTATATCCATTTACCTGAGTGGCTATGAGGTGGCAGTTATTTTTGATGTGGAAACTTTGTAATATCATAGACATCTTCTAGAGATGTGCTTGTTATAAGAATTTTGTTTTATGTACAAAATATATACTTCTACATTGGAATACCTATAGATTAGAATACAGTGAAATACAGATTTTGAAAATGATAGAAATTCTTAAAATTATGTTTCACTTGGTCCATCCCTTAGTACCTATAGGATTTTATATTTCTGGGTCCTTATTATTTTAATACATTAGTCATATTTTTTATAAGTACCTTCTTTAGACCTAACTGGTTTTGTAGCTATCTCCTTTCCCTCTCCAATTAAAAGGGATGTATGTGTGTATATATTTATATATATATATATATATAATATAAAGACATGTATGTATATATCTTAGTTAAAATAATGTTGACTATGAGTGAATTGTGAAAAATGTCTACCCTAAAAATTAATTTCATCTTTGATCATTAATAAGCATAGAGTGTCAATAAAGTCAAGTAGACTTCTGCTATGCATGTAAAATACAGTTTGCATCTCTTATTTAAAAGTCTGTCAACTATGAGGACACAGATTCAGAAAAGACTAAGTTTGAACAATGATTATGAGAGTGAAGTAACCTTTAGGAAAGAACTCAACTCAGTGAGATGAGTTCAAAGGGAGGCAGTCATCCATCTTTTATGGAAGGGCTAACGTCATGTGTGAGGCTCCAAGGGGTAGAGCCAAATCAAAAGAATAGGAATGAACTAGGGTTGGCTCTCTTTAAGATGGAGTTATCTCCATATTAACAATGAGAATGGACCTGTTCATATGCTTGCAGGGACTTGATTAGTTACGTGCCTACAAGTGGTGCAGCCAATTTGCCTGGCAGGTCCCTACTCGTTCCACTGGATCATACAGAAGAAATGACCATGTGGTGTGGAAAACATACACCCGCCCTGGTAGCAAGAGACACAACTTCTGGCATGCCAGATCATAGCAAACTTTTTCAAGTCATTTATTTCTCTGAGACTACATCATCATCAGAGATTACATTCATCTGTACCTGCTTACTTCACATAATATTGTCAAGCAGGATGACAATTATAACAATTGCTTTGAAAAAGTGTAGGAAAATTCTATGTAAAATATTATCTGTTTAATTAAGATACATATCTTTTATTATAAAATGTTAACAGTCTTAAAATACATAACGTATAACATAATAAATATAACATAATAATATGACTTAAAATAGCTAATATTTATTAAGGGTTTACAATATTTACAGGTGTTATTTTAAGACTTTACATAAATTCACTCAGTTACCTTTTAAAGAAATCTTATGAAACAAGAATAATTATTATCATTTGCTGTTTTATAGAGTACAGAGAGGTTAAGCAACTTGACCAAGGTCACACTAATAGGAGTTGCTGGAACTGGGGTTGTAGGGTAAATGATAGAATTCCCAGAATCTCCTGCCTTAGTCCATTTACTATCAATAGGTGTTTTCCACTGCAACCTCTTGCAGCCTCCCCAGCAAGGGATAGAGAGATAATGGCCATTTTCTCCTCTCCTCTTTTGCTGGTATGTAATCAGTCTGGTGTCTGCCAGTCACCAAGACCCACCAATGGAGTTCCTCCAGAAAGGGGAGGGCAGGAAGTAGACAGTGCACCGAGGCGGCAGAGTGCAGTCATGGCTGGAGGAGATGGGCAGGACAGGTCTAGCTAGCAAATTTGAGCAAACCATAAAAAGGTTTGTCACAGCCTACATTCCTCTTGAATTATTTTGGATTCATTGATTTCACAAAGGGTTTGCCCAGGGCCTGGAACACCCTTCCCCCGAGAGCTATATTTGGTGTGAGTTGGTAGGATCTGGTGAACCCAAAATCTGTCTTCATGGGTGTGAAGTTTGGTCAGGCTTCCCCTACAGATGGTGGGGAAATACTCTTGGACACCCCTGTGGGTAGTGGGGAGACACCCAGGAATCTCCCTGTGGGTGGTGGGGCTTCACCCAGGGATCCCCCTGTGGTTGGGGGGGTATTCATCCAGAGATTCCCCTGGTGGGGATGTGGTCTGAGGTAAAGTGCCTCCTAGAGGGCCCCTTCTCAGAAATGGGGAAAAACAGGTCAATGAAGGCAGTGGAGTTGGCCCTCTGCAAAATTGGGAACTCCTAAGGGGATCTGAGTGGCTATGAGGTGGCAGGTAAAATAGGATGGTTATTTCTCGTGGCATTAGAAAGGGTTACTAATGAGAGAAATGCCCTTCAGTAGCAAGTGTCAAAACAGAAAGAGGAGTTGTGGGTTGCTTTGAAAAGGGAACAAAAACTATTGAAAACTGAGGTCACGCTGCTGAGAGACATGCAAGTGGGGTGGGAGAGGGCAACAGAAAAATGCAAGCTGCAAGAGGCTGTCGGGGAGGGGAAGAAAGGCATGGTGCCTTCAGCCCTGGAGATGGTAGAAGAGATGTCAAGGGAAGAGGAGTGAGGGGATGATGAGGGAGTGGGGCCAGTGGGGAAACTATTACCAAGGCCAGCACCTGAGTTACCAGCCCCTCCCATATTGAAAGCATACCTGGCTGTGGCTAAGAAAATAAAGATGCAGAAACCATGGTTTCCCCAGGTAGAAGAGCAGCCCGCTCCCCAGGTTGTGGAGCACTTCATGCTCCACCCTCTACCCAGGCCAAACTGGTGGATTTGAGTACCTGGTTTTGGCAGAAACCCTCAAAACCTGTAGCGACAGTGTTTTTGCATAGTAGAGATTTAGGAGTAGAGGGCATGAATCTGTCTGGATCAGAAATGCATTAACTGGCTTACCTGTTGACTCACCCCTTTCTCCAGCAGAAGTTGCAAAATGCCCATCAGACCCCAGTAAATCATTATCTTTTGGATTTCCTGACAGCAGCCCTCAGGGCAATTTGCCCTAATCTGGGTGATTTACCATATTTCCTCCCTAACTGGCAAACCTATGCAGAGCTCCAGCAGGTCCTAAGGGAGTTGGGCATGAAGAATATTATCTACAATATAGACCCCCAGGGCCCCGATGAGGAGTTGTTCACCTTGGGGATGAGAAATCTGGTACTCCATATAGCTCCCCCATCCCTCTTTGGGTCCCTTGTGACTATTCTTTCTCCCCATGTGGGGCAACCCATAAGTGAGGTTACTTGTACTATGGCAGACCTGGGGGAGGTTGAAATAATAAGAACACAGAAGGAAATACAGTCTGCAAGTGAAAGAAGATGCTCAAAGGTCCCTGTAAAGTTCTCAAAGACCCAGATGTGGGTTGATTGGAAACAGGGGGAGGCAGTGAAAGAAAAACTTGATGGACAGCCTAATAGAATCTTGCTACAGCAATGGCATCAATTAAAGCCAGAGCAGCAGTTTCAGTTGCTGAGGTCCAGGACATGGAATCCAGAGGCAAAGCCCCTGTAGACCACTGCAGGTGAGTTCAGACTGAGGATATGTGTGGTAAAGGCAGTTCTGAGGGGACATGCTAAGTACCCACCTGCAGCTCTGCCTGTACCTCAGTAGGTAACAAATACTAAGCAATATAAACTGCTTCAGAGACACAAAGAAATTGGAGAAACTCTATAGGAGCTGGAGAAGGAGGGCATCATAAAGCCCACTCATAGTCCTTTTAATTTGCTTGTATGGTATAGTGAAAAAGCCAGATGGCTCCTGGCATATGACCATGGATTACAGGGAATTGAATAAAGTCACACCCCCTTTGCATGCTCCTGTCCCCTCTATAGCAGCCCTTATGGACACCCTCAGTCATGAACTAGGGATATGTTGTGGACCTTGCTAATGCCTTCTCTATTGACAAAGCACAGGAAAGTCAGGAACAGTTTGCCTTCACATGGGAAGGCTGGCAGTAGACATTCACTGTCCTTCCACAGGGATACCTCCACAATCCCACTATTTGTCACAAACTTGTAGCCCAGGACTTGGCCACATAGAAGAAACTGCAAATGGTGCAGCTGTAGCACTCATTACATTGATGACATTGTTCTCATGCCTGATTCTCTTGCAGATCTAGAAGGTGCAGCACCTAGACTGCTGCAACATCTACAGGAGAAAGGATGGACTGTGAATAGTGCCAAGGTTCAGGGACCCGGTTTGTCAGTAAAATTCTTGGGGGTTCTCTGGTCAGGTAAAACTAAAGTTATCCTAGAAGCAGTCCATAGGCAGGTCCAGGCTCTTCCTGTTCCTACCAGTGTGGAAATACTACAAGAATTTTTGGGTGTTTTTGGCTATTGGAGAGTGTTTATCCCACACTTGGCACAAATTCTGAGGCCCTTATAGTGGTTGGTATGAAAGGGCATCAAGTGGGGCTGGGATGAAACATGCACATCTGCCTTTACTGCTGCTAAGTGAGCAGTCAAGTGTCGCGCGCCCCGTCCTCGCCGGCAAGAACAGCATGCAACAACAGCAGGGTTCTTCTGCAGAAAGCTTTATTCTTCAGCTCTTTGTGAAACAAATGAGTTGGGCAGGACCCAGAGGGGAAGGAGAGGCTTGCTTATATAGTTCTCATGCTCTGACCTGGTTGGTGCGGCTCCATATGCCTTATTAGCATAACCATTTGGTGGGTCTCATTGGTCCTTATGCCAAGGTGCAATTAGCATGTAGTTTAGTGGTGTGGGATGATTTGTCATTAGGAAGTTCGGGGCCTTCCGGCTGCCCTGCATTGGGCGCTATTTTCTGAGCGCGGCTGCCAACATCTCCCCCTTTTTTGTCTAACAGAAGCTCAAGGTGGAACTTGCCAGCAGAGGCGGAGACAGAGGTCTGACCTCCATCATACTTCCTGATGCCCCCTTTTTGGAGAGGGGTTCTGGGCATCTACCCCTATGCAGTCAGGCATGCCTCTCAGAGGGGTCCAAGACCTCTTGCAGTGCTTTGCCTCGCATCCTCTGGCTGGCGTTGGGACCGCTTGGTACAAAGGGTTTGGACCCTTTTTCTCAACCCTCTTGCACCATGAGCTTCTTAAAGAAAGCTGTGATTAAGCAATGAGGTACTCGGGCCTGGTGCAGTGCCACATGGGCTCAGGGTGCAAGAGCTACCTCAAGCTAAAGCTGAGCTTCCTTCTTAAGCATATTGAGCCACACTTGGGGAGAGGCGCCAACGTCTATCGCCATTAGGGCTTGAGCAAGGATCACCTTGTCCTTCTTATGTTGATTGCGGAGTCTGCATAACAACCAGAGTAGGAGCATGAGACCTCCAA
Source organism: Manis javanica (assembly GCF_040802235.1). Lineage (NCBI taxonomy): Eukaryota > Metazoa > Chordata > Mammalia > Pholidota > Manidae > Manis > Manis javanica. The sequence goes on along the minus strand of NC_133157.1, from coordinate 96,711,884 downwards.
GCATGAACACGCCCATCCCAGCCATGCCCGCCCACTCCTTGACGTGGGAGAGAGCTCTGAGGAACCAGGAAGAGAGTCCTTCTGCTACGGAGATATCTAGACGGGTGGAGTTGATGTGGATTATTTCTCGCAGCAGTTCTTCTAGTGCTCCATCAAAGTCCTGGGACCAGTTTCCTGAAAGATACTGGGACAGGCCTCGTGACAGATTAGTGAAAGCATTTAATACTTCTGTTAGTGATCCTGGCTTGTTTGTGGCTCTGTAATATGGCTGCGGCTAGGCCCGCGTTGGTGAGTGGCCCTCCTATTTCTCTACAGGCTTTCAACCAAGCGTGTATCCCTTTCTGTTTCCAGGGTGTTACGGCCTGTCTGCATTCCTTGGTACATTGTTCAAATACTAATTGCTCCACTAGGGGCATTGCTTGTTCCTGATCTCCAAATATTCTGCCTGCAGCCTCCATCATATGAGCGACAAAGTCAGAAAATGGCTCGCTCAGCCCCTGAATAATTTTTGTCAAATTGCCTGATACTTCTCCTTTGTTGGTGAGGGCTTTCCATGCCTTGGCAGCGCACGTGTTTATTTGTGCGTATACCTGTAAGGGGAAGGCGGTCTGGTTGGCTACCCACTGTCCTTGGCCCGTCAGCATATCATATGACCACGCAGGCTGTCCTTCGGCCGCGTTTGCGCGTGCCTGGGTCATACTGATATCATGCCACAATGCCTTCCATTCTATGTATTGCCCCATACTAGAAAGGCATGCCTTAGTTACATATTGCCAGTCTGCGGGTGTCATGGCTGTCTCTGTTAATCTCTCAACTTGTGCTATGGTATAGTTGGCACTGACCCCATAAGCCCAAACGGATTCTGCTAACTCCTTAACTTGTTTATGGCTCAGGGGCTGGTGAGAGCGTACACCGTTATCCTCAAATACAGGAAACATTTGTCTAATTGCCTGAAGAGTATCTGGGTGGCAAAAGGAGAGTGCGCCACTCACGTAAGGTGGCGGGGCAACGGGCGTCTGGGGACACCCTGCTTTCATTTTTTCCTTGGTCCGCTTTTCAACTTTGCTTGTCCCCTTACTTCTACACTCTGCGGTTTTATTTTCTTCCCCTTCCTCTGCGGACGTTAATTCCTCCTCAGATTCCCTATTGGAGAGTTGGAGGTCCCTCAACTCTTTCCAGGGGTATTTACTATTTTCTCCGAGGCGATCGTCACTCGCTTCTCGGGGCTCTTTCGCTTTTGCCCTAGGCGGGCTTTCTCCCTCACTCTGGGGTTTCTTTACCTTCGTTTTTGTGGCCTTTTTTCGGCCGCGCGCGCTCTCTGTTTCCCGTTCCGTTTCTGACATGCTCTCTTGGATATCTGTCAATGCTCTCTGACCTTCTTTTATTACCTTTTCACATCTCTCATCTTGCAGACAAGCTCTAATCAGTTTCCAGAGGGGCCTGGTGCCTCCCCTCAGGCTACCCTCCTCCTCCTCTCTATCAAGATCTTTCCCCAGTTTGTCCCAGCTCGGGATTGAGAGGGACCCTGAACAAATGAACCAAGGGGCCACACGGTCTATCTCCTTCACAAAAGATCCTAAGACTTTGCTGGAGACCTTCAAGTTTCGCTCTTTGAGAGCTGTCTGCAGCGCCATGACTAATGACGGTGCATTCCCCATGGTGCCTCCTTATTTACAGAGAACCATCAACCATCATCCTAAAAAGCAGGGGCCTCTCGGAACTTACCCCTCCGGGCTTTCTTCTGACCTGCAGTTCTGAATCCTCTCCAAATGTCTGAAGGGTCCTCCCTGTGCCGGTGATGTTCTGGTTCCCGGGTTTCGGCACCACTTGTCGCGCGTCCCGTCCTCGCCGGCAAGAACAGCACGCAACAACAGCAGGATTCTTCTGCAGAAAGCTTTATTCTTCAGCTCTTTGTGAAACAAATGAGTTGGGCAGGACCCAGAGGGGAAGGAGAGGCTTGCTTATATAGTTCTCATGCTCTGACCTGGTTGGTGCGGCTCCATATGCCTTATTAGCATAACCATTTGGTGGGTCTCATTGGTCCTTATGCCAAGGCGCAATTAGCATGTAGTTTAGTGGTGTGGGATGATTTGTCATTAGGAAGTTCGGGGCCTTCCGGCTGCCCTGCATTGGGCGCTATTTTCTGAGCGCGGCTGCCAACAGTCAAGGCCATGCAGGCCTTGAGTGTAATGCACCCATCAAGGCCCTGTGAGCTAGATGTTCATGTAACCAAAGATGGTTATGGATGGGGCCTTTGGAAGCACCTTGAATGGACATGCCAATCTATTGGATTCTGGGTGTGAGACTGGACCCAAAGGCCACAGAGTGGTGTGGCACAGACGTCTACACTGGCCAAATGGGTTGCATATTTATAGCAGCGTCTCACCTTCTCCACTAGTCCGTTACTTGGAGAACTCCAAAGCTTACTGGGGCCAGTAACATACAACAGTGGAAATCAGGAAGAATTTGCTTTGGAGCCATTAGTAACATAGAGCCTTTATCAGAGGGAAGGGCCCCTATACCTGAAGACACTTGGTATACAGTTGGCTCCAGTCATGGAAAGCCCCTGAACGGGAAGGCTATGGCTTTCCATCCTAAGACTGAGGCAATATGGATGGAGGATGGGGAAGGGAAGAGCATTCAGTGGCCTGAGTTGCAGCAGTATGGCACGTGATCACCCAGGAACTTTACCCCAGTAATTGTCTGCATGGAGAGCTGGCCTGTCTATCAGGGCTTGACCCTGTAGCTACCAACATGGTACCATGCCAACTAGATGGTTGGTAACTGACTTCTTTGAGATCAAGAGCTGTGGCAAGACCTATGGGCCTCTGGTCAGACTAAAACAGTCACCACTTATCATGTGACTGCTATTTGCCTTTGGCATCCCCAGGGAACTATGAAGTAGCACATTGGCCCAGGTACGTTGGCTGGATTGAAAGCCTGCCTCTGACAGTTTCTCCCAACCTACCCTTTTCCTTTACTTATGTTGGATTCACTGGTTTCGCAGGATATTCCAGGTCTGGAACAGCCTTCCCCCTGGAGCTACAGGGGTGCAACATTAAAATCAGGCTTTGCAGTTTTAAATACTATTCTATACAACAAGAAGAGGTCCAAATCCTTGCTTAACTCTTTACAAAGGGCATATTATCAAACAATTGTTCACTTTATCATTAAATCAGGATGACAAATGGCTAAAATGCTTCCAGGACATTAATCACTCCCATTATCTATAGTAACATTTAATCTGAATCATGCAGGCAGGGCAGGAGAATATGTAAAATTCTTTCCCCATTAAATTAAAATCTCTGCATTACAAAGAAGAAACATTATGAAATATATGTATAAAACTTACATTTTTTTGAGTAAGATAAACATTCACTTGATAATATAAGAAATAATCCTTGAAGGTTTTTCACCTAGTACAATAAAAACCATTGATCTTTTGAATAATTTTGTTTGGGAGTGGCCATAAGATTTTATTTTATTTTTTACCAAGCAATTACTGAGTTCTGACGGTAGGCTAGCATTTAATTCTAAGTACTACAGTCAAGAGCTGATTAGGAGCCAGGTCTCCTCAAGAAGGGGCAGTCTGCTTACAGACTCGGGAAGACCTTATTTTACTTACTGTGCTGTTATTACTGAATGGAGTCAGCCATACGTCACAGGATTATTCATTCAGCCTTTATTTTATGATATTAGCTCCATTATAAAAGACTTAAAAGAAACAGTTATTTTATCATCTGTAGACAGAACAAGAGGGATGCTCTCCAGCATGATTAAGCTAATTTTTTTCCCTTATCCAACTGGGTTAAGAAGGAGAAAGCAGAGGTAACAAATACAAAATCTTGAAAAAATAACATTTATAGATAAGGAAAATAGAAACTTGTAGAGGTAAGTCTAAGAGGCTTTTTTTATTTTAGTAATGGAGGAGACTGTAAGATATTCAAGGACTATGGGGAAAGAAACTGTAGAGTTTCTTCACAAGAGAAACATGGGATAATTAACAGAGCCAAGAATTAAGAATAGGTGATAGAGGGAACCTCAAATGAGGCTTTCTTCTTAGCTAAGGATGGAAGGAATTCCCGTGAGAGAGACAGGATACAGATAAAGCTGTGGTTGGAGGAGATTATCCTTTTCAGATGTAAAGCATTCACTGCTCACTAATGATCAATTTATCCCCATGATTTTAAAATCTAAGGAAAAGGGGGAATTCAGAGAAGCAGCAGGAAACACTGGAGGTCATTTTCCCTGAGTGCATTTGTTTACCAAGAAAAACTTACGCTAACGGTTTTAATGGTAAGACAGACAGAAGTGGAAGTGGAGAGTCTGCCCAATGTGAGAGTCAAAGAGGAGACTCCCTTAATACCACACTGGCTCGGCAAAGGGTGACAGTACAGGACAAGGTGAACCTGTGATTTCACCCTCCATCAAGGGAATTTCAGGGACTAACAGTGACTAATCCAATTTAAAAACATTTCTGAAGTGTGCTCCTTACAGAAGAGGAAGGTTCCCAGATGAAAAGTCAGAGATACAGTAAAGAATGGAGAGAAAGAAACTGGCAAATTTGTGGATGAATCTAAGAAAGTGTTGGCTGTATCAACAATAATGGAAATTTGTGAGATTAACAAATGAACAAACAGAAGTAAAGAAAATAACAAAAATTAAAGAATGTTGGAAGAATCAACAGACTCAAAGTGTTCTAAAATTCATGTGCTGGTTCTAGAAGATAGTAGAATTATTAAAACTAAATTTTAATGAAAGTTGCCATTTTTCTGGAAACCTATGTAAAAATCATAGTCAAACTCAAAACTGCCATTTAAAAAAAAATGGAATGATTAAAAATAGCTAATCCCAAAAGAAATAGTGAAAGAAAAGGAAAGGAAAATTGAATGATATGATAAAAGAGAGCACACAAAGTGATGGATTAATAATGAATTAATGTATCAGTAATAGCAAAAATCTATAAATGGATTCATTAAGGATGAAACATTATTACCCAGGATTTATCTTCTTTCTTACTTAAAAAATAAGGAAACATTCAAGTTGAAATAAAAATAATTATAAAGGAAATAGAAGCAATAAAATAATGATTTAAGTTGGTGTACTTGCTTAATGGCAGACAAAAAAGACTTTAAACAAAACTAGAAAGTACTTTTAAAATAATGTGGAGCACTTTTTTTTATTTTGCAATCATTAATCTACAATTACATGAAGAACATTATGTTTACTAGGCTCTCCCCTTCACCAAGTCCCCCCCACAAACCCCATTACAGTCACTGTCCATCAGCATAGCAAGATGTTGTAGAATCACTACTTGTCTTTGTGTTGCACAGCCCTCCCCTTTCCCCCACCCCCCACATTACACATGCTAATCATAATACCCCCTTTCTTCTTCCCTGCCCTTATCCCTCCCAACCCTTCCATTCTCCCCAGTCCCTTTCCCTTTGGTAACTGTTAGTCCATTCTTGGGTTCTGTGATACTTACGCTGATTTGTTCCTTCAGTTTTTCTTTTGCTCTTATACTACACAGATGAGTGAAATCATTTGGTATTTGTCTTTTTCTGCTTGGTTTATTTCACTGAGCATAATACCCTCTAGCTCCATCCATGTTGTTGCAAATTATAGGATTTGTTTTCTTCTTATGGCTGAATAATATTCCATTGTGTATATGTACCACATCTTCTTCATCCATTCATCTACTGATGGACACTTAGGTTGCTTCCATTTCTTGGCTATTGTAAATAGTGCTGCAATAAACATAGGGGTGCATCTGTCTTTTTCAAACTGGGCTGCTGAATTCTTAGGGTAAATTCGTAGAAGTGGAATTCCTGGGTCAAATGGTATGTCTATTTTAAGCAATTTGAGGAACCTTCATATTGCTTTCACAATCGTTGAACCAATTTATATTCCCACCAGCAATGTAGGAGGGTTCCCCTTTCTCCACAACCTTGCCAACATTTGTTGCTGTTTGTCTTTTGGATGGTAGCCATCCTTATTGGTATGAGGTGATATCTCATTGTAGTTTTAATTTGCATTTCTCTGATAACTAGCGATGTGGAGCATCTTTTAATGTGTCTGTTGGCCATCTGAATTACTTCTTTGGAGAATTGTCTGTTCAGATCCTCTGCCCATTTTTTAATTGGATTATTTGCTTTTTGTTGTTGAGGTGCATGAGCTCTTTATATATTTGGATGTCAAGCCTTTCTCGGACCCATGATTTATGAATGTATTCTCCATACTGTAGCGTACCTTTTTGTTCTCTTGATTGTGTCCTTTGCTGTATGGAAGCTTTTCAGCTTAATGTAGTCCCACTTGTTCATTTTTGCTTTTGTTTTCCTTGCCGGGGAGGTATGTTCATGAAGAAGTCACTAATGTTTATATCTAAGAAATTTTTACCTATGTTTTTTCTACGAGTTTTATGGTTTCATGACTTACATTCAGGTCTTTGATCCATTTCAAATTTACTTTTGTATATGGGGTTAGACAGTGATCCAGTTTCATTCTCCTACATGTAGCTGTCCAGTTTTGACAGCACCATCTGTTGAAGAGACTGTCATTTCCCCATTGTATGTCCATGGCTCCTTTATCATATATTAATTAACCATATATGTTTGAGTTAATGTCTGGAGTCTCTAATCTGTTCCACTGGTCTGTGGCTCTGATCTTGTGCCAGTACCAAATTGTCTTGATTACTGTGGCTTTTTAGTAGAGCTTGAATGTGGGGAATGAGATACCCCCTACTTTATTCTTCTTTCTCAATATTGCTTTGGCTATTCGGGGTCTTTGGTGTTTCCATATGAATTTTTGAACTATTTGTTCCAGTTTGCTGAAGAATGTTGTTGGTAATTTGATAGGGATTGCATCGAATCTGTATATTACTTTGGACGGGATGGCCATTTTGACGTATATTAATTCTTCCTAGCCAAGAGCATGGGAAGAGTTTCCATTTGTTAGTGTCCTCTTTAATTTCTCTTCAGAGTGTCTTATAGTTTTCAGGGTATAGGTCTTTCACTTCTTTGGTTGGGTTTATTCCTAGGTATTTTATTCTTTTTGATGCAATGGTGAATGGAATTGTTTTCCTGATTTCTCTTTCTATTGGTTCATTGTTAGTGTATAGGAAAGCTACAGATTTCTGTTTATTAATTTTGTATCCTGCAACTTTGCTGTATTCCGATATCAGTTCTAGTACTTTTGTAGTGGAGTCTTTAGGGTTTTATATGTACAATATCATGTCATCTGCAAACAGTGACAGTTTAACTTCTTCTTTACCAATCTGGATTCCTTGCATTTCTTTGTTTTGTCTAATTGCTGTGGTTAGGTCCTCCAGTAATATGTAAAATAACAGTGGGGAAAGTGGGCATCCCTGTCTTGTTCCCGAACTAAGAGGAAAAGCTTTCAGCTTCTCGTTATTCAGTATGATGTTAGCTGTAGTTTTATCATATATGGCCTTTATTATGTTGAGGTACTTGCCCTCTATTCCCATTTTTCTGAGAGTTTTTATCATGAATGGATGTTGAATTTTGTCAAATGCTTTTTCAGCATCTATGGATGATCATGTCATTTTTGTCCTTTTTGTTTATGTGGTGGATGTTGTTGATGTATTTTCGAATGTTGTACCATCCTTGCATCCCTGGGATGAATCCCACTTGGTCGTGGTGAATGATCCTTTTGATATATTTTTTTGAATTCGGTTTGCTAATATTTTATTGAGTATTTTCGCATCTACGTCCATTGGGGATATTGGTCTGTAAGTTTCTTTTTTTGTGTGGACTTTGCCTGGTTTTGGTATTAGGGTCATGTTGGCTTCATAGAATGAGTTTGGGAATATTCGCTCCTCTTCTATTTTTTGGAAAACTTTAAGTAGAATGGGCATAATGTCTTCTCTGTATGTCTGATAAAATTCTGAGGTAAATCCATCTGGCCCAGGGGTTTTGTTCTTGGGTAGTTTTTTGATTACCACTTCAATTTCTTTGCTGGTAATTGGTTTGTTTAAATATTGTGTTTCTTCCTTGGTCGGTCTTGGAAGGTTGTATTTTTCTAGTAAGTTGTCCATTTCTTCTAGGTTTTCCAGCTTGTTAGCATATAGGTTTTCATAGTAGTCTTTAATAATTCTTTGTATTTCGGTGGAGTTTGTCATGATGTTTCCTTTCTCATATCAGATTCTGTTGATGTGTGTTGATTCTCTTTTCTATTAATAAGTTTGGCTAGAGAGTTATCTATTTTGTTTATTTTCTCAAAGAATCAGCTCTTGGTTTCATTGATTTTTTCTATTTTATTCTTCTCAATTTTGTTTATTTCTTCTCTGATCTTTATTATGTCCTTCCTTCTGCTGACTTTAGGCCTCATTTGTTCTTCTTTGCCTAGTTTCGATAATTGTGTAGGAGCATGTTGTTAAGCCTCCATGTGTTTGTGAGCCTTTTTGTTTTCTTTGCACAATTTATTTCTAGTTTTATACCTTTGTGGTCTGAGAAGTTGGATGGTAGAATTTCAATCTTTTGGAATTCACTGGGGCTCTTTTTGTGGCCTAGTATGTTGTCTATTGTGGAGAATGTTCCATGTGTACTTGAGAAGAATGTGTATCCTGTTGCTTTTGGATGCAGAGTTCTGTAGATGTCTATTAGGTCCATCTGTTCTAGTGTGTTGTTCAGTGCCTCTGTGTCCTTACTTATTTTCTATCTGGTGGATCTGTCCTTTGGGGTGAGTGGTGTGTTGAAGTCTCCTAAAGTGAATGCATTGCATTCTATTTCCTCCTTTAGTTCTGTTAGTATTTGTTTCACATATGCTGGTGCTTCTCTGTTGGGTGCATATATATTTATAATGGTTATATCCTCTTGTTCGACTGAGCCTTTATCATTATGTAAAGTCCTTCTTTATCTCTTGTTACTTTCTTTGTTTTGAAGTATATTTTGTCTGATACTAGCACTGCAACACTTGCTTTTTTCTCCCTGTTGTTTGCATGAAATAACTTTTTCCATCCCTTGAATTTTAGTCTGTGCATATCTTTGGGTTTCAGGTGAGTTTCTTTTTTTTTTTTTAGATAATTATTTTTTATTGAAGGATAGTTGACATACAGTATTACATTAGTTTCAGGTGTACAACACAGTGATTGAACATTTATATACATGATAATTCTAGGTACCAGCTATTACCATACCAAGTTGTCACATTATTTTGTCTATATTCCTTATGCTATACATTACATCCCGGTTACTTACTTATTTTACAATTGGAAGTGTGTACTTTATTTTATTTATTCCTTTTTGTTTTTTATTTATTTTATTTATTTATTTATTTATTATTTTTTTTGTGAGGGCATCTCTCCTATTCTTCTTGATCAAATGGTTGTTAACAATAAAATTCTGTATAGGGGACTCAGTGCTCAATGTATAATCATTAATCCACCTCAAGCCTAATTTTCATCAGTCTCCTATCTTCTGAAGCATAATGAACAAGTTCTTACATGGAGAACAAATTCTTACATAGTGAATAAGTTACATGGTGAATAGTACAAGGGCAGTCATCACAGAAACTTTTGGTTTTAATCATGCATTATGAACTATAATCAGTCAGTTCAAATATGAATATTCGTTTGATTTTTATACTTGATTTATGTGTGGATACCACATTTCTCTCTCTATTATTATTATTTTTAATAAAATGCTGAAGTGGTAGGTAGATGCAAGATAAAGGTAGAAAACATAGTTTAGTGTTGTAAGAGAGCAAATGTAGATGATCAGGTGTGTGCCTGTAGACTATGTGTTAATCCATGCTAGACAAGGGCAATAAAACATCCACGGATGCAGCAGATTTCTCTCAGAACGGGGGGGAGGGGGGAGGTTCAGGTGGGTTTCTTGTGAGCAGCATATAGATGGATCTTGCTTTTTTATTCATTCTATTACTCTGTGTCTTTTGATTGGTGCATTCAGTCCATTTACATTTAAGATGACTATTGAAAGATATGTACTTATTGCCATTACAGGTTGTAGAATTGTGATTACCAAAGGTTCAAGGTTAGCTTCTTTACTATCTCAGTGTCTATCTTAACTTGCTTATTGAGCTGTTAAAAATACTGTCTGGTGATTCTTTATTTCTCTCACTTCTTATTCCTCCTCCTCCATTCTTTACATATTGGTTTTTTTATTCTGTGCTCTTTCGTGTTTCCTTTAACTGCTTTTGATGGTAGTTAATTTTATTTTTTGCCTTTGGTTTGTATTTGGTTGGTCTGATTCTTTGCTGTGATTTTATTTTCTCTAGTGACATTTATTTAGATGTAGAGTAGTTGTTCTAGAGTAGTTCCCATCTAGAGTAGTCCCATCTAGAGTAGTTCTTCTAAAATACCCTGTAGAGGTGGTTTGTGGGAGGCAAATTCCCTCAACTTTTGCTTGTCTGGGAATTGTTTAATCCCTCCTTCATATTTAAATGATAATCATGCTGGATACACTATTCTTGGTTCAAGGCCCTTCTGTTTCATTATATTAAATATATCATGCCATTCTCTTCTGGCCTGTAAGGTTTCTGTTGAGAAGTCTGATGATAGCCTGACGGGTTTTCCTTTGTAGATGACCTTTTTACTCTCTCTTGGTGCCTTTAATACTCTGTGCCTGTCCTTGATCTTTGCCATTTTAATTATTATGTGTCTTGGTGTTGACCTCTTTGGATCCCATCTCTTGGGAGTTCTGTGTGCCTCTGTAGTCTGAGCAACTATTTCCTCCCCTGGTTTGGGGAAGTTCTCAACAATGATTTCTTCAAAGTCACTTTCTATCCCTTTTTCTCTCTCTTCTTCTTCTGGTACCCCTATAATGTGGATATTGTTCCTTTTGGATTGGTCACACAGTTCTCTTAATATTGTTTCATTCCTGGAGATCCTTTATCTCTCTCTGCATCAGCTTCTATGCATTCCTGTTTTGTTTTCTATTCCATCAATGGATTCTTGCATTTTATCCATTCTGCTTGTAAATCCTTCCAGAGATTGTTTCATTTTTGTAATCTCCCTCCGGACATCATCCGTTAGCTCTTGCATATTTCTCTTCAGCTCTGTCAACATGGTTATGACCCTTATTTTGAATTAATTTTCAGGAAGATTGGTTAAGTCTATCTCCTTCTCAGGGGTTGACCCTGTGATTTTGGTCTGTATCAAATTCTTTTGCCTTTTCATGGTGATAGAGATAGTTGCATGGAGCTGGTGCGTGTGTTGGCTGGGAGAATGTCCCTACTTGCTTGTTTATTGTCTTCCTCTTCTGGGAGAACAGTGACCCCTAGTGGCTTGTTCTGGGCAGCTGCACACAGATGAGGTCTCTGATTCTTGCCCGGCCACTGTGGTGTAAGCTCCATGGTTGCTATGTGCGTGGCCTCTGCTGCTATGGCAGAGCAGGGTCAGAGAGGAAACGTATGGGAATCCGTATATCATCATGAGGGGCCTCCAAGCTGCACTGCTGCCCAAGGGATTAGGGCACCCAAAGTTCCCTGGGATTCCCAGCTGTTGGGCTAAGTGTTCTGGGATGATTCCATCCAGCTGTGGGGTCCCTGTCCTTTTAAGATTTCCAAAGGGCACTCGTTTTTCTTTGTCTCAGTGTTGCTGGCTGCAGGGAACCGCTCACAGGTTTTACTGCCCCATTTCCCTAGTATCCAGCACACCACACACTGTGTGTCTGAGCTCTGGTGTGGATGGCTAGGGCTGGGTGTTTAGCAGTCCTGGGCTCCCTCTCCCTCCCCGCTCTGACTCCTCTCCTCCTGCTGGTAGCTGGAGTGAAGGGTGCTCAGTTCCCGCTTGGCTGTGGCTTGTATCTTACCCCCTTTGGGAGGCGCTGGGTTCCTGCAGGTGTAGATGTAGTCTGGATGTTGTCCTGTGTCTTCTTGTCTCTCTTTTAGGAATAGTTGTATTTGTTGTATTTTCAAAAAAATATATGATTTTGGGAGGAGATTTCCACTACTGTACTCATGCCGCCATCTTGGCTCTGCCTTCATGGAGCACTTTTTAAAGATAAAATTTAATGTATTTCAAAACAGAGACTCAAAGTATATATAAATTTAAAAATTGTTATAAGGTGAAATAGACAAAACAATCAATCTTGTTCTGTTTCCACAAGTAGTTTTGATAACAAATAAACATTAGTAAAAGAACTTTGAAGAAAACAATTAACACTGCCTAAAAGACATAACAAAACAATTCCTCATCCAATAACTGTAAAATACATTATTTTTTAATATACCCTGCATTATAAAAAATGACCATTTCCTGAACTATAAACCAACTCTTGAAAAATTTCAAATTTAAATAATATATAATATATTTTATAAACTAACACAATTGAAATGAAAATCAATTATGAAGGGAAAACTACCTTCTCATATGATTCAAGATTAAGAAATACAGTTCTAAAAATTCATTAATCCAAGAAAAAAGTTGTAATAAAAATTTTTAATTTTGTACTAAACAAGAAATAAAGTGAATCTCTAAAGTTGTAGGATGCAACTTAACAATAGGTAAGCATAAAATTATGGACATGGTAGTGAACATGTTAAAAGGAAATGCAATGAAAATTAAATATGTATCTCAAAAAGTTAGAAAAAATGGAAAGAAGAGCAATATAAATTCAATGAAAGCAGAAGAAAGGATATACCAAGGTAAGGACATAAATCAACAAACTAGAGCAACAGGTAAAATTAACAAAAAATATGTTTTTTTTTTAAAGACTAATAGAATTTGAAATACCTGACAGTGATGTTCAGAGAAAACAGGGGCAGGTAAAATAGCCTATATCAGGAATATGGGGAAGAACACCCAACAGATATCAAAGATAGTGAAAAAATAACAAAAAGATATCAAACAAAAGTTTCATGTCAACATTTCAGTTTAGATGAAATGGAAATATTTCTTGAAGAAAAAAGCAAAACAAAAGAAAACAAAACGCAACTTAGCAAAACTAACTTAAGAAAAATTAGAAAACTTGGTTAGTCCAAAATCCATTAAGAATTTTAACTCATTCATAAACCTTCCCTCAGAGAAAACTCAAGCTCAGATGACTTCAGCAGAGAGTTTTCACAAACAATGAAAGCAGAAATGAATCCATTTTAACACAGTCATCAAGAAAAGGAAAAGAAAAACATGTTATGGTTTATTTTCTTAGACTAGCTTAATATTAGAAACTAAAATGCTACAAGGGCACAAGGGAAAAGAAATTATGATCCTTGTTGTTCATGAGAATAAATACAGATAAACTTAAATGAAAGAATAGCAAGCCTAACCTTGCAATGTATTTTTAAAAAAGAAAAACATATCATGAGCAAATCAGATTTATCCTGGGAATACAGAATTGTTTTCACATCAGAATATTAATAGAAGTCATCATACTAAGTGTTTAAAGTGAAAATCATTTAATTATCTAAATATATACAGAAAAGGTATGTGCTAAAATCCAAAACCTTTCAATAGTGAAAACAAAAACCATATTGGAAACAAATACCTAAAAGTGACTTTCTTTTTCAAAAGGCACATCTAAATAAACCTCACAGCTAGTACCTACTGGTGACACACTGTTTATTTCTGGGATTAAAAATAAGACAAAGATGCCTGATACCAACATTTCAGTGCAATATTTTATTGCAGATCTTAACTAGCATAATAACTAGTCCCTCCTATTAGACAAAAGTAAAGACAAAGAAAAAGGAAAAGAGCAAACAAAAATGTGTGAGATAATCCACAAAGGAATCATGTATTAGTAAATTAGAATTAAATGTTAGAATTTTTAAATACTAAATCTAGAAAATATACATTATAATAAGCTTGCTAGAAAAGAAATTTGCAAAAGTCCATTGTATTTCTACATATCAACAAACACTAAAGTGACAGAAACTGTACAACTCTATTATAGCAGCAAAAGTTGTAGAGCAATGTTATGTGCAAGACCTCTACAGAAAAATGTTATAAAATTTCATTAAGAGATATCAAGACCTATATAGTTTGAGATATAAACCATAGTCACTTATTGGAAACCTTATAACTGGTAAGTTGTTTTTTTCTCTAAACAAGAAATTACATTGAAATTATTGGCAGTTTTTGCTTATTTTTGCTTCTGCTTTTTAGTGGAACTTGATAAACTTATTCCAAAGATTCATGGAAGTGAAAAGGACCAAGAAGGTTAAGACATTCTTGGAGAAGGAAAATAACATGGCAGGGCTGCCTTTTCACATATCTAGTATTTCTGTAGTTAAAGAACCAGGTACTTAAGAAAGCATATATTTGCTTCAGGGAGAAATTGAACAGAATTATTAATTTGTATCTTAAATTTAGATACTTATCTGGAATTACAAATAAATCTTTGTGTTTTCTCTGTCATTTTTGAAATTTAACTAGCTTTAAGAACAGTGAATATCTCAAACTCTATATATCCAGAACTGGACTTCTGGTCATCCTCTCCAAACCCAAATCAGCCTCATTTTTATTCACCCTTTCCTTTCATACAACATGCTGACCTATCTGTATATTCTGTCATCTTTACTTTTAAAATACTAATATTTGACCTCTTTCTACCTCCATTGGAACCATATTATACTAGTATCCAAACCAAAATAGTATCTGGTGAGTACTAGTGAAATATCCTCCTACTTGATCTATTCTCAAACTAGCAGCCAGTTCTCAAACTGTTCAAATTAGCAGCTTATAAAAAGTACAACTGGTAGTTCAAACTTTTGAACTTCCCAAAGTTGGGAAAATGGCTTCCCAAAGATCTTATAATGCCCTATAACCCCATGTAACCTCTCCCTCACCCACTCTATGACCTCAGTTCTCACCAATATATCTCTAACTTACCTTGATACAGCCACACTGGCTTCCTTGTTTATTCTTTGATCTCTGAGGCATTCATCTGCCACCTAGACTTGCACTAGCCAATTACTCTTTCCCTGGATAACCATAGTGCTCTCTTACCTCCTTCAACTCTTCAATGTTACCTTTCAATGTGGTTGCTCTGACTATTCCAATTTAGACTAATACTTGCCCCCCTTATGCCACCACTCCAGGACTTATTTTTCCTTTTTCTCATAGTGCTTACCACTTTATTATATTTAAACAACTTGTATGTTACTGGATTCTCCCTACAAAACTATAAAATTAATGAGAACAAAACATTTTCTATTCATCAAAAGTCACCATTAAGAGACTGAAAGGCGAAGGATCATGGGAAGATGGTGGCATGAGTAGTTCATAGGAAACCTCCCTCCCAAAACATATATATTTATAAAAATACAATAAATGTAACTATTCCTAAAAGAGACACCAGTGGATGCAGTACAACAGCCAGGATACATCTACATCTGCAAGAACTCAAGATCACATGAAGGAGGTAAGATACAAGCTGGGGAGGGAGTGAAAGCCCAGGACTGCTAAGCAACCAGCTCTAGAAATCTGCACCTGGAATGCAGACACAAGGTGCATGGGGTGCTGGATATTAGAGAAACGGAAAAGCAAAACCTGGGGGCAGGTCCCCGCAACCAGTGCCCCTGAGACAAAAGAAAAGCCAGTGCTTTCTGAAAGTCTTAAAGAGACAGGGACCCCATAGCTGGATGAAGTTGTCCCAGCAGCTGGTAGTACTGGGGAAACTTAGGCACCCTAAATAGAGGCAGTGCAGGTCTGAAGCCCCTCACAGGACTAGGCAGCCTTCCAGTCATTCCTCCAACTGGCACAGACCCCGACACATGGTCCCAGTAGCAGGAGAGTGGGAGCGCATGCTGGGGGCAGAAGCACTAGAAGGAACTGAGAGCAGATCCGTGCACTGCAGGGCTAGCCCGCAGCAGCGAGAATGAACAGCCCGGGCATGGCTTGCGTGCACTGGCAGCAGTGAAGCCAGAGCCTGGTAGAAGCCTGCATGAAAAAGCCCCGCATGCACCAGCAATGGAGCCAGAGAGAGAAGGTGTGCTCCCAGGAGCTGACCGGAATCCCAGCCCAATGCACAGCTGCCCAGGCCAGACCCAAAGGCTGCTGCTGCTACATAGCTGCCTGGCAGTGTCGCTGCTAGCATGGAGGAGCACACCTGGAGTGCCTGCCACTCCCCGCAGGGCTCCGCGCTGCTCTGATGGACACCTTGCCCACAGCAGCTTAGGAGATTAACTTGGTGGCTGCTCAAAGAGTGCAGGTAGCCATCACAGGCAGCAGAGAAGGGCAAGGCATCCAGCAAGCAGGAAAAGACTTCCTTTTCCCAGCTGACACACATGCAACCTGCCTACAGCCACTGCAATCACCATGAAAAGGCAAAAAAATCTGGTACAGACCAAAATAGTTACACCTGAGAAAGGACCTGCAGAGGCAGACCTAACCAGTCCCCTGAAAAAGAACTCAAAATAAAAGTCATAAATATGCTGACAGAGCTGCAGAGAAATGTGAAAGAGCTAAGGGATAAAGTCCAGAGGGAGATTACAGACTTCTGGAGGGAGATCACAGATATCTGGAAGGAGATTACAGAAGTGAAACAATCTCTGGAAGGATTTATAAGCAGAATGGATAACATGCAAGAGGCCATTGATGGAATAGAAACCACAGAACAGGAACGCATAGAAGCTGATGCAGAGAGAGATAAAAGGATCTCCAGGAATGAAACAATATTAAGGGAATTGTGTGACCAATCCAAAAGGAACAATATCTGCATTATAGGGGTACCAGAGGAAGAAGAGAGAGGAAAAAGGGATAGAAAGTGACTTTGAAGAAATAATTGCTGAGAACTTCCCCAAACTGGGGGAGGAAATAGATGCTCAGACTACAGAGGCACACAGAACTCCCGAGAGATGGGATCCAAAGAGGTAAACACCAAGACACATAATAATTAAAATGGCAAAGATCAAGGACAGGCACAGAGTATTAAAGGCACCAAGAGAGAGTAAAAAGGTCATCTACAAAGGAAAACCCATCAGGCTATCATCAGACTTCTCAACAGAAACTTTACAGGCCAGAAGAGAATGGCATGATATATTTCATGCAATGAAACAAAGGGGCCTTGAACCAAGGATACTGTATCCAGCATAATTATCATTTAAATGTGAAGTAGGGATTAAACAATTCCCAGATAAGCAAAAGTTGAGGGAATTCGCCTCCCACAAACCACCGCTACAGGGTATTTGAGAGGGACTGCTCTAGATGGGAGCACTCCTAAAAAGAGCACAGAACAAAACACCCAACATATGAAGAATGGAGGAGGAGGAAAAAGAATGGAAAGAAATAATCATGAGACTGTTTAGAACAGCTCAATAAGCGAGTGAGGTCAGACAGTAAGGTAGTAAACAAGCTAACCTTGAACCTTTGGTAACCACAAATCTAATGCCTGCAATAGCAATAAGTACATATCTTTCAATAATCACCATAAATGTAAATGGACTGGATGCACCAATCAAAAGACACAGAGTAATAGAATGGTTAAAAAAGCAAGACCCATCTATATGCTGCTCACAAGAAACTCACCTGAAACCAAAAGATATGCATAGACTAAAAGTCAAGGGTTGGAGAAAGATATTTCATGCAAACAACAGAGAGAAAAAAGCAGGTGTTGCAGTACTAGTATCACACAAAAGATATCTCAAAATAAAGAAAGTAAAAAGAGATATAGAAGGACATTACATAATGATAAAGGGCTCAGTCCAACAAGAGGATATAACCATTATAAACATATATGCACCCAATACAGGAACACCAATATATGTGAAACAAATACTAACAGAATTAAAGGAGGAAATAGAATGCAATTCATTCATTTTGGGAGACTTTAACACACCACTCACCCCAAAGGACAGATCCACCAGACAGAAAATAAGGACACAGAGGCACTGAACAACACACTAGAACAGATGGACCTAATAGACATCTATAGAACTCTACATCCAAAAGCAACAGGATATACATTCTTCTCAAGTGCACATGGAACATTCTCCAGAATAGATCACATACTAGGCCACAAAAAGAGCCTCAGTAAATTGCAAAAGATTGAAATCCTACCAGCCAACATTTCAGACTGCAAAGGTATACAACTAGAAATAGACTGTACAAAGAAAGCAAGAAGGCTCAGAAACACATGGAGGCTTAACAATGTACTCCTAAATAATCAATGGATCAATGACCAAATTAAAATGGAGATCCAGCAATATATGGAAACAAATGACAACAATAACAGAAAGTCCCAACTTCTGCGGGATGCAGAAAAAGCAGTCTTAAGAAGAAAGTATATAGCAATCCAGGCATATTTAAAGAAGGAAGAACAATCCCAAATGAATAGTCTAATGTCACAATTATCAAAATTGTCAAAAGAAGAACAAATGATGCCTAAGGTCAGCAGACAGAGGGACATAATAAAGATCAGAGAAGAAATAAACAAAATTGAGAAGAATAAAACAACAGCAAAAATCAATGAAACCAAGAGCTGGTTCTTTGAGAAAATAAACAAAATAGATAAGCCTCTAGCCAGAGTTATTAATAGAAAAAGAAAGTCAACACACATCAACAGAATTAGAAACAAGAAAGGAAAAATCACGATGGAACCAACAGAAATACAAAGAATTATTAAAGACAACTATGAAAACCTATATGCTAACAAGCTGATAATGGACAATTTTCTAGAAAAATAAAACCTTCAAAGACTGACCCAGAAAGAAACAGAAAATCTAGGCAGACCAATTACCAGTAATGAAATTGAATTGGTAATAAAAAAACAACAAAAGAACAAAACCCCTGGGCCATATGTATTTACCTTGGAATTTTATCAAACATACAGAGAAGACATGATACCCATTCTCCTTAAAGTTTTCCAAACAATAGAAGAGGAGGGAATACTCCCAAACTCATTCTATGAATCCAACATCACCCTAATACCAAAACCAGGCAAAGACCCCACCACGAAAGAAAACTACAGACCAATATCCCTGATGAACATAGATGCAAAAATACTAAATAAAATATTAGCAAACCAAATTCAAAAATACATCAAAAGGATCATACACCATGACCAAGTGGGATTCATCCCAGGGATGCAGGATAGTACAACATTCGAAAATCCTTCAACATCATCCACCACATCAACTTAAAGAAGGACAAAAACCACATGATCATCTCCATAGATGCTGAAAAAGCATTCAACAAAATTCAACATCCATTCATGATAAAAACTCTCAACAAAATGGGAATAGAGGGCAAGTACCTCGACATAATAAAGGCCATATATGATAAACCCACAGCTAACATCATACTGAACAGCAAGATGCTGAAAGCTTTTCTTCTGAGATCAGGAACAAGAGAGGGATGCCCACTCTCCCCAGTGTTATTCAACATGGTACTGGAGGTTCTAGCCACAGCAATAAGACAAAACAAAGAAATACAAGGAATCCAGATTGGTAAAGAAGAAGTCAAACTGTCACTATTTGCAGATAACATGATATTGTACATAAAAAACCCTAAAGATACCACTCCAAAACTACTAGGAGTAATATCGGAATTCTGCAAAGTTGCAGGATACAAAATTAACACATAGAAATATGTAGCTTTCCTATAAACTAACAATGAACTAATAGAAAGAGAAATCAGGAAAACAATTCCATTCACCATTCCATCAAAAAGAATAAAATACCTAGGAATAAACCTAAGCAATGAAGTGAAAGACCTCTACCCTGAAAACAGCAAGACACTGTTAGGAGAAATTAAAGTGGTCACTAACAAATGGAAACTCATCCTATGCTCTTGGCTAGGAAGAATTAATATCATCAAAATGGCCATCCTGCCCAAAGCAACATACAGATTCGATGTAATCCCTATCAAATTACCAACAGCATTCGTTAATGAACTGGAACAAATAGTTCAAAAATTCATATGGAAATGTCAAAGACCCCGAATAGCCAACGCAATCCTGAGAAGAAAGAATAAAGTAGGGGGGGGGGATATCACTCCCCAACTTCAAGTTCTACTACAAAGCCGCAGTAATCAAGACAATTTGGTACTGGCACAAGTACAGACCCACAGACCAGTGGAACAGAATAGAGACTCCAGACATTAACCCAAACATATATGGCCAATTATTATTTGATAAAGGTGCAATGGACATACACTGGGGAAATGAAAGTCTCTTTTACAGATGGTGCTGGCAAAACTGGACAGCTGCATGTAAGAGAATGAAACTGGATCACTGTCTAACCCTATGCACAAAAGTAAATTTGTAATGGATCAAAGACCTGAATGTAAGTCATGAAACCATAAAACTCTTAGAAAAAAACATAGGCAAAAATCTCATGGACATAATCATGAGTGACTTCTTCATGAACATATCTCCCCAGGCAAGGGAAACAAAGGCAAAAATGAACAAGTGGGACTATATCAAGCTAAAAAGCTTCTGTACAGCAAAGGACACCATCAATAGAACAAAAAGGTATCCTACAGTATGGGAGAACATATTCATAAATGACAGATCTAATAAAGGATTGACATCCTAAATATATAAAGAGCTCACACACTTCAACAAACAAAAAGCAAAGAATCCAATTAAAAAATAGGCAGGCGGGGGGGGCAGAGCCAGGAAGGCGGCATGAGTAGAGCAGTGGAAATCTCCTCCCAAAACCACATAGATCTATGAAAATATAACAAAGAAAACTCTTCCTAAAATAGAGACCAGAGGACACAGGACAACATCCAGACCACATCCACACCTGCAAGAACCCAGAGCCTCGTGAAGGGGGTAAGATACAAGCCCCAGCCCGGCGGGACCCAAGTGCCCCTCCCCCCGGCTCCCGGCGGGTGGAAAGAAACCGGAGCGGTTTTTTTTTTGGCGAGTGCTTTTTGGAAGCCTTAAAGGGACAGGGACACCAAAACCAGTGAAACAGGGCAGCAAGACTGGTGAGCGGGTGCCTGAGACCTGCGCCTGAGGACAAAGAAAATCGCGCATTTTTCCCAGTACTGGGGAGGCAGGGCGGCAGGACTGGTGAGCGGGTGCCTGAGACCGGAGCCTGGGGACAGGGAAAATCGCATTTTTCTCTTTTTTTTTTTTTTTTTGGCGAGTGCTTTCTGGAAGCCTTAAGGGGACAGGGACCTCAATGCCAGAGAGGCGGGGTGGCGGGACCAGTGGGTGGGTGCCTGGGACCGGTGCCTGAGGGCAGAGAGGATCACGCATTTTTCCCTTTTTTTTTTATTTTTGGCGAGTGCTTTTTGGAAGCCTTAAAGGGACAGGGACCCCAGTGCCAGGGAAACAGGGCAGCAAGACTGGTGAGCGGGTGCTTGAGACTGGTGCCTGGGGAAAAAGAAAATCGCGTGTTTTTCCCAATACTAGGGAGGCAGGGCGGTGGGACAGGTGGGCGGGTGCCTGGGGCCGGCGCCTGAGGACAAAGAATATCGTGCGTTTTTCCCTTTTTATTCTTTTTGTTGGCAAGTGCTTTTTGGAAGCCTTAAAAGGACAGGGACCCCAATGCCAGGGAGGCGGGGCGGCAGGACCGGTGAGCGGGTGCCTGGGACCGGTGCCTGAGGACAAAGAAAATCGCGCATTTTTCCCTTTTTTTTTTTGGCAAGTGCTTTTTGGAAGCCTTGGAGGGACGGGGACCCCAATACCAGGGAGGCAGGGCACAAGACCGGTGGGCGGGTACCTGGCAGACAAAGAAAATCGCGCGTTTCTCCCTTTTTTTCTTTTTGGCAAGTGCTTTTTGGAGGCCTTAGGGGGACAGGGACCGCAGTGCCAGGGAATCAGGGCAGCAGGGCCGGTGGTGGGGGGGGCTGGGACCAGCACCTGAGGACAAACAATATCACCCATTTTCCCCCTTTTTTTTTTTTTTTGGAGGGTGCTTTTTGGAAGCCTTGAAGGGACAGGGAACCCAGTGCTAGGGAGGCAGGGCAGCAGGACCGGTGAGTGGGTGCCTGGGACCGGCACCTGAGGACAAAGAAAATCGCGCGTTTTTTCCTTTTTTTTTTTTTTTTCTCCTCTTTCATTGTTGCTGTTGTTGTTTTGGTTTGGAGAGTGCTTTCTGGAAGTCTTAAAGGGGCAGGACAGGACACTTAGACCAGAGGCACGGAATCTGGGGATCTCTGGGCACTCTAACACCCTGGGAAACAGGGAGCACAGAGGCCCCTTATGGACATAAATAGCCTCCCAGCTGCTCCCACTCCAATGGGGATCCACCAATTTGGAGGAGCAGCCCCAGCCAGGCCACACACACAGCAACAGCGGAGATAAACTCCATAGCAAATGAATAGGTAGCAGAAGCCCTGTCTGCGCACAGCTGCCAAGCATAGGCCACTAGAGGTCGCTATTCTCCCAGGAGAGGAAGGCCACAAACCAACAAGAAGGGAAGCTCTTCCAGCGGTCACTCATACCAGCTTTACAAACTATCTCTATCACCATGAAAAGGCAAAACTACAGGCAGACAAAGATCACAGAGACAACACCTGAGAAGGAGACAGACCTAACCAGTCCTTCTGAAAAAGAATTCAAAATAAAAATCATGAACATGCTGACAGAGATGCAGAGAAAAATGCAAGAGCAATGGGATGAGATGCAGAGAAAAATGCAAGAGCAATGGGATGAAGTCCAGAGGGAGATCACAGATGTCAGGAAGGAGATCACAGAAGTGAAACAATCCCTGGAAGGATTTATAAGCAGAATAGATAAGATGCAAGAGGCCATTGAAGGAATAGAAACCAGAGAACAGGAACATATAGAAGCTGACATAGAGAGAGATGAAAGGATCTCCAGGAATGAAACAACACTAAAAGAACTATGTGACCAAGCCAAAAGGAATAATATTCATATTATAGGGATACCAGAAGAAGAAGAAAGAGGAAAAGAGATAGAAAGTCTCTTTGAAGAAATAATTGCTGAAAACTTCTCCAAACTGGGGGAGGAAATAATCGAACAGACCAGGGAAATACAAAGAACCCCCAACAGAAAGGATCCAAGGAAGACAACACCAAGACACATAATAATTAAAATGGCAAGGATCAAGGACAAGGAAAGAGTTTTAAAGGCAGCTAGAGAGAAAAAGGTCACTTATAAAGGAAAATCCATCAGGCTAACATCAGACTTCTTGACAGAAACCCTACAGGCCAGAAGAGAATGGCATGATAGATTTAATGCAATGAAATGGAAAGGCCTTGAACCAAGGATACTGTATCCAGCATGACTATCATTTAAATATGATGGAGGGATTAAACAATTTCCAGACAAGCAAAAGCTGAGGGAATTTGCTTCCCACAAACCAATTCTGCAGTGCATCCTACAGGGACTGCTCTAGATGGGAGCACTCCTAAAAAGAGCACAGAACAAAACACACAACATATGAAGCATGGAGGAGGAGGAATAAGAAGGGAAAGAAGAAAAGAATCTTCAGACAGTGTATATAACAGCTCAATAAGCGAGCTAAGTTAGGCAGTAAGATACTAAAGAAGCTAACCTTGAACCTTTGATAACACGAATCTAAAGCCTGAAATGGCAGTAAGTACATATCTCTCAATAGTCACCCTAAATGTAAATGGACTTAATGCACAAATCAAATGACACAGATTAATAGAATGGATAAAAAAGCAAGAACCATCTATATGTTGCTTAAAAGAAACTCACCTCTAACAAAGACAAGCACAGAATAAAAGTCAAGGGATGGAAAAACATATTTCAGGAAAACAACAGTGAGAAGAAAGCAGGGGTTGCAGTACTAATATCAGACAAAATAGACTTCAAAACAAAGAAAGTAACAAGAGGTAAAGAAGGACACTACATAATGAAAAAGGGCTCAGTCCAACAAGAGGATATAACCATTCTAAATATATATGCATCCAACACAGGAGCACCATCATTTGTGAAACAAATACTAACAGAACTAAAGAGGGAAATAGACTGCAATGCATTCACTTTAGGAGACTTCAACACAACACTCACCCCAAAGGATAGATCCACCGGGCAGAAAATAAGTAAGGACACACAGGCATTGAACAACACACTAGAACAGATGGACCTAACAGACATGTATAGAACTCTACATCCAAAAGCAACAGGATATGCATTCTTCTCAAGTTCACATGGAACATTCTCCAGAATTGACACATACTAGCTCACAAAAAGAGCCTCAGTAAATTCCAAAATATTGAAATTCTACCAACCAATTTTTCAGACCACAAAGGTATAAAAGTAGAAATAAATTCTACAAAGAAAACAGGCTCACAAACACATGGAGGCTTAACAACATGCTACTAAATAATCAATGGATCAATGAACAAATCAAAATAGAGATCAAGGAATATATAGAAACAAATGACAACAACAACACAAAGCCCCAACTTCTGTGGGACGCAGTGAAAGCAGTCTTAAGAGGAAAGTATATAGCAATCCAGGCACACTTGAAGAAGGAAGAACAATCCCAAATGAATAGTCTAACATCACAATTATCAAAACTGAAAAAAGAAGAACAAATGAGGCCTAAAGTCAGCAGAAGGAGGGACATAAAGAAGATCAGAGAAGAAATAAACAAAATTGAGAATAATAAAACAATAGAAAAAATCAATGAAACCAAGAGCTGCTTCTTTGAGAAAATAAACAAAATAGATAAGCCTCTAGCCCAACTTATTAAGAGAAAAAGAGAGTCAACACAAATCAACATAATCAGAAATGAGAATGGAAAAATCACGACAGACTCCACAGAAATACAAAGAATTATTAAATACTACTGTGAAAACCTATATGCCAACAAACTGGAAAACCTAGAAGAAATGGACAACTTCCTAGAAAAATACAACCTACCAAGACTAACCAAGAAAGAAACACAAAAGTTAAACAAACCAATTACGAGCAAAGAAATTGAAACAGTAATCAAAAAACTACCCAAGAACAAAACCCCGGGGCCGGATGGATTTACCTCGGAATTTTATCAGACACACTGAGAGGACATAATACCCATTCTCCTTAAAGTGTTCCAAAAAATAGAAGAAGAGGGAATACTCCCAAACTCATTCTATGAAGCGAACATCACCCTAATAACAAAACCAGCAAAGACCCCACCAAAAAAGAAAATTACAGACCAATATCCCTGATGAATGTAGATGCAAAAATACTCAATAAAATATTAGCAAACAGAATTCAACAGTATATCAAAAGGATCATACACCATGACCAAGTGGGATTCATCCCAGGGATACAAGGATGGTACAACATTCGAAAATCCATCAACATCATCCACCACATCAACAAAAAGAAAGACAAGAACCACATGATCATCTCCATAGATGCTGAAAAAGCATTTGACAAAATTCAACATCCATTCATGATAAAAACTCTCAGAAAAATGGGAATAGAGGGCAAGTACCTCAACATAGTAAAGGCCACATATGATAAACCCACAGCCAGCATTATACTGAACAATGAGAAGCTGAAAGCATTTCCTCTGAGATCGGGAACCAGACAGGGATGCCCACTCTCCCCACTGGAATTTAACATAGTACTGGAGGTCCTAGCCATGGCAATCAGACAAAACAAAGAAATACAAGGAATCCAGATTGGTAAAGAAGAAGTTAAACTGTCACTATTTGCAGATGATATGATACTGTACATAAAAACCCCTAAAGTCTCCACTCCAAAACTACTAGAACTGATATCGGAATACAGCAAAGTTGCAGGATACAAAATTAACACACAGAAATCTGTAGCTTTCCTATACACTAACAATGAACCAATAGAAAGAGAAATCAGGAAAACAATTCCATTCACCATTGCATCAAAAAGAATAAAATACCTAGGAATAAACCTAACCAAAGAAGTGAAAGACTTATACTCTGAAAACTACAAGTCACTCTCAAGAGAAATTAAAGGTGATACTAATAAATGGAAACTCATCCCATGCTCATGGCTAGGAATAATTAATATAATCAAAATGGCCATCATAGCCAAAGAAATATACAGATTTGATGCAATCCCTATCAAATTACCAGCAACATTCTTCAATGAATTGGAACAAATAATTGAAAAATTCATATGGAAACACCAAAGACCCCGAATAACCAAAGCAATCCTGAAAAAGAAGAATAAAGTAGGGGGGATATCACTCCCCAACTTCACTCTCTACTACAAACCCTTAGTAATCAAGACAATTTGGTACTGGCACAAGAACAGAGCCACAGACCAGTGGAACAGATTAGAGACCCCAGAAATTAACCCAAACATGTATGGTCAATTAATATTTGATAAAGGAGCCATGGACATACAATGGCAAAATGACAATCTCTTCAACAGATGCTGCTGACAAAACTGGACAGCTACATGTAGGAGAATGAAATTGGACCATTGTCTAACCAAATATACAAAGGTAAACTCAAAATGGATCAAAGACCTGAATGTAAGTCATGAAACCATTAAACTCTTGGAAAAAAACATAGGCAAAAACCTCTTAGACATAAACATGAGTGACCTCTTCTTGAGCATATCTCCCCGGGCAAGGAAAACAACAGCAAAAATGAGTAAGTGGGACTACATTAAGCTGAAAAGCTTCTGTACAGTGAAGGACACCATCAATAGAACAAAAAGGAACCCTACAATATGGGAGAATATATTTGAAAATGACAGATCCGATAAAGGCTTGACGTCCAGAATATATAAAGAGCTCACACGCCTCAACAAACAAAAAACAAATAACCCAATTAAATAATGGGCAGAGGAGCTGAACAGACAGTTCTCTAAAAAAGAAATACAGATGGCCAAACAGACACATAAAAAGATGCTCCACATTGCTAATTATCAGAGAAATGCAAATTAAAACTACAATGAGGTATCACCTCACACCAGTAAGGATAGCTGCCATACAAAAGACAAATAACAACAAATGTTGGTGAGGCTGTGGAAAAAGGGGTACCTCCTACACTGCTGGTGGGAATGTAAATTAGTTCAACCATTGTGGAAAGCAGTATGGAGGTTCGTCAAAATGCTCAAAACAGACTACCATTTGACCAGGAATTCCACTCCTAGGAATTTACCCTAAGAACGCAGCAATCAAGTATGAGAAAGACAAATGCACCTATATGTTTATCGCAGCGCTATTTACAATAGCCAAGACTTGGAAGCAACCTAAATGTCCATCCATAGATGAATGGATAAAGAAGATGTGGTACATATGCACAATGGAATACTACTCAGCCATAAGAAGTGGAAAAATCCTACCATTTGCAGCAACATGGATGGAGCTGGAGAGTATTATGCTCAGTGAAATAAACCAAGCAGTGAAAGAGAAATGCCAAATGATTCAACTCATCTGAGGAGTATACAAAAAAAGGAAAAACTGAAGGAACAAAACAGCAGTGGAATTACAGAACCCAAAAATGGACTAACAGGCACCAAAGGGAAAGGAACTGGGGAGGAAGGGTGGGCAGGGAGGGATAAGTGGGCGGAAGAAAAAGGGGGTATTAAGATTAGCATGCATGGGGGGGAGGGAGGGCTATACAACACAGAGAGGACAAGTAGTGATTCTACAACATTTTGCTATGCTGATGGACAGTAACCGTAATGTGGTTTCTAGGGGGGACCTGATATAGGGGAGAGCATAATAAACATAGTATTCTTCATGTAAGTGTAGATTAAAAATTAAAAAAAAAAAAAGAAAGAAAGAAAGAAAGAAAAGGGGGATTACTCCTTGATAGGATAAAACTATTGGTAAATCAAAGATTAACACATGCTTTAAATATCCTTAATGTTGATCACTTAAAGGGTGTCAGATGATCAGCTATGGAGGTACTCTTTTCTGATAATATGACTTTCTCTTAATAAAAAAAAAAAAAGCAGCTCCTGTGTGCTGACCTCCAATGAGTTCTACACAGTGGTATAGAGGGCATGTCAAAGTGTGGGCAAAGCATCTGTTTGTTTCTATGCAGAAGATCAAGGCCTAGCTTGGCTACCCAGAAAATGAACTAAGATATGATATGAGGAGGAGCTTCCAGCATCAGCACTCTCTGGAGGACTCATGCCGGGGGATGATCATCAAAAAGCCTCCACAGGGATCCAGGCGATGCTGCGGTTGTGGCTGCATCCACCCCACCATTTCCTGGACTTGCCATAGGAATGAGGAGGGAGATGTCTAGGCTAGCATGTGCGTACAGTGAGACAATGAATTTGACTGGATCTGTACTGTTGGAACTCAACCAGGAGTTGGGAGGGGTGCAAGTTGTAGCACTCCAAAATCTTACAACTACAGACTATCTACAGTTAAAAGAACATATGGGATGTGAACAGATCCCAGAAATGGGTTGCTTTAATTTGCCTGATTTCTCTCAGACTGTTCAAGTACAGTTGGACAATATCTATCATATCATAGACAAATTTTCACAAATGCCTAGGGTGCCTATATGGTTTTCTTGGCTTCACTGGAGATGGCTGGTAATTATAGATTTGCTATGTTTATGTCACCGTATTCCTATTATGTTAATATGTGTACGCAAGTTAGTTAGTAGTTTAAAACCTATACCTGCTTAAGGTACTCTACAAGAAGATATGTCAAAGAAATAATCAATCCTCCCGTGTTTTCTTCCATATGCTACCTCTATAGCTTATCTTCTTCCTTCCTAATTACAATCCTTGAATAGAATTTGTGCCTCATATCAAATTTACCGAGTATCATAATTCCTCCAGGTGGTAAAGATACCTTGAGACAAGTGCTGGACATAGAAGCCACCAGGCATAAATCTGCAAAGAAGTAAAAAGCTATCCTTTTCAAACAATATGGCTTCTCTCTCACTTACCAACTTTACATTTCCCTGTATGGTCCCGGAAGATGACTGGTTAGCCAGAGATGGGTAAGATTCCTCAAGGGAGGAACAACCTAAGAGAGGCACAGTTGCAGGGGGGCCATTAGGTGAGAAATCGGGGAACAACAGTGGTGAAGCTTAGAACCTCACTCCCCCTGTTTTGAGAGAAATCTGCTGCATCCGTGGATGTTTTATTGCCCTTGTCTAGCTCGGATTAGCACATAGTCTACAGGCACACCACTGATCATCTGCAATTGCTCTCTTACAACACTAAACTATGTTTTCTAACTTTATCTTGCATCTACCTACCACTTCAGCATTTTATTAAAAATAAAAATAATAATAATAATAAAGGGAGAAATGTGGGATCCACATATAAATCAAGTATAAAAATCAAATGAATATTCATATTTGAGCTGATTGTTTATAGTTCATAATGCATGATCAAAACCAAAAGTTTCTGTGATGAATGCTCTTGTACTGTTCACCATGTAAGAACTTATTCACTATGTAAGAATTCGTTCACCATGTAAGAACTTGTTCGTTATGCTTCAGAAGATTGGAGACTGACGAGAATTAGGCTTGAGATGGATTAATGATTGTGCATTGAGCATTGACCCCCCTATACAGAATTTTATTGTTGTTAACAACCATTTAATCAATAAATATGAGAGATGCCCTCTCAAAAAAAAAAAATAGGCTGAGGAGCTGAATAGATAGTTCTCTGAAGAAGAAATTCAGATGGCCAACAGACACATGAAAAGATGCTCCACATCGCTAGTCATCAGAGAAATGCAAATTAAAACCACAATGAGGTATCACCTCACACCAGTAAGGATGGCTACCATCCAAAAGACAAACAATAACAAAAGTTGGCGTGGTTGAGGAGAAAGGGGAACCCTCCTACACTGCTGGTGGAATGTAACCTAGTTTTCAACCATTGTGGAAAGCAGTATGGAGGTTCCTCAGAATGCTCAAAATAGAAATACCGTTTGACCCAGGAATTCCACTTCTAGGAATTTACCCTAAGAATGCAGCACTCCAGTTTGAAAAAGACAGATCCACCCCTATGTTTATAGCTGCACTGTTTGCAATAGCCAAGATATGGAAGCAATCTAAATGTCCATCAGTAGATGAATGGATAAAGAAGATGTGGTACATATACACAACAGAATATTACACAGCCATAAGAAAAAAACAAATCCCACCATTCGCAACAACATGGACGGAGCTAGAGGGTATTATGCTCAGTGAAATAAGCCATGTGGAGAAGGACAACTCCCAAATGATTTCACTCATATGCGGAGTATAAGAACAAAGGAAAACTGAAGGACCAAAATAGCAGTACAATCACAGAACCCAAGAATGGACTAATAATTACCAAAGGGACAGGGACTGGGGATGATGGGTGGGAAGGGCGAGATAAGGGCGGGGAAAAAGAAAGAAGGCATTAAAATTAGCATGTATAGTGCGTAGGGGTTACGGGGTTACTGCGCAACACTGAGAAGACAAGTAGTGATTTTACAGCATGTTACTACACAGATGGACATTTACTGTGAAGGGGTATGTGGGGGGGCTTGGTGAAGGGGGGAACCTAGTAAACATAATGTTCTTTCTGTAATTGTAGATTAATGATATCAAAATAAAATAAATAATAATAATAAAAGAAGTAAGAGACTGAAAAGCAACCACCAATTCAGAGAAAATATTTGTTTTATATAAAACTGACAATGTATTGGTTTCCAGTACTTATAAATAACATCTATAAACAAACAAACAAAAAATACAACTCAGTAGAGAATTGGCAAAGAACATGAACAAGCTGGACAACGCCCATAGCCCCAGGTGGCTCCTGTGGCACCAGGACCCCAGTGGGCCCTCATAAACCCACTCTCCCAGCCATCCCAGCTCTGACCAGCTCTCATGGCTCCAGGCTCCAGGTAGGTTACTGGAATCCCAAGTTCCCAACTGAGCCCAGTGGTCATGCTGGGCCCCACAGATCTAACCTCCAGACAGCCTCCCACAAATCCAGACTCACAACCTGCACAACCCACCAGAATGGCCTCCATTGGTCTTGCCTTCAAGCTGGTTTATATGGACCCAGGGTCCCTGCAAGATTAGTCCCAAGATAAGGTATCAGTGAGTTCTCACAAACCTAGGCTCATAGCCCACCCTAGCACCAGGCTAGCCTTAACAGACCTAGATGACTGGCCCACCCCACTGGTCCCTGGCATCTGCATGGCTCCCGTGGACATAGATTCCAGGCCAATCCAGGCACCAGGTTTTTCCCCAGGGATGCAAACACCAGGCCTGTCCATCTGCTAAGGCAGGCACTTGAACTTCCTTTCCATGAATTTCAGCAGCAAGCCTACCTATGGACACCACCAGACAGCCACCCAGAATGTCAGGATGAACTATTTGGTAAAAGACTTTGCCTGCTGAAGCTAGTCCATAAAGACTAGAAAAGACACCTACTTCCTAAAATGTGCATGGACCAACGCAAGGACACAGATCATGAATAACCAAGGAAACATGACACAATTAAAGAGCTCAACATAAAACAGAAAGCATTAAAAAAAACACCAAATCCTAGAGTTAAAGAATGCAATGATTGAACTGAAGAAGTCAGAGAGCTTCAGCAGCAGCCTCCAAACAGAAGAAATAATTGTGAATTAATAGGCAGTTCATTTGAAATTATCCAATCAGAGAAGCAGAAAAAAAAAATCTTAAGAGTGAAAAACCTGTGTGAACTATGGAATACCATTAAAAGAATATCATTATGAGCATAAGGAATAACTTATGTACTTTTTAGGTCCCAGAAAGAGAAGAGAAAGTGAATGGGGCACAAAGTTTATTTAAAGAAATACTGGTTGACAAATTTTCGAATCTGGGGAGAAGATTTAGATATTCTGTTCATGAGAATAATAGGTCACCCCAAAATTTCAACCCCAATTTTCTCCAAGACATAATAAAACTTCCTAAATCAAAGGGAAAGACAGAATTTTAAAAACAAGAAGAGAAAAAGAAGTTCTGATATATAAAAGAACCTCCCTAAGGCTATTAGTGGATTTCTCAGCAGAAACCTTGTAAGCTGAGAGGGAGCAGTGGGATGGGGGTGGGGGTGACATACTCAAAATGCTGGAAAAGAAAACACTACCAAGCAAGAATAGTCTACCTAGCAAAGTTGTCCTTCAGAAATGAAAGCAAGGTAAAGACTTTCCCAAACAAACAAAAGCTGAAGGCATTCATCATTATTAGACCTGCCTTATAAGAAATACTGAAAAAGAGTTATTTGAGCTGAAATGAAGGAATGCTATTTAGTAGCATGAAAACATATGAAAATATAGCATATAGTGGTAAAATCAGTATGTAGTCAAATTCTAACCTGAAATATGGTGGCATAATAATTACTTAACTCTAGTATGAAGGTTGGGGACAAAGTATTAAAGTTATTATACAATAATTTGTTAATGGATACACAATATAAAAAGAGGTAAATTGTGAGACCAATAACATGGAATGTGAAGAAAGATGAGCAAAAGTGTGGAGTTTCTATGTGCCATTGAAGCTAAGTCATTATCAGCTTAAAATAAACTATATGCAATAAAATGTTTAATGTAAGCCTTACGGTAATGACAAAGCAAGCCTACAGTAGATAAATAAGATAGAAAGAAATCAAAGCATACCACTTCTGAACATTATAAATTAACAAAAGAAGTCAGGAAGACAGAAAAAAAGGAACAAAGAAACTACAAAACATTGATAAAAACAATCAATAAAATGACATTAGTAAGTCTTTTTCTAGTAATAATTACTCTAAATGTAAATGTATTAAATTCTCCAATCAAAAGGCATAGAATGAGTAAAAAAAAAAAACCCAAACAAACAAACAAGGTTCAACTACATACTGCCTAAAAAAGACTCTCTCTCCATTCTCACCACTCCTATCTAGTATTGTCCTTGGAGTACCAGCCAAAGAAATCAGGCAAGAAAAGATATCAAAATCACAAAGGGAATAAATACAGTTGTCTTCGTTTGCAGATATTATAATTTTATATACAGAAAGTCCTAAAGACTCCACCAAAATACTGTTAGAACTAATCAGTCAATTCAGTAAAGTTTCAGGATATAAATCATACAGAAATTTGTTGTGTTCCTCTTCTAAAATAAAAATGAAATATCAGAAGAAGAAAGGAAATGATCCCTTTCACAATATTACCAAAACAATAAGACACTTAGGATTAAATTTAACCAAGGTGGTGAATGATCTGTATACTGAAACTATAAAACACTGATGAAAGAAATTAAATAATACATGAACAAGTGGATAGATCTCTTGTGTTCATGGATAAAAAGAATTAATATTGTTAAAATGTTTATTATTACCCAAAGCCATCTACAGATTTAGTGAAATCCCATCAAAATTCCAATGGCATTTTTCACAGAAATAGGAAAAGCAACTCTAAAATTCATATAGAACAACAAAAGACTCAGAATACCCAAAGCAATCCTGTGAAAGAAGAACAAAGCTGGAGGCATTTCATTTCCTAATTTCAAATTTTATTACAAAGCATTAATAATTAAAATGGTATACTGACATAAAAATAGATATATAGTACAATGGAACAGAACTGATAGCCCAGAAATAAACCCACATGTATATGATTAACTAATATTTAATAACAAGAAAGCTAGAAATAATCAATGGGGAAAGGAAAATCTCTTCAATAAATTATTTTAGGAAAGCTGGATATTCACATGCAAGAGAATGAAATTAGAACCCCATTTTACACCACTCACAAAAATTAACTTGAAATGGATTAAAGACTTAATCATAAAACCTGAAAGTATAAAACCCCTAGAAGAAAAAATAGGGCAAAATTTTCTTTGTATTGGTCTTGGTGATGACTTTTTTGGATGACACTAAAAGTACCAGCAATAAAAGCAAAAATCAAAAAGTGGAATACATCAAAGAAAAAGCTCCTGCACAGCAAAATGAAAAGGCAGTTTATGCACAGATTAAAATATTTTCAAACTGTATATTTGATAAAGTGTTAGTAGCCAAAAAATATATGGAACTCATACAGCTCAATGGCAAAAAAAAAAAAATCTAATTTAAAAATGGACAGATGTCCTAAATAGACACTTTTCCAAGGAAGACATACTAATGGCCAACAGGTACCTGAAAAGATGCTCAAAATCACTAATCATGATATAATCACTTATTATTACTAATCATATATATATTTGGCACACATACACAATTACATATATGGTGTGTGTATATATGACATATGTGTGTAATAATAATCATAAAAATGAAAGTTAAAGCCCTATAATGCACAATTACATGCTACTCAATGTTGGCCAGGATATAAAATAACTAATTATTGCTTGTGAGTATTTAAACAGATACAGAACCTTGGGAAAATGTTATTACCAAGTAAATTTGAAGATACACTCTCTGAATTAGCAATTGAACTCTTGGGAACAAACCCTGGAGAAACTTTTGTATATGTACACCACAAATAATGTAAATAACTTTTACCCTCATTTTTCAAAAGTGTCCAAAACTGGGTTCTTGCACAATTTTGTCCCCAGGTGGAAGAGAATGCAATATAACTGAGGATTCTGGAGAGTCACATTGGTAAATATAAGGCAATAGATAGAGCCTCTGCTATTTGGGAGCCTCTAAATTTTTTTTGTGCAAAAATATACCATATGAAAAACAGAAAATTTGCCTTTCAACAGATTTTATGCGTAAAGTCAGTGACATTAAGTATATTCACATTATAGTTCAACTATTATCACCACACACCATCAGAACTTTTTATCTTCAGAAACTGAAACTCTGCACCCATTAGGCAACTCCTCATTCCTCCATGCCCCTAGTCTCAATGAATCTGACTACACTGTGTACTTATATAAGAGGAATCACAATATTTTTCCTTTTGAATCTGGCTTATGTCACTTAGCTTATCCTCAAAGTTCATCCATGTTGTGGTATGTGTCAGAATGCCCTTCCTTTTAAGGCTGAATAATATTCCATTATATGTATATACCACATTTTGTTTATCCATTTATCTGTCAATGGTCTTTCAGGTTACTTTGGTTATTGTGAATCATGCTGTTATGCAAGTGGGTGTACAAATATCTCTTTGAGTATCTGCTTTGAATTCTTTTGAATATATAACCACAAGTGGATTCCTGGATTGTATGGCAGTTCTATGTTTGATATTTTGAGGAACTGCTTTCCATAGTGTCTGTACCATTTTACACTCCTACCACCGGTGGACAAGGATTCCAATTTACTCACATCCTCACCAACAGTTGTTATTTTGTTTATTGTTTTTTTTTTATTAATAGCCATTTTAATGGATGTGAAGTGGTATCTCATTGTCATTTTGATTTTCATTTCCTAATACCAATTTATTTTTGAGCAGGAACAATCTATAAAACCCAACCATTGCCCTAACCCCTGTACCCCTACTCCTTTCCTTTTCTTAAACAAGTAATATTGTCAGTAGCCAAAGGATTCCAGAATCTTCTGAGTAGATTTCCCTCTAGTCTGACATTTTACAAAAAAATGTATTGCATGCCCAAGCAAAAGAAGTTTCAATTATTCATAAAATTTCACAGCACATGTGACAGCTCTGCTTAGACCCCTTCCTCTGGGATATGATATACCATATATTGAAATGAAGAGGGGACCCTTCCTTTACTTTATGCTATTATCCTGCACACAGAACAAGTGGGAGATATTGGAAAACCTCTTGAGTAATCAAGGTTCTTTTGACCTTAGCCTGAAAATAAAAATAATTAAGCAATATTTTCTTGCTGGTTCTGAGCAAAGATTCTTGGCCAGAACAACTTCATGGAGTTCCTTTCAGCCAAACCCAGGAGGCTGAGCCTTTGGTGGAGGTCCCAAAGTGTTGAGGACATGTTGAGTAGAATGCTTCACATATGCTGGGCACCCACTCAGAGGACACCAGGATGAGGATGTCACCTTGAACTGAATCCAGTTAGGAAAGATGTCTGAGCAGGAAGCCAGGGGAGAATTTCCTCTCTAAATCCAGCAGGTAAGGCATGCAAGCTGTAGCCTTCCTATCAGTTTATTTTAATACACTGCCTGTAAGTCAGCACATTTTTTAAAACACTTAAACCTATTGTCCTTCTTGGGGAGAAAAAAAGTGCTAAAGTATTTTAAGCTCCCATAGCAGCATCCTAACTCATAGCCACATGACATTTCTTTCCTTTAGAGATTCCCTGAGGCATCATTATAATGAAAAAGTAGGCACCAGAAAAACACTTAACCCAGTTTTGTCTAAAGAAAAGTCACTTTTTGGATGACCCATGTAAAAATCCCAACACATTTTATTCTAATCATGGATCTGCAAGTCATTCTCATCTCCACTGGATAGCAGTGAACTACTGCCCTCTAAAGTTTACAACCTTGGGCACCAGTAAGTGTTTATCCTTAAAAATAAGACTTCTAAGGAAGTCTGGGAATGAAAGCAGTAGAAAGGCTCTCGTCTTGTTTCCCTACATGGATTTACTCATGTGTTGTACTCATTTTTTTCTGTTATCTATATGTAGGTCTTGCTAACTTCTCCCTCTTTGGCCTATTAACTCTTGTGTTTCTTATTCATTCTGGATTGATCTCTTTTTTCTTTTTTCCTGTCTTTAGCCAGCAGAGGAGATCAATTTTAACAGGGCTTTGAGCATGACCTGAGGGGGAAAATGCTATTGTTTCATTCTAGTTTATTGACTGCCTCCCTCAATAGATTTTCATATCCAGAGGAATAAGGGTTGTTGTTTGTCAGAGTTTCCCTTGAGCCAACACCAGTGTTTGGCATGTATTAGGTTCTTGCTAAATTATTAAGCAAATTACTGCTATATGAAGTAAAATGTTCAGTTTTCTCATACTTTTACCATCTAGTTATTTACTTATCATTCTTTCTAGGCTCTTTCCATCAAAATGTCACATCAGGTTACTTCTTTTTCTTGTATTATCTTAAAGTACTCTTTGTTTTAACTGATTACTTGTTTTGACATTCCCTACTCTCTTATTTTCCCATTTCTTCAGAGTCTTCCTGTGGAACCCCTTTTGGTTACCACTACTTGATTGGTAAATTTGTCTGTTTCCAAATGACTCAATGGGCAAGAAGCTCTGTGGTAGACTTGCCCTTTATAATAAACTGATATAGATACAAATGAGAACAGAAAATAGATAAAATCTGTTTGATATAATACTGCCTGGGAAAAGTTCAGCCTCCACAGAAACCAACTTTGACACATGAAATTAGGTTTTGAAAGAAGGGAATATGATTCATAACATGGTTACATAGTTGTCTAACAGTGGAACATTTTATTTCAGAACATCTTTTATTTTTCAGTGAATTTCCTTTCAGATTTCTATTTTGGTTTTCAGAGTACTATAATACCCTGAGTACTATAACAACAGGTCCAAACATCCTTATTTCATAGATAAAGACACTGAACATAGAGATATGTCACTTCTATGGGCACCTGGTATTTTGCCTTCTTGTAAAATATTCGCCACATTCTCTAAGGGTTTATTCATTTATCAAACAAACATTGATTTAGCTTCTATTGTCATATCAGGTATATATTGCTAAGTGTTAGGGATACAAAGAACAACTGAAAAATTAAAATTAAAAAATATGACTTGCTCTTAAAGTGTTCACAGTCTAATGGGAACTGATCATGACATCATAAGAATGCATTTCAAACTACTGTTATTAATTACATTTGTGGTGGAACAAAGCATCTTTTTAGGGAATAGGAAGATTTTATTATTAAGTTATAACTAACAGTGAAAACCCAAGTTAGAAGCTGAGAAAATGATGGGCAGAATTATTTTAATTGTTCTGAATGGCTTTCATAGACCTGTAAAGCTGACACTATGAACAAATTCTAAACCAGCTTGTTCTGAGAGTCTGAAACGCTTGTTAAAATGATTTCTTCCTGTGAATGTAAAAGCAAACTCTAAACAGAAGAATGTTTATACTCTTCAATGCTATAATGTCTCAGGTCCCCAGTGGACCCACTGTTATACAAAGTAATTCATCAACATAGCTTAATTTAACTAATATATCACTGAAATATAGTCTGGGCTACTTAGAGTACTTAAATCCATCTGTGACTTGTCTCCCAGCTTTTGCAATAATGAAATTTTACATGAGAAACAGTACAAGGAGAGCCGGAACCTCAGCAAAGGAGGCAGAGGTCTGGGTA
The DNA here is from genome assembly GCF_040802235.1 of Manis javanica. NCBI lineage: Eukaryota > Metazoa > Chordata > Mammalia > Pholidota > Manidae > Manis > Manis javanica. The sequence goes on along the minus strand of NC_133157.1, from coordinate 96,673,909 downwards.
ATATGGTCACCTCTCATTCTCTGGGCAACGCCTGTCTACCCACAACTGACAAGGGCTCAAAAATACTCTACAACTTCAACCTGTTGGCTCACCTAATGAAGAGAAATTGATCAAAATTGATCAACAACCATAATGGAAAGTTGAGCAGCAACGACAGGACATTAAAAAGAGATACATGAAAGAAAAGAATATGCAAATTTTTACCAAGTTCCATGCAGCTTTGTTTTGCTGGGGTGGTTCATTTTCTGCTTTTATTTGCTCTCCAAATACTATCAGGCTTTTGGTTGGCCCAACTTAACTTAGTTTTGTTCTTATTTCTTACAAAATGATTGGACCTTTCACAACAACTTTTGTCACCTATTAGAGAAAATCAAGAGCTACTTTCATCTCTTGATGAAATGTCATTATGATTCTTTTGTTGCCAATTACAGTGACTGAATCTAATTGTAAAAGAAATTTAATTTACTTTTTAAAGAACTGGGCTGATGTTTGGAAGAGGTCAGTTCTTTTTTGTGGAAAACTGCTAGAAATCAAATTCACATTTCATTTCACCTGGAGTCAGAATGTCTTCTTCATAAAAGCCCAAACTGTAAAGAATCCAAGCGAAAGTGGGCTAAGAACCAGGAAAAATTTACAAATCTACCAGTGAAGCCACTGTGAGCATGGTTCATATGAGTCATTAAACCAAATAATAATAATAAAACTTTCTGTTGGTAGAAATTCTTATTTTTCAGCACACTTTTATATATGCTTCTAACTTGTTTTCAGATCTGTTGTTCAAAGAAGGTAGAACAGATATGGGCAACATAAAATCGCCAGACAAGGAAGCCAAGGCAGTTTGCACAAAATCCAATATTCACCTAATAAAAGGATCAGGGCTGTTTTCCTTTCAGGCAATATCTGTGTAGATTTTTTTTTCTTTCCTACTAAGACCAGTAGGAGCCAGGAAACTGAACTCTTACACTAAACTGCTTTGCTTTTTTGGTAACAAAGTGGTTTTGGCTTTTTGTTCAAAAATCTTTAACACACACCATTTCTATCCTTTTTTACTTCAAACAGTATAATTACTAGCAAATAGTCCAAAATATACTTCAAAATCTGGAAAAATACACTGATTTTTATATTTAATACTTAAACTTGACAATGACACAATTAATACATCAGTAGGAAGAATTGCCATGTCTGAATTCCTGAGGTCATATGATATACTTAGACATTACAGTGACCCTGAGCTTTTGGAATGTATGAGTGGTCCATAAATTTAATTTTGAAAGAATTCAACACTGCAAAATATTGCAAAGGCATTTTCCCACTGCTGAAATACAAAAGAATAGCTTTTTATCACTCAGGTTGGCATTTGACTTCAAAGTTTTTATTTTTATTTTGATAATGAATGAATAACTGACATTTTATTTCCAGTTGCAGAGGAAACTTAGAAAGGATGGCACATCTACATTGGTTGATTAAGGCTGGTTTAAAAAGATCAAGTATGTCTCAATAGGATGAAATTGTCTTGAACAAAATAATGTTATTTTTAAAGCTAATATTCAGCCTCGCCCTTCTTTCTCACTGCTATCTCTAACCCCTCTATAATCTCTTTTCCTTGATAGTAGAAAAAGAGTGAGATAATTAAAATGCTTTCTAAAAATATAATTAGCACTACATCGATGTTCTTCAGCTGACTTTTTGACTCTGCAGAGCTGAAAACGTGTTCCCCTCATTTGTTATGCCTCAGCAAAGCTCCATTTTCTGACCTGCTGTTCTGGCAACATCCAAATACACCTAGCTGGTGGTCTGGCATTAGAAATTCTTATGGAATGTGTTTTCCCACCTCCTCTACTCTCCTGCAGGCATTTCTCACCCTGTCTTGTTAAAAAAACTGCTCAGAGTGAAGTGTGTGTGTGTGTATATGTGTGTGTGTGTGCATGCATGTATGAATTTTCTCTAGCATTAGAGCCATGGATGAAAAGGAAAGGATTTGCAACATCAGAGCCCTGCTGGTATCCATATGGTAACTATAGAAAATTAAGGCAATGCCTGAGAATCAACAGCAAACTTCCCGGGCTGCCCAGATGTCATCCCTACAAGAGCCTTCTTTGCTATTGAGCACCTGTGGCAGTCACACCTATTAATGGTTATAGTGTTTTCCATGACAAAGATGGGAGATTATTACTGAACTTTGGGTAGTCAATCGGTAGATAATGGAATTAATAGGTCAATGCAAATAAATCACTTTGAATTTTAATATTTATTGCTCTCAACCTATGATTGCCTGAATTATAGCTGGTCCTTGTCTCCAAATGACCACCGAGAGGAAACCTTTATAGGTCTCACATCATCTTCCTTTCATATTCTCACTATTTGAGTTGTGTGCACCTGACACACACTTTTTAAAAATTTTTTTGGTTGTTCAAAATCATCATGCCCTGCCTTCTTTGTTTCTTGCCTGTACTGTTCCACGTTAGGGCTTTTAGGGGTCAGAAATCTGTAAGCGATCCCTGAAATCTCCTCTTCACTTTTGCTACATGGGACAGCTTCCTTGGCTAACTTAAGTGGGGTTTTCTTTGAAATGCAAATTTCATAATTTTATATGTATGCCCTGTTTGAGATATATTAAAATATTTTAATGTGAAAGGATTTAACTTGATCCTAGAGATAGGAAAAGCATTATCCCCATTTTAAAAACAAGGAGACTAAGGCTTAGAAAAATTCAGAATATGAATTTTTACATCAGTTTCTAAGTCCAACATTTTATACATGCACAAGATTTTACTAAATATTTGTGTGATGCTGAAATGCCTACTGTATATTTGACTTGCTCAGAGATGATAAGAAAGTGAGCCATAGCATAAGACAGGAAATTGAGGTATTTACTCTCTCAGTTCTCTTAGTTATTATCAGGGAAACATTAAAATTGCAAAAGGGCTATCTCCAGGGGAAGAAGATATTAAAATGTTATATGACTATACTTGTCCCACAGGGGAGAGAATATAGCTAATATTTTTTAAGTTTATACTATATGTCATGCTAACAATTTCATTAACTCCTTACCATAAATTTGTGAGATTTATCAGCCCTAGTTTCAATAGGAGTATGTGCTGATATTGTATGAAGTTGTTAGCATGCTTAAAGTCACATGGCCAGAGCCTGAGTTTATTAGCTTTGAGGAACAGTTCATAGGAGAGAAAACAGAACAGGCAGAGCTGTCTAGAATGTCCAGACACAATATGGGTAACAGAGAGGTTTGCCTCTCTGGCTAACAAAAGTCTCCAGTCCAATGTTCCCTTTCTTGGGTCAGACACCTCTCTTGGCACATACCAATGAGAGGAAAACATTTGGGGTATCTTTTGACATTTCTATCACTTAAGTATTTGTCTTACTTCTTTAGGGTTAAGGAATATCTTATAATACCTTGGACTTCTCTCAATATTTGACCATGGAAGAAACAATTTAACCATATCTTTGGTTCTCTGCCTATTTATTTATCTATTCCAGCTCTTTTTGCTTTTTGCTCTATGCTGGGGGAAAAGCAAAAAATTAAAACATTTATTAGGACAGGGATGCTTTGGAAGCAATAGTATTTGCAGGAGAATCTGAAGCATGAAAATGAAGTTAGAGGGAAAAAAAGAGTTTTTCTGGTAACAGGAACTGAAAATCGAGAAATACTTGATGATATATTCAGAGTACACGGGTAGAAAGACTGAACATAAGATACAATAAGATGGTAAAGGGAGAAATCAAATATAGGATATAATCAGGCACAGAGGAATTGTGTAAAAAAGAGAGAAAGAAAGATTAAACATAAGACATGGGCAACCTTGCCATCTATAAATTCATGAAACCAGTGAAGTACCTCACCAAGCTATTTAATGGATGCAAGAAAACCTCTCAGTTCTGCTAAGTGCTTCTTTCACTAGAAATGTTGTTGCAGCTTTAGAGACTGAAATATTTTCCAGCAATTCCTCCTATGAAATTCCAATAGCTTCTCAGATGAATCACAAGTTCTGTACCCACCCAGAAATAATAACAAAATAGGACCAAAAGTTCACATTACTAAAAGAGAAATAGAAGCCATTTTTCCATGAAAAATCTCCATCCAATATACGTCTCTGTGGAAAACATTTATCTGAAGTAAACGATCTCTAATATATCCTTAAACATATTTCATAACTTCTATTATAAAGTATTTCAATCTCAAAAAGGCTATTGTAATTAAGATTCTAAACATTTACTATATGTAATATGCTAATAGAATTATTTTACTAAGTTATAAATCTTAACAATAATTCATTATTGGCTTTTAGAAACTGCCCAGGATTAAATTTACGGAGCCCACATTCAGCCTTCAAGGCTCTGCTTCCCTCACTGTCATCAATTCCCTCAAACAATCTGTCATACATAAACTTTTGAACAATATATTGTGTTGAATATAACCAGATTTCTAAAAATGTGGGTTCAAGGTTTCCATCTAAAGTTAAATTTCTTAATATTGAAATGTAAAAAGCATTTTATACATTCATGATGAAATATATTACAAAATCCTTTGAATTTTTAGATAAAATTAGTAGTTAATATGAATTGCTTATTGCCAATGTGTGTGGCACCATGCTAAATGTGTTCTGTGTGTATTATTATATAATCTTCACTATACAACTCTATACAACAGGAATCACCATTATTCTCCTTATGACTTTGAGGAAACTGAATCTTTAGGAGTTTAACAAAGTCACCCAAAGTACTGGATAGAACCAGGATTCAAACCAGTACTATTTCTGATCCCAGAGACAAGTTCTTGCACATTTCAGCCTATCATCAGAAGAAAAAATACACTGTTGTTTCTGAATCAGGCTGAGGTCCAGAGAGCAAAATGAGACTTCTATAGAATATCATCATCAACTGAGTTCTCTATTAAGTCAGACCCTGCTAAGTATATAATGTCTGATGTGAATTCTTTCCAGAAACACAACTTGAAATGAGTTTTGGGTTAACATACTTTCTGTGGGGAGGTGATCCTCTGAATTGGAAGGAAAGAAATTATAAAGAAAAGGAAAAGAGCCTTTAGAAGGTGTGTTGATGTATAGTTTGCTGCTGAGGACACCTGGGATTCCATCCTGCTGGGATCTCTAAGAAATTTGGAACAATCATTCCTCCCAGGGAGCCAGAAAAGTAGGATATTTAAATCCTGATGCCAGACTCTCATTGGTTGAGGACTGTTTCCTGGTGCTTCAACTCCCTCACTCTTCTGGTCTGCCACTCCCTGGGCCAAGCAGGCTCCAGAGGCCAAAGAAACCCTTGGGCTGAAAGGCACAAGTGCTTGTCATAGGAATGTACTGACATTCTAAGAATACTAAGGGCATTCTCTGGGCCAGTGGCACTGTCTACTGCACATCATCAATTTAAATTGCTGTACAGTTTCTAGTCAGTACAGAGAGAAAGTAACATAGTCCAGATAGATTTCAGATGACCCAAAATCCATTGAATTACCAATAATTTTCTCTCTTTTTCTCCACAATGTTGTTTTCCCCTTAGACTACTCTACCTCAAGAGAGATGTGTTGTGTTCACAGTAACTAAGCTATAATAGATACTTGATGAATATTTGCTGATTTCATTTGAAATGACTGGGTGGATTTTTGTGACATACTGACTGTGTGCATTTTATCACTTGCTTTGTGGGGTACACACAGTATTTCTTCAATTTTCCTACACATAAAAAATATATACTTGTACAACACCAAGACATATAATAATTAAAATGGCAAAGATCAAAGAAAAGGAAAGAGTATTAAAAGCAGCCAGAGAGAGAAAAAAGATTACCTACAAAGGAAAACCCATCAGGCTATGATCATATTTCTCAGCAGAAACCATATAGACCAGAAGGGACCTGCATGATAAATTCAATGAAATGAAACAGAGGGGCCTCAAACCAAGAGTACTCTATCCAGCATGATTATCATTTAAATTTGACAGAGGGATTAAACAATTCCCAGATAAGCAAAAGTTGAAGGAATTTGCCTCCCACAAACCATCTCTACAGTGTATTTTAAAGGGACTACTCTAGATGGAAGTGTTCCTGAGACTAAATAGATGTCACCAGAGAAAATAAAACCACAGCAAAGGAAGTAGATCAAATAAATACGACCTAATTTCAAAATAAAATCAGTTTTCCAAAAAGTCAGTCAAGGAAAACACAAAAATATAGAATAAAATATCTACCATACAAAGAGTGGAGGAGGAAGAAAAAGAAGGGAGAGAAATAATCACCATACTATGTTTATAATAGTGTAATAAGTGAGTTAAGTTAGACAGTTAGATAGTAAAGAAGCTGCCCTTGAACCTCTGGTACCAAAAATCCAAAGCCTGTAATGGGAATAAGTACATATCTATTGATAATCACCTTAAATGTAAATGGACTGAATGCACCAATCAAAAGACAAGCAGTTACAGAATGTATAAAAAAGCGTGACCCATTTACATGCTGCCTACAAGAGATTCACTTCAAACCCAAAGAAATACAAAGACTAAAAGGGAAGGGATGGAAAAAGATACTTCATGTAAACAATAGGGAGAAAAAAGCAGGTGTTGCAGTACTTGTATAAGACAAAATATACTTCAAAACAAAGAAAGTAACAAGAGACAAAGAAGGACATTACATAATGATAAAGGGGTCAGTCCAACAAGAGGATATAATCATTATAAATATCTGTGCACCCAACACAGGAGCACTACATAAATTAACAAATACTTTAAAGGAGGAAATAGAATGCAATGCATTCATTTTAGGAGACTTCAACACAAAACTCACTCCAAAGAACAGATCAACCAGACAGAAAATGAGTAAGGACACAGAGGCACTGAACAACACATAAGAACAGATGGACCTAAAAGACATCTATAGAACATTCCACCCCAAAGCAGCTGGATACACATTCTTCTCAAGTGTACATGGAACATTTTCCAGAATAGACCACATACTAAGCCACAAAAAGAACCTCAGTAAATTCAAAAAGATTGAAATTGTATGAACAACTTCACAGATCACAAAGGTATAAAACTAGAAATAAATTATACAAAGAAAACAAAACGGCCCACAAACACATGTATGCTAAACAATATCCTCCTAAATAATCAACAGATCACTGGCTAAATTAAAAGAGATCAAGCAATGTATGGAGACAAATTAAAATAAAAGCACAACACCCCAACTTCTGTGGAACGTAGAAAGGCAATTATAAGAGGAAAGTATAGAGCAATCCAGGTCTATTTAAACAAGGAAAAACATTCCCAAATTAATAGTCTAAATTCACAATTATTGAAACTGGAAAACAAAGAACAAATGAGGCCCAAAGTCAGTAGAAGTAGGGACACAATTAAGAACAGAGAAGAATTAAAGATGGTGCTGTGAGAGGAGAGACAGAGGCTTCCTCCTAAAACTGGATACAATTAGAAAATTTAATTGATGCAACTAATCCTGAGAGAGCAACAGGAGAGATGACGGAGTCAGACTGCACACACCTGGAGAAAAGAGCAGACCTCAGCAGGGTAATATACCAGAGCTGTGGCTCCATGGGACCCGAGCCCCATCCCTCACCCCAGCTCACCAGCAGGAGGAAGACAGACAGAGCAGGGAAGGAGTTGAAGGCTTGGGACTGCTGAATACCTAGCTCTGGAGATCTGCTCTGGGAGCACAAACCTACATTTCATGGTGCTTTTGTGAGACTCGCATGACTATCAGGTTGGGAAGTTAATACAGGCAGAGTTCCTGGGGAGACTGGGATTCTGGCTGCTTGTGGAGAGCAGGGATCTACATCTGAAAACATACCTGTGTAACTGGCCCACTGGCACAGGCAGTGGAGACAGGCACAGCAGCCAGGAGGGGGGGAACAGATCTTTTCTCCCCCCAAGCACCAGTATCACTCCCCTGCAACCCCCGACATTGCTTCAGGGGCTCAGCAGCTCCAGAATAGAGCTTCTGGACACTACAGGGCACCACAGACAAACATGAAACACCAAAAGGAACCATGTCCAAGTAAAATTGTTAATACAACTCCTGAGAAAGATTTAAGTGATATGGACCTAGTGACTCTTCCTGAAAGGGAGTTCAAAATAAAAATCATCAACATTCTAATGGAGGTACAGAAAGACATCCAAGAACTCAGGAATGAATTCAGGTCAGAGATCCAATCATTGAAGAACACAATGGAGTGTATTAAAAGCAGGTTGGATATGGTGGAGGAGAAAATAAATGAAATAGAAATTAGAGAATAGGAACACAAAGAAGCTGAGGGACAGAGAGAAAAAAGGATCTCTAAAAATTAAAATATTGAGAGAAATGTGTGACCAATAGAAGTGGAACAATATTTGCATTATAAGGATACCAGAAGAAGAAGAGAGAGAGAAAGGGATAGAAAGTGTCTTTGAGGAGGTAGTTGCTGAAAACTTCCCCAATCTGGGGAAGGAGATAGTCTCTCAGGCCATGGAGATCCACAGATCTCCCAACACAAGGGACCCAAGGAAGACAACACCAAGACACATAGTAATTAAAATGGGAAAGATGAAGGATAAGGACAGACTGTTAAAGAAGCCAGAGGCAGAAATAAGACCACATACAAAGGAAAGCCCATCAGACTACATCAGACTTCTCACCAGAAACCTTACAGGCCAGAGGGAGTGGCATGATGTATTTAATGCCATGAAGCAGAAGGGCCTGAAATGAAGATTACTTTATCCAGCAAGATTATCATTTAAATTTAAAGGAGGGATTAAACAATTTCCAGATAAGCAAAACTGAGAGAGTTTACCTCCCACAAACCATCTCTACAGTCTATTTTGGAGGGACTGCTATAGATGGAAGTGTTCCTAGGGTTGGATAGCTGTCACCAGATGTAGTAAAACCATGGTAAGGAGGGTAGAGGAGCTGATTGCAAGGCAAATGCAAAATTAAATTAACTATCCCCAAAGTCAATCAAGGCATAAACAAAAAGTACAGAATTTGATACCTAATATATAAAGAATGAAGGAGGAAGAAAAAGGAGGAGAAATAGAAAAGAACATTTAGATTGTGTTTGTAACATACTAAGTGAGTTAAGTTAGACTCTTAGATAGTCAGGAAAATAACCTGGAACCTTTGGTAAACACGAATCTAAAGCCTGCAATGGCAATAAGTACATACATATCGATAATCACCCTAAATGTAAATGGATTGAATGCACCAATCAAAAGACATAGAGTCACTGAATGGATAAAAAAACAAGACCCATCTATATGCTGCTTACAAGAGACTTACCTCAAACCCAAAGACATGCACAGAAAAAAATTCAAGGGATGGAAAAAGGTATTTCATGCAAACAATAGGGAGAAAAAGCAGGTGTTGAAGTACTAGTATCAGACAAAATAGACTTCCAATCAAAGAAAGTAACAAGAGATAAAGAAAGACATTACAAAATGATAAAGGGGTCAGTCCAAAAAGAGGATATAACCATTATAAATATATATGCACACAACACAGGAGTGCCAGCATATGTGAAGCAAATACTAACAGAACTGAAAAAGGAAATAGAATGCAATGCATTCATTCTAGGTGAAGGGTCCCCACCAGTAAGATGGCAAACTTCCAGCTTCTTTTCGGGGCCCTCGGTTCCCACCGGCGCCACCTGAAGCTCAATCACCTCTTGCCCCCCTCCCAATCCCAGCACCTAGCCAACAGCCACCAGCCCCGTAGAAGTAACACCACAATCACCCTATGCCCCTTCCTATATAACCCAGCACCTTTCCCTAATAAAGCAGAACTCTCCGGTGAATTGCTGCTGTGTGTCGCTCCTTTCCTTTCATTGGTGCCGAAACCCGGGAGACGGGACACCCCAACTGGGCCCCGTCTTCCCCCAACACCAGCAGCAGCTTGCCCTCGTCCTCTTTTTCCGGCACTGGCTCATCACACTCACCACTCCTCTCTGGCCTTTAGGTAAGTTTTCCCCCTGGGGTGGGCCACTCTTCCCTGAGCTATCGCAGTGCTATTGACCGTGATCGTCCGGCAAGGCCCTGACGCTCGGGGACGAGGAGGGAACGCTCCCCGCCTCAGGCCTTCACGGCTGCGGCGGACCCTCAGGCCCCTCCTCCAAAAGCCATAAAACCCCTGCCTCAGCTGAAACTTTTTAAGCAAAATTTCCCCGGGGTGGGCCACTCTTCCCTCAGCTATCGCAGTGCCATTGACCGTGATCATCCGGCAAGGCCCTGACGCTCGGGGACGAGGAGGGAACGCTCCCTGCCTCAGGCCTTCACGGCTGCGACGGACCCTCAGGCCCCTCCCCCGACAGCCATAAATCCCTGCCTCAGGTCTTCACGGCTGCGGCGGACCCTCAGGCCCCTCGTCCAAAAGCCATAAACCCCCGCCTCAGGCCTTCACAGCTGCAGCAGACTCTCAGGCACTCCCCCCCTCCAACAGCCATAAACGAGGTGACTCCTTTGCAGATGAGAACGCTCCCTTTCCCACCCCCTCCTCCTTCTGTTCCGTCCGCCGAAACCTGTTCAGTCTGCCGAAAACGCCTAGCGCTAAGTACCTCGTGACTCCGGCACTCTGCCTTCTTAGGAAAGTCTGGGTGATGACCCACACTTCCCAAGAAATTCTGACTCGTATACGAGTTTCCGCAGACCACCAAGGATCATCGGGGATGCCCTTTGTCTCCTTGTGGTCTGCCTCCAGTCCGAGGATCTCCGTTTGTCTTCCCCTGTTTGTCTCCTTCTCTGTCCTTTAGCCATGGGAGCCTCCTCATCCCTCCCTGAAAGTTCACCTCTTGAATGCCTGCTTAAGCATCTGGCTACCCTCTCCCTGATGCCTGATATAAAACCAAAACTTCTCCGTAAATATTGCTCCCAAGATTGGCCAACATACCCCCTAGACAATAACAACCAATGGCCTGCAGGGGGAACTCTTGATCCTAACATCATTCGCAATCTCTTTAACTACTGCCAGCGCCTGAAAAAATGGAAGGAGATTCCCTATATCGAAGCTTTTCGCCTCCTAGCTCAAAATCCCAGCCTCTGCACCACCTGCTCCCCGCCCCAAGTTCTCCTAGCCTGCAAGCCATCTTCCTCCCCTCCACACACTCCCAGTCCCTCTTCAATTACCTTTGACCCGGCCGACGAGCCTCCGCCATACAGACGTCCCCCTTCGGCCCCTCCCCGTCCTACAACCCCTCCTCCCTCCGCCGCCACTGCCGCTTTCCCCACGGCAGAAGCTTCCCATCCTCTCCCTTCCCCTTCTTCTCCTACAACAGCCCCTCCCCCTTCCTCTACTGCCGCCACCGCTGCCTCTTTCCCCACGGCAGAAGCTTCCCATCCTCTCCCTTCCCCTTCTTCTCCTACAACAGCCCCTCCCCCTTCCTCTACCACCGCCACTGCTGCCTCTTTCCCCTCGGCAGAAGCTTCCCATCCTCTCCCTTCCCCTTCTTCTCCTACACCACCCCCTCCCCCTTCTTCTACTGCCGCCACCGCTGCCGCTTTCCCGACGGCAGAAGCTTCCCATCTTCTCCCTTCCCCTTCTTCTCCTACAACAGCCCCTCCCCCTTCCTCTATCGCCGCCGCCACCTCCACCCCCGCAGAAGCCTCCCATCCTCTCCCTTCCCCCTCCTCCACCATCTCCTCCTGCACCTCACCACCTCCTCCTCTGTCCCCCTCACCTTCTCCCCTCCCGCAAATCGAGACTGACCCTTTCAGCCCCCCTCTAACTAAGTTCCAAGAGCCTCGTCTGTCTTTGCCCCCTCAGATTTGGTCCCAAGGGCCTCCCAAAATTATCGCAGCTTTGCCCCCATCACCTTGTTTCCCCCACACAGACTGAGCCAGAACCCTTCAGTCCCCCTCAGACTCGGTCCCGAGGGCCTCCCAAAATTATTGCCCCACTCCAGGAAGTAGCAGGATCCTAAGGCATCGTGCGTGTTCACGTCCCTTTCTCCTTAGGAGATTTAGCCCAACTAGAGAAACGCCTAGGTTCCTTTTCCACTGATCCCACGACATACATCAGGGAGTTTCAATGGACCCTCCAGTCTTACAGCCTCACGCATCATGACATTTTCATGCTCCTGGCCAATACTCTCCTCCCTGAAGAGCGTAGACGAGCTTGGGACTTCGCCCAAACGCATGCTACCGAAACCCACAGGACTGACCCCACCTGTCCCCCTGGTCCCACTGCTGTCCCCGAACAAGACCCACACTGGGATTATAACACCGCCATGGGTCTCGACTCTCGAGATATTATTGCCTCCTGCTTAATAGCAGGTCTAAAAAAGGCAGCTCGTAAAGTAGTCAATTTTCAAAAGTTCCAAGACATAATTCAAAAGAGAGACGAAACCCCCTCCGAGTTCTTAGATAGACTCACTCAAGCCCTATTACAGTATACCAGCCTGGACCCAGAAACACCTGAAGGAAGACAGGTCCTTATGACATAGTTCCTAGCTCAAAGCTACCCCGACATTAAAGCTAAACTCAAAAAGTTAGAACAGGGCCCCGCTACCCCACAGACTGAGATCCTAACAGTGACCTTTAAAGTCTTCCATAACCGGGAGGAGGAGAAAGAACGCCGTAAACAAAAAGCTGATCAGGCCAATTTCCAGATGTTGGCCCAGCTGATAAAACCACAACCTGGGCGCCCCTCTACAGACAAGCCCCCCCAAGGAGCTTGTTTCAAGTGCGGAAAAGAGGGACATTGGTCAAGGGCGTGCCCCTCCCCCAGATCTCCTACCACCCCATGCCCCAGATGCCACAAAAAGGGCCACTCGGGGTCTGATTGCCCAACCACCCGAAGGGGAGGCTGGACGAACAACCCCCATCCTAAGCCCACCGTAGTGGGGCTGGCAGAAGAAGATTGACGGGGCCCGGGGGCTTCTCGCCCGACCATTTCCATCACCAAACAGGAGCCCAGGGTTACTTTAACAGTAGACGGTCGCCCCATCTCCTTCCTCCTAGATACAGGAGCCACCTTCTCAGTCTTGCGAGAATACCGGGGCCCTACCACGCCAGCCATTACTCCTATAGTCGGGGTAGGAGGTAAACAGATTTTCCCATTAAAACCCCCCCCCTTTTATGCACAATCCTAGACAGTCCCATACCTTTCTCCCACTCCTTCCTAGTTATGCCCCAGTGTCCCATCCCCTTACTAGGACGGGACATCCTTTCCCTCCTCCACGTTTCCATAACTATATCCAATCCCACAGCCCCCAGTACTCCCTTTCTGATGGCCCTCATAGCCGACAGCCCCCCTCTACCCAATGAAAGCTCCAGTTCTGCCCTTATACACCCTGTAAATCCCAAAGTTTGGGACATTACAAGCCCCTCCATGGCCCTATGTCCCCCTGCCTCTATCAAATTACGTGACCCCTCTCAGTATATCTGTCAGGCCCAATACCCCCTAACCACTTCAGCCCTCATAGGCCTCCAACCCATCATTCAAGATCTCTTAAACAAAAACTACCTCAGACCCACCCACTCCCCATTTAATACCCCCATATTAGCTGTTAAAAAAAACAACGGATCTTTCCGCCTTGTCCAAGACCTTCGCCTCATCAACATAGCCGTTGTCCCTATCCATCCCTTAGTTCCAAATCCATACACCCTTTTATCGCAGATCCCTGCTTCTGCATCCCACTTCTCAGTCCTAGATCTCAAGGACGCATTTTTTTCTATTCCCCTAGACCCCTCCTCCCAAGATTTTTTTGCCTTCACCTGGACGGACCCATACACCAGACATTCTGTTCAGCTTACTTGGACAGTTTTACCACAAGGCTTCCGAGATAGTCCCCATATTTATGGACAAGTCCTAGCTCAAGACCTCAAACAGTTTCACCATGATCACCCCGAGTCCACTTTATTACAATATGTAGATGATCTTCTGCTCTGCAGTCCCTCGTGGGAACAGTCTCAACTTGACACTGCGTCTCTACTTAACCTTCTAGCTTCCAGAGGTTACCGAGTATCCCCTGCGAAAGCTCAAATCTCTTCCCCTTCTGTCACTTACCTTGGATTCCTTCTGTCTCAGCAAAGAAAGTCCATTACCTTAGACAGAAAACGACTCCTCTCTGACCTGCCCGTTCCCAAAACCAAGACAGAAATCCTTTCCTTTCTAGGCTTGGCTGGGTATTTTAGAGCGTGAATCCCTAACTTCTCCCTGTTGGCAAGACCCCTGTATGACCTCAACAAGGGCCCCCCTGAAGAACCATTATCATCCTCACCCCAACACTCCTTCATTAAGCTCCGCCAAGCCCTTGTAGAAGCTCCAGCTCTCCATCTCCCTGATCTGTCAAAACCCTTCTCATTATACATTCATGAGAGGTCCAGTCAAGCTCTAGGAGTCCTAGGCCAATATTATGGCCCATCCTTTGCCCCAGTAGCTTATCTCGCCAAGCAATTAGAGCCCACAGTTCGGGGATGGGCCCCCTACCTACGGGCATTAGCCGCTGGACAGCTCTTGCAGAAAGAAGCTCATAAAGTAACATTCTGTCCCCACATCACCTAAAAGATCTCTTAACCTACAAAAGTTTACAGACTCTCCCTCCCTCCAGACTCCTGACCTTACTGTCCTCTTTCCTCCAAAATCCAAACATTTCTTTCCTCCCCTGCCCGCCCCTGAATCCGGCCACTCTTCTTCCTCTGCCCTACTTTCCTCATACTCCCTCGCATGATTGCCTGGAAGCCCTTCACAACTTCCTTCCGTGCCACTCCACGATCTCCAAAGGAGCCCCCTCACACTCCGACCTCATCTGGTTTACTGATGGGTCCTCCTTTAAACATGAGGGCATCCACTACTCAGGATATGCAGTAGTCTCCCTCGAAGATGTCATTGAGGCACGAGCCCTACCCCCTGGTACAACCAATCAGCAGGCTGAACTCATTGCAGCCACCAGAGCTTGCACTCTGGCCCGGGACACATCTCTCACATTGTACACTGACTCCAAGTACGTATTCCACATTCTCTTGTCCCACGCGGCAGTATGGAAAGAACGAGTCCTCCTCACCACAAAAGGGAATTCCATAACTAATTCAGCCTTAATTACTAAACTTCTAGAGACTTCACAACTCCCACACCGACTAGGCATAGTCCACTGCAAATCACATCAAAAAGATGACTCCCCCATTGCAAGAGGTAACAACAAATCCGACAGTGTAGCCCGGTCAGTTGCCCTATCAGAAAATGCACCAGACAACAATCCTTCTGCCCTTGCGGTTTTAGCCTTATCACAAGACACCCTCTGCTCCCAGGACAAAGAGTCTCTCTTCCGCCTCTTACATGACCTGTTCCATCCCAGCCCCCAATCCTTGATCCATTTTTTACAATCTTTTTTTCCTCTCTCTCCTGAAGACAAAACCCTACTTAACCAAATCACCTGCAAGTGCACCATCTGCCAACGCACTAACCCTAATATCCCCCTCAAAGCCCGACCTTTCCCGGCTCATCAAGCAAGGGGTAATGTCCCCGCTGCAGATTGGCAAATAGATTTCACTAACATGCACCCTGTACGACGTACCAGATACCTACTCGTGCTAGTAGATACATTTTCAGGATGGGTCGAAGCTTTCCCCACCACTAACAAATGAGCGTCCGTAGTTGCCTCTATCCTCCTCACCCAGATCTTTCCTAGGTTCAGGATGCCCACTTCCCTCCAATCAGATAACGGCCCTGAGTTCACTGCCCAAATTATCCAGAACCTCTCCAAGTCGCTCTCGCTCCCCTGGCATTTACATTGTCCTTATCGACCACAAGCTTCAGGAAAAGTAGAAAGAGCCAATAGGACTCTAAAAGACATCCTGACCAAACTATCTCTAGAACTACACCTTGACTGGGTTCGCTTACTTCCCTTAGCTCTACTCCGCATTCAAGCCCTCCCAAAGAAACCTTCCTTCTTGTCGCCCTTTGAGATCATGTACGGCTGCCCGATTCTACCCCCAGGGCTCCCTTCCCACAAAGGACCAATTCCTCCCAATATAGCCCTTCCACTACTCTCTCTCCTCTGCACTGAATTGTGGAAATGTCAAGATTGGCTCCTTCCTGATCCATCCGCCTCCCAAAATCCTCCTGTCTTACAGCCCGGCCAACTAGTGTTTTATAAGCCACCAGAGGATCAGCCCTCTCTCACCCCGAAATGGGAAGGTCCACACCCAGTTATTCTCTGCACCCCCTCGGCCGCCAAGTTCTCACTGCCTGATAACTCTGTCACCCCTTGGATTCATATCTCCAGGTTGAAACCAAATACCCAAGACCCACCTTCTCTGGACACCCAAGACCCATCAGTCACAATCCAGAGTCCTTCGGATACAGCCCAATATGCTGTCTACTCTACCACGCCTCATCCCTCTGATCCCTTGAAGCTCCGCATCTCCCATGCACCCCCTTTGCCATCCATACCCGAATCATGACTTTTTCCTCCTTTACTGCTCTCTCGCTTTTTTCCCTCATTCCTATTGTCTTCCCCGCCGCCCCACCCTCTTTTGTATGGCAATTCAAAGTCAGGCAGACTTACACACAGCATCAAACAAAAGTTACTGCCCTCATTGCCACATCAGACTGCCCTCTGAAAGGCTGCTCTGAGCCTTTGTACCTCCACTTTCCTCCCTCCACTGAAGTATTCATTTACAGCTACCTTTATTCTCCCTACCTCTGCTTCCTCTATGACCAAAGACAAGCCTATTGCAGGCGATGGCAAGACACGACGGGGGATGCCCCTACTGGTCTTGCACCATTCACTACATGGGTGACTTCCAGTACCCACAGTATTACTCCTCCAACCGTTTCATGAAATATCCCAACGGCTCATTCTCCTTATCAATCCCAGATCCCTGGGACTCTCGATGGGCTGCTGGAGTAACAGCCTCAGTTTACTACAAGGGGTCCTCGACCCCCCACGGTACCCTTCATATCTCTCGAGAGTATGTTCCCTCTCGCTCCCAGATCTCTCAAGTTTCATCAGATATCAGACATTCTGAGAAAGTCATTATCCAAACTCTTGATGGCACCTCTTCATCTTCTTATTCCTCCTACTCTTGGTTACAGCTCATTCAAGACACCACCATCTTTCTCAACCACACCCTCAACACCGCCAATTGTTTCTTGTGCGCATCACTACAGCGCCCACTGCTGGCCGCCGTGCCCCTCAATATTTCCAACTACTCCTTCCATGCAGAAGGACAACCCCTCTGTCCCCTGGCAGACATACCCCTATGGGAACCAGAATACCCAGATAATCTCACCATCCACCACTGTGTAGGCCCAACTCCACCCCCCTCCAGCGGACTTCACTGCCTCTCTATCTACACCCCTACCTCCGGCTCTAAGACTTTTACACAACCGGGACGCTTCTTTTGGTGTAATGGCAGCCTTTTCAACTCACTACCTCTCAACTCCGATACACCCTGCATTCTTGTCACCCTAATCCCACAGCTTACACTTTACAGCATGGCAGAATTCCTTGAGCTCCAACCTCCCTTGCACTCGCGCACAAAAAGGGCTGCTTTCCTTCCCATCATGGTCGGTATCTCTTTAATCACCTCAGCCATTGGGGTGGGGTTTTCGGGAGGAGCCTTGGGTCACTCTCTATGGGCAGTTAGAGAATTCGACGCCAAACTTGAGGGAGCCCTGACATCCACTGCTGATTCCCTAGCCTCTCTCCAAAGACAGGTCACTTCGCTAGCTAAAGTCACCCTTCAAAACCGGCGGGCCCTAAATCTGCTTACAGCCGAGAAGGGCGGCACCTGCGTCTTCCTCCAGGAAGAGTGCTGCTATTACATCAACGAATCCGGCATTGTAGAAACTGACATCACCAAACTCACCGACCTTGCCTCCAGCCTCCACTCTGCTTCCAATTCCAACCCATTCTCTTCAATACTAACAAAACCCCTCCTCACCTGGCTCTGGCCCATTGCAGGCCCCATAATAGTCATTCTTCTCGTCTGTCTCTTCTTACCCTGTATAATAAAGTTCATCAAATCCCAAGTCGGAAAAATCTCTAATCAAGCTTTCAACCAGCTTTTACTCAGGAACTACCAGCTTCTGGCCACAGAAGACCCCTCACTCTCACGTGACCTCCTCACCACATGCTGAGATGGACCCCTCTCTCCGCTGGAAACTGTTCCTGGAAACAATGGCCGCAGACGCCTGGCTCCTGACACCCATATCCTCTTGACACCATTGGAATCAACAGGTCCTCAACCTATGGTTACAGGGAACCTTCATTGATTTCCAACCTGAAGAAGTCCACATCTACTCATCCTTACTGTGGGGAGTCCTATCAACCCTTTCCTCCCAATCCTCAAGCCCTCACTCCCTTCTCCGCCCCTGTTCAGCAGGAAGCAGCCAGAGAGAAAGCAACGTCCACAAACCCATAGAGGAGAAAGGGGGGAATGAAGGGTCCCCACCAGTAAGATGGCAAACTTCCGGCTTCTTTTCGGGGTCCTCGGTTCCTGCCGGTGCCACATGAAGCCCAATCACCTCTCGCCCCCCTCCCAATCCCAGCACCTAGCCAACAGCCACCAGCCCCGTAGAAGTAACACCACAATCACCCTATGCCCCTTCCTATATAACCCAGCACCTTTCCCTAATAAAGCAGAACTCTCCGGTGAATTGCTGCTGTGTGTCGCTCCTTTCCTTTCACTAGGAGACTTCAACACACCATTCACTCCAAAGGACAGATCCACCAGACAGAAAATAAGTAAGAACACAGAGGCACTGAACAACACACTAGAACAGATGGACCCAAAAGACATCTATAGAACTCTACATCCAAAAGCAACAGGATACACATTCTTCTCAAGTGCACATGGAACATTCTCCAGAATAGACCACATACTAGGCCACAAAAAGAGCCTCAGTAAATTAAAAAAGATTAAAATTCTACCAACCAACTTTAAAGACCACAAAGGTATAAAACTAGAAATAAATAGTAAAAAGAAAGCAAAAAGGCTCACAAACACATGGAGGCTTAACAACACGCTCCTAAGTAGTCAATGGATCAAAGACCAAATTAAAATGGAGATCCAGCAATACATGGAAATAAATGACAACAACAAAACAAAGCCCCAACTTCTGTGGAATGCAGCAAAAGCAGTCTTGAGAGTAAAGTATATAGCAATCCAGGCATATATAAGTAAGGAAGAACAAACCAAAATGAAGAGTCTAACATCACAATTATCAAAATTAGAAGAAAAAGAACAAATGGGGCCTAAAGTCAGCAGAAGGAGAGACATAATAAAGATCAGAGAAGAAATAAATAAAATTGAGAAGAATAAAACAATAGAAAAAAATCAATGAAACTAAGAGCTGGTTCTTTGAGAAAATAAACAAAATAGATAAGCCTATAGCCAAACTTATTAAGAGAAAAAGAGAATCAACACAAATCAACAGAATCAGAAATGAGAAAGGAAACATCATGACAGACGCAACAGAAATACAAACAATTATTAGAGGCTACTATGAAAACCTATATGCTAACAAGCTGAAAAACGTAGAAGAAATGAACAACTTTCTAGAAAAATAAAACCTTCCAAGACTGACCCAGAAAGAAAAAGAAAATCTAAACAGACCAATTACCAGGAACGAAATTGAAATGGTAATTAAAAAACTACCCAAGAACAAAACCCCCAGGCCAAATGGATTTACCTCGAAATTTTATTGGACATACAGAGAAGACATAATACTCATTCTTCTGAAAGTTTTCCAAACAATAGAAGAGGAGGGAATACTCCCAAACTCATTCTATGAAGCTAACATCACCCTAATACCAAAACCAGGCAAAGACCCCACCAAAAAGAAAATTACAGACCAATACCCCTGATGAACATAGATGCAAAGATACTCAAGAAAATATTTGCAAACCAAATTCAAAAACATATCAAAAGGATCATAAACCACGACCAAGTGGGACTCATCGCAGGGATGCAAGGATGGTACAACATTCTAAAATCTATCAACATTATCCACCACATAAATAAAAAGAATGACAAAAACCACATGATCATCTCCATAGATGCTGAAAATGCATTTGACAAAATTCAACATCCATTCATGATAAAACCTCTCAGCAAAATGGGTATAGAGGGAAAGTACCTCAATATAGTAAAGGCCATATATGATAAACCCACAGCCAACATCATACTGAACAATGAGAAGCTGAGAGCTTTTCCTTTGAGATCAGGAACAAGACAGGGATGCCCACTCTCCCCACTGTTATATTTAACATAGTACTGGAGGTCCTAGCCACGGCAATTAAACAAAACAAAGAAATACAAGGAATCCAAATTGGTAAAGAAGTTAAACTGTCACTATTTGCAGATGACATGATATTGTACATAAAAAACCCTAAAGATACCACTCCAAAACTATTAGAACTTATATCGGAATACAGCAAAGTTGCAGGATACAAAATTAACACACAGAAATCTGTGGCTTTCTTATATACTAACAATGAACCAATAGAAAGAGAAATCAGGAAAACAACTCCATTCACAATTGCATCACAATGAATAAAATACGTAGGAATACACCGAACCAAAGAAGTGAAAGACCTATACCCTGAAAACTATAAGACACTCTTAAGAGAAATTAAAGAGGACACTAACAAATGGAAACTCATCCCATGCTCTTGGCTAGGAGGAATTAATATCGTCAAAATGGCCATCCTGCCCAAAGCAATATACAGATTTGATGCAATCCCTATCAAATTATCAACAACACTCTTCAACAAATTGGAACAAATAGTTCAAAAATTCATATGGAAACACCAAAGACCCCGAATAGCAAGAGCAATCCTGAGAAAGAAGAATAAAGTGGGGGGGGGGTATCTCACTCCCCAACCTCAAACTGTACTACAAAGCCACAGTAATCAAGACAATTTGGTACTGGCACAAGTACAGACCGACAGACCAGTGGAAGAGATTAGAGGCTCCAGACATTAACCCAAACATATATGGTCAATTAATATTCAGTAAAGGAGCCATGAACATACAATGGGGAAATGACAGTCTTCTCAACAGATGGTGCTGGCAAAACTGGACAGCTACATGTAAGAGAATGAAGCTGGATCACTCTCTAACCCCACACACAAAAGTAAATTCAAAATGGATCAAAGACCTGAATGTAAGTCATGAAACCATAAAACTCTTAGAGACAAACATACACAAAAATCTCATGGACATAAGCATTAGTGTCTTCTTTATGAACATATCTCCCCGGGAAAGGAAAATAAAGGCAAAAATGAAAAAGTGGGACTATATCAAGCTGAAAAGCTTCTGTACAGCAAAGGACACCATCAATAGAACAAAAAGGTACCCTACAGTATGGGAGAATATATTCGTAAATGACTGATCTGATGAAGTGTTGACATGCAAAATAAATAAAGAGCTCACACACCTCAACAAACAAAAAGTAAATAATCCAATTAAAAAATGGGCAGAGGAACTGAACAAACAGGTCTCCAAAAAAGAAATACAGATGGCCAACAGAAACAAGAAAAGATGTTCCATGTCGCTAGATATCAGAGAAATGCAAATTAAAACCACAATGAGATATCACCTCACACCAGTCAGGATGGCTGCCATCCAAAAGACAAACAACAACAAATGTTGGTGAGGTTGTGGAGAACGGGGAACCCTCCTACACTGGTGGAGGGAATGTAAATTAGTTCAACCATTGTGGAAAGCAATATGGAGGTTCCTTGAAATGCTCAAAATAGACATACCATTGACCCAGGAATTCCACTTCTAGGAATTTACCTTAAGAATGCAACACTCCAGTTTGAAAAAGATAGATGCACCCCTATGTTTATCGCAGCACTATTTACAATAGCCAAGAATTGAAAGCAACCTAAGTGTCCATCAGTAGATGAATGGATAAAGAAGCTGTGGTACATATACACAATGGAATATTATTCTGCCATAAGAAGAAAACAAATCCTACCATTTGCAACAACATAGATGGAGCTAGAGGGTATTATGCTCAGTGAAATAAGCCAAGTGGAGAAAGAAAAATACCAAATGATTACACTCATCTGTGGAGTATAAGAACAAAGGAAAAACTGAAGGAACAAAACAGCAGCAGAATCACAGAACCCAAGAATGGACTAACAGTTAACAAAGGGAAAGAGACTGGGGAGAATGGGAGCATAGGCAGGGATAAGGGTGGGGAAGAAGAAAGGGGGTATTATGATTAGCATGTTTAATGTGGGGTGTGGGGGAAAGTCAGGGCTGTGCAACACAGAGAAGACAAGTAGTGATTCTACAACATTTTGCTATTCTGATGGACAGTGACTGTAATGGGGTTTGTGGGAGGGACTTGCTGTAGAGGAGATCCTCGTAAACATAATATTCTTCATGTAATTGTAGATTAAGAGTAACAAATAAATAGGTGATTACTCCTTGATAGGATAAAATTAACTGCAAATCAATGATTAATGCATGGTTTACATATGCTTAATTTTGATCTTTTAAAGGCTGTCGGATGATCAGCTATGGAAGCACATTTTTCTGATAATATTTCTTCCTCTTAAAGAAGAAGAAAGCAGTTCTTGTGTGGTAATCTCCAATAGGTTCTTCACAATGGTATAAAGGTCATATCAAGTGTGGGCAAAGGGTTTGTTTGTGTTTATACAGAGGATCAAAGCCTAATTTGGCTACCCAGAAAATGAATTAAGATACGATATGAAGAAGAACTTCCAATATCAATATCCTCTGGAAGAGTCATTCCAGAAGATGATCATCAGAAACCTTCAACAAAGATCCTGGCACTGTTGCAGTTGTAGCTGCATTCATCCCACTGGTTCCTGGACTTGCCATTGGAATGAAGAAGGAGATATCTAAGCTGGCCTGTGCATACAGTAAAACAACAAATTTGACTGGATCTATATTGTCAGAACTCAACCAAGAATTAGGAGAAGTGGAAGTTGCAGTGCTCCAAAATCATGCGACTACAGACTACCTACTGTTAAAAGAACATATGGGATGTGAACAGTTCCCAGGAATGTGTTGTTTTAATTTGTATGATTTTTCTCAAACTATTCAAATTCAGTTAGACAATATCCATCATAACATTGATAAGTTTTCACAAATGACTAGGGTACCTAACTGTTTTTCTTGGTTTCACTGGATATGGCTGCTAATTGTAGGTCTGCTTTTGTTATGTATCTGTATTACTATTCTGTTAATGTGTGTACACAATTTAATTAGTAGTTTGTTAAAACCTATACATGCTTATGTTACTCTACAAGAAGATACGTCAAAGAAATAATCAATCTTCCCATGTTTTCTTCCGTCTATTACTTCTATAGCTTTTCTTCTTCCTTCCTAATTACAACCCTTTACTAGAATTCATGCCTCATATCAAAAATTACCAAGTATCATAATTCTTTCATATGGTAAAGATACCTCAAGAGAAATGCTGGGCATAGAAACCACAGGGCATAAATCTGAAAAGGAGTAAAAAGCTTACCTTTTCAAAGAATATTGCTTCTCTCTCACTTACCAACTTTACATTTCCCTGTATGGCCCTGGAAGATGACTGGTTAGCCAGAGACGGGTAAGATTCCTCAAGGGAGGAACAACCTAAGACAGGCACAGTCGCAGGGGGGCCATCAGGTGAGAATTTGGGGATCAACAGAGGTGAGGCCTAGAACCTCACCCCCCTCTTTTGAGAGAAATCTTTTGCATCTGTGGATGTTTTGTTGCCCTTGCTAGCTTGGATTAATACTTAGTCTATAGTCACAGACCTGATCATCTACATTTTCCCTCTTACAGCAGTAAATTATGTTTTCTACCTTTATCTTGCATCTACCTACCACTTCAGCATTTTATTAAAAAAATAATAATAAGGGATAAATGTGGCATTCACATAGAAATCAAGTATAAAAATCAAATGACTAATCATATCTGACTTGATTGTTTAAAGTTCATGATGTGTGGTCAAAACTGAAAGTTTCTGTGATATGACTGCCCTTGCACTGTTCACCATGTAAGAACTTATTCACTATGTAAGAACTTGTTCAACATGTAAGAACTTTTTCATTATGCTACAGAAGATTGGAGACTGTTGAGAATTAGGCTTGGGGTTGATTGTTGATTGTGCATTGAGTCCCCTATACAGAATTTTATTGTTGGTAACAACCATTTGATCAATAAATATGAGAGATGGCCTCTCAAAAAACAAACAAAGAAATGGGCAGAGGATCTGAACAGACAGTTCTCCAAAGAAGTAATTCAGATGGCCAACAGACACATGAAAAAATGCTCCACCTCACTAGTCATCAGAGAAATGCAAATTAAAACCACAATGAGATATCACCTCACACCAGTAAGGATGGCTACCATCCAAAAGACAAACAACAACAAATGTTGGAGAGGTTGTGGAGAAAGGGGAACCCTCCTACACTGCTGGTGGGAATGTAAATTAGTTCAACCATTGTGGAAAGCAATATGGAGGTTCCTCAAAATGCTCAAAATATACTTACCATTTGACCCAGGAATTCCACTTCTACGAATTTACCCTAAGAATGCAGCACTCCAGTTTGAAAAAGACAGATGCACCCCTATGTTTATTGCAGCTATATTTACAATAGCCAAGAAATGAAAGAAACCCACATGTCCATCAGTAGATGAATGGATAAAGAAGATGTAGTACATATACACATTGAAATATTATTCAGCCTTAAGAAGAAAACAAATCCTACAATTTGCAACAACGTGGATGGAGCTAGAGGGTATTATGCTCAGTGAAATAAGCCAGGCAAAGAAACACAAATACTAAATGATTTCACTCATCTGTGTAGTATAAGAGCAAAAGAAAAACTGAAGGAACAAAACAGAGGAAGTATCACAGAACCCAAGAATGGACTAACAGTTACCAAAGGGAAAGGGACTCGGGAGAATGGGAGGGTAAGGAGGCATAAGGGTTGGAAAGAAGAAAGGGGGTATTATGATTATCATGTATAATGTGGGGCGTGGGGGAAAAGGAAGGGCTGTGCAACACAGAGAAGACAAGTAGTGATTCTACAACATCGTACTATGCTGATGGATAGTGACTGTAATGGGGTTTGTTGGGGGGACTTGGTGCAGGGGAGAGCCTAGTAAACATAATGTTCTTCATGTAATTGTAGATTAATGATAACGAAATAACAAAATTAAAAAATGAAGTACATTAAGTGTGTGAAAAGAATAAAAAAAGATCAGAGAAGAAAAAGATAAAATTGAGAAGAACAAAACAATAGAAAAAATTAATGAAACCAAGCACTGGTTCTCTGAGAAAATAAACAAAATAGATAAACTCCTAGCCAGATATATCAAGAAAAAAAGAGATTCTACACACATAAACAGAATCCATAATGAGAAAGGAAAAACCACTATGAGCACCACAGAAATACAAAGAATTACTAGAGAATACTATGAAAAATTATATGCTAACAAATAGGACAACCTAGAAGAAATGGACAAATTTCTAGAAAAACAGAACCTTCCAGGACTGACCCAGGAAGAAACAGAATATCTAAACAGACAAATTACCAGCAATGAAATTGAATCAGTAATCAAAAAGCTAGCCAGGAACAAAGTCCTCAGACCAAATGGATTCACTACTGAATTTTATCAGACATATAGAGAAGGCATAATACTCATTCTACTCACAGTTTTCCAAAAAACAGAAGAGGAGGGAATATTTCCAAATTCATTCTATGAAGCCTGCATGACTCTAATACCAAAGCCAGGCAAACACCACACAAAAAAGAAAATTACAGACCAATATCCCTTATGAACATAGAAGCAAAAATACTCAATAAAATATTAGTAAAATGAATTAAAAAATACATCAAGAGGATCATCCATCATGATCAAGTGGGATTCATCCCAGAGATGCAAGGATGGTGCAACATTTGAAAATCCATCAGTATCATCCACCACATCAACAAAAAGGACAAAAACCACATAATCATCCCCATAGATGTTGAAAAAACATTCGACAAAATTCAACATCCATTCATAATAAAACTCTCATCAAAATGGGTATAGAGGGCAAGTACCTCAACATAATAAAGGCTAAATATGAGAAGCCCACGGAAAACATAATTAACAGTGAGAAGCTGAAAGCTTTTCCTTTAAAAAAGGGGAACAATACAATGATGCTCACTTTCCCCACTTTTATTCAACATAATTACGGAGGTCCCAGCCACAGCAATCAGACAACATGAAGAAATAAAAGGCACCCAGATTGATAAGGAAGAAGTTAACTGTCCCTGTTTGCAGATGATATGATATTGTACATATAAAACTCTTTATAATAAACTCCCAAACTACTAGATCTAATATCTGAATTCAGGAAATTTGTGCGACACAAAATTAATACACAGAAATCTGTTGCATTCTTATATACTAATGATGATCTAGCAGAAAGAGAAATCAGGAAAACAATTCCATTCACAATTGCATCAAAAAGAATAAAATACCTAGGAATAAACCAAACCAAGGAAGTGAAAGATCTATACTCTGAAAACTACAAAACACTCATGATAGAAATTAAAGAAGACACCAATTAATGGAATCACATCCCATGCTTATGGACAGGAAGAATTAATATGGTCAAAATGGCCCTCCTGCCTAAAGCAATCTACAGATTCAATGCAATCCCTATCAAAATACCAGCAGCATTCTTCAATGAACTGGAGCAAATAGTTCTAAAATTCATATAGAACCACAAAAGACCCTGAATAGCCAAAGCAATCCTGAGAAGGAAGAATAAAGCATGGGGTGTCTCACTTCCCATCTTCAAGTTCTTCTACAAAGCCACAGTAATCAAGACAATCTGGTAATGACACAAGAGCTGACCGATAGACCAGTGGAACAGAATAGAGAGTCCAGATATTGCCCCAAGCATATATGGTCAGTTAATATATGATAAAGGATAAATGGATATATAGTGGGGAAATGACAGCCTCTTCAGAAGCTGATGTTGGCAAAACTGGACAGCTACATGTGAGAGAATGAAACTGGATTACTGTCTTCCTCCATACACAAAAGTAAACTCAAAATGGATTAAAGACCTGAATGTAAGTCACGAAACCATAAAACTCATAGAAGAAAATATAGGCAAACTCTCTTGAATATAAACATGAACAACTTCTTCCTGAACATATCTCCATGGGCAAGGGAAACAAAAGCAAAAATGAATATCAAACTAAAAACTTCTGTATAGCAAAGGACACCATCAGTGGAACAAAAAGGCACACTGCATTATGGGAGAATATATTCGTAAATGACCTGTTCAATAAAGAGTTGACATCCAAAATATACAAAGAGATCACATGCCTCAACAAACAAAAAGCAAATAAGCCATTTAAAAAATGGGCAGGGTATCTGATCAGACACTTCTCCAAAGAAGAAATTCAGATGACCAACAGACACATGAAAAGATGCTCCACATCACTAAACATCAGAGAAATGCCAATTAAAACCACGATGAGACATCACCTCACACCAGTTAGGATGGCCAACATAGAAAACACTAGGAACAACAAATACTGGCAAGGACGTGGAGAAAGAGGAACCCTCCTACACTGCTGGTGGGAATGCAAATTACTTCAGGAATTGTGGAAAGCAGTATGGAGCTTTCTCAAAAAAACTAAAAACAGGAATACCACTTAACCCAGGAATTCCATTCCTAGTAATTCACCAGTTTGAAAAAGACAGATGCACCCCTATGTTTATTACAGCACTATTTGCAGTAGCAAAGAAATGGAAGCAACGTAAGTGTCTGTGAGTAGATGAATGGATAAAGAAGATGTGGTACATGTACACAATGGAATATTTTTCAACTATAAGAAGAAAACAAATCCTACCATTGGCAACAACATGGATGGAGCTAGAGGATATTATGCTCAGTGAAATAAGCCAGGTGGAGAAAGACAAGTATCAGATGATTTCACTCATGTGTGGAGCATAAGTTCAAAGAAAAAGCTGAAGTAACAAAACAGCAGCAGACTCACAGAATCTGAGAATGGACTAACAGTTACTAAAGGGAAAGGGACTGTGGAGGAAAGGTGGGAAGGGAAGTAGAAGGGGAATGACGAGCATTATGTTTAGTACACATAATGTAGAGAGTGGGACACAGGGAAGGCAACATAGCACAGAGAAGACATGTAGCTCTATAGCATCTTACTATGCTGGTGGGAAGTGACTATTATGGAATATGTGGTGGGGACTTGATAATGGGGAGAATCTAGTAACCACAATATTGCTCCTGTAATTGTATATTAATGATACCGAAAAACATGTATACTTGAATTCAAAAACAAGAGGGGTACATACAAACTAAATTATAAGTGTTCTTGAGTATAGAAAAAAATCAGCTTACTTGACTGAAAATATATGGAGAGGACTGGCAAAGTGAGGGAAGTTCCCATGGAAGAGGGGGTTCTCTCAAAAGTGGTAGATTTCACATGGATGGAAAGAGCAAGTGTCCACATTCTGCGTGGAGCATAGGGTATTGGAAGCACTGTTTGACATGTTCTTAAATGAAAGAGAGGAAGTTGTCGCTATTAACAGTTGGATTATATAGACTATTTATTAAAAAGGTATTTAAAATTGTGAATTCAGTGGTGCTATGATGAAACCAGTATTTCAAGAAAATAATTTGGCAGCAATACGCAAGGTAGTTTAGAGAATTAAAATATTCAGTTTGGGAGCCAACCTAAGTGACTGTGCTATTTCAAGCAATCAGGGTAATTAGGGAAGAGCAGTGGCTAAATGCTTTTCCTTCTGTGGTATGATGTAAGAAGTCCTCATCTCTCTCAATAAATTGTATTAAGTCATAGTACTGATGCATGTTTAGTCTATAATAAGTATGGGCCATCTAGACAGCAAAGAGGCTAACAGGTGACTAGTAGAAAGGAAATATTAGCTGGAGATACAGACTTAGATATCAAATGGGAATGAGTTATGAAGTTGCAAATACAGATGATTTTCTAGTAGGAGAATGTAAAAAGGAAATTAGCTTGGAATAGAGAGTCAGTATCTAGATCTTAGTAAATATTTGCAAATTGAAGCTTGTTAAACATCTAAGAAAAGAGAAAAGAATAGGAGAATCTAGACAACAGAACAGTTCCATCATGTTTCAACTGGAATCAGTTTCGAGAAATGTGAGATGGTTCTCAGGAGTTAATACTACAAAATGTTTTCGTTTTCTATGATTTTAAACCATTTGTAAAGTATATGAAATACAGAGGAAGTAAAGACAGAAAGACAAAGTCGTATTTCAGACTTGATCCCAATTCATGTACTTAACACAGCAGGTCATATTTTGGGGCATCCACAGTTGCCCCACACTGTCCCACTTCAATATAGTTGGACTCTAGTCCCACTTTTGTTTAGCTGGAAAGTACAAAGCCTTCTGAGTGAAAACTTTCCCTTCTCCTTGGAATCCCACAGTGGCTGTGTCTGCTGGAAGTTCATTCTACACAGCATATCACTGAGTTAAAATTGTCTTTTGACAAGTCTTTTGCTTACTTAAACACCTATGTGAACTAGGACACAGCTTATAATAGAAAGCTGAATATTTTTTATTTATAGTAGTCTAAAAGACCTTCTCTAAAAGTGAGAGATTTTTTTATTAAAAAAATAATTTACCAATTTGAAACAGGATTAAAAGCCATGTAGAAGAATGCCTCTCACACTCCCAATTAAACTAGCAGTGAAATTCAGAAATGTTTTCCATTTAGAGAAAAACAAAAATTGTCTAGATTGAGTTGCTGTGTCAGAATCTACAAAATTCTAGAGCTTTTTAATGAAATGATGATTCAATTGTAATCATAGACCTATTCTCTTTTAAGAAAAATGCAGAAAAGTAGCACTTTTTCTTAAAGACATGATAGGGATTTGAATAAAGCAAATAGTATTTTCAGTTCTCTTTTTCATTATCTGGTCAATTTATTTGTGTACATGAAGGAAACTATTCAGATTGAAGAATACTTCATTTTGAAATGAAGTGATTCCTGAAACTGATGGAATGTAAACTAAATATTGACTAAGGTGTTTGGATTATTGAAAAATAAAAGAAAGTCAAAACAGTAAATACAAGTAATCATGGAAGTAAAGATATCCCTTAGCTCATAAATCTCACATAGTCAAACCAAGCCCATCATTTCCCCAACAAATCAGCTGCTTCTCTGTTCATCGAAGTGCGGACTGCCAAACACACACTCTTTCCAGAAGCTGCCTGGTTCCCCATGATTCAAACTCTGCCAGATGGCTCGGACCTGCCTCTATCCTTCCTGCCTTCCATCTACACATCACCTCTTAGTTTCTCTATTAGAAGAAACTTAGGAAAACCAGTGTTAGAGGAAGAAGAGGTATGCTAATAGATACATGAGTGTGTCTAGGGAGCAAGAGCTCAGAAAGTTCTTGAGTGATAAAATTTGATGATCTGCGAACTCTGCCCAGCTCATCCTGCCTGAAATACTCTGGCAGGCTCTGGCTTTAGACACTCAGAGCATGCCTCTTTCCTGGCTTCCTCATCCTGTTGGGTCCAAAGTGATGCTTTTCTATTGTGTGATTTCTAACAATTTGTTGCATGCCAATTGTAACACCTGTTACATTTGATCTTATTGATATGTTTTCTTGTTTTTTATTTATTTTATTTTTTTATTTTGGTATCATTAATGTACAATTACATGAGCAACATTATGGTTACTATAGTTCCCACATTATCAAGTCCCCACCACATACCCCATTACAGTCACTGTCCATAGGTGTAGTAAGATGCTATAGAATCACTACTTTTCTTCTCTGTGCTGTACTGCCTTCCCTGCGCCCCACCCCCTACATTATTTGTGCTAATAGTAATGCCCATTTTTCCCACTTATCACTCCCTTCCCCCAATCCTACCCAGTCCCTTTCCCTTTGGTAACTATTAGTCCATTCCTGGGTTCTGTGAATCTGCTGCTGTTTTGTTCCTACAGTTTTTTCTTTGTTTTTATACTCCACAGATGAGTGAAATCATTTGATACTTGTCTTTCTCCACCTGAGTGAAATCATTTGATACTTATTTCACTGAGCATAATACCCTCTAGCTGCATCCATGTTGTTGCCAATGGTAGGATTTGTTTTCTTCTTATGGTTGAATAATATTCCATTGTGTATATGTACCACATCTTCTTTATCCATTCATCTACTGATGGACACTTAAGTTGCTTCCATTTCTTTGCTACTGTAAATAGTGCTGTGATAAACATAGGGGTGCATATGTCTTTTTCAAACTGGACTCCTGCATTCTTAGGGTGAATTACTAGGAATGGAATTCCTAGGTTAAGTGGTATTCCTATTTTTAGTTTTTTTGAGAAAGCTCCATACTGCTTTCCACAATTCCTGAAGTAATTTGCATTCCCACCAGCAGTGTAGGAGGGTTCCTCTTTCTCCACATCCTTGCCAGTATTTGTTGTTCCTAGTGTTTTCTATGTTGGCCATCCTAACTGGTGTGAGGTGATGTCTCACTGTGGTTTTAATTGGCATTTCTCTGATGGTTAGTGATGTGGAGCATCTTTTCAAGTGTCTGTTGATCATCAGAATTTCTTCTTTGGAGAAATGTCTGCTCAGATCTTCTACCTGTTTTTTAATAGATTATTTGCTTTCTGTTTGTTGAGGTGCTGTGAGCTCTTTATATATTTTGGAAGTCAACCCTTTATAGGAAATGTCATTTATGAATATATTTTCCCATAGTGTCGGGATGTCTTTTTATGCTACTGATGGTGTCCTTTACTGTACAGAAGGTTTTCAGTTTGATATATTCCCACGTGTTCATTTTTGCTTTTGTTTCCCTTGCCCAGGGAGATATGTTTATGAAGTAGTTGCTCATGTATGTCCTATGACAAAAGAGACTTTTGCCTATGTTTTTTTCTAAGAGTTTTATGGTTTCATGACTTACAGTCAGGTCTTTGATCCATTTCGAGTTTACTTTTATGTATGGTGTTAGACAATAATCCACTTTCATTCTCTTACATGTAGCTGTCCAGTTTTGCCAACACCAGCTGCTGAAGAGGCTGTCATTTCCCCATTGTATACCCATGGTTCCTTTGTCATATATTAATTCACCATATATGTTTGGGTTTATATATGGACTCTCTTCTCTGTTCCATTGATCTGTGGGTCTGTTCTTGTGCCAGTACCAAATTGTCTTGATTACTGTAGCTTTGTAGTAGAGCTTGAAGCTGGGAAGCGAGATCCTGCCTGCCTTATCTTCCTTCTCAGGATTGCTTTGGCTATTTGGGATCTTTTGTGGGTCCATATGAATTTCAGAACTATTTTCTCTAGTTTGTTGAAGAATGCTGTTGGTATTTTGATAGGGATTGCTTTGAATCTATAGATTTCTTTAGGCAGGATGGCCATTTTGACAATATTAATTCTTCCTACCCAAGAGCATGGGATGAATTTCTGTTTGTTAGTGTCCTCTTTAATTTCTCCTTACAGTGTCTTGCTGTTTTCAGGGTATAGGTCTTTCACTTCATTAGTTAGGTTTATTCCAAGGTATTGTATTCTTTTCAATGCAATTGTGAATGGAATTGTTTTCCTGATTTCTCTTTCTGCTCGTTCATTGTTAGTGTATAGGAAAGCAACAGATTTCTGTGTATTAATTTTGTATCCTCCAACTTTGCTGAATTCAGATATTAGTTCTGATAGTTTTGGAGTGGAATCTTTAGGGTTTGTTATGTACAATATCATGTCATCTGCAAATAGTGACAGTTTGACTTCTTCTTTACCAATTTGGATTCCTTGTATTTCTTTGTTTTGTCTAATTGCCATAGCTAACAGTGGGGAGAGTGGGCATCCCTGTCTTTTACCTGATCTTAGGTGAAAAATTTTCAGCTTCTTGATGTTAAGTATAATGTTGGCTGTGTGTTTGTCATATATGGCCTTTATTATGTTGACATGCTTGCCCTCTATACCCATTTTGTTGAGAGTTTTTATCATGAATGGATGTTAAATTTTGTTGAATGCTTTTTCAGCATCTATGGAGATGATCATGTGTTTTTTGTCCTTTTTGTTGATGTGGTGGATGATATTGATGGATTTTCAGATATTGTACCTTCCTTCCATCCCTGGGTGGAATCCCATTTGATCATGATGGATGATCCTCTTGATGTATTTTTAAATTTGGTTTGCTAATATTTTGCTGAGTATTTTTGCATGTATGTTCTTCATGGATGTTGGTCAGCAGTTTTCTTTTTTTGTGTGGTCTTTGCCTAGTTTTGGTATTAGAGTGATGATGGCTTCATAGAATGAGTTTGGAAGTATTCCATCCTATTCTATATTTTGGAAAACTTTAAGGAGAATGGGTATTATGTATTTTCTATATGTCTGTTAAAATTCCACAGTGAATCCATCTGGCCAGGAGTTTTGTTCCTGGCTAGTTTTTTTATTACTCATTCAATTTTGTTGCTGGTAGTTGGTCTGTTTAGATTTTCTGTTTCTTCCTGTGTCAGTCTTGAAAAGTTGTATTTTTCTAGAAAGTTGTCTATTTCTTCTAGGTTATCCAGCTTGTCAGCATATAATTTTTCATAGTATTCTCTAATAATTCTTTGTATTTCTGTGGGGTCCGTCGTGATTTTTCATTTCTCGTTTCTGATTCTGTTGTTGTGTTTAGATTCTCTTTTTATCTTAATAAGTCTGGCTAGGGGTTTATCTATTTTGTTTGATTTTTCAAAGAGCCAGCTCTTGGTTTCTTTGATTTTTCTATTGTTTTATTCTTCTCTATTTTATTTATTTCTTCTCTCATCTTTATTATATCCCTCCTTCTGCTTCCTTTGGGCTTCATTTGTTCTTCTTTTCCAGTTTCAATAATTGTGACTTTAGACTTTCATTTGGATTATTTTTCCTTCTTTAAGTAGGCCTGGATTGCTATATACTTTCCTCTTAGATCTCTGCCTTCACTGCATCCCATAGAAGTTGGGGGATTTTGCTGTTCTTGTCATTTGTTTCCATATATTGCTTGATCTCTGTTTTAATTTGGTCACTGATCCATTGATTATTTAGAAGCATGTTGTTAAGCCTCAATGTGTTTGTGAGTCTTTTTGTTTTCTTTGTACAATTTATTTCTGGTTTTATATCCTTGTGATCTGAGAAGTTGGTTGGTAGAATTTCAGTCTTTTTTAATTTACTGAGGCTCTTTTTGGTGGCCTAGAATGTGGTCTATTCTGGAAAATGTTCTATGTGCACTTGAGAAGAATGTGTATCCTGCTGCTTTTGGGTGAAGAGTTCCATAGATGTCTGTTGGTCCATCAGTTTTAGTGTGTTGTTCAGTGCCTCTGTGTCTTTACTTATTTTCTGTCTGGTTGATCTGTCCTTCAGAGTGAGTGGTGTGTTGAAGTCCCATAAAATGAATGCATTGCTTTCTATTTCCTCCTTTATTTCTGTTGGTATTTGTTTCACATATGTCGGTGCCCCTGTGTTGGGAGCATAGATATTTATAATGGTTATATCTTCTTGTTGGATTGACCCCTTTATCACTATGTAATGTCCTTCTTTGTCTCTTGTGTCTCTCTTTGTTTTTAAGTCTATTTTGTCTGATACTAGTATTGCAACTCCTGCTTTTTTCTCCCTATTAGTTGATGAAATATCTTTTTCCATCCTTTCACTTTTAGTCTGTATATATCTTTGAGTTTAAAGTGGGTCTCTTGTAGGCATCATATAAATGGGTCTTGCTTTTTTTATCCATTCAGTGACTCTATGTCTTTTGATTGGTGTATTCAGTCCATTTACATTTAGGGTGATTATCAATAGGTATGTACTTATTGCCATCACAGACTTTAGATTCGTGGTTCCCAAAGGTTCAAGGTTAACTTCCTTACTATCTAAGAGTCTAACTTAGCTCACTTAATATGCTATTACAAACATGATCTAAAGGTTCTTTACTTTTTCTCTTCCTTTTTCTTCCTTCTCCATTGTTTATATATTAGGTATCATATTCTGTATTGTTTGTCTATCCCTTGATTGACTCTGGGGATAGTTAATTTAATTTTGCATATTCTTAGTAATTAGCTGTTCTACTTTCTTTACTGTGGTTTTATTACCTCTGGTGACAGCTCTTAAACCTTAGGAACACTTCCATCTATAGCAGTTCCTCCAAAATAGACTGTAAGATGGTCTGTCAGAGGTAAATTCTCTCAGCTTTTGCTTATCTGGAAATTGTTTAATACCTCCTTCAAATTTAAATGATAATCTTGCCGATAATGTAATCTTGGTTCCAGGCCCTTCTGCTTCATGGCATTAAATACATCATGCCACTCCCTTCTGGCATGTGAGGTTTCTGCTGAGAAGTCTGATGTTAGCCTGATGGCTTTCCTTTGTATGTGATCTTATTTCTACCTCTGGCTGCTTTTAACAGTCTGTCCTTATCCTTGATCTTTCCCATTTTAATTACTTTGTGTCTTGGTGTTGTCTTTCTTGGGTCCCTTGTGTTGGGAGATCTGTGGATCTCCATGGCCTGAGAGACTATCTCCTTCCCCAGATTGGGGAAGTTTTCAGCAATGACCTCCTCAAAGACGCTTCTATCCCTTTCTCTCTCTCTTCTTCTTCTGGTACCCCTATAGTGCAAATATTGTTCCGTTTAGATTGGTCACACAGTTCTCTCAATATTCTTTCATTCATAGAGATCCTTTTTTCTCTCTGTTCCTCAGCTTCTTTCTATTCCTCTTCTCTAGTTTCTATTTCATTGTCTCCTCCACCATATCCTATTTTATTGTCTCCTACACCATATTCAACCTGCTTTTAATCCCCTCCATTGTGTTCTTCAATGACTGGATCTCCAACTGGAATTCATTCCTGAGTTCTTGGATGTCTTTCTGTACCTCCATTAGCATGTTAATGATTTTTATTTTGAACTCCCTTTCAGGCAGAGTCATGAAGTCCATGTCATTTAAATCTTTCTCGGGAGTTGTATTAATAATTTTGCTCTGGACTAGGTTCCTTTGGAATTTCATATTTGTATATGGTGCCCTCTAGTGTCCAGAAGCTCTACTCTGGAGCTGCTCAGCCTCTGAAGCAATGTCGGGGGTCACAGGGGAGTGGTATTGGTGCCTGGGGGTAGGAAAGTGTCCTACTTCCTGGCTACTATGCCTGTCTCCACTGCCTGAACCAGTGGGCCGAGCACACAAGTATAAGCTTTTGTCCCAGAGCAGCCAGATATGGATCCCCGCTTTCCAAAAGCAGCCGGAATCCCAGTCTTTCCAAGAACTCCACCTGTCCCTGCTTTCCAACCCCATAATCATGAAAGTATGCTGAAAGCACCATGAAATGTAGGTTTGTGCTCCCAGAGAAGATCTCCGGAGTTAGGTATTCAGCAGTCCCAACCTTCCACTCCCTCACTGCTCAGTTTCTCTTCCTCCCACCAGTGAGCTGGGGTGGGGGTAGGGGCTTGGGTCCCTCTGAGCCACCGCTTTGGTATGTTACCCTGTTCTGTGAGGTCTGCTCTCTTCTCTAGGTGTATGCAGTCTGACGCAGACCTCTTTCCTGTTGCTCTCTCTGGGTTAGTTGTATTAATTATATTTTCGTATTATATGCAGTTTTAGGAGGAAGCTTGTGTCTCATCTCTCACACCACCATTTTTTAATCCTGTCTCTTCTTATCCTCTTTATGTCTTTGCACAACTGTGATTTCATGATTCTAGCATCACTGGCATGAAAAGCCAATCATAGTATGTATTTTTTGAGGCCATGTATACTACAAAATCCAAAATTAAAAATACTTTTCTTTTGAGTGAATGTGGCCTAGTTAATAGTGTCAGCTAAAATCAACAAGAATGTTACATTTAAGAGTTTATTCATTTTCTTACCTGAGAGCAGACAGTAGTGTGCTCTGATAACCTGCTCTAAAGTCCCTTCACTTGGAGGCATCTTAAATACTTTCCTGACAGCTGGGGATATGTGCAACAAAGATGTTACATTTATCAGGGCATCAAGCAGTATGGTGTGGATGGATCTAGTTGCCATAAAGGATTGTGCTGTACACATTCCTATCTTATCTATGTATGTGGGAGGAGGCAAAGAGTACATACATGAATTATGTACATTGAGTTAAGCTTAAAAATTACAATTTGTAAAAGTGTCTCCTTCCTATTCCTCCACCTTAAAATTTTATATGTATGTGAAATACTGTTTTCCCTTTCAGACAGAACATTTACCCTGATGTCATAGCATTTGCAGTTGGATACACAGCTCTGAAAACCTTGGAACATTTTTAAAATGGTTGTGGTGCTCCAGTTATTGATGATTTTATATTAAAAATGAGTCCTGGTGGATAAAAGTCTTTGCAGAACATCTTAACAGTGTGTATACTTACTTTTATATCATTAGTTATAAAGTCTCCCTCAAATGTTATCAGCTATTTAGTCTCTTTGAAAAGTTTTAAAACTATCTGGGTTTACTGAATGGAGCAAAAATCAAGGTACAGTTTCACAGTTTTTACATTAATGTAGCCAGCATTTTTCATAAACACTTACTGAACCTACTACATCTTGAGAGATTTTAACACATTGGAAAATAATCAGATATTCTCTCTCCCCCCTCTGTCTCTCTGTGTTTAGTTACAGCATTTTCCCAGAACATATGTTAGAGAGCAACTTGCAGGTTACTAAAACCCTCATGTTCATTTTTCAATTGTGAAACTTTTTTTATATATACATATAACATTTGTATAATGCCTCCTGAACGATTTCTTCCTACTGAAACTGTTGCAAATTAACCTAAACACACCCAAATTACAGTTTCAGTGCTTTACAATTTAGACACTGTGCTCTATGCTGCAGTGAACAGTCGTTATGCTAGGGATTCCAGTGTTGAGTCTCCTTGAGAATGTGTCTACCTCCCCACAGAGTTTATGCACATTTCCTTAATAAATGCATTTCTTCAGGAAACAGCCTCTCTCTTTAGGCATACAACCATGTCTTTAAAACTCCAAGAAAATGAAAAGTGCTGGACAATGTAGAACTATTGTTAAAAGCAGACACCTACAAATGTTTGACACATGAGCTCAGCTGTAATTTTCCCTGTGGAAGTTTGTAGTACATCAGGTGGCCTGAATTGTGATAGTGTGAAGGTGACAAAGACGTTTTGCTATTCTGAGCAAATATTAATTTTGGATACATGCAAGTGTGAGCAGTAGCCATCCATGAAGACCATATTATTGTAGTTCCTTCTTTCATTCTGGGCATTGCTACAGTTTACATATATTGTAATAAAGGAAAGGGATATACTGAAAAAAGAACAAATTTTCAAACTTTAAAAGTAAATCTGTTAATACTATTTTGTCCCAGTATTCAAGGGCCTTCAACTATGAAAACTTACACAGTTAACTTTTCTAACTTCAGGAAAAATTCAAATAATATCAGGTATTTTGCTGTTGCCTTTCCCAGAGTTTGAACTCTTGCTTTTTTTGTGTGGGAAAGCTTCTGCAGTGGGAATTCTGCTTTTTATCACTTTGTATGAATTTGCTCTTGCATTTCAATTTCTTTTGTAACTCTTAATTGTGACTTTGTTTTCCATTTGCTTTAATCCCTATTTAACCCATGAAAAAGCCCTGGAGAAAACCTCTTGTAATGCATATCCTAAAACTTAACTTAGTAAAATAATTGTTTTAGGACTGGCTTTCAAGGTTGGTGAGGCAGTCTTTTCTTTTGGTTGCTTACGTGATTTGCAATGCTTTGGGTTTAATTAAGTGACATAATAAATTGACCACAGTGATCAGGAAGTGTTTTGATCCAGATTATTGGAACGGAAACTCTACTTTGCTTTCCCAGTATGTTAGAAGCCAAAATCTTTCACCATTAGATCTGACAATAAGAATTTACTGCACATCCTCTGATAGAGCTTGTAAGCAGCAACAGACCAGAGTGTATAGAACCAGAGGTTATAACGTCCTGATTCATTATGCTGTAGTCATGAATCTGTCCTATTAGAGACAAGCTTCCATCCATCCATTTAGCTGTCATTCAGACCATGAATGTAATGCTGTTTCTGTGAGGGCCAAGTCCACTGCTCATGCCAGATGTTGTTAGGAATTCAATCCATCCAATGTATGAACACTGACTCCTTCAAACAACAAGATGTTGAGTGAATTACATATTGAGTGGTGAGTTTTCTTGGCATTTAATTATCCAGATCAAAGAAACATACTTTCCTAATTGTTCCTGAGGTCACTGCTTCACACACAAATAAAAGGGATTTTGTAAAGAAATGGTATGATATTGGCAGCTGTAAAAACACTTCAAGTTATTGTAATGTCGCTTCTGGTGTTTTTTTTTTTCTTAATTCCTGTATGCTAGTAAAAAATAATCTTCGTTTAGATGTGATATCACTGTTAGATAATATTTTAGGGAAAAAAATCAATTATAACATAAGTATTTTCACTTTTGTGTATTGTAATCCTTGTCCTCATATTTATATTACAACATGGTTGCAACTAAAGATAATAGGAAACATAGCTTTTTCTTTTTAAATGAAATTAATCACAGCTAGAACTTGTTTCTACTGTCTCCTCTTCCATTGTATCACGTGCTAAGAATCAGTTTTCCTTCTCAAAATTATGTGTAATCCATGAAGAAATGACTGTGGAGCTATTACTATTGCTTTTGTTTACCTCTTTCTCACTTTCAAAAAGGAGCTAGATGGTTAGAAGGAACTACATGCTTTTATAATTTCGTCTTTTCTGTCTGATCTTCTAAAAAAGTCCAGCTTCCTTCTCTAAGGATGTGAGTTCCTCCAGGTTTTCTTTTCAGCCCTGTAGCCAACTCCACAGTCTACCCACCTGATGTGCCAGCTTCTCAGTGTCTGGCACGGAACACTCTCCTCTCCCTGCAGCCTGCCTTGGCCAGTACAGACTCATATGTGTTGGAAGCCTCTTTCAATGCCTCTCGCCACCGACACCCTGACGTCTTACATCTTGATTCTTCCTTAAGACTTTTCCCTTCTTTTGATATTGATGTATAATTGACATATAACTTGTTATTAATTTTAGGTGTAGAAAATAATGATTGGATATATGTACATATTGGAAAATGATCACCACTATAAGTTAACATCCATCATCTCATATGGCTATAATTTTTTTCTTATTATGAGAACTTTTAAGTGCTACTCTCAGCAACTTTCAAATATACAATACATATTATTAACTATAGTCACCATGCTGTACATTACATCCTCAAGGCTTCTTTATCTTAAAACTGAAAGTTTGTGCCTTTTGACCCCCTTCACCCTCTATCCCCTTCCTCTGGCAACCAACAATTTGTTCTTTGTATCTTTGAATTCATTTTTTTAAGTTCCACATACAAGTAAAATCATAGAGCATTTTGATCTTTCTTTGTCTGACTTACTCCACTGAACATAATATCCTCAAAGTCTTTCTTTGTCTGACTTACTCCACTGAACATAATCTCCTCAAAGTCTATCTATGTTATGCAAGTGGCAGAATTCTCTATATGTGAGTGTATGTGTGTATGTATATATCACATTTTCTTTATACATTCATGTGCCAATGG
Organism: Manis javanica; assembly: GCF_040802235.1. Lineage (NCBI taxonomy): Eukaryota > Metazoa > Chordata > Mammalia > Pholidota > Manidae > Manis > Manis javanica. The sequence goes on along the minus strand of NC_133157.1, from coordinate 96,633,382 downwards.
ACACTTAGGTTGCTTCCGTATCTTGACTATTGTGAATGGTGCTGCAATGAATATGAAGTTGTATATATCTTTTCAAGATAGTGATATTGTTTCCTTCAGACAAATGCCAGGAAATTTTTTGAGAAATCTCCATACTTTTTTCTGCAATGATACATAGTCCAATTATTATTAAGGTTGTTAATTTATAGTTTTCCAGAGTCACCCAGATAACAATTAACAAACACTCCAGCTCATTTAAAATAACACTATTTAATATAATATGGTTTTATGTAAGGCAGTTCAAAATGGGTCAGCAAACTTATCTTTTATCAATCTAAAATTCCATTAAAATTATATATTACTAAATTAAAATACCTGTGCAATTTGAAAAGATGGCTTAAAGGTCTTGAAAATTAAGATTAATTTTGCATTGTAATTCTGTCATTTCAGTAACATTTCTATTTTCAGACATCTTTCTAACCTCTGAGACCATTTTTGATAAATTTCCTACTCAACTCCATACAGTTGATACAAGGCTACCAGAAGGAAAACAGAAACAAACAAACAAAAAACCATTTTAACCCAGTCTGGAAGTATATTTGTGTATTTTCCTATCTAATTAATTGACAAATTCTTAGAAGTACCTTAGTGTAATACCTAGAAGTCCCATGACCATTGGAGGTAAACTACTGGACATATTCTTCACTCAAGGCAAACAATAGGAAAGAACAACAGTGTGCTCCCAACTTCATAATATTCAGCAACATCGCACATTCTAATCAGATATGAAGGAGGATTTTACAAAACCTGGTAACTCCTGCATGAGCTTAGATGACCTTATCATTTATGTAACAGTAAAAGCTTTTGTGATTCAATCAGATTTCAAAATGTTACTAGTGAAACCCTTCATGAACTCAATCTGGCATGAAACCTAATACTTCTCTAGAACCTACATTACTTCTGGTTTGGCTTCCAAATGAAAAGGTGCTCAACATCATTTAGCAAATTGAATTTAAAACAACATTGAGAAAATACTACATACCTACTAAAATGACAAAGAATCAAACACAAAACAAAAATAAAAAACCCGACAATGCCATTTCTGGCAAGGATGTTTAGAAATAGGTAGTCTTGTTCATTGCTGATGGGATCACATTCCTAGGGATTTACCAACTGATTGGAAAGCTGATGTTCACACAATAGACTTGCACGACTTGCACATATTTATAGTAGCTTTGCTCATGATCACCAGACACTTAAAGCAACCAAGATGTTCTTCAAAAGATAAATGGACAAAGAAACTGTAGTGTATCCATACAATGGATAGAATGCAGGATGTGAGAAAATAGTTTACATTTATTACAAATATTAGAAACAATTTCACTGAAAACAGTATGGGAGTATGGTGCTGACCCACATAACTTTGGAAATGAACGCATTTTGTAAAACTAAGGACAGAAGGCATTGTACAGAAACACTGTCATCTAGTTAATAAAGTTTGTCCCCACAGGGCATGGGTTAACAGTTCTGCAGGTATTCTGGAATTTAACAGTTAAGCAAATGGAAGATTGATGGTGAAAATCATGTTTCTCACTCTTGTAATAGGATATTGTACATAAAGAATGGGAAGGGGCCAGAATGATTTATGAATAATGATTAGAGTAGAGACATAAGTATGAACTCATATTTAGCTTAATGTAGATACAGACTGGTTACATGTAGATATATGTTGTGATATGTGTATAATGCACATTGGTATAATCATTTCTAATTCCTTGCTATGTCAGCTGGGAAGGCCTAAAATCAATGACATCTCAGTAGCAATGAGTATACCTAGCACCCAAATCCTAGCTTCTAATGTCATTTTCCAAAAGAGAATCCAGGTTTTTTGAAGAAATTATTTATTTGGGGACTGGGACTGCTATGCACAAGTTAAGCCTGGAGCAACCTGTAATGCCAAAAAGGGAAAAGTGCTCAAAAGAAGGGGGAAAAAACCCACAGTTCCCTACATATGTCAAACAGACACAGGATCTAATTGAAATATCTCCCAATGGCCAAAGCTGGAACAACTGAGTAAGAAAATAAATAAAGTAGCATTGAATCATAACCCAGAATATAAAATAAATATTATAAATCTTTACTGATATAAATAAATGATTGAATAATTTTAAAATGAAAGAGAATAGAAAACCTCTAGTGCAAAAGAATTCCAAATAATTTATGTAGATACTCTGCCTGAAGGAGATGGAGCAAGACTTCCCATTCCTTTCCTGTGGGTTGTACATAAAGGCTCTCCTCCAACGAGGACAGCATGGAAAGGGAGGGGAGGAGACTAGCTTTACAGTGGAGAAGCTGGCAACACTTCCTAGGCCAGCTGGTTAATGTTAACTTTAAATTAAACTTAAATGAACCAGTCTAATATATGATGTTAATAATAGAGGAAACTGGGTATGGGAAATAAAGGGAACTATCCTTATTAAATCTTGGCAATAATTCTGTAAACCATTCTTAAATAAAACTACTCTAAAGTTTTAAAATCTACTAAAAAATCATCCCTACTTAATGTAACTATTTATTTTTGAACTGCTGCTACATAAAAATTTTGTGAAAATCCAGAATTGCATATTTTATAAAACTATTGAACCATAATCAAATGGAAAGAATAAACTTTATTTTAAATTTTGAAATTGACATATTCTGTTCAAGTTGTTGACAGGTATTCCATACTTAAATATCTCAAAGTATTTGGGAGATGTTTAAAATGAGAACATATTCTAAATTTATTGAAGACTATGTGGATGGTATTCCCATTTAACTCTCTGGACTGTAAGTAGAAATAAAAGGCAATTCAAATGTAATCATTCTCCACAAGTGGCTTTTATGAAATAAATAACAGATGACAACAAGGCTTTATATATTTGAAGCATAAACCCAGTGACTGCACACTTTGATCAGAATTAATATCACTTTAGGTAAACAACATTTATATTCATTCATTAATCAGAATTTATGTTGTTACTTTGGAAAAACTAACTTGAGTTTCTGAGCTGGATGAAAGCTGTGGGATATTTATGACCTTCTGATGACCGCAGTGTTCAGGAAAATCTGTTGTGGTAGAGCCCTTTGTAGACACCTCTTAATAAGCAAATATCCAAGGTAACTGATAGATAAACAATCTCCCCTGCTCTTAGAATAAACATTTATATTGTAATTAATAATGAAATAGAATTGTTATTGGAGTGAATATATCTAATTTATGTGCATTTAAAAATGTGATTCTGGGGTTGGTCAGGAGATTTGGAAAGGCTGATATTTTATGATTTAATAAGTGTATTGGTTCCTTTGTTTTTGTCATGTCTTTAGAGATGTCAATTCCCAGCAGTTAATGGTCATACTGGGTTGATAGTCCTATGTATTAATAATTGGGCTTTAATCATTTTATAGATTTTAGTGGCAGTTACATCTAGCCTCAACCTTTGACTTACTATAGAATGATGGGTATGTTTAGGTATAACCCTGCAGGGGTTTACCTCCTCAGATAACAATTTCATGTCTGGGACATGTTCTCTAAGACTCATTGTATCCTGGACCCTTTCATCCACCCCAAGCCCCATCTCAGATTCTGGGTGCTCCAGTGAGCTACAGGGACCATTTTTACATTGGTCATGCTACAGGAAAGTTGCTATTTTGTCTTATTTGTGTCATCATTCTTGCTTTCTCTTCTTCAATGAGGCTGTGTTAGGAGAAAAAGGAAAGAAAGAGGAGTATTTGAACACAAATGATATGTACATTAATTTTGTAATGTTGGTGTTATTATTAACTTCTGTGTTGCAGGTGAGAAAACTTTGATTTGGAAAGGTTAAATAACTCACCCAAGGCGACAAACTTTTGTGCACTTTTCCCATATCATGATAAATATGGACTGATTTTATGACATAATTCCTGCTTGATGATGCCATTAATATTATAATCTGTAATTTTTCAACGAATATTTTTTGAGTGCCTCCAACATACCAGGTATCATTTCAGGCAGTGGGCATATAAGAACAAAACAAACAGAAAACTCTGCCCTCCTCAACTTTACAATCTACTAATCCAAAACCCAAACCAAAGCAAAATGAAATACAAAAGGAACTCCAACTCCTCTTTTGTATTTTCTATATTTAGAAAAATGCAAGTAAGGAAATGAGTCCAGGATGGCTCTGTTTTCTGGCTTGAGCATTTTAATAGATATTGATATGACTTTCACAAAGAAGAAAGCAAAGGGTTAATTTTTTGGGTTTTGTTTGTTTTTGCAATTTCTCAATTTGACTTCAACTAAATATTAAAGTAAGTTTAAGTCCGGGGAAAGAAAATCCCAAGGCAAAATACCCCTAAAAATCAAAATCAGTCAAAGGGAGAAATAAAGTTTAAAACCCGTTTATTGCTCACAAACTGCAGTCTAGCCCATCACTCTCTCCTGCTCAAACAGCCACAACCCCAGCCCTCCCCCTCACCTCTCAGGTACAGATAAGCCCTCTCTTGCCCAGGTAATCACTCATTGATATGGAGATGAACTTCACCCCTGAGGAAAGAGGCAAATGCATTAAAGCCATACTTCTTTCCACTTCTGAATTCCTGTTGATATGCAGACATACTAAAGCCAGGTGAGATATTCTGGAAATGTTTCAATTTTACCCACAATCCACCCCTTCCAGAAATCTTGCCTTACAATTTACTCAATCCCCCTCTTCCGACCAATCTAGTAACATGCAATAGCAATAGCAATAAAATCTTGATAATCCTCAAGCCAGAGCATTCAGTCTATGCAGATTAAACAAATGTACTTTACAGCACAATCTTTCACTAAGCACAAAAATACGTTTCTACATTTGTTTACTTATTCCTAACAATCATGCTAGATTGCTCACAAAACTTTTACCAAACATTAGACGAAGTCAAGCGTCTCTTTAAACATTATTTTCTTAACAACAGCAACACAATCATAATTCTCAAGCCAGAGGATTCAGCTAGGTTCAAAGTCCCATGCAGATTAAGTCCAAAGCTTGTCCATTCCAGCCATCATGTGGCAGCTGCAGCCAGGGAGCACATCCAGGACACAAAGACCATAGAAGTAAATAACCATGATCATCGGGGGCCAATTTGCTGTTATTACAGGAATACACAGAAGGCCAGCTTCCAGGCCGTTTCCCCAAGGTGCCAGAAGAGCCAGCCATTGCTGATCCATGTGTTGAAATGTCCACGGCCACGTCCATTTTACTCCTAATTGCTGCACCCATCCTTGCAACACATGTCCAATAAAGTGGTACCTTGATCACTCTCAGTAACCGGCAACCAACCATAGGCTGCAGAGAGATGCTCTAGGCTCCTCTTGGTGGTTTGTTGATCTGCACAACATGCAGGGCACTCCTTCCGGGCTCGGCTGACTTCGTCAAAGGTGAAAGACAAGCCCCACTGACAGGCCTACATTGTCTTTTGCCGCATGTGCAACAAACACTGATGTAGCCATTGAGCCACATCAGAGGCAGGCTTTCCTTCTAGCCAGTGCATCTGGGCCAATGCGTCTGCTTCACCATTCCCTGGGGATGCCAAAGGCAAGTGGCCAGTCACATGATATATGGTAGGTGTCTGTGCCACACCACTCCATGGCCTTTGGGTCCAGTCTCACACCCATCCCATGATGGGATAGGAGGTTATTATCTTGGTTGGAGCTGTTCCAGCGATGGGCTCTGTAGCCAGCAAGGCATGGTACACAGCAATCAGTTGCTTCTCTATCAAGGTGATCCAGACCTCTGCTCCTTTACATGGTTGTGACCAGGCTCTGGCCAGCAGCAAGAGCAGCAGCAGTGGCAGAAACAGCAGCCTTAGGCTTGGGCCATGGGCCAGGGTCGGTGTGGCCAGTGGCGGTGGTGGCGCCTCCACAACCACATGAGTGTAGACACATGTCCCTCGGCGCAAGTGCTGCTTCTCCCCATCATTTCTAGGGGCAACCCTCTCAAAGGTCGCACCATTATAACAGATTTAGGGTTCAGAGGAATCCTGTTGACTACTACCAATTGTAAGTCCAGGGAAAGGAAATCCCAGGGCAAAATACCTCTAAAAACCAAAATCAGTCAAAGGGAGAAATAAAGTTTAAAACCCATTTATTGCTTACAAAACTGCAGTCCAGCCCATCTCTCTCTCCTGCTCCAGCAGCCACAACACTGACCCTTCCCCCTCACCTCTCAGGTACAGATAAGTCCTCTGCTGCCCAGGTAATTACCTATTGATATGGAGATGAACTTCTCCACCCCTGAGGAAAGATGCAAATGCACTAAAGCCATACTTCTTTCCACCTCTGAACACCTATTGGTATGCAGGTATACTAAAACTAGGCAAGATATTCTGGAAATATTTCAATTTTACTGACAGTAAGATTTGGTGAAATTCTCTGTATATCCACTGTTGGATCTTCATTGAGGTAAATCAAATTAGCACATGATCCTGACTTTTCTCTTCAGCTCTAGTCTACTTATACAGAAATCTATGTTTCATTTAAACACTGAGTTTTTAAATGCTGTTATTTCCTACAGTGATTCTGTTCATTTTGTAACTTAAAAAGAATACACACAAAATGAGTTTATTTCCAACTCCGATCTTCTAAATTCTCTATGTAGTTGATCTCATTCTGACCCTAAACTGATGTTTGCAGCTGCATCTCCACAAATATTTCAATTCTCAAACCAAATAAAACTTCCTAGAGTTATTGGCTGGATAACCTGCCAGGAAGCAAAAGAAAAGAGAAGTAGAGGAGAGGAAACCAGTTCTATGAGATTATTGATTCCAGATGTTCCAATTACTCCTTTTGGGGACTTTATTGACTTAAGTTATACAAATCAATCCTCCTCTATAAATCCTTCCTCAGTTAAGTTGGCAAAGATTGTATTTTGTTTCTCCCTAAACACCTTTATCCTTTAGTAGAGTTCACACCTAATAGAGGAGGAAGCAAAAATGTCATGGTCACATAAATTGTTATGGAGTTTTAAAAAGACATAGTTAACTGATTTAGTCCTTATACCCTGAGAATTGAGGTATGTCAATACAGCACAACATTCAAAGATATATCTTGTTTTTCCTTTTCTCATAGGGCAGTAAGTCATTCTGCAAATTAAACTTGACTGAAATGATGACTCCTAATTGTGTCTGCTATCCTAAAATTTTTACCCTTTATCTCAAAAGTAGCCCCTTTAATGATCTCCTTGACTGAATTTTATTAGATACTTTGGGAAAAGTAAGTCTATACATAGAAAAATGGACCCACACATTTAAAATAATCATCAGCACATTTATTTTGAATCAGGTAGTCCTGCTGCATCAATCCTGCATGTCACTCATAAGTAATTGAGTCATGTAATGGGTCAATAATGTTGTCTTCATCTATACTTATGATGTTTTCATATGAAAAATCTTGATGAAAATGACCTTATTTTCAAATCTTTCAATAATATTATGTCATTTCCGTAAATTTCTGAAATAATTAAAAAATATATATTTCTTATTGTAGTTAGCACAGAAGTGTAACAGATGATTATGTAGTGCATTATCACCATACAAGGAACATATGTATTATATGATGGAGCTTAAAATACATGCTTATCTCCAGGGGAATGAGAAACCTAATGCATAGGTTCACAATGATCTAGAAAACTGACCAAAAACTATTTTTGAGAAATTGTTAAGTTCTTAGGTCAGGGAAGACGTATTTTAACCTATTACTCTAAGGTTAAGAGAGGGAAAGACAGGTACTTACCTATTAGCTTCATTGGAGGTAATATGTAAATACAGAAGCATAAATGCTCTGCTCTCTGAAGAGTACCATCAGCCTTGTGAAATTTAGGTGTCCCCAGTGAAGATTCACAGGCCTGTAACAAGGGACAACCAGTGGGAATTCAGAGAACTGGAATAGTTTGGAATCCATCTACTCCAGATTGAAATATCAGGGTATCTGATTTGAGAGGCAGTATCCTCATTTGTCTCAGGAATTCAAAGCCTTAATTCTCATTTTTTGAGTTCTGATTAGGGCAATGAAGAGCAGCATTTTTCCTTCTTCAACCGGACACTGAGTGGACAGTGGAAACAGTAAGCCTCCGAGGGCTCAGGACCACAGAAGCCAGTCCAGTTGGGAAAATAGTCAGTCTTTTAGGCTATTCCAGCAGATAATCAAATGGAAAGACAGAAGGTGGTAGGGCTGCAGTGTTGTTTTGAATGCACGCCAACAAGAATATTCATTGAGACATGACTAAGGGCTGTGAAACAGTGGTAATTAGTATTTTAGAGGGCCTTTTTAGGGGCTCTATTGAGTGCTGCCTAATTGACCAATGAAACAGAATGGAGAGCCCAGAAACAGACCCATATCAACATAGCCAACTGACTTTCATGAAGTAGTAATGTGCCTTATTTTCAAATCTTTTCATAATGTAATACCATTACTATAAGAAGCAAAGGCAGTACAATGGAGCAGATACTCTTTTCAACAAATTGTGTTCAAACAAGTGGGCATGCTCATAAAGAAAAAAGCTTATGTGTATATATATATATATATATTAAACCCTTATACCCTCACAAAAAATTAACTCAAAATGGATAATCAACCTGAATATAAAAGTAAAACAATAAAACTCCTTAAAGAAAACAAGAAAAAACCCAAAAAAACAATCCAATTAAAAAATTGGCAAAAGACCTGAAGAAAGGCATCACCAAAGATTTGTGGATGGCAAACTTGTGTATGAAAAGATGCTCCACATCATACATTATTAGGGAATTTCAAATTAAAGCAGTAATGAGATGTTAAGTATATATATATATATAAATTAATAAGTATATTAACTTATTAGAATTGCCAAAATTTGGAAAACTGACACCACCACATACAGGCAAGGATTTGGAACCACAGTAACTCTCATTCATCGCTGGTGAGAATGTAAAATGGTACATTTGCCTTGAAAGACATTTGAAAGACAGTTTAGTAGTTTTTATAAAATTAAACACACTCTTAACATAAGATCCAGCAATCATGCTCCTTGGTATTTACCCAATTGAATTAAAAACTTAAGTCTACAAAAACATCTGCACACAAACGTTTATAGGAGCTTTGTTCATAATTGCCATAAACTGGAAGCAACTAAGATGTCCTTCAGTAAGTGAATGGATAAACTTGTACATCCAGACAGTGGAATATTTATTCAGCACTAAAAATAAATGAGCTATTCAGCCATGAAAAGACATGGAGGAACCTTAAATGCATATTACTAAGTGAAATAAGCCAATCTGAAAAGAAACATGCTATATAATTGCATGACATTCTGAAAAAGCAAACTCAATGGACAGTAAAAGGATTGGTGGTTGCCAGAGGTTAAGAGATAGGGATGACAAAGAGATGAAGTACAGAGGACTTTTAGGGCAGTGAAACTTTTTGGATGATACAATTACAGTGGATACATGTCATTTTACATTTCTCAAAACCCATAGAGAAAATCCAAATGTAAACTCTGGAGCTTGGGTGGTAATAATGCATCACCTCAGGTTATCCTGTGTTATGAATGTGCCATGCTGGTGCAGTATTTGATGGTGGAGGAGGCGATGTGTATGCAGGGACAGTGGTTATATGGGGAATTGCTGTATCTTCTTCTCAATTTTACTATGAACCTAAAACTGCTCTAACACATAAAGACTCTTAGAAGAAAACTTATAGGAAAAGGTCACTCACTCTTTGAGTTTTGTTCTAACACAGGATGCCTAAACTGAAATACTGAAAAATAAGTTTAGGAAGTTATACTGAATATAAGTTGTTGTAGTCTTTGGAAGGCAGAAGAAGATTTTGATTTTGATTCTGTAAACAATGAGATACCACTGAATGAACTATTTGGCTTCTCTAAGATTAATAAAGTAATCAAAGTGACCAGGTAGAAGTCTTTGAGTCCCAGATTCATATTTCAATTCATTTACAAAGGGATTTGCTTTTAATAATATATTTTCAGAATGACTTTCATAATGATTTTCCCTTGTTTCATTGACAATAATTATTAATCACACATTAGTTGATAAAAACTTATTGAATAATACTTAGATTTCTCCATATTATCCAAAATAACCATAGTTCTGTATTAGATGAATCAGTGTGCTGTCTCCATGTATGTTCAGATTTTTCTGTTATTGTTTGTAGCTCCCTGAGGAAAGGGGTTCACCAACAAGGGCAAGGCTTCTATGAATCAAATGAAACTGAAGGAGTACAAGGGGAAGGGCAGGTTGGGTTAAAGATTTTATTGCTCACAGCTCATCCTCTCACTCAGCTTACCCTGGCACACTCTCTTCCTCCCTGGCCCTCAATCAGCAAGCCCCCTCTATCCATCCCTCCAGCTACAGCACATATTTGATCCCCCTGCCTGCCCATTTGGCCAGGAACTTCATGGGAGGGTCCCTGGTGACTGGCGGACACCAGACCAATTAGGTACCAGGAACAGATGTATGGAGAGAATGGATGTTTCCTCTCCACCCCTTACCCCAGCTGCCATCCTGCCATGGCATATTGATATGTAAATGGGCCCTTATGCACACCCCACTATGGAAGCCAGGCAGAAATTCTGGGTGAAAATTCCATTTACCCAACACCATCATAGTCATAAATACATGCAATCTGAGAATAATTGTCATGATTTTTTTGAGAGTTGTTAGGTATACATGGGACTTCACAGATCAGAGCTAAAGAAGTGTCCTTAGAAATCATACTACTTATTCACACAGCAACTGAGAACCTTATAGATACTTCAGAAAATTGAGCTGTTTTAAACATACAGTACATACAGTAGGCATTCAATAAATAGCTGTTGATTGTTTAATTAGATAACCCAACCAATCTCCATTTACAGACATGAGGTGCTATTTCACCACCTATTAGTGGAAGGGAGATATATATAGAATTAATCTTGGATTTTAATTTACTTTGTGATTGGTAGATTATTTCATTTTTAGAGGATTACAGTTTCTTTTCTTTTTTCATCTAAATATACATTCAATTTAGCCCTGTAACTAGGTATTAAATTATAAGTGATGTAATTTCCATTTCATCAACCCAGTTGACATTAATTATCTATCTTAGAAACATGGGCTTTGTGTAGTTCTCCTAAACAAAAAGCAAAGCTGCTTGGTGTGCCTAGGTATGATGTCATAATTACTAAGTCACTTGTCACTTCATCAAGGCCCTAGTCAAATGTCACTAAGCTTTTCCAGAGCTTGAGAACAGTGAATAAATATGCCTGTGGTAGAAATATTCAGTCCTGGTGCCCTAGTACAGTGTGCACTGGCAAGGAGCAACTGGGGCAGAGGAAAAGGAAGGAGATGCTGTGTACAGAGAGGGCTGTCAGAGCCTTGTGCATACTAGAAACTCAGAACACTTTGTATATTTGTTTCCATTTTCCTTTTTTCAAATCAAAATCAAGAAGATAAAGATCTTTTTAAAATTGTATGTTTGCTGCAGATTGGACCAATTTCATTATTTCATATTTTAAAGTGTTTTAATTAGGCCAAGATGATGCCTACATGATGTCAAAACATGGAACAGGATGTGTAAAAGAAGTTATTCATGCATTGAGTGTATATCATACAGATAAGAGTTTTTATTTTTATGCCCACACATTATCATGTGCATATAAAAAGTTGTCATCTAACATTGCCATTTATGAAGGGTTTATAATAGCAGGAAACAATCCATGGTGAGTAACATGAGATCAAAGCAATTAACTTCCTAAATATTTAGAACCTAAGGGCCACCTAGCCATAACTGCCACCCAGTGCATGCCAGTGGGGATTTGGCTGCCTGCTTGGCTGTGGTGAAGACCTCCTTCATTCCATATGTGTTAGGTCCATCCTCTTTTAATAAGAGCTTAAAGGAAGATAAAAACCTTCACAGGTAGAGGAGACTAATTTTGGAGTCAAGGATATTGAGGTGTCTTATGTCTCTGAAAGTTTTAATCAAATTCTCAAAGTTTAATTATAGGAGACCATAGGATGTCAGGCATCCAAGACTGAGTGTTTTTATTTATCCATACTAATCTCCAGTTTCCTCATGGAGACTCTATATAAAAGCAAAATATTCCTTTCTCCCTTGAATTTATTTCCACCTAATCACCTAATCAAACACATCAACTAAAGATCTAAAATATTTATCATGTGAGTGTTATGCTCAATAGTCTAGAGCAACATAGCTCCATTAATTTAGCGTTCTAAACATAAATTTTACTGTCTGAATTGACTTAGTTGAGTAATGGAATTGTCTGATTTTATTGGAAACTTGGCTTGTCTCTCATCATTCATATGTGACTGAATGTTCCAGCAATTCTTATTTGTACATTTCAGACTTAACAAATCTTACATGCGTGAGGAAAATTCTCATGTTCATCTGTGAGTTCGTATACTAGGAGCTTGGAGGGATGTGGGCAGGTTGAGAGGGAAATACCAATTCCTATTTTTCTCTTTGGGAATATAAATATTCATCATATAGCACTGGAGGCTCCATTATTAATGTCACACATGAGACCACTGCCTCCTTCAAAATAATTGAGCTACTGTAAAAGCATTACATTGTGAGAGGAGGGGAAAGTGCTTAAGAACCATAAAGTTTTTTGCTGTGACAAATGTTTGAGATGGTAAACAATTGTCATTCAGAGAGCTAAGAATATAATGAAGACATTCAGGGGACAACTGACTCAAACAAAAACAGAACAAGTATGATCAGCCAGCAACAGCTCACTGGGTTGTGGATGAACTTCTTTTGCTAAAAAAATCTGATGAAAATGTGAGGAACCACTCTGCATGTTTTCACTGATCTGGAAACATCACCAGGTGGACTCAGTTATAGCTTGTGTGGTAGATTGTTTTTGAAATCCTACTGTGCTATACACAAATTATACCTGAGGCCATGGAACAGAAAGTTTCTCAGACCAAAGTAAGATGCTCAAGTCATATGTTTTGTTAAATCACAGAGCAAATTCAATGGGAAAGAGAAGGAGTAGGCTCATACACTTAGGAAAGGCAGCACTGTCTTGCCAATGGGTTTCAGACCTGGGCAAGTTCACTATGGATTCAATGAGACCAAAGACATGACAATGGAATGTTCTTGGGGTAAAAGGGTTTATGCCCAACTTCATTCCCATGGTGGCAGGTCAGTCTCTAGAATCCCATCCACTTAAAGTGAGTCTGCATGCAGCAAGCCATTATTGTCTCTGGGCCTCTCTGCCCCCACAGCCATCTCAGTCTCTGTCTTCAGTGCTGCCACCACTCCAACCTCTACTCTGCTCTCCTGCAGCCTTGAAGCAATGCTACCATGTTGCCCAGAGTACTGGGCAGAGCTCTTTATATATAGTCAATATTGCCCACATGTGTGTAGTGAGCTAGCCAACCAGGGCTATGTGAGAATCCTGGCCACAGGAAACTTCACTTTATCCACAACCACAATTCTTGGATCTGGTGTTTTGCAACTGTAACTTTGGGGAGAGGAAATCCTGAGTCAAAATACCTAGCTGAAACCAAGATCACTCAAAGGGACAAATAAAGTTTAAAACCCATTTATTGCTCACAAACTGCAGTCCAGAGCTGTTTCTCCCCTGCTCTGTCAGAAGCAAGTGAGACCTCCGCCAACCTCTCAGGTGCAGATAAGCCCTTAGTTGACCAAGTAATATTACCCATTGATATGGAGATGAACTACTTCTCTCCACCTGTTAGGAATGCCTGCTCATATGGAGTTGCACTAAATCCAGGTGAGAGATTCCGGATTACAATTTTACCCAGAGGCCACCCCTTCAGAAATATTGCCTTACAATCTACTTGTTCTCCCTCTTCTACAATAGTACCTGGGCAAGAAAACTGGGGCATTGTGACCAGACTAATGACATACAATAGCAACAGCAATAAAATCATGATAATCATCAAGCCAGAGGATTCAGCTAGGTTCAAAGTCCTATGCAGATTAAGTCCATAGCTCGGCCATTCTACAGGCAGGCAGTAGCTGAACAGGTAGGGAGTTCAGAGCAATCATCACATGGCAGTTGCAGCCGGGGGGCACATCTAGGCCACAATGACTGTAGAAGAAAATAACCTTAAGGGTGATAAGTTACATGTTTCAACAACACCAGCATAGGAAAATCTTGTCCATCAGGCATCATGCATGCAAGGGAGTGGTCTTGTGAGAGAACAGTGGCAGGAATGGGATCTCATCCTGGTCTAGAATACCAGACTTTCACCACCCTCCCTGTGGGAGTTACAGATGGGTTGATATATAGGGCTACAGGAGGTACATGCACTGGCCATAAAGATAAAACAAAACTTCCCCGTAAGATGCTTTTACTTCCTAGATGTTTTGGGTACACCACCGTGATCTTTGGGGGTCATTCTGCTGTTACTCCAGAAATGCACATGAAGCCATCTTCCAGGTCTTTTCCCCAAGGTGCCAGAAAGGCCAGACATCACTGGTTCATGTGTCAAAATGTCCAGGGCCAGGGCCATTCAACAGTGTCTCCAGGGTTTAATACAGTTGGGTCTGGAATCAGGATGTTGCTTTGCTGGCCATATCCTGGCTTGGTTTGCAAATACAGTTGTAAAGGAGAGGTAGCAAGGCATGTGAGCATATCCACAGGGCTCAAAGTTCCTTTACGTGGCTTCTCATGAAAATGCCACAGCACTGTCCATGAGGGAATTGACCAGCCCCATAGACTACTGGTGTCCAATCTCAGGCCAGATTTCAACAAACCATTGTACTTCTCTATCATGCCTGCTCCAGTAGGTTTATATGGTACATGAAACTTCTACTTTATTCCTAATTGCTGCACCCATCCTTGTAACACATGTCCAGTAAAGTGGGTGCTTTGATCACTCTCAATCACCTACAGCTGGCCATAGGCTGCAAAGAGATGTTGTAAGCCCCTCTTGGTGGTTTGCTGATCTGCACAATGTGCGGGAAAAGCAACCAATAGTCCAGTAGCCATGTTCACACAGTCATGGCATACCGATATTCTTCTGATATGGGTGGAGGCCCAATATAATCTATCTGTCACCTGACAAGGGGTATCTGCCTCTTTACTATTGTCCCATGTTGCTGTGGGACTCAGTGTAAGTCCCTCTTAGAGAACACAAGGCACTCCTTCCAGGCTTGGCTGACTTCTTCAAAGGTCAATGGCAAGCCCCACAGATGGGCTACAGCCCACATTGTCTTTTGCTCTGCGTGCAACAAACACTGATGTAACCATTGGGCAACATCAGAGGTAGACTTTCCTTCTAGCCAGTGCACCTGGGCCAATGTGTCTGCTTCATCATTCCCTGGGGACGCCAAAGGCAAATGTCTAGTCACACAATACACAAGAACAGTCTTAGTCTGACCAGAGGCCCATAGATCTTGCTACAACTCTTGCCCCCAAAGGGGCTGGTGACCAACTATCCACTTGGCATGGTACCGTGTCGGTAGCCACAGAGTGAAGCTGCGATAGATGGCCCAGCTGTCAGTGCAGACAACTATGGGGGAAGGCTGCTGGGTGATCATGAGCCATACTGCCTGCAATTCAGCCGATTGGCTGCTCTTCCCCTCTCCATGGTCAATCCATATTGACTCAGTCTTCAGATGGAAAACCACAGCCCTCCACTTTGGGGACTGCTCATGACTGGATCCATCTGTATACCAATCATCTTCAGGTATAGGGGCTTTTCTCTCCTGATAAGGACTCTCAGCTACCAATGGCTCAAAGCAAGTTCT
Organism: Manis javanica; assembly: GCF_040802235.1. Lineage (NCBI taxonomy): Eukaryota > Metazoa > Chordata > Mammalia > Pholidota > Manidae > Manis > Manis javanica. Next base: position 96,617,628 of record NC_133157.1, on the reverse strand, counting down.
TCCTGCTTTCCACTCGTATAGGTCACTGGCCCCAGTAAACTTTGGAGTTCTCCACTTAAGGGGCTAGTAGAGAGTAAATATGTGCCCCATTTGGCCAGTGTAGGTGTCTGTGCTATGCCTCTCTGTGGCCTTTGGGTCCAGTCTCACACCCATCCCCATGATGGGATAGGTGGTTATTACCTTGGTCAGAGCTGTTCCAGCAATGGACTACGTAGCCAGCAAGGCATGATACACGACAGCCAGTTGTTTCTCTATCAAGGTGTACCTGACCTTTGCTCCTTTCCATAGTTGTTACAATAATCCAATAGGTAGGTATGTCCATTGAAGCTGCTGCCAAAGGCTCCATGCATAACCATCTTCAGTACATGAACATCTAGCTCACAGGACCTTGATGAATCATTATACTCAAGGCCCGAACAGCCTTGACTGCCCACTTGGCAGCAGTAAGAGCAGCTGCACATGTCTCATCCCAGTCTCACCTGATGTCCTTTAGTACCAACCAGTGTAAAGGCTTCAGAATTTGTGCCAAGTGTGGGATAAACACTCTCCACTAGCTCAAAAGACCCAAAATCTCTTGTAATACTGCCACAGTAATAGGGGTGGGGAAAGCCTGGACCCTGTCTATGACTGTTTCTAGGATAATGTTAGTTTTACTTGACCAGACAAACCCCAAGAATTTTACAGACAAATCAGGTCCCTGAACCTTGGTGCTGTTCATAGCCCATCCTTTTTCCTGTAGATGTTGCAACAGTCTAGGAACTCCCCCCTTCAAAATCTGAAAGAGAATCAGATGTGAGCATAATATCATCAGTGTAGTGAAACAACTACACCATTTGCGATTTCTTCCATGTGGCCAAACCCTGGGCTGCAAGTCCATGACAAATGGTGGGACTGTGGAAGGACAGTGAATGTCCACTGCCAGCCTTCCATGTGAAGGCAAACTGTTCCTGGCTTTCCTGTGCTATGTCAGTAGAGAAGAAAGCATTAGCAAGGTGTACTGCATAATGATACATTCCCAACTCATGGTTGAGGGTGTCCAGAATGACTGTTATAGAGGAAACAGCAGCATACAAAGGTGGTGTGACTTTATTCAATTCCCTGTAGTCAACAGTCATACGCCAGAAGCCGTCTAGCTTTCTCACTGGCCACACTGGGGAATTAAAATGACTATGAGTGGGCTTTATGATACCCACCTTCTCCAACTTCTGTAGAATTTCTCCAATTACCCCCAAGCAATTTACTGCTTAGTATTTGTCACCTACCGAGGTACAGGCTGAGTACAGGTGGTTGCTTAGCATGTCCCCTCAGAACTGCCTTTACCATACATACCCTTAGTCTGAACTCACCTGCAGTGGTCTATAACCACAGGCCCTACAGGATATCTACTCCCAAAATATATTCATCAAGGAGAATGGTACACATTATACACTTTTTGGGACAAGCACCCTATCCCCAATGGGATTTGGGTTTTCTTCACTCTAATTGCCTTACCCCCATAGTAATCTATCACATAGGGGTCCCAGGAAAATGCTCATGGTTGCCATAAATCAGAGAACACTCAGCTCCTGTGTCCACCAGCGCCAGAATATGTACATTCACAGGAGACCAATGAATTGCTAAATCTGCATGTGGCCTCTGGTCCCCACTATGTCCCCAAAGGTGGAGACCTTGACCCCCTCCCCCAGTCAAACCGCAATGGCCATTCATCCTTCTGTGGGGGGTGAGAACTCAGGTGAATCCTGAATACTGGCCTCCAGGAAGTTTTGCAGGGACACAGGCCGGGCATGAGGCCTTGTCTCCCATTTCCATGTCCTGGACCTCAGTGACTGGAACTGCTTCTCTGGCTTTAATTGGTGCCACAGTTCTAACAAGATTCTATTTGGGCTGTGCATCAAGTTTTTCTTTCACTACCCTGGCCTTTATCAAATCAACCCACATCTGGATCCTTAAGACCTTCACGGGGCCCTTTGCACCTCTCCTTTCAGTTGTAGTCCATATTTCCTTCCATGCCGCTATTGTTTCAACCTTCCCCAGATCTGCTGAAGTACAAGTAGCCTCACTTATGGGTTGCCCTAGGTGGTGGGGGGGGGCAAGAGTATTCACTAGGGACCCAAAGACAGATGTGGGAGCTGTATGCAGCACCAGATTTCTCATTCCTACAGTGAACACCTCTTCATTGGAGCCTGGAGGTCCACATTATAGATTATATTTTTCATACCCAATTCCCACAGTACCTGTTGGAGCTCTGCATATGTTTTCCAACTAGTGGGTAAATATGGTAAATCACTGATTAGGCCACACTATCCTGATGGCAGCTGTCATCAATTCCAGAAGTGTCTGATTCCTTGAGGCGTGATGGGCATTTTTGCAACCACTGCAAGAGGGAAGGGTGAGTTGTCAGGGAAGCCATTCTACTCATCTCAGTACCCGACATAATAATGGTTTCCACCCCCATATCCCAAAGAAATAAAAGCCATATAGGCAGAGATTCCGATGGCTTCTGCCTATACCAGACGCTCATGTCCACCAGCTCATCCTGGATATAGGGACAGAGCATGGAGTGCCCCACAACTGGGGAGAAGGTGGCTTCTTCCCCTGAGGAGCCTGCAGTTGTTTTGTTTTTATTTTCTTAATTACAGCTGGGCGGGCCTTCAATACAGGAGAGGCTGGTACCTAGGGTGTTGTCCTCAGCAGCACATCAGCCCATGGCCCCACCTTCTCCTTTTCTCCTCTCAGCTCCTCCACCATCTTCAGGGCTGAAGGCACCATTCTTTCCTCACCATCACCCACAGCCTCCTGCAGTGGTGGCTTTTCCTGCTGCCTTCCCCCTAGCTGCTGCTAAGGAATCTTTCAGGAGCATAACCTGGAAGAAAGGTACACATTATACTCCTTTGTGCTTTCAATAACTGTCTCCCTTAATGTCATCCCACAGGTTATAGCCCAGCTCTTCCAAGTGATGCTGAAGTGTGTCTCTCTCCCACCTAAGTTCCTCTCTCTCCTTGCTAACCCTCTCGACAATCCTCTCTTTCTCCTCAATAACCCTCTCTCTCTCTCTCCTGAATAACATTTTCCACTATCTTGATGAAAAGAGACCCTACAATGCCAGCTGCTGTATGGCCACTCATAGCTTCTAAGCAGTCTTCTATCCCACAGAGGGCTAATTCTGCAGCTTCGGGTTTCTCCACCCTTCCCCCAGTTCTGGGGAAGGCCTCACCCATCTAGGAGGTGCTTTACCCTAGACCAATTCCCCACTAGGGCTCCCAAGTTGCAAGCTCCACAGATAGGGGGCTCACAAGTGAAGCTTTACACTCTACCACTGCAGCCACTGGGACCTCCCCACTATCCACAACGGGGGTTCGGGTATCTCCCCACCATCTCTGGGGGCAGCCTGCCCAAGGGTCTCATGCATTTAGACAGATTTTGGGTTCAGAGGTCCTGCCAACTACTGCCAGAAGTAACTCTGGGGAGAGGAAATCCTGAGGGAAAAATACATCTAAAACCAAAATCAGTCAAAGGGAGAAATAAAGTTTAAAAAAACGTTTATTGCTTACAAACTGTGGTCTAGGGCCATTTCTCTCTCCTGCTCTGGCAGAGGCAAGTGAGACCTCCCCCCAACCTCTCAGTTTCAGACAAGCCCTTAGTTGCCCAGGTAATTACCCATAGATATGGAGATGAACTACTCCTCTCCACCCCTTAAGAACGCCTGTTCATATGGAGATGCCCTAAAGCCAGGTGAGAGATTCTGGAATATTACAATTTTACCCACAGCAAGGTTCATGCATCCTTGCATCTGTCTGCTACATCAGCCTTCCCTGGTGGTGGTGTGTTTTCAAGAACTAGACTGCAGGGTAAACAAGGGGTGCAGTAATCCTGACACCAGCACTCACTTCCTCTGGCAGAGAGGCAGTCCAGCTTGCTGAGCAGCTCTGGAGTTGATCTGTGCCTCTCAGGTGGGAGCTATACTGAGGAGCACTGAGTGTCCTGTGACTGCTCCTATACTCCCTTTTCCCTCCCTGCTCAGCACACTTAGCTGATTTACTTCATCTGTGGCTAACAATCTTCAGGAACTATCCTACTAAGTTCTATCTATTCCCCTAGTTTATTTCTCCTGTTACAGAATAATTTAACCATCTTAAATCATACTGCAGTAACACCCTTTCAGTCTGGAATTCACAGTATCCATGGTGTCAATGGATAAATCATAAACCAAAAATGTGGGTATTTCCTGTTATAGTTCAAAACTTAATGTAAGAGTTTGTGAAGTTCTCATAGCATTCTTGGACCTCCCAGGTAGATTCTCTCCCACAACCATTCCACATCAGACGAGTCATGTAGCCAGAGGCTGGATGCATGATGAAGAGTTCATTAGATATCATAATATTTATCTCTCTCCTCCTCCTTTTCTTTCTTTTCCTCCTCCTCTCCCTCCCCTTCCTCTTTCTTCCTTTCCACAGTGCAGACCAAAGCATATTAGGAGGAATATATGCTTCTCTACATTTTAGGATACATTTGCTGATTCTCAGTTATATGTGCTGGGAAAGGAGTGTGAAAGTAATACTGTACAGACTTTGTAATTTATATTTAAACAATGCTCATCTTTCTCATTTGAATTTTTTTGGTTTGTCTTATATTTAAAAGAACCAAAGAATTAAAGTGACATTATTACTTAGAACCTTTTGTATTCCTTCTTTTGTTTTAAATATTTAAATGTTAAACATTTAAATTTAAATAGGTATCTGTCTTATCTGAGGGTTTCAGCTGCTGGCAAGTTCACTCCGGATTTGGTGAACCAAATAACGACAACAGAATGTTGAGGGTAGGACAGGGCTCATACCCAGCTTTATTCTCACTGTGGTAGGTCAAGCACTAGAAACTCCTCTATCTCTGCCTCTGGCTCAGCCTCCGTCCCAGGCTCTGTCTCTCTTCCAGGCTCTGCCCTCACCTCCAGCCTCTGCTCTCCTCTCTCCTTAGGTTGAGTGTGAGGTTGATGCTTTCTTCTCTAGGGTCCTCTCTTAGCACTGGGGAGCTCTTTTTGTATCAATACTGGCAGTAATAGCTTATTGCAAATGCATACACAAGTATGCACTTGTGTAGTATGCTAAGTATTATATCATTTTATTACACAATGGGTAGATTAGATTAGGATCAGGTGAGGATCCTGGCCATGGAACTTTCATTTTCTCTACAATATCTAAAAAGCATTAAATTGAAATATTTAATTGAAATATTTTGATTATATTTTGACTAGGTATTTGTAAGGAACAAGATCACCAAATATGTAGGAATCTACAAAGAACTTGCACATCTACAGTATAAATGCATAACTGCAATAACTTCAGCTGACCTAGGGAGTATTGCTTTTTAATATTGGTAAGAGAACTAAGATTTCCTTCTCATTATAGACACTCCTTCCTAGACACAAATATTTGATAGAAGGAAATCTGAAATCTCATCTCCACCAATCATTGACTTAATCCTAGACCCTAGTATATACCTTCCAGTAAATGAATTAATTTCTTAGCTATGAGTGAGTTGTGGACTTTATTTTTTAACTAAGTGTTACACATGCTTGAAAGGCATTTTTCCAAATTAATTAGCTTGCTTTCATTTTTCTTTTATTGGCCAAGATAATCTTTGTTTTAAAGTAAAGGATCATACTTACTCCCAAAGAAACATTATGCTTCTAAAATCCATTTTAGCTGAGAGTGTAAACACACTTAAAACTGCTGTGATAGTGATAAACAACAGCATTGTCCTGCTCACTTATTATTAGCCAACTAAAACATTGACTTCACATACCCTAATTAGCAGCTACACAAAAGATTTTAATTCCTGCTTTAGGAGCAGAAGAATGTTCAATTAAGTTACATAAAGCCATTTGTAATTAATTATATTCAGTGTGCTCTATGGTATTCATTTATTTGTCAAAAGGTAAATAAAGCTAATTGGCTGGTTTATCACCAACTTGAATCTGAAAACATAAATATCTTCCTAAGTGAGGAGGTAGTTGGTGTTCATTCTAATTACATTAATGAATTCATGTGTTAAAAGGTACTTTGGTAGCTTCCATATCTTGGCTAATGTAAATAATGTGGCAATAAACATAGGGGTATATATATCTTTTTGAATCAGAGATTTTATTTTCTTTGGGAAAATTCCTAAAAGTGGAATTACTAGATCAAATGGCATTCCTATTTTTAGTTTTTTGAGGAACCTCCATACTGCTTTCCACAGTGGCTGCACAAATTGACATTCCCACCAACAGTGTAGGAGGGTTACTATTTCTCCACATCCTTGCCAGCATTTGTGGTTTCTTGTCTTTTGGATGTTGGCCATCCTAACTGGTGTGAGGTGATATCTCATTGTGGTTTTGATTTGCATTTCCCTGACGATTACTGATGTGGAGCATCTTTTCATATGCCTGTCAGCCATCTGTATGCCTTCTTTGGAAAAATGTTCAGGTCTCCACCCATTCTTTAATTGGGTTATTTGTTTTATCTGTTTTGTGTTATATGAGTTCTTTATACATGTTAACCCCTTATGGAATACATAATTTATGAATATGTTCTCCCATACTGTCGGATGCCTTTTTGTTCTGATGATGGTGTCCTCTGATGTACAGAAGCTTTTTAGTTTGATGTAGTCTCACTTGTTCATTTTTGCTTTGTTTTTCTTGCCCAGGGACACATCTCAAGAAAAAAACTATTGATGCTTATGTTCAAGAGCTTTTGGCCTATGTATTCTTCTAAGAGTTTTATGGATTCATGTCTTATATTTAGGTCTTTTAATCCATTTCAAGTTTACTTTTGTGTATGGTGTTAGACAGTAATCCACTTTCATTCTCTTGCATGTAGCTGTCCAGTTTTCCCAACACCATTTATTGAAGAAACTGTTTTCTTCCCGATTGTATATTATTGACTCCTTTCTCATGTATTAATTGACCATATGTATGTTAGTTGATTTCTGGGTTCTCTATTTTGTTCCATTGATCTATGTGTCTGTGCTTGTGTCAGTGCCATACTTTTTTGATTACTGTAGCTTTATAGTATCCAAGCTTATAGTTCTTCCATGTTCCTGTTAATGATCTTAGAACCCTAAACAGACTCCACATGGAAAAGCCTTGACTAGCTGGTAGAACTAGGCATTCCAGCTCAGGGCAAGTAGATCAACCATTCCCCAGCTGACCTACCAACTGACTGCAGACACATGAGCAAGCCCAGCCAACATCAGCTGAGCCTGGCCCAGTTCAGCAAGAATGTCAGGTTAATTAAGGCCACATAAGCAATAATCAGTCATTGTTGTTTTAAGTCACTTAGTTTTGGTGTGCTTTCTTACTTAGCAAAAGCTACCTGATAAATTACCTTTCCCAAACATAAAGCAACGCTTTAATCTTTCTTCCCTTTGGTGTCTAAAAACCAGTTACCAAATCCCCTTTATTATTTGAATTAAAATATCATTCAAATAGGATCCCTCTGTGCACTTCCCTGAGAGTCTGCTAATCTTGGCTTTCATCATCTCTTGCCTGGTGATAACAGCTTCTTACTGGTTTTCCTCCTTCCTTTTTTCCCCTCTTTTAATCTAGTCTCCTAAGTATTGTTTCAGTCTGTGGACCTAATTACGTGACTCCTTTACTTAAAAGTCTTCATTGATTCTCTTTCTACACATAGTAGGCAAGTACAAGTTCCTTAAAATGTGATATGAAGGCCTTCTTGTTTTCATTTCTATTTATCTTATTAGAAATTATATTTCTAATTATTTGTTATTATAAGACTTACTACTGTCATCCACATTCCACAAAGCAAAGCCACCCTACCTTCTTAATCACAATTCTAAGCCCTGCTCATGTTGTCTTTTTGCCTGAATCCCCATTTCTGCCTTGTCTACTTGTCAACCTTTTACTTATCCTTCAACATTTGTCTCATATATCATCTGCCCTGAAATTTCCTGGTTTCTTTCAAATGGAATGAATTATACCCTCTGTGTAGTTACATGACATCTTTCTAACCAAGAACTTCTAATTTTCTTTCATTCACTTGTTTCTGTGCTTTTGTGACACAAAAAGTGAGTTTTAAAGTTCATATTTAAAAATGCATAAACTGCACTTCAATCATCTTTTAATTCTGAGTCCTGCATATACAAGCCCAGTGTCCTGCATATAACAGGCACTTGATAATTTTTTAAATGTACATATAATGAGCAATATTAAACCAATTCATCTGAAAATGTAAAAAAAACTCAGTTTACCAAGTTAATTTTATAGAACTTTGCATTTGTTTGCACTTAATTGTGTTAAGTAAGTCTTAATGTAAGTGTAAATGCACATTATGAGGGTGACAAATTTATTTGGGGTGAATCTAACTTAATTCCAAGGCATTTCACTGTTTCAGAAAATTTTGGGCAAGAAAGTACTACTAATATTGTACTATATTAATCACAGTAGATCATGTATGAATGCCAGGCCACAGTATTAATTACAGAGTTTAATAACTAACCAATCAAGATTTATGGTGTAAGTAAAATAATAAACTATAAGATCTTGATTCATAGATGAATATCAGAGATCTTACTGTATCTGGCAAAGTCTAGTTTTAGCTGATTTTTTGCTGAATTCAGATAAATCTTCATTGTAGTATTACTGTCATTCATTCAACAAATATATATTATGAATCTATTGTGTACCAAGTACTGTTAATCCTAATCCTTCCAATCAATTAACCTTCAGAAGAAGTAATCTTACCCAAATTAATGTTTGAAATAAACCAGGCATATGTCTTTGTTCCTCTCATGTCTTTTTCCTTTGTTTCTTCTTCCTTTCTTCTGTCATTTCCCTCCTTTTAATATTCTTTTCTAAGACTATTCAAGCTTCCAGTTAATTTTCAGAAACTGTGGATATTTTCAGGTGGTTCTTCATTCCCAAACTTTCCTTCATGCATACTACTTATTTTCTATCCAGTATTTTAATGCATATAATTTTTAAGAAGGTTAATTGCTTCGAAGTCTGACTTCAGTAGCTATAATTCATAACCATTGATCTTTGTTAATATGACATATCAGTCATCATTTCTAAATCCCATGATTGGAGATTAAATTGAGCTTTCAAAATATCATTATCCTTTAGGATTCCCACTGAGAAAATGAGTGTGTTCTAAAGCAGGAACTAAAATCTTTATATACTATTTATAAAAGATTGAAATTATCATCTTGAACCATCAGCGACTATAGATGTTTGATTTTTATAAGTTACTCCAAGCAAATGGGTCTCATATTGATGAGGAAAAATTGGCCACAGTTCTAAAAGGAAATCACATTTATGTTTTTTAAAATTTACTTTAGAAAAAGATGGCAATATGTTTTTAAAATAATTAGAATTCAAGACTGAATTATTGAGGAAAATAATGTGACTCAGTTAAGAGCTACTGAATATAAAGCTATATTCAAACTAAAACTAATGTCATGTGCAGTTCTGTCAGGTTGACACTAGATGAAAACACTGCAAAGATAATGATTTGCACCTTTATAAAGGTTCTTATTAACGTATAAACATATTGAATTTGTCAAAAGTTCTATGCAGTGAATCATGTGGGTTCCTCCACTCTGCCTCCAGTTTAAGCAAAGTAAAACCAAAATGCTTGGTCATTTTTAGATCAGTAAAACAGGCACATTAATTAACCAGGATTGATGGTTTTATTTTTTCCTAGCGACTTGTTGTGAGTTCTACCTCTAGTTTTGTTTTTTCTTTTAATCTTTGATAAAATTACCCAATACATTTATGGAATTGAAATCAAGACTCAGTAAATTATTCTTTTGTGTAATCTGGGTATGGAGTTTCAAAAGCACATTTTTATGTCAAGGTTGATATTTTAAAATATTATTTTATAAAGTATCATAGAATAATGTTACAAATTATGCTTTTTATCTTCCATATTTAATGTGAAGATAATTTTAAGGAGAAGAGCAATCCAACTCAATTGAGTTATTCTCAAATTACTATCATTATGCAGCTTGAGTCGTAGTTAAGCTTGAGTCTGTTTCTGCAATTGTTATAACCTCTATCTCCAAACACCAACAGATTCAGAGATTAGAGGAAGAATCCACTTTGAATCCGGATCTGGCCAGACTTTTTTGCAGTATCCTCCTACATTCCTACCATTTGAAGGCATTAAAAACAAATCATCACTTTGCTTATTTTCTTTGGAGTCTATTTCCTGAAAGCAGTGTTAGGGCTCAACTGTGATCCTAAATTCCCATAAGGGTCTGCTAAAAAGAACAAATTTATCAGTGTTTGCCTTCAGGGACAAAGTACTAAAACAACAGATGGAATCAATATTAAACTTTACAAAGGAACTGGATAGGAAAATCAACAGTTCTTTGCAATGATTGATAATGACTGTGTAAATTTCTTTTTATGCTCCCAGCATTTTCTTCTTTTGAAAGAATCTAAGATGCCATACGTGGATGTTGTGAAGTAGCTCCAGATAGGTATTAATTGAGTTCCATTCCAGGCTGTGATCAATTGTAAATTAGCATCTCCTACAACAGTCACAAAAGAAAGGTAAAGAACAGAAGTAATAACAGACTTTCCCAACACACACACACACTTCTCCTTCCCTCAATTTCCCAATATTGCTATAGACAACATTTTGGTTAAATCTTTGGTCAGTCACATTATTATGACTAAAAATATTATTCACAGCTAAAACCATATAAGATTCTATGATTACATTTTCTTCCTTGTTTATCTATGCATTTTCCAGTTACTAAATTCTTCATGTATTTACTGAATTATCTTTAAACCTAAGACTATTTTATATTTATATGTATGTCGTATGCGTGTATTTTTGCAAAAGAAAATGCTTTCCATGTTCTTTTTCCGTTCTCCAGCCCCAATGTGTTTCAGTTCTTTTCCAAACCTAATACATCATAGGCATCCTAAATGTCCCTTCACCATTGTCCAGTTATTTCCTTTGCTTGTTTAATGCTGTATACAGTGGATATGTGGACTACCTGAATTCTTATATCGCAGGTTACTCATTCTGATAAAGTGTATCTTCCAGGAGTAGAATTTTAGAGGCTTCACAAGCTTCTACCAATTAATTAGTATCATATTTAATTTGTACTATGGCTTTATAGAATTCTGGGGTAGAAATATCTCACAGAATTAAAACTGTGACAGAGATTGTCTAACTCTGGTAGAGACAAGCAGATGTTCACAAATTGTTCCTCCCTTCCTCCTGGGCAAAATTTACACCCCATTTTCCAGCCTCCTTTGAAGTTAGATGAATATAACATTGTGTAAATTTTAGTATTATTAGGTACAATCAGCATACAAGATAATTGTATGTAAAAATAAATGCACTGGATTTTCCAAAGAATTCTTTGGATCAAAGATAAATGCACTGGCTTTTCCAAAGAATTCATACCAAAATGCGATTACTCATTTAATTTAATTTTTAATATTATTTGTGTTGTGAAATGCAATATACATACAGAGATACATAAATATATATATGTAGAGTTTAAAAATAACTATAAAGCTGCTACCCTTATAATTCCCACTTTGGTCAACCTAAGGAACAGTGATATCTCAGAAGTGCCCATCATCTTTGACATCTTCCTTATCTAACCATCCAGAGGTAAGCACTCCCTAGACTTTTACATAAATTCTTTCTTTTTTTTCCCTTAGTTTAACTACCTACTGATCGTATTCCTACATAATACAGGGGAATTTTTTGCCCATTTTGAACTCTTAATGATGAAATCCTTCTTACATATCTTACTCCTGTTCATCAACATGATGCTTATAATATTTGGAGATGTATCTATATTGTATATAGAAGTAGTTTCTTCATCTTCATTGCTGTGTTTTCAAACATGGAGATCTAAGAAACATTTGGTTATTTATTTGTTGCATAATTATCTTTTGGTTGAGAACACTCTCAGTACAGGAATTTGAAATTTATTGAGACTTGCTCTATAGCTCAGTACATGGTTCATTTTCGCACACCTTCTGTTTGCTCTTAAAAAGAATATGTATTCTTCATTTGTTGGCTGCAATATTCTATATAGTTCACAAAGACAAGTTTATTAACCATGTTGATTAAATCTATAAGCTCCTGTTTTCTTACTGTTCTATGAATTCCTGAAAAAAGTGGTTAAATCTCCCACTATGGTTGTGGATTTACATAGGTTGCCTTAAAGTTTGTCAAATTGTACTTTTTATCTATTTTAAGTATCTGTCATCAGATGCGTACAAATTTAAATCTGTTCTTTCTTTGTGATTTAAAACTTTATCATTACTATTTGATTATCACAACTATCATATGATAAAACCATCATTAAGAATTATTTATTTTAATTGAAATACAGCTAATATGCAATATTATATTAGTGACAGGAATACAATTTAGTGATTTGGCAACTTTATACATTAAGAATGTTCACCACAATGAAGTATAGTTGCCATTTGTCATGATACAAAGAAATTACAATATTACTGACTATATTTCCTATGGTGTACTTTCATCCCTGTGACATTTATTTTATAACTGAAAGTTTGTACCCTTTTATCGCTTTTTCCCCCAAAAAAGAAAAATATTTATCTTAATTAGTAATAATGTTTTCAGTTTTAAAATTAATTTTTGAAATTAAAATAAGAATGTCATACCTTTCCATTATTTTACTTCTACCTCTTTTGTATCTTCATGTTTTGTACATTCCTGAAGACTACACATTTGATTTAAGAAATGACTATCTTTTAACTAGAATATTTAGTTATTTTAATTATGGATTAAGCAAACAATTTTATTTTGTCTTTGCCATTTAATTCATTTATTCTATATTTCATTTCATCATCTTTTGGATGACATATATTTACTTATGCTTTTGGGTTTTTAAATGTATTTTATATTTTCAATTTCCCTACTACAGGTTTTTAAACTTAAAGCTATGTTTCTAAAAAGATTAGTAATTATTCTAGAAATTAAAACCTGCATTATTAAGTAATCAGTCAATTTTTTCTCCATCTTTACTGAGATACAATTGACATTTAACATTGTGTAAGTTTAAAGTGTAAAATATTTATATATGTATATACTCTGAAAAATTTTTACCATAATACAGTAGTTAACACACCCTTCACCTCAAATACCATTTTCATGGAGTTGTTATGGTTAGAAAATTAAAGCTGTACTTTCATAGCAAATTTCCAGTACACAATACAGTATTGTTAACTAATTGCCATGCAGTATCCTACATCCCAGGACTTTTCACTGAAAGTTTTATATCCTTTGAACAACATCTTCCCATTTACCCTATTCCTTAGACCCTGAGAACCACCATTCTGTTTCTGTGAGTTCAATGTTTATGGAATCCCCATTATATTAGGTCATACAGGATTTGTCTTTCTCTGTCTAATTTATTTTACTTAGATTACTGCCCTCAAGGACCATCATGTTATTGCAATGGCAGGATTTCCTTTTATTTTTATAGCTAAATAATATTCCATTGTGCATATATATCACATTTTCTTTATCAGTGGAAACTTCGGTTGTTTCCATGACTTGGCTGTTGTGAATAATGAACATGAGAGTGAGAATATCTCTTTGAGATAAGTGATTTCATTTCCTTTGGATATTTACCCAGAAGTGGAATTACTTACTGGGTCATACGGTATTTTTATTTTGAATATTTTGAGGAACTGCCATGCTGTTTTCCATAATGGCTGCACCAACTTACATTCCCACCAACAATGTAGAAGGGTTCCTTTTCCCCACATCCTTGCTTGCATTTGTTTCTTGACTTCTGATACTAGCCATTCCAACAGGTGTGAGGTGGTATCTCATTGTCTTTTTGATTTGCATTTCCTGATGATTAGTGCTTTTGAGCACCATTTTGATATACCTTTTGACCATTTGTATGCCTTCATTGGAGAAAATGTTTGGTTCTTCTGCCCATTTTTAATTAGATGTTATTTTTTCATTTTTGGTATTGAGTTGTATGAGTTCTTTTATACTTTGGATGTTGACCCCTAAACAGATAATAATTCTGAAAATATTTTATCCCATCATACTGTTTGCCTTTTCATTTTGTTGTTTCTTTGCTATGGGGAAATTTTTTACTTTGATGTATTTTGAGGATTGGTGTTAATTTATCTTTAAGTGCTTGGTAGAATTAACCTGTGAAGCTATCTGGTTCTGGAAGTTTCCTTGTTGGGAGGCTTTTAATTACAGTTTCAATTTCTACACACATTATTAATCTATTTAGATTTTCTCTTTTTTCATGATTCATGCATGGTAGGTGGGAGCATGCTAGCATCAAGGCCAGGGCCAACTGGCAGCTGCAGGGTCTCTGGCTGTGGGCATGCACTCATGTGGCTGTACAGTTTCCTCTGCACACTCTGAAGTGAGGGCTGGTATTGCAAGTGGGGAGGTAACTTGCAGGTACCCAACTGGAATAGCTGCAAGTTAAGCCCAGTGGTGACGGCCAGTGACAAGAGATATCAGGGCCTGCAAGCATCTGTGAGAGCCTAGGCTATTAATGTGCACTTCTCTGGCTGCAGGATCTCATTATGCCCATTCACATGACAGTAGAGGCCATTCAAGGGAATCAAGCCTGTGGGATGGCATGTAATTATACAGTGGGATGAACTAGCCCCAAGCATGAGTTCAGTAATGTGTGTCTGGCAGGGTTAGCAGTAATGTGTGTCTGGCAGGTTAGCACTGCTGCACTAGTGAAGCAGTAGAGCCCTGGGCTGCCAGGTGGCCCAGGGGAGCCAGAGATGTGGGAGTACTCATGTAGCTGGAGTCTGCAAAGGCAAATATCTGTGTTTAAAGATATGAATAAATATCTGCAGAGGGCCCACAGTGTGGCTGTGCCAGCTATGTGTTTTGTAATAGAAGCTGCTGGGCTCCTCTGTAGAGTAGATCACTGGGAAACCTGGTCACCCCTGCTCAAGGCTGATACTGGGAGCCCAGACTCTTCTTCCATGCTCCTAGCCCTCTCCATACATATTGGCATAGCTGGTCTCTGGATGGGATGAAACATAGGCAGTTCCTTGTTGCCATGACCCAAAAGGCTAGGGAAGCTGGTCACTCACGGTACTCTCCCTTTCCTCGGGAGGGGAAGTATTTCTGGATGGGGAGTTCCCTTTTTAGCTTTGAGCAGTGTGGGACTGGGAGATGGATGATGCAAGGAAAGAGGGAAGATGCTGGGTTATCAGAAGAGGTAGGACGATACAGAGATGAGATTCGTGGTTGGTTTGCCATTACTGAAGGAGCATAATATGGCTGGTCTAGGAAAGTCCCCAAAATGCTACACTGGAACAAACTTTGCTGCCTGGTTGATGGAGCATTACTGAACTGTTGCTAAGAGGACACCAAGGAAGTCTTTTTCCTTCTCTTGCTTTCCACTTCCTTTCTAGTACCCTAACTGAAAGCCAGCTGAGAGAAGAGATATGTAATTTGCACAGTGCCTACCCTAGTGTCACAAGCACAAAATACAAAAATGTATTTGGACCTGAAATACAGCAGGTATCTAAGTGGCAGACACTTATCTCACCTATATTAATACACAGTGGATTTTGAGGTCATTCACTATTATTCTTAAATATTTATTATGTTTTTCTTTGACTAAGTGAATTAATTATGTGTAATTTTTACTTTACAACTGTACTTGTGATGGATCTTTTTGATATTTAATATAGTTTTTGTTGAATATTTTAGGGAACATATTCTGAAGGACATATTTATTTACATGTTATTAAACTTTTATATTCTAATATGTGATCACCTTCTAAATATGCTTTGAGACGTTTAGAAAAGTAATTTCTAGTTTATTATATACAGATTTGTATGTCCACTGGTTAACTCTTATTTATTTAGATATTTCCCAAGTAATTTTTAAAAATCTCTATGAGCTATCTCTTTAGATTCCTAGAGTTAAATTTTTTTCTAGTATTACTACGGATTTGTCTCTCTCACTTTTTAAATCTGTCAATTTCTGATTTGTCCAATCTGCTTATGTCCAATTGCATCTTCTGTTATATCCCTTTTGCTAAGAATTCTTTATAATTTCAATTATGGTACTTGTATATCTGACAAATCTATTTATTTTAATCAAATATGAATTTCTTTATGATAGTGCACATTTTCCCATCCTCAGTTACTATACAGACAGCATGATTTCCAGCTGCTTCTTCAGATGACTGCATATTGTTTCTTAGCTTATAAGAAAGGGTAACACTTTAAGGTCTGTGCTATACTGGTGGAGAGCTGACTTCTAGTTCTGTTTACGTATGCCCACATCTCTGTTCCTATGAGTATTAGAAGACACGGTTCAAGCTTCTAGGCCTTCTAATCTAAAATCTTTGTATGCTTGAAGGATTCAATTTCTCTACCCACTCTTTTATCTCTCTCATTCTGATCGCTGGTTATTTCCTTTCATTTTAAACTTGTCTAATTAATTGGGAAAACATGATATTATTTTCAATTGTATATATATATATATGTATATCATATGTATATATTATATATATATAAGATATATAAAATCAGTATGTTTTCAGAAGGTAATTACTAATCAAATATCCTGAATATGATTCTTACTATGCATAATTTTAGAGAATTTTATACATTTTATCCTTTTCCAATAAAAACTTCTTTTTAGAATACAGGTCAGTCTTCTCATGTAGTAAGAGTGCAATCTGGTGGAGCAAATTGTGCCCATGTAGGACTATTGGGACTATTTCAAAAGGAAGAAGCCCTGGTCTGAATTTGGGTAGCGTTGGACTTTTCAGAAGGGACCACACTTCTTGATAGAATTCATAATTGCCAAATTCACTTGCAGTAATGGGGATGTATGTGAATTAATATGTTAGTTAAATACATAAACAAGCACATTTATGAAACATGAACTTGTAATTGTCATTGTTCAGAAGATAACAGTAAGGTCAACAAGTTCTTCCATTTGGTTAAATCACACTATGTTCTGTGGAAAAAGAATTTAATTCACTATTGCAGAAGATAAAGATAGTTGTTAAATTTGAGAGAAAAAAGATTTGTAGAATTTTATTCCAATCTGGCTATCACCTCTACCTTTCAAAAACTTTTTGTCAAGGTTAGCAGTGACATCTCCACTGCTAAATCCATAGCCACTTTTCAGTTTTTTCTCCTTGGACTTACTAATAGCATTCAACACAGTTATCAACTTCTTCCTCTTGCTCTTGTTTGTTCATTTGGCTTTCATGGAAACATCCATGGTTCTCTTCCAAACACATAAATGCCCTTCCACAGACTCATCTTTTGGGTTATCCTTTACTTTCTGACCTTTTATCAAGAAGTGTCTCAGGAATTTAGTCTTTGATTTTCTTTCCTAGCAACACTAACTCCCTTGGTAATTTATAGTCTTATTGCTTTAAATGCTATCTATATGTCCATATATCCCAAATGTTTATCTCCAGACCATATATCTTTATGAAACCCATACTTGAATTGTGTCATTGCTTAGATACTCAAACTTAACATGTCCAAAACTGGTTTTGTAATAGATCCATTTTAAACTCCTTTACCTACAGATTTCTCCATCTCAGGTGAATAGGTGGAATTCATCCTTCTCAGTTTGGTTTCTTCTCTCCACAGAACCAGCCAATACAACTGCAGGAGTCCAGCTCCAGCCTAGGGGTGGGATGCCCAAAGGTGCAGGACAGAGTCAGCGTACGGAGAAACAGAACACGGAGTCAGTTGTAGGAGTCTCTCGACAAAGTGCCGATGACAGCTTTATTTATACCATTTTGCACAAGGACATGATTATTTTTTATTGTTCTGATGATTAATTAGTATAGGCAGTTAATTAATAAGTATAGGCAAGCTTTTTTCTTTCTTCTTTCTAATCTATTCATGGTTGGTCAAGTGTTAGACAGGTGATTGTTTTTCTGTTCCTTGACTGAAACTTTTCCTATCAACATGGACTTTATTGTGTTTTACGTTTCTATGCAACACAATTTCTAGGTAGTGCATGTGACCATAGGAGCGTGCAGTATGTAGCAGCGACTATGGAGTCTATCAGCTGAGGGTGAAATACAGGTCACCTAGTGCCATAATTAGCTAGGATTCTTTCACACAAAAATATTCTTAGCAGCTTTAATAAATTTATAATCAATCTAAAATCATAAACTCATATCTTCACCTTATACCCCTTTATAGGGCACAGTAGGCAGCAAACTAAATTTCCCCTTCTTATCTACATTTCTCTTTCTTCTGTGTGGATATCAAAATCTCTGTGACATATGCTACACAGGTCTCCATGACTCCACTACTGCAGGGACTAAACAAGTTCTTACATGGTGAACAATCCAAGGGCATTCATATCATAGAAACTGTTTCTGTTTTAACTACAAACCTTAAACTATAAACAATCACATCAAATATAATGTATGATTATTCATTTGATTTTTATACTTTATATGTGAATCTAATAAAATGTTAATGTAGTAGGTAAATGCAAGATATAGATAGAAAGCATGATTCAGAACTGTAAGAAGGCAGGTGTAGATGATCAGGTTTGTGCCTACAGACAGGTCTTAATCCAAGCTGAAAAAAGAGCAACAAAACATCCACAGGTGTAGAAGATTTCTCTCAAAATTGGTGGGGTGAGGTTCTAAGCCTCACCTCTGTTGGCCCCTTTTTTCTCACCTGATGGCCCCCCTGCGACTGTGCCTGTCTTAGGTTGCTCCTCCCTTGAGGAATCTTACCTGTCTCTGGCTAACCAGCCATCTTTCGGGGCCATACAGGGACATGTAAAGCTGGCAAGTGAGAGAGAAGTAATGTTCTTTGAAAATGTTAGTTTTTCACTTCTTTACAGATTTATGCCCTGTGGCTTCCAGGCCCAGCACTTGTCTTGAGGTATCTTTACTTCTTGGAAAATTATGGTATTTGGTAATTTCACATATAAGGCATGAATTTTAGTAAATGGCTGTAATAAGGAAGGAAGAAGAAAAGTTGTAGAAGTAGCAGAGGGAAGAAAACATGAGAAGATTGATTAAGTGTCAGACAGGGTTATTCTATTCAATATTTTCTCATGACTCTATTTCTATAAAACTTTCCATCACTAGTTTCCCTAGCATTGTAAACAAGGGGGGCATTCTCAGTGGAAATGGGGTGGTCAACTAACAGTAGGTTTCAGTACTTTATGCCAAGATTGCCATTTGGCCCCTGCATGTTCCGTTCTTCAGGAGCACTGTCCTGAAAAACTCCTGGGAAACTTATGTTTTCATCCTTTCCACACTGCTCAGCAAAGGTTAGTTCACCCTTGGCAACAATGCAAGCAAAAAACAAAACCAATAGTATAATGGAGAAAAACAAAATCAAGGTGGGTAATAGGGGAAGCCAGCTGCAAAGGCCCCTGCTTTGCGGGGGTCTTCCTCCAGCCTGAGCTTCGCTACACAGCTTGAGTAGCATGGCTCCCAGCATACAACAGATAATCCTGAAAGCTCTATCTTCAAAATAAGTCAGAATCTACACATTTATTACCACCTCCCCAACTAATACTCTCATTTAAAGCCACAATTGATACTATTCTAATTACCTCCTAATTGATCTCTCAGCTCCACCCTCTCCCCACAACAATCCTTCTCAATAACACAGACAAAATGATTCTCTAAGACATTAATGAAACCATGACACTCCTGTCCTTAAAATTCCATTATGGCTCCGATTTTACAGTAAATAATAGCAATGTCCTTACAATGATCTACAAGGTCTTCTAGACACCACAATTATCTCTCTGACCTCATTTATGACTACTCTGAGCTCATATGTCTCCAGAAACACTGACTTCCTTGAGATTCTCTGAACATGTGAAACATTCTCCCACCTCAGGGCTTGCTGTTTCCTCTGCCTACAACTCATTTTTGGCTATGGCCAACTCCCTCACTTCCTCAATCTTGTTACCATAGTGTCATTTTACTGATCATACCATTTAATTTAACACTGCAATATGCCTTTATTTTGAACACCCAAAACCCTGTTATTCCATTCTACTTTCTCTTTTTCTCATAACTTACTGTATTTTGTAATACTACTATAGAAACATTTCTCTGTCAGAAAGGAAAGATAAGCAAGGAGAACTTTATTGCAGAAGAGAATTTGAAATAATATTGAAAAAAATATTGCAAACTGGGGAGATGTAGTTTTTGGCTATGAACCGAAAGCACATTTCAAGGAAACAAAAGGGTTTTTTTTTAATAGTAAAAGTTCTGCCCAGGTTCTCATTTAGGTCCATTTATGTAAATGAGGATTGGAGACTTGCTAAGTCTTGAGTGGTTGATTTAAGCAGCTGGTGATTGGTTGACTTCCTAGCCTTAGTCTGTTTTGCAGCAGTTCAGGACCATATATAAAAATAGTTCTGGCTTTAGAGAATAGACTTCATTTTGTAGTTCTTACAAGGAGAGAGAATGGGTGTGTGTTGCCTCTTGTCAATACTTGGCTGTCCCACTCCTTTTAGTCCCATTACCCTGACTAAATCCACCTTATTTTCTGGCATACCTGGATCTTGGAGAGGCAGAATTTGTGGGTATTTTTTTCTTATTTTCACATTATACAACTTATTTCCTGTTTTCTCTATAATGTGAGCATTAATGAAGATCATTGATTACTTAGTTCACTGACATATATAAACCACCTAAGTCAGAGCCTGGTACAGAACATGTGTTTAATTCTTAGTCATTGAATAAATAAATGAAAGGTACATCAATATCAATTAATTTTTCATACATGTGAGTTTCAAAAAAGCATATTCCAAGATACTTATTTTGCAATTTATAAGACCTTTGTGTTAGGTCATTTGAATTTATATGATAGCCCTCCATGGTAAAACCAATTCAAACATAAATTTAAGAAGTAAACAATTGCCTACAAAAATGAATGACTGTTAGACTAATCCATTATTTAGATTATGGAGACTGTGGTATCCCATGCATATACAAAAACAAAGCTATGTTTCAGCCAGAACACTGCAAATGTTAAAGTGATTATTATCTTGATTGGTATATTCTATTACATAAATAGTAATACATACTAATTTATTTAAAAACTGTATGTTCTTCAACCTCTAAGGAATACTCACTTCTTTTAATTAACTACTAGTTTTGATAAAATTGACACATTTAAAACCAAGTTTGCATCTCATTTATAAAAAATTAACATCAGGAATATAATGAAATCTTGTGGAATAATGAAGCCTGCACTATACCAATAAATTCCCAATTCTTCGCTAAATTTGATTCTGAGAAAGAAATTTCACTAAAGAAAACTAGTTCCTTGATAAATGCAAAGTGAAAGGTAGGCTTGGAATGATTTGTTCTTTCTATCTTCCTTCAAGATTGTCACCAAAAGATAACATTAATCACCTCACTATATTTGCTCATGATTGTACATGCCTTGGCAAAAGAAAGTGTCTGTTTTATGTACATGAAATTAGAACAATCTGGAAGCCGTCAGGAGGTTGTCAGCTCAATTATAGTATTTTATGTTATTAAATAGTTTTTCTTTTGCTGCTAGCTCACGGTTAAGATTTGTTAAGCCTGATAAAAACATTGTAATTACAATTTAAACTCTGGTCACTTATTCTTCAAGACCTATCTCAAGATAACCTTCTTCTCAGTATTTCTGCTTAGTGCAATCAATTTGTTGTTTCTCAATGTGCATAGGCGGCTTGTAAAACTGTTAGAAAAGACACATGCTATTAACATTCTACATAATGATGAGATCATTAGTTCATAAGTTTTGAGGTAAAAAGTATATGCAATGTTGCTGCTTCAGTTATTTATAAAGGAGTTTGATTTATTACATTTTTTTGTCTGCAACTTGAGATTTATTATCCACTTTCTTACTGTAAAATGAAAGAAAAAAATGTCAAAAAGATACTTTATTTTGTGGTGAAATATATTAATTCACAGAAGTACTATTGATCTGAAACAGTTACCCTTTCAACTTGTCTATCTGTAGCATAAGTAACTCAAACTTATACCACAAAATGTAAATAATTGTACCACACATAAAATAAAGGCACTTATGATATATTATTTCAGATTAGGCAAACATTAGCTTGGAAGAAGTGTGTCTATGGATGTCTATTTCAAATATTGTAGCCTGGAAGGAAGTTCATTTTCATACATTTTTAGTGTGTACATATGAACCCACATGCTATATATGAAAAATATCTAGCCTGTATTTCCCTGTGTAAATAGGGAAATAAACTATTAAATAAAATATATATGTTTTGCTTGGGTGGAGTGAGTGAGGGGATAAGAAGACACAAAAATCTTAATCATAAGTTGGTCACAGGGAAGATAGTATACAGCATGTAGAATACAGACAATGGTTCTGCAACATCTTTCTATGTCCAGACAGTAACTGCACTAGTTGGGGTAGATATTTATAATGTGGGTAACTATTGAAAAACTGTGTCATATACTCAGAATAAATAGAATATTGTATATCAACTACAATAAATATATATATATATACATATATATATATACATATATCATGCAAATATATAAACAAAAAAAACAACATTTTAAAACAGAAACATTTCATAATGGAAATAAAATGAGCATTTGTTTCTGAAAACACATTCTATTGTCTTTATTTTAAAAATAAACTATTTCAAATTTAGAATATGCCTGATTAGCATCATTTTCTAAACTAAATTTAATAGCATAGTGGATACATCAATAATTCTGTTGCTCTATAATTAACTGTTATGAATATTCTTTTTTTATGATATGAACCCAATGTCACTGTATGAATAAACAATTAACTCAATTAATATATGGATTCATATAGTAGTCAATATTGCATATAAATTATCATATGTATTGATTTAATCAAACCTGTGGCTTCAACATTTAATAACCTGAAAATATTTAACTTCAGATGTCATGTTTACCATAAACTCCTGACTAGTTTACCTAAATTCCCACTGAATGTGCCACAATTATATCAAGTTAAACTTGGTCCTTCCACTTTAACAGTATCTCCAAAACAGGAGCATGCTGCAGAGAAGTTCCAAGGGGGTTAGATGCTTACCAGTCCAAATTGAAGTAGGAAAAAGGGCTCAAAGAGGGGAATCTTGGAGAACAAAAGAGATCTCAGTAGAAAGGTCTTATAATTTTTTTCAAAGAAATAGGAAAAAAATGTAAAATAAAGATAATTAGAAACTCCAGGAAAAAACAAATAATTCTTTAATAGAGGCTTGGCTTAAATATGAACCAAAGTTAACATGCAACATGACTGTCAACAACTAATGGCTTTTATGAAACATACACATACTCTTCACATGACTTAGGTGGGCATAGGACCCAGTGGGAAGGAAGTGTAATGTGAGTACATCACTGAACAATAACTATGTGATCAAAATAATGTGATTATTTATGACCAATTCTTAATCAATTTATGCACAAAGCAAAGAAAACCTGACTGTGGTAGCTTAATGTAGTAACTTAAATATTAGTATCCTCATTCTGAGTGGAGCCTAGAGAAATTTGGGGTATGACAAATACATGATGCTAATATCTTCATCTTGTAGAGAGACATTTGCAGATGCTTTCAGAATTTGGTGAATCAAAAATAGAGGTTTGAAAGAATTATTTATAATTACAAGTGAGCCCAATGGACAAACGGGTGTAGATAAAATTAAAGACCACACCTGCACATACATCCATGTGTGCCCATACATACATATATATATGCCTATAAGACATTATGAGTAGGGAATGCAAGTTAACTAAATTCATGCTTTCACATCAAGAAATCAATTGTAAATCTTAAAAGTTGATAAAGCAAGGAAGCAAGGTATAACCATTTAAACATGTCATTTTAAAAATGTACATGGTTTTCCGCAATTCCTTTAGACTATAAAGGAATTAAAATTTTTCGGGACCATTGGTCTAGTCTGCTTGATTCAGCTTGCACAGCCCTCAGCCCTCAGATCAGTCTCTCAATGGCGTTCTCTTGGGTAGCTTTCTCTACACACCACGGCCCTGCAAAGCTGCCCTACTCAGCCTTTTCCTTTTCAGATTGTGCTGGCTTTTTCTCATTTGGGCCCCTCAAACACTTTCTCTACTTACTTAGCCGACTTCTTAGCTGCCCTGTTTCCTGTGTGGCCTTCCTGATGGCCTCTGTGGTAGGTCTTCACCGTGGGCTATAGTTCTTTCCCTCTGTGGTACATCTTACACTCTCAGGTAGCTGCAGGTACCATGTGGAACCCTCCACAATAGATCTTATCAGTCCAGAGAGCTTTGTTGTACCACCAAATGTAGCTTAGTCCAAGACATAAAGCCGATGCTGAGAAATTATGACCTGAAATGAACTATCAAAGAAACATGTGCCATGTGGTCAGGGGCATCAGGGGCTAGGTAGCCAATATACTACATCAGTTTTATATGAAAATATTCATCAACTAAAATAATCTTATATGAAAAATACTCACCAAAAAAGCAGAACATACTCTATTATATTGAGCCTAATTCCCTGTAAAGAAGTATATATTTCAAAGTCAGTGGCTTAAAATGGATGCTTGACAGATATTTATTAGAGGATAAATTAATAAGATCATCATGAGCATCATGTTTGAATGCTCAGTCTCTAAAAGTAAACACTCTAGGGCTCTTGGAATTAGTTGTAGGAAAATTGATCAGCCCCTGCAAGTCTCAATTTTCTGATTTATAAAACAGGGATAACATTATATCTGTCTTTGGATTGTTATAAGGATAAGGAAAAATAATGCCACTGTGTGGAAGGTATTTAGTACTAAGTAGTAGATATTATTATTAGGTTTTAGATAGTCAAAACTAAAATTAGTGGTCATGGTAAGCTGAAATGCTGACCAATGTTCAGCATCTCCCCATAGGATCCGTTTATCTGTGGGATAAATATAACTTAGACAATTAGAGCTTTTGACTGCTGGTTTCTTTGGTTCTGGGCTATGCCTGTGGTAGGTGATGTTTGTCTTTGTGGTGCTTTGAAACACATTTTTTTCGTTGCAGGACTCAACTCAGGATGTACTCAATTCTCATATTTTGCTTTCAAAGTTAATCAGTGGGTTAGATTGACTCTAAGTTTATTTCCTTGGGTCATCTCATGATGCAAATGTACTCACTGATATATATGGATATTTCAATTCATATCCCTAGGAGCAAAAATGCTGATAAACATATTGAAGTTGGGAATAAATGCTTAATATGGGTTTTAAAATAATCACTAAGATAGAATGTCACAAAGTTTTTTAATGGTTTATATCAAGTGGGTAAGAAATTAATCTAGGAAGTTCAGCCTCATAGAATTAGCAAATATAATTTTGAAATGGTAATTATTTATTACCTTGAGAACCTAAAATATGAGTATAGATAAAACTACCTATATTTGCTCTTTATCTTAATTATTTTTCCCCAGCTTTATTGAGCTATAATTGCCTTTTATCACTGTATAAATTTAAGTATATGTTAATACATGTACATGTATCAACATTTGATATACTTATACCTGGCAAAATGATTACCACCACAGAGTTAGCTAACACCTCCTACATGTCACAAAATTACCATCTCACTTCACTAGATCTTCAGTGAAAGCATTTAAGATCTCTCTGGGCAGCTTTGCAGTATATAATACGGTATTAACTATAATCACCATACTATACCTTATTCCCAAACTTATTCATTTTATAACTGGAAGTTTGAATACTTTGGTCAATTTTCCCATTTCAAGAATCCACCTACTCTCTGTTCCTGTAAGTTTGGATTTTTTAGAGTCCCCATATAAGTGAGATTAGACAGCATGTCTTTCTCTGTCTTATTTCACTTAGATTAAAGACCTCAAGTTCTATCCCTGGTATCACAAGTGATGGGATTTCCTTCTTTCTCATGGCTGAATAATATTCCATTGTGTATATATATATTATTCACCTGTCAGTGGACACTTAGGTTGTTTTCTTGTTTGGCTCTTGCAAATAATGCTGCAGTAAACATGGGAGTGCACATATGTCTTTGAAATCATGCTTTTATTTCTTTTTTATATATATCCTAAAGTGGGGTTGCTAGATCATATGGTAGCTCTGCTTTACTGCTTTCCTTAATGGCTGTGCCAATTTGCATTCTCACCAACAGTGAATGAGGGTTCCCTTTTCTTCATATTTCTTACCAACACTTGTCTCTTTGCCTTCCGATAACAGCCATTTGAATAGGTGTGAGGAGGTATCTCATCCTGGTTTTTGTTTGCATTTCCCTGATGATTACTGATGTTGAGCACCTTTTCAAGTACCTATTGGTCACTTATAATGCAGTAATTACTGACTGGTAAGGACTTTCCAATGCTATCTTATTGTTTCCTATTTTCCTTGTTCCTTCTCCTTCTTTTGCTGTCTTTCTTTGTGACTTGATGATTGGATCATCTTTAGTGGTATGCTTTGGCTTCCCTCTTTCCATCTTCTGTGAATCAGCTGTGGACATTTGCTTTACAGTTACTGTAAGGCTTAAATAAAACACAGACATGACAGTCTTTTAATCAGATAATTGAACTTTGATCTCATACAAAACTGTATCCTTTTCATGACCCCTTTACGTTTTGGTTGTCACAGCTTATTTCTTTTCATATTGTGTTCATTAACCAATTGTTGAAGTTATAGCTATTTCTGACACTTTCGAACTTTAACCTTTGTTCTGGATCTTAGCGATTAACACTCCACCAAATAGAATTAGAGTACTCTGATTCTTACTATACCCTTATCTCTGCCAGTGTGTTGTATATTGCCATATGTTTTCATGTTACTAATTAGTGTCCGTTCATTTCTGTTTGAAGAACTCCTTTAGCTATCCTTGTATGGCAGGTCTGGTATTGATGAACTTCCTCAACTTTTGTTTGTCTGGGAAAGTCTTTATCTCTTACTTTCTGATGATGACTTTGCCTGCTGAAGTATTCTGGTTGGCAGATTTTTTTGTTTTCTGTTTTTAATTTCAACACTTTGAATATCTGATCTTACGATCTCCTGTCCTCTGTGGTTTTTGCTGAGAAATCTTCTGATAGCCTTACAGGGATTCCTGTGAAAGTCACAAACTTCTTTTTATTTTGCTTGTTTTAAGATTCTGTTTTACTTTTGGTATTTTATTGTTATATGTCTTGGAGAAGATCTCTTTAAGTTGATTTTTTGTTGTTGTTGGACTATTAGCTTCAAAACCTTAAATATCTCAATATCACCCTAAAAGTGGAAAGGTTTAGCTATTATTTCTAAAATGAAGCTTTCTACCTTCTTCTCCCCCTCTTCTCTTGCTGGAACTCATTCAAAAATTGTTCTTTTGATGGTGTCCCATAGATGACAAAAGCTTTTTTCTCTCTTTTTCATTCTTTTTGTTGGTTTGTTTTCTTCCTCGTGGATAATTTCAAAGCTTCTGTCTTCCACCTCACAGCTTCTCTGTTCTGCCTGGTAGTCCACTGTGATGACACCTGCTGCATATTCCATTTCAGTCGTTGTGTCAGGACCCATCTCTGTGTGGTTCTCTTTGATGATTTCTATCTCTTTGTTACACTTCTTATTTTGTTTGTGTACTGTTTTCCCAGTTTCACTGAATTACTTTTGTGTTTTCTTATGGCTCATTCAGTTTCTTTAAAACAGCTATTATTGCATTTTTTATTTGATAAACCTTAGTCTTTATGTCTTTGAGTTTAGTTACTAGAAGATTACTGTGATCTTCTGGTGTTCCCCATTACTTTGATTCTGCATGTTCCTTGAAGTTTTGCACTGTTGTGTTCATACTTACAGTAGCAGGCTCCTTGTCCAGTCCACTCACTGTACACTCCAATGCATCCATACTAGTATTTTTTTTGCTCCAGTTGAAAACTGGAACTTCTCCTCTGGAAACCTGGGCTTACACAAAGCCTCTCCCTTTTGTGGGTGATTTTCTAAGTCAGTATTCTTTAGGGGTTCCTGCACTTAGGCCAAGAGAGGCTGGGACCAGTTCATAGACCACTGCAAGGTTCACAACCAAGACAGAGGTATGTCTGCCTATTGCCTGAGACTCCTCCCAGGTCCCTTGGCATACGTTGCTGGATCCCACAGCTCCTTCAAAGGCATTTTTTTTCCTATGAATGGTGGTCAATTTTTACTTTTTGGTAGGGTGGACAAAACAAATAATATCTATGCCTCCATGACACTGATGTCACCACCCTGTCTATGTTCTTGATCACATGTATTCTCCACTATACCAAAGGCTATATTAGTATTAAAATCAAGCAATTAGTTATAACTTTATAATGTATTTATAACTAATTTTCACAGTAACTAAATGCATGAATAAATGAATGCAAAAAAGCAATAATTAGGGTCAAGAAACTACACTGTATTTGTAGTAGAGATTTAAAAATTGTTAGCCTTCTTAGTGAAACTATTCTACTATGCCTGTGTACTTAGATTACATGAGAATAAGCAAATAATGGAAATACTCTGGCTTCTCAGAAAAAATGTTACATACTGAATCCTCATGAAATGAAAGATAATGTATGGTGTTTTACTTAGCAGTATTTGGGTTATTTAGGATACTCCAAATTATTCAAAGACTTGAGTAACTACTGTATTCAGAATAAATTGAAAAGATAAGAATTCTTCAGTCATGAAATAATAAAAGCAGATACAAATGAAATTTCTCATAGTGCCAAGGGTGTGGGTAAATTATCCACTTGTTCAACCAAATCACAGAATGTCAGAGAGAAAAATGCCTTTGGAATTTAGTGTAAAAGTCCTCAGAATAATTCTGAACACAAGTTCTTTGTTCTCGTTACTTTTTCAAACTCGGGTGCTCCTGCCCAGTGGATCAGAGCTTTTTTCTTCTTTACATGATGGCCTAAGAGCACTGCATGTCCCCATTGACCTTATTATGATGTTTCTTCTGTCCTCAGTCATAATCCTTAGGACACTCTTAGCCAGCTTTCTGTATTATGAAGACAACTGTGAGTTAGTGTTAGGAGTTTGGAGATGAAAAACATAAATTGGGAAGCAATTACCCCTCATTAGGCTTATCAAAAAATCCATCCTGATGTTCTAATGCACAAGTTTTGCACCTTCCATTTCAGTTCATTTCTCCTTAGCGACTGGTTTAAAGAATAAAGGCATTGTCCGCTTAGCTTTCAGCTTGATTCCCCAGTTCCAGTTTGAATTTTGTTCTTAGCAAAAAAAAAACCAAACAAATTTCTTTCTCAATTTCTTATTCATCTTCCTGAAAACTGGCTATTTGACTTCCTCATAATACACAATGCTTTCGTCCAGTAGGTCACAATGTATCTAGTATATTTACTCATTCATTCAAAAGTACTTATCAAACATTTTTTCTGTGCTGCTCCTTTTGTGAGGTGCTGTAAAACCATAGGACAGGAAATGTCCCTGCTTTCAGGAAACTTCCACTAGTAAAGAAGACAGGAGTTATGTAGTAATTACAATAAAATATGACAATGGCTAGGATGGTAAAGGAAGAGAGTCATATAGAAACATAAAAAAAGATATTCAGCTTGGGGAAAGTGAACATTGTAGGTATAGGTAGAGTATGAACATTCAGAGGCTAAATAGTGTAGACCAAGAAGGATTATGTAAACTAAAAAGGATTACCTTGCCAAATCTGAGGCTGAAATCAGGAAAAGGGTAGATGTGTTACAATTATGAACTTCATAAAACTATAAACAATGGGAAGACAATGCTTTACTTTCCTGAAGTTAATGTAATTATATTTGCAATATGGAACAATCACATTGACTACAGTGTAGGAAATGCATTAGAAGTAAGTGAGAATGGAGGCAGTCAGAGCAGACTGAAAGCTTATTGCAGTAATCTGAACAAGAATTTACCTAAACTAGGGAAGTGCTAATAGAAAAAGAAAGAAATGGGAATATATTAATTTTTTTATAATATGGAATTGCAAATACTTGGTTATATTGATTCTATGGGCATCACTTTCTGAGCCATCTGCATCAATTTCTAATGCCTCTGGCGGGGTAAATATTTTACTTAGGAAAAATCCAGAAATGGACAAGGTCAAAATGATGCATTGACTAGAGGACAACTTCCCAACTTTGCATGCACATTAGGAAAAAAAAAGAAAAGAAAACTTCTTTGGAGCTCCACTTTAGGCTTGGGTGTGCATTTTTCATTATACTTTTTATAGCAGTAATGTAGTAAATGTAAGTGTCCTTATTATACCTAGAAGAAGGCCAAGACAGAGTTGATGGGGACTCTGCATATTCTATAGTATAAACTACAAGAAATCAACATTAAGAAAATGAAGCATGGGAAAGATGGTGGTGTCAGAGGAGAGAGACTTCCTCCTAAAACTGCATATAATATGAAAATATAATTAATACAACTGATCCTGAAAGAGCAACAGGATAGAAGACTGCACCAGACTGCACACACCTGGAGAAAAGAGAAGACCTCACAGAACAGGATAACGTACCAAAACTGTGGCTTTGCAGGACCCAAGCCCTTCCCTGACCCCAGCTCACCGGTGGAAGAAAGAAACAGAGCGGGGAGGGAGTGGAGACCTGGGACTGCTGAATACCTAGCTCCTGAGATCTGCTCTGGGAGCACAAACCTACATTTCAAGGTGATTTCAAGATACTCTTATAACTAGGGGATTGGAAAACTAAGAGAGGCAGAATTCTTGGAGAGACTGAGATTCTACCTGCTTGTGGAAAGCAGGGATTCATATCCAGCTGCTCTGGGGCAAAAGAAAGGTGGGTAGTCTAAGAGAATTCCCAACAAGGAAGCCCTTAGCAAGAGAGCTGCTAAAGGGGCAAGGACTGCACAGGGCTTACTACTCAGTAGAAAGGACAGGTAGACAAAATTGTCTGGGTGCACTCCGCCCAGCAGGTTGGAGCTTTCACAATTTCCAGGTGCTCCAGCTCCCTGGCTGGCTACATGGCTCCAAAGACCCCTCTGTGATAGGCAGCCTACTGTGCCTTTCTCCTGGCCAGCCCCACCTGGCTCACAAACCAGCAAACCCTACCCTGGTGTTAGGCCAGCCAGGGGGAAGATCTGTCTATAGCAACTACAAATGCAGGCATAGAGGCTTATGTCTGCATGCTCGGCCCACTGGTTCAGGCAGTGGACACAGGCATAGCAGCTGGGAAGCAGTAAACAACTCTTTCCTCACCCCAGGCACCAATACCGCTCCACTGCGACCCCTGACATTGCTTCAGGAACTGAGCACCTCCAAAGAGTAGAGCTTCTGGATACTAGAAGGGGCCAAATACAAATATGAAATATCAAACGAACCTGGTCCAGAGTAAAATTATTAATACAACCCCTCAGAAAGATGTTATGGACTTCATGACTCTGCCGGAAAGGGAGTTCAAAATAAAAATCATTAACATGCTAATGGAGGTATGGAAAGATATTCAAGAACTCAGGAATGAATTCTGGTTGGAGATCCAATCATTAAAGAGTACGATGGAGGGAATTAAAAAGCAGACTGGAGACGGTGGAGGAGACAATAAATAAAATAGAAACTAGAGAAGAAGAAAACAAAGAAGCTGAGGCACAGAAGAATGAAAGAATATTGAGAGAACTGTGTGACCAACCAAAC
Organism: Manis javanica; assembly: GCF_040802235.1. Lineage (NCBI taxonomy): Eukaryota > Metazoa > Chordata > Mammalia > Pholidota > Manidae > Manis > Manis javanica. Next base: position 96,586,010 of record NC_133157.1, on the reverse strand, counting down.
TGAACAATATTCGCAATATAGGGGTACCAGAAGAAGAGAGAAAGAAAGGGATAGAAAGTGTCTTTGAGAATGTAAGTGCTGAAAACTTCCCCAATATGGGGAAGGAGATAGTCTCTCAGGCCACGGAGCTCCCAACACAAGGGACCCAAGGAAGACAGCACCAAGACATAGAGTAATAAAATTGGCAAAGATCAAAGATAAGGACAGACTATAAAAAGCAGCCAGAAAGAGAAATAAGTTCACATACAAAGGAAAGCTCATCAGGAAAGCTCATCAGGCTAACATCAGACTTCTCAGCAGAAACCTTATGTGCCAGAATGGAGGGGCATGATGTGTTTAATGCAATGAAGCAGAAGGGCCTGGAACCAAGATTACTTTATCCAGCAAGATTATCATTTAAACTTGAAGGATGTATTAAACAATTTCCAGATAAGCAAAAGCTCAGAGAATTTAACTCCCACAAACCATGTCTACAGTGTATTTTGGACTGACTGCTATAGATGGAGGTGTTCCTAAGGTTTAATAACTGTCACCAGATGTAATAAGACCATAGTAAAGAAAGTAGAACAGTTAATTACTAAGTAAATGCAAAATTAAATTAGCTAGGTACTGGCACAAGAATAGAGCCACAGACCAGTGGAACACAATAGAGACTCCAGACATTAACCCAAACATATATGGCCAGTTAATATAAAATAAAGGAGCCATGGACATACAATGGGGAAATGACAGTCTCTTCAACAGATGGTGCTGGCAAAACTGAACAACTACATGTAAGAGAATGAAACTTGATCACTGTCTAACCCCATACACAAAAGTAAACTCCAAATGGATCAAAGACCTGAATGTAAGTTGTGAAACCATAAAACTCTCAGAAAAAAACATAGGTAAAAATCTCATGGACATAAACATGAGTGACTTCTTCATGAACATATCTCCTGGGCAAGGGAAACAAAGGTAAAAATGAACAAGTGGGACTATACCAAGCTAAAAAGCTTCTGTACAGCAAAGGACACCATCAATAGAACAAAAAGGTATCCTACAGTATGAGAGAACATATTCATAAATGACAGATTGATAAAAGATTGACATCCTAAATATATAAAGAACTCACATGCCTCAACAAACAAAAAGCAAAGAATCCAATTAAAAAATGGGCAGAGGAGCTGAATAGACAGTTCTCTAAAGAAGAAATCCAGATGGCCAACAGGCACATGAAAAGATGCTTCACATCACTAATCATCAGAGAAATGGAAATTAAAACCACAATGAGATATCACCTCACACCAGTAAGGATGGCTACCATCCAAAAGACAAACAACAACAAATGTTGGTGACGTTGTGGAGAAAGGAGAACCCTCCTACACTGCTGGTGGGAATGTAAATTAGTTCAACCGTTGTGGAAAGCAGTATGGAGGTTCCTCAGAATGCTCAAACTAGAAATACCATTTGACCCAGGAATTCCACTTCTAGGAATTTACCCTAAGAATGCAGCACTCCAGTTTGAAAAAGACAGATCACCCCTATGTTTATCGCTGCACTATTTACAATAGCCAAGATATGGAAGCTACCTAAATGTCCATCAGTAGATGAATGGATAAAGAAGATGTGGTACATACACACAATGGAATATTACTCAGCCATAAGAATGAAACAGATCCTACCATTCGCAACAACATGGATGGAGCTAGAGGGTATTATGCTCAGTGAAATAAGCCAGGCGGAGAAAGACAAGTACCAAATGATTTCACTCTTATGTGGAGTATAAGAATAAAGGAAAACTGAAGGAACAAAACAGCAGCAGAATCACAGAACTCAAGAATGGACTAATAGTTACCAAAGGGAAAGGGACTGGAGAGGATGGGAGGGATAGGGTGGGAAAAAAGAAAGAGGGCATTACAACTAGCATGCATAGTGCATTGGGAGTACGGGGAGTGCTGTGCAACACAGAGAAGACAAGTAGTGACTTTACAGCATCTTACTATGCAGATGGACAGTGACTATGAAGGGGTATGTGGGGGAGGGACTTGGTGAAGGGGGGAGCCTAGTAAACATAATGTTCTTCATGTTATTGTACATTAATGATACCAAAAAAAAAGTCAGTTAGAATTTATCATTTTTACTTTTAAATAATAAAATTTCTGTGTTTTAAACTAAAAAAAAAAAAAATTAAATTAATTATCCCAAAGTCAACCAAGGGATATACAAAGAGTACAGAATATGATACCAAATATGTAAAGAATGGAGGAGGAAGAAAAAGGAGGAGAAAAAGAAAAGAACCTTTAGATTGTGTTTGTAATAGCATATTAAGTGAGTGAAATTAGACTCTTAGATAGTAAGGAAGTTAACCTTGAACCTTTGGTAACTACGAATCTAAAGCCTGCAATGGCAATAGGTACATACTATTGATAATCACCCTAAATATAAATGAACTGAATGCACCAATCAAAAGACACAGAGGTACCAAATGGATAAGAAAACAAGACCAATCTACATACTGCCTAAAATAGACTCACTTTAAACCCAAAGACATAAAAGGACTAAAAGTGAAGGGATGGAAAAAGATATTTTATGCAACTAATAGAGAGAAAAAAGCAGGACTTGCAGTACTTCTTTCAGATAAAATAGACTTCAAAACAAAGAAAGTCACAGGAGAAAGGAATGACATTATATAATGATAAAGGGGTCAATCTAACAGGAAGATATATAAATATCTATGCTCCCAACACAGGAGCACACACATATGTGAAACAAATACTAACTGAATTAAAAGGGGAAATAGAATGCAAATGTATTCATTCTAGGAGACTTCAACACACCACTCACACTGAAGGACAGATCAACCAGACAGAAGATAAGTAAGAAGACAGAGGCATTGAAAAACACAATAGAACAGATGGATCTAACAGACATCTACAGAACTCTACACCCAAAAGCAGCAGAATACACATTCTTCTCAGGTGCACATGGAACATTTTTAAGAATAGATCATATACTAGGCCACAAAAAGAGCCACGGTAAATTCAAAAGAAATTGAAATTGTACCAACCAGTTTCTCAGACCACAAAGGTATAAAACTAGAAATAAATTACACAAAGAAAATGAAAAATCCCACAAACACATGGAGGCTTCACAACATGATCCTAAATAATCAATGAATCAATGACCAAATAAAAACAGAGATCAAGCAATGTATGGAGACAAATGACAACAATAATTCAACACCAGAAAATCTGTGAGGTGCAGCCAAGGCCGTGCTAAGAGGAAAGTATATTGCAATACAGGCTTACCTCAGGGAAGAAGAACAATCCCATATAAGCAGTCTAAACACACAATTAATGAAACTAGAAAAAGAAGAACAAATGAGGTCCAAAGTCAGTAGAAGGAGGGACATAATAAAGATTAGAGCATAAATAAATAAAATCAAGAAGAATTAAACAATAGAAAGAATCAAGGAAAGCAAGAGTTGGTTCTTTGAGAAAATAAAGAAAATACATAAACCCTTAGCTGGACTTATCAAGAAAAAGAGAGAGTCTATGCACATAAACAGAATCAGAAATGATAAAAGAAAAATCCCATTGGAAACAGAGAAATACAAATAATTATTAGAGAATACTATGAAAAATTGTATGATAACAAACTGGATAATCTAGAAGAAATGGACAACTTTCTAGAAAAATACAACCTTCCAAGGCTGACCAAGGAAGAAATAGAAAATCTGAACAGACCAATTGCCAGTAACAAAATTGAATCAGCCATCAAAAAACTACCTAAGAACAAAACCCCTGTACCAGATGGCTTCACCATTGAATTTTATCAAACATTTAGTGAAGACTGAGTACACATTCTCCTTAAAGTTTTCCAAAAAATAGAAGAGGAGGGAATACTTTCAAACTCATTCTATGAGGCCAACATCACTCTAATACCAAAACCAGGCAAAGACCACAAAAAAAGAAAATTACAGACCTATATCCATGATGAACACAGATGCAAAAATACTCAACAAAATATTAGCAAACCAAATTCAAAAATACATAAAAAAGGTCATCTGTCATGATCAAGTAGGATTTATTCCAGGTATGCAAGGATGGTACAACATTTGAAAATCCATCATCATTCACCACATCAACAAAAAGGACAAAAACCACACGATCATCTCCATAGATGTTGAAAAGACATTTGACAAAATTCAACATCCATTCATGATAAAAACTTGCAATAAAATGGGTATAGAAGGCAAGTACCTCAACATAATAAAGACCATATATAACAAACCCACAGGCAACATTATACTTAACAGCAAGAAGCTGAAAGCTTTTCCTTCAAGATCAGGAACAAGACAAGGATCCCCACTTTCCCCACTTCTATTCAACACAGTACTGAAGGTCTTAGCCATGGCTATCAAACAATACAAAGAAATACAAGGCATCCAGATTGGCAAGGAATAAGTTAAACTGTCCCTGTTTGCAGATGACATATTGTACATAAAAAACCCTTAAGAATCCACTCCAAAACTACTAGATCTAATATGTGAATTCAGCAAAGTTGCAGGGTACAAAATTAATACACAGAAATCTGTGGTATTCCTATACTCTAACAATGAGCTAACAGAGAGAGAAATTAGGAAAACAATTCCATTCATAATTGCATCAAAAACAATAAAATACCTAGGAATAAACCTAACCAAGTGAGTGAAAGACCTATACTCGGAAAACTACAAGGCACTCATGAGAGAATTTAAAGAAGATACCAATAAATGGAAACACATCCCATGCTCATGGCTAGGAATAATTAATATTGTCAAAATGGCCATACTGCCTAAAGCAATCTATAGATTCAATGCAATTCCTATCAAAATACCAACAACATTCTTCAACGAACTAGAGAAAATCGTCCTAAAATTCATATGGAACCACAAAGACCTTGAATAGCCAAAACAACCCTGAGAAGGAAGAATAAAGCAAGGGGAATTATGCTCCGCAACTTCAAGTTCTACTACAGAGCCACAGTAATCAAGACAATTAGGTACTAGCACAAGAACAGACCCATAGACCAATGGAACAGACTAGAGAGCCCTGATATAAACCCAACCATGGATGGTCAACTAATATAGCCTAAAGGAGCCATGGACATACAATGGGCAAGTGACAGACAGCCTCTTCAACAGCTGGTGTTGGCAAAACTGGACAGCTACATGCAAGAGAATGAAACTGGATTATTGTCTAACCCCATACACAAAAGTAAACTCGAAATGGATTGACTTGAATGTAAGTCATGAAACCATAAAACTCTTAGAAGACAACATAGGCAAAAATCTGAATATAATCATTAGTAACTTCTTCCTGAACACATTTCCTCAAGCAAGGGAAACAAAAGCAAAAATGAACTCATGGGATTACATCAAACTAAAAGGTTTCTGTATGGCAAAGGACATCATCAACAGAACAAAAAAGCATCCTACAGTATGGGAAAATATATTTGTAAATGACATATCCAACAAGGGGTTAACATCCAAAATATAGAAAGAACTTACATGCCTCCACACCCAAAAAGCAAATAATCCAAATAACATATGGGCAGAGGATATGAAGAGATAGTTCTCCAAAGAAGAAATTCAGATGGCCAAACAGACACATGAAAAGATGCTCCACATCACTAGTCATCAGAGAAATGCAAATTAAAACCACAATGAGATATCACCTCACACCAGGAAGGATGGCCAGCATCGAAAAGACTAAGAACAACAAATGCTGGTGAGTATGCAGAGAAAGAGGAACCCTCCTACACTGCTGGTGGGAATGTAATCTAATTCAACCATTATGGAAAGCAATATGGAGGTTCCTCAAAAAACTAAAAATAGAAATACCATTTGACCCAGGAATCCCACTCCTTGGAATTTACCCAAAGAATACAACTTCTCAGATTCAAAAAGACAGATGCACCCCTATGTTTATCGCAGCACTTTTTACAATAGCCAAGATATGGAAGCAACCTAAGTGTCCATCAGTAGATGAATGGATAAAGAAGAAGTGGTACATATACACAATGGAATACTATTCAGCCATAAGAAAGAAACAAATCCTACCATTTGCAACAATATGGATGGAGCTGGTGAACATTATGCTCAGTGAAATAAGCCAGGCAGAGAAAGACAAATGCTAAATGATTTTCCTCATTTGTGGAATATAACAATGAAGCAAAACTGAAGGAAGAAAATGGCAGCAGACTCAGAGACTTCAAGAAGGGACTAGTGGTTATCAAAGGGGAGGCGTGTGGGAGAGCAGGTGGGGAAGGAGGGAGAAGGGGACTGATGGGTATTATGTTTAGTACACATGGTGTGGGGGATCACGGGGAGAGCAATGAAGCACAGAGAAGGGACATAGTGGATCTGTGGCATCTTACTACACTGATGGACAGTGACTGCATTGGGGTATGGATGGGGACTTGATAATATGGGTAAATGAGTAACCACATTGTTTTTTCATGTGAAACCTTCATAAGAGTATATATCAATCATACCTTAATAAAAAATTTAAAAAAAGAGAAGAAAATGAAGCACGGGAGGAAACATGTGGTACCCTCATCCTCTGCCATCTGAAGCCCACATGTAACATTTATCAAATAAGAAACAGAAAATACACTAACAATGGCACTTTTGTATTCTAAGAGACCACCTGTGAGGCCAAGTGAAACATACAAGTGTTTATTTTTTCTTCTTACCAGATGAACAGAAATTGAAAGATGCCTAGGGCAAGGAACAGTTTTCATCTCCCCTCCAATCCCCATCCCACCCTGCTTTTTTCCATCTCCTTATCCCTTTAGTCCACATGTCATGAGTGATTTTTCAAAAGAAATATATTATACTAGCCAATTTCCAAGAAATTAGACATAAGCACAACATAAAGTCACAATATAAGAAGAGGATGTCTATTTCAGAGGCAAAATGGAATTGGAAGGGTTCTCTCTGCCCTTCCTTTCCTGCTGGCTGCTACCAAGAGTAAATTTCAGAAAAAAAGGGATTAGAAGGAGGAAAGAAATGAAGAAAAGACAGAGGAGATGGAAAGAGAGGTAAAGCAGGAGCTTTGTGCTGTGAGAACTCCTCTATTTCATTTACAAAGACAATAAAACACATCCTCTGAAGAACACATACATGGGGCCCCAGAGGGCCCCCTTTCAGCCTTGCCCCCAGCTGAATCTGTGCTGATCTTTTACTTTGGGAAAGGATGACGCATAACCTCTGAGAAGATCAGATTGACTAGGCCAGATTGCACAGCACCTGTGTGCATCCTGACAAAGCCGGTCACAACTGCCTTGTCTGGCTACAGGCAGTTGCGTTTGTGGAAGTAAAGGTGCCCTCTCTGTCCTCTGGTGCTGATGGGAGAGAAACCTGGGTGAATTACAGAGAGGACATAAGCACATTTCTTTTCAGGGGGTGAAAAGGCTGTGAATCACTCCTCTTCACTCCACCCCTCACCCTGCTCCAAGAAACTAAAAATTACAAATTTCTATGTATACACTGACAAGAGGTCTTTCTGAGGAGCTACACTAAGAAATTCTAGTTTTTGTTTGTGAGACTGCAGACAATATTTTCTGCTACTTATTCCAGGTTCTTATGTTAATGTGGGCTTTCTAAAGATACTAGATAAATCTGTTTTTACTATTCCTCACTAGAAAAGTAGGTTCATTATCAAAGGTACTAAGGCCTGATTTTTTCATACTACATACATTGTAATGAAAGATTTTTTCCATTAGTACTATGTAATATTAAAAACAAAGTTTATTAGAACAATCAGGTGGTCTGAGAAAATGAGGTTTAATTGCAATTTTGGTAGCACAAACTGCCATGCATCAAGCCAAAATGGTGCTAGAAATTATAATATCCATTTGGTCTATCAATCATAACTTTGTTAATTTTCTGTATTTACCATCATCAAGTGACTTTCCCTAGGTGTGACAAAATTTCGTCTGGTGAGGACTAAAATGTAACCTCCAGGAGCGGCAACCATCCTTCATGACCTCATTTCAGTTGGATGCAGAGGGCACCAGCATCCTAGCCCCGGCAGTCAGCATTGAGGGCCACAGCAAGTTCTGACGCAGCAAAGAACAAGACAACATCAATTTATTCAGTATCTGCATTCTAGTTATGCCACAGCACTATTTGAATGCATAGACACTCTGGGCTAAACTGGGTGTCTTTTTCCAAATCTAAGAATTACTTAGAGTGATAAAATCAAACCTTAAGAAGCTGCTAGGTTTATGACCACAGAGCAATGATCAGAAGTGGAATTCTGGGAACTGCTGAAAATGTACTTCATAATATTGCTTACAACTAGCCCAAGGTAAAAGAGAAGATGGAAAATGGCTCTAATTTCATACTTCTCACTTGAAATTATGGGGCGGTATTTATAGTCCTGCCTCTGACAACTGACAGGAAATCTTTTCCTATGATCGAAGAACATTTCCTGACTCAAGTGGAGAGAATACGTTCAAGGAATACATGGCGTGGGTGAGAGTCAAACACAGAGGAAAATGCTTCCACGGACACAAACTTATGGCACGAAGTGATGAGATGTCCATTAAGCAAGTCCCGGTACTGCACGATTCTGCATCAGACCCATTATGTGGGTCACAACACATCAGAGAGTTATAAATCGATAGTAAAAAGTATATATTAGAATAAAATAATAAACTCTGGAGTCCCCAGAGAGCTAGCACATGAACTTGAAAAAGTGTGAGACTTTAGGATTGGTGACAAATGTAGTCATGGAGAAATTCTGGAATTCAGTGAGTTCTGTCAACATGGCTTCAACATGAAGGCTATGCAAAATAAATGAATTTATTCAGTACAGGACTACATAGGCAAGGGTGGGAGCAGGGATGGCTGTGTTGGGTTGAAAGGACCATTAAACCTTTTAGGAGTGTTAAACACTAACATAGGAAGCTGAGATTTATTTGATACAAGCAAGTCACAGAGAGTTAGGGTTTGAGAAAGCAAGAAATATTAGTGACAAAGAATAATTTCATACCATGTTTTTTATTACTAGCAAGACATTCTTTTTTAAAGAATGACCTTGATGGAATACCAGAAAATGTAGACACCCAGAACATCATCCTTTAACCTGTGTTTTTATCTCCTATATCTGTGCTTTCTGTGTTAAGTGTATAACTGATATGGTGAATAAAATTATAGAATTTTCACTTGATAGTATAAATTGAACTTTATTATTATTATTAGGGTATTATGGAATCTTAAATCATAAGGAAGAACCCTCTAGTAAATCTACATCATGGTGGTTTTATTTTTCTATTATAAGGTATAATCTTCCATTAGCTTAAGTAAAAGACAATGCATTGAATAGCAGTGTCAGAATGAACAATTATTGTTTATGTTAGATTCCAATATGTATGTATGAAGTTCTAAAAACACTTGAAGGGATTAAAATGTTCAATCACAGAAATATAGTAATAGATGTACTTAAAGTAAATACTTTATTTCAAAAAAATATTTAATGTTTTAGGAACCCTGAAACATTAAATATTTTTTGAAATAAAATATTTATATTTGTACAATAGCCATACATAGCCTATAAAGTAGACCAGGCTCTAATCATTCCTATGTTTATTTGTTATTTGTACAGATTGGTCACATTGTGACTTATCCACAAGTATTGTCAAATACATCTCTGGATGCATGCTCATCCATATACAGTTTGTGCCTTAAGTATAAAAGTTCTTCTAACAATACAGTTTCTGTCTTAGCCAGAAAATATATATATACATATGTATGTGTGTATAGTAACCCACATGCAGTATGCAATAATAAACATGCATATGTAAATGTATATATTTATATATACATAAAAATAAATGTATATGTAAATTTACATACCTGGGAGAAAAGCAGTTCCCCACCCAGGGCAAGTTCTCTATGAATCCACTAAAACCAAAGGAAGACAAAGGAATGGGCAGGTTGGGAGAAAGTGTTCTATTGCTCACAGCTCAGTCTCTCAGCTCTGCTAGCCAGGGCCATTTCTGTCTGTCCCTGTTGCTGGGTGTGTGCTCACTTCGTCCACCCGCCCCTTCCAGGAGGAACTCTGTAGGCAGTTCCAGGTGACTGGTGGGCACCAGACCAGGTACATGGCAGGAAGAGAGGGGAGGAGAGAATAGCTATATTCTCTCTACTCCTTGCAATTCTGCTGCGGTTTATTGATATGCAAGTAGGTCCTCATCTGCACACCACTATCAAAGCCACCTGGGAAATTCTAGGTGCAAACTTCCATTTACCCAACGCATGCAATTTGTATATTATGTATATAATGTATATATGTGTATTATGCATACCTATGTAAAAAATATATATATATACTTGTGTGTGTGTATGTATGTGCATGTAATGTGTTTACCAGATCAGTGGTAAAAGTAGCATAAATACCATCTTTTGTTAACAAATAGTATCAAGCTCTGTGGCAATAATTTGCCTTTGGCTGTCTGAGATGTCAATTAGCTAAGATCACTAGATTTTCTACCTGGCGTAAGTAGGGTGTACAAGCAATAAGACACAGTCACTCACAGAGCTCTAAAAGCTTGCATGATAGAATAAACCCTTACTGATACGAAGTCCTAGGCTGTCCTGGAAGTCAAGCAGAGTTTGACTCTGGGCTTACCACTGGGATACTATGACCAAAAATGTAACAAGGTATTGATAAATTAACAGCAGAGAGATGCAATTCTACAATGAAAGTGAGATCTTTTGCATAAACTGCAAGAAGATACATACTAGAAAAGAAAGAAATCATCATAATAATCTTAGCAGCCAAGAATGAGAAAGTGGAGAATAATTATTATATTTTTAATATTAGCCAAGCTTTTAAGCACATACCTTAGGGACTTTGTTTTAACAAATAACATTAGAACATGTTGATACTGAATGAGGTTTCAAAAACAATAGTTAGGAAATCTTCACCATAGTGGTATTTTTTCTCCTATGTTAAACCATTGCATCAAAATAGAAAAATATGTTGAGCATTTTCTAAGTGCCTAAAACTAGAAAATTAAACAGACAAAAGAAGAAACATATAATCCCTACCCTCTTAATTCTGATATTCTTACTGCATAGCACCTTTTTGGTGTAGAGTCATCAGATTTAGCAAATAAAAATATAGGGCACTCAGTATAGATTGCATTTTAGGTAAACTAAAACTATTTTAGTGTAAGTATTTTTCAAATATTGTATGGGACATACTTCCACTAAAAAAATTACTCATTGTTTACCTGAAATTCCTATTGAACAGACAACTTGTATTTTATTCTAGAACCCTACATTTTGTTTAAAGTAATTCTGGCTGCTAATAACCCTCAAATATCAGTAGCATAACACAGTAAAACTTTATTTCTCTCTGGTAACTGATACAAACATTCCCATTTGGGAAATATTCCACAGAGGAGAAGGAATGGAAAGACTTTCTACATTGTAATTCCATTTTCAATACATGCCCACAGATTTAATTTGAGTGTTGTCTCCACTCTGGTCACCTGGAATTAGTGCCTCACTCTTGGATGAAGAGGACAGGCTTGGGCATGATTTATATCCCTTCTGCTCACATTTCATTGGCTAGAATTTGGGCATAACAGCACTTACCTGGGAACTGTTGTCTGATGTGTGTGACCCAGGAAAAGAGGAAGCAAACTTATTACCTAGCAATCTCTGTGGAAAATAATACAAAAATATGAAAACTGTTATCTGTGGGAAATCTTCACACAGTTTATACACATTCAAGAGAAGAATAATTACACTAATGTGAATTCTAACAATGAGAAAATAATTTATATAGTAATTTAAAAGTTATATAAAAGTTTAAAACTTCATTTAGGAGTGAATTACTATTTATACAAATAAGTTAGTTTAAACAAAATATATAATCTACATATAATTATCAATTATGTATATAAATGCACACAATGTACAATTATTTTATTCATTAATGCCTTTCAGGACTTCTAGGAGTAAATGATACCACTTGCCTCTTAAGTTCCTTATGAAGTTGTTTGTGTAATCAGTTGTATATGGAAGTAATGAAACTGTACATCTTTAAGTTTTCCTAATCATATTAAAACTTTTCAGACAACTGCAATTTTAGCATATGATTCCCATGCAACTACATGCAAAATGAACATACAGGTAAAAATATAGATTGAAATAAGTGACCCAAGAGAGGCAACTGAAAAACAGAAATAATAAAATATAGAATAAAATTTGTAGTTAGAATTCACCAATTTACAGAACATGTTAAAGAACACTTGTGATATTTAAAAAGTATGTGAGGAAAGAAAAGAAGATAAGAATTTTAAAAAAAGCAACAGAAAGGATATACAAACCAGAGGAAGCTAAGATTAATCTTGAAAGGCCAATCCAAAAGGAGGTGGAGAAAGGAGTTGAAGTTTAAAGCCAGAGTAACAAACAATACTAGTATCAAGAGTCCTCTAACATATGAGAGACAAATGGTAAGGATGACTTTAAATCATCTCTAAAATTCAGCTGGTGCTTTTTCATTACTTTTAAGAATGAGGAAGAAGTTTAATTTTGTCCAAAGAGCAGAAGAAATACAAAACTAGGTAAGCCATGAGTAGGAATGTGTAAGGGAAAGGGTATTTTAACTATACAAGTAATAGCTTCCTGTTGCTTATTTGATGTAACTTTAACCTTACAAGAGCTTTTTCACTTGGTGCCATTATCTAATAACTCACTATTATCAACTTTCACAGAAAACACATTATCTGAGAAAAACTTTCTGAAAGTCACAAACAAGCATGAAGAGCCCAGAGGCAAAAGATTTGTAGGATCTTTAAAAGATAGCTAAAGGCAAGAGTTTGAGCAGTGGGAGCAGATCACCAAAATACTTGTCTACCTAATAAATGCTCCATAGAACAAAATCTATTCAAGCACAACCCAGAAGATAGAATCAACATAATGCTGCTGCATCTGCAACTGTGACCTTGCTAGAAATGAGCCACAGCTCTGCCACTGACACACAAGCAAACATCCTGCCTTCAGGAAGAGCAAGCAACACTTTAATAATCAAATTCAGTGACAACATAAATATTTTACCATGTCATTCTCAAGGTGCAAACTGGTTTGTCTTCTAGAATAATTCAGGGAACAAAACATGATTCTGTATAATAGAAAATGTATTGGTCTAATAGTTTATTTGAAAAAAATAAACTGTAACTGCTCTCATTGAAAGATACAAGTCATTCAAGAACCATTCTTCATTTGAACCTTAAAAGTACCCCTCCAAATTAACACATACAGTCCTGATTCAATTTTAGCTTCAAAGACCTGAAGTCACCTCCAGATGTAGAAGTCTGCATATCTATCCACTCAGGATGACATTTCTTTTCTCTTATAGTGATTCATGATGTAATCTCAGGAGAGACAAAGTGATGCAAAGATAATAAGAGAAAATTTTAAGGATAATTGTATGCACTCTTTCATTATCTCTGCCCTGTTTAATATTAACAGCATGATAGCATGTCCTAGAGAGTGAGGTAAGTAGACCTCTCTTCCTCTTTTTCTTTCTCTAACACACATACACAATCCAAATTCAAACTTAACTGCCCTTTCCTATCACATTCAATTCAGAGCTTGTTCTGTGCCAGATGGAGCTAGATGACTCTTCTCCGGCATCCCCAAACCATGCTTTTCATACCTTTGGATCTTGTGGGTCTTTCCACCTTTGCTGTCCTATCTCCTACATTTGGGCTACCTTCTCTCATCTCATTAATGCACCTTCTTTTGGAAATTTCTTGCCTCCAACAAACCTCATTGTTCACAGTCTCACAGTAATTTTAATTATATTATTATGAAAAGAAATCTGAAAAACATGGGATTAGCCCACATTTCATAACCGATTAATGTGAACTCCATGAGAACAACTGCATCCTAATTGGAAAATTCTGGAGACACAAAACCCTAATAAGAAGGGTAGGATATATGACCAGATACAGTTTTACTCTCTTTCACACAGGACTTGATCAGTCTGGTTCAATTTCTTATAGGGGACTGAGTTTGAGGAGAGTAATTCTAGAAACTGCCTGTCAGTTTGCACATTCTGCTGGCATCATTTGAAAATAGAAATGTGATACAGGAGATAAGTGGTGAGACAATTGTTTCATACTATTATTCTCAGAGTTTTATAAACACAGCTACTACTAGAAAAGAATGTACATATTATTTGCCAAATTGCCTAGTTTTGAAGTTAAGATATACTAGCCATGTGTCAACCATTACTCTAAATATTTTATCCATTATTTCTTTTAATTTTTACTACTTTTTGAGATTCATGCTGTTGTCCCCATTTAGCAGATGAGAAAACCAAGGCTTCCTTGATGGCAGCTGGCAGGTGCAGAGCCCAGATGTGTAGGGAAAGTGGAAATCCCAAGGCCAGGATTCTCACCTGGTTCTAATCTTGCACATTTTGTACATGTGATAAGGTGGTACTGAGCCTGCTGCACAGGCACCTACTTGCACACCTGTTGGCAGCAAGCTGTTTACTGCTGATACTGCTTTAAGAAGAGTTCTGACCAGGGGCTAAGAGAAGAGGGAAGCAGGAGAGCCCTGTGCTAGGGAGAGAGAAGGGAGTCTAGAGAAGACAGCCGGAGGGCCAGAGGCAGTGCCTGGGAAGCAGAGGCTAGAGCTGAGACAAAGACTGAGATGGGCAGATGGGAGTCTATCTCTCAACCTTTTTCTATGAGAATAAATCTTTGTATGAGCCCCCTTTTTATCCCCAATGTTCTGTTGTCATCATTCATTCTCACCAAATCCATAGTGAATGTGCCTGAAACATGGAAATGCCACTGTCTGGAAATAAGAGATGTGAACCGAAGGCTACCCAAGTCTAAGGCAGGGCCCTTTGCCCTCTCCTGTAGTACCTACAGAGAATGCCATGAAGGCACAGAAAGTTCTGTACCCTGGTTCAGGGTGTGCAACCTTAACTCTGGGGCAAGGCTCTTTGCAGCTGCTTACCATCCAACCTCACACGAAGGAGGTCATTGATGCCTTCTTACTGCTGAACACCATATTAAGTGTGTGAAAATGTAGTCAATTCCTTAGATAAAATAATTCTTTGGGGGTGAGGAGACATCCTATTTTCTAAGTCTCTAACTCCTGTCTGAAGATGAGTGAGCATGTATCACCCACTGTCCTAATAATTATTTATATAAGCACCAGGGTTGTTTGACAGAAGAATATTCAGATGTGGAATGAAAAAGTAAAAGAGTAATTTTTAAATATCATAACAAATTCAGTTTTCTTCTAATCTCAAAACAGTACCTCTGATGATTAAGATTCATTTTAATCATTTAACCACCTAAGTTTGTCTTGCTTAGGTGACAGACTTTATATTAAAAATGTCACCATATTTAAGTAATTTTTCATTTCTTCTGTGACTATTATTAAAACCCAGGCTATACAACTCAGGGCTTAAAATTCTTTCCTTCTTAGGTGGAATTTTTCTTTTTTATGTTAATTTCTTTAAAAAACCAGTAGCATTTTGAAAGACAAACTTTTTTTGCAAACAATATTCCATAGAGGATAATGTTTATCTGTTTTTAAAAATAAATATGTTGTGAGCAACAGTTTGTGCCAACAAAACTGCCCTGTGATTAACATTAACTATGTTGCCATCTACCAAGGCTACCCTGCAATTAACAATCCATTTTCTTTTTTACTGCTAATGCCTGAAGCTTTAAGGAATATCCAGAAAGACAGACAAAATAAAACAAGCAATCTCTTTCGGCCTTTCCTGCTAAATAATTATTTCCTGTGTTTATGTCATATCTGCTTCCTTGAACCTGTTTCTACATTTTGCCCTTACAAATGGCCAATGGCAGCACTGTGAATGGGAAGACTTACATCAGTTGTTGACAAATCCTTCAGTTGACCTCACTTAAAAATGGAATTAAAATGAGGAAGACAATACTACTTTTTCACCTTTGGTTTATGATAAGTTATCTGAAATAGAGAATTGAAATGATTAATATGTTTCCAAGGTAAGTTCACCTAAATTTTTAAGTGAATATTTTTCTTTTGTCTTTGTGAGTAGGGGCACCTGTGTTTATCTGATTGTTTTTCTTTGTTTACATGTGTTTACATGTTCATGTCCTTAACCAATTATTTTGTAAAAACCTTTCCTTCCTTTTCTTGAATGAACTGATAAAAAACATACCTGAGGCAATATCTTTAGTGTTATGAAAAAATATTTTTTAATGTATTGGTATGCTTTCTATGCTCCCTTTAATTCATTCAGAATGGTTAATAGGAGCAGTCAAATTAACTCTAAAATGGAGCTATGTCTTGTGTTCTAAATGTCCATTTCTCATAGAAATGGCTTCATCTTTGAATTATTGCTTTGAGATATAGAGGCTTCTGCATTTAAATCATGCCATCTGTTCAGGCAAGGGTTTCTGGGAGAGGGAGTACCTGATGGGGCTAAAATCAAATGCAGACTTTTCATATTCTGGAGACTCTGCTTCTCAAAGTATATGTATAATAATACATTTTACAAAAGTTAATTAAATAAATTAGGAAATATGGGTAAAATTGCAATATTTCTGTAATCTCTCACCTTGGCTTAGTCTATCTCCACATCAATAGGTGATTACAAAGGGGGTGGAGAGCAAGCATATACCTGGACTGGAGAGGTTGGTTGGGGTCCTGTTTTTGCAGCGGGATCAGGAGAGACATGGGCTAGCAGATGTAGACAACTGCTTGTAATCATTAAAGGGATTTATCCTACTTTATTTCTCTCTTTGACTGATTTTTTATTTGCCCCAGGGTGCGAACATATTTTCCCCCCAGAGTTACAAGAAACTTCTAGATTTCAACCTGGTTCTTTAGTGCAAAATCTCTCAGAATCTGTAACATAGTAATACATGTGCAAATTTCCAAGTATGTGTCAGATAAGGAGTAATTTAGGCAGTCTACCTTACACTTTACAAATCCTTATTCACAAATCACTATGTGATATGTATCTCTAGACTACTGTTTTCCTAAAAAAAGTCAGGAAATGTTTCACAGAATGATAGCTCTTCAAGGACGAAATGGGACAGTTTGCAAAACCTTGGGAACCTCGGGCAAGGGCTGAATGACTCAGGCAGGAAAGGGAGAGGCAGCCATGAACCTAAGGGGAAGAGCTCAGGGTTTCTTCCCATTTGCTGAGCATGTCCTCATGATTTTGGAAGCCTGAGTAAGAGAAAACAGTTTAACAAACTGCATTATACAAAGAAATTAGTTGAAGGAAGGAACCATTTGGTGAAGTAGGTATCATTTGGGCAATATATTAGGTATAATTTGGTCATTTAAATTTGTACACTTAAGGAAAAAAACCTTTTCTGGCAATTGAATAATGTTTTATAGTGCAAATAAGAATTTACAAGCTAACTACTGATAATAAAATTGAGGGTTGCTGATGATAAAGAATTTTATTCTTTAGCCCTAATATTAAGGGACAAAACAATTCTAACATCACATCACACTAATTGCATAGCAATGTGCTCAACAGGAATTAAGATTTCTAGGTATAGATGAGTCTACTCCTCAGAATGTCATCACTTTTAAAACTATTTCTAAAGTATGACTAGGGGTGGACAATAACCATTAAGTAGAAATTCTAAACATCCTGGAATTCTTACTGGAAAAGAAAGATTAGTTTCATTATTAACGAATTTAGTTTCTGAAGTTCAAATCACAGATGACAGCTTTTCTTGCTATTAAAGGAATGAAAATCAACAATTTCAAAGCTTAATTTTATTGATAAATTTGTGAATATTCCTAGTAAAGTTCTCTTTTTAAGGAAAATTAACTTCTTTGTAAATGTTTAATTAATTTTAGCTCAAAGTATTAGTTTTATTACCATAATTTTATTAAAACATTTGTTCTTAAAAATATGTTTTAATGTAGTTTCATGGAATCAAAGTTAAAACACAAAAAGCCCAGATGCCAAATATCTTTTTATAAACAGAACAGATGTAGATGACTGGTAGTTTTATATTGTTGAATAAATATAGCAAATGCTTAGCTTTTGACTGCGTAGCAATCAACTGCTTAAAAAAAGATAATTTTCCATCTTTAAAAAATGTTTATGGAAGATGATTCATTTACTCATTTTATTTCACTTTATTACAATAGTTGCTGATTTTTATTAGTTTCCCATTGATATTATACCTAAGTGCTTTGAATGGCTTATCAATTAAATTTTTTGAAATACGTTTTAGGGTAGATACTCATTTTATCTTCACTTAACCAATGAGGAAATTTACATTTGGACTAAGTTTACTAAGCTAGTAAATAATGGGGCTGTTCCATGGTTTCTCTCCTGGGTCTACCTGCTAAACATTGAGATCTGCACACCCTTTGTACAGAATGCCCTGCCCATGCAAGGTCACCATGGCCAGACAACTAATTTTTGTTGGAAATGTATGAGGTATTCAGAAATCTATAATCTCTTACACTAAACTAGTTTCTCCTGCTGTGTACTGAACCAAAATACACAAATTAGCCTTCATGACATATCATACATCTTTTCTGCATTGGATACATTAATGAAATAGAGTATTACATGTGAGCTGTAGAGTCAGACTGAGGTAGAGCAGGGGCGAGGGTCATGCCATCAGAAAATCTACTTAGCTTGCAAATAAACGCCTAGTTGATTCTTTAACTTAACCTTTCCACTGTTCTCCCTTTTCCCAGTCACCTTAATCAATTAAGTAATATTGTAACCAGGACAGAAAACAGAGCTTGGCATGTAAATGAATTTACATGTATAAAGAAGAGCAAGATCCAGATCAACATGGTCACCTAGACAACCCTATTCTTAAGACAAAACTTCAAAGGAAATATAATCACCTGTAGAATCATGCTTTATATCAACCTCTACCAAAAATTCCCTAGAAAATTCCAAACCCTAATCTTTTAAGTACCCTCCCCAAACACTTTGAGGGGATACACTGCTTTAAGTAAAACTTCCTTGCTGCTTAGCCTATTGCACTTTGTTTCTGAATTCTTTCTTATGATAAAGACAAGGACCAAGGCCCTAACCGGGTTCAAGGGAGTCCCTCCAACACACTCCACCAGTGCTAAGTGTCTATCATTTTGCTATTTCATTCAGTTTTCTGGTGTTGAATGCAAGCCTTTTCTCTCTCCCTGCTTTATTTCAGACAAGTAGTTAAGTGGTTGCAAGGACCTCTAAGTATAGCACCTTGCACATTCCCAGCATCTGGATGACCCAGATTGAATGGAAGTGTAGGATCATGTTCTTTAGCAGCCTGTCCTGATGTCTCCTTTCCTTTGTTTTGGAACTTTCCCACAACACAAATTCACTCTACCCAGTAATCCACGGCTTCCCCAATCCTGGGGTGTTAGGGATATAATTTCCATGCCATGCAGACCTGAACAGACATTGGATGCCAGATGACCTGGCTTTAGGAGTTGGCAAGGGATTTGTCAACACCAAGCAGAAGTTCAGTGAACCAACCATCCTTTTATCCCTTTTTGTTCTTCCTTTCTTTCCACCACTTGCATGGGTGCACAAATAAAAGGCCCCCTCTCCCTGGCACTGTGCAACTCGGACACTCACTACTACTTCCGCTTTAATGAATTCCTTTCATGTTTGCACTTGTTTGACCTCCTCACAAATTCTATCCGATCAGAGTCAAGAGCCCTCTTCCATCAGGGTTGAGGTTCCATCTAGATGCAGGGAGAGACCTCCCCAGACAGGACTTCCAAAGCACCACAGCAGAAGATAAACTAGTTTCACTTCTTTCCTTTTTTTTTTTCTTTCTTTCTTCCTTCCTTCATTTCTCCCTTTCTTTTTCTCTATATCTCTCTCTGTCTCTCTCTCAACATATATTTGTTGAGTACCATCTAACACCAGTGCATGATACTGGGATAGAATGAAATAAAAAATCCAAAAAAGACTATATTTAACCTCAGTGAAGGCACTATTATTGAAAAACAAGTGAGGAAAAGCATTAGGTTCTATGCTGTAGAACATATGTAGGAAGACCCCAAGAAGGCGGCATTGACTCAGTCTGATGCAGGGAGCAGAGAGCAAGACTAAGAAAGGATTCATGGAGAATAAATATCTGAGATAAGGCTTGAAAGATGAAGAGGTATCCCTCAATAGAAAAGAAAGTTCATTCTCAGCAGAGGAAACATCATGAGCAGAGGTATGAGATGGTACAGCATACCTACAGAAGGGCAACTGGCATGGTGGGGCAGGATAGAAAAGGAGAAAGAGCACAGAGAGAATATACCAAAGAGGTAGAGATGTCAAATTCCAGATGGTCCTGTTTTTATAAGGATAAGAAGTTTAGACTTTGTCCCTTTAGTGAAAGGAAGCTCTTGAAAGATTTTAAGTAAGGCCATAGGGTGATGATATATTCTTTTAGAACACAAACTATGGCAACTATTCTGGAGATTTTTTTGTATTGAGTAAAGTCTGGAGAAGAGGGAACAGATAACAGATTACTGCAATGTGCCAAGTTACAAAAAATGAGAAGCTGTAAGACTATAGCAGTAAGGACAGAGGAGCAACAGTGAATCTGTTCAAGGATTGGATGGCAAAAGGAATGAGGTGGGAGGAGTCTGTCATTATGTCCTAACAACCATTATGCTCTCTACTTGTCCTTCTGATTTAGTAAGGTATGTAATACCAGAAATTGATGAGGTTCTTGAAAAAGAAGACTTTGAGTGTTCATGTAGGATGCTGTTAATGAATGTTTATGATGTGTACATTCTGATTTGTGCTAAAGATACAAAAGATAAGTTAGATGTGGTTCTTGTCCTCAAGAGATTCATATCAAGAAAAATTTGGATCTATTTATGTAAGCCTCAGTAGAGAGTGTTCAGGACATGATATCCAATACCATGTTGAATAGATAAGGGCACTCATGAGAAACATGGGTAGTGGGAAGGGGGCAGGGAAAAGAATAGAAGCCTGTGAAACTACAGTATTTAATGACCATACAGGAAAAAATAGAAGGGCAGAGGTCGGCATCCACAGGAAGGTAAGAGTAATACCACGGGGAAGAATTGGGTTGGTAGGTCCGTACACCTAAGAGCACTGGAGCCAAGGGAAAACAACTTGGATCCAGTGGGCATGTGGTCAGGATGTTAGTCTGCAACTTTAGTGATAGCATCCTTGGGGAATGTGTGGAGTGAGACTGTGTAATACAGAATCAGTGAAAGAAAGTGGGGTGCATGAGCATAGACTACACAGCTATACTTACTCAACTCTAACTTTCATGGGACTTTACATGGAATAATCTGGTTATATTTCTTTTCTACTGAGGAAACAAACATACAAACAGAAACCTCCACACAAATATCTGACCTAAATAAACTTTGAGATTAATATCTGAGAATAAAAAAAGTCTTTCACCAATACTCTGTAGCCTAGCCCTAAATTCATTTTAATAAAATTGCCTTTAAAATGATTCTTTAAGGAAGAGATGAACATGATCAAAAGAATAATACAATCTACAAAAAGAAACATTTTTAAAAACAAATCTAAGCCCTATGTAAGTATAAAAACATTTCTAATTCTTAAATATATAACGAGTCAATTTATGTTTCTATATAAATATTATTTCTTTTAGTGCTATAAATGCTCTAATTTGATCAATAAAAGCTCATTAAATATCATGATAGCTATTAAGGGTCCCATAGAAAGTTGTCAAGACATTAGGATTGCCTTGCAATTTTAGTTTAAATAGACTTCCATGGGATTGTAGTGTATGCCACAGAAACACATTTACAAATGACCTTGGCCTCTGCCAGTCTGTGGCTAAGTAGATTATTAACTGGAGTGCATTCCCAGACAATTGCTTTTTCCTACAGGACGTGCAATGAAAAGCATCCGTATTTTATTCATTCATAGATATCAGTGCAATTTCTGCATCCATGCTACTTTTTTTGAACCTATTGACAGGAAATGAGGGCAAAACTCCTTGATGAAATTGTTC
Organism: Manis javanica; assembly: GCF_040802235.1. Lineage (NCBI taxonomy): Eukaryota > Metazoa > Chordata > Mammalia > Pholidota > Manidae > Manis > Manis javanica. The sequence continues at coordinate 96,563,990 of NC_133157.1, read as the reverse complement.
AGTGAAATGGTTATCACATGATGTATTTTTAGGGGACACTGGGGCATAGTGTAACATACTTCCAAGAAGGAGTCCAAAGGAACAGGTTTGAGAATAGGAACGAGTCTTCCTTCATCTTTTATTTCTTTCTTCCTTGAAAATTCAGCCCCAAACCTGAGTGAGAAGACCCCTGGAGAAAGTGTGGGAAGGCTGGAATCAGGATCCCAAGTGGAAAATGGCCAAGCAATGGTTGGTAATTAGTGAGTGGTTGTAGTCTGGGAGAGGCAGGAGCTGAGTGGAGTGGAAATAGCTCAGTGTAAGGTAGAGACCACATGAGGCAGAAGTCTTATAGCAGTGACCCACTGGGGTAGGGAGAAAGATTACAAACAGGCAGCTGAGAAAATAGTAAACCTTCTGAAGATAATGGGAGACAAGTTTCTCACTGTAGGAAAGGGGAGTTACAAATGTAGAAGAGGGAAAAACTAAAATGAACACTTCAATGTTAAATTGGAATTACAAGTATCAGTGCAAACTCATGGTTTTCCATATATAACAGTAGATGTGAAAGCAAGTAAAATATAAATGCTGATTGTGGTGTATATATGCATTTCTGATTCTTGATTTTGCCTTTCAGATATTGTTCTTCATTAAAAAGAAGCAAGGATCCTTAGAGAAATGGATGATTCTAGGGCTGAGCCCAGGAAACTACAAGAGGAGCCTGTAATATCTTCTTGTGCCTGAGATTGAAGATGTGCTCTGAGAATGTTGGGCATATGTCAAAAGACTACATAAGCCAGCTGGAAGGTGCTCTTATTGGCTGAATCTGGGATGATCTGAATATCAAAATATATAATGATATCAACAGGTTATAACCTAGTAAATAAATAGTGATCCATAAGTTTATACTAATATGAAATAGATGAAGAAGTAAGTGTGGAACAAAGAAAGTTCTTCCTCAGATTATGATGCCAACTAGTAAATGTAAAGTGAGTAGTGAAATTGAGTGACCATAATTTGGCAACCATAATAGTAGTAATTAATTAGAGTAAGATGGTCACATGTTATTTATGTATCTGTTCATGAAATGCTTGTTGAATGAAAAGGGAAATTGCAGTGGCAACACCAGGAAGGCAACACTTCAATGAATTGAAACTACCACCACCTGTAATGGCACAAAGCTAAATTATGTACCAGCTGTATGCAGTGAGAACATTACATCAATCCTCTGTGATTGTTCTGCCAAAGTGCAGAACCTGAACCATGAGAAAGATCCACATTGGGGGTTGAAATAGTGTCTGGTCTGGAATCCTCAAAGATGTCAAGGATATAGAAATAAAGAAAAAATGGAATAAACGTTCAACATGGGAAGAGATTGGGGAGACATGACCACTAGGTATAATACATGATTCTGAGTGGGAATTTTTGCAATTAAGGATGTGACTGGGAAGTTAGATGAAATGAGAAATATTTAGATTGGAAAGCAGTAAGGGAGTTGCATTTATTTCTTGATTGTAATGTAGAAAGTACTAATTCACAAGGTATGAGCACTGAAGTATCTGTGTGTAGTAAGACTATCATGTCTGCAACCTGATCTTGGATGATTCAGGAAAGAAAGTTATTTAAACTTGTATCACAACTTTTCCATAAGTTTGAAATTATTTGGAAATATTAAGAAGAAAAGATTGCCATGACTATCTGTGTATAGACGGTGTGTTAGGGAGTGGGTGAGGCTGGAGGGAAGCAAGATAATAAAGCACAATAATTAAATGATCATTGTTGAGGCTGTGTGATGGATGCAAGTGGAGTCATTATAATATTCTATTTATTTTTGTGTATGTTTTTGTAACCATGGGCAATTTGTTTGATCTTACTGAGCCATGATACAATGGACAAGTGCTAGTTAGACATATTCAGAGTCCAGTGTTTTCAGTTCTGCAATATTCTTTTCATTGATGATGTTTAATGAACTTACTGTACTTAACAAGCTGATGGGTTCTTAAACAAAGTACACATAGCAGGTAGTGGCTACTGGTCAGGATATAGCAAAGTTTTGCTCCGTTCTGGTTGTCAGCCAGAATGTGCTAGGCTAGGAGCCAGAGCTCTACATTCCAGAAACCTATCACTTCCTTCACCTCTACTATTACTGCTCTCATCCAAGCCTCACCACTTTGCTTGAAGTATTGCAATAGCTTTCTAAAATTCTTTATTTTATTTCTCCCCCCAACAACTTGCCTCACTTTCCAAGGTATGTTTTCAGTATAGTTGCCAGTAGAATCACCTGAGAACAGAGATGAGAATCTTTTGCTCAAAGCACTGTTCGTTGCTAATCACCCAAGGTGAAAAGGTGGTGATCCCACATGACCATCGACCCCACACCCAGGCCACCTTCTGATGCATCCAGAACATTCTCATGCTTCTTTCCTCCAGTTACACTGGCTTCTTGCTATTTGTTTAACACTCAACACAGGCTTCTGCCTCAGTCATCGATATTATTTTCTTTGCCTGGAACACTTTTCCACCTGATATTCTAATGGCATTTTTGTTTTCTTTAGATCATGATTTAAATATTTCATTCCCAAATTACCCTGTTTGAAATTGCTCTCCATCCCCTTTTCTTGCTATTTAACTATAGCATTTATGACTAATAAGGTGACATACTACATATTTTACTTCCTTATTATTCTTCTTCCTTTGGTATAATACAGTTTTTTTCTCTTTCTTCACTGCTGTACCTCTAACACTTAACTCAGTTCTAGACACATAGTAGATGTGGTGGTTGGCTTTACATGTCAACTTGGCAAGACTGTAGGTGGTTTAACAACAAATTTGACAGCTTTGAAGAAATAGAATTTTTAAAAAATATAACTTGCCAAAACAGACAAGAGATAAAGCAGAAAATGGACAGCTCTATAGCTAATAAAAATATTGATTTTGTTGTCAAAACCCATGTGACAAAGAAAACTCCAGGAAAAGGTGGTTTCATAGATAAATTGTATCATGTATTTGGTGAACAATTGAAGCCAATGTATGTGATCTCTTTTTGAAAAATGCAATAGCAAGAAAGCTCTAACTTTTTTATGGAACAAGTATAATGACAAAGACTTTACAAAAAGAAAAAAAACCCTAAAGATTAATAACCATTATTAACAACAATGCAAGTTCCCTTAATAAAATATTCACAAATCAAACCTAATAGTAAATAAAAATATATTATGACCAAGTAAAGTTATCTTAGGAATTTAAAGTTGGTTTAACATAAGAACAGCAGTCAATGTAATTCATCATAATAACAAAGAGAACATTTATATGATTTTTTTCAATAGATGTTGAAAATTCATTTGACAAATATTAATAATCATTCATGATAATATCAGCAAGCAAAGGATACACATATTCTCAATGTTAAGTTTATGAAATAATCCTACACATATCATCCTTAAAGGTTTAATGCTGAACACTTTCTCCCTTAATTTGGTAGCAAAGCCAGGCACCATTTCTACTCAATATCATGTCTAAGATATTAGCTTTGACTAGACATTAGCTTTGATTTAGATCTAGACACTTCATAAGTATAGATAAGCAAGGAAAGCATAAAGAAGTAAAGACCACAAAGGAAAAAGTGGAACTATTCTTTTGCAGATGAAATTATCATTTTCTAGAAAAATCTAAGAAATACACAGAGAACTATAAATAAAAGTAGGAATTTTTATCTATAAAATTGTATTGTATATATAAATATTAGCCACTAATAATTGAAAGAAACTTTAAATTTTTATTTATACAAAAAATTAAATATCATCAAATATCAAGACATTCTTAGGTATATATTTAACAAAATATATGCAAGTCATCTATACTGAAAATGACAAAATACTGCTGAGAGAAATTAATGAACTAAAAAATTTGGAAATGTGCTATTTATTGATTGGAAGACTCAACATTGCTAATATATGAATTATTCTCAAATTGATCTATAGATTCAGTACTGTATCAATTACAATCCCAGATGTTTCACTTTGTTTTGTTTTTTTGACAAATTGGCAGGATGGTTATAAAAACTTAGAGGGAAATGCAAAAGGCTTAGACTCTAATTTATAGGGAAATGAAGAAGGCCTTCAATAGCAAAAATGATCTGGTAAAGAATAAAGCTGGATGTCTTAACCCTTCCTGATTTCAATATTGACTATAAAACTATAGTACTCTCTGCTTTTGGTTATTAAACAAACTCTAACATTTTTTAGTAATATGACCCTGGCCAAGTTCTTTAGAGCCCCCAAACTCAATTTCTTTATCTGTAAAAGAGGAATAACACTAATGAGCAGATATACTGGGATATAATTTAGAACAAAGTTGGTCCCATACTAAGTAAATAAATATTTTTAATTATATCAAAAAAAAATCACCATTTGGGAGGATAGGTTAGGCACTGTGTACCATTATATAGGTGATTATAGATAGCTAGAGATAGACAGAGATTTATTTCTTATATTTGTATTTCACTTTAGATTTTTTAGAGCAGTTTTATGAATAATACCTTGGATTTTGAGGAAATATTTAAAATACATTTGTAAAATCAGTATTAGTCTATGTTATAAATGCAACACACTGATAAGGTTATTATATCATCGGTATTATGAAATAATCACACTACAGGACAGTAATGAAATGCCTTACATATGTACTGAAAAAATTGCGCTTTCATTTTCTCTGAATCTCTACCTTCACCTTTGTCCATGCAAACCAAATACATACTCATCCTCATATGCTTCCCTTGCCCATACTATATATTTCCATTGTAGTTACAACCTCATGTGGAATATTTGCTTTCTATGCCTGTCTCCACACTAGACAGTGCGGTCATTGGAGCCACATACAATGTCTTTTTACTCTTTTACTCCTAGCAGTCTTTCTGTAACTGGCACACATATGCTGGAGTGAATGTATTACATTTCCCATTAACCTGTTGTTGATGCGAATGTAATAACTATACTGTGTAATACAGACATTATGGAACTTGCTAGTGATGAAAAATTGCAAGTTCCAATGAACAACCAAGAGGCACCAGGGCACAAGATCTGGAAAAAAGTGCTAGATTTTGTGGCTTATGTTCCTGATCTTCTTTACAAGCAGCACTGACATGCAAAAAGAAAAATCACAGGAAAGACCTATAAGGTGGAGAGCAGAGGTCCAGTGGCCCTTCACTGCCATAAAAATGTCAGTTTGCTAGTGGGGATAGAAGACGTAAAGTTCTACAACTGCTCCTAATACTTTATCTTTGCACCAGGTAGTAGTGGGCAGTTTTACAGCAATTAGATTAGGAACTTTCATTATTTCACTAAGTGAGGTTTGCTTTGGTCCTGGGATTGCCTTGCCTAACTCACAAGATTGCTATATTACCAGAGATCATGTATGTGAATATACTTGTGAAATGATTTAAAACCATATAATGATAAATGAAGATTAGTGTCAATACCCGTACCACTCACAAAACATTTTCTTAAGGATATGTAGAATACCGGGAGGGTTAGACCAGTGGCACAGCTAATCCAATGTCTGTGAATTTGACAATGGCCCCATGGGATGTTAGATACCAATATACTATAGTTGTTCATGACATTAAACTCCTAAGTCTAGAAATGTTCATGGCATACTTATTATCTCTCAGATAAATAAAGCAAGCCGGATTCTACTTCCTCAAATACATAAGTAATATAAATGATGACTAAACTTATTTCTAGAGCAGTGTAATTTGCAGCTTTAATATGCTGTTTTGATCATTACTTTCTCTTCCTCCTTGATTTAGAAGTAACAAAAAGAATATATGTGATTTCAAAAGGCTTTAGATATATGAATAATCCACTCACTTTAGCTCACTGACACAAAAAGCCACAGAATTTTATTGTACAGATCATTGACATGGCCAATGATGATACCACCTCCTGTGGAGCTATTGTGATCCATCTTGTCGATGGCAGCTTTCACATTTTAAAGGTAATGCCCTCTATGTGGTCGCTGATCCAGAATGTGTTTCAAAGAACAATTGATTTTGACTTTTTTATTCCACTGTGATCATCAGAAACTTCTAAAAGTCAACTCATCCTATTAGAATTTCAGAGCCCATAATAGATATGAATTTTAAGTAATTCTGTTTAAAATGCATTTTACTCAGCTTTTCCTTAAATGCATATAACAAAACTAAATAGAAAATAGCTGTTATATAACATACAAATATTTAATTTGGAAACTTAACTCCCAAGGTCAAAAGAAAGATCAACAACAATAGCGAAAAAAATGTTTCTCAATTCATGTTATCAAATATAAAATAATCTGCACCAGTTACCATGCAAATAATTTTCGCCTTGTTTGGAAAATTTGCGTCAGTAGTTCACCAAAGCAGCATCAACAGCTCCTGGAAACCTGTTAAAGCTGAAATTCTTGGGCCCCTTCTTAAGACCTATTAAATCAGATTGTGAGGCTTATCGATGTTTTAACTCAGGTGGCTCTGCTGAACCCCGACTCCACCCACATGGAGGCCAGGTTTAGACTGGTACAGACTAGCAGTCTCTTTAGTGGAAAGATGGTTGGAAGCATTCTACAATAATTCTGTTGCAATCTTTAGAAGCCCTCATAAAATGCATTGATTAATTGATTATTTAAACTAAGGAAGAAAATCTTCTATAGCTATCTTTTCCCCACTGGCAAATTGATTTTTTAGCTTTACCTCACCTTCCTCATCTCACAATGATTATCCAGTTTCATTCCACCTGGTTCTATCTGGATACAGATATTTTGTTAGTTTCCTATATTTAGACCTCTTGTGGAAATGTAATACTGTATAAAATTATTTAATAGGACATTTTTCCTCAGTGTACCCACAGCTTCCATCTGTATTCATTTTATTCATTTACTATAAGCAGTTAATTTTCCAGGTTCTTTAATTAGGAGATTCTATTAAGCTTTATTTCTTTTTCTATCACTATATGCATTGAAACTTCCCTTTCCACTGACTCAAACTGTCTTTGGTCATGTTTCTTCTGCATCCTAAACAGAGATCAGCTAATTCAAATTAATATGTTCATGGCTGATAAGTTTCAATGTAATATCTGTGTGTAGGCATTTGCCATTACCTCAAATCAGTACAGTTATGAGACTCACAAGTATTTGAAAGGCCTTCAAATGAAATATGATGGCTATTAACCCTCATATTATTATTATTTGTATTATAAAACCATTATTAAGGTGCTTGCTATTTGTTTACTGTTTGGAAAAAAATGTAGTTGCAAACTTTTATTACAAATTAAAAATGAGGTTCTTAAAAATCTCAACTTGACCAAATATGAAACAATTTACACCTTAAAAAGTGTATTGAGAAAACCTGAATTTTGTTTATTAAAAAAAAAAACATGTTTGTCATTACCAAAAATAAACATCTTTAGGTAAAAATAATAAAAACCCCAAGCTGCTTAGGTAGTTCAGATAGTTCTGGTTATCTGGTCAATTGGCAAAAAGCAAGCACTTAAGGCCTTCAGCTCCAATCTTCTGTTCTTTTATAATCGCTAGAATTTCATCTTCATTTCTTCTTGGATGAACAAACCGGATGATGGTAGAGCTGGTAAGCAGGCGGTGACTCAGCCCCACTTCTGAAGCAGATAAATTCTCTCTGCCGTCTTGTAGCTTAGGGTTTTCAGGGTGCCTGCATAGGTACCAACGTTGAGGTGGCTGCTGACTTGGATCTCATCTCCCTGATTTTCCTTATCCTCTTCATTGCCATTCCCTCAAGACTGTCTTTGGCAAGGAGGACCCCTCAGAGTCGTGGTCTGTAACCCCACACATATTCTGTCTCACTGGCCTACTCTGCTCTCCTGCACCCTGGGGTCGGCAGCATCTTCCATCACTTCTCTCCGCACAGAAGGGCTGGGATACTGTGGTCCATGTGCACAGGGTCTCTGCGTGAGGTAAGCACCGTCGCCTGCAATGGGGCCACCCTGTTGAGCCTGACCTTGTTCTCTCCCTGGTCTCCCATCCTCCATTCCTTCCCCACTCACTACTGCTCATTGTGCTGGTGACTGTGTGGAGGACCCCTGCGACGTGGATAGTGCCTGTAATGGTTACTCTACTGCCCATTTACCACCTTGCACTAGAACCCCACCAGGGTGGGTAACATTAGCTGCCTCTGCACCTTGTTCTCCTTCCATAGCATCGGATTCCACCATCTCTCCACCTCCAACACTGCAAAGGTACTTCCCCATCTTATTCTTTATGGCAGTCTGCTGTGCAAATGCATCTTCCTCTGTGTCATTCCTGTTGATGAAACCGTATCCATTTCTTACCCTCTTCCCAAAACCTTCCTTGCCATGAATTTGTTGTCCCAGCCCGGAGGTGCCGTCTTTGTGAGGCCACCGGCTCGCGGCTGCCCTCGGTGTCTGCAGCGCTGAAGTGGGGGCTGCCCAGGAGGGCGGTGATTGTGACGGGGTAGCTGCCACTCCGCCGGGCTGCCATGCTAACTAGGACAGCAGCGCCAGGGCGCTGAGGGCTTTCCGGGCCCCTCACCCTGTTAAGCTTCATATTACGACACATAGTTACCTTATTCTGTTCTCATTCATTATATATTCCAGGTATTGTCCTAGTCTTTAGAATTTGAGAATTCTGGGGCCCAAAGAATCTGATAGTCATATAAAGGAAAGAAAATGGCACTCTCCGTGATCAGACAGGGGTGTTACTAGGTAAGTTCCTAAATCTAAAATAGTATCCCAAAATATGCAAACATTTATGTTAGTCACACTAAGCAGAATCCGAAAGTTAACTTTAAAAAGAGCTTCTGAAAGGGAATAGGTAACTCCCAAATCACCCCATTTCTCAAAACCATCACAGTAATTGACAAAATGATAGCTTATGGTTACCTTCATGTTATTTGAGATTCGGCTCACATGCATTGCAGTGCCACTAATGAAAACACCACCTCAAATTTATTTCAAAATCAGTGCTGAGCTGGGTTCCTATGGAATCATGTCAATCCCACCAAAAGCACATTTTTCAGCTAATGAGCAAAAATTAGTTAATTAAATGGATAAAACTTGGGAGTAAATCCTACTTGCTTTGGTATCATTTACAAAAAGAGTTGGCATAAATTATAAATAAGAGTGCTGATAAATTTTTAATCAAATTGTATAAATTTGATGATGGAATTTCTCTAGTAATCATCAAAGATATCAGATAAAACCAATATGCAATAAAAAGTTTTCAGAAAAGATAACATTGTCATATTTTGCTATAGATACAGTCCATACTTTATTATTAACTGTCTCAATATAATATTGACTGAATATTTCAATGGCTTTTTGTAATTATTTTCAATAATACAGAGAGACAAGTTGCTTCAGTCAGTAACCTAACAGGAACATTTCATAGAAAAGAAACTAATAGTTCATGGTCAAATTTAAGTGAGGGCATAAAGTTTCAGCAAAACTGTTATTTCATGAAAAGACTGAATCACTCAAGAAGATGGCTGTGATTTGTGTGGGTGTAGCTAAAACAGCTTTTACGAGATCAGAGGTGTCCCAAACCTCCTTCTCCGAACAATGTTCTTGTACTGACACAGTACAGAGCAGAATTAGGACATTTCGAAACTGTGTGTATACAGTCAGCCACTATTGAGATTCTCTTTCTAAAGCCAAAATACTGTTGATGCCCTTGGCTTCAGAACTACTAATTTCCTCTAGTACAGTGATGAAAAGGTAACTTGTATTATCTCAGGAGATACTCCATTTAGATATTTTTGTCCTCAGTTCCTATTTGTTCCTCTTATTATCATGTTTAGAGATATGACCAAATCTGGACAATATTTTAGATTTTTAAGGATATATGCTAATGTTTTAAGTTTATGGTCTTACAGGCCCCCAAAAAGGATACTTTTTATATTTTAAATTAAATTAAATTAAATTAAATTATATTGTATTGTATTGTATTGTATTATATTCTATTATATTCTATTTATTATTTTATATTTATTATATTATATTATTATTTATATTTATATTTATATTTATATTATAAAAACTTTATTTGATTGGAAAATGTCATTGGTATAACATTGTTGTATACTAACACCGGGAAATAATTTGACTGTGGTAAATGAATAAGAAAGATGATATTGAGTGCTCACCCAATGTTCAGGTGACTCATTCCATGCTGCAGCCTCTGTTTAGGAAGTTTTCAGGGGAAAGACTATTTCTAGCCAATGGACTGCAAGGGAAAGTAATGCCTGCTAACTCTGAGGAGAAGTAGACAAGAGCCAGATGCCTCTTAGGTATTGCTTATGCCCTAGAGCAGTGGCCTTTGAGACCATGTGTTCCAGATGGCCTGACTCAAGTGGGGAAGAAGCCAGCTAAACCATATCAACTGTGACATAATGGATAAGTAAATACAGGGTGCTAAGCCTCTGAGATTTTAGGACATTTGTCTTGTAAAAGCTAGTACAAGTCATCCTTATAAATACTAAAATGAATGAGTCAATTCCCAGGAGAGTGTCTCATGTATGCATCTATTTTACATAGTATAATGTCTAGAAATGACCTTAAAGTATAATTTTAAATATCAACAGCACTGACCAGTAGTAACTTGCAGAAAAGTAAAGATGAGGAGTAGAGATCAATGAAGGGCAAACAGGGAATGAAGATAACAGATTTCCATTTTTAACTTCCTACAAATAAATGAGTTTTATTTTTACAATGAACACTATTGTTTTTCATGTTTAACCTATTTTTTTATTAAGGTATAATTGATATACACACTTATGAAGGTCTCACATGAAAAACATTGCATTTACTACATTCACTCATATTATCAAGTCCTCACCCATACCCCATGGAAGTCACTGTCCATCAGTGTAGTAAGATGCCACTCCATGACCCCACCCCCACAACATGTGTACCAATCATAATACCCTTCAGTCCCCTTCTCCCTCCCTCACCGCCACACTCCCCTTTGGTAACCACTAGTCCTTTCTTGGAGTTTGTGAGTCTGCGGCTGTTTTGTTCCTTCAGTTTTGCTTCTTTGTTACACTCCACAAATGTAAGAAATCATTTGGTACTTGTCTTTCTCTGCCTGGCTTATTTCACTGAGTATAATACCCTCTAGCTCCATCCATGTTGTTGCAAATGGTAGAATGTGTTTTCTTCTTATGGTTGAATAAAATTCCATTGTGTATATGTGCCACCTCTTCTTTATCCATTCATCTACTGATGGACACTTAGGTTGCTTCCATATCTTGGCTATTGTAAATAGTGCTGTAATAATATAGGGGTGCATATGTCTTTTTTAATCTGGGATCTTGTATTCTTTGGGTAAATTCCTAAGAGTGGAATTCTTGGGTCAAATAGTATTTCTATTTTTAGTTTTTTGAGGAACCTCCATATAGCGTTCCACAAAGGTTCAACTAATTTGCATTCCCACCAGCAGTGTAGGAGCATTCCCCTTTATCTGCATCCTCACCAGCAGTTGTTGTTCCTAGTCTTTTTTATGTTGGCCATCCTAACTGGTGTGACCTGATACCTCATTGTGGTTTTAGTGATATGAAGCATCTTTTCATGTGCCTCTTGGCCATCTGAATTTCTTCTTTGGAGAACTGTCTGTTCATATCCTCTGCTGATTTTTTGCTTTTTGAGTATTGAGGTGTGTGAGTTCTTTATATATTTTGGATGTTAATCCCTTATCAAATATGTCACTTATGAATATATTCTCCCATAATGTAGGATGCCTTTTTGTTCTGCTGATGGTGTCTTTTGATCTACAGAAGTTTTTAGCTTGATTTAGTCCCATTTGTTCGTTTTTACTTTTGTTTCCTTTGCCCAAGGAAATGGATTCAGGAAAATGATGCTCATGATTATATTCGAGAGATTTCTGCCTATGTTTTCTTCTAAGAGTTTTATGGTTTCTAAGAGTTTTATGGTTTCTAAGAGTTTTATGAGTTACATTCAGGTCTGTGATCCATTTTGAGTTTACTTTTGTGTATGAAGTTAGATAATAATCCAGTTTCATTCTCTTACATGTAGCTGTCCAGTTTTGCCAACACCAATTATTGAAGATGCTGTCATTTCCCTGTTATATATCCATGTCTCCTTTATTATATTATATGTGTGGATTTATATCTGAACTCTCTATTCTATTCCATTGATCTGTGGGTCTGTTCTTATGCCAGTACCAAATTGTCTTGATCACTGTGGCTTTCATAATAGAGCTTAAAGTGTGTGTGGGGGGATCCCCCCAGCTTTATATTTCCTTCTCAGGACTGCTTTGGCTATTTGGGGGTCTTTTGTGGTTCCATAAGGATTTTAGAACTACTTGTTATAGCTCATTGAAGAATGCTATTGGTATTTTGGTAGGGATTGCATTGACTCTGTAAATTGCTTTAGGCAGGATGGACATTTTGACAATATTAATTCTTCCTATCATTGAGTATAGGATGTATTTCTATTTATTGGTATCTTCTTTAACTTATCTCATGAGTGTTTGTAGTTTTCAGGGTATAGGTCTTTCACTTCCTTGGTTAGGTTTATTCCTAGGTATTTTAATCTTTTTTGATGCAATTGTGAATTGAATTGTTTTCTTGATTTCTCTTTCTGCTAGATCATCGTTAGTGTATAGGAATGCAACAGATTTCTGTGTATTAATTTTGTATCCTGCAACTTTGCTGAATTCAGATATTAGATCTAGTAGTTTTGGAGTGGATTCTTTAGGGTTTTTTATGTACAATATCATGTCGTCTGCAAATAATGACAGTTTAACTTCTTCCTTACCAATCTGGATGCCTTTTATTACTTTGTGTTGTCCAATTGATGTGTCTAGGACTTCCAGAACTATGCTGAATAAAAGTGGGAAGAGTGGTCATCCTTGTCTTGTTCCAGATCTTAAAGGGAAAGCTTTCAGCTTTAAGCATGATGTTGGCTGTGGGTTTGTCACATATGGCCTTTATTATGTTGAGGTACTTGCCATCCATACCCATTTTATTGAGAGTTTTTATCATGAATGGATATTGAATTTTGTCAAATGCTTTTTCAGCATCTATGGAGATGATCATATGGTTTTGTCCTTCTTTTTGTTGAGGAGGTGTATGATGTTGATGGATTTTTTAATATTGTACTGTCCTTGCATCCGTGGAGTAAATCCTACTTGATCATGATGGATGATATTTTTGATGTATTTTTAAATTTGGTTTGCTAATATTTTGTTGATTATTTTTGTATTGATGTTCATCAGGAACATTGGTCTGTAATTTTCTTTTTTTGTGGTGTCTTTGCCTGATTTTTGTTTTAGAGTGATACTGGCCTCATAGAATGAGTGTCCTCCTCTACTTTGTGGAAAACTTTAAGGGTGATGGGTAATAGGTCTTCACTAAATGTTTGATAAAATTCAGAGATGAAGCCATCTGGTCCAGGGGTTTTATTCTTAAGTAGTTTTCTGATTACCAATTCAATTTCATTGCTGGTAATTGGTCTGTTCAAATTTTCTGTTTCTTCCTGAGTATATTTAACCTGTTTTTAATATGCTTTCTTACTATTGTTATAATAATAAAAATGCATACATCATATGACTAAATTGCACCCTTAAGAGTGAGGGATTATGAACTTTATGAAATGTCTAAGCATAATTAAATAATTTGATGAAAGAAAACTGTGTGATACAAATAAAACTAACCAAGAAGTAGAGTTCTGAGATATTTGACAAAAAATTCTGGACCATTCCAAGAAAATCAGAACACTGGAATGTCTAGAAATTCAAAGAAGAGGTGTTTTACTGAGCCTCAACAGAGAAAGTTTTCCAAAAATGTAACCCAGACCAAAAGTATTGAATGACTCTTACCTAGATATCTCAGAATATAAGTGATGAAGTGATCAGTTTTGGAATTTATATTCCCGAAATTCGGGTTTTCCATATTCCTTAAAAAAAAAAAAGTAAAACCAAGAAAAAAAATGAACACATACTTGCCAAGGGAAAATAAAAATGAAATGGGCCTCTTCCATCTTTCCATTTGACAAATTCCCAAAGTTCAGAGGAAATGGACCTAGTTGCTTATTTTAATATTGTGGCTAGCAGAGTTTTGTGGAAAGATGCAAGGTTTATATAAAAGTCTTGATTCAAATCTCCTTGAGGAGCACTGATATGCCAAACTGCAGAGATTTTTTTTTCTCGCCGGGCAGCAGCCATGAGAAGCACAGACAGGCTTTACTTTCATCTGTCTCAGAGGGTTTTATTATTTTAAACAGAACCCAAATGCACTTTTGCCAATTATCTTCTTTGCTGTTATCTTCTCTCCATTTTAAAGATTTGCTACTGTGCCTCACCTAACTGATTCAAAAATAATTTTGCAGCCCTTAATTGACTTCTAAGAAGAAATGACAACCCCAAAATAAGATCCTAAAATCAGACTTTTGCAAACTTTACCAGTACTCCTTGAAACTCAGATGTGAAAGTGGACTCCTCAACTAGAAGAAACATTCCGTGGCTGCCCTTGGGAAGTTCTAGGAGATGCGGAAGGATTTGATTTCCTTCAGTTTCTCTCTATTTTGGTTGACATTTAACCCCATTTCCTGATGGGAGCATTGTGTCTCACCTGAAGAACCTGCTTTGGAACCGGATGCAGTGATAGCATGGAGCTTTGTGATATCTCATGTGGGGAAGGAATGAGAGTGTTCTATGTGTGGGAAATGGTTACACTGATATTTTAGGAGAGGAATAAACTTTTGTAGAGAGTAATGGTGGACTGCAAACCCACTTCCTATTCTTCTGCGTAAAACTAAACTGCATTTCTAAGTCTCTTGCAGGTGTGGCCATATAAATCAATTCTAACCATTAGAAAGCAATTGGAAACAATCATTACTTTCTTCTTATTTATTTTTAAATATTTTATTTTTAAATAGTTTACAAATGCAAATATATGTAAGGAATAAGAGTGATGATAAAGACATACAATGTCAGAAAAAGAACATTATCAGTATCTTTGAAGTGAATTATGTCACTCCTAATTTAGAGAGAAATACTATCCTTAATTATATTTCATAGTTCTGTTTCTCTTTATATTTATAATGATGTATGGATGTCAAACAAAATGCTCTTTAGCTTTGCATGCTCTAAAATATTAAAAGATGTAATTACATATTTTGTGGAATGTGAATATCCCTTTTTGTGTAAAGTAAAAGATTTTTAAGATCCTTTACACCGTGCATTCAATTTTATTGCTGCATAATACTTCATTTTATAAATATAATACAATTCATTTATTCATTTCCATCAATGTGCTTTGGAGGTTTTTCCATTTTTTTATTGTATTAGACACACTGGTTCTCCATCTTATAATAAGAAAGGGAACCTCTGAGTGTTATATGCTCCTGATTACTATTAAGGTTGTGTATCTTCATATATGGTTATGACATTCATAATTTCTTCCTGGAAAATAACTGTTCGTGTTTTTGTAATGTTTCCTATTAGTGCTTTTGTCTTTTTCTTATCTGAACAAAGATGTTCTATGTGGACTCTATCAATGAACAGAATTGCTTAATTATAAAGTAGTCAAATTCATTAATCATATTTCTTATCTAAATAATTAATAAATACTCAAATTTTCCCATGTTTTTTACATTTTTGAAATTTTTTCTTCCTCATCCAAATGTTTAGTCCACCTGGGAATTTACTGGTGAGAAGTAAGGAAACACTTTACTTTTATCATTATGAATAATCAATTATCCTAGTGCCACTTACATATAGTCCACATTTTTTCTCATGTTCAGTGACAGATTTCTCTCTAACAAAGTTCAGTTTTCGTGAGTCTCTTTCTGGACTCTGCATCCTTTTCCTCAGTGTCTGGCTCTCGTTAATCCACATCATTGTAATTTCTACAGTTTAATGATAGCTTTGTTATAAGTCTTGAAACCTAGTAAGACAAATCTTATCTTTCTTATTTTGAGAGGGACTTTCCTATTTCTGGAATATATCTGCTCTAGATATGTATTTTAGACTAAGCTTTGTCAAGTTCAATAAATAAACCTATTGTATTTTCATTAGAATTATCAGTCTGTAGATACATTTGGAAAATTGGCATCATCACAAAATTGAACCTGCTTGTCTCTTAAGATGGAATATTACTCAATTTATTTTGATATTTTAATGTTTTAAATAATGTATCATTTTATTTTGCACATTTTAGGCTTATTTCTAAATAACAAATTATGATAGTTATTATTTACTATGATTTCTGCATGTTTTAATCTTTCTTATTGGAAAGATTAAAACTGGCTAGGAACATATTAATGGAGAGAGCAACATAAAGAAGTATATGTGTAAGTATATGTGTGTTCACTTAAATTTATAATAAATATATAACTACATGTATGTAAATATGTATATATGTATATATCATGTGATGCTTCTATTAGAGAATCAAGATTATGCTTTTATATGGAAGAATATAATCCCTTTTTTATACAGAAAGCTAAATAACACTTCAGTGTTTCAGAAACCACACATTTTCAAGGTGTTAGGCACTTCACTTCAGACTTGCTTATATGGAGTATTCTGTAGCAAGTCACACCAAGATAGTGATGCCAGGGTTCTTGTTCACTGAGTGGAAGAATGAACTTCACAAACACTCAAGGTAGGAGAGCAAGGCAGAGGCTTTTATTTAGAAAGAAAGTGAGAGGACAGAGCTCCTGACTCAGGCCAGGAGGGGACAAGAGAGCCCTGGAGTGGTGCATTGTCTAGGGGTTTTTATAGGCAGTTGAGAGACACAGGGCAAGGAATGTACACCTGCTCAGTGGTCCCAAAATATTTATCTTTGAAAAGACATTAGAAAGTTTCTTACTGGTCTTCCTGTTTATTAACAAGAACTTTATTGCTCTGATTTCCACCCAGGATAGCAGCTTCCTGATCTGGGAGCATAGCACTCATGACTGCCTGCTTTGCTTCCAAAGTGGGCTAAATTATTGTCTGTTTGTTAGGAAACTTACTTTTTAACTAATTGGGTTTTACAATGCAATCTTATTTTCAAGATGGAATCCTTCATGTTTTTACTGCATTGTTTTGGGCTTGCTTGCTACATTGCCCAAGCTGCAAATCATTTGTTTAGGGCTGGAGAAAGAAAAGCAGTACCTGGGTAAAGTAGAAAAATAAGCTGGGCCCTCCAGTAGGTCAAAGCAAATCCCACAGTTGATTATCTTGCTTTGTTTTTTCCGGAGGCCCTTACCCTACTCTGTCTAAGCCCACAGTCCCTGTCTCCATAGTAATCATGGAATTATTTTCTTAACATTTTTTTTCTTTATGACTTAAATTCATACTTTCTTACTTTTTTATTTTTCTTATTTTGGTATCATTAATCTACAATTACATGAGGAACATTCTGTTTACTAGACACCCCCCATCACCAATTCCCTCGCCACGTATCCCATTACACTCTCTGTCCATCAGTGTAGTAAGATGCTATAGAGACACTGCTTTTCTTCTCTGTGTTGTACACCCCTCCCCATGCCCCCCTCATTATACATGCTAATCATAATGCCCCCTTTCTTTCCCCCCATCCCTCTCTTCCCACCCATCCTCCCCAGTCTCTTTCCATTTGGTAACTGTTAGTCCATTCTTGGGTTCTGTGAATCTGCTGCTATTTTGCCCCTTCAGTATTTTCCTTTGTTCTTACACTCCACAGATGAATGAAATCATTTGATGCTTGTCTTTCTACACCTGGCTTATTTCACTGAGCATAATACTCTCTAGTTCAATCCATGTTGTTGCAAACGGTAGGATTTGTTTTCTTCTCGTGGCTGAATAATATTCCATTGTGTATGTGTACCACATCTTCTTTATCCATTCATCTACTAATGGACACTTTGGTTGCCTACAATTCTTGGCAATTGTAAATAGTGCTGTGATAAACATAGAGGTGCATATGTCTTTCTCAAACTGGGCTGCTGCATTCTTAGGGTAAATTCCTACGAGTGGAATTCCTGGGTCAAATGGTATTTCTATTTTGAGCTTTTTGAGGAAACTCCATACTGCTTTCAGCAATAGTTGAACTAATTTATATTCCCACCAGCAGTGTAGGAGGGTTTCCCTTTCTCCACAAACTCGCCAACATTTGTTGTTTGTCTTTTGGATGGTGGTGATCCATACTGGTGTGAGGTGATATCTCACTGTGGTTTTAATTTACATTTCTCTGATGACTAGTAATGTGGAGCATCTTTTCATGTGTCTGTTTGCCATCTGAATTTCTTCTTTGGAGAAGTGCCTGTTCATATCCTCTGCCCATTATTTAATTGGCTTATTTGCTTTTTGTTTGTTGAGGTGCATGATCTCTTTATATATTTTGGATGTCAACCCTTTATCAGATCTGTCGTTAATGAATACAATCTCCCATATTGAAGGATGTCTTTTTGTTCTATTGGTGGTGTTCTTTGCTGTACAGAAGCTTTTCAGCTTGATATAGTCCCACTTTTTCCTTTTTGCTTTTGTATGCCTTGCTTGGGGGGATATGTTCATGAAGAAGTTGTCCATGTTTATGTCCAAGAGATTTTTGCCTATGTTTTTTTCTAATAGTTTTATGGTTTCATGAATTACATTCAGGTATTTGATCCATTTTGAATTTACTTTTGTGTATGGGGTTGGACAATGATCCAGTTTCATTCTCTTACATGTAGCTGTCCAGTTTTGCCAAAAGCAGCTGTTGAAGAGGTTGTGATTTCCCCATTGTATGTCCATGACTCCTTTATCATATATTAATTCACCATATATGTTTGGGTTAATATCTGGACCTCTCTATCCTGTTCCACTGGTCTGTGGGTCTGTTCTTGTGCCAGTACCGAATTGTCTTGATTACTGTGGCTTTGTAGTAGAGCTTGAAGTTGGGAAGTGAGATCCCCCTGCTTTATTTTTCCTTCTCAGGATTGCTTTGGCTATTCAGGGTCCTTTGTGTTTCCATATGTATTTTAAAACTATATGTTCCAGTTCATTGAAGTATGCTGTTGGTATTTTGGTACAGATTGCATTGAATCTGTAGATTCCTTTAGGCAGGATGGCCATTTTGACAATATTAATTCTTCCTAGCCAAGAGCATGGGATGAGTTTCCATTTGTTTGTGTCCTCTATAATTTCTCTTGAGTGTCTTGTGGGTTTCAGGGTATAGGTCTTTCACTTCATTGGTTAGGTTTATTCCTAGGAATTTTATTCTTTTTGATGCAATTGTGAATGGAATTTTTTTTTCCTGATTTGTCTTTCTTCTAGTTCATCATTAGTGTATAGGAAAGCAACAGATTTATGTGTATTAATTTTGTATCCTGCAACTTTACTGAATTCAGATATTTGTTCTATTAGTTTTGGAGTGGAGTCTTTAGGGTTTTTTAAGTACAACATCATGTCATCTGCAAATAGTGACAGTTTGACTTCTTCTTTACCAATCTGGATGCTTTTTATTTGTTTGTTTTGTCTAATTGCCATGGCTAGGACCTCCAGAACTATGTTGAATAACAGTGGGGAGAGTGGGCATCCCTGTCTTGTTCCCAATCTCAGAGAAAAAGCTTTCAGCTTCTTGCTGCTAAGTATGATGTTGGCTGTGGGTTTGTCATATGTGGCCTTTATAATGTTGAGGTACTTGCCCTCTATACCCATTTTGTTGAGAGTTTTTATCATGAATGGATATTGAATTTTGTTGAATGTTTTTTCAGCATCTATGGAGATGATCGTGTAGTTTTTGTCCTTCTTTTTGTTGATGTGGTGGATGATGTTGATGGATTTTTGAATGTTGTACCATCCTTGCATCCCTGGGATGAATCCCACTTGATCATGGTATATGATCATCTTGATGTATTATTTAATTTGGTTTGCTAATATTTTTTTGAGTATTTTTGCATCTATGTTCATCAGGGATATTGGTCTGTGATTTTCTTGTTTGGTGGGGTCTTTGCCTAGTTTTGATATTAGGGTGATGCTGGCTTTATAGAATGAGTCTGAAAGTATTCCCTCCTCTTTTATTTTTTGGAAAACTTTAAGGGGAATGGGTATTATGTCTTCCCTATATGTCTAATAAAATTCAGCAGTAAATCCATATGGCCCAGAGGTTCTGTTCTTGGGTAGTTTTATGATTACTGATTCAATTTCTTTGCTGGTAATTGGTCTGTTTAGATATTCTGTTTCTTCCTTGGTCAATCATGTATGATTGTATTTTTCTAGGAAGTTGTCCATTTCTTCTAGGTTTTCCAGCTTGTTAGCATATAGATTCTCATAGTATTCTCTAATAATTCTTTGTATTTCTGTGTGGTCCATCATGATTTTTCCTTTCTCATTTCTGATTTTGTTGATGTGTGTAGATTCTCTTTTTCTCTTAATAAGTCTGGCTAGGGGCTTATCTATTTTGTTTATATTCTCAAAGAACCAGCTCTTGATTTAATTGATTGTTTTCTATTGTTTTATTCTTCTCAATTTTATTTATTTCTTCTCTGATTTTTATTATGTCCCTCCTTCTGCTGACTTTGGGCCTCATTTGTTCTTCTTTTTCCAATCTCAATAATTGTGACTTTAGACTATTCATTTGGGATTGATCTTCCTTCTTTAAATAGGCCTGGATTGCTATATACCTTCCTCTTAGATCTACCTTCGCTGCATCCCACAGAACTGGGGGCTTTGTGCTGTTGTTGTCATTTGGCATATATTGCTTGATATCTATTTTAATTTGGTCATTGATCCATTGATTATTTAGGAGCATGTTGTTAAGCCTCCATTTGTTTGGGAGCATTTTTGTTCTCTTTGTACAATTTATTTCTAATTTTATACCTTTGTGGTCTGAGAAGTTGGTTGGTAGAATTTCAATCTTTTTGAATTTATTGAGGCTCTTTTTGTGGCCTAGTATGTGGTCTATTCTGGAAAGTGTTTCATGTGCACTTAAGAAGAACGTGCATCCTGCTGCTTTTAGGTGTAGAGTTCTGTAGATGTCTATTAGGTCCATCTGTTCTAGTGTGTTGTTTTGTGCCTCTGTGTCCTTACTTATTTCTGTCTGGTGGATCTATCCTTTGAAGTGAGTGGTGAGTTGAAGGCTCCTAGAATGAATGCATTGCATTCTGTTTCCTCCTTTAATTCTGTTAATATGTCTTTCACATATGCTGGTGCTCCTGTGTTGGGTGCATATATATTTAGAGTGGTTATATCCTCTTGTTGGATTGACCCCTTTATCATTAAGTAATGTCCTTCTTTATCTCTTGTTACTTTCTTTGTTTTGAAGTCTATTTTGTCTGATACTAGTACTGTAACACTTGCTTTTATCTCCCTGTTGTTTGCAAGAAATATCTTTTTTCATCCCTTGTCTTTTAGTCTGTGTGTGTCTTTGGGTTTGAGGTGAGTTTCTTGTAAGCAGCATATATATGGGTCTTGCTTTTTTATGCATTCTATTACTCTGTCTTTTGATTGGTACATTCAGTCTATTTACATTTAGGGTGATTATTGAAAGATATGTACTTATTGCCATTGCAGGCTTTAGATTTGTGGTTACCAAACATTCAAGGGTAGCTTCTTTATTATCTAATCCTCTAACTTAACCCACTTATTAAACTATTATAAACACAGTCTGATGATTCTTTATTTCTCTCCCTTCTTATTCCTCATACTCCATTCTTTATATGTTAGGTGTTTTATTCTGTACTCTTTTGTGTTTCCTTTCACTGCTTTTATGCATAGTTGATTTTATTTTTTGCCTTTAGTTAGTATTTGGTTGGTCTGCTTTCTTTGCTGTGATTTTATTTTCTCTGGTGATATCTACTTAGCCTTAAGAGTGGTTTCATCTAGAGCAATCCCTTTAAAATATCCTGTAGAGGTGGTTTGTGGGAGGCAAATTCCCTCAACTTTTGCTTCTCTGGGAATTGTTTAATCCCTCCTTCATATTTAAATGATAATCATGCTGGATACAGTATTTTTGGTTCAAGGCCCTTCTGTTTCATTACATTAAATATTTCATGCCATTCTCTTCAGATCTGTAAAGTTCCTGTTGAGAAGTCTGATGATAGCCTGATGGGTTTTCCTTTGTAGGTGACCTTTTTTTTCTCTCTGGCTGACTTTAATACTCTGTCTTTGTCTTTGATCTTTGCCATTTTAATTATTATATGTCTCGGTGTTGTCCTCCTTGGTTCCCTTGTGTTGGGAGTTCTGTGGGCTTCCATGGTCTGAGAGACTATTTCCTCTCCCAGTTTTTGGAACTTTCAGCAATTATTTCTTCACAGACACTTTCTATCCCTTTCTCTCTCTCTTCTTCCTCTGTTACCCCTATTATGCAAATATTGTTGCTTTTGTATGATCACATAGTTCTCTTAATAATCTTTCATTCCTTGAGATCCTTTTATCTCTCTCGCCTCAGCTTCTCTGTGTATTCCTGTTCTCTGATTTCTATTCCATTAACAGCCTCTTGCACCACATCCAGTCTGCTCTTAAGTCCTCCTAGGGATAGTTTTATTTCTGTATTCTCCCTCCCGACTTGATCCTTCAGCTCTTGCATACTTCTCTGCATGTCCATCAGCATGGTTATGACTCTTATTTTGAATTCTTTTTCAGGAAGATTTGTTAAATCTATCTCCCCTGGTCCTCTCTCAGGGGTTTTCTGTGTGATTCTGGACTGGACCAAATTCTTCTGACTTTTCATTGTGATCGAGGTATTCATAGGCAGTTGGCACATGTGTTAGCCGGGAGAACAAAGTCCCTTCTTGCTTGCTGGTCTCCTTGCCCTTCTCCGCTGCTTGTGCTGGTTACTGCACATGGGGAGTAGGCTTCGGGTTAATTTCCTGAGCCATGGCAGGCAGGGCAGTCCAGAGCCCTGCAAGGAGAGGCAGGCACACCGGGTGTTCTTTTCTGCAAGAATGGTGCCCCTTTGTGCCTCTGCCTGTGCAGGGCAGCTGTGCACCAGCAGCAGCCCCAGGTCTGGCCTGGTGGCTGCATGCTGGGAGGAGGCTCTTGGAAGCACGCTGGGAGGAGATGTGGCTGCTCCCAGGCTGCTCTGCCAGGGCCATGCAGGAGGGGGAATGAGCGGCAAGCTGTTTATCACCATGAGGTGCTTCAGAGCTGCATTGCTACCCAGAGGCTTAGGGCACCTGAAGTTCCCCGGGATTCCCAGCTGCTGGGCTGAGTGTGCCAGGACAACTCCATCCATTTGTGTGGCCCCTGTTCCTTTAAGACTTTCAAAATGCACTCGCTTTTCTTTTGTGCTGAGGGAGCCGGCTGTGGGGAGCTGCTCACAGATTTTACTTTTCCATTTCTCTAATATGCAGTTCACCATGCAATGTGTGTCTGCACTCCCTGTGCAGATTACTATGGCTGGTTATTTTTCAGTCCTGTTCTTCCACTCCCACCCTGCTCCGACTCCTCTCCTCCCACCAGGGAGCTGGTGTGGGGGGAGTGCTTGGGTCCTGTTGGGCTGCTGTTTTTATCTTACCTCCTTCATGAGGTGCTGAGTTCTCGCAGGTGTCGATGTAGCCTGGCTGTTGTACTGTATCCTCTGGTCTCTCTGTTAGGCACAGTTTTATTTGCTATGTTTTCAAAAACATATATGGTTTTGGGAGGAGATTTCCACTGCCCTACTCATGCCGCCATCTTCTCCTCTCCTTCTTAACATTTTTAAATTTTTATTTTATTTTGATAAGAACAAGTAACATGATATCTACCTTCTTAATGAATTTTAAGTGTACAATACAATATAGTTAATTATAGGTACAGCAGAGCTCTGAAACTTACTCATTTAGCTTAATTGAAACTTCATTCATATTTTAGCTGCTTCCAAATTCCCACTCCCTACCTCTGGAATTCAGTATTCCACCCTTGGTTCCCATGTTTTTGACTATTTTAGATACTTCATATTAGGTAATAAGGCAGTATTGCCTAATGTGATTGCCTTATGTCACTTAGTCTAGTGTCAAAGATCATTTGTTTTGTCACATATTGAAGGATTTCCTTTATAAAAACAGCAATATTCTATTGTATATGTATACAATATTTTCTTCATACCTTTACCCATATTGAATATTTAGGTTGTTTCCATGGCATGGCTATTACAAATAATGCTGCAATGAACTGGGGGTGCAGCTATCTCTTCAAAATCTTGATTTCAATTCTCTTAGATAATTACCCAGTAATGAGATTGCTGGGATATATAGCAGTTCTAATTTTAATTTCCCCAAGAACTTGCATAGTGTTTTCCATAGTGGCTGCACCATTTTGAATTCACACCACAATGTGCCAGGGTTCCAATTTCTCCATATCCTCACCAACACTTGTTGTTTTGATTTGTTTTCTTTAATAATAACCATCCTGACAGATACGAAGTTGTATTTCACTGTGGTTTTGATTTGCATTTCCCTGAAGATTAGTTGACATTGAGCAGCTTTTCTTATGCTTGTTGGCTATTTGTATGTCTTCTTTGGAAAAATCTCTATTCAAGTCTTTAGCCCAATTTTTTTATCAGGTTATCATTTGTTTTTGCTTCTTGCTATTGGTTTGTACATGTTCCCTATAAATTTTGGAAATCAACCTGTTATCAGATATATAGCTTACAAATATTTTTTCTTCCATTCTATAGGTTGTTCCTTCACTCTCCCATGCAGAGATTTTTAGTTTTATATAGTCTCACTTGTCTGTCTTTGCTTCAACTGCTCATTCTTTTGATCTCATACCCATTGTCTCATTGCTAGGACTAATGTCAGGAAGACTCTCTCCCAAGTTTCCTTCTTGGAGTTCTACATTTCTAGGTACTATGTTCAAGTATGAATCCATTCTGAATTGATTTCTCTGCAAGGCTTAAGACCAGAGTCCAATTTCCCTCTTCTGCATATGGATATCCAGTTTTCCCAGCACCTTTTGCTGAAGAGACCATCCTTTCCCCACTGCACAATCCTAACACCCTTGTTGAGGAACAGATGACTATACAGCCAAGGATTTATTTCCAGGCTTTCCACTCTACTCCATTGGTCTATATATCTACCACTATGTCAATGCCATACTGTTTCAATTAATATAGCTTTATAATATACTTTGATACCAGGACATGTGATACCTATGGCTTTGTTCTTCTGGATCAAACTTGGTTTGGCTATTCAGAGTTTTTTTGTGGTTCCATATGATTTTTAGAATTGTTTTTTCTTCTTTTTGCTATTATTTTGAATTATAAATTATGTATATTTAAGGTGTGTAAAATGATTTGATATACATAGTGAATTGATTACAAGCTAGTTAACGTATCTTCTATTATAGTTATGATTTTGTGTGTGTGTTAGGACCACCTAAAATCTACTCTCTTAATAAATTTCCAAAATTCAATACAGTATTATTAACTATAATCATCATGTTGTTAACTAGATCTTTTACTCATACTATATAACTGCAACTTTGTTCCTGTTGACCAACATCTCATTTCCCTCATCTCACCACACCTAGTAGGCACTGTTCTCTTCTTTGCTTCTATGAATTTGACATTTTCAGATTCTACATGTAAGTTAGACCATATGTCTTTTGGTTGGTGAGTTTTGTCCATTTATATTTAAAGTAATTAATCATAAGGGAAGGCTTCATGTCACTATCTGTTGTTTTCTGTTAGTCTTACAGTTCTTTTATCCATTTTTTCTTACCTTTATGTCTTCCTTTGTGTTTTGTTGAATTTTTGTAATGATAAGTTTTGAGTTTTGAATCTTTTTTCTTTTTTTGTATAACTTTTGTTTTCTTTGTGGTTACTGTGGATTTCCCTTTATCTTCTAGCCATACAGTCTCTTTTAAGCTGCTAATAACTTAAGTTCAATTGCATACAAAAACAACCCTTTCACTTCTCCCCATCCAGATTTTATGCTATTGTTGTAATAATTTGTATCTATTTATATTGTGTATTTATTAACATATTTTTAGTTATAACTATAACTTAGATATTTTAATACATTTATTTTTTTAATATATTTTAATGTTTATCTTTTAACTTCTATACTAGAGTTAAAATTGTTTTAAAATATTGCTATATTTTGTGTGTGCCTATATGTTTATCTTTACCAAGAAGTTTCATACTTTCTTATGCTATTATGTTGTCATTTTATTTAGTTTCATTTCCTTTAACACCTCTTTTAAGGCAGTGTTGTAGTGATGAACCCTTTCAGCTTTTGTTTGTCTGAGTTTTTATCTCTCCTTCATTTTTAAAGAACAGTTTTGCTGGTTATAGTATTTCTGGTTGGTAAATCTTCCCTTTCCAAACTTTGAATATATCATTCCACTCCCTTCTAGCCCACAAGTTTCTGCTTTAAATCCACTGAATGTCTCAAGAGAGTTCCCTCAAATGTGACAAGTTGCTTTAATTATAAAGTTGCTTTACTTTTGTTACTTTCAAATTCTCTCTTTGTCTGTGAATTCTGGTAATTTAATTATAATGTGTCTTGATGTGAATTTGTTTGTATTCCTCTTGTTCAGTGTGCTTTGGGCATCCTCAATCTGGTTGCACATTTTCTTCCCCAGATTTGGGAAGTTATTAGCCATCATTTCTTGAATAAATTTTATTTCTACCTTTTCCTGCTAGGAATCCCATAATTAATATATCATACTTTTTAATAAAGTCCTATAAGTCCCTTAAACTTTCTCCAATCTCTTATTCTTTTTTCCTTTTGTTCCCCTGATTAAACTATTTCCAATGACTTTCTTTTGCTTAATCAAGTCTGATTTTGAACACCTCTAGTAAATTTTTCTTTTCAGTTGCTGTGTTCTTCAGCATCTGGATTTCTCTTTAGTACTTTCTAATACTTTCTCTACCCATTAAAATTCTTAGTTTTTTGTATACACTATTCTTTTGACCTTGGTGAGCATTACTATTATAGTTACTTTGAATTCTTCCAGGTAAATTATATAATTTCAATTTGTGAGTAGCAATTTCTGGAGATTTATCTTGCTCTTTTATTTGGAACATATTTACACATTTCTTCATTTTCTGTGACTCTCTGTGTTGGTTTCTGTGCATTAGACAAGGCTGGCATTTCTTCTGGTTTTTACAGACTGGCCTCTCCCTTCTCTAGGAGAAGCTGGAAGCTGAAGGTTTTTTTCCTGATTATATGGTACTGTGCTTGCAGTAGGGATTCTGGCAAGAGGGTGTCTTGCACATCCCTATCACCTTCAATAAGTGTGTTTTCATGTTTGCCTAGGGTACTTTCAATTAGCTTCTGTATTTCTTGCAAAGGGAATTTGTCCATGAATTGTTGCTGAATCAGTGCATTCACTGGGAGAAAGATGGTATGAGGCTTTCTGCTCCACCACCTTTATTATTATTTTCTATTTTATTATTCCTATTTTCTATGCACTGTTTCATCCAAGCATCTGAAATACTATAAAATGGAAATTTGTAAACCAACTGTATTAACATTCTGTGAACATTTATCATTGCATTGATTAAAAAATGATAAACTATTAGCACAATTTTTAATAACAAAGTATAATATAAATGTTATACTTATTTAAATATTATTAAAATTCTATCATTTAAATTTGTCCATATTATTACACATGCAGTCATTCTTAATTGTTACATTCGTAGCATACTCATGCCATGTACTATTTTAATTTGTCTATCTATCCTATATACCTTCAAAATTTTTCTACACATATCTCATAATTTTTGTTTATAATCATTGAATGTCATTCTGTCAAACACTTCAATTATTTTAAATGGACTATTTGACATTGGCTATGAACCATTCCATTACAGATGGATACTACAGATGCTTCTGCAAAGTACGTTCTAATTCTAATGCTCATTCCTAATGAAGTTAGTGACATAAGCATTTTAAAGTGGGAACAATTGTCTAATTAATTTAAAGCCTGTTTTATTTTTTTCATTTTCCATAATGGAAATCACAGAAAAAGACTCTGATTTTGGGGTATTCCCTTAAAGATGAGAGTCAATTTTAGTCATGCAAGAAGTCAGAAATTATACAATATTTTTAGAAAACAACACAAAGCACACAAAACCATATGTCCAATGCTGCTTCTCCTTTAATGTGTATTACCTACTTACAGATTCTAAACACTATATCTTTTCTTTGCTGTGGTTATCAGTGTTTTTTTTTTTTTTTTACACAAAGAAAGTGAGCAGTAGCTCTTGAGGTTCTGGCATCTGATAGAAGCAACTACAGTAGAAAGGTACTTGAACATTTAACTTTTCAGGGAGTGTTTCCTAGCTTCACTTTTCTCCTACTGTTTTGGTAAATATTCTCATAATAGGGAGACACTTCATTTTTGTAGTTTTGGAAAAGAAATCAAATCTAGAAACATAACACCTTTAGGAAGAATAAGTCCACATTTTCAACATGAAATTTCATTTTATATTAACCACATATTATGGTATCTCACTGTATTCCTGAGAGTCTAGGAGACACCAAAAACAATATTCAATTCCAATGTTCCCAGACACTGTTCAGCATGCTCCTCTCACCCTGTCCCAACTTGAATGTGTGCACATTACTGCTACAATGCACAATAGGCAAAGCTGTGTGCTTTTACCAGAAGTTATCATGTGTTTTCATCCCTTTGTCCAAATTATAACCCAGACTATAAAATGGGAATCTGAGGGCTCTAAGTAACCAGAGGATTGTTTGTCTCTTTTCTTCCATATCCTCCCATGATGATGAATCACTTCACTTGCTGTCACAGTCTTACTCTGGCCCCCTAATTTCTGGTTGAGGCAATGGACCGGCTCCTTCTGAGAAGATTGTGTACCTGGAGCCCTGAATGGATGCTGAATGCCATGAAGGTTTCAAGGTAACTGCTTTCACATTGGGACTCATTTTTGTTACACAGCTATTTAATTTGTTCTCAGGCCCAATAAACCACAGAAAAATTACTCAGAGAAAAAAAAAATGATACAGAAACAGAAACCAGATGCTCAAATCTCGAAGTGTATTACCTCTTATTTCCTCTAAGGATGCATTTTGTCAATGCAATCTTTAATGTAAATATAAAACAACATATTCTAGTGCCTAATTGTATCAGTGCCTTCTTATTTTCCTTTTTGTTCTAAAGGAGCAAACTGACTTGACAGTATGCAAAAAATTCCTATTGTATGTGCCTAGAAAGCTGAAAAAGTATCTGTGTTTCACTAGCTTCTGAAAACTTACGTCTGTTTAATATGTCCATATCTGTAACTTTTTGAAGAGAAACAAGGCAGCTGTACCTAACATCTGTCTAAGACATTAGTTACTTCATAAATTATGTCTTATTCAAAAGAACATATTGGATTATATTTCTCAAAAGAAGACACAGCACTCTTCTTGAAAATTAATGTGCAGTATTGGTATTAAATGGACCTGAACAGCACATTCACAGATGTTTTTGCCTTGATCAGGGAAAAGGTATAAGGCAACAAAAGAATCCCCAGAGCGTGCAGGAGTGAAACATTTAACTGCAATATGTTACCTGGCCCCTAGCCTTCTGCCTATCTTCATTTCATTGCACACACACAATGAGCAGAGTCAGATTCTAAACAAAGTCCAGGGGATATCTTCTTAAATCATCTTTGATATATTTTTATAAATTATTGCCAGTGCAGCATAGGTTCTGTACTTGGAGCAAAGGAGTGTAATACCATTATACTCCCATGAGCCCTGGTAGGCTCAGAAATAGTCAACCAATTAGGAAATTGAAATCCCTGATTGCAGGTAAACATGAACAATTTCCAGCTTTTACCCTGGGAAATCTTAAATGTAGGTGGGCAAGAAATATGATTCAAACCTGATTGTGTGGAAAATGTAATGGCTACTCTACTAGTGTTTAGACAAACTTGCTTCCCATACTTGGTTTGCTTTTCCAAGACTGATATATTTCTTTTGCTTTTATCTATTTATAGATATATGTATCATAAATGTCCATTTACAGATTAGAAGGATTCTATTACCTTCTCTCATATAACTTTTTCCTTTATACTCCTCTCAAAATAATGGTATTAGTAATTTATATTTGTATCTTTATAACTCCCTTCTTTTATAGAACATATGACTAATCCCATCCAAATGGAATTTCAATATAAAATGCTCTAATAATTGTATTACAAGATAAATAATATGAACTTTCTGAGTACGTTTGCTAAATTATTATATTACTATGAAGACAATAAAAAATACAAGTCTCTTGAAATATATGACATAGATTTAAATTTCAGTTAACATTGACAAAAGGGTTATGAGACACAGTCTCAAACTTTACCCCTTTCAATTATACTTTGCCCTGGATTACAGCCTCCGTAACCGTGCTTGCCTTATACATGCTGGAGATGACAGTGAGTGCCTCCCAGGACTGCAGTGACAATCAAATGAGACAATAAACATAGAAATAACAGGCAGATGGTAAATCCCTAGAAAATCCTAATTTACAAAAGAACATAACTGAGAGGAAGTATGTATTGAGAAAAAATAACATGAAAAATAGTGAATTAAAGAAGAGATACATGATTCACAAATGTCACCATTCTAAATGAGTGCTCTATCTATCCACGTGTCAAATTATTCTAGTTAACTTACTCAGTCTTTGTGTCCAACTCTCTTCTTTGTTTTTTTCAATCAGGTTCAGTCCAGTATCACTTTTAAGTCACTTTATTTTTCCCTGAGTAAGTAACTCTATGACTCTTCTCCCTAAAAGCCTGACATTCCATTTGTTTACATAGAAGGTTTTCAAGACCATTACAGTGTTTATAAAAGGCTGAGTTTCCTTTTGGTTGAAATATTGACAATAAAATGCATGCAATGGTTTTGTAGATTTTTTCTCTACCCACAAATTCTCCTTTTCCAAATCTATTATGGATTTGGTTTTGTTTGTCTTTAAGTGTTATTCTATGACAAAAAGGGCCACTGTACTTTACAAGGAGGATGTTTATGAATTACAGTGCTGTCAGAGAGAGATTAAAAACCTCTCTCCTTTTCTTTCCCATTTAATAAATGATCTTTCTGCAGTATTGTGGGGAGAAGAGATAATGAAGGCAAAAGGGAATGTTTTCAAAGGTCTTACATCAGTTTTTAGTATTCAAGTTGAAACATATTTTATTTTGGAAGACTTTCATAAAAGAAAGCTCCTTCCTAGTCCCTGGTTACTCATTGTACTACCTGAAAGCACAACGTATGTAAAATCTCTTCCTTAAAACTTGGTTTGATTTCTCTAAACCAATCAGATTTGTCTTGCTAGTTTATGATGCAGACATGTAGTAAGTATGATACAAAGTGGTAAGTATTGTGATGGAGATATAACCAGTAAAAACTATATCACTCAACAGAGATGAAACATAGTCACCTTACGCTTTATTCCAATGAAATTAATGTGGTTTGAGCTCACATCTGAAAACTCCAGCAAACCCACTATTTCTATAGGCTGTCTCCATCTCCTAAATGGATCAAAGGCCAAAAAGATTTACAAAGTCCAAGTGTGGGAGTTGATCTCCACTTCACAACCACAGACAGAGAAACACAGATCAGTGGGTATGCAACTGCAGTTTATTTTTCAGTAAAATGATGTTGCTATCAACAGTGTGTCTTACCCATTTTGACTATTAATTATTTCATTAATTCATTTAACACACATTATTGAGAGAGGTTATGTTCCAGGCATGGTTCTAGATGCTGGAAATACAATAGCTAGGAAAACAAAGGTGTTAATTTTTATAAACTTTAAATTCCAGTGACAATAATAATTATTTTATATGTTTATTAATAAGCATAATACTGTAATGTTCATACATAATTAAATAATTTTGTTTATTAATAATACTGTTTATTATGGGTCAGACACTATATATACACATATAGACTAATATATATTAGTTCCATTATTCTTTCCAATGAAGAAAGATTAATATTACTTTAATGCTATGAATAAGTAAAGTGAAATGCAAATAGGTTAAATAATTTACCCAATTTACCATAGCTAGAAAGGGATTGATTTGAATTCACACAGTCTAGTTCTAGAGCTAATGATTATAATCCTATTATAATGTTTAGTTGCTTGCTAAAGAAGTCAAAACTGTGCAAAATTTTCCAGTTCAAAATTTTTATCTGAGCCCAATTATCAAGGGACTGTAGTCCAACATCCTGGATCTTCAAGGGGAAGCAAGCCTCTGCTCTAAAGGCCAAGGGAGGCCAAGTGAGTAGATGTACTCTTACTACTTACTTCCCTTCTTGGCACCAGCCCCAGCAGGGCCACTGGGTCAAGATTTGTTTGGGCATCCACCCCCTGTGGCTCTTTTTCTATTAGATGATCCAGACAAGCTTTTCTTCCAACCCTTTAAACAGAAAAACTTTGAAGATGAGAACACTCACCCACACCAGTTAGCATCAATGTCCTGGTTATCTGTAGGAACCCAACTTACACAACCTGAACAACAGAACCTCTCTCATTTTTATAAACAGTAAACTCTTCTTTAGTGCCTCAAGGATACATTATTTTCTTAGATTATGCAGTGGCTTTCTTTTATTTTCTCTATAGAAGGAAAAACAAATAAAAATAGCAGTGGAACATCTTTATAAAGTGGTGTGCAATGTAAAGAAAAGACATAGAGTTAAAGTTGATCATAGCATCAGGATAAGTCATATAGGAAGAAACATTTGGCCATGGACTTGAAGGATAAATAAGAGTTTTCAGTTTGACAAAGAAATGAAAGCAAGCCAGGTGGAAAAAAAGAGCGTGAGTCAGCCGTGGCTGGCTGGTTACCCACCAGGACTTCCTCCTCTGCTTCTGCAGCACTGTGTACACATCTCTTTTATGAAACCTGTAAAATATATGTAAGTATAGAGTTTTGTCTCTGTTTTGCTCAGTGTATTCTCAGATCTTGGAGACAAGGCTGGTAGGTACACAGCTTGCCTAGACCAATGTTGGGCACATGGGCATGCAGCAAACATTTGTGTGAAAGTATGAATAAATAGATATTGTTAAGGAATGCAGAGTATGTTAGCAGATACGGAAGGATAGTGGGTAGAAGAAAGTCTGAATAGGAAGGACCAAACAGGTTGTGAAAATGCATTAGAATTTACATCTTCCAGGCCAGTGGTTCTCTGAGTATTGTTTGTGGTACCCTGGGACTCCTTGTACCTTCTCAGAACAATCATGAGGTAAAAACTGTTTTTATAGTAATGCTAAGATATTATGTTCACTTTTTTCTCTTATTTTTTCATGAATACATAATAGAGTTTTCCAGAGTCCATACAACATGCAGTGACATTATTTTGATGGGAAATGTGGTGTGCATTCATATATTCTTATCCTAAGAATGTCTTCAGCTTTAATATCTAATAGAGTATAAATGGGAATAGACCCACATAAATCGAAGTTCCTTGAACTCCTCAGTAATCCACAGGACAAGCTACTGATACTAAAAAGTGTGAAAATCATTATTCTAGGCAAACCAATAAATTTTTGAAGTTGAGTGATAACATAATTTTATCAGTGCTATTTTGCTATGCAGTTCACTAGAGGTAAGACAAGTCTGATAGTATAAAAAATCCTTTATCTATATATTCTTAGATCTTGATGACATGGTTACATTTTACTTGTTTTAATGGGAATTCTATGTGGTCATCTAAGACGCAACTTGGAAATACCATCCATGACCATAAGCACAAGTCAAGTTAACATTTAGCCACCTTCTATTGGTTAAGTTTGGTCTACTCTGCCCTTATAAAAAAAGATTAAAATTTCCCCTTTCAGGAAGTTGATTCTCACTGAAGAGGGTGATTGTCTATATTCATAAGCCCTGCATCAGAGTACATTTAGCATGAAACCTGCCCACTCTATGGCATTTATGGGTCCTGCTATCTGGTCTGAACAAATTTGAAGTATTTTTTAACAGTTATTCCAAAGTGCTAATGCTCTCTGGTGACCATTTGAAATGATGGTCTTTCTTCTGATAGATTCTGCACCTCAAAAACTTTATATTTGGTTAACTTTGAAAAAGCAAAGTCTAATTTTGAGTGTGCTATTTTGGCTAGAGTTTGAGAACTTCTTAACCTGATAGCAATAGGATGCTTGCTATGTCATATTCATTTCCTGAACTCATTTTCACCTCACTTGGATACTTTCAATTTTCCATTTTCTCTTAATATATAAGTCAAAGGTGTCATTGAAGTTAGTATCAAAAAGAGGGCATACAAGACATTCTGTTGTGCAGATTTTTTAAATGGATAGAGGGTGTTTATAAGTGAAAGACCTGCTTTCACTTATAATAATCCTTCCAAAAGAAAAAAAAGGATTATGAATATTGTAATAATTACATCCCCTGAGCAGTTATTGTTTATTGAGGCATTGACTGAGGTCTCTGCTTCTCTGTATTTCAGGGCTCAATAGAGATAGCCCTGATTAATAAATGCTCATTCTTAAGATCTGTTATAATCTGTTCCTACCATGAAAGTTTCCCAAGTAATTTACCAACTCTACCAAAGAATTTACAAATAAACTACCCAAAACATACTCCTTAAAATTTCCATTCAAAAGAAAAATATCAATTTGGTCTCTTTATTTTTCACATCAATGTCACTGTCTCTGCATGGAATGACTAATTACAAGAGAGAACAGTCTATGATCCAACGCTCTTTCTGATAAGAGATTAAATTCATACTGACTGTTGATACAGCCATAAAGTTTCCTGACATGACTGATTCTTAATCACTTGTTTATTGCATATCCTTTAAGTCTGGTAAAGATTGCAAGTAGGTTCCTATCTCATAGATAAAATCAAAGCCCCAAATTATAACAGAATTGTGCCTCATTCTTTTTCCCACTTTTTTTTGCTACTCTTGAGGGAAAAAGATGAGGTTTGAGTTAAACTGAGATCATTTAGTCTTTAACACCTAAGAATTCTCACATACCCTATGTTATAAATTTGAATGGAATTATCATATATGACAGATATAGTAAAATGGGGAAAAAAATTACCTAGGATTATTCCTGAGAGTGAAGACATCCTGTT
Organism: Manis javanica; assembly: GCF_040802235.1. Taxonomy (NCBI): domain Eukaryota; kingdom Metazoa; phylum Chordata; class Mammalia; order Pholidota; family Manidae; genus Manis; species Manis javanica. The sequence continues at coordinate 96,529,048 of NC_133157.1, read as the reverse complement.
TCATTTTTCCTCCTAAATTGGTAATTAGAAAATCTTTTTGTGGAGTTTTTGATCAAGGAAAAGGTTTGCTATATAAAATTATGTGTCAGGATGCCTTATGCTACTTAATTTCATTTCCCACAGTAGCTCTATAATATTTGCATGGGAAGCCAGTCACCTATTTACTATCTACAGTCAGATCAGAAGGGTAGAGTTTCAGTTTCAGAAAACATCACTTCAGCACTAGTTTGATTACCTTGCTGAAGTGTCTATCATGCCTTTAAATGACTGTTAGATGTTATTGATCAAATAACAGAGGATCCGTGGGACCCTTTACAGTATATCTATAGTCTCTAATCTCTGTTCTTTAACAAGGTCTTTGCACTGGAAACACTTTTCATGGTGTGTAACTGTGTGTGTGAGAGAAAGGAGAGAATGGTGTATCTATGAGTGAAAAACAAAGAATAGAATGAGAAACCCTTGATAAAAGATATAACAAATATTGTCATTGATTAAAAAAGTGTGTTCCATACATGGCTTTCACATATACCATATAATTTTTGTTTCTTAAATTTAAAAAAAACCTGTGATCAGATAAGGGGATACATTATTAGTCCTTTTTTTAAATGAGAAACTAAGGGAGAGGAGATTGACTCTCATCACCCAATAAATCAGTGGCGAAGCATGAACTCAATGCCAGTTTCTCCTTACATTTATTTTTCTTTGAGTAGATGTAAACATGACTTCCCTTTTTAGAAAAGACATTAAGAAGTACATGTTTTGAGATTTGTCCAGTGCTATGAAATTTTCCAAAAACAAATCTAGAGCTTCAGTTTTTTCAAATCTTTGCTCATGTTCAAACAATTCAACCAAATTATTTTCGTTCATTTTTTAAAATTAATAATTTGGGTTTTTTAGAGAAGTTTTAGGATCAGAGCATAATTGAGCAGGAAGTACAGAGTTCCCTTACTTCAATATGATATCACTGTTTAAAGACATTTCCCTTCATTTGAGGAAAGAGGTTCACCTATATAATTCACATTCCTGGGTGTACGTAGGTGGTTGTCTATGGAAGTGGGGCTAGTGAGCTGCCGCCCCAGACTGCCCTGCAGGTGCTGGGTGATGAAGTTGGTACACTCTCAAGTCTGTCAGGGCCAAGGGACTCTATGGTCCTTTCCATCTTGATGCTGTGGATAAGGCAGACCCCTAGAAATCTTTCTGTGTCTATCCTCATTTCTCTACCAGGAAGTCATTTCAGTAGCCACCCACTGTGGGGCCACCACAGCACTGTCATGGGGACTCAAAGATACTCAGAGTTTTCACATTCACCCCTTGGATGTGTAGCCAAACTTTTAAGACCCATCTATGCTACAGAATTCTGACAATGGCTTGGCAGAGCCAAACTCACATTCTCCATCTGCTCACACTTTGTACATGTATTGCTGAGTCCATTGAGCCTCTGAGGTGTTTGTGAGGCAAGGGGAAAGTTTTCAGGCAATCTTCTCCCAAAATACTTAATAGGAAGTGAAGCAGAATCAACTCTGTCCCTGGTATTCCCTCTGCCAATGAACACACCTACCTCCCCTTTCTGGGACATTGGAATGATGAAGGCATATATTTTTTTGGTTTGCCTCTCTTACTTTTGTCTCCTTTGTTCTTCTAACTTGGATTTCTGCAATGAATAGCTACATTTTTAGAAAGTATTGTATTATCATATTGGGACAAATTACTGGTAGGGAAGGACATCAAACCAAATGGTCTTGAAGCCATGTCACACTTCTGATTCAATTTTCATTATCTATGTTACAAAACAAACAAACAAAACCCACTATGTTTTATAAATTTAACCATTAGTTATAGATTGTGTGGGGGTGGAGATGGTGGTTATTTCTCTTCTTTTTCAAAGAGCCATGATGGAACTACAAACTAACTACATTTGTGGCATTTTGTAATAAGGAGATGCTAGAACAAGGATTTATTCCATAGAACAACAATTTATTCCACAGAACAAGGATTTATCCCAATGTGTCAGTGTATTGCACTCTAGCATTGGATGTGTACTCTTCTGTAAGCAGGATTTCCTAGAAAACTCTAACCCAGAAAGCTAACTCACAGTGCTGATTGTTTGGACATCAATGCTTACGACCTGCCTTTTCCCCCTAATTGTTTGTGTCTGTTATGTTGTTCTCCCATAGCTTGAATATTCACTTTGTAAAGCCAAGAGAATCTAAGCCATGTGACCCCAGGAGCACAGTCATGCGAACACTGGCTCATAGTGCTGTAGACTTTGTTTGCTCCTGTGTATTTTCCATGGCTGGGCCATAAGCTCTGATTATTTTATTTATTCAACAGAAAGACTGGGCCAAAAATTGTCACATCTAGTCTAATGAACCATTTAACCAAATGGTTTAGCTATTTGGGAATACTCCCACTCACATATCTTAAATTAAATGAATGAATGCTATTCATTTAGTTATTATTTCATGAGATGAATTCTTGCTGTGAGAGAAAGAGAATCAAGCACATGTTGGGGAACTGTATGGCAAAGCAGAAAAGGAAGCATTCACGGGTAGATTTGTGAGGAGGAAAAGGAAAAAAATGATAACAATACAGGAAATTCTTTTCTGTAGATTCAAAGGGACGTGGGAGCAAAAACTGGTTGTGGAAGCCAAGGTCTCAAGTTCAGTACGTGAGTTGCACTTTTAAAACAAGTAGAACTTAAGAATTTAAACTTTTTGACTATGACTGTGACTCCAAATACAGATCTCAGTCTGATATACCATGGTAGGTAAGGAAAAGATAGTTGAATCTCTTGGCAACTAATTCACATTAAATGTTATAAACAAAACTTTAGATTCCCTGAAATATGAATGTAAGGTCAAATCCTTAGCTAGTTACTTGGCCCCTCTTTGCTTTCTTCTACCTTGAATTTAGCCACTGAATTACATCCTATAATTTAATATTCTAAACCTTCTTTCATAGTAAGGTGAATTATTTATACATCTATATTAAGAACTTATTGGCAACCTATCTGTTCTGCTATATAATATGTTTTCCGCAACAGCCTACTTTGAATGAATTTAACTTTCTGGCTATCATAATATTTATTCACGAGCATCTACTATGATAAACATTTCATTAAGAACATTATCACTAATCTTTTCAATAAAATCTCGATGTGACTATTGCTACTCCTGTATTTTGTTTGGGTAAGCTAAGGCTTATCTAGTGTAAGTAGATTTTCTAGGAACTTAGTGATGGATCCAGAATTCATGTTGAGTGTAAACACTTCAGCTCTTTTGCCTATAACTTAACTTTCTATTTCTTTCTTATTTCATTTTCTACCTAGAGAAGCAAATCAAGTCAAAAGATTGTTTACCAGGAAAAATTATTTCCATTTTGTAAATTATTTCCATATCATGATAGTTTCAAATTGCCATCATCCCCATTAATTTTTCTAGTGGCTGTCCCAAGAGTTTTGAAATTCTGTGATTCTTACTGTATGCTATTTCAATGTCTGATTTCAGGATCTACATTGTTTTTTATTTAAATCCCTGTGGTGACAGAATTTAGAAGCAAAAAGGGCCTTGTTTTATTATAACTCAGCAATTTAAGTTTGTTTTTCATAGGGTAATTGAGGTGTATAGAGATTAAGTCAAGTATTAATCTTCAAATTCCAAAAGCAGAGGCTAGGTTTTTCATGATTTTCCTGTCTTTCAGTTCTAGATTAAGGAAAACAGTAATTCCTTACCCTGGTCTCCATATACTTCAGATATTTTTTGAATCCTCTCTAAACATCTTTTTTCCATTTTGGATGACCTATATTTATACTGTTCATGACCTATGGTGATTTCCTAGTATAAACTTGATAAAGACTAAGAAAATACAGAGATGAATGACAATCCCCAAAATATGCTTTCCCATCAAATCATGAATTTTGCTTCATTTTAGTAGACAGCGTGTCTCTTGATATTCAACTTTGACCTACATGTTGACATTTACCACTGTTATTTCATATTTGTACATTAGTAATTCTCAGTTCAGAATAATAAGAGAATAGAGAATAACTTCCACACAGAAATGAGCCTCTAGGAAACTCATGGTTTAATAAAGCAGACCTAATAGATGTCTTTCAATATAGACATAGTTTATTTAGATGTTTTATTCTATTTGTGTCTGTTTTGATATTGCATTTTTTCAAGGATTGTCTGTTTAACCTATATTTCTGCTAAAATTGCTCATCTGTTTATGTACTTTGGATGTTAAGCCCTTATCAGATAAACTATATATGAATATACACTCCCATACTGTAGGATGCCTTTCTGTTCTGTTGCTGGTGTCCTTTGCTATACAGAAGCTTTTTAATTTGTTGTAGTCCTATTTGTTCATTTTTTATTTTGTTGCCCTTGCCTAAGGAGATGTGCCCAGGAAAAATTGCTCATGTGTATGTTCAAGAGGGTTTGCCTATGTTTTCTTCTAATAGTTTTATGGTTTCATGTCTTACATTTAGGTCTTTGATCCATTATGAGTTTGCTTTTGTGTATGGAGTTAGACATTAATCCAATTTCATTCTCTTGCATGGAGCTGTCCAGTTTTCCCAAAGCCAGTTATTGAAGAAGTTATCTTTTCTCCATTGTATATCCATGGCTCCTTTATCATACATTAACTGACCATATATGATTTATCTGGGCTGTTTATTCTGATCCATCAATCTATGTATCTGTACTTGTGCCAGTATCATACTGTTTTGGTTGCTAGAGCTTTTTAGTATAGCTTGAAGTCAGGGAGCATAATCCCCCCAGCTTTGTTATTCTTTCCCAGGATTGCTTTGGATATTCAGGGTCTTTTGTGGTAACTATGAATTTTAGGATTATTTGCACTAGTTCACTGAAAAATACCATTGGTATTTTGATAGAGATTGCATTTAACCTTTAAATTCCTTTGAGTAGAATGGCCGTTTTGACATACTGATTCTTTCCATCCATGAACGTGGGCTAGATTTCCATTTATGTGTGTCTTCTTTAATTTCTTTCATCAGTGTCTTATAGTTTTCAGAGTCCAGGTCTTTCACTTCCTTGTTTAAGTTTATTCCTAGGTTAAGTTAAAAATAGAAATACCATATAACCCAGTAATTCCACTTCTAGAAATTTAAAGAAAACAAAATACCTGATTCAAAAAGATTTATGCACCCCTATATTTATTGCTGCATTGTTTATGATAGCCAAAATATGGAAGCAACCACAGTCTATGAGTAGGTGAATGGCTAAAGAAGATGTGGTCCATATCCACAATGGAATATTATTCAACCATAAAAGAGAAAAAAATCCTGCCATTTGCAACAACATGGATGAGCCTAGAGTGTATTATGTTAAGTGAAATGAGCCAGGTGAAAGAAAAATACCATATGATTTCACTCATATGTGGAATCTAAAAACAAAACAAAAATGAACAAAATAGCATTAGACTCATAGACATTGAGAAGTAACTGGTAGTTACTATGGGAGAGGGATTGGGGTGGGTGGGTGAGTGGGAAGGGTGAGGGGGATAAAGAGGCACAAAAATTCTCAATCATAATATAAGTTGGTCACAGGGATGGTAGTACAACATGGGGAATATTGCCAATGATTCTGTAATATCTTCCTATGTTGAGAGATAGTAACTGTACCATTGGGGGTGAGATTTAATAATATGGGTAACTGTTGAACCACTGTTGTCTATACTGGAAACCAATATGAGATTGTATATCAGCTATACTTCAATAAAGAAAAATAGAAACAATAATAATAATAAAATTTCTCATCTTTTAATGTGAACTTTTTTTTATTTATTCTTAACACATTTATCATAATCCCAAACTATGAGTAATAAATGGGTCTGTTTCTACTGACTATTTTTCTTTTTAAATATATACCACATTTTCTTAATTTATGAGTATCTCAGTTTTTAAAAGAATTTGGTATGCTAAGCATTGCATGTAAAGGAAAAAATCAAGACTGAAGCTAATAATATTTACAGTCACAGAAAAGGGAAACCTCTCTTTCCAGCTTTCTTGAAATATTATTGACATACAATATTTGTAAGTATAAGGTGAACAACCCAATGAGTTGCTACAGGTATATATCATAAAATGACTATCATAAAAATATTAGTTAGCACCACCAACCCCTCAAATAATTACCTTTTGTATGTGTGATGATAACTTTTAAGACCTACTCTCTTAACAACCTTCAAGTATATAATACAGAATTGTGAATTTCAATACCATGCTCTACATTAGATCTCAGACCTCATTCATCTTATAACTGCAAGTTTGTACCCTGCATCTCCCCATTTCCCCCAACTCCTAGCCCCAATAACCACTATTCTACTCTCCATTTCTATGAGTTCAACTTTTTTAGATTCTACATATAAATGACAATAGACTACATTTCTATTTTTCTGTGTAACTTACTTGACTTAACATAATGCCCTTAGTGTCCATTCATGTTATACATATTGTTGTAAAAGTATTTTCTTCTTTCTTAATGTCCAAATATATAATTTCACATTTTCTTTACCCATTACTCAGTAGTCAGATACTTAGGCTGTTTCCTTATCTTGGCTATTGTGAATAATGCCACTGTATACATGGGAGTGAAGAGATCTCTTCACAGTCCTAATATGATATCATTTCCTTTGGATATATACTTAGAAGTGAGATTGTTCGATCATATGGTAGTTTATATTTTTAATTTTTGAGGAATCCCCAGACTGTTTTCCATAATTACTGCCCCAGTTTACATTCCCACCAATGGTATGCAAGGGCTCCCTTTTCTCCACATTCTCACCCAAAATTGTCTCTTGTCCTTCTGCTAATACCACTTGAACAGGTATGAGGTAATGTCTCTTTGTGGTTTTGATTTGCATTTCCCTATTAGAAAAGTTGAACATCTTTTATTGTACATGTTGGCCATTTGTATGTCTTCTTTGGAAAATGTCTAGTCAAGTCCTGTGCTAATTTTTTGACTGGAAATTTTTTGTTATTTTTGTTTTGCTATTGAGATGTGTGAGTTACTTTATACGCTGGATGCTAACCCCTTATCAAATAGTTTAGAAATATTTTCTCTTGTTCTGTAAGTTACCTTTTCATTTTGTCATATTTTTTCCTGTCCAGAAGCTTTTTAATTTAATGTTGTCAATTTTGTTTATTTTTGCTCTTGTTACTTATTCATTGGTGTCATATCCAAAAAAGTCACTGCCAAGACCAATGTCAAGGAGCTTTTCCCATTTTCTTCTATTAGTTTTAAACCTTTGGGTCTTAACATTTAAGCTGTTGATCAAATTTAAGCTCATTTTTTTGAGTTATGTAAAATAGGAGTCTGATATCATTCTTTTGCATGTGAATATCCAGTTTTCCCAAAAACCTTTATTGAAGAGATTTCTTTCCCATTAAGTGTTATTATCTCTCTTTTCATATATGCCTGGATTTATTTATGGGTTTTCAATTCTATCCAATTGGTCTATGTGTCTGTTTTTATGCCAGTTCCATGCTGTGTTATAACAAAGCTGTGTTATAAAGTTTGAAATCAGGAAGTGTAATGTTTCCAGCTTTGTTCTTCTTTCTCAAGATTGCTTTGGCTACTTGGGGAAATTTAGCGTTTCCACAGACATTTTAGAATTGTTTTTCTACTTCTATGAAAAATGCCACTGGAATTTTGATAGAGATTGCATTGAATCTATAGATGACTTTAGGCAATAAGAACATTTAAACAGTATTAATGTTTATGATCCATGAACATGGTATATCTTTCCATTTATTTGTGTCTTCTTCTTATAATTTTCAATGTATAGATCTTCTACCTCTTTGGTTAAGTTTATTCCTAAGTGATTTATTATTTTTCATGCTATTATAAATGGGATTGTTTATTTCTCTTTCTGATAGTTCTTGTTAATGTACAGGCATGCAACTCATTTTTGCAGTTTTTTTTGTGTCCTGTAACAATTGAATGTTTTAAGTTTTTGGTCAAGTTTTTAGGGTTTATATATATATATATATATATATATATATATATATATATATATATAAACATGTCTGCAAACAGTGATAATTTTACTTCATCCTTTCTGATTTGGATACCTTTCTTTTTTCTGCTTAATTGTTTTGGCTAGGGCTTCCAGTGTTATGCTGAATAAGAATGGTGAGAACGGACATCATTGTCTTGTTCCTGCTCTTAGAAGGAAGGCTTTTAACCTTTCACCATTGAATATAATGGTAGCTGTTGGTTTCATATATAACCTTTATTGATGTATGTTCCTTCTATACACAAACTGTTGAGATTTTAATGATGACATGTTGAATTTTGTCATGATTTTCTGCATCTAAGGAGATGGTCACATGATTTTTTTTAAGTCTTCCACTCTATTAATGTGATGGTAATTAATTAAAATCAATATACTGATTGATTTACAAATGTTGAATCACTCTTGAATCTGAGAGATTTAAATTTAATTTGTCATTGAGCTAGGGTTTGGTTTTGTTACTGTTTGATTTATATTTTATTCTTTAGTCTAATGTGTTCAATATATCATAGTGTTTTTAGGAAAGAACCAGGCCATTCTCTTTAGAATGAAAGTTGAGCACCTGGAAGTCTCCAGTGAATACTTTATATTTTCCACCTAACCACTGCCTTTATAAGTCACAGGAATCTATATTTATATCTAGTTCAGAGTTTTGGAGCCTTTGTGAATTCTCTGTACTCTTCAGTAATGCTCTAAGTTTCTGTGCCTCTGCAGACCTTTACCTAGCTATCATGCCTCCAAGCAAGCAAGACTTGAGAAAACCAAGACTGTATTTATTCAAGGCACAGAGTGCTTCAAGGGTATGTTTTTTCAGCTCCACTCTGCCCACTACCTTCTGTAGGCAACTGACTACAACTAATGCAGATCTCACATGACTAGGGAATCATTCTCATGCCTCCTGCATTGCCCCTTGCATGTGGCATGTGACTACCTTGTATGCAGTGAAGGCCCATGAGGAATATTGGTCAGTTGGGATCAACTTGTTATGGGGCTAAAATTCTTCAGGATTTCACACAAGAAAGTCACACAAGTCCATACACAACTGTTAAGCTTTTCTTTTATCCCTGTTCATGATGGATTCATCCTTCTGTTACTCTTCCAGAGATGGAAGCAGCCTAATCACTGTTCCATCCTTGACCTGATTTGTCAACATCTTGGATTTAATTTATTTACATATATCTGAAAATTTCACCACAATGATATAGGAGGGAAAAAAAAGACCATTGAACTTACCATGCTGACTCCTACTGTGGTGAAACTGGTAATCTCAATTCACATTCTAAAAAAAAAGATCAAGTTTACCATAACATTTCAATAGGTATTTATTTTTTGATCTACTGTCAATTTTTAAAATTTTTTTGTTATCATTAATCTACAATTACATGAGGAACATTATGTTTACTAGGCTCTCCCCTTCACCAAGTCCCCCCAACAAACCCCATTACAGTCACTGTCCTTCAGTGTAGTAAGATGTTGTAGAATTACTACTTGTCTTCTCTGTGTTGCACAGCCCTCCCCTTCCCCCCACCCCGTACATTATACATGCTAATCATAATACCCCCTTTCTTCTTCCCGCCCTTATCCCTCCCTACCCTCCCATTCTCCTCAGTCCCTTTCCCTTTGGTAACTGTTAGTCCATTCTTGGGTTCTGTGATTCTGCTGCTGTTTTGTTCCTTCAGTTTTTCTTTGTTCTTATATTCCACATATGAGTGAAATCATTTGGTATTTATCTTTCTCTGTTTGGCTTATTTCACTGAGCATAACACCCTCTAGTTCCATCAATGTTGTTGCAAATGGTAGGATTTGTTTTCTTCTTATGGCTGAATAATATCCCATTGTGTATATGTACCACATCTTTATCCATTCACCTACTGACGGACACTTAGGTTGCTTCCACTTTTGACTATTGTAAATAGTGCAATGATAAACATAGGGATGCATCTGTCTTTTTCAAACTGGGCTACTGCATTCTTAGGGTAAATTCCTAGAGGTGTATTTCCTAGGTCAAATGGTAAGTCTATTGTGAACATTTTGAGGAACCTCCATTCTGCCTTCCACAATGGTTGAAGTAATTTACATTCCCACCAGCAGTGTAGAAAGGTTCCCCTTTCTCCACAACATTTGTTGTTGTTTATCTTTTGGATGGTAGCCATCCTTACTGGTATGAGGTGATATCTCATTGTGGTTTTGATTTGCATTTCTCTGATAATTAGCAATGTGGAGCATCTTTTCACCTGTCTGTTGGCCATCTGAATTTCTTCTTTGGAGAACTATCTGTTCAGCTGCTCTGCCCATTTTTTAATTGGATTATTTGCTTTGTTGAGGTGGTTGAGCTCTTTATATATTTTCGATGGCAAGCCTTTATCGGATCTTTCATTTATGAATATATTCTCACATACTGTAGGGTACCTTTTTGTTCTATTGATGGTGTCTTTTGCTGTACAGAAGCTTTTCAGCTTGACGTAGTCCCACTTGTTCATTTTTGCTTTTGTTTTTCTTGCCCGGGGAGATATGTTCATGAAGAAGGTGCTAAAGTTTATGTCAAAGAGATTTTTGCCTATAATTTTTTCTAAGAATTTTATGGTTTCATAACTTCCACTCAGGTCTTTGATCTATTTTGACTATACTTTTGTGTATGGGGTTAGGCAGTGATTCAGTCTCATTCTCTTACATGTGGCTGTACAGTTTTGCCAGCATGATCTGTTGAAGAGACTGTCATTTCCCCATTGTATGTCCATGGCTCCTTTATCATATATTAATTGACCATATATGTTTGGGTTAATATCTGGAGTCTCTATTCTGTTCCACTAGTCTGTGGCTCTGTTCTTGTGCCAATACCAAATTGTCTTGATTACTGTCGCTTTGTAGTAGAGCTTAAAGTTGGGGGGTGAGATCACCCCCACTTCATTCTTCCTTCTCAGGATTGCTTTGGCTATTTGGGGTCTTTGGTGTTTCCATATGAATTTTTGAACTATATGTTGCAGTTCGTTGAAGAATGTTGCTGGTAATTTGATAGGGATTGCATCAAATCTGTATATTGCTTTGGGCAGGATGGCCATTTTGACGATATTAATTCTTCCTAGACACGAGCATGTCATGAGTTTCCATTTGTTAGTCTCCCCTTTAATTTCTCTTAAGAGTGACTTGTAGTTTTCGGGGTATAGGTCTTTCACTTCCTTGGTTAGGTTTATTCCTTGATATTTTATTCTTTTTGATGCAATCGTGAATGGAATTGTTTTCCTGATTTCTCTTTCTACTGGTTCATTGTTAGTGTATAGGAAAGCCACAGATTTCTGTGTGTTAATTTTGTATCCTGCAACTTTGCTGTATTCTGATATTAGGACTAGTAGTTTTGGAGTGGAGTCTTTAGGGTTTTTTATGTACAATATCGTATCATCTGCAAATAGTGACAGTTTGACTTCTTGCTTACCAATCTGGATTCCTTGTATTTCTTTGTTTTGTCTAATTGCCGTGGCTGGCACCTCCAGTATTATGTTAAGTAACAGTAGGGAGAGTGGGCATCCCTGTCTTGTTCCCGATATCAGAGGAAAAGCTTTCAGCTTATTGCTGTTCAGTATGATGTTAGCTGTGGGTTCATAATATATGGCCTTTATTATGTTGAGGTACTTGCCTTCTATAACCATTTTGCTGAGAGCTTTTAACATGAATGGATGTTGAATTTTGTCAAATGCTTTTTCAGCATCTATGCAGATGATCATGTGGTTTTTGTCCTTCTTTTTGTTTATGTGGTGGATGATGTTGATGGATTTTCAAATGTTGTACCATCCTTGCATCCCTGGGATGAATGCCACTTGGTCATGGTGTATGATCCTTTTGATGTATTTTTGAATTCAGTTTGCTAATATTTTATTGAGTATTTTTGCATCTACATTCATCAGGCATATGGGTCTGTAATTTTCTTTTTTGGTGGAGTCTTTGCCTCATTTTGGTATTAGGGTCATGTTGGGTTCATAGAATGAGTTTGGGAGTTTTCCCTCCTCTTTTATTTTTTGGAAAACTTTAAGGAGAATGGGTATTATGTCTTCTCTGTATGTCTCATAAAATTCCGAGCTAAATCCATCTGGCCTGGGGGCTTTGTTCTTGGATATTTTTGATTACAGCTTCAATTTCTCTGCTCATAATTGGTTTTGTTAACTTTTGTGTTTCTTCCTTAGTCATTCTTCGAATGTTGTATTTTTCCAGGTAGTGGTCCATTTCTTCTAGCTTTTCCAGCTTGTTAGCATATACGTTTTCATAGTAGTCTTTAAAAATTCTTTGTATTTCTGTGGAGTCTGTCATGATTATTCCTTTCTCATTTCTGATTCTGTTGATGTGTGTTGATTCTCTTTTTCTCTTAATAAGTTTGGCTAGAGGCTTATCTATTTCATTTCTTTTCTCAAAGAACCAGCTCTTGGTTTCATTGATTTTTTCTATTGTTTATTCTTCTCAATTTTGTTTATTTCTTCTCTGATCTTTACTATTTCCCTCCTTCTGCTGACTTTAGGCCTCATTTGTGCCTCTTTTTCCAGTTTTGATAATTGTGATGTGAGACTATTCATTTGGTATTGTTCTTTCTTCTTTAAGCATGCCTGGATTGCTATATACTTTACTTTGAAGAGAGCTTTCACTGCATCCCACAGAAGTTGGGGCTTAGTGTTGTTTTTGTCATTTGTTTCCATATATTCCTTGATCTCTATTTTAATTCGTTCGTTGATCCATTGATTATTTAGGAGCATGTTGTTCAGCCTCCATGTGTTTGTGGGGCTTTTTGTTTTCTTTGTACAATTTATTTCTTGTTTTATACCTTTGTGGTCTGTAAAGTTGGTTGGTAGAATTTCAATCTTTTGGAATTTACTGAGGCTCTTTCTGTGGCCTAGTATGTGGTCTATTCTGGAGAATGTTCCATGTACACTTGAGAAGAATGTGTATCCTGTTGCTTTTGGATGTGGAGTTCTATAGATGTCTATTAGGTCCATCTGTTCTATTGTGTTGTTTAGTGCTTCCGTGTCCTTACTTATTTTCTGCCCAGTGGATCTATTCGTTGGAGTGAGTGGCATGTTGAAGTCTCCTAAAATGAATGCATTGCATTCTATTTACCCCTTTCGTTCTGTTAGTATTTGTTTCACATATGCTGGTGCTCCTGTGTTGGGTGCATATATATTTATAATGGTTATATCCTCTTGTTGGACTGAGCCCTTTATCATTATGTAACCTCCTTCTTTATCTCTTGATACTTTCTTTGTTCTGTAGTCTATTTTGTCTGATACTAGTACTGCAACGCCTGCTTTTTTCTCCCTGTTGTTTGCAGGAAATATCTTTTTCCATCCCTTGACTTTTAGTCTGTGCATGTCTTTGAGTTAAGGTGAGTCTCTTGTAAGCAGCATATGGATGGGTCTTGCTTTTTTATCCATTCTATTACTCTGTGTCTTTTGATTGGTGCATTCAGTCCATTTACATTTAGGTTGACTATTAAAAGATATGTACTGAGGCGGAGCCAGGATGGCAGCGTGAGTAGAGCAGTGGAAATCTCCTCCCAAAAACACATAGAGCTATGAAAATATAACAAAGAAAAATCTTCCTAAAATAAAGACCACAGGACACAGGACAACATCCAGACCACATCGACACCTGTAAGAACAAAGCACCTTGCAAAGGGGGTAAGATACAAGCCCCTCCCCCTGGCTCCCAGCAGGTGGAAAGAAACCGGAGAGGTTTTTTTTCTTTGGCGAGTGGAAGCCTTAAAGGGACAGGGACCCCGTTGCTAGTGAGGCAGGGTGGTGGGACCGGTGAGCGGGTGCCTGAGACCAGCACCTGAGGACAAAGAATAATGCGTGTTTTTCCCTACGGGACCGGTGGGCGGGTGCCTGAGAACGGCGCCTGAGGACGGAGGAAATCGCGCATTTTTCCCCGTTTTTTTTTTCTCTTTTTGGCGAGTGCCTTTTGGAAGCCTTAAAGGGACAGGGACCCCAGTGCTAGGGAGGCAGAGCAGCAGGACGGGTGAGCAGGTGCCTGGGACTGGCGCCTGAGGAAAAAGAATATCCTGCGTTTTTCCCTGCGGGACCGGAGGGTGGGTGCTTTTTGGAAGCCTTGAAGGGACAGGGACCCTGGTGCTAGGGAGGCAGGGCAGCAGGAACAGTGAGCGGGTGCCTGGGACCGGCGCCTGAGGACTAAAAAAATAATCGCGTGTTTTTTCCTTTTTATTTTATTTTTTTTTCTGTTCCATCTCTCATTGTTGCTGTTGTTGTTTTGGTTTGGAGAGTGCTTTTTGGAAGTCTTAAAGGGGCAGGACAGGTCACTTAGACCAGAGGCAGGGAATCTGGGGACCTCTGGGCACTCCAACCCCCTGGGAAGCAGGGAGCACAGAGGCCCTTTACTGAGATAAATAGCCTTCCGGCCGCTCCCCCTCCAATGGGGCTCCACCATTTTGGAGGAGCAGCCCCAGCCAGGCCACTCCCACAGCAACAGTGGAGATAAACCCCATAGCAACTGGGCAGGAAGCAGAAGCTCTGTCTGCGCACAGCTGCCCAGCACAAGCCACTAGAGGTCGCTATTCTCCCAGGAGAGGAAGGTCACAAACCAAAAAGAAGGGAAGCTCTTCCAGCGGTCACTTGTACCAGCTCTGCAAACTATCTCTATCACGATGAAAAGGCAAAACTACAGGCAGACAAAGATCACAGAGACAACACCTGAGAAGGAGACAGAGCTAATCAGTCCTCCTGAAAAAGAATTCAAAATAAAAATCATGAACATGCTGACAGAGATGAAGAGAAAAATGCAAGAGCAATGGGATGAGATGCAGAGAAAAATGCAAGAGCAATGGGATGAAGTCCGGAGGAAGATCACAGATGTCAGGAAGGAGATCACAGAAGTGAAACAATCCCTGAAAGGATTTATAAGCAGAATGGATAAGATGCAAGAGGCCATTGAAGGAATAGAAGCCAGAGAACAGGAACGTATAGAAGGTGACATAGAGAGAGATAAAAGGATCTCCAGGAATGAAACAACACTAAGAGAACTATGTGACCAAGCCAAAAGGAATAATATTCGTATTATAGGGAAACCAGAAGAAGAAGAAAGAGGAAAAGGGATAGAAAGTCTCTTTGAAGAAATAATTGCTGAAAACTTCCCCAAACTGGGGGAGGAAATAATCGAACAGACCATGGAAGTACACAGAACCCCCAACAGAAAGGATCCAAGGAGGACAACACCAAGACACATAGTAATTAAAATGGCAAGGATCAAGGACAAGGAAAGAGTTTTAAAGGCAGCTAGAGAGAAAAAGGTCACCTATAAAGGAAAACCAATCAGGCTAACATCAGACTTCTCAACAGAAACCCTACAGGCCAGAAGAGAATGGCATGATATACTTAATGCAATGAAACAGAAGGGCCTTGAACCAAGGATACTGTATCCAGCACGACTATCATTTAAATATGATGGCGGGATTAAACAATTCCCAGACAAGCAAAAGCTGAGGGAATTTGCTTCCCACAAACCACCTCTACAGGGCATCTTACAGGGACTGCTCTAGATGGGAGCACCCCTAAAAAGAGCACAGAACAAAAAACACAACATATGAAGAATGGAGGAGGAGGAATAAGAAGGGAGAGAAGAAAAGAATCTCCAGACCGTATATATAACAGCTCAATAAGCGAGCTAAGTTAGGCAGTAAGATACTAAAGAAGCTAACCTTGAACCTTTGGTAACCACGAATCTAAAGCCTGCAATGGCAATAAGTACATATCTCTCAATAGTCACCCTAAATGTAAATGGAATTAATGCACAAATCAAAAGACACAGAGTAATAGAATGGATAAAAAAGCAAGACCCATCTATATGCTGCTTACAAGAAACTCACCTTAAACCCAAAGACAAGCATAGACTAAAACCCAAGGGATGGAAAAACATATTTCAGGCAAACAACAGTGAGAAGAAAGCAGGGGTTGCAGTACTAATATCAGACAAAATAGACTTCAAAACAAAGAAAGTAACAAGAGATAAAGAAGGACACTACTTAATGATAAAGGGCTCAGTCCAACAAGAGGATATAACCATTCTAAATATATATGCACCCAATACAGGAGCACCAGCATATGTGAAGCATATACTAACAGAACTAAAGAGGGAAGTAGACTGCAATGCATTCATTTTAGGAGACTTCAACACACCACTCACTCCAAAGGATATATCCTCAAGGCAGAAAATAAGTAAGGACACGGAGGCACTGAAAAACACACTAGAACAGATGGACCTAACAGTATAGAACACTACATCCAAAAGCAACAGGATATACATTCTTCTCAAGTGCACATGGAACATTCTCCAGAATAGACCACATACTAGCTCACAAAAAGAGCCTCAGTAAACTCCAAAATATTGAAATTCTACCAACCAATTTTTCAGACCACAAAGGTATAAAAGTAGAAATAAATTCTACAAAGAAAAAAAAAAAGGCTCACAAACACATGGAGGCTTAACAACATGCTACTAAATAACCAATGGATCAATGAACAAATCAAAATAGAGATCAAGGAATATATAGAAACAAATGACAACAACACTAAGCCACAACTTCTGTGGGACGCAGCGAAAGTAGTCTTAAGAGGAAAGTATATAGCAAAGCAGGCACACTTGAAGTAGGAAGAACAATCCCAACTGAATAGTCTAACATCACAATTATCAAAACTGGAAAAAGAAGAACAAATGAGGCCTAAAGTCAGCAGGAGGAGGGACAAATAAAGATCAGAGAAGAAATAAACAAAATTGAGAAGAATAAAACAATAGCAAAAATCAACGAAACCAAGAGCTGGTTCTTTGAGAAAATAAACAAAATAGATAAGCCTCTAGCCCAACTTATTAAGAGAAAAAGAGAATCAACACAAATCAACATAATCAGAAATGAGAATGGAAAAATCACGACAGACTCCACAAAAATACAAGGAATTATTAAAGACTACTATGAAAACCTATATGCAAACAAGCTGGACAACCTAGAAGAAATGGACAACTTCCTAGAAAAATACAACCTCCCAAGACTGACCAAGGAAGAAACACAAAAGTTAAACAAACCAATTACGAGCAAAGAAATTGAAATGGTAATCAAAAACCTACCCAAGAACAAAACCCCGGGGTTGGACGGATTTACCTCGGAATTTTATTAGACACACAGAGAAGACATAATACCCATTCTCCTTAAAGTGTTCAAAAAAATAGAAGAAGAGGGAATACTCCCAAACTCATTCTATGAAGCCAACATCACCCTAATACCAGGCAAAGACCCCACCAAAAAAGAATATTACAGACCAATATCCCTGATGAATGTAGATGCAAAAATACTCAATAAAATATTAGCAAACAGAATTCAACAGTATATCAAAAGGATGATACACCATGACCAAGTGGGATTCATCCCATGGATGCAAGGATGGTACAACATTCGAAAATCCATCCACATCATCGACCACATCAAGAAAAAGAAAGACAAAAACCACATGATCATCTCCATAGATGCTGAAAAAGCATTTGACAAAATTCAACATCCATTCATGATAAAAACTCTCAGCAAAATGGGAATAGAGGGCAAGTACCTCAACATAATAAACGCCATACATGATAAAACCACAGCCAGCATTATACTGAACAGTGAGAAGCTGAAAGCATTTCCTCTGAGATCGGGAACCAGACAGGGATGCCCACTCTCCCCACTGTTGTTTAACATAGTACTGGAGGTGCTAGCCACGGCAATTAGACAAAACAAAGAAATACAAGGAATCCAGATTGGCAAAGAAGAAGTTAAACTGTCACTATTTGCAGATGATATGATACTGTACATAAAAAATGCTAAAGACTCCACTCCAAAACTACTAGAACTGATATCGGAATACAGCAAAGTTGCAGGATACAAATTAACACACAGAAATCTGTGACTTTCCTATACACTAACAATGAACCAGTAGAAAGAGAAATCAGGAAAACAATTCCATTCACCATTGCATCAAAAAGAATAAAATACCTAGGAATAAACCTAACCAAAGAAGTGAAAGACTTATACTCTGAAAACTACAAGTCACTCTTAAGAGAAATTAAAGGGGACACTAAAAAATGGAAACTCATCCCATGCTCATGGCTAGGAAGAATTAATATCGTCAAAATGGCCATCCTGCCCAAAGCAATATACAGATTTGATGCAATCCCTCTCAAATTACCAGCAACATTCTTCAATGAATTGGAACAAATAATTCAAAAATTCATATGGAAACCCCAAAGACCCCGAATAGCCAAAGCAATCCTGAAAAAGAAGAATAAAGTAGGGGGGATCTCACTCCCCAACTTCAAGCTCTACTACAAAGCCATAGTAATCAAGACAATTTGGTACTGGCACAAGAAAAGAGCCACAGACCAGTGGAATAGATTAGAGACTCCAGAAATTAACCCAAACATATATGGTCAATTAATATTTGATAAAGGAGCCATGGACATACAATGACAAAATGACAGTCTCTTCAACAGATGGTGCTGGCAAAACTGGACAGCTACATGTAGGAGAATGAAACTGGACCATTGTCTAACCCCATATACAAAGGTAAACTCAAAATGGATCAAAGACCTGAATGTAAGTCATGAAACCATTAAACTCTTGGAAAAAAACATAGGCAAAAACCTCTTAGACATAAACATGAGTGATCTCTTCTTGAACATATCTCCCCGGGCAAGGAAAACAACAGCAAAAATGAGCACGTGGGACTACATTAAGCTGAAAAGCTTCTGTACAGCGAAAGACACCATCAATTGAACAAAAAGGAACCCTACAGTATGGGAGAATATATTTGAAAATGACAGATCTGATAAAGGCTTGACGTCCAGAATATATAAAGAGCTCACATGCCTCAACAAACAAAAAACAAATATCCCAATTAAAAAATGGGCAGAGGAACTGAACAGACAGTTCACTAAAAAAGAAATACAGATGGCCAAGAGACACATGAAAAGATGCTCCACATTGCTGATTATCAGAGAAATTAAATTAAAACTACAATGAGGTATCACCTCACACCAGTAAGTATAACTGCCACCCAAAAGACAAACAACAACAAATGTTGTCGAGGCTGTGGAGAAAGGGGAACCCTCCTACATTGCTGGTGGGAATGTAAATTAGTTCAACCATTGTGGAAAGCAGTATGGAGGTTCATCAAAATGCTCAAAACAGACCTACCATTTGACCCAGGAATTCCACTCCTAGGAATTTTCCCTAAGAACGCAGCAATCAAGTTTGAGAAAGACAGATACACCCCTATGTTTATTGCAGCACTATTTACAATAGCCAAGAATTGGAAGCAACCTAAATGTCCATCAGTAGATGAATGGATAAAGAAGATGTGGTACATATACACAATGGAATACTACTCAGCCATAAGAAGTGGAAAAATCCAACCATTTGCAGCAACATGGATGGAGCTGGAGAGTATTATGCTCAGTGAAATAAGCCAAGTGGAGAAAGAGAAATACCAAATGATTTCACTCATCTGTGGAGTATAGGAACAAAGGAAAAACTGAAGGAACAAAACAGCAGCGGAATTACAGAAACCAAAAATGGACTAACAGGTACCAAAGGGAAAGGAACTGGGGAGGATGGGTGGGCAGAGCGGGATAAGGGGGGGGGAAGAAGAAGGGGGTATTAAGATTAGCATGCATGGGAGGAGGGAGAAAGGGGAGGGTGGCCTGCACAACACAGAGAGGACAAGTAGTGACTCTACAACATTTTGCTAAGCTGATGGACAGTAACCGTAATGTGGTTGTTAGGGGGGACCTGATATAGGGGAGAGCATAGTAAACATAGTATTCTTCATGTAAGTGTAGATTAAAAATTTTTTTAAAAAAAGAGAGAAAGAAAGAAAGAAAAGGGGGATTACTCCTTGGTAGGATAAAACTATTGGTAAATCAAAGATTAACACATGCTTTAAATATCCTTAATGTTGATCACTTAAAGGGTGTCAGATGATCAGCTATGGAGGCACTCTTTTCTGATAATATTCCTTTCTCTTAATAAAAAATAAATAAAAGCAGTTACTGTGTGCTGACCTCCAATGAGTTCTGCACAGTGGTATAGAGGGCATGTCAAAGTGTGGGCAAAGGGTCTTTTTGTTTCTATGCAGAAGATCAAGGCCTAGCTCGGATACCCAGAAAATGAACTAAGATACGATATGAGGAGGAGCTTCCGGCGTCAGCACTCTCTGGAGGACTTGTGCCGGGGGATGATCATCAAAAAGCCTCCACAGGGATCCGGACGATGCTCCGGTTGTGGCTGCATCCAGCCCACCGTCTCCTGGACTTGCGGTAGGAATGAGGAGGGAGATGTCTAGGTTGGCATGCGCATACAGTGAGACAACGAATTTGACCGGATCTGTACTGTTGGAACTCAACCAGGAGTTGGGAGGGGTGCAAGTTGTAGCACTCCAAAATCTTATGACTATAGACTATCTACGGTTAAAAGAACTTATGGGATGTGAACAGATCACAGAAATGGGCTGCTTTAATTTGTCTTATTTTTCTCAGACTGTTCAAGTACAGTAGGACAATATCCATCATATCATAGACAAATTTTCACAAATGCCTAGGGTGCCTAAATGGTTTTCTTGGCTTCACTGGAGATGGATGGTAATTATAGATTTGCTTTGTTTATGTCACCGTATTCCTATTATGTTAATATGCGCGTGCAAATTAGTTTGTAGTTTAAAACCTATACATACTTAAGGTACTCTACAAGAAGATATGTCAAAGAAATAATCAATCCTCCCATGTTTTCTTCCATATGCTACATCTATAGCTTTTCTTCTTCCTTCCTAATTACAACCCTTAAATAGAATTCATGCCTCATATCGAATTTACCAAGCATCATAATTCCTCCAGGTGGTAAAGATACCTCGAGACAAGTGCTGGGCATAGAAGCCACAGGGCATAAATCTGCAAAGAAGTAAAAAGCTAACCTTTTCAAACAATATGGCTTCTCTCTCACTTACCAACTTTACATCTCCCTGTATGTCCCCGGAAGATGACTGGTTAGCCAGAGACGGGTAAGATTCCTCAAGGGAGGAACAACCTAAGACAGGCACAGTTGCAGGGGGCCCATCAGGTGAGAATTTGGGGATCAACAGAGGTGAGGCTCAGAACCTCACCCCCCCTGCTTTGAGTGAAATCTTCTACATCCGTGGATGTTTTGCTGCCCTTGTCTAGCTTGGATTAATATTTATTCCATAGGCACACACCTGATCATCTACATTTGCCCTCTTACAGCACTAAACTATGTTTTGTACCTTTATCTTGCATCTACCTACCACTTCAGCATTTTATTAAAAATAAAAATAATAATAATAATAAAGGGAGAAATGTGGGATCAACATATAAATCAAGTACAAAAATCAAACGAATATTCATATTTGACCTGATTGTTTATAGGTCATAATGCGTGATCAAAACCGAAAATTTCGGTGATGACTGCCCTTGTACTGTTCACCATGTAAGAATTTATTCACTATGTAAGAATTCGTTCACCATGTAAGAACTTGTTCGTTATGCTTCAGAAGATTGGAGACTGATGAGAATTAGGCTTGAGATGGATTAATGATTGTACATTGAGCATTGACCCCCCCTATACTGAATTTTATTGTTGTTAACAACCATTTGATCAATAAATATGAGAGATGCCCTCTCAAAAAAAAAAAAAGATATGTACTTATTGCCATTTGAGGCTTTAGATTCGTGGTTACCAAAGGTTCAAGCTTAGCTTCTTCTATATCTTACTGTCTAACTTAACTCGCTTATTGAGCTGTTATAAACACTTTCTGGTGATTCTTTATTTCTCTCCCTCCTAATTCCTCCTCCTCCATTCTTCATATGTTGGTTGTTTTATTCTGTGCTCTTTTGTGTTTCCTTTAACTGCTTTTGTGAGTAGTTGATTTTATTTTTTGTCTTTAGTTAGTATTTGGTTGGTCTACTTTCTTTGCTGTGATTTTATTTTCTCTGGTGACATCTGTTTGTCTTAGGAGTGCTCCCATCTCGAACAGACCCTCTACAATACCCTGTAGAGGTGGTTTGTGGGAAGCAAATTCCCTCAACTTTTGCTTGTCTGGGAATTATCTAATCTTTCCTTCATATTTAAATGATAATCATGCTGGATACAGTATTCTTAGTTCAAGGCCCTTCTGTTTCATTGCATTAAATATATCATGCCATTCTCTTCTGGTGTATAAGGTTTCTGTTGAGAAGTCTGATGATAGCCTGATGGGTTTTCCTTTGTAGGTGACCTTTTTCCTCTCTCTAGCTGCCATTAAAACTCTGTCCTTGTCCTTGATATTTGCCATTTTAATTATTATGTGCCTTGGTGTTGTCCTCCTTGGGTCCCTTCTGTTGGGAGTTCTGTGTGTTTCCATGGTCTGTTCGATTATTTCCTTCCTCAGTTTGGGGAAGTTTTCAGCAATTATTTCTTCAAACACACTTTCTATCCCTTTTTCTCTCTTTTCTTCTTCTGGTACCCCTATAATGTAGATATTGTTCCTTTTGGATTGCTCACACAGTTCTCTTAATATTGTTTCATTCCTGGAGATCTTTTTATCTCTCTCAGTGTCAGCTTCTATGAGTTCCTGTTCTCTGGTTTTTATTCCATCAATGGCCTCTTGCATCTTATCCATTCTGCTTATAAATCCTTCCAGAGATTGTTTCATTTCTGTAATCTCCCTCTGGATGTCATCCCTTAGCTCTTGCATATTTCTCTGCAGCTCCATCAGCATGATTATGACCTTTATTTTGAATTCTTTTTCAGGAAGATTGGTTAGGTCTATCTCCTTCTCAGGGGTTGACTCTTTGATTTTGGTTTGTATCAAATTCTTCTGCTGTTTCATGGTGATAGAGATAATTTGCAGAGCTGGCGCTTGTGACAGCTAGGAGAACGTCCCTTCTTGCTGGTTTGTGGCCTTCCTTTCCTGGGAGAACAGCGAACTCTAGCAGCTTGTGCTGGGCAGCTGCGCACAGACGGGGCCTCTGATTCTTGCCCAGCTGCTATGGAGTTTAGCTCTGTAATTGCTGTGGGCGTGGCCTGCCTCAGGCTGCTGCTTTGATATGGCAGAGCTGCGTCAGAGGGAAATGGCCAGGAGGCTGTTTATCTCTGTGAGGGGCCTCCGAGCTGTGCTGCTTCCCAGGGTGTTAGGGCACCTGGAGTTCCCTGGTATTCCCAGTTGCTGGGCTAAGTGTCCCAGAACACTTCCATCCAACTGTGGGGTCCCTGTCCCTTTAAGACTTTCAAAAAGCACTCACTTTTCTTTGTCCCAGGGGCTCTGTCTGTGGGACCCACTCACTGGTCTTACTGTCCTGTTTCCCTTGTTTCCAGCACCCCATGCACGCACTGTGTGTCTGCACTCCCAGTGCGGATGGCTAGGGCTGGGTGTTTAGCAGTCCTGGACTCCCTCTCCCTCCCCGCTCCAACTCCTGTCCTCCCACCAGGAGCTGGGGTGAGGGAGTGCTCAGGTCCTGCCCGGCTGGGGCTTGTATCTTACCCCCTTTGCAAGGTGCTGGGTTCTTGTGGGTGTGGATGTAGTCTGGCTGTTGTCCTGTGTCTTATTGTCTCTGTTTTATGAATAGTTGTGTTTGTTGTATTTTTAAAAATGTATATGGTTTGGGGAGGAGAGTTCTGCTGCTCTACTCGCTCAGCCATCTTGGCTCCCTTGTGTTAATAGGTGTTTTTATTTAGAAATAGAATGTCTGTCCTCTTCATTAGTAATAGTAGAATATTAACACTTTAACTGTAATGAACTATAATACAACTTAACCTGCCATTTTTCTCAGGGTTTATATCTACTATGTTTTTAAAAAAAACCCAGCATTTGTCAGTATTATGATTGCTTTTTATACAATTAATGCTTTTCCAGCAGAAATTTTTAAATTCTCTGCTGACATTCCTCTTTATATCTCAGCCCTTCCTTCTGCTCATTATGATTTCTATACAAAATAGTTTTTATTAATTTCCTAATGAGAGACTCATTGTTAAGTCTTAATCACTCTTTAGGTCAGAAGATGTCTATGTGGCCTCATTCTGGCTCTGAAAATGTATATATTACCTCATTCTTACATATTGTTTAGTGGGATTTAAAATTCAAGCTTGGCATGTTTGTCTTCTCTGTGCTATACTGCCTTCCCCATGACTCTCCCAACATTATTTGTGCCAATCATAATTCCCCATAGTACCTTTCTCTTGCCCTCCCCACCCCTTCCCTTTTGTAACCACTAGTCTCTTCTTGGAGTCTGTGAATCTACTGCTGTTTCATTCCTTTAGCTTTGCTTTGTTGTTATACTCCACAAATGAGTGAAATCATTTGATACTTGTCTTTCTCAGCCTGGCTTATTTCTTGAACATAATATCCTCTAGCTCCATACATGTTGTTGCAAATGGTAGTATTTATTTTCTTCTTATGAGAATACTATTCCATTGTGTATATGTACCACCTCTTCTTTATCCATTAATCTACACTTAGGTTGCTTTCATATTTGGCTATTGTAAATAGTGTTGCAATAAACATAGGAATGCATATGTCTTTTTGAATCAGATCTTGTATTCTTTGGGCAAATTCCTAGAAGTGGAATTCCTGGGTCAAATGGTATTTCTGTTTTTAGTTCTTTGAGGAACCTCCATATTGCTTTCCACAAAGGCTGAACTAATTTACATTCCCACTAGAAATGTAGGAGGGTTCCCCTTTCTCCACATCCTCACCACCATTTGTTGTTCCTTGTCTATTGGATGTTAGCCATTCTAAATAGTGTGAGGTGATATCTTATTGTGTTTTTAATATGTATTTCCTGATAATTAGCAATGTGGAGCATCTTTTCATGTGCTTGTTGGCCATCTGAATTTCTTTGGAAAGTGTTCAGGTACTCTGCCAATTTTTCAATCGGGTTATTTACTTTTTAGGTGTTGAGGCATGTGAGCTCTTTATATATTTTGGATGTTAACCTCTTATCAAACATGTCATTTATGAATATATTCTCCTATACTGAAGGATGCTTTTTGTTCTCCTGATGGTATTCTTTGCTGTGCAGAAGCTTTTTAGCTTGATGTAGTCCCATTTTTTCATTTCTGCTTTTGTTTCCCTTGCTCAAGAAAGGTATTCAGGAAAAATTTGCTCATGTTTATGTTTAAGAGATTTTTGCCTATGTTTTCTTCTTACAGTTTTGTTTCATGACATACATTCAGGTATTTTATCCATTTCAAGTTTACTTTTGTGTATGGAGTTAGACAACAATCCAGTTTCATTCTCTTGCATGTAGGTGGTCAGTTTTGCCAACACCAGTTGTTGAAGGTGCTATCATTTCCCCATTGTATGTCCATGGCTCCTTTATCATATTATGTTGATTAACCATAGATGTGTAGGTTTATATATGGGTTCTCTATTCTGTTCCACTGAACTGTGGGTCTGTTCTTGTGCCAGTACCAAATTGTTTTGATTACTATGGCATTGTAGGAGAGCTTGAAATTGAGGAGCATAATCCCACCAGTTTTTTTCTTCCTTCTCAGGATTGTTTTGGCTATTCTGGGTCTTTTGTAGTTCCATATGAATTTTAGAACTATTTATTCTAGTTTGTTGGAGAGTGTTGTTGTTATTTTGAGAGGAATTGCACTGAATCTGTAGATTGCTTTAGGCAGAATGGCCGTTTTCACAATATTAATTATTTCTATTTATGAGGATTACATGTATTTCTACTTATTAGTGTCTTCCTTAATTTCTCCCATGAGTGTCTTGTACTTTTTAGGGTGTAGGTCTTTACCTCCCTCACTAGGTTTATTCCTAGGCATAATATTATTTATGATGCAATTGTGAATGGAATTGTTTCCTGATTACTCTTTCTGCTAATTCATCATTAGTATATAGGAATGCAACAGATGTTTATGTATTAATTTTGTATTCTACAACTTTGCTGAATTAATTTACTAGTTCTACTAGTTTTGGGGTGGATTCTTTAGGGTTTTTTAGGTACAATATCATGTCATTTGCAAACAGTGACAATTTAACTTCTTCCTTACCAGTCTGGATGCCCTTTTTCTCTTTGTGTTGTCTGATTGCCATGGCTAGGACCTCCAGAATTATTTTGAATAAAAGTGGTGAGAGTGGGCATCCTTGTCTTGTTTCCAATCTTAAAGGAAGAGCTTTCAGCTTTTCACTGTTAAATATGATGTCGGCTGTAGTTTTGTGGTGTATGGCCTTTATTATGTTGAGGTACTTGTCCTCTATACTCATTTTGTTGAGAGTTTTTATCATGAGTGGATGTTGAATTTTGTCAAATGCTTTTACAGCATCTTTTGAGATGATTGTATGATTTTTGTCCTTCTATTTGTTGATGTGGTATATGATGTTGATGGATTTTTGAATATTGTACCATCCTTGAATCCCTGGGATAAATCCCACTTGATCATGATGGATGATCTTTTTTGATGTATTGTTTAATTTGGTTTGCTAATATTTTGTTGTGTATTTTTGCATCTATGTTGATCAGGTATTTTGGTCTATAATTTTGTTTTTTTTGTGGTGTCTTTGCCTGGTTTTTGTAGTAGAGTAATGCTGGTCTCATAGAATGAGGTTTGGAAGTATTCCCTCTGCCTCTACATTTTGGATAACTTTAAGGAGGATGGGTATTAGGTCTTCTCTAAATGTTTGATAAAATTCAGCAGTGAAGCCATTTGGTCTAGGACTTTTGTTCTCAGGTAGTTTTTTTATTATGAATTCAACTTTATTGCTTGTAATTGGTCTGTTCTGATTTTCTGTTTCTTCATATATCAGTCTTGGATGTATTTTTCTAGAAAATTGTCCATTTCTTCTAGGTTACCCAATATGTTAGCATATAATTTTTCATAGTATTCTCTAAATATTATTTGTATTTCTGTGGTGTCCATAGTGATTTTTCCTTTCTTATTTCTTATTCTGTTTACATTTTACACTCTCTTTTTTTCTTGATATTCTGAAAAGGGGTTTATCAATCTTTTTTATGTTGTCAAAGAACCAGCTCCTGCTTTCATTGATTCTTTCTAATATTTTATTTATTTCTGCTCTGACATTTATTATGTCCCCTCTTCTATTGACTTTGGGCCTCATTTGTTCTTTTTCTAGTTTCATTATTTGTGAGTTTAGATTGTTCATTTGGGATTGTTTTTTTCTTTCCTGAGGTAAGCCTGTATTGCAATATACTTAGCTCTTAGGACTGGCATCAATGCATCCCACAGGTTTTGGGATGTTGAATTGCTGTTTTCATTTGTCTCCATATATTGCTTGATGTTTGTTTTTATTTGGTCATTATCCATTGATTAATTAGGATCATTTTATTAAACCTACATGTTGTGGGCCTTTTTTATTTCTTTGCATAATTTCTTTCTAGTTTCATACATTTGTGTTCTGAGAAGCTGATGGCACAATTTCAGTCCTTCTCAACTTACTGAGGCTCTTTTTGTGGCCTAGTCTGTCATTTATTCTGAAAAATGTTACCCTTGCACTTGAGAAGAATGTCTATCCTGCAGCTTTTGAGTGGAGTGTTCTTTGGATGTCTTTTAGGTTAATCTGTTCTAATGTGTTGTGCAGTGCTTCTGTGTCCTTACTTATTTTCTTTCTTGTTGATCTGTCCTTTGGAGTGAGTGGTGTGTTGAAGTCTCCCAAAATGAATGCCTTGCATTCTACTTTCCCCTTAATTCTGTTAGTATTTTTTTCACATATTTAGGTGATCCTATATTGGGTGCATAGATATCTATAATGGTTATATCCTCTTGTTGGACTGACTCCTTTATCATTATATAATGTCCTTCTTTGTCTCTTATTGCTTTCTTTGCTTTGAAATCTATTTTGTCTGACACCAGAACAGCAATTCCTGTTTTTTTCCCTATTACTTGATGAAATATCTTTTTCCATCCATACACTTTTAATCTGTGTATGTCTTTGAGTTTGAAGTTAGTCTCTGTTGGCAGCATATAGATAAGTCTTGCTTTTTATCCATTTTGAAACTCTTTATCTTTTGATTGGTGCATTCAGTTCACTTACATTTATGATGATTATCAATAGTTACATACTTATTGCCATTGCAGGCTTTAGATTTTTGATTACCAAAGGTTCAAGGGTAGCTTCTTTACTATCTAACAGACTAGCAACATACTTGCTATGCTATTTCAAACACAATCTAAAGGTTATTTTTCCCCTCCTTTTACTTCCTCCTCTACTCTTTATATATTAAGTGTCATATTCTGTAGTCTTCATGTATCCTTGACTTAAATTATGGGTAGTTGATTTAATTTTGCATTTGCTTAGTAATTAATTGGTCTACTTCCTTTACTGTGGTTTTATGTTCCCTGGTGACTGCTATTTAGCCTTAGGAGCACTTCCATTGAGAGCAGTCCTTTTAAAATACACTGTTGAGATGGTTTGTGGGAGGTAAATTTCCTCAGGTTTTGCTTATCTGGAAATTGTTTAATCCCTGCCTCAAATTTAAATGCTAATCTTGCTGGGTAGAGTATTCTTGATTGGAGGTCCTTCTGTTTTATTGCACTAAATATATCATACTACTGCCTTCTGGCCTGTAAGGTTTCTGCTGAGAAGTCTGCTGATAGCCTGAAAGACTTTCCTTTATACACGATCTTTTTCTCTCTCTCTCTGGTGGTTTTTAGTGATCTCTACTTGCCCTTGATCTTTGCCATTTTAATTATTATATGTCTTGGTGTGGTCCTCCTAGGGTTCCATGTGTTGGGAGATCTGTGCACTTACATGACCTGAGAGACTATTTCCTTCTCTAGATTAAAAAGTTATGTAACAGAGATTGTGGGA
Organism: Manis javanica; assembly: GCF_040802235.1. Classification (NCBI taxonomy): domain Eukaryota; kingdom Metazoa; phylum Chordata; class Mammalia; order Pholidota; family Manidae; genus Manis; species Manis javanica. Next base: position 96,500,171 of record NC_133157.1, on the reverse strand, counting down.
AAGAAGATAGTGGCATGAGAAGTTTGGGAAAAATTTGAATCTGCTACTCACTTAAGAAATACATTTTTCAGGCATTAGAAAAAAAACAGTTAACAGACATTGCATTTGACAGTAAATTATTTTAACCATAGATTTAGTTAATATTGATATTAGTCAAAACAAAAATGTTCTATTATATTAAATATATTTTATTAATTCTACATACTACATTTGGAATCTGAATTGTGTGACTCTTTAAGTGGGAAATACAAGATATTTAATTATTTTTTTAAGACCCCAAGATCTTCATAGGTTCAAGCAATTTTCCTGCCATATTTCATTTTGGAAACCATTTCAAAGACTATTTGATCTGAAAGTTATTAATAACACTGTATAGATTTTATAGTTTTGTTATTAATGTGTTTGCTTTGAGAGTGTTAAAGAGAAATAAAGGCAGATGCAAGTTAAAGGCTATCAAGACAGATTTTATTTAGTAACTCTACAATAAGAGAAAGAGAAATTTGCATGGAACTGAGTTTAATTCTTAATACAGCAATAGGGATTTATAGATAACAAGCAGGTTGGCCCAAGAGGGTAAGTGGATGGAAAATTACTAAGACACATGAGAGGTAGGATGATTCTTGCTAAAAAGACAGAATGAGATGCTCACTAATGGTAAGCTAACAGCTTATACGTCAAAGATTGCAGATGTAGAATTTCATCATCAATCAAAAGTGGAAAGATTACTCAGCAAAATCTTTGATAAGACTGACTTCAGTAAGACAAGGAAAGGGCTTTAGAAAAAGTCTAGCTGAAAAGAGGGCTTATAGAAGGCCTGCCTAAAGTTTAGTCCAGGAGGAAGTCTTTGTCAAGAGACATTATTAAAAACTATGTCTGTAATAATTGGTTTGAATATGCAACTTAGATAGGATTTAGGTGTATAGTTAATTAATTTAATCTTTTAAAAATAAGTTTATACATCCTTAGTTCCAAATAAATCTGAATTACCTGTGAAGATTGTAATCCTCAAGACTAATATTCTCTTTGCAAACCTACTTGAGTCAAAATCTCCAAGAGTTGGCCCAGGCATGTGTGTTTTTGCAAATAATTAAGAAAAGAAAAGCTTTACAGGTGATTTTGATGAATACCCTGAGGTTGAGACACACTGTGCCAAATTAATTAGCTTAAATGACTTCAGTTTATGTGCAGTCATTTAAGTGTGTGGGGAAATTTTCTACTTCCAAAGTTCCATCCCTCTGTATAGATAGCATTTTTTATTCTAATGATGAATTCATTTTAATTCTTTATTCTGGACCAAGTCTGTTCTAGTATTTGATTATCATAATGGTGTTTTTAAAATATGTTTTACAAATCTAGCTTTAGAGACTTATATAAGTCCCCTCAAACCAAGGGCATTGCCTGAAAAAAAGCTAATTTTTAAAATAATTAAATCTAACTGAATTTTACAAATTTTTAATGAGGGGGAAAAAGAAGTTAAGAATGAAGCAGGACTAATTTCAACTGCAGAAGTAATACTTATAGAGTTTGGCATTGTTGAACATTTTTCATTTTATTAATTGAAATAACCTAAAGAAATAGAACCAATGACTCTTGAGTTATGAACAGAATAAATCCTTTAACTTGAACAAATGCTGTTACCTGCAGTAAATTGAGTTTAAGTTCATAATGAACTAATAAAATACACTGATAACTCGTGTTTAAACAACCTTTATTTCACTATAATAGCAAACAATTCAAACTTTTAAATTTCAGTTAGGTTTCTCTGCATAAGTATGTATGTTCTTCTAGAAGAATAATTAATACCATTTACATTAAACAAAAAAATTTAAAAACTATTATCTCATTAATATGGGAAAACATTCAAAAGAGAAAGTTAAGTATGGGAAACTTGTACTGGGGGAAACAAACAGATGAATAATATTCAGCAGCCTACAGAGTGCTAGAAGTTCGGGTAACATGGGCAGTCACTGGTACATATGATTAGCAGAGACTGCACTGTCCCTTAAGGTCTAATTTGGTTCTCTATACTGTGAGACAGAATTCAGTACACATAATTATCTATTACGTATTAATCTCCTCATTTTGAATATTTTTTTTTTGAATTTAATTATGCCTGGAAAATGAGAAGTGTTATTTTGTCTGTGTAATCTTCTCAATTGATCATCGGTCAAAAAAGACCAGCATTTTAAAAGAATTGAAAAACTGGGTGTAAAATGGTTTGCAGGAATATCTGATCTTTTGATGTCAGGGTGTTCAGCCTCTCCCCACTTCTGCCATCTTCTTTCTTTTTCCTAGTACCCCCTTGGGTGAGTGACCCATGTATTTTGATCATTTGTTGTTTAAAGTTGGGAATTTCAGTGTGTGGCAATTCTATGATCCTGCATTAATGAAGAGAGAAAAATTCAATCTATAAATGCTATCATCAAATACACTGAAACTCTTTGTTCTTACTAACTTCTGAATGAAGCATAGTTTTTAAAAAATTAATATCTTACTGAACTGATGGTAAAAACAGAAAACAATGAAATTTTCTAGAATCCCAAACAGCACAATTAGATTAATATTTCTGCAAATTTTTAAAAATTTACCGAGGAATTTCTTGCCTTGGGGTGTCCCAGTTTGGCCCTTCAGTATTCTCTTTCTGAAATAATAAACAATAGCCCAAAAATACTCCTTAAGGATTGAATTTATAAATAGCAGCCCTCCATGAATGGAAATAGCCTTGTTCTTTGAGCTCTCCAAGTTTCAACTCATGTAGTACTCCTAACAGAAAATGACTTATATTCCCATTTATAGGGTTTCTATCCATACATTCAACAAAAACCTCTACTTTTCCAACTTCCCATTCCAGAGAAACAGAATCAATTATCTATCTATTTAAGAGAGAGAGATTTTTTGTAATAGATTGGCTCATACTGTTATGGAGGTTGAGAAGTCCCATGATCAGTCATCTGAAGCTGGAAACCCACAAAGGCCAATGGTGCAAATACAGCCTGAGCCTGAAGGCCAAGAACCAGGGGAGCTCAGGGTGTGATTCCCAGTCTTCTGAGAGCAGAAGATCAAAATACCACTTCAAGCAGTCAAACAAAGAGAGAAAATTCTCTCTTTATCTGCTTTTTTATTCTATGCAAACCCTCAGTGAATTGATGTCCATCCACACTGGGGAGGGCAATCTGCTTTACTCAGGATACTGTTTGAGACGCTATCTATCCTGGAAGCATCCTCACAGACACACCCATAAGTGACATTTAGCTAAATAGCTGGGTGTCCTGTGATCTAGTCAAGTTGATACATAAAATTAACTGTCACACTTGAGCAAAACATTCAGTCCAGTGAACAAACAACAAAAACTAAAAAAAAACTCATATAATTTTTATATTTGGTCAACCTGTATACAACATACAAGATTTTATTACAATTATATCAATGTAAAACTTATCATTTTATGCATACTTCCTCATCTTGTCAACCTACTGATTAGGCATATGCTTTATGGGACTTGTTATTTTTTCATTATGTGTGTATATATGCATTTACAAAATGAAATGCTGTATTTCACCTTATCTGTAGAAGGACTGTTAAGAAGGATAATCTAAAAATCCAATGAGCTGCTAGGCTGAGGTTGTTTTCTGTGAAGAGTAGGAAGTATTTAGAAATAGTAAATGCTATGCTTCTTATTTTTAGATCCTATGTTACAGCAAGTGAATTTAGAAAGGGTTTTAAAAACTATTTCCTTTAATACCTGTATTATACCAAACTGTCTAAATATAATACTGAAGTGGTCAGCCTTGAACTCCTGTCCTGCTCACTTACATCAACTTCAATTGTTATATATAATCTATCTACAATGATATTTTATTCTACCAAACATTTGAATCTTATTCATCAGGTTACCTTCTTAATCTTATTGGACAGTATATCTGAAATAGGAAGAAAATGACAGATGCATCAGTCCAGAAATGGATATAATACTCACAGGTGCTTGGTTTTTGGGTTCCTAAACTGAACTTGGACTTTTTCACTATTAGAATAGTTATCGTCATTTTCTAACCTAGCAAAATGGCCATACAAATCACTTGAGAAAAAAAATTCATGCTCAGTATCCTTTTTCCTTCTTTCTCTCACATATTCTAAAAGCTAAGTAAAGGAGTGTTAAAGAAGATGTGACTATCTATCTGCATATTTATTTATAGCCCTCTTTTTCAAACAAGGATTATAAAAGAGTGACAAATAGCTTAATAAAGAGAGAATTATTTCAAAATAATATGGATAGAAAAGTTAAGATAAGTCTATTAATAAAAATAAAAAGTTAAGTCAAATTCATATGTGCTGGCTGGAATGAGAGTATATTTCATTCATTCATCTATCCACTCATTTTGTTAAAATATACTAACATCTGTTGAGGGATTTTTATTTTATGCACAAGGAAGGCAGAAGATGAAGGTAAATTTCTTGCCCTCCATGAGGTTATACTTTAGCAGGAACTCAATACTTATACAGCCATCATGCAACACTCTGCATGCTAACAGAATCCATGTGAGCTGCCAACCAGAAGAGGAAATACAGTCACCCCAGTAGCTCATAGAATCAACTTTGTAAAAGCAAAGTATTTGCTTAAGACATTGACTGGGACTAAGATTCACGAAAAAAAAGTGTACTGTGGGGCATGGTAAAGAAAACATTATAGTGAAGTACACAATATCCTCAATGATACCTTCAAGAAAAAAGTTTCACTGAACTATTTCCTATAAGGATACACAGGTAAATGTACTGCTTGTTTGTTTTTTTCTTTTTTTCATTTTAGTATCACTAATACACAATCACATGAGCAGCATTGTGGTTGCTACATTCCCCCCATTATCCAGTCCCCACCACAAACCCCATTACAGTCACTGTCCATCAATGTAGTAAGATGATATAGAGACACTACTTGTCTTCTCTGTTCCTATACTGCCTTCCCTGTGCCCCCCCACTATGTTATTTGTACTAATCATAATGCCCCTTAGTTCCCTTCCCACCCACCCTCCCCACCCAGTCCTTTTCACTTTAGCAACTGTTAGTTCATTCTTGGGTTCTGTGAGTCTGCTGCTGTTTTGTTCCTTCAGTTTTTGCTTTGTTCTTATGCTCCACAGATGAGTGAAATCATCTGGTACTTACTTGTCTTCCACCACCTGTCTTACTTCACTGAGCATAATAGCCTCTAGCTCCATCCATGTTGTTGTAAATGGTAGGATTTGTTTTCTTCTTATGGCTGAATAATATTCCATTGTGTATATGTACCACATCTTCTTTATCCATTCATCTTCTGATGGACACTTAGGTTGCTTTCATTTCTTGACTATTGTAAATAGTGCTGAGATAAACATAGGCGGGCATAGGTCTTTTTGAAACTGGGATCCTACATTCTTAGGGTAAATTCCCAGGAGTGGAAATCCTGGGTCAAATGGAATTGCTATTTTGAGTTTTTTGAGAAACCTCCATACTGGTTTCCACAATGGCTGAACTAGTTTACATTCCCACCAGCAGTGTAGGAGGGTTCCCCTTTCTGAGCATCCTCACCTGCATTTGTTGTTCTCAGTCTTTTCTGTGTTGGCCATCCTAACTGGTGTGAGGTGATATCTTATTGTAGTTTTTATTTGCATTTCCCTAATAATTAGTGATGTGGAGCATCTTTTTATGTGCCTGTTGACCATCAGAATTTCTTCTTTGGAGAAGTGTCTGTTCATATCCTCCACCCATTTTTTAATAAGGTTATTTGCTTTTTGGGTGTTGGGTGTGTGAGTTCTTTATATATTTTGGATGTTAAGCCCTTGTCAGATATGTCATTTACAAATATATTCTCCCATATTGTAGGATGCCTTTTTGTTCTGTTCATAGTGTCCTTTGCTGTACAGAAGCTTTTTAGCATTATGTAGTCTCATTTGTTCATTTTTGATTTTGGTTCCCTTGCCTGAGGAGATCCGTTCAGGAAAAATTTGCTCATGTTTATATTTAAGAGATTTTTGCCTATGTTTTCTTCTAAGAGTTTTATGGTTTCATGACTTACATTCAGGTCTTTGATGCATTTTGACTTTAATTTTGTTTATGGGGTTAGACAATAATCCAGTTTCATTCTCTTGCATGTAGCTGTCCAGTTTTGCCAAGACCAGTTGTTGAAGAGGCTGTCATTTCCCCATTATATATCCATGGCTCCTTTGTCATATGTTAATTGACCATATATGCTTTGGTTTATATCTGAGCTTTCTAGTCTGTTCCATTGGTCTATGGGTCTGTTCTTGTGCCAGTACCAAACTGTCTTAATTACTGTGACTTTGTAGTACAGGTTGAAGTTGGGGAGCATAATCCCACCCTGCTTTATTCTTCTTTCTCAACATTGCTTTGGCTATTCGGAGTCTTTGGTAAATTTCAGAACTATTTGCTCTAGTTTGTTCAAGAATGCTGTTGGTATTTTGATAAGGATTACATGGAATATGTAGATTCCTTTAGGCAGGATGGCCATTTTGATGATATTAATTCTTCCTATTCATGAGCAAAGGGTGTGTTGGTATCTTCTTTAATTTCTCTCATGAGTGTCTTGTAGTTTTCAGAGTATAGGTCTTTCACTTCCTTGGTTTTTCCTAGGTATTCTACTGCTTGTGATTTTATCTTTAAAATCATCACAATCTACAGTTATTTTGGAAGTTATTATTAGTGCAATAACTTTAAATTTTCCCCATCACTACAGTATGTTTAATTATGTTAACTCTACAATTCTTCTGAAAATCCTTTCAATCCACTTATTTATCAATCTATTCACTATATTGCTAAGAATCTGAGGCTAATGTTGTCTTTGCTTTGCCTTTCCTTACAAGATTACAGGGCCTAACATTGCAGAGACTTCAATATAAACTTTGTGCATACAAAAACTTGGCAAGGTCTACAAGGAAAATAAAGTGAGTAATTGCAAATAAAACAAGACTATATTTAATAATTGTTATTCAAGGACTCTAAAATTTGTTCATTAACTTCTTATGGGAAATAAACCCTATTTGAAATAAAGGAATTATGCATTTGTATTATTATTATTGTCATTCTGTTCTGCTTTCATCATTCTAAGAAGGCTTGCTTTTCTTTTTAGACATTACACATCTTACATATTTATAATTAGGCTTCTGGTATCAACTATCTCCTTGACTTTAGTAATGTAGACTTACAAGTAGAATGTAAGAATGTAGAATGAGAACTTTAGAGTAGTGAAAGCACTAAGAAAGAACCCCTATGCCTAGTGATTCAAGAAATTGAAGCTGATCTGAAAGAACAGGTCAGGGGTTCAAAGAAAACAGTCTTTACTTGTTTAGGGCTGACTTGCAACTGTTAGGCTAGCTCTGAATGTCTCTGATGATACTGTAATAGCTCTTTTTGCTTTTCCTTATTTACTAATTTCTGGTCCAGATAGCTGATAGTGTTCACATGGAGAACATGTTACATTTTTTTTTATTTTAAATCAGAAGAAATATATAGAAAGTAGAGAACTATATTCCATGCCAACCTAGAGTCCTCTGTTCTTGCTGTCATACTACATTTTGGTGGGAACTATCCAAAAATCTTCTCATCTTTCCTTCCAACTTTCAAGTATATTGTGATTCTCTTTAATTCTGTAAGAAGGAAGTAAATAATTTTTTTTCTATGATTTCAATCCTTTTTCAAATTGAATTTTGTCCCTGGTTCCTTTCTAACTTTGCCCTGTAACCTACCCTTGAGGGGAGGATAAGGTTAAGGTATGTGTCCACCCCAGAAATATTTTTTTTGTTAACTGAAGTATAGTTGATATGCAATATTATATTGGTTTTAAGTATACAACACAGTGATTCAACAGTTACACACATTATTAAATCCTCACCTCAACTAGTGCTACTACTATCTACCAACATAGAAAGATGTTACAGAAACACTGACTATGGTCTTCATTCTGCACTTCCATCCCTGTGACCAATTTATATTGATTGAGAATCGTTGGGCCTCTTTATCCCCCTCACTCATTCCACCCACCCACCCCAACCCCTCTCCCATGGTAACCACCAGATGCTTTTCAGTGTCTATGAGTCTACTGCTGTTATGTTCATTCTGTTTTGCTTTGTATTCATATTTCACAAATAAGTGAATTCATATGGTATTTTTTTTTCAATACATGGCTTATTTCACCTAACATCATACCCTCAAGTTCCACCCATATTATTGAAAATTACAGGATTTCTTTCTTTTTCTTTTTTTGTTTGCCTTTTTCTTTTTTTTTCACAGTAATAAGCACCCTTATTTTTTTATTGAGATATAATTGTCATAACATCAAATAAGTTTTAGGTGTACAGCACAACATATATATATTGAGAGGGCATCTCTCATATTTATTGATCATATGGTTGTTAACAACAATAAAATTCTGTGTAGGGGACTCAATGCACAATCATTAATCAACCCCAAGCCTAATTCTCAACAGTCTCCAATCTTCTGAAGCATGACAAACAAGTTTTTACATGGTGAACATGGTCCTACATAGTGAATAAGTTCTTACATGGTGAACAGTGCAAGGGCAGTCATCACAGAAATTTTTGGTTTTGATCACGCATCATGAACTATAAACAATCAGGTCAATTATGATTATTCATTTGATTTTTATACTTGATTTATATGTGAATCCCACATTTCTCCCTTATTACTTTATTATTATTATTATTAATTATTATTATTATTATTTTTAATAAAATGCTGAAGTGGTAGGTAGATGCAAGATAAAGGTAGAAAACATAGTATAGTGCTGTAAGAGGTCAAATGTAGATGATCAGGTTTGTGCCTTTAGACTAAGTATTAATCCAAGCTAGACAGGGGCAATAAAACATCCTCGGATACAGAAGTTTTCTCTCAAAACAGGGGATTGAGATTTTAAGCCTCACCTCTGTTGATCCCCAATTTCTCACCTGATGGCCCCCCTGTGACTGTGCCTGTCTTAAGTTGTTCCTCCCTTGAGGAATCTTACCTGTCTCTGGCTAACAAGAGTCATCTTCCGAGGCCATACAGGGAAATGTAAAGTTGGCAAGTGAGAGAGAAGCAATATTGTTTGAAAAGGTTAGCTTTTTACTTTTTTGCAGATTTATGCCCTGTGGCTTCTATGCCCAGCATTTGTCCTGAGGATCTTTACCACTTGGAAGAATTATGATACTCAGTAATTTCGATATGATGCATGAATTCTACTTAAGAGTTGTAATTATGAAAGAAGAAGAGAAGTCATAGAAGTAGCACATGGAAGAAAACATGGGAAGATTGATTATTTCTTTGACATATCTTCTTGTAGTGTAACATAAGCGTGTATAGGTTTTAAATTACTAATTAAATTGCATGCATACCCTAACATAATAGGAATACAGTTACATAACCAAAGCAGACCTACAATTACCAGCCATCTCCAGTGAAACCAAGAAAACCAGTTCGGCACCCTAGGCATTTGTGAAAACTTATCAATGATATGATGGATATTGTCTAACTGAATTTAAATATTTTGAGAAAAATCAGACAAATTAAAATAACACATTCCTGGGAACTGTTCACATCCCATATGTTCTTTTAACAGTAGATAGTCTGTAGTCGCACAATTTTGGAGCACTGCAACTTCCACTTCTCCTAATTCTTGGTTGAGTTCTGACAATATAGGTGCCGTCAAATTTGTTGTTTTACTGTATGCACAGGCCAGCTTAGATATCTCCTTCTTCATTCCAATGGCAAGTCCAGGAACCGGTGGGATGAATGCAGCTGCAACTGCAACAGCACCAGGATCTTTGTTGAGGTTTTTTGATGATCATCTTCTGGAATGACTTTTCCAGAGAATGTTGATGTTGGAAGTTCTTCATATCGCATCTTAATTCGTTTTCTGGGTAGCCAAATTAGGCTTTGATCCTCTGTTAGTCCATTCTTGGGTTCTGTGACTCTGTGGCCATTTTGTTCCTTCAGTTTTTCCTTTGTTCTTATACTCCACAGATGAGTGAAATCATTTGATATTTGTCTTTCTCCGCTTGGCTTATTTCACTGAGCATAATACCCTCTAGCTCCATCCATGTTGTTGCAAATGGTAGGATTTGTTTTCTTCTTATGGCTGAATAATATTCCATTGTGTATATGTACCACATCTTCTTTATCCATTCATCTACTGATGGACACTTAGGTTGCTTCCAATTCTTGGCTATTGTAAATAGTGCTGCAATAAACATAGAAGTGCATCTGTCTTTTTCAAACTTGAGTGCTGCATTCTTAGGGTAAATTCCCAGGAGTGGAATTGCTGGGTCAAGTGGTAAGTCTATTTTGAGCATTTTGAGGGACCTCCATACTGCTTTCCACTACAGTTGAACTAATTTACATTCCCACCAGCAGTGTAGGAGGGTTCCCCTTTCTCCACAACTTCGCCAACATTTGTTGCTGTTTGTCTTTTGGATGGTAGCCATCCTTACTGGTGTGAGGTGATACCTCATTGTGGTTTTAATTTGCATTTCTCTGATAATTAGCCATGTGGAGCATCTTTTCATGTGACTGTTGGCCATCTGTATATCTTTTTTGGAGAGCTGTCTGTTCAGCTCCTCTGCCCATTTTTAAATTGGATTATTTGTTTTTTTTTAGTTGAGGTGAGTGAGCTCTTGATATATTTTGGACATCAAGCCTTTATCAGATCTTTCATTTACAAATATATTCTCCCATACTGTAGGGTACCTTTTGGTTCTATTGATGGTGTCTTTTGCTGTATAGAAGCTTTTCAGCTTAATATACTCCCACTTGTTCATTTTTGCTGTTGTTTTCCTTGCCCAGGGAGATATGTTCAAGAAGAGGTCACTCATGTTTATGTCTAAGACGTTTTTGCCTATGTTTTTTTCCAAGAGTTTAATGGTTTCATGACTTACATTCAGGTCTTTGATCCATTTTGAGTTTACCTTTGTATATGTGGTTAGACGATGGTCCAATTTCATTCTCCTACACGTAGCTGTCCAGTTTTGCCAGCAAACTTAACTAGAAAATTCATTTTGCCATTGTATGTCCATGGCTTCTTTATCAAATATTAATTGACCATATATGTTTGGGTTAATTTCTGGAGTCTCTAATCTGTTCCACTAGTCTGTGGCTCTGTTCTTGTGCCAGTACCAAATTGTCTTGATTACTATGGCTTTGTAGTAGAGCTTGAAGTTGGGGAGTGAGATCCCCCCTACTTTATTCTTCCTTCTCAGGATTGCTTTGGCTATTCGGGGTCTTTGGTGTTTCCATATGAATTTTTGAATTATTTGTTCCAATTCATTGAAGAATGTTGCTGGTAATTTGAGAGGGATTGCATCAAATCTGTATATTGCTTTGGGCAGGATGGCCATTTTGACGATATTAATTATTCCTAGACACGAGCATGTCATGAGTTTCCATTTGTCAGTCTCCCCTTTAATTTCTCTTAGAAGTGACTTGTAGTTTTCAGGGTATAGGTCTTTCACCTCTTTGGTTAGGTTTATTCCTAGGTATTTTATTCTTTTTGATGCAATTGTGAATGGAGTTGTTTTCCTGATTTCTCTTTCTATTGGTTCATTGTTAGTGTACAGGAAAGCCACAGATTTCTGTGTGTTAATTTTGTATCCTACAACTTTGCTGCATTCCGATATCAGTTCTAGTAGTTTTGGAGTGGTGTCTTTTGGTTTTTTTATGTACAATATCATGTCATCTGCAAATAGGGACAGTCTAACTTCTTGCTTACCAATCTGGATTCCTTGTATTTCTTTGTTTTGTCTGATTGCCATGGCTAGGTCTGCCAGTACTATGTTAAATAACAGTGGGGAGAGTGGGCATCCCTGTCTTGTTCCCGATATCAGAGGAAAAGCTTTCAGCTTCTTCCTGTTCAGTATGATGTTGGCTGTGCATTCATAATATATGGCCTTTTTTATGTTGAGGTACTTGCCCTCTATAACCATTTGCTGAGAGTTTTTATCATGAATGGATGTTGAATTTTGTCAAATGCTTTTTCAGCATCTATGGAGATGATCATGTGGTTTTTGTCTTTCTTTTTGTTGATGTGGTGGATGATGTTGATGGATTTTCAAAGGATTTCTTTCTTTTTTATAGCTGAATAATATTCCAGTGTGTATATATGTCACATTTTCTTTATTCATTCATAAGGTTGCTTCTGTTTCTTGGATATTGTAAATAGTTCTGCAATAAACCTAGGGGTGCATCTATCTTATCTTTTCAAATTATGGGTCTTGTCTTCTTCAGTTAAATTCCTAGAAGTGGAATTATTGGGTAAAATAATATTTCTATTTTTAGTTTTTGAGGAACTCCATATTGCTTTCCACATGGATGCCCAAATTCACATTCTCACCAGCAGTGTAAGAGGTCTCCTTTTTCTCCAGATCCTTGACAGCTTTTGTTCCTTCTTGTCTTTTGGATGTTGGCCATCCTAACTGGTGTGAGGTGATATGTCATTGTGGTTTTGATTTCCATTTCCCTGATGATTAACAATGTGGTGCATCTTTTCATGTACCTGTGGCCATCTGAATTTCTTCTTTGGCAAAATGTCTGTTCAGGTCCTCTGCTTATTTTTTGATTGGGTTATTTGTTTTATCTGTTGAGTCATATCAGTTCTTCATACATTTTGGATGTTAACTGTTTATCAGATAAATCATTTACACATATATTCTCCCAAAAATACTTTCTATGCACTGAAAATTCTTTTTCCATAAAAATTGTCCCTGCAATAGATACATATAGAAAAGCCTAATCTCCAAAACCCCATGTCACAAGAAACAATGACCCAATATATCATATGATCTTCAACTCAGTTGCACATGTAACGTAACATAATATAATCTTTTCACATCAATTTTGAGTATATATGTGTATATATTTCTACAAAATGATTGGCACAAAATCTATTAACTCTTAATTCATAGACATTTGTAATTTTTAGTTGGTCTGTAATTATTACCCTAACTAGGCCAAATCTCTGTGACACTGAGTAGGATTGTCTGCACTTTTCCTGTAAATTACCGAAAAGGCCATAATTTGGCTTTGTATGTCAATAGGCAAAAATCAAGGGTGTTATATAGATACCTTTATAACCATTTAAAACAAAACTACTTAAAATTTGAAATCCCATCTTACTTTATGGACTGAACAAAAATTGGCAGATAGTCAGATTTTGGTCCCCTGATGTAGAATCTTATAACACAGTATGCCTCTCATTCATAATTTATCACACTTATATGCAAATTTAATTAATGACTTTCTTTTTTTACAGGATTTCATCTCTATGAACTCAGAAATCATACCAGATCCCACTCAGCACTTAGCACCATGTTTAGTTTCTAGTACACTAAATATTTCCTGTCTCACTCCTCCTTTACAGGGCAAGATCCTTGAAGTTAGGGCAGAGATTATTCATTGCCTTGTCCCTAATAGATTTATGAATATTTACACACTAGAAGCACAGGAATTTTTTAAAAAATGAATTGCTATAAATAACTTTTCCAATCTCTAGAGGACAGGTCAATGCCCAAAAACATTTTTGTATTATAAGTTCTGTTATTAAAACAGGGCGAGACTGGAATGGTGTCTATATCAAACCAGGATCTGGTAGATTTCAAGTTAATGGCTTTGGAGGTATTAAGTATGCTACATATTTATATTTGCATTTTTGTTCCAAAACCCATAAAACCCCTTGCACAGGGACAAGATGCCCCTTGTCACTGTCTCTCGAATCCTCACAGCTGCATCCTATAGCTATGGGGAAATGAGGAATTGTCAGTGTTTGCATTTCAGAGAGTGATTAAATTAGTATCATCAAGGAGAAATTAGTTATTGAAAATATTTGTTGAAGATGACATATTATAAACTTAACTAGAAAATTCATATTAAATCTATTTAGTCATATTTTATTTGAGACGAAGACAGCAGTTGAGGTTGAAGATGTTCTACTATATTGAAGGCCTAATGACATTTGTATTTTAAACCATGTTTTGGAAATTCTTTCCTTTCATCCCTCCTTATATCCATTTTTCTTCCTTTCTTCCTCTTCTTATTCCTCCTTTCTCTCTCCTAGTTCTTCATTTCAATATAATATGAAGATAGAAAAATGTATACATTTTGTTAGGTATCCAGGTGACATATGAATCAGCAATTTCAGGAGAAAAACAGACAGAAAAAAACATGTGATTCTTTGGCTTTCATTTGACATCTGGCTCAGATAACCCTAAAAATGAGTAATTTGATGACTTGGACTTTGAACAGTTACCTTGAAGCAGAAGGAAGAGTCGATCTCCATGAGTAAGTTAGATTTCCCAGTTGTTTAAGTGCAAAAATGATTTTGGTTAAGTGTTTTCAGGTTATCCTTGATGACTGATTATTTATTTTTTTGCTTCAAAATTTTTGCCCAAAAGATGTGGGGAGACTCAATTCTTAGGACTCACATTCCTTAGCTACATCAACACCTCACTTCTATGTTTCTAGCTATGCAAGCATGGCCCTTCTTGTGAACTGGACAAACAAAGCATTAAGATTAGTTTTCCATTTCAACAGAAACCGAGGAGGTGGTGTTTGGTGCTTCCAGGATGCCAGAGAAAGTGAAGTACAGCAAATATTTGATGTTAAACTGAATCAAGTATTCAAGGCTGCTGGTAAACTATCACGAATGTCAATACACTGGGTTGAGGCAATGGCACTACCAATATTTTAAAAACCTGTTTGCCTCAAAAACTAGAAGAAGTACATTATGAGGCTACATACAGTAACTAAGAGTCAGATAATCGTTTTGGAAATAGAAACTTTAGTAGGAAAACTGTCAGGCTGTGGTGAAAGGTTAGTTTATCCATTTGCTATGGCTACTGTAACAAAGTACTACAGGCTGGGTGGCTTCAATATCAGAAATTAATTTTCTCACAGTTCTAGAGACTAGGAGTTGAAAATGTTAACAGGGTTGGTTTCTTCTGAGGCCTCTGTCCTTGGCTTGCCAATGTTCCTCTTCTCTCTGTACCATCACAGGTCTTCCCGCTGTGTGTGTGTATCCTAATCTTGTCTTCTTGTAGGGACACCAGTTGTACTGAATTAGGTCCCACTCACATGAATTCATTTACCTTAGTCACTTCTTTAAAGGCCCTTACTTCAAATTCAGTCACATTCTGAGGTACTAGCAGTTAGGACTTCAATGTATAAATTTTGGGTACATATGCCTCAACATATAACAGTGTGGATAAAATGAGAGTTCCTGTGGCCAGGATTCTCACCTGGCCATGGTTGACTAGCTCATTGCACATCTGTGGGCAATACATGGCTGTTGACTCTACAAAAAGAGCTCCACCCAGTGCTCTGGGCGCCACACGGTGGCAGAGCTGCAAGGCTGCAGGAGAGCAGAGCAGAGGCTGGAGTGGTGGCAGCACCGAGGACAGAGGCCCAGAGGACGGATGTGCAGGTTGACTCTGCAGGCAGAGAAGCCCAGAGGATGGCTGTGAGGACAGAGGGGCCCAGAGGTAGAGACTGGCTTGCTGCATACAGACTCCCTCTGAGTGAATGGGATTCTAGTGACTGACTTGCCACCTGGAAATAAAGTTGGGTATAACCCTTTCACCCCAAGAACGTTTTGCTGTCATTTTCTTTGGTCACACTGAATCCATAATAAACTTGCCCAGGGCTGAAACCTATTGGCAAGACAGCTAGTGTACAGAAAGGTATGCAGGGCTGAAGAGTGAAGTGCTATAAATCTGACCTTCAACTTCCTGGCATTTCAAGCATAATGAGCATTTGATTAGTTAGAAGAAATTTTAAGTGATAACAAGATAGATATATCATATTTCTTAAAGAAAAGCATACCTCTTTCAATGGCAGAGGCCAGGTAGATAATCTTCCTCATAGAGTATTACATTAATATAAAGATAGACAGTCATTACCTTTGCAGAAGTTGTCTAACAGTATTTGCCACCCCGAGGAGCCACTTTGTGTTTAGTGGCTGCATTACACATAAATCATAGAACCAGAGTTTATATCTCAGCAGACAGAATACTTTAGATTCTCTAGAGTTCTAGGCCTCTGAATGACAACCTCAATTGGGGTGAAAGAACTGAGATTTGGGGTATAATGAGTCAGGGAGCAAAATCATTTTTTATTTTGGGGAGGGAAGATGGCCTTTGTGGTCCTTTAAAGAAGTCTTGGGGAGAACAGAAAAAAGTGTGTGTGTGTATTTACTGGCAGGCAGTAAGGCAGATAGGTGAGTTTCTACCATGTATATGGGCCATTCTGCCTGCAGGGCCTTTCTTAAGTCATTCAAAGCATGAAGAAATTCTTTATGCCTCCCCTACTTCGTGGTGTCACAGAAGATAATGAATGCCCTTCATCTAGGTCATAGCTTACAAAGCTCTCAGAAGTTTTAATATCGATTTATAATGATTACATTTAATTATTGATTAAGCTTTTCTCTTAAACAAAGATTTATATTTAAATTGTATATGTTTTTTCTATTTTCCTGTTTGTTGTACATGTGTATTTAGCTCATGGACACATAGATGTTTATAGGTTTATCTTTAAATGAGTATATTTTGTCATCTTATGTTTTTATGTCGTTATGACATTGGAGTATCACAAAGAATAACTACTGGACCAACTAATAGCAGATGGGGTTGCACTGTTCAGCTGCTTGAAATGTAAATGATTAATTTAAAATGAATATATATTTCCTTCTACAACACATTCTATGAGCCTGAGGCATAATTGCAGGTTTTTGCTGATATATTAGGGCAGATGTAATTTATGAGCATTTCCTGATATCGAGTTTAAAGTCTTTCATTTTCTGTAGGACTATGCTGTATTTTCTAGTCCTTATTATTTGTATCTAATTTGATTTGCATGCCCATATTAAAAATTCCTACATGTAAGTATCAGAAAATCAACTCAAACTTATTTGAGAATGCACTGGTTTACCAAACTGAGAGGTCTACGCAGATTCTTCAGGCCCAGTGAAATCCAGGAACTAAAACGGTGTTGCTAAGTCTCTGTCTCTTTCTCTCAACCTTTCAACTCTGCTTTTCCCCATAGCTTACTTTTAATATGCAAGTAGATAGCTGTTGGCAGTCCAACTCACATACTCATAAGTCATCAAAGTCAGTACACAGATGTACCTCCTTCCTCTCATTTTTTTCTCTCTATTTTACTCCTTCTTAATCCTATTATACACTCCTAGAAAAAAACCCATTAATTTATCTCTGTTCAGATCACATAATCCTCTTTGGACCAGTTTTTGGTAGAGTTGGAGTATTCTCTGAGTGATCCAGCACAGATTATGTGCCTTGCCCTATGGCCAATCAGGACTATTGTAAAAGTAATGGCTAGGTTCCCCAAAGAAGGATGCTTTTGAGACAGGGACCATGGATGTAGTCAGAGTAGGGTGGGGGCCTCCGGAGGTGGCAGAGCAGGATATTTGCAGTCAGAGCAATGTAACTACATGCAAGGAAACCCCCCCTGCTAAAACTCTATGTTAAACATTGAGTTTCAGTGACATCAGTTAATGTTCCCCAGATAAAGAAGAGTAGCACATGTTTTATTATGCTAATCATTTGTAACCATGTGTAAGATTCACTTTAGCATGCTAAAAGGCCCAGGCCTATGTGCTGTCTTTCCTCCTTCAGATCTGACAAGGTGATTTTGCAAACTGGGCAACTAACTTAGCATGCAGACACAGCTGTAGACTACATGGTAAAAGGCAGGAAGAACTCCATCTTAAAGATAAGATTGCTTTTTAACACCCAGGAAGTTCAAGAGGCAGGATTCATTAGCAAGTACACAATACCTCAGCCCACCTTGGAGGCTGGGCAGGCAGCCTTTTGATATGCTCCCAGACCGAAGTGCCTGTGTCCCAGAGAGAAATCAAGGCAGGAAATTCCTTACAGTTAAGTTAATTTTTAATATTCAGGGACCACTTAACAAGTCCACACCCCTAAGCTTTTTTTCACACTCCCAAATATCCTCAACTGCCTATAAAACCCTTAGACAATGCACCACCACGGACTCTCTTGTCCCCTCCTGGCGTGAGCCAGGAGCTCTGTCCTTTCACTTTATCACTAAATAAAAGCCTGTACCTTGCTCTCCTACCTTGACTGTGAAGCTCATTCTTTGGCTTTGTGAACAAGAACCCCGGCTTCACTTTGACCTGTACATGTACTTCGCTATATACCTTTTCAAAAACATTTGTACCTAATACCAGAAATTATCTTATATGCAATAATAAATGCAATCTTTTTCTCACCAAAAACAACCTGAAAAATAGTCCCCATCTGGTATTCTTTGTAAGCCAAGATATTGGATAACATACATCTTCTGAGTCGACTGGATGTGGCATCTCAAGTTCTAGTAACTTGCAGCTGAATGACCCAGTTAATACCACCTAACATACCCAACATACCTCCATTAGGAATGGGAATATGCTACTAACTGCACTACCCCACTTCACTACAGGATAGTGACTTCTTGGTTAACTAATCTATCCACTTCAGTTATGCCCCTATGCATGCCCCTAGCCACATACCATCAGTGATCTTAGCCATGTAGGGTGTGCATGGTTGGGGGTGTACTCTCCGTCACCAGAGAGTAGACAACAGGAACTGGACAATTTAGATTTCTGCATTTTCTTTGTTTAACTGGTCTCAATATTGTCTTACTTCCTGTTTACTGTCTCTCAGCCTTTGTTAGTATCAACATTACCCTGAAACAGATCATTTATCTTTTGCAATAAGTCTCTGGATCAGGTCAACTGGGGATATTGAGGATATAATAACTAATCTACTTTTCCATGAAGTGCTATAGAGTATTGTATGCTAATGTAAATTTATGATCTAACATAATTTTAATATACTATGCTATACTGCAATAAAATTGTACAAGGAAAATGGTGCTTTGGATTTTAAATATTCCAAAATATTACTACATTTACATGTTGCATGTCTTATGGTTCATGATCTCTCTGATTCACTTGATAGGGTTTTCTCCTTAATCCTTCACATGAAGGGCCTGACCCAGTGCCATATGCATACCTGGGACCGGCCCCTCCAGCTCTGCCCCTGTACCTGCTCAGCCAAACTCCTGTCATTGGCCTCCACTGCTGTGAGCACTACCATAGGAAGGCCCTGAAGCAACAGGAGTGCATGCCTTCAGCAAGGCCTCTGCAGCCAGCGGTATGCTGTGACGGACACAGTCCTGGCCACTGTACTAGCCTCACACATCATATGTACGCATGTGACCAGCCTCTGCCACTACACAGTTATGCAGCTGGTACCCACAGCTGGGAATGTGCACACCACACTCTGTCTAACACCACTGCCAGCCCTAGTCCATAGCTACTGGACCTGGGGACACAAACACCCCTGCAGACATGGAGGAAACCCACAGACTCACCAAGGACCACACAATTATCAATGCTGTGGACAGTGGTGACCAGAGCCAACAGCACATTATGCTCCCCAGACCTGGAGCTTCCCCTGTGCCCCCACACCAGACCCAGGGGCACAGCATGCACCAGTGCACTCCCAAAGGCAGGTGCTTCCTTACCAAAGTCAGTTCAGAAAATTGGACAGAAATGACTGCTTCTTCAAATGTATAGACACCACTGCAAGGCTACTGGATCATGAAGAACCAGGAATCATGACACCACTGAAAGAACACAGTAAGCTTCCACTGACTGACACCAAAGAAATGGAGATCACAAACTGCCCCTCAAATAATTCAAAACAGTTGTTCTAAAGGTGCTCAGAGAGCTACAGAAAACATAGATGAACAGTTTAACAAAATCAGGAAAGCAACAGAAAAGCAAAATGAAAAGTTCAACAAAGATATAAAACATTAAAAAGAACCAAAGAGAAACTGTCAAGGTGTGAAGGATACAAACACTGACCTGAACAAGTTAATAGAAAGCATCCTCATCAGGCCATACCAAGTAGAAAAAAAAGTCAGTGAGCTCAAATACTTGAAATTATTTGCTCAGAAGAGCAAAAAGAAATTATTTGGTGAAAAGAAAAAAAGGAAAAAAATTAATGAAAAGTAGTAAAGATGTCTACGGAACTCACAGGGCAGTATTGAGGGAAACTATGTGTTGTTGGAGTCCTAGAAGATGACAGGAAGATAGGGACAGAAAGCTTATTAAAATAAATAATGGCTGAGAAATTCCCCAGTCGGGGGAGAGATTTGGACATTTAAGTCCATGAACTAATAGGTCAGCCTAAAATCGCAATACAATACAATCTTTTCTAAGACACATTATAATAGAACTCCCGAAAATCAAAGACAAAGAGAAAATTTTTAAAGTAACAAAATTAAAAGAACTTTCATGCAAGGGAGCCCCATATTGCTATCATAAAATTTCCTAACAGTGATCTTGCAGGCCAGGAGAGAGTGGATGATACATTCAAAGAGTTGAAAGAGAAAAAAATGCCACCCAAGAATACTTTGCTCAGCAAAATTTTCCTTCTGAAACGAAGGTGAGATAACGAATCAAAAAACAAAAGCTGAGGGGGCCATACCACTAGACCTTCCTTACAAGAAATACCGAAAAGAGCTCTTCAAGCTGAAACAAAGGGTGCCAACTGGTAACATGAAAGCATATGAAGATGCACCAGAAGACCCAGAGGCACAGCCATGCTTATTTACTGCTCTGGAAGACTCTCCTTTGCCTCATCCCTTACTCTGCAATATGGTGAGACATCAGGCCAGGGTAGAAAGAACATTGGATGGAAGTATGCAGACATGCTCGTAGTGTTGGCTCTGTTCCACCTGTTTGTGCAACCTCTATCATTTAGCCTTCATTTGATCCATTAAATAAAGGGTAATGGCACTTATGATCTGCTGCTTCTTTATATATTAATTAATCATAAGCACCAGACACTGGGTATATTACAATGAATAAGGCATTCCCTGCCCTCATAGATCATGCATGCATGCAAGAGAGATCAACATATTAAAAAATGCAAAAATATAACTGTATAATAAAATTCAGGATAATTATGATAACATAATGATGCTACATCCACATTGGGAAATTAGATATGGTCCTCCTGGATAAATTATACTTTGTACCTAAAATCTAGTTTACAGTTAAATAGGTATGGGACGGAGTGGGTAGTAGGAGATGCAAGAATATATTTTTGTGTACATAGAGAGTATCATGTAAAAGAGTCAGAAGCAAGAGGGAGCTGGTCACTTTTCCAGGAACTGGAAGTCCTTTCAACTTCTAAATTCTGTTAGCTCTTACAGGAACAGCTATAGTTCATAGATTTTTTTTTACCTGAATCTTTCCCCTAAAACTCTCTAGCCTACATTGACTTTTCTCCTTCCTGAAACTTCATTGACACTTATTATTTAAATCATATACTCCTAGCACTTCATTTGTTTTTACTTTGCTTTATCAAATCATTTCACATATGTAAATCTTGTTTACCTATTGATATTTTTAAGTTCAGCATAAATAGGATTGTGTTTTGCATTGCTTAGTGAGCACTATCATAACTATCATGGTGCTGGGCACCCAGGATCCATTAAGAAAATTCTAGTTGAATTTATTGTTTCCCTCTACCCTTAACGCAGGCTTCCTCTCATGTATTGAGACAACAACCATTCATGGTCTGAAATGTTGAGGCAAGAAACAGTCATAAATGTCTTATCAAAATTTTGGATCCTGTCATTCTTCACCTGTATTTAGGAAATGGAAAGAGACCTGATGATGCCACCAACTCTTGCAGCATTTCTAAAGGAACTTTTCTATTATACTTAAGCATCTCTGACTGATGACAGTAACATCCTGAGCTCCTCAAGAAAATTAGTCATAACATAACACAGGAAGGTGCTGCTAAAATTACCAAGAAAAGCAATATTTTTTATTTGGGTAATATTCTCCTTTCAGTGTGTCCAGAAACTAAATGTATAGCAACTTTGCAATTCCTAGACCATTTGTCTCAATTACAGTAAAGTACCAATTTAGATATGAAGAAATCTGTATAAAAAAATACAAATTATCTCTTTACTTTTTTAAAGAAAACCAGGTGACTGTCAAAGAAAGAAAAATACTAAAATTCATAGTGTCAAATTAACTGCATTAAAATGTTTCATTTCCCTCTACTTTTGATCCTGGTGGAGACAGCCAAAACTGATTCAATCATGGCAAATATGCATGTGAAACTTACTAAATAATTTGTAGCATACTTTGTAGAGAAATAATCATTCTTCCCAGCCATTCCCAGCATACTCTGCTGTATATTGCAATTTTTGTATTTATCAAGTTTGCAAAAATGAAACATAAAAATATTTTGAAAATTCAGAATAAGGTGGATATGGTATTTTATTTTATTATTGCAAAGGTAATTGTAATCTATAAACTAGATGTCTATGGACTATTGATGAAACTCTCTAAAAGCTTTTTGAATAAATTTGACATAGATGACTTAGATTGGCTTCCACGCTGCTAAGAAAAAAGAAGGGGAAAATAGTCATTAAGGATTCAGATGCCTGAGAAAGATTTAAGGAGTTTTTATATTTTGATAGAGCTTTTAAGAAATGTTTATCTATTTTTCTTTGCTCTGACCACATACTGAGAGGGCTCACAGACTGTTTATTTGAGAGTATGGATTTGTAATTTCAATCTTCCTGAAAGAGAGTTCAAAATAAAAATCAGAAACACACTTATGGAGGTAAAGAAAAATATTCAAGAACTCAGGAATGAATTTAAGATGGAGATTCAATCATTAAGAAATTCCATATCTGACATGAAACATACAATGGAAGGATTTAAAAGCAGATTAGATGTAGTAGAAGGGATGAGAAATGGAACAGAAAGAGGAATACAAAGAAGCTGAGGCACAGAGAGAAAAAAGAATCTCTAAGAATGAAAGAATATTGAGAGAACTGTGTCACCAATCTGAATGGAACAGTATCTGCATTATAGGACTACCCGAAGAAGAAGAGAGATAAAAAGGGATAGAAAGTGTTATTGAGGAAGAAATTGCTGAAAACTTTCCCAATCTGGGGAAGGAGGTAGTCTCTTAGGCCATGGAGTTACACAGATCTCCCAACACAAAGGACCCAAGGAAGATCACTACAAAGGAAAACCAACCAGGCTATCATCACATTTCTCAACAGAAACCATACAGACCAGAAGGGAGTGGCATGATATATTTAATGCAATGAAGTAGAAGGACCTCAAGCCAAGAATACTCAACCCAGCAAGGTAATCATTTAAATTTGAAGGAGGGATTAAACACTTTCAGATAGGCAAAAGCTGAGAGAATTTACCTCCCACAAACCAATTCTTCAGTGAATATTGGAGGGACTCCTATAGATAGAAGTATTCCTAAGACTAAATAGATGCCACCCAAGGGATGGACAAAGAGTACAGAATATGATTCATAACGTACAAAGAATGGAGGAGAAAGAAAAAGGCAGAAAAAAAAAAAGAACCTTTAGGTTGTGTTTGTAATACCACACAAAGTGAGTTAAGTTGGCCTGTTAGATAGAAAGAAAATTAGCCTTGAACTTTTGGTAACCACGAATCTAAAGCCTGCAAAGGCAATAAGTACATACCTATTGATAATCACCTTAAATGTTAATAGTCTGAAGCCACCAATCAAAAGACATAGAGTCACTGAATGGATAAAAAAACAAGAACCATTTATATGCTGCCTAGAAGAGAACCACTTCAAACCCAAAGACATACACAGACTGAAAGTAAAGAGATGGAAAATGATATTTCATGCAACTAATAGGGAGAAAAAGCAGGAGTTGCAGTACTTGAATCAGACAAAATAGAGTTCAAAACAAAGAAAGTAACAAGAGACAAACAAGGACATTACATCATGATAAAACACTCAGTCCAACAAAAGGATATAACTATTATAAATATCTATATACCCAACACAAGTTCACCTACATATGTGAAACAAAGTCTCACAAAATTAAAGGGGAAATAGAATAAAATGCACTCATTTTAGAAGACTTCAACACATCACTCACTCCAAGGGACAGATCAACCAGACAGAAAATAAGAAAACAGACAGAGGCACTGAACAACATATTAGAACAGATGGACCTAGCGGACATCTACGGAATACTTCATCCAAAAGCAACAGGATACAAATTCTTCTCAAGTGCACATGGAAAATTTTCAAGTATAGATCATATACTAGGGCACAAAAAGAACCTCAGTAAATTCAAAAAGATTGAAATTGTACCAACCAACTTCTCAGATCACAAAGGTTTGAAACTAGAAATAAAATACACAAATAAAATGGAAAAGCCCACAAACACATGAAGGCTTAATAATATGCTCCTAAATAATCAATGGATAAATGACCAAATAAAAACAGAGATGAAGCAAAATATGGAGACAAACGATAACAGTAATTCAACAGCACACAATCTGTGGGATGCAGCGAAGACAGTGCTAAGAGGGAAATATATTGCAATGCAGGCCTACCTCAGGAAAGAAAAACAATCCCAATGAACAGTCTAAGCTCACAATTAATGAAACTAGAAAAGAAAGAACAAATTAGGCCCAAAGTCAGTAGAAAGAGTGATAAAATAAAGATTAAAACAGCAATAAATAAAATTGTGAAGAATAAAACAGTAGAAAGAATCAATGAAAGCAGGAGCTGTTTCTTCAAAAAAATAAACAAAATAGATAAACCCCTAGCAAGATTTATCAAGAAAAAACCATCTACACACATAAACAGCATCAGAAATGAGAGAGGAAAAGTCACTACAGACACCACAGAAATACAAAGAATTATGAGAGAGTACTATGAAAAATTATATGCTAACAAACTGGATAACCTACAAGAAATGGACAACTTTCTAGAAAAATACAACCTTCCAAGGGTAATCCAGAAAGAAACAGAAAATATAAATAGACCAATTACCAGCAAGAAATTGAATTGGTAATCAAAAAACTACCTAAGAACAAAATCCCTGGAACAGATGGTTTCACTACAGAAATTTATCAAACATTTAATGAAGACCTAATATTCATCCTCCTTAAAGTTTTCCAGAAAGTATAAGAGGAGAGAACACCCCCAAACTCATTCTACAAGGCCAATATCACTCTAATACCAAAACCAGGCATAGACACCACAAGAAAAGAAAATTACAGACCAATATCCCTGATGAACATAGATGCAAAAATACTCAACAAAATATTAGCAAACTGAATTCAAAAATACATCAAATGGATCATACACCATGATCAAGTGGGATTCATCCCAGGGATGCAAGGATGGTATAACATTCCAAAATCCATCAACATCACCCACTACATCAATAAAATGAAGGACAAAAAAACCATTATCATCTCCATAGATGCTGAAAAAGCATTTACAAAATTCAACATCCATTCATGATAAAACTCTCAACAAAATTGGTATAGAGGGCTAGTACCTCAACATAATAAAGGCCATCTATGACAAACCCACAGTCAACATTATACTTAACAGCAAGAAGCTGAAAGCTTTTTCTCTGAGATCGGGAACAAGACAGGGATGCCCACTCTCCCCACTGTTTTTCAACACAGTACTGGAGGTCCTAGCCATGGCAGTCAGACAACCCAAAGAAATACAAGGCATCCAGATTGGCAAGGAAGAAGTCAAACTGTCCCTGTTTGAAGATGACATGATATTGTACATAAAAAACCTTAAAGAATCCACTGCAAAACTACTAGATCTACTATCTGAATTCAGGAAAGTTGTGGGATACAAAATTAACAAACAGAAATCTGTTGCATTCCTATACACTAATGATAAACTAGCAGAAAGAGAAATCAGGAAAACAATTCCATTCACAATTGCATCAAAAAGAATAAACTACCTAGGAATAAACCTAACCAAAGAAGTGAAAGACTTATACTCGGAAAACTACCAGACACTCATGAGAGAAATTAAAGAAGATACCAATAAATGGAAACACATCCCATGCTCATGGATAGGAAGAATTAATATTGTAAAATGGCCATTCTGCCTAAAGCAATCTATAAATTCAATGCAATCCCTATCACAATACCAACACATTATTTAATGAACTAGAACAAATAGTTCTAAAATTCATATGGAACCACAAAAGAACCCGAATAGCCAAAGCAATCCTGAGAAGAAAGAATAAAGTGAGGGGTATCTTGCTCCCCAACTTCAAGCTCTACTACAAAGCCACAGTATTCAAGACTATTTGGTACTGACACAAGAACAGACCCATAGACCAATGCAACAGACTAGAGAGCCCTGATGTAAACCCAAGAATATATGGTCAAGCCATGGAATTTACAATGGGGAAATGATAGCCTCTTCAAAAGCTGGTGTTGGCAAAACTGGACAGTTACATGTAATGGAATGGATTATTGTCTAACCCCGTACACAAAAGTAAATTCAAAATGGATCAAAGACCTGAGTGTAAGTCATGAAACCGTAAAACTCTTAGAAAAAAGTTTGGCAAAAATATGTTGGACATAAACATGAGCATCTTCTTCATGAAAATATCTCCCTAGGCAAGGGAAACAAAAGCAAAAATGACCAAGTGGGACTATATCAAACTAAAAAGCTTCTGTACAGCAAAGGACACCATCAGTAGAACAAAAAGACATCCTACAGTATGGGAGAATATATTCATAAGTGACATATCTGATAAGGGGTTGACATCCAAAATATATAAAAAGCTCATGCATCTCAACAAACAAAAAGCAAATAAGCCAATTAAAAAATGTGCCAAGTTGCTGAACAAACACTTCTCCAAAGAAGAAATTCAGATGGCTAACAGGTACATGAAAAGATGTTTCACATCGCTAATTATCACAGAAATGCAAATTAAAGCCACGATGAGATATCCCTTCACACCAGTTAGGATGGCCAATACAGAAAAGACTAGGAACAACAAATGCAGGCGAGGATGCAAGAGAAAGGGGAACCCTCCTACACTGCTGGTGGGAATGTAATCTAGTTCAACCATTGTGGAAAGCAGTATGGAGGTTCCTCAAAAATCTCAAAATAGAAATACCATTTGACCCAGGAATTCCACTCCTAGGAATTTACCCTAAGAATGCAGGAGCCCTATTTGAAAAAGACATATGCCCCTCTATGTTTATCGCAGCACTATTTACAATAGCCAAGAAATGGAAGCAACCTAAGTTTCCATCAGTAGATGAATGGATAAAGAAGATGTGGTACATATACACAATGAAATATTATTCAGCCATAAGAAGAAAACAAATCCTACCATTTGTAACAGAACAGTATGGATGGAACTAGAGGGTATTATGTTCAGTGAAATAAGCCAAGTGGAGAAAGACAAGTATCAAATGATTTCACTCATCTGTGGAGCATAAAAAAAAAGAAAAAACTGAAGGTACAAAACAGCAGCAGACTCCGAGAACCCAAGAATGGACTAACAGTTACCAAAGGGAAATGGACTGGGGAGGATGGGTAGGAAGGGAGGGATAAGGGGGAAAAGGGGTCATTAGAATTAGGATGTATAATGAAGTGGGGGTTCACATGGAAGGCAGTATAACACAGAGAAGGTAAGTAGTGATTCTATAGCATCTTACTACACTGATGGACAGTGACTGTAATGGAGTATGTGGTGGGGACTTGATAATAGGGGGAGTCTAGTAACCATAATGTTCATGTAATTGTACATTAATGGTAGCAAAATTACTAAAAAATAAATAAATAAAAGTTAATGTGAAATTTAAAAAAAGAACATCTCATTAGTTTATTTTAAACATAATTTTCACTTTTTTAAAACTTAACTTGATAAGTAAATTGAACCTGATTTGCTAGGGTGTATAAATAGGACATATAATAGGACAGCAAATATGTGGAGATGAGACATTCTTTTAAAAAGTAGTTTCGAGGGTGAGAAGGGAAAAGACATAATATTCTTTGACTTGTCCCTTTTCTTAACTCATTTTCTATTTTCTACAAATTATAACAGCTTTTTCAGTTACAGCTAACTTTCTGTTTATCACTGAAATAGAATTCAAAATAAACATGATATATGCTTTGGATTTGTTCCCAAGCAATCAGTAGCTAGCAGCTGGCACAGAAAAGGTGTCACATCTTGTGGTGATTGTTTGTGGCAAGCCATCCTTCTTTTCTGCAGCTCCCCAGCCCATGGCCTTTCCTCCTCTGCACCCCACTTCCTTGCCAGGACACGCAGAGCAAACAGTAACCTCTGCTGGGACAGAAAGGACACTGGCTGGCTTTAAAAGTTTATCTCCATCTTTGTCTGTGTTTTAAACAACTCAGTATTAACTGCTGGATTTAAAAACACACACAGACACAGTTAAATTGTTTAAAACAGGTTCAAATGTGGTGTACATTATTATTTCCCCCAGTAATTCTCATAAGTACATCAATATATATACTCTCAGTATAAAATTTTATATACTAATTACAAGATAAAGTGTTTGAAGAATGGAAAAAGACATAATTGTAATGAATTAAAATGAAACAGCCTAGTTATCTTCTCTCAAACTCCTAAATCAGTAGAAAGTCAAGGGAAGTCATATACCTAACAGTACCAGGATAAATTAGCTAAAACATTATAGCAATATTGGAATCAACCCAGTAGCAGCCAAAGGCCAAAGATGATAGATTTCTCCTTTACCTATGGTGAGGCTGTGCAGAAATAGGCTTGCATTAAAAAAATTCACTATATGTATATTTCTGAAAATTATACTTAAGTAGATGTCTTTCATAATCAGTTACTAAATAAAACCACATACTGACACCAAAGCATCAGTATAAAGAGCAATTCCTCTCTATGATAAATGTAATAAAATATACTTCAAATATCTTCAATTAACCCAAAGATAAGTAAAATATTCAATTTTTAGGTGAAGCAAAATGAGTAATAAAATAAGCCTCCACCATTTGCTCTTGGATTATTTTTCTGTAACTGATTGTTCATGAGTTCTTTGATATATCCTAGGGGGCAGTCACATTGCCCTAAAGCTATTTCTCAAGAATTCATTCTCTTTTGTGTAACAAAGGTCATTCTGTTGTCTTCCTTCTGTCTTAGGCAAAAGAAGAAAGAAGGAAGGAAGGAAGGAAGGAAGGAAGGAAGGAAGGAAGGAAGGAAGGAAGGAAGGAAGGAAGGAAGGAAGGAAGGAAGGAAGGAAGGAAGGGAGGGAGGGAGGGAGGGAGGGAGGGAGGGAGGGAGGGAGGGAGGGAGGGAGGGAAGAAGAAAAGAGAGAAGTGATATTTTGAGAATTTGCATTTTCTATACACATAGATTAAATTTACCCATTAATCCTTCTCTTCTCCTTTGTATTTCCCGTCGAAGTAAAAATATAACATTTGTGTATATATTTGCACAACTGAAAGCCTCCCTACATTCCTACCTTTGCTCTAATCAAGAATCATGCATATTCCTGAAAATGAGAAAGAAATAGTATTAAAATAAATGTTTATTTAAAAACAGATAATAGTGTTTGAGGATAATATAATGGAAAAACTTGCAGTTTCAAAGTCAGGTAACTATGAGAACTAATTCCGTAAAATAATATTTGAAGTATTATTTAAAGACAAAAATGAAAGAAAATAAACCAGCACAAGAAAATTTATTGGCAACAGGGGAGATTTAAAATGTTAATGAATTGAGCATACACAAAGCAACAAATGTAATTTACCACCTGCAACTATTTTGAAAAGCAAATTGACCTAGGAGAGGCAGAAGAAGATAGAAAAATAATAAAGTCTTGTATTAAGCTTTAAAATAGGAATAAACAGTGAACTTGCAAATTACTGTCTTACAAATCAGACATTAATACTTTTTGAAATAATGGGACACGTATTAACAGGATATTTGTGAACATTTTGAGAACAATAGAATCCTGAACTGCATACAAGGTGGTGATTAAAAAAAACTCAACTTGCAAAAAAAGAAAAAAGAAAAAAGCTATTACATGAAGGGGAAGGCATCCATTTAATGGTAAAAATAAATATATAAATGAAATATAACCTTAGATATTTACAAAGCACCTTTTCCCCAGGAGTTCAAAGCATACTCCTTAAAATGTTCTGTGTCCCATAGATTTGTGAGGGTGAGTTTTGCTGTTTGTTTATATCTTTTGTTTTAAATTCTGTTCATAGAAAACATTTAGGACATCTGATACCTACATTATATTTAAGCAACTTCTATCTATTTCTTGAGCCACAGGGAATGTTCAGGTTCCTTCCATTCAAAGGGCCTCCTCATTAAATCACTACAGCCATCCTGACTCACCACAATAGCATTGACCTCATCTCCCTTTGCCCGAGCTTCTATGTACATGTTTGGCATATTGTGCTCCATTTCACCTTTTATGAATGAGTATGCTGTATGAAAAAAATCTAAGTCAATATCGTGATTTCTTTGCCTATGCCTTCTGTTCAGATGCCTGTAATGCTAAGTGAACAATAAAATTCATATATATATATATATATATATGAAATTTTAATGGATGCTATGGTAGAATTCACTAGGACTAAAAATAAAAAAGATCATTGATTTCTAGTGAATCACAAGCCTTTTCACTGAAATAATTAATATTAATCAGTATAACATACATTGAAAGGAGGTTGAATTCGCATGGAACCCTTCATGCTGCTCCCAAATCCAGTCTTAAAAAATATTCAAAAGAGCATGAAAACCGTGAGGATGAATCTTCATTACGGTAATTGTAGCACCAATAATAGAGCTGAATGAAAGGGAAGATGTCTTGTAGTGGTTAGCTGCTAAGGCTCATCCCAGGCTCTTCCTCACATCTCAGGAAAGACTTCAGCGCTTCCTGTCAAAGAAGCCCCTTGACCTTGGCAGTTAGTATGATTCCTTTTCTTCACAAGGACATTGACCCACCAGTACTCCTTTGCCCACACATTTTATATTCTTCCTTTTCATAGACTGTGTCTGAGAAATCAATAGAAAATGTCCCTGAAAACATTATCTGCACTTGTCCTGTGGCTTCCCCCTACTTCTGTCATAATCATTTATCCCAGGACATTCAAGATTCTACAGACCTTCAACTGGGATGTGTGTGGATTGATAATCCAATGAATTATTTCAGTTCTAATCTTCCTTAGATTTCCTTAAGTTACATTTTTAAGGTAAATATATTTTTTTTAATTTTTATTTTGGTATCATTAATCTACAATTACATGAAGGACATTATGTTTACTAGGCTCCCCCCTTCACCAAGTCCCCCCCACATCCCCATTCACACTCACCGTCCATCAACATAGTAAGATGCTGTAAAATCACTACTTGTCTTGTCTGTGTTACACAGCCCTCCCCATGACCCCCTACACTATACATGCTAATCGTAATGCCCCCTTTCTTTTTTTCCGACCCTTATCCCTCCCATCCCACCCGTCCTCCCCAGTCCCTTTCTCATTCTTCAGTTCTGTGCTTCTGCTGCTGTTTTGTTCCTTCAGTTTTCTTTTGTTCTTATACTCCACATATGAGTGAAATCATTTGGTACTTGTCTTTCTCCGCCTGGCTTATTTCACTGAGCATAATACCCTCTAGCTCCACCCATGTTGTTGTGAATTGTAGGATCTATTTTTTTATGGCTGCGTAATATTCCATGGTGTGTATGTACCACATCTTCTTTATCCATTCATCTACTGATGGACACTTAGGTTGCTTCCATATTTTGGCTATTGTAAATAGTGCAGCGATAAACATAGGAGTGCATCTGTCTTTTTCAAACTGGAGTGCTGCATTCTTGGGGTAAATTCCTAGAAGTAGAATTCCTGGGTCAAATGGTATTTCTATTTTGAGCATTTTGAGGAACCTCCATACTGCTTTCCACAGTGGTTGAACTAATTTACATTCCCACCAGCAGTGTAGGAGGGATCCCCTTTCTCCATAACCTCGCCAACATTTGTTGTTGTTTGTCTTTTAGATGGTAGCCATCCTTACTGGTGTGAGGTGATATCTCATTGTGGTTTTAATTTGCATTTCTCTGATGACAAGCGATGTGGAGCATCTTTTCATGTGTCTGTTGGCCATCTGAATTTCTTCTTTAGAGAACTGTCTATTCAGCTACTCTACTCATTTTTTAATTGGATTACTTGATTTTTGTTTGTTGAGGTATGTGAGCTCTTTATATATTTTGGATGTCAACCCTTTATCGGATCTGTCATTTATGAATATATTCTCCAGTACTGTAGGATACCTTTTTGTTCTATTGATGGTGTCCTTTGCTGTACAGAAGCTTTTCAGCTTGGTATAGCCCCACTTGTTCATTTTTGCTGTTGTTTTCCTTGCCCGGGGAGATATGTTCAAGAAGAGGTCACACATGTTTATGACTAAGAGGTTTTTGCCTATGTTTTTTTCCCAAGAGTTTAATGGTTTCATGACTTACATTCAGGTCTTTGATCCATTTTGAGTTTACTTTTGTATATGGGGTTAGGGAATGGTCCAGTTTCATTCTCCTACATGTAGCTGTCCAGTTTTGCCAGCACCATCTGTTGAAGAGACTGTCATTTCACCATTGTATGTCCATGGCTCCTTTATCAAATATTAATTGACCATATATGTCTGGGTTAATGTCTGGATTCTCTATTCTGTTCCATTGGTCTGTGGCTCTGTTCTTGTGACAGTACCAAATTATCTTCATTACTACGGCTTTGTAGTAGAGCTTGAAGTTGGGGAGTGAGATACCCCCTACTTTATTCTTACGTCTCGGGATTGCTTTAGCTATTCGGAGTCTTTGGTGTTTCCATATGAATTTTTGAACTATTTGTTCCGTTTCATTGAAGAATGCTGTTGGTAGTTTGATAGGGATTGCATTGAATCTGTATATTGCTTTGGGCAGGATGGCCATTTTGACGATATTAATTCTTCCTAGCCAGGAGCATGGGATGAGTTTCCATTTGTTAGTGACCTCTTTAATTGCTCTTAAGAGTGTCTTATAGTTTTCAGGGTATTGGTCTTTCACTTCCTTGGTTAGGTTTATTCCTAGGTATTTTATTCTTTTTGATGTTATTGTGAATGGAATTGTCTTCCTGATTTCTCTTTCTATTAGTTTATTGTTAGTATATAGGAAAGCCACATATTTCTGTGTGTTAATTTTCTATCCTGTAACTTTGCTGAATTTTGATATAAGCTCTAGTACTTTTGGAGTGGAGTCTTTAGGGTTTTTTATGTACAATATCATGTACTCTGCAAATAGTGACAGTTTGACCTCTTTTTTACTGATCTGGATTCCTTGTATTTCTTTGTATTGTCTAATTGCTGTAGCTAGGACCTCCAGTACTATGTGGAATAACAGTGGGTATAGTGGGCATCCCTGTCTTGTTCCCGATCACAGAGGAACAGCTTTCAGCTTCTCTCTGTTCAGTATGATGTTGGCTGTGGATTTATCATATCTGGCCTTTATTATGTTGAGGTACTTGTCCTCTATACCCATTTTGTTGAGAGTTTTTGTCATGAATGGATGTTGAATTTTATCGAATGCTTTTTCAGCATCTATGGAGATGATTATGTGGTTTCTGTCTTTTTTTTTGTTGATGTGGTGGATGATGTTGATTGATTAATGAATGTTGTACCATCCTTGCATCCCTGGGATGAATCCCACTTGGTCATGGTGTACAATCCTTTTCATGTATTTTTGAATTCAGTTTGCTAATATTTTGTTGAGTATTTTTGCATCTACGTTCATCAGGGATATTGGTCTGTAGTTTTCTTTTTTGGTGTGGTCTTTGCCTGGTTTTAGTATTAGGGTGATGTTGGCTTCATAGAATGAGTTTGGGAGTATTCCCTCCTCTTCTATTTTTTGGAAAACTTTAAGGGGAATGGCTATTATGCCTTCTCTGTATGTCTCATAAAATTCTGAGGTAAATCCATCTGGCCTGGGGGTTTTGTTCTTTGGTAGTTTTTTTATTACCGCTTCAATTTTGTTGCTGATAACTGGTCTGTTTAGATTTTCTGTTTCTTTCTGGGTCAGTCTTGGAAGGTTGTATTTTTCTAGGAAGTTGTCCATTTCTCCTAGGTTTCCCAGCTTGTTAGCATATAGGTTTTCATTGTACTCTCTGATAATTCTTTGCATTTCTGTGGGGTCCGTAGTGATTTTTCCTTTCTCGTTTCTGATACTGTTGATTTGTGTTGACTCTTTTCCTCTTAGTAAGTCTGGCTAGAGGCTTATCTATTTTGTGTGTTTTCTCGAAGAACCAGCTCTTGGTTTCATTGATTTTTGCTATTGTTTTATTTTTCTCAATTTTATTTATTTCCTCTCTGATCTTTATTATGTCCCTCCTTCTGCTGACCTTGGGCCTCATTTGTTCTTCTTTTTCCAATTTCAGTAATTGTGACATTAGACCATTCATTTGGGATTGTTCTTCCTTCTTTAAATATGCCTGGATTGCTATATACTTTCCTCTTAAGACTGCTTTTGCTGTATCCCACAGAAGTTGGGGCTTTGTGTTGTTGTCATTTGTTTCCCTATATTGCTAGATCTCCATTTTAATTTGGCCATTGATCCATTGATTATTTAGGAGCATGTTGTTAAGCCTCCATGTGTTTGTGAGCCTTTTTGCTTTCTTTGTACAATTTATTTCTAGTTTTATGCCTTTGAGGTCTGAAAAGTTGGTTGGTAGGATTTCAGTCTTTTGGAATTTACTGAGGCTCTTTTTGTGGCCTAGTATGTGGTCTGTTCTGGAGAATGTTCCATGTGCACTTGAGAAGAATGTGTATCCTGTTGCTTTTGGATGCAGAGTTCTGTAGATGTCTATTAGGTCCATCTGTTCTAGTGTGTTGTTCAGTGCCTCTGTGTCCTTACTTATTTTCTGTCTGGTGGATCTGTCCTTTGGAGTGAGTGGTGTGTTGAAGTCTCCCAAAATGAATACATTGCATTCTATTTCCTCCTTTAATTCTGTTAGTATTTGTTTCACATATGTTGGTGCTCCTGTGTTGGGTGCATATATGTTTATAATCGCTATATCCTCTTGTTGCACTGAGCCCTTTATCATTATGTAATGTCCTTCTTTATCTTTTGTTACTTTCTTTATTTTGAAGTCTGTTTTGTCTGATACTAGTATTGCAACACCTGCTTTTTTCTCTCTGTTGTTTGCATGAAATATCTTTTTCCATCCCTTGACTTTAAGTCTTTGAAAGTCCTTGGGTTTGAGGTGAGTCTCTTGTAAGCAGCATATAGATGGGTCTTGCTTTTTTATCCATTCTATTACTCTGTGTCTTTTGATTGGTGCATTCAGTCCATTAATATTTAGGGTGATTATTGAAAGGTATGTACTTATTGCCATTGCAGGCTTTAAGTTTGTGGTTACCAAAGATTCAAGGTTAGCTTCTTTACTATCTTACTGTCTAACTTAACTCGTTTATTGAGCTGTTATAAACACAGTCTGATGATTCTTTATTTATCTCCTTTCTTATTCCTCCTCCTCCCTTCTTCCTATGTTGGGTGTTTTGTTCTGTGCTCTTTTTAGGAGTGCCCCCATCTAGAGCAGTCCCTGTAAGATACCCTGTAGAGGTGGTTTGTGGGAGGCAAATTCCCTCAACTTTTGCTTGTCTGGGAATTGTTTGATCCCTCCTTCATATTTAAATGATAATCTGCTGGATACAGTAATCTTGGTTCGAGGCCCTTCTGTTTCATTGCATTAAGTATATCATGCCATTCTCTTCTGGCCTGTAGGGTTTCTGTTGAGAAGTCTGATGATAGCCTGATGGGTTTTCCTTTGTAGGTGACCTTTTTTTCTCTCTGGCTGCCTTTAATACTTTGTCCTTGTCTTTGATCTTTGCCATTTTAATTATTATGTGTCTTGGTGTTGCCCTCCTTGGATCCCTTGTCATGGCAGTTCTGTGTACCTCTGTGATCTGAGAGGCCATTTCCTCCCCTAGTTTGGGGAAGTTTTCAGCAATTATGTCTTCAATGACACTTTCTATCCCTTTTTCTCTTTCTTCTTCTTCTGGTACCCCTATAATGTGGATATTGTTCCGTTTCAATTGGTCACACAGTTCTTTTAAAATTATTTCATTCCTGGAGATCCTTTTATCTCTCCCTGCATCAGCTTCTCTGCGTTCCTGTTCTCTGTTTTCTAGTCCATTAATCGTCTCTTGCATCTCATCCATTCTGTTTTGAAGTCCTTCCAGAGCTTGTTTTATTTCTGTATTCTCCCTCCTTAGTTCTGGCACATTTCTCTGCAAGTCCATCAGCATGGTTATGACTTTTGTTTTGAATTCATTTTCAGGAAGACTGGTTAAATATATCTCCCCAGGTTCCTTCTCAGGGGAAGATGTAGAAGATGTCGAAGCTGTCTGGGTTAGTCTTGTCTGGATCAAATTTTTTTGCCTTTTCATGTTGATAGGTGCAGTGGTATGCTATTGACGAGTCTGTCAGCTGGGAGAGAGTAGACTTTTTCCAATTGCTCCTGGCCTTTCTTTACTGGGACAACTGCGACCCCTAGTGGCTTGTGTTGGGCAATTGCATGTAGACTGGGTCTCTGTATCTTTCCCGGGAGGTTTGGAGGAAGCTCCCTTGCTGTGGGTGTGGCCAGCCTCAGGCTGCTGCTCTGCTATGGAGGGGCCCCGGAGGGGCAATGGATGGGGCCTGTTTGGCTGTTTACCTCTGTGAGGGGTCTCAGAGCTATTGCCCAGTGGGTTAGTGTGCCTGGAGTTCCCTGTAATTTCCAGTTGATAGACTGTGACCTGGGATGCTTCCTTCCAGCTGTGGCATCCCTGTCCTGTTAAGACTTTCAAAAAGCACTCGCTTTTCTTTGTCACAGGCATGCTGGCTTCAGGTTCCACTCACAGATCTTGCTGCCCTGTTTCCTTAGTTTCCTGCACCCCATGCATGCACTGTGTCTGTGCTCTGGTGCAGATGGCTAGGGCTGGGTGATTAGCAGTCCTGGGCTCCCTCTCCCTCCCCACTGTGACTCCTCTCCTCCCGCCGGGAGCTGGGGTGAGGGGCACTTGGGTCCCACCGAGCTGGGGCTTGTATCTTACCCCTTTCACCAGGCGCTGGGTTCTCACAGGTGTGGATGTAGTCTGGCTGTTGTCCTGTGTCTTCTGGTCTCTCTTTTAGGATTAGTTGTATTTGTTATATTTTCAAAAATATATATATTTTGGAAGGAGATTCCCACTGTCCTACTCATGCTGCCATCTTGGCTCCACCTCTTTAAGGTAAATATTTAGTAAAATATAGAAAATTGCACAATTCACAAATATATAATAAATGAGTTTTTACAAGTGAAAGCTACATGTTCCTACCTTCTTCCTCTCTCTCCCTCTCCTCTCTTCTCTGTCCTTTTTAATTCTCTCTTCTTTGGCCCCCCTTTATAGAACTTTCTCTTTTATCCTTCCTTTCAGCTTCTATTGTTGTTCCTTTTCAATATTCTTACCAGCTAGGTATACCTTCAGAGTGCATCCTTGGATCCTTGTCATAAAAATCTTACTTTTTATAGTAATCTTATCCATTTGCATAATTCTAATCATTATCAATGCCTTGAGATGCCCACAACCTGCCAACCAATCTCCAGACCCCACCGATGGGAAACCCAGCCATCTTTCCAACTTGATTCCTCATAAATACTTCAGACATAATGCAACACACTGACAACATAGCGCAATGGGATCTAGAAGAAAGCCCCAGCACTGCTACTGACTAAGTAAATGGTGTTCAGTGGGTTTAATTTCAATGTTTCCCTTTTTGCTAAGAGGGCTCACCATGTATTTTCTATCAGTTTCTTGTAGCTGATGCAACAAATTGCCAAAATTTGGTGGCTTGAAATAACAGAAATTAAATTTTTCCCACAGATCTGGAGGCCAGAA
The DNA here is from genome assembly GCF_040802235.1 of Manis javanica. Lineage (NCBI taxonomy): Eukaryota > Metazoa > Chordata > Mammalia > Pholidota > Manidae > Manis > Manis javanica. The sequence continues at coordinate 96,462,359 of NC_133157.1, read as the reverse complement.
GTCCAAAGTCAGAATCAGCATCTCTTCATCCTCTCCAGAGGCTTAAGGAGAAAATTTGTTCACTGCTTCTTTCAGCCTCTGATCGCTGCTGGAATCCCTGACTGTGAGCACATCACTCCAATCTCTGCCTCCACGGCCACCCTGCCTCCCTCTTCAGTTGGTCAAGTATCTTCTGCCTCTCTCTTTTTTATTTTTTTAAGCATATTTCTTTTCTTTTTGGTATCATTAATCTACAATCACATGAGCAACATTGTGGTTACTAGATTCCCCCCATTATCAAGTCCCCACGACATACCCCATTACACTGTCCATCAGCTTAGTAAGATGCTATAGAGTCACTACTTGTCTTCTCTGTGCAATACTACCCTCCCTGTGGCCCCCTACATTATGTATGCTAATCGTAAAGCCTCTTAACCTTTCCTTCCCACCCACCTTCCCCAGTCCCTTTCCCTTTGGTAACTCTTAGTCCATTCTTGGGTTCTGTGAATCTGCTGCTGTTTTGTTCCTTCAGTTTTTTCTTTGTTCTTATGCTCCACAGATGAGTGAAATCATTTCATACTTGTGTTTCTCCACCTGGCTTATTTCACTGAGCTTAATACCCTCTAGTTCCATCCATGTTGTTGCAAATGGTAGGATTTGTTTTCTTCTTATGGCTGAATAATATTCCATTGTGTATATGGACCACATCTTCTTTATCCATTCACCTACTGATGGACACTTAGGTTACTTCCAATTCTTGGCTATTGTAAATAGTGCTGTGATAAACATAGGGGGACATATGTCTTTTTCAAATAGGGCTCCTGCATTCTTAGGGTAAATTCCTAGGAGTGGAATTCCTGGGTCAAATGGTATTTCTATTTTGAGTTTTTTGAGGAACCTCCATACTGCTTTCCACAATGGTTGAACTAGATTACATTCCCACCAGCAGTGTAGGAGGGTTCCCCTTTCTCTTGCATCCTCGCCTGCATTTGTTGTTCCTAGTCTTTTCTGTATTGGCCATCCTAACTGGTGTGAAGTGATATCTCATTGTGGCTTTAATTTGCATTTCTGTGATAATTAGCAATGTGGAACATCTTTTCATGTATCTGTTAGCCACCTGAATTTCTTCCTTGGAGAAGTGTCTGTTCATATCCTTCACCCATTTTTTAATAGGGTTATTTGTTTTTTGTTTGTTGAGGTGTGTAAGTTCTTTATCTATTTTGGATGTTAAGCCCTTGTCAGATATGTCATTTATGAATATATTCTCCCATACTGTATAGAAGCTTTTCAGCATGATGTAGTCCCATTTGTTCATTTTTTATTTTGGTTCCCTTGCCCGAGGAGATGTGTTCAGGAAAACATTACTCATGTTTATACTCAGGAGATTTTTGTCTATGTTTTCTTCTAAGAGTTCTATGGTTTCATAACTTACATTCAGGTCTTTGATCCACTTTGAGTTTACTTTTGTGTATGGGTTAAACAATAATCCAGTTTCATTCTCTTACATGTAGCTGTCCAGTTTTGCCAACATCAGTTGTTGAAGAGGCTGTCATTTCTCCATTGTATATCCATGGCTCCCTTATCATGTATTAATTGACCACATATGCTTGGGTTTATATTTGGACTCTATTCTGTTCCAGTGGTCTATGGTTCTGTTCTTGTGCCAGTACCAAATTGTCTTGAGTACTGTGTTCTCTGCTTCTCTCTTATAAGGACATATGTGATGGCATTTTATTCACCAAGGTAATCTCCCCATATCAAAATTGTTAAATTAATCTCATCTCCAAAGTATATTTTTCCAAATAAGATTTACAGGTCCCAGAGATTAGGACATGATACCTGTGCAGTGGTCATTGTTCTAAGACTAATATTTTCTTTACTAATGATTATGCAGGTGACTTATTATCTATATTTGGGGGTCATTATTCACAAAGTTGTCATTTGGATAAGTGGGTTACTTCAAATATAAAACTTGGGATGACACCTGAACAGAGTAAGCCCTCACTGTTAGTTGTTTTCACTGTTCCTGTAGGTTCCTCTTGTCAGATTCCCCTTCTCAAGTTATACCACCTATATGAAGACTGGTCATGACTGCCTCAGTTTAACACCATTTTTGGCCTGCTCTATTTTCACCCAATTTTATCACACATCCCACACCATCTTGGCTTGGAGGTCCTCCCACATGCAACTCTGCCCCAGCCACCTTGCCTAACTGTAATCAGAATTCAAGATCTGGATTCTGGTGTTGCATTGCCCATAAAGTTTTGCTCCTTTCTGCCCTCACCATACCTCAGGTAGACTGCTTCTGGGCATGCTCATTATTATTTATTTCTTCCATAAACAAACTTTCATTCAGTCTATGCTTGACACTAAGAACACAAAAAGAATGAGACACAGTCAAATAGATGAGGTTGTCAGATACCTATTTTGGCAGGTGGAAGAACAGCCCTCCAAAGATTACTTGCTTCCTAATCCTTGGACCCTGTGAATGCTATCTTATATGGTGAAAGATACGCCTAAATTAATGATCTTGAGAGAAGAAGCTTATCCTTAATTATCTAGTGGTTCCTGCACTCTTAGAAAGAGAACCAGAGGCTGAATAGTAAAAGACACACAGAGAACACGATATAAACACAGAGGCAAAGATTGGATCAATATGACCGGACACCATGAGGAAGCCCAGGAATGCTGGCAGCCACCAGAAGCTAGAAGCAGCAAGGTATAGATTCTGCTCACAACCTCTGGAGGAAACATGGCCCTACAAAGTTTGGGATTTCTGGCCTCCAGAGCTATGAAATAAATGTAGATCATTGTGAATCACCAAGGTTGTGGTCACCTGTAACAGCAACCTAGGAAATAATGCAACAATACAGGAGTGCAGTAGGAGAGATCAGCAAGGGTAGGGAGGTGTTACTGATCAGAAGGCTTCTCGAAGCAAGTGCTGGCTGAAGTGAACAGGAACTAATCAGATGGAAAAGAAGGAAACACACATCCTGTATGATACTGAGAGAGCAAGAAATTATAAAGTATTCAGAAAACCACATGCATTTTGGTACTTCTGAAATTTTGTGTCAGGAATGTCCACCAGTGAGGCTGGAGATGAAGTTTGGAACAGAACATGGGGAGCAAATCTTCCTTTCATAGAGTTAGGTCTCCATCCTGTTAGTTATAGGGTAAAGTTTATAAAAGCCACTGGCACTTCTGAAACAGAATTCCTTTTAAAATGGTAGCTCTACAGTAGCTGCCCTGCAGTGGAGTAGGACAAGTGATAAGGAGACGACTTAGAAAGTCACAAAGATGGACAGGAGGGGGCAGATTAAATATTTTTAGTTGATATAATGAGTAGGACCTCGTGATTATTTAGCCAGGCTGGAGCAAGGACAGAAAGAAAGAGAAAAGGAAGACAACACTCCGGTTTCTAGCTTCAGTGACTGCTTGGCTGGGGTTGAGCAATTACAGGACTTTGAGGTAGAAACATTTAGCACATGGTTGAAATTTATATTTATTAATAAATAAATTAATGTAATCAATTTGCCATGTAAGTTTGAAATTCAGGATGAAAGTATAGGCTGAAGATGAGCATTTGGAAGTTGCCAGGATTTGTAACACAGTATTACATGTATTTATTTTAATGCCTCTCTCTCTACTGAAGTAAATCTTCTTAAGAAAAGGGACTACATCTTATTTCATATGCTCAGCCCTTAGCAGAAAATAGAGAAACCATCCAAGGTGGGTTTAAAAATTGAATTAATGTATTGATTTGAATATTGATATTTTTATTATATAAAATTAGATCTATTTTGAGTGACATGCTGTTTAATAGAATTTAACTCCTGTACAAAAAGTCCCAAATAACCTACACAGCCTCCATAATTCATAATGATGCTGTCACTCAATTTAATTTTTTTAATCTTAGCATTACAAATTAGAAAGAGGAATTTTATACCATACATACTTTTTTTTAAGGTAAAGTTCTAAAAGTGGGAAATGAATATTTAACACTGAGGAAACCCATATAGAGATGAGTAAGAAATAGGAAGTAAAAGCAAATGTTTCCAATATTGAGCAATTTTCTAATTTATACTATTTTACACTGTTCTATAACATGTGGAAATTCTAAATAAAGTTGAAATCTGTATCAGCAAGGGATGGAAAAATGAAAAGTTGGCTGCTTTCAGCTTTGATTTCTCTGATTCTAGGAATTTCTTACTTTGTTTTCTTTTGTTTCCAAAGACAAAGCATTTAATAAAACACTCCATGTGTATCAAGTGACACCAAATAAATACAGCCCTAGTCTGGCCAGGAAGATAATCTTTAAGGATTAAGTTCAAATCAAAGATTTGTCTGAAATATATGTATCTTTTAATTCCATCCACTTTTTATTGCCCCAATCATTTTCTGATATCAGATAACACATTTCACACACAGAAAAGAGACTTTCAAAAACATGTACACATTATTAGACTCAATAATTAGCCACCCACGATTGTGTTGATTAGTTAGATTTTCACACTTCACATGTGTAGGGGTCAAGGCTTAGAAATGGAAAGAATGTCCTCTATGACTGCACAGGCAAAGCAAAGAATGGGAGAGAAAAAGTATTTTTCTCAAACAAACAAAAGGAAATCGATTTGATTTTAAAACATTTTTCATTGCTGGTAGATTTTTAGTGGGATTTTGTGGTTAGTTTGCCTTCACAGATAACATGAAGTAGAGGAGTGGCCCTTGAGTACATTCTAAGTTCCCAAGAGAAGGAGCCTTCTCTAAAATCTGTATGCTTTTAGCTGCCCTAGAGTAAGGATTGTGCACAGCAACCTGTCCTAGAAGTGCAGCTGCCTCCATCAATGCCCCTAGTGTAAACAGCAAAGCCTGGCTCAAAGAAAGCTATCATAGAATAGATCATAAATGGAAACTTTGTCAAATGATGCAAAAGCATGATTAATTATTACTTCACAGAACTAGCCTAGGAATAACTGACAAGTGGCACAGACACATCCAGAAACTTTAGCATCGAAAATAATGCATAATGGTATAACCCAGCAGGAACTGAAGTAAAGGAAGAGAAGAAACAAGCTTTGTTGTACAATGATTGTCATACTTTATCTGTGACATTAAATATCCTTGTAAATCAAAGGAATACAATAAAGACCATAAAACATAATATTTGTTTAAAATTGCCATTTTTTTCTAACAAGAATGGACTGCATATATATAGACATATGTACCGTATATGACACACACACATATACATAAAATTAACTCTAAATTAATAATATAATTGGTAGTAGAATAAATGGTGCTTGAAAATTAAGAAACCAACACAATTTCAGCACTGGTTATTTTGACAACTTTCTCTCATCAGATGTGACAGGGTAGATAGATTTGCCAAGGGCTACCAGTACTATAAGGATATATTCTGCTTTCAGTCTTTCTGGTACTGGGCAGCGGGTGGGGATGAAGGGAACATATCTCTTCTAGCCTGAGCTTCTCATTCCTCTTTGAGACTCTAATCTGTATGTTAGAACTAATTTTTACTTTCAAATCCTTTAGTCAAGATTAGCCATTCCAGCCTGCATTCGCTTTCAGCATAAAAAGAAATTATATTTTGATTTGTTTTCTTCTTGTGTATTTTTGATATATCAGCATTTAACACTATTTTGAGTGCAAAGAGTGAATATATTCCTTAAATATATATGTGTTTAAGTGACATTAAGATAACTACCAACTACAAAAGGGAGTTTTAATATAATGGGTTGGCAAAATTCATTTCATATATTTTTAGAAGAATGAATATTTTCTCATAAATTACAGGTGAGTTATTGAAAGCATAAAATACAGAAAAATATATTTAAAAAATAGAAAAATAAATGAGATTCTTATAAAAGTATGCATGAAAGAAAGTTGATATTGGTATGCAATGAAGTCCTTAAGGATCGATAATGATGATGATGATGATACAGAAAATAGATGAGGAAATAAAAGAAAAATAATAGTATTTTTTCTCTTTGCATTCTACTGACTTGCCAATTCAAATGAATATTACTTAAAGGCCAAATTTATAATTTTAATTACATGATTTATAGTACCAATTATAATATAAAACAGCATTACTGGTAAAAAATCTGACTCTAAAACAATCAAAATTTAAATTAGGATATTAAAAAAGGATAAATACATCTTGCTAAACTGACAAAGAACTTTAATTGAAAACTATATCATTATTGCAAAGGTTATGAAGTTGACAAAATCATTTTTTGGACTCCCAATTTAGAATCAAACTAAAAAAAATACTTCTAAATTAAAATTTTTGTACCAAAAATAGTGATTTTTCAATTGGATCACTGTCTCATTCACATAATCAGCCCTGACTTATTTCATCTTTTTTCCAAAACTCAAAATCTGTCTCAAAAATGTGCAGATTAGGCTATCTCAAATGATTCTTCACATGAATCCTGAAAGCATCTCTCAAGAAATTATTTCTAGAAAATTTAATGCAAAAGAAACATCAATTTGATGAAAAAAAATGTCCTTCCAAGGTAATTCAATTGAGAAACATTAATGTTCATTCAGTTACATGTTATTTGATGTTTTATGTTTCCATTCTTAAAAGCAATTAATACTAATTATTTTGCACTGATTAGGATTCCATTTACTAATTTTAAATGAATGATAAAATTCAAAGTTGTAGCTTTTCACTTTGAGGTTTCAGTACTTTTTTTTATTGTGGTAAAATACACATAACATAAAATTTACTATCTTAACCATCTTTAAACTCACAATTCAGTGGTAGTAAATGCATTCTTATTGTGAAACCAATCTCCAGAACTTTTTTTAACTTGTAAAACTGGAACTCTAGACCCATGAAAAATTAACTCCTCATTCTCCCTCCTCCCTGTCCCTGGCAACCACCGTTCTGCTTTCTGTCTCCATAACTCTGATGACTCTAAGCCCCTCATATGAAGGGAATCACAATATTTGTCTTTTTGTAACTGGCATATTTACTGCTCAAGATTCATCAATATTGTAGCACACACATCAGAATCCCTTTCCTTTTTAAGGCTGAATAATATCCCATTGTATGTATACACTACATTTTGCTTATCCATTCACCCATTGATGGACACTTGAACTGCTTCCACATTTTAGCTACTGTAAATGATGCTGCTATCAACATGGATAAAACACACATCTCTTTGAGACCCTATTTTCAGTTCTTTTCTACATATACCAGAAATGCTGGATCATGCAGTAATTCTATTCTTAATTTTTTGAGAACTACTGTACTGTTTTCCATAGTAGCAGTACCATATTATATTCCCACCAACAGTGTACAAGAGTTCCAATTTCTCCACATTCTTACCATTTGTTGTTTTCTTTTTTTTCTTATTTTCTTATAGTAATCATCCTAATGGTTGTGAGATTGTATCTCATTGTAGCTCTGATTTGCATTTCCCTGATGGCTAGTGATAGTGAACATCTTTCCATGTGTTTATTGGCTATGTCTTCTTTGGAAAGACATCTATTTATCTTGTGCCCATTTTTGAATCATAGTTTTTGTTTTTGTTGTTGTGTTTTCGGAGTTCTGTTTATATTCTTGGTATTTATCCCTTATCAGATATATAACTTGCAAATATTTTCTCCCATTCTGAGGGTTTCCTTTGTATTCTGTTGATAGTGTCTTTCTATACACAATTTTCTATTAACTTTGATGAAGTCCGATATGTCTGTTTTTCTTTTGTTACCTGTATCTTTAGTATCATATCCAAGAAATTATTTCCAAACCCAATGTGGGAAGCTTCAGTAGATGTTTTTCAATTCATGCATGCCATCAGCATTATTTTTTCATTGAATCCATTAAATTTAGTTTGTTTAGCTATGTTGACTGAATCCAGTTCCTAGATTGACTTTTAAAACAGCTACATCTTTCTTAGCTTTTCATTCTTCAAGTAACCAGTTTTTAACTACATTTTATTTCTTATTTTGTATTCCTCTCTCCTAGGACCACTGTAGAATTATACAAGTTCCTGTTTATCATGAGCAGGTGAGTGGTAGTAACCATGGAACTGTCTCAAGCAGGTATGACAAGTGAAAATACCAGTAATTACTATGGATAAGAGTTAGTATTCACAGGCATCAGATAGAAGTAAACAAAAACAGGTAAAAATAATTTCAAGAGGTAAAGAACTGCAACACTGTCTTGAAAGGACTCTATCAAATAGAGGTTCAAGGAAATGCCTCTAGAATTGAAGAAAAATAATAACTGAAATTTAAAATGCAGTGGATGATTTAAACTGCTCTGCACATAAATGCAGTTAGAAAGAGAATTAGTAACTAAAAATATGTGAAAAATGTAATTCACAATAAATTATATGTCATGGAGTAGAGCTAGATAAGGAGATAACAGATATTACTGCCCATATTGATCACTGTTCATCTTCAGAATTTAAACAGTGCCTGCAATGTAGTGATGCCTCAGTGAATATTTGCTGAACAAATTAATGAATATATACTTTGAATTAATGAATTATTGAATAAATATACACAAAGTATACTTTGCTATATGTTATTATAAATGTTCATTTTTCTGTATGCAATTATTTAATATTTTTAATTTAGGTTCTTTAACACTTAATAATATATTAAAGTTCTACATTTTTCATTTCATTATTTTGACATTTCTGCATAGTTCCAGCAATTTACCCATTTATTTAGGCCAGGAGTCAACAACTATAAACTGCTATTTATTTTGTATGGTTTACAAGTAATGAATGGGTTTGATATTTTTAAAATTGTAATTTGTAATATTTGTAAAGTTGTAAAAAATGAAAAAAAGACAGAGATTGTGGCTCATAAAGCCTGAAGTATTTACTACCTGGCACTTTGCAGAAAATATTTGCCAACGTTTGATAAAGCCTGTCAACTTTGTTAACACATAGTTATTAATAATGATCTTTTATTATGCATTATTCTCCATTTTGTTATATTAACTTATGTATTCTAAAATTTTTCATTTCTATTCTCTATTTTTACCTGCAAACTTCTGTGAAAAGTGTGTCTTATTTAGTATACGTTTTAAGCAAACAACTTTTAGTTTGATAATCTAATTAGTTAGAATGCCTACCTTTCCCTTGCTATTGCTACTGTTATTTTGGCCTATTTCATTGAGTTATACCCCTATATTCAATTTCTGTTTTTTGTAAGTTTTGTTCCAAGTAAAATATCATTCACCTTGGTATCTGCTGTCCTACAAAATAAATTTGCCTTAACTAAAATTCTCTATAGTAGAAAGAAGCGATTAAGAAAAAACATTTTGCCAAGAGACAAAGCAATCAACAGGGAATCAGATATGACACAGATTTTGACAGCAGACAAAGAATTTGAATTACTTCTGATTAATATTGCGAGGACTCAGAAAAATATAAACAACATAAAAGATAAAAGTGGTAATTATAAAAAGAGATGGAAATTATAAGAGAGTTTTGATGGAAATAATAGATTTGAAAGCATACCAATAGAGATGTCTTTGGTGGGCTTAAGTAGAATCAAAAGAGCCTAAAAAAGAATCAGTAAACTTGAAGATACATAATTATATAAATTGTAGTTATATACATTGTTAAATAAACTGAGTAATATAAATTATATTCACAAATTATATAAATCAATAAAGAATAGATCGTTCAAGATCTGTGGGACAAAGTAAACAATCCAAAATGTATTCTGGTGTTATAGAATAAGAAGATGGAGAGAATAAACAGAAAAAAAATTGAAGAAGTAACAGTTATTATTTCCAAAATTGATGGTACATATTAAGCCATGCCTCCAGGAATTGCAGAGAACACTAAGTGAGGTAAATATATAGACACACACACACACACACACACACGGACACATACCTAGGCACATGAGAGATAAATCTCCAAGACATACTAAAATTGAGGCATATGTAGAAAGTTTTAAAAAAAGAAAGCAAAAGAAAAGAGAACTTCAGAAACCTTCTTGTCAGAAACAAGCAAGTCAAAAATCAATGGATTAACATCTTTAGTGATATGAGAAAGAGGAAAGAAAAGAATTTGACACCTAGAGAAAATAACTTTAACAACTGGGAGTGAGATACACTTCTTCTGGAAATTTGACTTCCCCCATCTCTCCCATTAAATACTAAAATCCTGTACATTATGTATAAAACATAAGACTTTAAAAGGCACAGAGAAGATGGCAGACTACTTAGGAAACTCAGGATCCAAGGAACAACATGGTGTTGAGTTCCCTGGATTTTCCTTTTGCCAGACTTATAACTGAAGAAGCCAGCAACATGAAAAAACCTGTGATTCCAAACAAAACAAGTCCCTAAAAAAGAGAGTTCTCTATATCCAAAAGACCAGGAAAGAGGCATCTAAGCAAGATGTAAAACTTTTAAACAACCACTCTACTTCAACCAAACACAAAAATATAAACTGTGGCCCCATCTCCAACCACCTAAGGAAAGACTGTGTGGGGTAACTAGACTTCTGCTCTTGCTAAGGTGTAATGGGGCATTCTAGCACACTTCACTCATCTCCGTGCCCACTTGTAGGTTGGGTGTCAATGAAAGCTGAGTAGGAAAACTATTCACATGAGGCAATAAAAGTTCTCTCCTTTTTTATGGTGTCAGTGGAGGCCATGAGTGGCATACCCTAACAATCCCTGCTCAGTAGTGACAGAGGAAAACTACTGGACAGTCAGGGTTTCACCACTGCTTGGTATGGCCAGTCATTGCCCACTCTGAGGTCAGCAGAACCCACAGGAAGAGCAATAATTAGGCACTTTGAACTCTCCCAGCAATGAAGGAATCATGCAGATCCCACTGGGGAGCCAGAATGCCTACCCTTGCCTGACAGTGACTTAGAATGCCCTCCTCAAGTGTCAACAAGGCTGAGTGGGAAATCTAGACTTTTATTGTACCTAGTTGTAAAGTGATGGTGGTGCCCTCTTCTTCACCAGAACAGTGTCAAAGGAAACCAGCTAAAACAGCATGTGTAAACAAAATTAAAAGTCTTATAGAATAATGCCCCAAATGTCAAGGTTTTAACTGAAAATTACTTGTAACATTAAGAACCAGGATGATCCAAACTGAATGAAAAAAAGGAGAGAGATACCAACATCAAGATGACACAGATGTTAGATCTAACAAATACTTTAAGGCATTATGATAAAAATTCTTCAACAAGCATTACAAAATGCTTAAATTTTGGAAAGACAGGAAGTCTCAGGACATAAATAAAATATATAAAGTAGAAACAAAAAGAAATCTTACAAGTAAAAAACACAGTAAACAAAATTAAAAATTTGGTGGAAACTTCTGGTTTCTGAGTTGGCATGGAAGGAGTTTGGAAATCATCACCTTCATTCATCCACACAAGTAAAAAAAAGCTGAACAAACTAAAAATCAGTAACTCTTCTTAGATTCATCAAAAGACTGAAGTTACAGAGCAAACCACTGTGCCCAAAATTAGAGAGGGGTGAATACAGAACATCACAATGTATGAGAACAGAAATTCATCAGTAGAAATCCCTAGAGGAGTCAGTTATATGGTAAGAAAACCAGTAAAGTCAAGGTGTGAGGCTCAGTGCAGACCAGTTTGAGAGAGAAAAATGCCAAAGAAGCCCAGGCTTTAGTTTTATTTGTAGGAGTCCTACTAGGGACTCACAAGTGAAGATTAGAGAAAATCCACTGTGCTTCTCGCAGGGGAAGGGGGAAAGTAGCTATTTTGAAATACATCCAGAGCATTCTGGTCTTCCTAGCAAGGCTTATTCTCAAAAGAAACAATTTCACCAGAATCTAACTGACCTGTGGGAATGGAAGTATGCAACTTCAGCCTGCTCTAGTCTGTCTCACTTGAAGGTGTAGGGGTTGGGAGGGCACTGAAAAGAGCTTGTGAAGGTAAAAGCCCAGAGGCACAGGCTCACTAAATCTTTGAGATCTAATCACAGGCCTATGGAATGCTTCCTCCTTCAAACCTAACTGCTACATCAATAAGGCATTTGTTAAAACGGGAATGCAGCAGAAAGAATTACACTTCTCAGACCTTATTGAAGAAACCTCTGGGGAACTCCAAAGACAATAGAGAAAACAAAGAGATTTCCACAGGGAATTTTAGCCTTTAATACCTACAGTTACAAGGAAAACTAAACATAGCCCAACACTAGCCAGATAAACAAACCTTCACATGAAAGGCCTATTTAACCAAAGTCCTTCTACCCTGTACATCACATACAGCCCTCAATAAAAAATTATGAAGCAAATTAAAAGACAAAAAAAGCACAATTTGAAGAAATGGAGTAAGTATCAGACTCAGTTTCAGATATGGCAGTGATGTTGAAATGATCAGACTTGGAATTTAAAGCTGTGATAAGTTAAGAGTTCTAATAGAAAAGGTGGATAGCATGAAGGAACACAGGTAATGTAAGGAGAGGAGATGGAAATCCTAAGAATAAAAAAAGAAATGTTAGAAATCAAGAAACAGAAATAAAAAAATGCCTTGATGAGCTCTTCAATGGATTCAGTGTATGTACAAAGAGACACTCAGATGGCTTTAAAGAAATGGGAATAGAAATTTCCCAAACTGAAATGCAAAGGGAAAAAAAGATGAAAAGGACAGAACATCCAAAAAACTGTAGGAAAATTACAAAAGGTGTCACATACATGTAATAAGAATATCAATAGCAGAAGAAAGGGAGAAAGAAACAGAAGAAATATTTGGAACAACAATGACTAAGACTTCTCAAGATTAATGATGGATATCAAACCAAAAATCCAGGAAACTAAGAGAATACCAAGGAGGATTAATACTGAAAAGTCTAGATTCACACATATCATATTTATATAGCAGTAAAATCAAAGACAAAGAGAAAATACCAAATAAAGACAGAATAAACAGAACACTTTACCTATGAAGAAGCATGTGTAATAATTATGTTGGACTTCTCTTCAGAAGCCATGCAAGCAAAAAGAAATGAAGTGAAACATAGAAAATATTGAGTGAAAAAATCTACCAAAATTATTCTGCATCCAGTGAAACTATACATCAAAAGTGAGGGAAAAATAAGAGTTTTTCAGACAAAAAAATTCAAGATAATTTATCACCAGTGGATCTGTCTTGCAAGAAATATTAATAGAAATTACTCAGAAAGCACATATAGTAAGTCAGAAACTTGGATGTACATAAAGAAAAGAAGAGCATTAGAAAAGATAAAAGAAGGTAAAATAAAATATTTTATTTTTCTTAATTGTCCTAACAGATAACAATTTGTTTAAAATAATTATAGTAACAATGCCTCTGGTAATTAGAAGTTATAGATAAATAAAATAAATGACAGCAATGTTATAAGGGATAGGAAGAAGGAATTTGGAATACTTTGTTAAAAGGTTCTTGCATTATCTGTGAAATACTATAGTGTTAATCATTTTAAATGTAAGTTACCTAAGGACATTAATTTAAAAAGACTGTCAAAGTAGATAAACAAGACCAAACTATGTGTTGTCTATAATAGGTATATTTACATATAAAGACAGAACATAAGTACATTCCAACAGCCACAAACCCCACAACTGCTTGTGGGTTCAGATTCTGCTCTGTCTCCTGTCACTAGCATGAATCACTGGGCTCACGTGCATACAGCTGGCCCCTCCAGTTGTGCGCCTGTATGCCCCCAGCCAGCTCCATCACTGGATCCTATTTCTGTACACTCACAGTGAAACCCTGCTGCAACCGGACTGCACACCAACAGCCAAGGCCACCAGAGCCTGTTGTAGGTCCCGTTTTGGCCCTGTGTGTGTGTCTGCAACCAGCCCCTAACACCACACAGACAAATGCAGCTAGACTCTGCAGCCCGGTGTGTGCACACCACTAGCTCTGGTATCCACCACTGCCTGCCCTGGCCCATAGCCTCTAGGTCTAGAGGCACTGCTGAGGATGCTGAAGCCTTTTCAGCCTTAGCAAACCCCCCAAATGATGCAAAGGATCATGCAGTTTCAATGCCGCAGATGCCAGACCTGAGTGGGAATCACATGCCCTTGCACCTGGAGTTATCATATGCCCCTTACTTGGCATCCTGAACCACATGACCTGGAGTCAAGCATGCTGGAGCTTGTCCCAACAACTGGATAAACGTCTTTCCTTACTGAAGTCTGTCCATAAAAGTCTAGAAGAAGTGATTGCTACCTCAAATACCAGACTTCCAAAGGGCTACAGAGCTCATGAACAATCAAGGACACATGACACCACAAAAGGAACACAGTAAAATTCCAGTGACTGACCCCAGGAAATGGAGACACACGAATTGCCCAACAGACAATTCAAAATAGTTGTTTTCCAGATCCTCAGAGAACTATAAGAGAACATAGACTATCAGGAAGACAATATAAGAGCAAAATAAAATTTCAACAAATGTATAGAAAACATGAAAGAGAACCAAATGGAAATTTTGGAGCAAAAGATACACTGACTGAACTGAAGAATTCCACAGAGCTTCAATAATAGACCTAATCAAGCAAATAAAGATTTAGTAATCCAGAAGACAGATCAATCAATATTATCCAATCAGAGGAGTAAAAAGAAAATAACACTATTGTCAATATCCTGATATCATTAAAAACAAAAACTGCTTTGTCAAAAAATATGTTGAGAGAATGAGAAAATAAACCTGAGATAAAATATTTGCAAAAGATGCATCTGATAAAGGTCTCTTATCCAAACTATATGAAAAACTCTTAAAACTCAACAGTAAAAAAATAAACAACCCAATTAAAAAGTGGGCCAAGGCCAAAGACCTTAAAAGAAACCTCACCAAAGTCACCCAGCAAATGTGACTTAAACAACAGTGCAATACCACTACATATCCACTAGAATAGCCCAAATGTAGACCAGTGATGGTCAGGATATGGAGTAGCAGGAACTCTGATACATTGTTGGTTTGAATGAATGGTATAGTCATGTTGGAAGATAGCTTGGTGGTTTCTTAAAAACTAAACACTTTTACCACAGAATGTTGAAATAAAGCCCCTTGGTATTTACCTAAAGAAGTTGAACACTTATGTCCACACAGAAACCTGTATATGGATGTGTATAGTAGTTTTGTTCATAGTGGTCGAAACTTAGAAGTAACCAAGATGCCCTTCCTTAGATGAATTAATAAACTAACTGTGGTACATACAATACTACTCAGGGATGAAAAGAAATGAGCTATCAAGCCATGAAAAAAATGGAGGAAACTTAAATGCTTATATCAAAATAAAAGAAACTGTCTGAGAAGGCTGAATACCAAATGACTCCAACTATGTGACATTCTGGAAAAGACAAAACTATAAGGATGGTAAGAAGATCCATGATTGCCAGAAGGGGACAAGGCATGAATAGATGCTGCACAGAGAAATTTGAGGGCAGTGAAAATACTCTGTATGATATGATAATGGTGGAAACAAGTCATTATTCACTTTTCCAAATTCATAGGATGGGCAACACCAAGAATGAGCCATAATGTAAGCTATATACTTTGCGTGCTTATGATGTGTGTCAATGTAGATGAATCAATTGTAACAAATGCACCACTCTGGAGGAAGATGTAGATAATAAAGGAGGCTGTGCATGTCTTCATGCAGGGGCTATTTGAGAAATGTGTACCTTCTCATCAATTTTGCTGTGATCCCAAAACTGCTCCAAAAAATAAAGCTTTAAATTGAAAAAGAAAGAAAAATAAATAAAAAGTTAAATTATTAAGTGAATTGGAAGGCTTAAGCCCTTACATAACAATAATAACATTGAAAGTAAATGGTTTTAATACATTAACAGAAATTGGCAGAGTGCACTTTAAAACATAACCCAACTATATACTATCTATATGAAACATACTTCAAATGTAACATAGGCAAACAGAAAGGAAATGAATGGAAAACATATATATCATGGAAACATCAATGTAAACAAAGCAGGAATAGCTATATTAACACCAGCTAAAGTAGACTAGAGCAAAGAAAAATAACAGTGAAAAAGAGGAATATTATCTGCTGATAAAAATGTCAATCCACCAAGAAAACATATCAGTCAGAAATGCATATGCATTAAACAACAGAGATGCAAAATTACATGACGCAGAGCTGACTGAACTGAAAAATAGTCAAAAATCTGAAGAGATAAATCCACAATTATTTTTGGATAGTTCAACACTCCTCTCAATAACTGATGGCTCAACTAGAAGAAAATATCAAGAATGTAGAAGAACTCAATAATGTCATCCATCAACAGGATCTGACAGATATTTATAGGACATTTCTAACCAATAGCAGAATACGTCCTCAAGTACCAAGAAACATAAACCAAGACAGATCATATCCTGGGCCATAAAACCAACCTTTGAAATTTTAAAAGAACTGAAATCATACAGAGTGTGTTCTTTGACCACAGTTGCATCAAACTAGAAATTAATAACAGAAAGAAACCAAGAGAATACCCAAACACTAGGCACCTCTATATAATCCATTGGGAAAGAACTCACAAAGAAAAGTTTAAAATCCACTGAACTAAATGAAAATGAAAATACAATATATCATAACATGTGGAACACAGCTAAACCAGTGCTGAGACCTAAATATAAAACAATAGATGCACACATTGAAAAGAGAAAAATTCTCAAATCAATAATCTAAGCTCTCACTCCAAGGACCTTGAAAAGAAAATGAAAGAAAATCAAAGGAAGCAGAAGAAAGGAAATAATAAAGATGTGAGCAAACATTGACTTCTGAGCAAATGGTCAGTAAATAGAAAGCAAAAACAATACAGGAAATTAATGAAACAAAGAGTTGGCTCCATAAGTATATCAATAATTTTTTTTAAATCTGTATGACTAGCAAAGAAGACAAGAGAGAAGACACAAATTGCTGATATCAGGAATAAAAGGGCACATCACTAGAGATATTGCAGACATCAGAAGGATAGTAAAGGGATACTACGAACAAGTCTACACATATCCTTTGACAACTTAGATGAAATAGGTCAATTCCTTAAAAAACACAAACAACTATAACTCATCTTATGTATATACATATTTATAATAGATATTTTGGGTATTCCTGTAACTCTAAAGAACATTGATTTTAATTTAAAAACTCCCAAAAAGTAAACCTCTAGGATAAATAATTTCACTGGAGAATTCTGTCAGCTTTTTAAATAAGAATTAATACCAATTATACACAATCTGTCTTACTGAAAATAGAAAAGAAAGAAACATTTCCTAAAGCATTTTATGAAGGTAGCATTACCCTGATACCTAAATCAAAGACAGCACAATAAAAGGAAAAATATGGACATCACTTGTGAATAAGATGTAAAAATCCTTAACAAAATATTATCAAATAGAATACAGCAATATAAAAAACTAATTATATGCCATGATCAAAGATTGTTTATTCCAGGAATGCAAGATTGGTCTAATATTTTAAATATCAATGCCCTTTACCATAAAAACAGGCTGAAGAAGAAAAATCATGATCACATCAATTATTGCAGATAGAGTCTGACATAATTTGAAATCCATTGATGATAAAACTCTGAGATAGGAATAGAAGGAAATTTAACTTGACAAAGTAAGTCTACAGCAAAAAAACTACAGCTTACATAACATTTAATAGTGAAAAATTAAATGCTTTTCCACTAATATTAGGAACAAGACAATGTGTACCTTTACCACTCATATTCAAATTAATGATGGAAGGTCTAGCAAATGCAATAGGGAATGAAAAGAACGTAAGAGACATACAGAAGGAAAGGGAGAGATAACACCATATATATTTACAGACAGTGTCTCCATTTACTGAAGACATTATTGTCTCCATAGGAAGCCTCAAAGACTGCAGAAAAAGCTTAAAGAAGTGAATTCAACAAGGTCACAGTATACAAGATAAACTTATAGAAATAAATTTTATTTCTATGTACTAGTGGTGGACACTGAAATTGAGAATGCAACTCACAACTTCACAAAAAAAAAAAGGTTGACTTAAGAGTAAATCTAACAAGGGCAGAGCCAAGATGGCGATGTGAGTAGGACAGTGGGAATCTCCTCCCAAAAACATATATATTTTTGAAAATACAACAAATACAACTATCCCTAAAAGAGAGACCAGAAGACACAGGACAACAGCCAGACTACATCCACACCTGCAAGAACACAGTGCCTGGTGAAAGGGGTAAGATACAATCCGCAGCCCGGCAGGACCCGAGACCCCTCACCCCAGTTCCCAGCGGGAGGAGAGGAGTCACAGCGGGGAGGGAGAGGGAGCCCAGGACTGCTAAACACCCAGCCCTAGCCATCTGCACCAGAGTACAGACACACAGTGCATGCGTGGGGTGCCAGAAACTAGGGAAGCAGGACAGTAAGACCTGTGAGTGGGTCCCATGGCTGGCGCTCCTGCGACAAAGAAGAGAGGTGCTTTTAGAAAGTCTTAAAGGGACAGGGACCCCATAACTGGATGGAAGCATACCTGGTCACAGACCAGCAACTGGAAATTACAGGGAACTCTGGGTGCACTAACCCCCTGGGCAACAGCTCTGAGACCCCTCATGGAGGTAAACAGCCAAACAGCCCCCCATCCATTACCCTCCGGGGCCCCGCCATAGCAGAGCAGCAGCCTGAGGCTGGCCACACCCACAGCAAGGGAGCTTCCTCCATATTGGGGGGGCAAGTTACAAAGACCCAGTCTACACTCAATTGCCCAACACAAGCCACTAGGGGTCGCAGTTGTCCCAGTAAAGAAAGGCCAGGAGCAATTGGAAAAAGTCTACTCTCTCCCAGCTGACAGACTCGTCAATAGCATACCACTGCACCTATCAACATGAAAAGGCAAAAAAATTTGATCCAGACAAGACTAACCCAGACAGCTTCGACATCTTCTACATCTTCCCCTGAGAAGGAACCTGGGGAAATTGATTTAACCAGTCTTCCTGAAAATGAATTCAAAACAAAAGTCATAACCATGCTGATGGACTTGCAGAGAAATATGCAAGAACTAAGGAGGGAGAATACAGAAATAAAACAAGCTCTGGAAGGACTTCAAAGCAGAATGGATGAGATGCAAGAGACGATTAATGGACTAGAAAACAGAAAACAGGAATGCAGAGAAGCTGATGCAGGGAGAGATAAAAGGATCTCCAGGAATGAAAGAATTTTAAGAGAACTGTGTGACCATCAAAATGGAACAATATTCATATTATAGGGGTACCAGAAGAAGAAGAGAGAGAAAAAGGGATAGAAAGTGTCTTTGAAGACATAATTGCTGAAAACTTCCCCAAACTAGGGGAAGAAATGGCCTCTCAGACCACAGAGGTACACAGAACTGCCATGACAAGGGATCCAAGGAGGGCAACACCAAGACACATAATAATTAAAATGGCAAAGATCAAAGACAAGGACAAAGTATTAAAGGCAGCCAGAGAGAAAAAAAGGTCACCTACAAAGGAAAACCCATCAGGCTATCATCAGACTTCTCAACAGAAACCCTACAGGCCAGAAGAGAATGGCATGACTTACTTAATGCAATGAAAGAGAAGGGCGTCAAACCAAGATTACAGCATCCAGCACGACTATCATTTAAATATGAAGGAGGGATCAAACAATTCCCAGACAAGCAAAAGTTGAGGGAATTTGCCTCGCACAAACCACCTCTACAGGGCATCTTACAGGGACTGCTCTAGATGGGAGCACTCCTAGAAAGAGCACAGAACAAAACACCCAACATATGAAGAAGGGAGGAGGAGGAAGAAGGGAGAAAAATAAAGAATCATCAGACCATGTTTATAATAGCTCAATAAGTGAGTTAAGTTAGACAGTAAGATAGTAAAGAAGCTAACCTTGAACCGTTGGTAACCACAAACTTAAAGCCTGCAATGGCAATAAGTACATACCTTTCAATAATCACCCTAAATGTAAATGGACTGAATGCACCAATCAAAGGACACAGAGTAATAGAATGGATAAAAAAGCAAGACCCATCTATATGCTGCTTACAAGAGACTCACCTCAAACCCAAGGACTTTCACAGACTTAAAGTCAAGGGATGGAAAAAGATATTTCATGCAAACAACAGAGAGAAAAAAGCAGGTGTTGCAATACTAGTATCAGACAAAATAGACTTCAAAATAATGAAAGTGACAAAATAGACTTCAAAATAATGAAAGTAACAAAACATAAAGGAGATTACGTAATGATAAAGGGCTCAGTCCAACAAGAGGATACAACCATTATAAATATATATGCACCAACACAGGAGCACCAACATATTTGAAACAAATACTAACAGAATTAAAGGAGGAAATAGAATGCAACACATTCATTTGGGAGACTTCAACACACCACTCACTCGAAAGGACAGATCCACCAGACAGAAAATAAGTAAGGACACAGAGGCACTGAACAACACACTAGAACAGACGGACCTAATAGACATCTACAGAACTCTACATCCAAAAGCAACAGGATACACATTCTTCTCAAGTGCACATGGAACATTCTCCAGAACAGACCACATACTAGGCCACAAAAAGAGCCTCAGTAAATTCCAAAAGACTGAAATCCTACCAACCAACTTTTCAGACCTCAAAGGCATAAAACTAGAAATAAATTGTACAAAGAAAGCAAAAAGGCTCACAAACACATGGAGGCTTAACAACATGCTCCTAAATAATCAATGGATCAATGGCCAAATTAAAATGGAGATCCAGCAATATAATGGAAACAGACAACAACAACAACACAAAGCCCCAACTACTGTGGGATACAGCAAAAGAAGTGTTAGGAGGAAAGTATATAGCAATCCAGGCATATTTAAAGAAGGAAGAAAAATCCCAAATGAATGGTCTAATGTCTCAATTATCAAAATTGGAAAAAGAAGAACAAATGAGGCCTAAGGTCAGCAGAAGGAGGGATATAATAAAGATCAGAGAAGAAATAAATAAAATTAAGAAGAATAAAACAATAGCAAAAATCAATGAAACAAGAGCTGGTTCTTTGAGAAAATAAACAAAATACATAAGCCTCTAGTGAGACTTATTAAGAAGAAAGAGAGTCAACACAAATCAACAGTATCAGAAACGAGAAAGGAAAAATCACGATGGACCCCACAAAATTACAAAGAATTATTAGTGAGTACTATGAAAACCTATATGCTAACAAGCTGGGAAACCTAGGAGAAATAAACAACTTCCTAGAAAAATACAACCTTCCAAGACTGACCCAGAAAGAAACAGAAAATCTAAACAGACCAATTACTAGCAACAAAATTGAAACGGAAATCAAAAAACTAAAAAAGAACAAAACTTCCGGGTCAGACAGATTTACCTCGTAATTTTATCAGACTTACAGAGAAGACATAATACCCAATCTCCTTAAAGTTTTCCAAAAAATAGAGGAGGAGGGAGTACTCCCAAACTCATTCTATGAAGCCAACATCACCCTAATACCAAAACCAGGCAAAGACCCCACCAAAAAAGAAAACTACAGACCAATATCCCTGATGAACGTAGATGCAAAAATATTCAACAAAATATTAGCAAACCAAATTCAAAAATACATCAAAAGGATCATACACCATGACCAAGTGGAATTCATCCCAGGGATGCAAGGATGGTACAACATTCGAAAATCCATCAACATCATCCACCACATCAACAAAAAGAAAGACAAAAACCACATGATCATCTCCATAGATGCTAAAAAAGCATTCGACAAAATTCAGCATCCATTCATGATAAAAACCCACAACAAAATGGGCATAGAGGACAAGTACCTCAACATAATAAAGGCCATATATAATAAACCCACAGCCAACATCATACTAAACAGCGAGAAGCTGAAAGCTTTTCCTCTGTGATCGGGAACAAGACAGGGATGCCCACTATACACTCTGTTATTCAACATAGTACTGGAGGTCCTAGCCATGGCAATTAGACAAAACAAAGAAATACAAGGAATCCAGATTGGTAAAGAAGAGGTCAAACTGTCACTATTTGCAGATGACATGATATTATACATAAAATACCCTAAAGACTCCACTCCAAAACTACTAGACCTAATATCAGAATTCAGCAAAGTTGGCGGATACAAAATTAACACACAGAAATCTGTGGCTTTCCTATACACTAACAATAAACTAACAGAAAGAGAAATCAGGAAGACAATTCCATTCACAATAGCATCAAAAAGAATAAAATACCTAGGAATAAACCTAACCAAGGAAGTGAAAGACCTATATCCTGAAAACTATAAGACACTCTTAAGAGAAATTAAAGAGGTCACTAACAAATGGAAACTCATCCCATGCTCCTCACTAGGAAGAATTAATATCATTAAAATGGCCATCCTGCCCAAAGCAATATACAGATTCGATGCAATCCCTATCAAACTACCAACAGCATTATTCAATGAAATGGAACAAATAGTTCAAAAATTCATATGGAAACACCAAAGACCCCGAATAGCTAAAGCAATCCTTAGAAGTAAGAATAAAGTGGGGTGGGATCTCACTCCCCAACTTCAAGCTTTACTACAAAGCCACAGTAATCAAGACAATTTGGTACTGGCACAAGAACAGAGCCACAGACCAATGGAACAGAATAGAGACTCCAAACATTAACCCAAACAATATTAGATAATTATTAGATAATATTATACAAAGGAGCCATGGACATACAATTGGGAAATGACAGTCTTTTCAACAGATGGTGCTGGCAAAACTGGACAGCTACATGTAAGAGAATGAAACTGGATCACTGTCTAACCCCATACACAAAAGTAAATTTGAAATGGATCAAAGACCTGTATGTAAGGTCTTTGATAGAACCTTAGAAAAAAACATAGGCAAAAATCTCTTAGACATAAACATGAGTGACCTCTTCTTGAACATATCTCCCTGGGCAAGGGAAACAAATGCAAAAATGAACAAATGGGACTATATCAAGCTGAAAAGCTTCTGTACAGTAAAGGATACCATCAATAGAACAAAAAGCTATCCTACAGTATGGGAGAATATATTCATAAATGACAGATCCGATAAAGGGTTGACATCCAAAATATATAAAGAGCTCACACACCTCAACAAACAAAAAGCAGATAATCCAATTAAAAAATGGGCAGAGGAGCTGAATAGACAGTTCTCTAAAGAAGAATTTCAGATGGCCAACAGACACATGAAAAGATGCTCCACATTGCTTGTCATCAGAGAAATGCAAATTAAAACCACAATGAGATGTCACCTCACACCAGTAAGGATGGCTGCCATCCAAAAGACAACCACAAATGTTGGTGAGGATGTGGAGAAAGGGGATCCCTCTTACACTGCTGGTGGGAATGTAAATTAGTTTAACCATTGTGGAAAGCAGTATGGAGTTTCCTCAAAATGCTCAAAATAGAAATACCATTTGACCCAGGAATTCCAATTCTAGGAATTTACCATAAGAATGCAGCACTCCAGTTTGAAAAAGACAGATGCACCTCTATGTTTATCGCTGCACTATTTACAATAGCCAAGATATGGAAGCAACCTAAATGTCCATCAGTAGATGAATTGATAAAGAAGATATGGTACATATACACAATGGAATATTACGCAGCCAGAAGAAAAAAACAGATCCTACCATTCGCAACAACATGGATGGAGCTAGAGGATATTATGCTCAGTGAAATAAGCCAGGTGGAGAAAGACAAGTACCAAATGATTTCACTCATATGTGGAGTATAAGAACAAAAGAAAATTGAAGGAACAAAACAGCATCAGAAGCACAGAACCCAAGAATGGACTAATAGTTAACAAAGGGAAAGAGACTGCGGAGGCTGGTTGGAGGGGAGGGATAAGGGCAGGAAAAAAGAAAGGGGGCATTACAATTAACATGTATAGTGTGCGGGGGGCACGGGTAGCACTGTGCAACACAGAGAAAACAAGTAGTGATTTTACAGCATCTTACTATGTTGATGGACAGTGACTGTGAACGGGTATGGGGAGGGACTTGGTGAAGGGGGGAACCTAGTAAACATAATGTCCTACATGTAATTGTAGATTAATGATACCAAAATAAAATTAATAAAAAAAAGTAAATCTAACACAACATTCATAGCACTTATATACTGAAAGCTACAAAACACTGATGTAGAGAATCATAGATGTTATAAATAAATGAAGAGATATACTATGTTTATAGATTTTATAATCAACATAGTTAAGATATGAATTTTCTCAAAACTGACATATAGATTTAAAACAATTCCTATAAAAATCCTAGAAAGATTTTATTTTAGATATAGTCAGCCATATTATATGGAAAGGCAAAAGAACTAGGATAGCTGAAACAATTCTGATAAAGAAGAATAAGGTGTGAAGATCAATCTACCCAATTTCAAGATTCATTCAATCATACTGTGGTATTGGCAGAGTAACTGTCATATAGATCAGTGTACAGGAATAGAGAAGAGAATCACAAAATAGAACCACACGAATGACCAATTATTTTGATTTTCAAAGTACAGAAGCTGTTCAGAATAAAAAGAAATGAATAAAAGGATAGACTTTTGAGCAAACAGTCCTGGAACATTTAAACATGCATAGGCAATTTTTTTTTAAAGAAGAACTAAATTTCACATCTTATACAAAAATTAATTTAAAATATAAAAGTAAAATTATAAAACATTTAGAAAAAACAGGAGAAATCTTTTGTATATACATAGCCAAAGAGTTTTTACACTTGAAACCAAAAATAAAATTCATTAAAAAAACTGATAACCTGGATTTCATCAAAATTAAAATATTTTTTTTCTGAGAAAGAGCATATGAAAAGAATGGATAGGCAAGCCCAGAAAGAATATATCGACCAATCACATATTTGGCAAACAGCTGTTATTTAGAAAATATAAAGAATTCTCAATACTCAACAGAAAAAAAAATTCAATTAGAATATAAGCAAAAGTGTAAAAAGATATTTCATTGATGAGGGTATACAAATAGCCATAAGCACGTGAAAAGATGTTCAACATCATTAGCCATAGAGGAAATGCAAATTAAACTTACAATGAGCTATCAGTGCATACCTATCTGAATGACTAAGACAAAAAACAGTGCCAACATTAAATGCTGGTGAGATTATAGAGAACCTGGATAACTCATACATTTCTGGTGGGAATCTAAAATTACATAACCACTTGGGAACACAATATGGCCTGTCTGTTAAAAGAAAAAGATGCAAATATTATATGACCTAGAATTGCACTCCTGGACGCTTATCTCAAAGAAAATCAGCATTTATGCTCACACAAAAATGTGTGTAACAATAATTATAACAGTTTTATTCATAATAGCCCAAACCTGGGAACAATCCAGTAAATGAACAGTTAAATCAACTACAGTACAACCATGTCATGGAATACTATTGAGCATTAAAAATGAATGAAATATTGATAAACCTGGATGAATCTCCAAGATATTGTGATGAGTGAAAAAAGTCAATCCAAGAAGGTTACATGCAGCATGATTCCATTTATGCTGCAGTCCAGATTTCACAAAATCCGTAGAAATGGAGAACAAACCAGTGATTGCCACAGGTTATGAAGGTCATGGAGGTATGAGGAGTGTGGTGCTACTGTGGAAGTGCAACATTACTAATTCTGCTGGTGATGGAAATATTTTCTATTTTGTCTATATCAGTCAATATCCTGTAACAATACAGTTGAGTAAGAAATTACCATTGGAGGACTGGGTAAAGGGGTCTTTTGTATTATTTCTTAGAACTGCATGTGATTCCACAGTTCTATTAAAATTAAATGTAATTACAAAAAAAATGGAAAAGAAATACTAACTTTTCCAATATAAATAAAATCTAACAGAATTAATTGCCAACAGAACTATAGTATGCAAAATAAAACAGGAATTTTTTCAGGAGAAGGAATATTTTACTAGGCAGAAATTTAGATATAAACAAAATAATAGTAAAGAATAAATACAGGGAAATTATTTTATATGTCTTATTTCTAGTTACTCTGAAAGATAATTGAATGTCTTAATCACACTAAGAATATTCTCTGATCATAATGGAATTAACCTAGAAATAGAAAACAGAAAATATATATCTTCAATATTTAAAAGTCAACATATTTCTACATAACCCGTGATTGCAATAGGATGCCTCAAAAAATTCATTTTAAAACTCTATTTTGTTCTGAGTGACAGTGAATATTTATGCTATGCAGGAAAAGTAGTGTTTATTGGAGACATGTATCATTACTGTGTCTTTTATTATGCAATATAAAAAGTCTTCAATGAGTAAAGACAGTTGTTATTTAAAGCAACTAGTAAAAGAATAGCAAAGTAAAACAAGCAGAGGATAGAAATATGATCATCAATCAATTAAACTGAAATGATAAAAGAATAATTCAATGAACAACATTTGATTCTCAGAAAAAAAATCAATAAAACTGATAAAACTCTAGCCAAACTAACTGGGGAAAAATAAAATGAGAGAGGACACAAACAATATTAGAAATGAAAAGAAGGAAGGGACATTATTACATACCACAAAGAAATTAAGAGGATACTATGTATAACTTTGTCCCCATAAATTTAACAACTTAAATGAAATGGACAAATTCCTTGAAAAACTACAAACCAGCAGAACTCATTCAAGAAGGAATAGACAACCTTAACAGATCTTTACCTAGTAAATTCAATGAATTTATAGATAAAAACATTCCAACAAAGGTATCCAGACCCAGATGATTTCAATGGTCAATTCTTGTAGATATTTAAAATGGAAAAATATAATATCAGTGATATATGATCTCTTGAGGAGGTAGAAGAAGAAGGAATACTTCCAACTCATTTTATGAGTTAATAATCATAACCTTTCTTTATACCAGAAACAGGCAAACATACTAAAAGGGAAAAAAATAAGCAAACTGCAAACTGATAGCCCTCATGAACACTATTGCAAAAATCCTTCACAAAATATTATTAATTCAAATCCAGCAGTATGTAAAAAGGACCATATATTGCAGCCAGGCAGGGTTTATCCAAAGAATGTAAAGAATTTCGACATTTGAAAAGTGATCACTATGATTTGCCACATTGACAGACTACACAAGAAAACCATATGATCAGACCAATCAGTTTAGAAAAGCATTTGAAAGGAATCAATAGTCATTCAAGTTAAATCTCTCAACAAATTAAGAATAAAAGGAAAGTGATGTGTAATCTTGGAAAGGGGGCTGCATCTTCCCCTTCCTTCTCCAAGGTCCCCAACCTACTGGTGCAAGGTAATAATAAAAGCCCAGGTAAGAATAAAAAGGGCTTCTACATTTCTTTCTGGACACCAAGACTCCAATCTAGCCTGAGTCCTGAAGTGAAAAGTGAAACCAGAAGCATTGAGAGAAACTAGCTGTGTGTAATTCCCCAGTCAACAGGCCTAGGACAGCACGGAGTTCTGCACGCAAACAAGAGGTGGCAAGAGTACAATATTCTCCTTCTCCAAAGGGGAAAATGGAAATGGTGAGGCATCTTGGATACTTTTCTTCCAGTCTTACAGGCTACAAGGTATTGCTGGAAGACTAGAAATGTCCCATGTGGGCATACAATAAGCACCTAGGCAAATGGAGGCTCTGCCATCTTGAGGACCTGTATGTGAGGTTTTCCTGGGTAAACATATCTAAAGTGTGGAAGAAGAAAGAGCATGAAGTCATTCATGGACAGGTCTTACGGGTTTCATTCCATGGCAGGCACTCAGTAATGTGGCTGTCCCAAGGGAAGAGAACCCCAACACAGGCTAGCCCACTGATTTGCTCCACCTGCCAGGGTCTGCTGTCTGTCAGGGCCACCTTAGACTTTGATTTAACATACTCTGGAATCTCATATTCAGTCAGTTTAGGGGAAGGTAGTGCTCAACAAGGACTCTGATAACAACTAAGTGATAATGATGATAACAAAAGCACTGTGCGTAGCATCTGAATCATACCACTGCAGACTGTTGGATTGCCTCTGGCCCCTTTAAGACAGCTTCCCATCAGCATTTCCTAAAATCCCTAGTCAACAGAAAAGAGTCACAGAAAGCCCAGAGTTGCATGAGGACATTTCCCAGGCTCCTTGTTTACTCTGACCTGATTTCTGCTGACCCTTCACCTGATTCTGAACTTTTGGACCTACATGCTTTGGACTTGTATTAGCTCAGGCTGCCATAATGAAATATCTCAAATTGAGTAGCTGAAACAACAGACACTAATTTTCTCACAGATCTGGAAGCTAGAAATCAGAGATCAAAGTGCCAGAATGGTCAGTGTCTGGTGGGAGCTCTCTTTCTAGCTCGCAGAAGGCTGCCTGCTCATTGGATCTCCACATGGCCTTTCCTCATTGCATGAACATGGGGAGAAAGAGAGAGAAATCTTGCTTTTCTTACAAGGTGACTGGTCCTATCAGATTAGGGCCCCATCCTTATGACCTCATTCAACTTTCATTAGTTCTTTTTGACTATTTTTTAGTATTACTTCATTTTATTTTTATTAAGGTCTAATTGACATAACATTATATTAATTTCAGGTGTACACATAATGATTTAATATAATTGTATATACTGCAAAATGATCACCACAATAAATCCAGTTAATATCCATTACCATACATAGTTATAATTTTTTTCTTGTGATGAGAACTTTTCAGATCCTTAGCTACTTAGGTACACTCTTAGCTACTTTCAAAGATGCAATACAGTATTAGTAATAATCACCATGCTGTACATTACATTCCCATGATGTATTTTATAACTGGAATTTGTACCTTCAACTACTTTCTAACTCTTAAAGTAAGCTTAATTACTGAATTAATTTCTGTAACTTCACTTCTCAAAGACCCTGTTCCTAAATATAGCCACCTGGGAATTAAGGCTCAAACATATAAATTTTGGGGGCATACAGTGCATTCCACAGCAGGACTTAATTTTACTTTTCTTATTTTATGTTCTTCCTGTTACCTTGACAATAACTTTTTTTTAAGTGAATAGTTGACACAATATTTTATTAGTTTCAAGAGTATAACATAGTGATACAACAATTATTAGGAACAATACATTAGGAAATGCTCACCACAATAAGTTTGTTACTATCTATCAAAATATAGCTATTACAATATTATTAACTATTCCTTATGCTCTACTTTTCATCCCCATGGCTTATACACTTTATAATTGGAAATTTGTACCACTTATCCCCTTCACCTATTTTGCCCATACCCACAAGGATTAATTTTAGTACTTGTATATCATCATATCTTTTCCTAAGATCTATTTACCTGGCTCAGTGCTTGGGATCTCCATGTAGGAGATGATCCATCACAATTAGCAGGAAGTCCACCCCCATGCTAGTTCCACTCAGCTGAGTCTCCTTATACCTCTTGCAATAAGATGCAAATCAGGAAAAGGGGATGTAGAAAACTCAGGCCCAAGGAGAGCTAGAGTCAGCGATCAGAAATGACACAGAGAGTAGTGCTAGGATACAATTCATTCCAAGGAGGTCTGTCTAGTCTGAATCATGGCCCTAGCCAATGGCTGGGGGTGCATGTCTAGATCCCCAAGTAGTAAGAAGGCTACAAGGTAGGCAAACATCAGGGCTCCAGTGCAATGGGTGGAACTTCAGATTAGGTATTATTACTGAGAGGCTTGTGGAATGTAGGCCAAAAGTTTCTAGATAAAATTTAAGGGGGAGACTATGACCTGTTGGTCTTTTGAGTGTCCAAGGAAGCCCCAGCCTGTCTCTTGCCATTATCAGGTTAGACAAGTGAACTGATCCTTTCTCTGCCCTTTAGTTGGGTGAAGATGCCAATTCAGTGCCAGGCTTCACTTTCATTATTTTGGAAATTGGATAGGCATGAGACAGGTTTTCAGTACTTCTAAATGGATGGGTTATGTTTACATTTGCTATTCTTACTTCCAGGGCTCTTGTTGTCCCCAGTGAGATTCATGCTAGATGGTAGCATTTCTCAAGTGATGGGAAATTTCCATCTGCAACCTGGTGTTGAGGCTTTCCTCTGTTAAAGGACATAGAAAGCTTGTGTGGTAAGCCAGGGGACATTTAAGGGACATCATTCTCTGTTATATCACACATATTTCTTAACCTAAAATCTGAAATAAGCAAAGAATGTATGTTTCAACCAATCCCTGTCTTCCTGGTCAAATTCTTCCTCAGAGATTTGAGATGCCTTCTCTTTTGGGTCAGGAGTATATACTCTTTTTTACTGGAGAATTTATTGATTCAGCAAATTTTGAGAACCTATGACATGATTGGGGATACAGCAATAAAGAAAGTAGACAAAAATCCTGCCCTCATGAATGTCTGTGTGCCCTCTGACTAGGATCATGGTGCAGTAGACAGTGATGCTAGGAAGAAATAAGACAGGGTGCAGGCATAGCACATGCAAAGGAAGATATTGGGATTTTGATAGAATACTCAGGGAAGGTCCATTGAGAAGGTGGCATCTTAATAAAGACCTGAAGGAAGAGGGGACAGCACTGATGTTGACTTTGGGAACTACCTGGCATTGTCACAGGACAGCAAGCAAACCAATGTCACATGAAAGTAATATATTGGGATAAAAAGTCAGAGAGTCATGGAGGACAGTATGCCATGCAGAACCCTGCAGGCTTTCCTAAGAATGGGAGCTCCTACTGAAGATGTGAGAAAAAAGCTGTGACACACTAATGAATATACATATATGATTTATAAGCTTACATATTTTATATAAATACATTAAATTATAATATATAAAAAAATTTATATATCATAATATATATAATATTTATATATTATTTATATTTTTATGTTATATAGATATAAATATATTGATCTTTGCCCCCCAGTTCCTGACACAGGGCTCCTAAAACCCTTGTTTGCTAAATTTTCTAAAGTGATATGAAGACAAGGAGCATCTTTTGTTCTACTATTGGCCTTTGATCCTGATTGCTGACACGAGGCTCCTGAATCCCTGAGAATTTCCTGGGGAATAGGAATGCATGTTTTTGTCATGAAGCAATGCTGGGTGGGCTCCTAGATGGGATGGTCACCAGGAAGACCAAGCCATGATTAGAAGCTTGAAATTTTCAGTCTCACCTTCCATTCTCCAAAGAGGACAGAGATGCTAGAAATGAAGTTGATAATTTTTCATGCCTATGTGACAAAGCCTCCATAAAAATTCCAATAGTGTGGAATTTGGAGAGCTTCCAGGTTGATAAACATATCGAAGTACCAGATTGATGGCACACCTCCAGCTCCTTGGACAGAAGCTCCTGCATTTGGGACCCTCCCAGACCTCACCTTATGTACCTCTTCATCTGGCTGTTCATATGTACCCTTTATCATATCATTCATTATATAACAAACTGGTAAACATCAGTGTTTTCCTGGATTCTGTGACCTGTTCCAGAAAATCGAATCCCAAGTTGGAGAGGTCATTGGTAACCCCTGATATGTAGCCAAGTTGGACATTGTTAACCTGTTATTTGTGACTGGCATCTGATGTAGGGCTGAGCCCTTATCTTTGGGGTCTGTGCTAATGCCATTAGTGTCAGGACTAAATTGAATTGTATTATAGGACACATGACTGAGGTTACAGAGAATTGCTTAGTGGGGAAAAAATAAGTCTGGTAGTAGTGTGAAAGTGGAAAGAAATATACAGAAGGAGTGTAGACTTTTTCTACTCAACACCTTTGGAAGAGTTTTCTCTCCACAAGTGATTGTTTCTTATAAAATATCTCATCAAT
Source organism: Manis javanica (assembly GCF_040802235.1). Lineage (NCBI taxonomy): Eukaryota > Metazoa > Chordata > Mammalia > Pholidota > Manidae > Manis > Manis javanica. Next base: position 96,430,578 of record NC_133157.1, on the reverse strand, counting down.
ATCAAAGTGTACAATTAAGTGGCATTTAGTGAATTTACAATGTTTCACAACCAAACACCATCTCAATTCAAAATTTTTTAATAGACTACTTTTGGAGTAGTTTTAAGATCACAGAAAAATTGACAGATAGTTACAGAGATATCCCACATACCCCCTGCCTGCCCTATAGATGTATAGCCTCTCTGTTATCAACATACACCACCAGAAAGGTTCATTTGTTACAATTTTTGAACCTATCTTGACACATCATTATCACCCCAAATCCATAGTTTCCATTAGGATTCACTGTAGGTGTACATTCCATGGGCTTGGACAAATGCTCAATAACATGTATCCATCATAAGAGTATCATCAGAATAGTTTCACTTAAAAATCCTCTGCACTGGAGGCCCCTCACAAGGATAAATATCCTCCTGGCCATGCCCCTTCCAACGCGGCTCCACCATATCGGAGCAGCAACTTGAGGCAGGCCAGGCCCAAAGCAACAGCGGAGATAAACTCCATAGCAGCTGGGCAAGAATCAGAAGCCCCATCTGCACACAGCATCCCAGCACAAACCACTAGAGGTCGCTATTCTCCCAGGAGAGGAAGGCCACAAACCAACAAGAAGAGAAGTTCTTCCAGCCTTCACTCGTGCCAGCTCTGCAAACTATCTCTATCGCCATGAAAAGGCAAAATTTCAGACAAACCAAGATAACAGAGACAAGACCTGAGAAGGAGCCAGACATAACCAGTCTTCCTGAAAAAGAATTCAAAATAAAAATCATAAACATGCTGAAAGAGAAACAGAAAAATATACAAGAGCTAAGGGATGAAGTCTGGAGGGAGATTACAGAGGTCCGGAGAGAGATTACAGATGTCTGGAAGGAGATAACAAAAGTGAACAAACTCTGGAAGGATTTATAAGCAGAATGGATAAGATGCAAGAGGCCATTGATGGAATAGAAACCAGAGAACAGGAACACATAGAAGCTGACACAGAGAGAGATAAAAGGATCTCCAGGAATGAAACAATATTAAGAGAACTGTGTGACCAATCCAAAAGGAACAATATCTACATTATAGGGGTACCAGAAGAAGAAGAGAGAGAAAAAGGGATAGAAAGTATCTTTGAAGAAATAATTGCTGAAAACTTCCCAAAACTGGGGGAGGAAATAATCGAACAGACTGCTGAAATACACAGAACTCCCAAAAGAAAGGGCCCAAGGAAGACAACACCAAGACACATAATAAATAAATGGCAAAGATCAATGACAAGGAAAGAGTTTTAAGGGCAGCTAGAGAGAAAAAGGTCACCTATAAAGGAAAACCCATCAGGCTATCATCAGACTTCTCAACAGAAACCTTACAAGCCAGAAGAGAATGGCATGATATATTTAATGCAATGAAACAGAAGGGCCTTGAACCAAGAATACTGTATCCAGCACGATTATCATTTAAATATGAATGAGGGATTAAACAATTCTCAGACAAGCAAAAGTTAAGGGAATTTGCCTCACACAAACCACCGCTACAGGGTATCTTAGAGGGACTGTTCTAGAGGGGAGCACTCCTAAGACTAAACAGATGTCACCAAAGAAAATAAAATCACAGCAAAGAAAGCAGACAAACCAAATGCTAACTAAAGGCAAAAAGTAAAATCAACTACTCACTAAAAGCAGTTAAAGGAAACATGAAAGAGCACAGAATAAAACAAACAACATATAAAGAATGGAGGAAGAGGAAGAGGAAGGAAAAGAAGAAAAGAATCTCCAGACAGTGTATATAATAGCTCAATAAGTGAGCTAAGTTAGGCAGTAAGATATTAAAAAAGACAACCTTGAACCTTTGGTAACCACGAATCTAAAGCCTGCAATGGCAATAAGTACATATATTTCAATAGTCACCCTAAATGTAAATGGACTGAATGCACCAATCAAAAGACACAGAGTAATAGAATGGATAAAAAAGCAAGACCCATCTATATGCAGCTTACAAGAAACTCACCTCAAACCCAAAGACATGCACAGGCAAACAACAGGGAAAGAAAGCAAGGGTTGCAGTACTAGTATCAGACAAAATAGACTTCAAAACAAAGAAATTAATAAGAGATAAAGAAGGAGATTACATAATGATAAAGGGCTCAGTCCAACAAGAGGATATAACCATTCTAAATATATATGCACCCAACACAGGAGCACCAGTATATGTGAAACAAATACTAACAGAATGAAAGGGGAAAATAGAATGCAATGCATTCATTTTAGGAGACTTCAGCATGCCACTCACCCCAAAGGATAGATCCACTGGTCAAAAAATAAGTAAAGACATGGAGGCAATGAACAGCACAATAGAACAGATGGACCTAATAGACATCCATAGAACTCTACACCCAAAGGCAACAGGATATACATTCTTCTCAAGTGCACATGGAACATTCTCCAGAATAGACCACATACTAGGCCACAAAAAGAGTCTCAGTAAATTCCAAAAGATTGAAATTCTACCAACCAACTCTTCAGACCACAAAGGCATAAAACTAGAAATAAGCTGTAAAAAGAAAGCAAAAAGGCTCACAAACACATGGAGGCTTAACAACACGCTCCTAAATAATCAATGGATCAATAACCAAATCAAAATGGAGATCCAGCAATACATGGAAACAAACGACAACAACAACACTAAGCCCCAACTACTGTGGGACACAGCAAAAGCAGTCTTAAGAGGAAAGTATATAGCGATCCAGGCATATTTAAAAAAGGAAGAACAATCCCAAACAAATGGTCTAATGTTACAATTATAGAAATTGGAAAAAGAAGAACAAATGAGGCCTAAGGTCAGCAGAAGGAGGGACATAATAAAGATCAGAGAAGAAATAAATAAAATTGAGAAGAATAAAACAATAGCAAAAATCAATGAAACCAAGAGCTGGTTCTTCGAGAAAATAAACAAAATAGATAAGCCTCTAGCGAGACGTGTTAAGAAGAAAAGAGAGTCAACACAAATCAACAGTATCAGAAACGAGAAAGGAAAAATCACGACGGACCCCACAGAAATACAAAGAATTATTAGTGAGTACTATGAAAACCTATATGCTAACAAGCTTGGAAACCTAGGAGAAATGCACAACTTCCTAGAAAAATACAACCTTCCAGGACTGACCCAGAAAGAAACAGAAAATCTAAACAGACCAGTTACCACCAATGAAATTGAAGCGGTAATCAAAAAACTACCAAAGAACAAAACCCCTGGGCCAGATGGATTCACCTCAGAATTTTATCAGACATAGAGGGAAGACATAATACCCATTCTCCTTAAAGTTTTCCAAAAAATAGAAGAGGAGGGAATACTTCCAAACTCATTCTATGAAACCAACATCACCCTAATACCAAAACCAGGCAAAGTCCACACAAAAAAAGAAACTTACAGACCAATATCCCAGATGAACGTAGCTGTGAAAATACTCAATAAAATATTAGCAAACTGAATTCAAAAATACATCAAAAGGATCGTACACCATGACCAAGTGGGATTCATCCCAGGGATGCAAGGATGGTACAACATTCGAAAGTCCAACAACATCATCCACCACATCAACAAAAAGAAAGACAAAAACCACATGATCATCTCCATAGATGCTGAAAAAGCATTTGACAAAGTTCAACATCCATTCATGATAAAACCTCTCAGCAAAATGGTAATAGAGGGCAAGTACCTCAACATAATAAAGGCCATCTATGATAAACCCACAGCCAATATTATATTGAACAGCGAGAAGCTGAAAGCTTTTCCTCTGAGATTGGGAACTAGACAGGGATGCCCACTCTCCTCACTGTTATTTAACATAGTACTGGAGGTCCTACCCACAGCAATTAGACAAAACAAAGAAATACAAGGAATCCAGATTGGTAAAGAATAAGTTAAACTGTCACTATTTGCAGATGACATGATACTATACATAAAAAGCCCTAAAGATTCCACCCCAAAACTACTAGAACTGATATCAGAATACAGCAAAGTTGCAGGATACAAAATGAACACACAGAAATCTGTTTCTTTCCTATACACTAACAATGAACCAATAGAAAGAGAAATCAGGAAAACAACTCCATTCACAATTGCATCAAAAAAAATAAAATACCTAGGTATAAACCTAACCAAAGAAGCGAAAGACATACTCTGAAAACTACAAGTCACTCTTAAGAGAAATTAAAGGGGACACTAACAGATGGAAACTCATCCCATGCTCATGGCTAGGAAGAATTAATATCGTCAAAATGGCCATCCTGCTCAAAGCAATATACAGATTTGATGCAACCCCTATGAAACCACAAGCAACATTCTTCAATAAACTGGAACAAATAATTCAAAAATTCATATGGAAACACCAAAGACCCCAAATAGCCAAAGCAATCCTGAGAAAGAAGAATGAAGTAGGGGGTATCTCACTCCCCAACTTCAAGCTCTACTATAAAGCCATAGTAATGAAGATAATTTGGTACTGTCACAAGAACAGAGCCACAGACCAATGGAACAGAATAGAGAATACAGACATTAACCCAGACATATATGGTCAATTAATATTTGATAAAGGAGCCATGGACATACAATGGCGAAATGACAGTCTCTTCAACAGATGGTGCTGGCAAAACTGGACAGCTACATGTAGGAGAATGAAACTGGACCATTCCCTAACCCCATATACAAAAGTAAACTCAAAATGGATCAAAGACCTGTATGTAAGTCATGAAACCATTAAACTCTTGGGAAAAAACATAGGCAAAAACCTCTTAGACATAAACATGTGTGACCTCTTCTTGAATATATCTCCCCGGGCAAGGAAAACAACAGCAAAAATGAACAAGTGGGACTATATTAAGCTGAAAAGCTTCTGTACAGCAAAAGACACCATCAATAGAACAAAAAGGAACCCTACAGTATGGGAGAATATATGTGAAAATGACAGATCCAATAAAGGCTTGACGTCCAGAATATATACAGAGCTCACAAGCCTCAACAAACAAAAAACAAATAACCCAATTAAAAAATGGGCAGAGGAACTGAACAGACAGTTCTCTAAAAAAGAAATACAGATGGCCAACAGACACATGAAAAGATGCTCCACATCACTAATTATCAGAGAAATGTAAATTAAAACTACAATGAGGTATCACCTCACACCAGTAAGGATCGCTGTCATTCAAAAGACAAACAACAACAAATGTTAACGAGGCTGTGGAGAAAGGGGAACCCTCCTACACTGCTGGTGGGAATGTAAATTAGTTCAACCATTGTGAAAGCAGTATGGAGGTTCATCAAAATGCTCAAAACAGACTTACCATTTGACCCAGGAATTCCACTCCTAGGAATTTTCCCTAAGAATGCAGCAATCAAGTTTGAGAAAGACAGATGCACCCCTATGTTTATTGCAGCACTATTTACAATAGCCAAGAACTGGACGCAACCTAAATGTTCATCGATAGATGAATGGATAAAGAAGATGTGGTATATAAACACAATGGAATACTACTCGGCCATAAGAAAAGGGCAAATCCTACCATTTGCAGCAACATGGATGGAGCCGGAGGGTATTATGCTCAGCGAAATAAGCCAAGTGGAGAAAGAGAAATACCAAATGATTTCACTCATCTGTGGAGTATAAGAACAAAGGAAAAACTGAAGGAACAAAACAGCAGCAGAATCACAGAATTCAAGAATGGACTAACAGGTACCAAAGGGAAAGGGACTGGGGAGGATGGGTGGGAAGGGAGAGATAAGAGGAGGGGAGAAGAAGGGGAGAAGAAGGGGGTATTAAGATTAGCATGCATGTGGGGAGGGAGAAGGGGAGGGCTGTAAAACATAGAGAAGACAAGTAGTGACTCTACAACACTTCGCTATGCTGATGGACAGTGACTGTAAAGGGATTTATAGGGGGGACCTGGTATAGGGAGAGCCTAGTAAACATAATATTCATCATGTAAGTTTAGATTAATGATAACAAAAAAAAAGCAGTTACTGTGTGGTGACCTCCAATGAGTTCTACACAATGGTATAAAGGGCATATAAAAGTGTAGGCAAACGGTTTGTTTGTGCTTATACAGAGATCAAAGACTAATTTGGCTACCCCGAAAATGAACTAAGATAGGATATGAAAAAGAGCTTCCAACATAAGCACTATCTGGAAGAGTCATGCCAGAAGATGATCATCAAAAAACTCCAACAAAGATCCACGCACTGCTACAGGTGTAGATGCACTCATCCCACTGGTTCCTGGACTTGCCATGGGAATGAAGAAGGAGATATCTAAGCTGGCCTGTGCATACAGTAAAACAGCAAATTTGACTGGATCTACACTGTTGGAACTCAACCAAGAATTATAAGTGCAAATTGTAGCACTCCAAAATTTTACAACTACAGACTATCTACTGTTAAAAGAACATACGGGATGTGAACAGTTCCCAGGAATGGGTTGTTTTAATTTGTCTGATTTCTCTCAGACTGTTCAAGTTCAGTTGGACAATATCCACCATATCATAGATAAATTTTCACAAATGCCTAAGGTGCCTAACTGGTTTTCTTGGTTTCACTGGAGATGGCTGGTAATTATAGGTATGCTTTGTTTATGTAACTGTATTCCTATTATGTTAATGTGTGTGTGCAATTTAATTAGTAGTTTAAAACCTATACATGCTGAAGTTACTCTACAAGAAGATATGTCAAAGAAATAATCAATCTTCCCATGTTTTCTTCTGCCTGCTACCTCTATAGCTTTTCTTCCTTCCTAATTACAACCCCTAAATAGAATCGTGCCTCATATCGAATTTACCATGTATCACAATTCTTCCAAGTGGTAAAGATACCTCAAGTCAAATGCTGGGCATAGAAGCCACAGGGCATAAATCTGCAAAGAAGTAAAAAGCTAACCTTTTCAAAGAATATTGCTTCTCTCTCACTTACCAATTTTACATTTCCCTGTATGGCCCTGGAAGATGACTGGTTAACCAGGGATGGGTAAGATTCCTCAAAGGAGGAACAACCTAAGACAGGCACAGTCGCAGGGGGGCCATCAGGTGAGAAATTGGGGATCAACAGAGGTGAGGCTTAGAACCTTCCCCCCCCCCCGTTCTGAGAGAAATCTGCTGCATCCGTGGATGTTTTGTTGCACTTGTCCAGCTTGGATTAACACATAGTCTACAGGCACACATCTGATCATCTACACTTGCTCTCTTACAACACTAAACTGTGTTTTCTACCTTTATCTTTCATCTACCTACCACTTCAGCATTTTATTAAAAATAATATTAATAAAGAGAGAAATGTGGTATCCACATATAAATCAAGTACAAAAATCAAACGAATATTCATATTTGTACTGACTGTCTATATTTCATAATGCATCATCAAAACCGAAAGTTTCTGTGATGACTGCCCTTATACTATTCACCATGTAACTTATTCACTATATAAGAATTTGTTCTCCATGTAAAAACTTGTTCGTTATGCTTCAGAAGATTGGAGACTGATGAAAATTAGGCTTGGGGTGAATTAATGATTATACATTGAGCACTGAGTCCCCTATACAGAATTTTATTGTTGTTAACAACCATTTGATCAATAAACAGGAGAGATGCTCTCACAAAAAAAAAAAAAAAAAAGTACACACTTCCAATTGTAAGGTAAATATATAACCGGGATGTCATGTATAGCATAAGGAATATAGTCAAAATATTGTAACAACTTGGTATGGTGATAGCTGGTACATAGAATTATCATGTATGTAAATGTTCAATCACTGTGTTGTACACCTGAAACTAATGTAATACTGTGTGTCAACTACCCTTCAATAAAAAAAAAAAAAATAGACTTACCGTTTGTCCCAGGAATTCCAATCCTAGGAGTTTACTCTAAGAATGCAGCACTCAAGTTTGAAAAAGACAGATGCACCCCTATGTTTATCGCAGCACTATTTACAATAGCCAAGAATTGGAAGCAACCTAAGTGTCCATCAGTAGATGAAAGGATAAAGAAGATGTGGTACATATGCACATTTGAATATTATTCAGCCATAAGAAGAAAACAAATCCTACCATTTGCAGCAACATGGATAGAGCTAGAGGGTATTATGCTCAGTGAAATAAGCCAAGAGGAGAAAGAGAAATACCAAATGATTTCACTCATCTGTGGAGTATAAGAACAAAGGAAAAACTGAAGGAACAAAACAGCAGCAGAATCACAGAACCCAAGAATGGACTAAAAGTTGCCAAAGGGAAAGGGACTGGGGAGGATGGGTGGGTAGGGAGGGATAAGGGGGGGAAAGAAAGGGGGTATTATGATTAGCATGCATAATGTGGGCGGTGGGAGAAAGGGGAGGGCTGTGCAACACAGAAAAGACAAGTAGTGATTCTATAACATTTTGCTATACTGATGGACAGTGACTGTAATGGGGTTTGTGGGGGAACTTGGTATAGGGGAGAGCCTAGCAAACATAATATTCTTCATGTAATTGTAGATTAATGATAACAAAAAGAAAAGAGAAAGAAAAGGGGGATTTCTTCCTAATAGGATAAAACTAACTGCAAATCAATGATTAATGCATGCTTCACATATCCTTAATTTTGATCTTTTAAAGGGTGTCAGATGATCAGCTATGGAAGTACATTTTTCTGATAATATTCCTTTCTCTTAAAAAAAAAGCGGTTCCTGTATGGTGATCTCCAATAGGTTCTTCACAGTGGTATAAAGCTCATATCAAAGTGTGGGCAAAGGGTTTGTTTGTATTAATACAGAGGTCAAAGCCTAATTTGGTTACCGAGAAAACGAATTAAGATACGATATGAAGAACTTCCAACATCAACATCCTCTGGAAGAGTCGTTCCAGAAGATAATCATCAAAAAACTTCAACAAAGATACTGACACTGTTGCAGTTGTAGCTGCATTCATCCCACCAGTTCCTGGACTTGCCATTGGAATGAAGAAGGAGATATCTAAGCTGGCCTGTGAATACAGTAAAACAACAGATTTGACTGGATCTATACTATTGGAACTCAACCAAGAATTAGGAGAAGTGCAAGTTGCAGTGCTCCAAAATCGTTGACTATAGACTATCTACTGTTAAAAGAACATATGGGATGTGAACAGTTCCTAGGAATGTGTTGTTTTAATTTGTCTGATTTTTGTCAAACTATTTAAATTCAGTTAGACAATATCCATCATATCATTGATAAGTTTTCACAAAAGCCTAGGGTATCTAACTGGTTTTAGTGGTTTCACTGGATATGGCTGGTAATTGTAGGTCTGCTTTTGTTATGTAGCTGTATTCCTTTTATGTTAATGTGTATATGCAATTTAATTAGTAGTTTAAAACCTAGACATGCTTATGTTACTCTACAAGAAGATATGTCAAAGAAATAATCAATCTTCCCATGTTTTCTTCCATCTGCTACTTCTATAGCTTTTCTTATTCCTTCCTAATTACAACCCTTTAGTATAATTTGTGCCTCATATCAAAAATTACCAAGTATCATAATTCTTCCAAGTGGTAAAGATACCTCAAGACAAATGCTGGGCATAGAAGCCACAGGGCATAAATCTGCAAAGAAGTAAAAAGCTAACCTTTTCAAAGAATATTGCTTCTCTCTCACTTACCAATTTTACATTTCCCTGTGTGGCCCCGGAAGATGACTGGTTAGCCAGAGACGGGTAAGATTCCTCAAGGGAGGAACAACCTAAGACAGGCACAATCGCAGGGGGGCCATCAGGTGAGAATTTGGGGATCAACAGAGGTGAGGCTTACAACCTCACCCCCCCTGTTTTGAGAGAAATCTTCTGCATCCGTGGATGTTTTGTTGCCCTTATCTAGCTTGGATTAATACTTTGTCTGTAGGCACACACCTGATCATCTACATTTGCCCTCTTACAGCACTAAATTATGTTTTCTACCTTTATCTTGCATCTACCTACCACTTCAGCATTTTATTAAAATAATAATAATAATAATAATAATAATAATAATAATAATAATAATAAGGGAGAAATGTGGGACTCACATGTAAATTAAGTATAAAAATCGAACAAATAATCAAAAAAAATCCTCTGTGCTATTCCTATTGATTCCACCTAGCCACCACTGATTTTTTTTTTACTGACTCCATATTTTCATCTTTTCCAGAATATCAGATAGTTGTAATAATACAGTACATATGTAACCTTTTCAGATTGGCTTCTCTCACACAGTAGTACCCATCTAAGTGTTGTCCATGTCCTTTCATTCCTTGACAGCTCATTTCCTTTTAGCCCTGAATAATATTCCATTATCTGGATGTACCTCTGTTTATTTACCCCATCAAGTTTTTTAACAGAGGAATGACATGATCTGCTTGTGGTTTTAACAGAATCACTCCATTGCTCTGTTGATAGAGTGCAAGGGCAAATCTGGGACACATTATCCAATCCAGGCAGGAGGTGGTGGTGGGCGGACCAGAGTGGGTGTAGTGGGGTGATATAAATGGTAGTAGTCTTGCTTTTTTTGAGGGTTAAGCTAACACAATTTGATAATTAATTAGAATTGAGATGTTAGACTGTTCAATTGAATTTTTTCCCTAACATTTACTGCTTCCTCCAAGGTAGTTTAGGGATTTTTTGCAACTGAAACTGTTGACCCTTTAGTTTTCCTTTTAATAATAAAAACTGATATCTTTTCATACAAAGTAGATATATTCTTTAGGCTCTATCCACGATCCTTGCTAAAACGGCTCTATATTCTATTATCTGACATTTTCATATTTGCTACAGGAAATGTTCTAATTCTTACCCATATATGAGTAGGAAAGAATGAGGAGCAGAGGGAAATTTGTTGGGATTCGAGGCGTGGTCTTCCACCAGATTTCTTACTGACCCATTGTAGCTGACCCTCTCCTTTGCCACTTCCCTCTCACAGGCTGGAGCTAGAACTCCAACCTCTAGTGCCCAGTCTAAGTTAGCCTCAGAAAGGGTGGGCACAGTCAGAAAAGTCAGTTAAGGTGACTTTTTCAAATGAACACCTTTTAAGGTGTTAATTTTCCCAAATTATTATTTCAGGGAATTAAACTTGATATATTTCTGTTTCACTGACTCTATGTTGTCAAAAGTGAATTTAATGCCTCTGGTCAGCTCTGGGAAAAATAGCATTTTGTTTACAGAGGGAAATCAGGGAATGCAGACTGTCACTATTGGAGGAAACCCCCGGGCTCTCCAGCATAGATCCTCTCTTACAGGCTCCATTTCTTTGCTTAGTCTCTGCAGCTCATGGTAAAGCCGGGCCTTCTCGCTCTAGTTCTGGTGACTTTCCAGGACTAAGATGCACAGACAAACTCAGAGGGAGTTCTGCGCAGCCAGACATGGGAAAAGAGAACTAGATCATTTTTTCCATCTTAAAAAAATAAATGTACTACCACATTCTGGCTTCTGTAACAGAACTCCCTTATGCCATGAAAATGGACAGTCTTATATAATGTATTGCTAGCATGAAACACAAGGCCCTTACAACTAAATGAGCTGCAATCTTTGTTAAAATGCATGCATGTATGATTATCTGCCTGTATTGAAAACTTAACAAAACAAAACAGTGAGTTCTAACACCTTTCCTTTTCTGGACACACGAAAGAGTAAAATTCAAATACATTTTGTCTAGAATAAGTCACCATTTTATTGAATTTTACTTCCAAACAAAACCAGGGTGGATCTTAACTACTTTTTACTATATTTAACTGGAATTCCCTACAAGATTTTTTAAATTGTATTTTTAAACTATGTAATCCAAAAGATTTTGTGGGGGAAGTTAAGCAAAAACACAGATTGATGTCCATTTCCTCTCATTTTCCATGTGTTTCCTTTGGTTAAATAATTACTCTAAAAATATAAAATGTTCCATGTGATAGGAAAACTCTCTGGAAGCCTGCACATTGTTTATGCTCAGTTACTTCACCAACAGATTTATAGTAGAGGCTTCTGAGTTGATAAATTCTGCCTCAACCCAAACTATGTCAGACTATAATTTGATTGTAAAATGAAACATCACAAAAGTGAATTAAGAAACATTTTTAGTTAGCAAACATTAGTTTCAACCATGATGGACATGAGTAACCAACTCATTTGACCTCTGTGTGTTTCCACAGGAAGTGTCCTTGGCAGTGGATGTCCATTTTTCACAGCAGATACTTTCTCAAGCATTGTCTTGCAAGACAGGGTTGTTTAAATGCCTGTTACTTCAATGGATGAACAACAGAGCAGAATAAAAAAAACAGTGACCTGTCAAAATCATTTCATCTTACTCATTTGCAGTATGTCACATTTACTAGTTTCCAGAGTTCAGTTTGTAAATCATACTGATAGTAACTGCTGCTATCAGAAGTTTGTTATAGTCAAGAGAATGATTCACAGAACTACATAGCAGCTTTGACTATGGAATTGCAGTTATTGTAGATGTAACTGAATGTAGATCTGATCTATAAAAGTAATATCTTTACCCAAATATATCAATAGAAACAGCATATACAACATCCTTAAAAAGCAAAGCTCTAATTAGCATGTTGACTTAGTTACATCCTACCAGGTTACAAGCTCACAACATATTGAAGATGTTTCTTACGTATGCAGTTGGGAGAACCTCTGTGATGCCAGGTTTCATTAAATTCCATTGGGTGGTACCATAGGCATCATCTAGGACTGTACCACTGACCCCCAGGTCTGCTGGAGTCGTGTCCTTACCACCTAGAAAATTGAGACTAAAGAGCTGAAAACTGTCTTTTGCCTAAATGAGGGGTTTCATCTTGTCTTGTTTAATAGTCATGTATTGATTCACTCATTTCAAAGCATTTACTGAGAACTTCTTAAGAGCCAATTGTCGTGACAGGCCTAGGAACAGAAATATATTTACTGCACAGAGGTTAATTACAGCCTTGTAATAAAAGATGGGGGAAGGAGGAAGTAAAGGAGGGAGGGAGAAGTTTAGAGAAAGAGATGTAATGCCCTGCCATAACACGCAGGGGAGAAAATATCTTTGTTGATCCCATTTATTTTATAGGTGATAATGAAGTAAAAGGGAAAAAGATGAGTAATTTCAATTCATTCATTTAATGGAGACATCAAGCTAAGGATAATCTGCTATGTGCCTGCCTTTTAAAAAGTGTATCTTAGAGTCATTTCTTCATATTTTACATATTTTAATTTACTTTGCATTTTCTAAAAAACGTGTACTTTCAAACTAGATTTTTTGTTCTTAGAGAAAGCGAATTAAATAACTGTTATATAATGACAATGATGATAATGTTTGTATGCTGACCAGTAAACAAAGCTGTGTCTACCTTTTCTCAGTCTGTCCTCATAGTGACCTTATATGTAGATATGATGATGTCTCCAAGACAAAGAAAGTGGGTCTCAGAGGGCTAAAGACTTGGGAATTCTAAATAAAAACCCATCTGTTGACTCCAAATTCAGGTTGGGAATGACTGCATGGCATTCCACAGTGTGTAGCACTCTGTCTATGAAAATACTGAGTCCTCACAGTGGCCTAGAATTCCAGATTTTAGAGCCAGCAGTGGGTGACCTTAGACTCATTTAACATGACCTCTTCCAGTAACTACACACTCACTTATTTAAGTTAGAAACTTAAAGCTCTTTCCCTTGTTTTGCTCTCCTCCACATTATCTATCACGAATCTTGCTAATTTGAACTACAGAATATTTTCCAATCTGTATATATCTTCATAGGGCATTGCCTTCATCAAAGGCAACACAAGCATCCCCAGTCTGAACTCCTCTTGCAGCCATTTAATGTTCTCCTCAATTCCTCTCCTCCCCCACCCTCACTCTGCCATTCAGACTGGACACTGGTCTCTGGGCAAGAATCAATGTCACCCAGGAGCTGTTAAGAAATGCAGAATCTCAGACCTCACTTCAGACATTGCAGACCTAGAATCTACATTATTGCATCTCTAGGAGAGACCTCTGTACAACAGCAGGGTGATTTTAAACATATATTATGGCAGTTTGCTAGGAGTGGGGCTGGGGTGGGGGGCAGGTGGTTACAACCCCTGCACTTACTGAAACTGGTTAAGAATAAACCAGTGTGAGAAACAGTAGGTCTGCAGTGCCACCAGAAGTCTTTGAACCAGCAGACTCAATTTAACCTTTTATTCAAAATATGAGTTCTTCCCCTCATAAAATTACCTTTTGAGGCACACACTTTTCCTAAGGGGAAACTAACCAGAATATATGCAGCTCTATCCTTAATTGCTCTTCCTTCATGAGCTTTACTTCCTCTTATTTTTTAATTTTTATCATCATTATTAAAGTGTGGGACCTCATTGTCAGCACAACTGGTAGAAGCTTTTCCACAATCTTCCTGACACTGTCATTTCACTGGCTTCTTTATTCACACTGTTGAAAGAATGAACATCACTCTACAGTTACTACATCTTCCCTCTGATTTCTCTGTCTCTCTGTAAATCCTCATTGCTCTTTTGGCTGAATGTTTATATAACTCATTTTCTTTCCAATAATTACCCTTGTTCCCTTTCCAACCTGACTTCCATGGAGTCCTTCTCTGATTCCTCTTCTATTTTTAAAAGTATTTAGATCAGTACACTCCCCCACTTCAGACCCTTCCATTGCACTATGCTGTGTTGATATTTCAAACATTTTTACCCATATCATAATCTTTGCAGGAAATCACCCTGGTCTCCTCTCTAGCATTTAGGTTGGTTTGTTTGTCTCTGCATTGCTCTCTTCTCTCACTACTCTCTAAGAACAAATTTTCCTCTTCATATTTCTGCTTACACATCACCTCCTTAGAGAGAGCTCCCCTCTCACTGTTATCTTTTCTCATAGCCCCTAAAAGTATCACAATATGTAAACATCTCTTATCATGCATGGATTTTTTCAACTTGTTTGCATTAGTAACATAGTCCATTCCTGTTTTGTTCACTATTGTATATTGCCACATAGGTTATGATAGATCGATCTAGCTTTCATCTATCTAATCTGTCTCTCTATATAACCTGTTTATGTATCTAGCCCCTATTTATCATCTATCTATTTTTCCATCTATCTATTCTTCTCTTGCCAATGGGTTTCAGCCCCTGGCAAGTTCACTATGGATTCAATGTGACCAAAAAAATGACAGTAGAATGTTCTTGGGCTGAAAGGGTTATACCCAACTATATTTCCATGTTGGCAGGTCAGTCACTAAAATCTCATTCACTTGGAGCAAGTCTGCATGCAGCAAGCCGGTCTCTGCCTCCAGGCCTCTCTGCCTGCATAGCCATCCTCTGGGCCTCTCTGCCTGCACAGCCGTGCATGCTCTGTCCTTAATGCTGCCACCACTCCAATCTCTGCTCTGCTCTCTTGTAACCTTGCAGCCCTGCCACTGTGTCACCTAGATCATTGCCCACACGTGTGTAGTGAGCTAGCCAACCAGGGCCAGGTGAGAATCCTGGCCACAGGAACCTTCATTTTATCCACAATTATCTATCGATTTTTTTCTATGGAATGGATCCAGTCCACTGCCCTCATTTGACAGATGAGAAAACTGAAGCCCATAGGGTTAGTTGACTTGATAAAGGCCACAGTTTGTGAGTTAGCAGAACCAGATTTTATGCATCTTGATGCAGTATGCTTTTCATTACATCTCTACTTCATATATATAGATTCAGCAATGTAAGGCGTAGCCATGCTAATTGGAAATAACTTGGGAGATGTAAACTTTAATCACATAGCTCAACTCACTGTTCTGTAGGAACACTGGGCAATGAAGTCCACTGGTGACATCAAAGCCAACAGTGTGAAAATCGCTGTTTTTCATTGACTGAAGCCAGTAAGACTAAAATAACAAAGAAGGAACACTTTGCACTCACTCACAAATACACTCCAACAAAGTTGGTGTAGGTGAAAGGAATACTGGTAAGTCAAAATATAACTCACTGGCCACCACATCTGCTTCCTCCTGCTGGGGAATATCTTCTTTCAGGCTCAGTGGGCCCATTTCCCAGCAAGTCAGGAGATCTAGTGTCATACCGTGTCAGTCTCAATTGGCCTTCTGGGGTGATGGGCATGGATGTGGTGTAGCTGGGAATGTGCCTCATCCTCCACATGCAAGAGAGGCAAATCCAATATAGCAGAAAAATGGGGCTGAAGGGAAAACTCATCTAAGAACAAAAAACAAAATCAATTTTTTTTAAATGTCAGACTGTGGGATGCACTTAATCTTACTTAGACATTGGGTATCAAGTTAAGAAACTTTTATTTGTCCTAATTTCATAGATGGGTGTGGATTAAATGAGAGTTCCTATGTCCAGGATTCTCACCTGGCCCTGGTTGACTAGCTCACTGCACACCTGTGGGCAATGCATGGTTGTTGACTCTACATAAACAGCTCCACCCAGTGCTCTGGGTGCAACACGGTGGCAGGGCTGCAAGGCTGCAGGAGAGCAGAGCAGAGGCTGGAGTAATGGCAGAACCAAGGACAGAGGCCCAGAGGATGGCTGTGTGGGTAGAGAGGCTCAGAGGCAGAGACCAGCTTGCTGCATGCAGACTGGCTCTGAGTGGATGGGATTTTAGTGACTGATCTGCACCATGGAAATAAAGTTGGGTATAACCCTTTCATCCCAAGAACATTCTACTGTCATTTCTTTGGTCACACTGAATCCATAGTGAACTTGCCCGGGGCTGAAACCCATTGGCAAGACAATGGGTCAGATCAACATATGTACATTTCTCCAAGAACAAACAACAACAGCAAAAAATCAAATGGAATAAGAGGAGCACTGTGCTCAGCTATTATAATGCCAACACCACCACTAAATCTAATCTTCGAAACAAAGAAAATATTTCTCATAAAGGGACCTAGTTTATAATTTTGAAAGCTAACATTGGACAATGAAGACAGTATTTGAAGGCATTTAGCAAAAGGAGGTAAAAGGTCACTATAAAACCAGTTACATCGCTAACCTGATTCACCCAGGACATCTCTGTTCTTTCTGTCTAGTGCTGTGATTTGGGAGTGGGGTGGAGTCTGACTTGGCCTTCTGCGGGCACAGCAGTTACATGGTGGCAGCTGTGAGAGTCAGTGCATTATAGTTGAAAGCAGGGAAGCTGGAAATCACATCAATTGCATATAGAGCACCTCTGTTTATTTTCTACTGCTGAAGACATTATGTACCACTGAATTAAGCAACCACCCTTTCTCTAAACAGAAAGCATATGTGATAGGCATGTCCTCTACAGCCGTGGTAATATCTGCTGTGTAAAGGGATTGGTCATTAACAAACTGAACAGATTCCGGGGTTGCACCTGCAGTGAGCAGGTGTCTTGCCAATGGGTTTCAGCCCCAGGCAAGTTGACTATGGATTCAATGTGACCAAAGAAATTGACAGCAAAACGTTCTTGGTGTGAAAGGGTTATACCCAACTTTATTCTCACAGTGGCAGGTCAGTCACTAGAATCCCATTCACTTAGAGTGAATCTGCATGCAGCAAGCCTGTCTCTGCCCCTGGGCCCATCTGCCGCACAGCCATCCTCTGGGCCTGTGTCCTCAGCACTGTCACCACTCCAGCCTCTGCTCTGCTCTCCTGCCACTGTGTCACGCACCCAGAGCACTGGGCAGAGCTCTTTTTTATAGAGTCAACAGCCATGTATTGCCCACAGGTGTGCAGTGAGCTAGTCAACCAGGGCCAGGTGAGAATCTTGGCCACAGGAACTAATTTTATCCACAGCAGGCCATGTAAAGAGGGTTAATTGTGGAGTTAACAGAATGATAAACTTGGCTATCTTCAGCAGCTGCAGGTAGCATTGCAGCAAAATCATTCACATGTGCAAGTAATTTAGGGGATGCATCCACCTAGGCTCTTTAAGAGCTAGTAATAGAGAGCACGTAATAGCACCTGTGATATAAATAGCCTTTTAATTACAATGCCAAAAAGCACTCCTTCCTGCTACAGGGGGCAAAGCATTCATAGTTGGCCAGTATGTGATTTCTGAGGAATTAAAACAGACTAGGAAGACCTATTGCTGCCAAGTATGCTCTTCTTATGATAAAGCCAAATGAGGGTTAATTTAACCTTTTTATTTCCAAGTGCTACTGAGTACAGAATGGTGTGTAGGGATGGGGGTGTGAGAGAGAGAGATAAGTGAGAAAAGGAAAGGACAGCTCTTGAAAAATCCCAGCCAGATATATGTTGCTCTGTTTCAGTTTGAAAGATGACACCATTGATAGAGATTGCTCATGAAGCATCTGTGTTGACCCGTGCAAGAACAGTAGTGTTTTTACTACATAGCCTGTAAGTAAAACAGACAATAAAGATTCCATTTAGATTTTTTTTATGAATGTTAAAGCAAGACATAAACCATAGTGAGGTGAAACAGCTCTTGGCACCCTCCTGGCTGTTAGTGTTAGGATGGTAAACATATGGGATGGGAAGGGTGGCCTTGGAAAAGGGTCTCCTACTTGTTGCATACCATCTTTGTTTACTTCCCCAAGTGTCACAGATGGGATGGACCAGCTGAAGTCTGTGGCTCAGCTTCTAGAGTTTTTATTGAGCATTTTGTAAAAACAGTGAGTAGTAGCCTGTGTTCCACCAAAGAGAAAACATGGTGTTGTGATCAGCAAGGCAGTGGACTCAACCACGCTGTCTACTTCCCACTCCCTATATAAATATGGCAAGTCACTTGAGTTCTTTGGATTTCTCTTTAGCTATCTGTAATACCATCCTCCAGGTTGATTACATAATGCAAAACACTCCCATATTTTCAAGGAAATAACTCAGTCATTTGTCTCCCTACCAATCATAGAGGTTAGAAACAAAGGAATGAAGTCTCCTTATTAAAACTCTCAATCTGTAAGAAAATGTCCCTTCCCTTTTGGAATTTTGATTAAATGTATTTAAGCCAAATCAACCATATTATAATATGCTTTCTTGGAACATTTTTAAAAGCAAATACCTTGAATTAAAATGAGCAGTTTTACAAAAGCTAAAGCCTATCTCAAACCATATTCAATGACACCTAATACACCACTGTTTCTAACTTAATCCAGCATCTAAATTGAGCCTTCCTTCCACATGTCTTTAGTTTTGTTTTAAATCTTACAACAGCATCTGGAAATTTTAAATAATTTTTGAATGTCTATGCTTAGACCCATTTGTGGCTTTCACTTGTACATATAAACCAATTCATTTATTGACTTACCCATTAATTCATTGAAGAGAATTTTTTTTTCTTTACTCACTCTGTGCTAGGCATTGTTCCAGGAGCCAGGTGACTCAAAAGAGAACAACACAAAATCTGTTCTTGTTAAGCTTACACTCTGATAATGGAAGTGGGATGCACTGGGCAAAGAAATTATTTACATAATAATATGTATAATTATTATATATAAATATGTTTGCATGTATTTCATGTATGAATTATATGTGCATCTTTCTATCTATCTGTTTCCCTGGAGGTTCTCAGCTCCAGGAAAGTTCACTCTGGATTTGCTGAGACCAAATAATTACAACAGAACATTGTGGGTAAAAGGTCTTATACCAAGCTTTATTCTAGAAGCAGTAGATCAAGTACTAGAATCATGTCCATATCTGGCAAGTCTGCAATCCATCTCCACCAGCTGCCTTTACCTCTGCCAGCCATACAGAGCACTGGGTCAGACCTCCTTATATAGCAACACAGTCAATAATAGCAAAAAATAGCAACATGTGTGAAAGCATGCACCTGCAAGCATTGAACGTGCACAGTAGGCAAGTAGATTAGGGTCAAGTAAGGATCCTACCTATGATAACTTCCATTTTCTTTATACTTTACCCCTCCAGGATTCTCGCCTCACAATCTAAACATACTCAATCTTCCATAATAATCCCTGTGTAAAAAAACTGGGACATTGTAACCAGATTCCATAACAGCAACAGAGGCGGTAACAACATAATAGTCGTCTTCAAACCCAAAGAGATAAATTGCCACCAAGTGGTTATTCCAGCTATATTCAAGCCCGTTCTACTCAGATGAGTTCATGACTTGCACTTTTAATGGGAGGCCAGTAGTGAAACTCATAGGGAGCTCAGTACAAACCCAGCAGGCAGCAGTTTTGCTAGGGTGTGTGCCTGATCCACAAAGACATTAGAAGAAATTAAACTTAAAGATGATAAGACACATGTTTTAGTGACAACAACATAGGTGAATCTTGTCCATCAGTTAGGATGCATGCAAGAGAGTGATCCCATAATAGGGTCCCATCTGAGTCCAGTATACCATACCTTTACTACTCTCCCTGTGGGAATTAGCAAGAGGTCTAGGTATAAGTGTTACTGGAGGTAGGTGCACTGGCCATAAAAATAAAAAACAAACCTCCCTCGTAAAATTATCTTAATTTCTGGCCATTTTGGGTACACTACCAGGATTTTTGGGAGCCACTCTGTTCTTATTCCAGGAACATACAGGAGGCCAACTTCCAGGCCTTGTCCCCTAGGTGCCAGAAAGTTTATTTCATCTTCTCATTATAAAACACAACTATTCCCTCAGGGGTGGAAGTCAACATGTGAGATAGGATGAAAGTATGTTTTCAATTAAGAGGTGTTTCAGGAACTTCAAAGACAGTATTCTATTCTTTCAGGAACATTTTAATCTCTGAAAGATCTGTATCTGAAAGACACAGTGGTTACATCCACTTCTCCCTTCTCTCCATCTTGCCAGGCACATCCAATCTTTGATGCCTAAGTCTAAATTCTACCACCTGCATTAAGATTTTGATAGTCACTTTAATCATAATGTCTGTTTTGCTGATCTCTAAATCATCTAGTTTGTAAGCTTATATTTATTCCTTTCTGACTTTCCCATGGCCTCTGTTTGAATGTATGTGCACCTTACTGTGCTTGAACCTTTCAGAGGCTAAACTCTAGCCTCAGTTTCCTTATCTTTAAGGAAGCAGAAGACCTGACATGGACCTATAGAACATCCAGCCTTGCAGAGGTGTTATGTTCTAACATTAGTAAAAAGAATTGCATATTGTTACTAGTTGCTCAATAAATAATAGATAGAATTTTATGAAAATGTACAATTATTTTTACTTTTTAGTATATTTATGAATCTTGCCTTTTTTTCCCATCTTTACCATAACACATCATGTAAAACGATACATAGGCAAAGCACATAATAGGATGCAAGAGCTCATGTGTTCTTAGGAAAATTAAAAATGAATAAATAAGAGAGATTTTTGATGCAACAGAATTTTTAATTGGCTATATACATGAAAAATTTTAGAAGACCCACCAATTTGGAAAGATCCATTCTATATCCAAAAAAAGAGTACAACTAGTAAAAATATTCTAATAAATTAATCTTCTTAAGCCTCTTTGCATGAATAGTGGCTAAACTCAGTTTTGTGAATTAGTCAGAATGTGTAGGAAAACTGGGTGGTTAAAATCTAAACTTTATCAAATGAAAGAGTGGAAGCAAAAGTGGAAGCTAAAAATAATTTTCATTAAATGACTCAGAAGGAAAAATTGCATTGGAAAAATGAATTTTCCTTCCTAAAATAAGAAAGGCAAGGCAATTCTAATAACTTTTCTTTTATAGTATATTAAGACATTTACACTGATCTTCAAAGAAAGCCAAACTTAAACTAACCTAAACCCAACTGCGTTTTCGTCAGAGCTATGCTGCTCTGTTACCTTAACCATTCATCATCTAAGTCAAACAGTTTACAGAGAGAGAACATAAATTCTAACCCCAAGTCAGGAATGCTATCAATGAGTTTGGAAGTTTACATTCTGTTGGTGTGAGGTAACTATTTGCTGTCACTGTTTATCAATGACCTAGCAAGTGCCTTTGGCCCTGGCCTATTTTACTGGGTTTAGCAAGTTTCCTAGTTATAACAGGTTTACTTACAGATCTTAGGAAATTATTTTTTGCCAGAATTCACCAGATCACATTTTGATGATTTAAAATATCAAACTATTTTAAGAAGCAGTAGTAACCTAAATTGACACCCAAATGGTTGATTTTAGAAACAGTGATTGATGAAACAGAGAGTAAAGGATAATTTCTATAAATAAACGGAGACTTAAAACCTTTTAGCAAGATCATTCATATCACCCAATTTAATCTCCTATGACAATAGTGTTATTCTCCTAGCAATTTGACAAACTCTTTCAGTGATTTGGAAGGTATCATTTTCTTCCCCACATTAACACACAAAGAACTGGGAGCACTATGGTTAATATTTTACTGAATTGTAAAAAGTAGTAGGTTTCTCTCAGCCTCAGTGGGCACTGACATTTTAATCCACTTATCTCTGATTTATTCAAGTTCTTGACAGTGCCAGAAGAAGAATGCATTTTGCCTGAAGGTTCTATAGTTAAGGCAATTTGGCATATTGTTTTCTTCTCTCCGAATGGGGTAGTTAACAGCTATACAATTGCCATTTCATGGTGCAGCAGTCATCGAGATTATTTCTCAAATGGTGAAGTTTTGTGCCACCACAGGATTTTAAAAAATCTAAAGAAAAAGTAAAATGACATTTTATATTAAATTTCAAATTTTATGGGAAAGCACTCAAATCTTCTACCAAAAATTATCATCAGGGGTTACCCAAAGGATAAATTGGGGAAATGTCCAGTGACACATGATATAATAGCTAAGATGTTTATTAGATATTAATCTCTTTGTCATTGTATTTCTCATAGTGTTTGAATTTCATCTATAAATTGCTAACTATAAGAATAGACACTACCAAGGAATTTTCTTATCCTTTTATAAATGATAAGGTAATAATTCATGATTCATGATTTACATTAATTAATGAACTCATTATCTACAAGATAACCCTGGATATCCTTCACTTAAAAGACAATAGAATCATCTTCTCCAGCTCTCTTATTTGGGTTCCAGAGTGGTATCTGAGGAGGGCAAGCTCCACATGTGATCTTACTGAGAAGTGCTGCACTTTGTTTCCAAATAGGCATCATGGATGTTCTTATAGAAATTTGATGCCAAACTGTTCATGATACCATGTAGTTCAACTTGCCGTGCGTAAGTTCAATTATAACACATACTCTTCAAACTCCAGGCAGCTGTCTGGCAACTGTATGCTGTAGGTTCTAAAGGATAGGACAGATAGTTTGAAGGGACTGGGATAAATCCATCACCAGTGTTGGAAAAACAACTCAGAGATGAGACCTTATTGACAAGAGGGTCAGCATCATCAATTTTGTGTGTAAAACAACCAGTTTGTGGTAACCTTAGCCTCAAAGTGTTTATGGGAGGTGTTTTGAAAGCCCCTAAGATGATGTTTTTTCAGCCGTAGATGTAGAAGAAATGGAACATGCTAAGAGTTCAAACAAAACAGAGGGTTTTTTGTGTCACATTTTTAATTTAACTTATAAGGAAGAGAACTGCAGATAGTATATTGTGTCTTCATTTTCTCACCATCTTCAGAACTCTCAGGAAATATCGCATGAATGAATTAACTTTGTTTTGAATTGTGATACTAAAATAAAGTGACTCCATTTTTAAAATATGTATCTGTGCATTCAAGTAAATATTGGACCTCTGAGTATTCTAATGCTATTGGCTAATTTCAATACTGTACCTTGATCAAATTGTAGTGGTAATTATTTTTATTATCATGTTATAAACTATGTAATTCTTAAATTATGAAATGATAATAAACTTATAAAATGATAAAAATATTTTAAAATATATTGCTTTAAATAATAAAAGTAATATTAAATTAATATTAAATCACATTGCCTAAAAATACTCGTTAGGTGCTACTTAAAATTTAGATTTTGCAGTTTTAAAAATAAAATTATCCCCAAAGAATGAGAAATTTCAAGTATGATAATTTTTTCTTGAGAAACTGCAAAAAATAATTTTGGAAATATTTCAAGTAGTAGTATAGTAGTATTACCATAAATGCAAAACTTCTCTAGGTGATGAATTTCAAGGGGAAAATTTCACTTGAATGTGTTAGTTCCACTACATTTGTTGAAAACCTAAGTACATTACTGTTTATCACCCTTCATTTTCAGTGTGGGAGTTCCCTGATATAGATGCAAATTCCAGAGCTTTTTCAAAGAATGATATACATACGACTGATAAACATAAAACAGTATGAGTGGGTCAGAGATTTTCCTAGAAGCCACTAAGACTTCACTTTCATTTAACTCCATATATACTTGCCTTCTCCAGCTCTTCCCACTTGCTTGGAGTGAGTCTTCTGGACCTTCTGTTTCTTCAAAGCAGCAAATGATACCAAGGTGCTGGCTCTTCAGAAACTAAAACCCAAAGTTCCTCCCTTTTTGCACCCCACATACAAGCATGTGGTCATGTCTGGGTTGACATGGCTTTGCTTGTGCTGCTGCAGGTGTTGGAGGGCAGTGGGTAGGAAGAAGTGGCTTACATGTCGCCCATTCACCAGGGAGAATTGTGGGGAGACTCCCAGATATTCAGGCCAATGCCCACGTGCTCCCTGTGTGCAGGGCTGGGTCCCACTGGTTCTTCATTATTTTTCTCCATTCTCATTTGTCATTAAAAGTAAAATATAAAATGTAAGTTTGGTTTTATTCCTCCACTGTCAACATCACCTCTAAAAACCTTATATTTTTTGATAGGACATAAACTAGCAGAGTTTAGAGTTTCCAACCATTCTCACTACATATATATATAGCTGCCCCTTTTCCTGCTATTTCATCACCATACTTTCCACAATTAACTTTTTCATGGAAATTAATGTTTCATTAAATGTCAAAATGTCTTTGTTTTTGAAATATAAAGTGGAGTCCATCCAAAGAATTTATTTAATCCTTAATACATGTAATAATTTTCAATATACTAAAGAGGAAAACTCTGTATTCAATGTTCCTTTGAGTGGGTTGTAGAAAAAGATAGGAGAAGGAAAATTGGAAATAGAGGGCTCATACCCCTGTCTATTATTTTCCTGTATGATATGTTTGACTTCATGTTTAAAATATAATTAGTTTAAGTCACTAAAATCAAGTTGCATTCTAAATAAAGAAGCAGCATTGATTTTTCTTTTCATCATAATAGATATGTACATTTACTTTCTTTTAAGCCACATTTGTTTGCCATATTCATTTTTTAGAAAAGAATAATACCTTTTAATAATTCATGGTCATGAAAGATCAATCTAGGATTTTCAATTTCCTTAATATTAATTTTTAAATTTCTATTATTGTTGAATCATAGTCATTTAATTGATAAAATTTGGGATATATTTCCTCATACTTTCTAATATTTTGATATTTTAGATTAAAAAAGAGTTTAGTCCTCTAAAATATTTTATGCATAGTAAAAGTCTTAACTTTTTTTCTGTTTTATTTTATTTTCTAGTTCCAGAATATGAAATAGCTCAGTAGGTAGCAGAATCCCTTTTTGCCACTGGCTATCTGGCTTACATTTACTATTAGTCACTGCAGAAAGCAAGTGTGATTACCTCTTCTAGATATTATTTAACTCGTCACATACCTGCTTCATAATCTAACACAATTGTTGGTGTCTGCACCCCAGCTTGTTCAAATAAATGTGAACAAGTGTCAGAATCAAGTTAATTTAAAAAGACTACTTATTGCAACATCTAATGAATATATTTTAGAGGAAAGGAAGAAACAAAGAGTAATAAAAGGTTTACACTAGATGAGAACCCAGACATGTGCACAGTGCCTCTGCTAGTTGATGACAGAGAGCCAGGCTCAGAACTACAATGTATATCTTGATCCTCCTAGAAACTATACACATAAATTTAATTATGAAATATCTGATATATGCTGGGCAATGTCCCTGATACTGGTGATTCATAAATGAAAACATATAATCTCCAAGGAAAACAATGAAAGTGAGAGGCAAAAGCCAAAAGAAAGGAAATGGGCAAGGATAAGAGTGGTCAGCTCCATTAGTGATGTAGAGACATTGTGTTGGATCAAATGTATGTGGGGTTTGCAAATATAGAGGTAACCTTAACAAGCAGGTTTAGTACAATACTCTGAAGGGAACTTAGATTGTAGCTAGGTTGAATACATAGGGAACTAAAACATGAAAGAAACCAATAGAAAAATAGGCATGGTTATAAATAGGAGAGTATACAGAAAATGAAACCCAAATACCTGTTGAAAAATGAAACATGGTTACAACCTCAGTAACCAAGGATACACAAATGAAAACAATGAAATACTGTACTACTTCCATTAGGCATGCCCCCTCACTGTGGAGGCAGAGGTGGCAGTGTCTGATAATAACTGATGTTGGAAAGACATGGAGAAATAGAAATTGTCATAACTCTGGAAGTAGGAAGGTAAATTGCTGTAATTTGGAAACAACTTTAATCTAGAAAAGTTCAATAGGGCCTTGCTCCCATGACCGAGCAATTTCTCTGCTAGCTGTATTCCCTAGAAAAATTCATGCCCATATGCACCTGTACATGGGTGTAAAAAAAGTTCACTGAGGCATTGTAATAACATACATTGAGCAGCAATCTTCAAGAAGTTTTAAAAATTATACTGTTACTGCCTGTTCCTGGCTCCAGACAAGCAAAGCAGAAACTTCAACTATTTGGCCAATTTTTATGCTTTGGACCCACTTCTTTGCAATGAGATATTTGCCTTACATTTGCGTGTGGCTATGTCCTGTTGGTTTTCTATTTCTGTATTTTATTCACCATTGTTATTTCTTATCTTTACTTAGAAACACCAAAACTGTATTTTAAGTATATAGCTTTGCTCAAAAATTGTGTAAAAGCATCTCTGTGGACTAGAAATGGAATAGAAAAGTATAGCAATAAGTACAGGCTAAAGAGGCAGATTTACTGTACTGTGGATCTAGAAACAGGAAAAAATAACCTAGAATTCATTTTTCATTAGAGTGAGTAACTTTGAGTATGCCTCACATATGCTTCAAGGTCAATTTCACTCCGTGAAATTGGGGTTCTAAGGAAGGGCTTCCCACCAATAAATAGAGGCAAAAATGTGTGGCTCAGGCTGGTGTCAGCAAAGACCTTCTCCCTGGTATGGCCAAATAAAAGATAAATACACACACACACACAGAGTCAAAACCTAGTTTAATGTGACAGACTATGTACAGAGACTTAGAAGTAAATAAAAAATACTTTTGGAAAAATGTCAAACCCTTCATTGGGCTGAAATGTAGAGTTTATAATGGGCATAGATAACTGGTGTTAAAATGGACATCAAATATGATTTTATTTTTCTCTGATGTCTTTGTCACCTAGGGCTGCCATAACAGGATACCACAGACTGTGTGGCTTAAACAACAGAAATTTATCTCTCACAGTTCAGAAACTGGAAAGCTCTGACAAGAACTGTCTTTCTGGCTTGTAAGCAGTGGTCTTTTCACTGTGTCCTCAGGTTGGGAAGAGAGAGAGAGAGAGAGAACAAGTTCTGTGGTGTATCATCTTATAAAGGCACTAATTCCCTGAGCCCAAGGCCCAGTGTTCATGATGTCATCTAACCCGATTCACTTTCCAAAGGGCCGCTCTCCAAATACCATGACATTGCAGGGTAGGATTTCAATGTATAAATTTGGGGGTACACAAATATTCAACTCATAACACTGAGTTTGATTTTATCTTATATTCCAATTCTACAAAACAGTAGGATATTAATTCCAATCAATTTTGGGTAATCTCTGCTAACACATATACTGCCTCTTGCTCTATGCTGGGTCTAAATTCCAAGCACTAACAGTACCAAAGCATTAAAGAGGGAGCATGTAAGGATCATCTCTCCAGACACTTCGGGATTTTCCTGTTCTTATCAAGGCCCCAGGGGGCAGTACCTGTGCCTCATTCTTCATTCTTTTCCTCATAAACTCTCTCTAGTCTTGTTGGCTTCCTTCCTTTCTCTGTCTCTCTGCCTCTTTCTCTCTCTTTCTCCTTCTGTGTCTCTCTCCTATCCCTCTCTCCATTCTGCTCAATAACTTTTATACCCCTCTTTACTATGCATCAACATCTGACCCCTCCCAATCAATTCTGTGACACTCCCCTGGGCCTTTCTGCCTGGACACTGGCTGTAGGCCCCTCTGCACCACCACTCTCAGATATTATAAGGTTGCTAGAACTCTGTGAAGCTGGCCTCCACTCAGAGCCCAGCCCAGTAATCAAGATCCTCAGCTCTTATATTTTCTAGAACCAACTGCATAATTATGAGACACAGCAATAATTTGTAGAGGCCCAGAACAAAATGAACACTGAGAGTTCCGTGTTTAAAAATTATTAGAAATTTCAAGATAACAACAGCAAATCTTTAAAACAAGTGTGGAGCTGTCCTCAGAGCAGGAACCTGTGCCATTGCACAGCCAGAAAGATGGGCCTGACGCTTCTGTTATTTCTCCATACACCCTCCCCACATGCCTACACACACACACACACACTTGGTGTGACTCAACTCTAGAGAACACAACACGACTCAAGCTCAGGGAACTACCAGCATTTAAGTTACCTCTTTTCTCACTCATTTTTGCAGCCACACCAAGCTAAGACTGAGCAGATAGGGCATGAGAGAGGGATTACTGGGAAGTTGGAAAAACTGCCATATTTATCTGAAGGTTTTGTTTTTAAGTATGCTCCATAGCTATTATAATTTAAGATTTAAGATATTTTTATTTCTTTTTCTCTTTCTTTTCCTTCTGCAGGTCAGACAGTTGAAAAGTCTTGGAGTGTAAAATCATGGGAGATAAGCAACTATTGGGAGGAATGCTTCAATTAATAACTCAAAATATCCTTTGCTGCATTTCAAAGAATACAAAGGGAGATGACATGAGATGAAGGGTAAGGAAGGTCTAGGGGACCTTAGATGTTTGGCTCTAACATCTAAACAAGATGAAAAGCCACCATTCCTTTTATATAACAAGAAAAAAGACGAATTATCAACACTTTTCTTGGACCCATCAGAAAAGCAGCCACAGGGCAAACCGCCACCCTGAAATTCAAAAAAACAGGAGCATCCCAAAAGTCAAACCTGAGATCCATTCACCTGGAGCAGAAGCCACTGAAGCCATAAACTGGTAAGAATACTTGAAAGGCCACTTGAACAGCTGGTGGGAGCCGTGTGGACTACTGGGAAAGAGAAAAACCTGTGGAGCTGCAGCTTTAAACTGGCTCTTACATTTACTCCACGCTCCTCATCAAATTCTCCTGAGGAGGAAGAAATTCTCCAGGTTGGTTCTGGCATGGGGAGGGGAAGAGTAATCCCCTCTAACAGAAAGAACTTTGCTAGAGCCTTAGTCCATTTGGGAGAAGGGAATTCTTCCTATTCTGGCCCCCTCCAGTCTTCCTGTATCACCTAAGAGAAAAACAACAAAACAACTAACCAACCAAACAGCCAAAAAACAAAACCACAGGACTTCTGTTTCTGTGAATATGCAGGAGACATATTTTCCCCTATTCCTCCTTCTAAACACATCTAAAAACTCTGAAAACTGTATATAAAACTAATATAAGAAGACTGTGAAAAGTAGAAGATCAGGTAGTGAAGATGGGACACAGGGAACATGGTGTTGAGCTCCTGGGCTTATTTTTTTTTTTTGCGTTATAGCCAGACCTTGGACTTGAAGAAGCTCGTTAGCAATCTGGAAGTGCCAAGGGGTTCAGACAACAAAAGCCTGTTCTCCAGGCCAGAGCACCACAAAAGGGATGGCATAGCAGGACAAGAGACTATGAGACAATACTCCTCTATTCCACACAAACACAGCTGAAAAGACACCCATCCTCTGCCCTAACCACTCAAACAAAGCTAAGAGGAGAGCCTAGACCTCAGCTTCACTGGGCTGGGATGAAGCGCTCCAACATCTCTGCTTCTATGGCATCAGATAAGACCGACTAGGGAGTCACGACATGCTTCCCCACCTGCTGGTAATGAGCGCGCAGCCCATGGTGTTTATGGAGACCACATAGAGAGCCTGGACTTCTACACTTGCCCAGCAGTAACTGCACAATTCTTACACTTTTTTTAGGTATTACTGTATGGGAAGGACCATTGGAGAATCAGGATGTTCACCCTTGTACAGTGATAGCAAAGCCACTTCCTCTGATAACCCATAGTGACAGTGGGGACCACACGAGTGGCTGGAACTCTCATACCACCTGTAAGGTCATGTAGCAAAGACCCCACCTCTGGTGTCATGCTGTCTGAGGTGAACCTGGACTTCTTCCTCCACCTGGAAGTTACAAAGTGATGGCTCCCTCTCCTACTAGACTGGTTTTAAAAAAATCCAGTTAAAACAGGAGGTTTAATAAAATACAGAGTCTTATAAGACAAATCCAGTCTTCAATATGAAATTACTCATGATACCAAGAATCAGAAAAGTGTCAAACTGAATGAAAAAAGTTATCAACTGATGTCATCATCAGTATTACAGACATAATAGACTATCTGACAGATTGGAAGCAGTAATAAGAATACCTCACTGAGGAATTACAAATGCACCTAAATAAATGAATAATTAGAAAGCCTCAGCAAAGAAATAGAAGATATAAAGAAGAACCAAATGGAAATTTTAGAATTAAAAAATACAATTACGTAATTTAAAAGCTCAGTGAGTGGGGTCTGTGTCAGAATGGAGGAAATACAGGAAAGAATCAGTGACCTGGAAAAGAGAAAAATATGTTACCGAACATGAACAATGGAAACAAAACACAATTTTTAAAAATTTCACAGTCTCAGGAATCTGTGAGACTATAAGGAAAGATAAAAAATTAATACTATTGAAGTTACAAAAAAGAGAAGAGAAAGAGAGGGTAAAGCTGAAGAAAGTGCTTAAAGTAATAATGGCAAAAACTTCCCAAATTTGGCTAAAGATATAAACTTACAGGTAAAAGAAGCTAAGTGAACACCAAATAGAGAAAAAACCCCAAAATCCATATCCAGACACCTCATAATTAAACTGAACATTAAAGATACAGAAAACATCTTGAAAACAGCAAGAGAAGAATTTCATCTTACCTATGGAGAAAAAAACAGATTTTGTATGGATGATAGAAGGAAGTAGCCCAATTTTTCCAAGTGCTAAAAAAAGACGTTATCCAAGATTCAATGTGCATTGAACAAACTATTCAGGAATGAAGAACAGAGAGCTTTCTCAGATGAAGAAACACTAAGACAATTTTTCACTAGAATTTCTACCCAAAAAGTATGGCTAAAAGAAACTCTCTAAAATACAAAAAAATAAAAATAAATTGAAAATAAATAACCTTGGAAAGTCAGAGAGGAAGTAAAAACACAGTAAGCAAAAATATGCATAAACACTAAGGATTCTGGATCTGGGTTAATCTATATGTGATTTTTCAGTCCTTATCTATAGTCCTTCCAGTCCTATATTTTTCAGGCCTCATGGGAGAGGCTACCCACCACCAATCCAGTCAGCCTCGGTGAGCAACCAATACACATCAGCCTCTAAAGAGAGCTGAGGCCAAGGACTCGGCCCCACAGTGGCCATGCTATCATGCACAGTTGCTCTCCTAGCCTAGGTATCCTCATTCCCAGTTCTCTTCATCTGAGCCTGGGACAGAAGTCTTTGTCAGGAGCTTCTGTGAGGTCTTCTTATTAGAGGGAGGAGGGGAGCCTTGAAGACAACGTTCCCCATTCTGACTCGGTACTCAATTCTTTCCCACAGCCAGGCCTTCCTCTTCTCCTTGCCCTCACCCAGTCCCAGGGTCCACAAAATTGCATTAGCCT
Organism: Manis javanica; assembly: GCF_040802235.1. Classification (NCBI taxonomy): domain Eukaryota; kingdom Metazoa; phylum Chordata; class Mammalia; order Pholidota; family Manidae; genus Manis; species Manis javanica. Next base: position 96,398,872 of record NC_133157.1, on the reverse strand, counting down.
TGTGTTTGAGACAATACTATTATATCTATGCTGGTCCACCTGACCCTCAACCAGTGCACCATTGCATGGGGACACATAGAACAGGAGGAACTGGTGTTTTCTCTGTTTTAGACTCTTGCTTATACCACCACCATAAGCAACTAAACACTTCACTGTGACTTTCATTTTTGTCTTGTTACTTTGATCAGCTACTCTGACACCTGACAGCTTAGCTCTCTCCTGCTCAGTTGAGCTCTTGACAAATATTATAGACTGTCTTTCCTTTCTCGAATTTTCTAAATTATTTTAGTGGAAGCAAAAATTCTAACATTGTTTGATGTGTTTCTAAATGAATATGAGGACATATTTGAGACTATTATAAACAGGGAATGGCAAAGAGATGTAAGGTTTCTATATTTTACTTGAACTGGTAAAATGAAAACACTGACAATATAGCACAGAGAAGACAAGTAGTGACTCTATAGCATCTTACTATGCTGATGGACAGTGACTGTAATGGGGTTTTGGGGGGTACGTGGTAAAGGGGGGTAACCACAGTGTTGTTCATTTGATTGTATATTAATGATACCAAAATAAAATAATAAAAATAAGTAAAAAAGTAAGCACAATTTATTTTAATGCAAAGGAACAAAAAAAAAAAGGAAACACTGACAGCATATGTGTAATAAGTGTACCCAAAGCTACCAGTTTAAAAAGCTATATAAAGAGACACATTCAAAAGCAATATAGATAAATCAAAAGTGAATTCTAAAAAATGTACAAATAATTCAGAGGAAGGCAGAAAAAAGATTCAAAAAAACAAGAAACAGAACAAACAGAAAACAGAAAAATAAAATGGAAAACTTAAGCACTAAAATAATGATCACATTAAATGAAAATGGTCTAAAAGATAAAATGTCAGTGTACATTAAAAATGTAACTGATGTCACCATAAGATAAAAAATGACTGAATGCTTTATCACCTAAAAAAAACTCAATTCACGTGTAATGATAAAGGCAGATAAAAAGTAAAAGGATGGAAAAGAACATATTACAAAAAAATTAATCAAAAGAAAGTAAAATAGTCATATTTAACGTCGGATAAGATTATAGCAAATAGTCACCACAGACTGAGAAAGATATTAAATTAAGATAAAAGTCAATCTGCAAGGAAGACATAGCAATTTTAAATATGTATGCATCAAACAAAAAAGCTATAAAAATATATGAAGCAAAAATTGAAAGGACAGAAAGGAAAAAGAGACAAATCCACAACTACATATATTTTTTTCTATTTTTTTAATTTATTTTATCATTAATCTACAATTACATGAAGAACATTATGTTTACTAGATTCCCCCCTTCACCAAGTCCCCCCCCAACAAACCCCATTACACTCAACTGTTCATCAGCGTAGTAAGATGCTGAAGATTCACTACTTGTCTTCTCTGTGTTGCACATCCTTCCCTATGCCCCCTCACACATTATACATGCTAATCGTAAGGCCCCCTTTCTTTTTCCCCCCGCTTATCCCTCCCTTCCCACCTCTCCTGCACAGTCACTTTCCCTTTGGTAACGGTTAGTCCATTTTTGGGTTCTGTGATTTTGCTGCTGTTATGTTCCTTCAGTTTTTCTTTGTTCTTATACTCCACATATGAGTGAAATAATTTCATACTTGTCTTTCTCCGCCTGGCTTATTTCACTGAGCATAATACCCTCTAGCACCATCCATGTTGTTGCAAATGGTAGGATCTGTTTTTTATTATGGCTGAGTAATATTCCATTGTGTATATGTACCACATCTTCTTTATACATTCATCTACTGATGGACATTTAGGTTGCTTCCATTTCTTGGCTATTGCAAATAGTGCTGTGATAAACATAAGGGTACACCTCTCTTGTTCAAACTGGAGTGCTGCATTCTTAGGGTAAATTCCTAGGAGTGGAATTCCTGAGTCAAATGGTATTTCTATTTTGAGCTTTTTGAGGAACCTCCATACTGCTTTCCACAATGGTTGAACTAATTTGCATTCCCACCAACAGTGTAGGAGGGTTCCCCTTTCTCCACAACCTCACCAACATTTGTTGTTTGTTTTTTGGATGGTGGCAATCCTTACTGGTGTGAGGTGATATCTCATTGTGGTTTTAATTTGCATTTCTCTGATGACAAGTGATGTGGAGCATCTTTTCATGTGTCTGTTGGCCATCTGAATATCTTCTTTGGAGAACTGTCTGTTCAGCTCCTCTGCCCGTTTTTTAATTGGATTATTTGTTTTTTCTTTGTTGAGGTGGGTGAGCTCTTTATATATTTTGGACGTCAAGCCTTTATCGGATCTGTCATTTACAAATATATTCTCCCATACTGTAGGGTACCTTTTGGTTCTATTGATGGTATCCTTTGCTGTACAGAAGCTTTTCAGCTTGATGTAGTCCCACTTCTTCATTTTTGCTTTTGTTTTCCTTGCCTGGGGAGATATGTTCATGAAGAAGTCGCTAATGTGTATGTCCAAGAGATTTTTGCCTATGTTTTTTCCAAAGAGTTTTATGGTTTCATGACTTACATTCAGGTCTTTCATCCATTTTGAATTTACTTTTGTGTATGGGGTTAGACAGTGATCCAGTTTCATTCTCTTACATGTAGCTGTCCAGTTTTGCCAGCACCATTTGTTGAAGAGACTGTCATTTCCCCATTGAATGTCCATGGCTCCTTTATCATATATTAATTGACCATGTATGTTTGGGTTACGGTCTGGAGTCTCTAATCTGTTCAACTGGTCTGTGGCTCTGTGCTTGTGCCAGTACTAAATTGTCTTGATTACTGTGCGTTTGTAGTACAGCTTGAAGTTGGGGAGTGAGATCCTCCCACTTTATTCTTCCTTCTCAGGATTGCTTTTGCTTTTCGGGGTCTTTGGTGTTTCCACATAAATTTTGGAAATATTTGTTCTAGTTCGTTGAAAAATATTGTTGGTAATTTGATAGGGATTGCATCAAATCTGTATATTGCTTTGGGCAGGATGGCCATTTTGATGATATTAATTCTTCCTAGCGAAGAGCATGGGATGAGTTTCCATTTGTTAGTGTCCTCTGTAATTTGTCTTAAGAGGGCCTTACAGTTTTCAGGGTATAGGTCTTTCACTATCTTAGTAAGGTTTATTTCTAAGTATTTTATTCTTTTTGATGCAATTGTGAATGGAATTATTTTCCTGATTTCTCTTTCTATTAGTTCATTGTTAGTGTATAGGAAAGTCACAGATTTTTGTGTGTTAATTTTGTATCCTGCAACTTTGCTGTGTTCCAATATCAGTTTTAGTAGGTTTGGAGTGGAGTCTTTAGGGTTTTTTATGTACAATATCATGTCATCTGCAAATAGTTACAGTTTAACTTCCTCTTTACCAATCTGGATTCCTTGTATTTCTTTGTTTTGTCGGATTGCATGGCTAGGACCTCTAGTACTATGTTAAACAACAGTGGGGAGAGTGGGCATCCCTGTCTGGTTCCCGATCTCAGAGGAAAACCTTTCAGCTTTTCACTGTTCAGTATGATGTTGTCTGTGGGTTTATCATATATGGCCTACATTATGTTGAGGTACCTGCCCTCTATATGCATTTTGTTGAGAGTTTTTATCATGAATGGATGTTGAATTTTGTTCAATGCTTTTTCAGCATCTATGGAGATGATCATGTGGTTTTTGTCCTTCTTTTTGTTTATGTGGTGGATGATGTTGATGGATTTTCTGATGTTGTACCATCCTTGCATTCCTGGGATGAATCCCACTTACTTATGGGGTATAATCCTTTTGATGTATTTTTGAATTCGGTTTGCTAATATTTTGTTGAGTATTTTTACATCTATGTTCATCAGGGATATTGGTCTGTAATTTTCTTTCTTGGTGGGGTCTTTGCCTGGTTTTGGTATTAGGGTGATGTTGGCTTCATAGAATGAGTTTGGGAGTATTCCCTCCTCTTCTATTTTTGGGAAAACTTTAAGGAGACTGGGACTTATATCTTCTCTGTATGTCTGATAAAGTTCCGAGGTAAATCCATCTGGCCCGGGGGTTTTGTTCTTGGGTAGTTTTTGATTGCCACTTCAATTTCTTTGCTGGTAATTGGTTCATTTAGATTTTTTGTTTCTTCCTTGGTCAGTCTTGGAAGGTTGTATTTTTCTAGGAAGTTGTCCATTTCTTCCAGGTTTTCCAGCTTGTTAGCATATAGGTTTTCATAGTAGTTTTTAATAATTCTTTGTATTTCTGTTGGGTCCGTCGTGATTTTTCCTTTCTCGTTTCTGATTCTGTTGATGTGTGTTGATTCTCTTTTTCTCTTAATAAGTCTGGCTAGAGGCTTATCTATTTTGTTTATTTTCTCAAAGAACCAGCTCTTGGTTTCATTGATTTTTTTCTATTGTTTTATTCTTCTCAATTTTATTTATTTCTTCTCTGATATTTATTATGTCCCTCCCTCTGCTGACTTTAGGTCTCATTTGTTCTTCTTTTTCCAATTCTGATAATTGTAACATTAGACTATACATTTGGGTTTGTTTTTCCTTCTTTAAATATGCCTGGATTGCTATATACTTTCCTCTTAAGACTGCTTTCGCTGCATCCCACAGAATTTGGAGCTTTGTGTTGTTATTGTCAGTTGTTTCCATATATTGCTGGATCTCTATTTTAATTTGGTCATTGATCCATTGATTATTTAGGAGCATGTTGTTAAGCCTCAATGTGTTTGTGGGTCTTTTTGCTTTCTTTATACAATTTATTTCTAGTTTTATGCCTTTGTGGTTTGAAAAGTTGGTTGTTAGAATTTCAATGTTTTTTAATTTACTGTGGCTCTTTTTGTGGCCCAGTATGTGGTCTATTCTGGAGAATGCTCCATGTGCACTTGAGAAGAATGTATATATATCCTGTTGCTTTTGGAAGTAGACTTCTATAGATGTCTATTAGTTCCATCTGTTCCTTTGTGTTGTTCAGTGCCTCTTTGTCCTTACTTATTTTCTGTCTGGTGCATCTGTCCTTTGGAGTGAATGGTGTGTTAAAGTCTCCTGAAATGAATGCGTTGCATTCTATTTCCCCCTTTCGTTCTGTTAGTATTTGTTTCACATATGCTGGTGCTCCTGTGTTGGGTGCATATATATTTAGAATGGTTATATCCTCTTGTTGGACTGAGCCCTTTTATCATTATTTAATCTTCTTTATCTCTTGTTACTTTCTTTGTATTGAAGTCTACTTTGTCTGCTTTTTTCTCCCTATTTTTTGCATGAAATATCTTTTTCCATCCCTTGAATTTTAGTCTGTGCATGTCTTTGGGTTTAAGGTGAGTCTCTTGTAAGCAGCATATAGATGGGTCTTGTTTTTTATCCATTCAGTGACTCTATGTCTTTTGATAGGTGCATTCAGTCCATTTACATTTAGGTTGATTATCAATAGGTATGTACTTATTGCCATTTCAGGCTTTATATTTGTGGTTACCAAAGGTTTCAGGTTACTTTCCTTACTATCTATGAGTCTAACTTAACTTAGCATGCTGTTACAAACAAAATCAAAAGTTTCTTTTCTATTTCTCCTCCTTTTCCTTCCTCCTTCACCCTTCATATATTAGGTATCAAATTCTGTGCTTTTTGTCTATCCGTTGATTGATTTTGAGGATAGTTAATTTAGTCTTGCTGTTCCACTTTCTTTACTGTGTTTTTATTACCTCTGGTGACAGCTATTCAACCTTAGGAACACTTCCATCTATAGCAGTCCCTCCAAAATAGACTGTAGAGATGTTTTGTGGGAGGTAAATACTCTCAGCTTTTGCTTATCTAGAAATTTTTTATTCCCTCCTTCAAATTTAAATGATAATCTTGCTGGATAAAGTAATCTTTGTTCCAGGCCCTTCTGCTTCATGGGATTAAATACATCATGCCACTCGCTTCTGGCCTGTAAGATTTCTGCTAAGAAGTCTGATGTTAGCCTGATGGGTTTTCCTTTGTATGTGGTCTTATTTCTCTCTCTGGCTGCTTTTAGCAGTCTGTCCTTATCCTTGATCTTTCCTATTTTAATTACTATGTGTATTGCTGTTGTCCTCCTGGGGTGCCTTGTGTTGGGTGACCTGTGGATCTCCATAGCCTGAGAGACTATCTCCTTCCCCAGATTGGGGAAGTTTTCAGCAACTACCTCCTCAAAGACACTTTCTATCCCTTTCTCTCTTCTTCTTCTGCTATCCCTATAATGTGAATATTGTTCTGCATGGATTGGTCACACAGTTCTCTCAATATTCTTTCATTCTTAGAGGTTCTTTTTCCTCTCTGTGCCTCAGCTTCTTTGTATTACTCTTCTCTAGTTTCTATTTCATTTGTTGTCTCCTCCATCATATCCAACCTTCTTTTAATATCCTCCATTGTGCTCTTCAACGATTGGATCTCTGACCTGAATTCATTCTTGAGTTCTTGGATGTCTTTCCATACCTCCATTAGAATATTGATGATTTTTATTTTGAACTCCCTTTCAGGAAGAGTCATGAGGTCCATGTCATTTAAATCTTTCTTGGGAGTTGTATTAATAAGTTTACTCTGGACAAGGTTCCTTTGGCATTTCATGTTTGTATGTGGTGCCCTCTAGTGTCCAGAAGCTGTATTCTGGAGCTGCTCAGCCCCTGAAGCAATGTTGGGAGTTGCAAGGGAGTGGTATTGGTGCCTGGGGGGAGGAAAGAGCTGTTCCCCGCTTCCAGGCTGCTGTGCCTGTCTCCACTGCCTGAACCAGTGGGCGGAGAACACCGGTATAAGTTTTTGTCCCAGAGCAGCCATATATGGATTCCCACTTTCCACAAGTGGCCGGAATCCCAGTCTCCCCAGGAACTCTGCCTGTATTAACTTTCCAACACAATAGTCATGCAAGTCTCACGAAACCACCATGAAATGTAAGTTTGTGCTCCCAGAGCAGATCTCCGGATCTAGGTATTCAGCAATCCCAAGCCTTCCACTCCCTCCCTGCTCTGTTTCTCTTCCTCCTGCCAGTGAGCTGGGGTGGGGGAACACCACAGCTCTGGTACATTACCCCATTTGCTGAGGTCTGCTCTATTCTCCAGGTGTGTGCAGTTTGATGCCAACCTCTTTCCTCTTGCTCTCTCAGGATTAGTTGCGCTGACTATATTTTCTAATTGTATCCAGTTTTATGAGGAAGCCTCTGTCTCTCCTCTCATGCCACCATCTTTAATCCAATCCACAATTATATTTTGAGGCTTCAATATCCCTCTTGCAACAATTGCTAAAACAGCTAGACAGAAAATAAGCAAGAATATAGCAAAACTCAACAGCACCATCAACAAATAGGTTCTAATCAATATTTATGGAACACTTCAATTACAACAGCAGTACCCATGGTATATATACTACAACCATGTCTGGGCCATAAAACAAACCCCAACAAATTGAAAATAATTAAAATTAATGAAGAATGTGCTCTGTGAACACAATGAAATCAAACTTGAAATCAAAGCAGAAAAAATTCTGACACCTGGAATCTAAAAATCACATTAACAATCTCTTTGTGAAATAAGAAGCCTCAAGGGAAATATGAATAAAAATAAAAATACAATTTTAGAAAAGACATGATTTCAAGACTTATTCTATGAAAATCTACAGTAATCATGACACTGTGAAATTGGTGGGAAAATAGACATATAGCTCAATGGAAAAAAATAAAGAGTTCAGTAATAGACTCTTATGTGAATGTGCCCAAATGATTTTTGACAGCTTGTAAAAGCAATTCAATAGAGGAAAGTCTTTTCAACAGAAGATGTTGGAGTAGGCAAAAAGATGAACCTCATTCTAAGCCTTATACAAAATAACATACAGAATAAAATCTTTAGGATCTTGCACTAAGCAATGAGTCCCTAGACGTGACACCAAAAATACGTTCATAAAAGAAAAAAAATAATAATTGACCTTCAAAAAATTAAACTTTTGCTCAGTGAAGAGGATGAAAAGACAAGCTATGGAATGGGAGAAATTATTTGGAAATCATATATCTGACACAGAACTAGTATTTAGATAAATAAAAAGTTCTCACAGATCAATTGTGAAAAAACAAATTGAACATAGGCAACATGAAGAGACATTTCATCAAAGACAGAGATTAAGCAAACAAGCACACAAGGAAATCTTCATTAACCACTAGGGAAATACAAATTGAAACTACAATACCTATCAGAATGGCTAATCTTTTTAAGAGATAACAATACCATATACTGACAAGGATGTGAAGAACATGGATCACTCTTCTTTTTCTGATGTAGAATGTTAAATTTTAAAACTGTTCTGGAAAATAATTTGGTAATTGATTTAAAAAATTGGTAAAGAAAGAAAGTAAATATACAACTTACCTGGGACTCAGAAATTATACTCCTGAGCATTATCCCAGAGAAATAAGACTTATGCTAACATAAAAACCTATACACCAATATTATTCACCAACTTTAAGTATAATAGCCCAAAACTGGAATCAATGCAGAAGTTCTTCAATGAGCAAATGGTTAATAAAACTGTGGCAGATCCATATCATGGAATAGGACACCACTCAGCAATAAAACTTCTAATTTCAAACATGCTACAACCTGAATTAATTGCCAGAGAATACACTGTCTGAAAAATACCAAGCACAAAAGTTTATATAATGCACCATTCATTTATAAGACATTCTTTTTAAAACATTTTAAGAGCTTTTTTGAGGTATAATTCACATACCACACAATTCACCCATTTAAACTGTACAGTTCAATGTTTGTCAGGACATTTATAACAGTGTGCATCTATGACCACAATTTTAGAATATTTTCACTACCCCTCAAAAAATCTGCATTCATTAGCCAGTACCCCTAAATGTGGGGTAATCTAGCCTTTGGGAAACACTAACTTACTTTTTATCTCTACAAAATTTCTTATTATGAACATTTCAGGTAAATCATAAGATACATGGTCTTTTGTGATTATCTTCAGTCAGCATAATCAAATTTCATCTATGTTGTAGCATATATCAATACTTAATTCACTTTTATGGGTGAATAATATTCCATTGTATGGGTATACCACTATTTTTTTCCAGTTTTATGGAAAAGTTATAGTCAGATGTCACTGTATAAGTTTAAGGCATGCAGCATGATGAATTGATTTACATGCATTGTGAAATGATACCACAATGGGTTCAACTAATATTCATATTCTTATACAGATATGATAGAAAGTAAAGAAGAAACAAAAAGGGAAAATGGTTTTTCCTTGTGATGATAATTCTTACGATTTACTCTTTAGCTTTCCTATATATCTTACCACAGCACTAGAAGCTATAGTCACCATATTGCATATTACATCTCTAGCACTTGTTTATCTTTTAACTGTAAGTTTGTACCTTTTGACCACATTCTTCCAATGCACCCTTTTCCTATTCTCTGCTTCTAGTAACCACAACTCTGATATATGTTGCTACGATTTTTAAAAATATTCTACATGGAGGCTGAGCCAAGATGGTGGCATGTGTAGAGCAGTGGAAATCTCCTCCCAAAACCATATATATTTTTGAAAATACAACAAATACAACTCTTTCTAAAAGAAAGACCAGAAGACACAGGACAACAGCCAGACTACATCCACACCTGTGAGAACCCAGCAGCTCACGAAGAGGGTAAGATACAAGCTGTAGCCCGGCAGGACCTGAGCACCCCTCACCCCAACTCCCAGTGGGAGGAGAGGACTCAGAGCTGGGAGGGAGAGGGAGCCCAGGACTGCTAAATAGCCAGCCCTAGCCATCCGCACCAGAGTGCAGACACAGAGTGTGTGCATGGGGTGCTGGAACTAGGGAAACAGGACAGTAAGACCTGTGAGGGGGTCCCTGCAGCCAGCACCCCTGAGACAAAAAAAGTGAGTGCTTTTTGAAAGTCTTAAAGGGACAGTGACCCCACAGCTGGACAGAAGCATCCTGGGACACTTAGCCCAGTGGCTGGGAATCCCAGGGAACTTCAGGCACCCTCACCTTCTGGGCAGTAGCACAGCTCGGAGGCCCATCACTGGGATAAACAGCCTCCTGGCCATTTCCCCTCGGGTGCAGATCCGCCATATCGGAGCAGCAGGCTGAGGCAGGCCACACCCACAGCAACTGCAGAGCTAAACTCCATAGCAGCCGGGCAAGAATCAGAAGCCCCATCTGTGTGCAGCTGCCCAGCACAAGGTGGTAGAGATCGCTGTTCTCCCAGGAGAGGAAGGCCACAAACCAGCAAGAAGGGATGTTTTCCCAGCCATCAAATGTGCCAGCTCCACAAACTATCTCTATTGCCATGAAAAGGCAGAAGAAATTGATACAGACCAAAATCACAGAGTCAACCCCTAAGAAGGAGATAGACCTAACCAGTCTTTCTGAAAAAGAATTAAAAATAAAGGTCATAAACATGCTGATGTAGCTGCAGAGAAATATACAAGAGCTAAGGGATGATGTCCAGAGGGAGATTACAGAAATGAAACAATCTCTGGAAGGATTTATAAGCAGAATGGATAAGATGCAAGAGGCCATTGATGGAATAGAAACCAGAGAACAGGAACACATACAAGCTGATGCAGAGAGAGAGATAAAAGATCTCTAGGAATGAAACAATATTAAGAGAACTGTGTGACCAATCCAAAAAGAACAATATCTGAATTATAGGGGTACCAGAAGAAGAAGAGAGAGAAAAAGGGATAGAAAGTGTCTTTGAAGAAATAATTGCTGAAAACTTCCCCAAACTGGGGGAGGAAATAATCGATCAGACCATGGAAGTACACAGAACTCCCAACAGAAGGGACCCAAGGAGGACAACACCAAGACACATAATAATTAAAATGGCAAAGATCAAGGGCAAGGACAGAGTTTTAAAGGCAGCTAGACAGAGGAAAAATGTCACCTACAAAGGAAAACACACAATGCTATCACCAGACTTCTCAACAGAAACCTTACAGGCAAGAAGAGAATAGCATGATATATTTAATGCAATGAAACAGAAGGGCCTTAAACCAAGAATACTGTATCCAACACGATTATCATTTAAATATGAAGGAGGGATTAAACAATTCCCAGACAAGCAAAAGTTGAGGGAATTTGCCTCCCACAAACCACCTCTACAGGGTACTTTAGAGGGATTGTTCTAGACAGCAGCACTCCTAAGACTAAATAGATGTCAACAGAGAAAATAAAATCACAGCAAAGAAAGCAGACTGACCAAATGCTAACTAAAGGCAAAAAATAAAATCAACTATGCACAAAAGCAGTGAAAGGAAACACAAAAGAGCACAGAATAAAACAACCAACATATAAAGAATGGAAGAGGAGGAATAAGAAGGGAGAGAAATAAAGAATCACCAGACAGTGTTTATAACAGCTCATTAAGTGAGTAAAATTAGACAGTAAGATACTAAAGAAGCTAACCTTGAACCTTTGGTAACCACGAATCTACAGCTAGAAACGGCAATAAGTACATATCTTTCAATAGTCACCCTAACTGTAAATGGACTGAATGCACCAATCAAAAGACACAGAGTAATAGAATGCATGAAAAAGCAAGACCCATCTATATGCTGCTTAAAAAAAACTCATCTCAATCCCAAAGATATGCACAAACTAAAAATCAAGGGATGGAAAAAGATATTTCATGCAAACAACAGGGAGAAGAAAGCAGGTGTTGCGGTACTAGTATTAGACAAAATAGATTACAGAACAAAGAAAGTAACAAAAGATAAAGAAGAATACATAATGATAAAGGGCTCAGTCCAACAAGAGGACATAAGCATTATAAATATATATGCACCCAACACAGGAGCACCAGCATATGTGAAACAAATACTAACAGAACTAAAGGAGGAAATAAAATACAATGCATTCATTTTAGGAGACTTTAACATGCCACTCACCTTAAAGGATAGATCCACTGGACAGAAAATAAGTAAGGCCATGGAAGCACTGAACAACACACTAGAACAGATGGACCTAATAGATATCTATAAAAGTCTACATTCAAAAGCAACAGGATACACATTCTTCTCAAGTGCACATGGAACATTCTCCACAATAGACCACATACTAGGCCACAAAAAGAGCCTCAGTAAATTCCAAAAGATTGAAATTCTACCAAACAACTTTTCAGACCACAAAGGTATAAAACTAGAAATAAATTGTACAAAGAAAACAAAAAGGCCCACAAACACATGGAGGCTGAACACCATGCTCCTAAATAATCCATGGATCAACGAGCAAATTAAAATAGAGATCAAGGAATATATTGAGACAAACAACAACACAAAGCCCCAAATTCTGTGGGAGGCAGCAAAAGCAGTCTTAAGAGGAAAGTATATAGCAATCCAGGCATACTTAAAGAGAAAGAACAATACCAACTGAATAGTCTAACATCACAATTATCAAAACTGGAAAAGGAGGAACAAATGAGGCCAAAAGTCAGCAGAAGGAGGGACATTATAAAGATCAGAAAAGAAATAAACAAAATTGAGAAGAATAAAACAATAGAAAAAAAATCAATGAAACCAAGAGCTGTTACTTTAAGAAAATAAACAAAATAGATAAGCCTCTAGCCAGACTTATTAAGAGAAAAAGAGAATCAACACACATCAACAGAATCAGAAATGAGAAAGGAAAAATCACAACAGACTCCACAGAAATACAAAGAATTATTAAAGACTTCTATGAAATCGTACATGCTAACAAGCTGGAAAACCTAGAAATGGACAACTTCCTAGAAAAATACAACCTTCCAAGACTGATCAAGGAAAAAACACAAAAGTTAAACAAACCAATTACAAGCAAAAAAATTGAATTGGTAATCAAAAACTACCCAAGAACAAAACCACCGGGCCAGATGGATTTACCTCATAATGTTATCAGACATACAGAGAAGACAGAATACCCATTCTCCTTAAAGTTCTCCAAAAAATAGAAGAGGAGGTAATACTCCCAAAATCATTCTATAAAGCCAACATCACCCTAATACCAAAACGAGTCAAAGACCCCACCAAAAAAGAAAATTACAGAAGAATATCCCTGATGAATGTAGACGCAAAAATACTCAATAAAATATTAGCAAACCAAATTCAAAAATATATCAAAAGGATCATACACCATGACCAAGTGGGATTCATCCCAGGGATGCAAGAATGGTACAACATTCGAAAATTCATCAACATCATCCACCACATAAACAAAAAGAAGGACAAAAACCACATGATCATCTCCATAGATGCTGAAAAAGCATTTGACAAAATTCAACATCCATTCATGATAAAAATCTCTCAGCAGATTGGGTATAGAGGGCAAGTACCTCAACATAATAAACGCCATATATGATGAACCCACAGCTAACATCATACTGAACAGTGAAAAGCTGAAAGCTTTTCCTCTCAGATTGGGAACAAGATAGGAATGCCCACTCTCCCCACTGTTATTTAACATAATACTGGAGGTCCTGGCCATGGCAATTAGACAAAACAAAGAAATACAAGGAATCCAGATAGGTAAAGAAGAAGTTAAACTGTCACAATTTGCAGATGACATGACATTGTACATAAAAAACCCTAAAGACTCCACCCCAAAACTACTAGAACTGATATCAGAATAGAGCAAAGTTGCAGGATACAAAATTAACACACAGAAATCTGTGACTTTCCTATACACTAACAATGAACCAATAGAAAGAGAAATCAGGAAAACAACTCCATTCACAATTGCATCAAAAAGAATAAATTACCTAGGAATAAACCTAACCAAAGAAGTGAAAGACCTATACCCTGAAAACTACAAGACACTCTTGAGAGAAATTAAAGGGGACACTAACAAATGGAAACTCATCCCATGCTCGTGGCTAGGAAGAATTAATATCGTCAAAATGGCCATCCTGCCCAAAGCAATATACAGATTTGATGCAATCCCTATCAAATTACCAACAATATTTTTCAACAAACTAGAACAAACATTTCAAAAATTTATGTGGTAACACCAAAGACCCCGAATAGCAAAAGCAATCCTGAGAAGGAAGAATAAAGTGGGAGGGATCTCGCTCCCCAACTTCGAGCTCTACTACAAAGCCACAGTAATCAAGACAATTTAGTACTGGCACAAGCACAGAGCCACAGACCAGTGGAAGAGATTAGAGACTCCAGATAGTAACCCAAACATATATGGTCAATTAATATATGATAAAGGAGCCATGGACATTCAATGGGGAAATGACAGTCTCTTCAACAAATGGTGCTGGCAAAACTGGACAGCTACATGTAAGAGAATGAAACTGGATCACTGTCTAACCCCATACACAAAAGTAAATTCAAAATGGATCAAAGACCTGAATGTAAGTCATGAAACCATAAAACTCTTTGGAAAAAACATAGGCAAAAATCTCTTGGACATACACATTAGCGACTTCTTCATGAACATATCTCCCCAGGCAAGGAAAACAAAAGCAAAAATGAACAAGTGGGACTACATCAAGCTGAAAAGCTTCTGTAGAGCAAAGAATACCATCAGTAGAACAAAAAGGTACCCTATAGTATGGGAGAATATATTAATAAATGACAGATGCGATAAAGGGTTGACATCCAAAATATATAAAGAGCTCATGCACCTCCACAAACAAAAAGTGAACAATCCAATTAAAAAATGGTCAGAGGAGCTGAACAGACAGTTCTCCAAAGAAGAAATTCAGATGGCCAACAGACACATGAGAAGATGCTCCACATCATAGTTATCAGAGAAATGCAAATAAAACCACAATGAGTTATCACCTGACACCAGTAAGGATGGCTACCATCCAAAAGACAAACAACAACAAATGTTGGCAAGGTTGTGGAGAAAGGGGAACCCTCCTACACTGCTGGTGGGAATGTAAATTAGTTCAACTATTGTGGAAAGCAGTATGGAGGTTCCTCAAAATGCTCAAAATACACTTACCATTTAACTCAGGAATTCCACTCCTAGGAATTTACCCTAAGAATGAAGCAGCCCAGTTTGAAAAAGACAGATGCACCTCTATGTTTATTGCAGCACTATTTGCAATAGCCAAGAAATGGAAGCAACCTAAGTGTCCATCAGTAGATGAATGGATAAAGAAGAAGTGGTACAAATACACAGTGGAATATTATTAAACCATAAGAAGAAAATATATCCTACTATTTGCAACAACATGGATGGAGCTAAAGGGTATTATGCTCAGTAAAATAAGCCAGGTGGAGAAAAACAAGTACCAAATTATTTCACTCATCTGTGGAGTATAAGAACAAAGAAAAACTGAAGGAACAAAAGAGCAGTGGAATCACAGAACCCAAGAAGGCACTAACAGTTACTTAAGGGAAAGGGACTTGGGAGAATGGGAGGGTAGGGAGGCATAGGGTCAGGAAGAAAAAAGGGGGTATTATGATTAGCATGTATAATGTTGGGGGTGGGGGAAAGGGGAGGGCTGTACAACACAGAGAAGACAAGTAGTGATTCTCCAACATCTTACTACGCTGATGGACAGTGACTTTAATGGGGTTTGTCAGGGGAGGGGACTTGGTGAAGGGGAGAGCCTAGTAAACATAATGTTCTTCATGTAATTGTAGATTAATGATAAAAAAAATATTCTGCATGTATATGCCCCCTACAGTATTTGTCTTTTTTGTTCTGACTTACTTCCTCAGTTTAGTGTCTTGAAAGTCCATCTATGTTAGTGCAAATGATAGAATTTCCTCATTTTTTATGACTGAATAATATTCCATTAATTATGTTTATCACACTTTCTTTACCCATCTATCTATTAACAGACAGGTTGCTTCCATATCTTGTCTATTGTAAATAATGCTGCTATGGATATGAGGTGCAGATATCTTTTGAATTGGTTTTCCCATTTTCTTCGGATATACTCCCCAAAGTGGATTTTCTAGGTTATATGGTAGTTCTGTTTTTAATTTTTTGAAGATCACCAATACTGTTTTCCATAGTGACTGTACCAATTTGCAATCCCACCAGCAAAGTTGGCTCCCTTTCTCCACACCCGAACCAGTACTTCTTCTCTGTTGTCTTTTTCATGATTCTAACAAGCCATTCTAACAGGTGTGAGGTGATATCTCATTATTGTGTCTTTAATTTGCATGTCCCTATGACAAGTGATGCTGAGCATCTTTTCATATATTTGTTGGTCTTTCACATATCTTCTTTGGAGAATTGTCTATTCATATACTCTGCTCATTTTTAAATTAGGTTATTTGTTTTTGTTTTTTTGCTATTGAATTGTAGGAGTTGTTTATATATTTTGAATATTAACTCCTAATCAGTTATACAGCTTGCAAATATTTTTCCCATACTGTAGAATCTTTTTACATTGTTGGTGATTTATTTTGTTGTGTTAAAAACCTTTTAGTCTGAGATAGCCCCACTTGGATTTTGTTGCTAAGGTTTTAGATGCCATATTCAAAAAATCATTGTTTCACATCAAGGTGACTTGTTCCTATGTTTTCTTCTAGGATTTTCATGTTTTAAATATTACATTTAAGTCTGAAATACATTTTGAGTTAACTTTTGTGAGTAGTGTAATATATGGATCCAGTTTCATTCATTTTCATGTAAATACCCAATTATCCCAGCACTATTGATTGAAGAGACTGTCTTTTCTCCATAGAATATTCTTGGTTCCCTTATCAAATATTAGTTAACCATATATGCTTGGGTTTCTTTCTTGGATCTCAATTGTGTTCTGTAGGTCTGTTTGTCTGTTTTATGCCAGTACCATACTTTTTTGATGACCACAGCTTAAAATCAGGAAATGTGATACCTCCTCTTTGTTCTTCTTTTTCAAGATTTCTTTGGCTCTTCAGGGTCTTTTGTGGTCCCCTACACATTTTAGTAGTCCTTCTCTGTCCAAAATGCAATTGGAATCTTGATAAAGACTGCATTGAATCTATAGATGGCTTTTTGTAATAGTGACATTTCAATGATATTAATTCTTCCAATCCATGAACATAGGATGCCTTTCCATTTATTTGTGTCTTCTTTGATTTCTTTAATCAGTGTCTTATAGTTTTCAAGGTAGAGACCTTTCACCTCCTTACATTTATTCCCAAGTATTTTGTTGTTTTTCATGCTGTTATAAATGGGATTGATTTCTTTTTTCTCTTTCAGAAAATTTGTTTTTGTGCAGGGATATGCTGCTGAGTTTTAATTTTGTATCCTGCAATTTTATGGAATTCATTGATTAAGATACAAGTTTTCAAGTTGAGTCTATGTTTTCCATATATAAAATCATGCCATCTGCAAATAAAGAAAATTTTACTTTTTCCTTTCCAGTTCTGACAACTTTTATTTTTCTTTCCTGATTGTTTTAGCTAAGACTTCCAGTACTATGTTAAATAGGAATGGTAGGAGTGGGCATTTTTGTCTTGTTCCTGATAGTAGAGGAAAACTTTCAGCCTTTCACCATAAAGTATGATGTTAATTGTGGGTTTGTCATACATCATCTACATTATGTTAAGATTTGTTACTTTATCCAATTTTTAAGAGTTTTTATCATCAGTGGATGTTTGTAATGTAAGACCTGACAGGTTTTTTTCTTTTCATAATGCAAGTACCTTACTTAAGCTTTGATTGCCAAGGCATGCATTTCAAACATATCCACTTCAAAGATACCTATCTTGAATATACACATTGCAAGCTACAAAACTAAAAAGCCAGGCTACCTTCTCCTACTCTGGCTCCTTTGTTTTAGAGATTTTAGTTGATTTTTATAACTACCATTTGGGCCTCTTGCCTTTTCTCTTCTTGTACTTGAAATTCCCATTCTTATATTTTAAATTCAACAAAAATGAGCAAGCTTGCAAAACCCCACCCTCAACCCTACTAAAAGCAGAAACCCAGTCCAGGTTCTCTCTCTGTGTGTGCCCCAGATATGTGTGGGCCCCAGGTACCCCAGGTATGCTGTGTAATTTCTAGGTCTTGTAAGTAATGAAACATTAGTTTTTTCAATGTTTTCTCACGGTCATTGCTGAAGAGTGTCTTACAGTGATGATATGAATGACAAGGGCTTGTCCAACTACAACACTGTCTATTGATAGGCTAAGACAGCACAAAAACAAATTGTTGCACTTTGTCAAATGTTGTTTTTTCTGTCTATTGAGATGATTACATGATTATTTCTTTTATTCTGTTAATGTAAAATATTACATTGATTAATTTGCATATGTTTCACTATCTTTGCAGCCCAAGGATAAATCCCAATTGATCATGATGAATGATCCATTTAATGAGCTTCCTAGTTTGGTGTGCTAGTTGTTTATTGAGAATTTTTGCACCTATATTTATCAGGGATATTGGCTGTAGTTTTCTTTTCTAGTAGTATCCTTTTCTGGTTTTTCTATTGTGATACTGCTGGACCTATAACATTAGTTTGGGAGTGTTCCCTTCTCTTTGAATTTTTTGAAGAATTTGAGAAGGATTAATGTTAATTCTTCTTTAAATGTTGGGTGAAATCCACCAGTGAAGCCATCTTTTCCTGAGCGTTCCATTTTTGAGAGATTTTTGATTATTGATTCATCACTTTACTACTAATTGGTATATTCAGATTTTCTGCTTCCTGTTTCTAAGAAATTTTCCATTTCATCTATATTGCCATTTGTTGGCATGTAGCTGTTTATAGTAGCCTTTATGATAGCTTGAATTTCTGTGGAATTAGTTGTAATGCCTCCTTTTTCATTTATAATTTTGTTAATTTGGGTCCTTTCTCTTTTCCTGTTAGTTTAGCTAAGACTTTTTTCCATTTTTTTCATCTTTCCAAAGAACCAGCTCTTTGGTTAACCTTTTCTATAGTTTTTTTTGTTTTCTATTTCATTTATTTTTTGCACTCATCTTGCTTATTTCCTGTCTTCTGCTAATTTTGGGTTTAGTGCCTTCTTCATTTTCTACATCCTTGAGGCATAAAGTTAGATTGTTTAGATTGGGATCTCCCTTGCCTCTTAATGTAGGTATTTATTACTATGAATATTCCTCTTAGAACTTCTTTGTTGCATCTCGTAAGTGTTCTGCTATATTGTAGTTCTATTTTTGTTTGTTTCAAGAAATATTTTAATCTCCCCTTTAATGTCTTCTTTGATCCATTGGTTTTTTTCATGAGAATGTTGTTTAATTTCATGTGTTTATAATTTTTCAGTTTTCCTCTTGTTACTGGTTTCTAGCTTTATGCCATTGTGACCTAAGACTTGATATGATTTCAATCTTCTTGAATTTGCTAAGACTCTTTTGTGTGGCCCAACATGTAGTCTTTCCTAGAAAATGCTACAGGTGCATTTGAGAAGAATGTGTTTTCTGCTAGTGTTGGGTAGAATGTTCTGTATATATTTGTTGGGTCCATTTGTTCTGTAGTATTGTTCAAATCCACTGTTTTCTTATATATTCTATTTCTGGAGGATCTATCCATTGTTGAAAGTGAATTACTAAATTCCCAAATATTATTGCATTGCTCTTTATTTCTTCTTTTAGTGCTGACAGATTTTGCTCTATGTATTTATCTTCCATTGTTGAGAACATAAATATTTATAATTCATATATCTTCTTGACATATTGACCCTTTTATCATTATATAATGACCTCCACTGTCTCTTTCACATTTTTAGTAAGTCTATTTTGTCTAAAAATAGATGCTCATGCTTTCTGTTGTTGTTCTTATTATTTGTTTGAAAAATCTTTTTCCATTCTTTCACTCTTAGTGTACATGTGTCTTTAAGGCTAAAGTAAGTCTCTTAGGCAGCATATTGTTACATCTTGTTTTTTTACTGCATTCCACCATTCTTTGTCTTTTAATTGGTGAATTTAATCCATTTTCTTTTAAAGCAAGGACTTCTCTACTGATATTTTATTAATTGTTTTCTGGTTATTCTTTAGATCCATCATTCCTTCTTTCTTATCCTGCTCTTTCTTGTGTGTGTTTTGATGTCTTTTTATTTCTGTTTACTTTGACTTCTTTTTCATGTTCTTTAGTGTAATTACTATAGGATTGTCCCTTGTAGCTACCAAATGGCTTACATAAAATACGTTCAACATAAAACACCCTATTTTAAGCTAATAACAACTTAACTTCAATAGAATTCATAAGCTTTACACTTCTCCCATTCACATTTTAGGTTATTTCTGTTATGGTTTACATGTTTGTTGTATTTTGTAACTAATAAAAGATTATTGCAGTTATAGTTATTTTTACTACTTTCATTTTGTTTTTTTACTTTTTAATTATTAAAGTTTTAAGAACTATGCACCCTGTTACTATATTGTAAAATATAACTATGACTATATATTTACCATTACCAGTGAAATTTACACTAGCTTGTTATGTTTGTGTATTGTTGATTAGCATCCTCTTACTTTCACTAAAGAATCTAGGCTTGAGCCAGATTCATTTATAATTTTGTTAATTTGGGTCCTATACAGACCACACAGCTTCCAGAAGTCTTCAGCCCTTCTGGAAAGAAGGGACCAGAAGACATTCTCCACAGTGAGTGTGGCTGTCTCAGTTCACCTGGGTGGGAGAGGGAGGAGCCACTCCACACTACTGTCAGTTTCCCCAGCAACATCTCCAGTTGGGAGGGGTTGGAAGCTACCCTCAGTCTTGGCTATGAATGAATCCCTCTGCTTGTGTATAGCAAGGGAACACTCATGTCTGGTACTGACTATGTTTTGGGGGTGATCAGCTCTGCCTGACCACATCTCAGGTCAAGTGCCACAGGGCTACTCAACTTCCTGGAGTTGGGGCCAGAAGATACTTTTCACAGCAGGTGGGGCTGTGATTCACCTCCTTCCCTGGGCATAGACAAACTGGTTGCTAAGGCCAACAAAACTTATTTTGGTATCCAAATCAGGCAGATCTGTACCTTGCCAAGTTCCTGATCAGAGTGTACCCCTGACTTGGTTCTGCAGATGAGCAAGCCCTCTAGTTGGGATTACAACTTGGGCACCACAGTTATGAGCTCAGGCTGCCGGATCGATGTGCTGGTGTTGCAAACCCCTACCTCCTTGTCCATTTCAGTAGATTCCCAATGGTGAGGTCCTGTATATTCCCTGCAGTCCCCATGGTGCAAGATCAGAGTAAGGGCTCCCTCAAAGTGACCCCACTGCTGGCCATGCTGGTTGTCCTCCCTAGGTTCTCTTTCCCACGATAGGCTCAGGGTATACCTAAAAGTTGACAATTTAAATATAACATTAAAATTTGTAGGATACAGTAAAACTGTTGTTTAGAGCAAAATTTGTAGCATGGAATATATGTATCAGGAAATAAGAAAGATTTAAAATTAATAAAATAAGCTTCCACCTTCAGAGACCATAGGAAGAAGATATTAAGCAACAGAAATACAGACATAATAAAAACTAAAGGAGATTCCATTGAAATTGAAATCAGGAAAACAATAAATGAAAGCAACTTAACTAAAAGCTGATTCTTTGAGAAGATCAATAAAAATGGTAAGCTTTTAGCCAGGCTAACCAAAAACTTATGTGAGAGAGAAGAAAGAGCCAGGGATCGTTTGCTAGGATAAACTGAATTTACCTCAGTATAAGTGGGAAATGTGAAAGAATAAGACACCTAGGTTAATATGCCCAGTGACCCCATTCCATACACAAGGCTTGATACCCTCACCTGGGATCATTATCCCCAAAGCCAGAATCCACTCATTTGAACCCCTTAACCATGGCAGACATAAGGTAAGCCAAGATCTATCTATGACAATTTCATGAATTGTCAACTAAGCCAGGCAGACGTTCAACAGTTTGTTACTCTGAATAGAGTTCAGGGAAGAAGTTAGAAGGTATGGTAGGAGAAGTCTGTGTTGAGGGTAAGGAACGGACCTGGGAGAAATATTGGCATCACTGAAGCTCCATCTCTGCAGGTATTTCTCAGAGTATGACTGAGGAGGACATACTTAAGCATAATTTGATATTGAAAAAGTTGAATAAGGGAGTCAACCTTGATGGGTTGGAGTCACTGGTAGAAGTTTCAGGGTCCTTATGTCAAGCAGTAATTGAAGCCAATGAAGTAGGATTTTGGGGGTAAAAGTGAGAAAAGAAAGTAAGGAAGAATCACCGGTAGCTAGGTTCAAAAAAGAGGTAGAAGAGCATGGCATGAATGGAGCAACTTCCTTCCCCAAATGAAGATACAGGAGTATACTCCTTAGTGCCCAAAATTTCTGTATGTGGGGATAACTTGGGTATAGCTCAGCAGGACATGATCTACTTGACAAAGTTTATGAGTTATGTTATTTTCTGCATGTCTAAATGTATTGAACTGTATCCTTGGCTTCTATCTGATAAGCTTTTGTTATTTAGTATGTGCTACCATTTCTTTCCTTTCCTTATCTCCCCTCATCCCCATGGAAGAGAAAAAGACTTTAGCTAAACTTAAAGAGTATAGAAAGAAACCATTAATGTTAATTCTGTTTAAAAACTAGAGAAAATACTTTTTTTCTTTTGGATGCTAATATAGTAAATTTATTTTCACCTAAGGATTTTATGTTCATTTGGATTTTCTGATGCCATTTTGTTTGCTAAAGCATTTTTTCTTTTTTTAATTTTATTATCTTTTTAATGTTGATTGAGGTAAAATTGACAAAATTGTAAGATACTTCAAGTATATATACATAATGAATTGATGTATGCATACATTGTGAATGGTGAAGCATTGTTGTTGAAGATTAAACAAATGGAGTTATCAGTTTGACTTGAATAATGTTTAGCTTTATCTCTGTTTTCATTTGTCTGTACCCTACCTTTTTATTAAGGTCTATTTTTAATTAACTTAGAATTTCTCATGACTCTAAACTGTAATCTATGAAAAGTCCCTAAATCCCAAACATTTGCAAAGCTTTGTCTTGTTTTCATGCATTTACTCGCAGCTCAGTTTACATTCTTTAGTAACAACCACTTTTATCATACCTTTTAATGAACTTACTAAATGAAAGCCTCATATAATTCTCATAGCAACACAAAATTTGAAAATGGAATTGAATGTTGTACTGGTGATAATGGTAATCTCAGTTTTAGGATATCCATTCTCTCTGAATGGAATGAGGTATCCACACTGATTCCTTTGTGACTAATATAAAATTTGAAGCTAGATACCCAAAGGTAAATGAGAAACATTTTTGTCTACTGAGCTTCTGCATATTAATGAGTGAAGAAAGAAAAGGAAGGATTGATTACACTTCTTTTTCAGGAAATGAAGCAATGGGAATTCTTAGGTTTCCAGACATGTGTAGGAATAGAATAGAGAAAAAAAAATTAAAGCAGTGTATTTCCATTATCTACCAGTGGTTTGAAATCTAAAGCACATAAGAAAGAGAGTATGTAAAAACAGATTAAGGCTACAGCACAACTGTTAGCTTCAATAAAGCACAATTTATTTTCTGTTTTACAATAAAATGGATTTCCTCTGGAAAAAGAAAGTACCCTTTTGCTTTCTAGAGCACAGTATGTAAGAGAAACATTTTAATTTTAACTTCCCCTCAGTGACAGTGACCCCTCTGCCCTCTGCATTTTATGAATTATTGACAAAACGTCAAGAAGATTCCAATTGTGCAGCAGCTAATTGGCCCCTCTGGTCATTTCTCAACAGCCCTGAAAAGTTCTTTGGTTTTAGATAAAGGATTTTCCGGAGTTGCAGGTTCAAACATTCTGAGTTTGAACAAGTTTGTGTTCTTTATTTGCTTTTTAAAGACATTTTG
Organism: Manis javanica; assembly: GCF_040802235.1. Lineage (NCBI taxonomy): Eukaryota > Metazoa > Chordata > Mammalia > Pholidota > Manidae > Manis > Manis javanica. Next base: position 96,375,166 of record NC_133157.1, on the reverse strand, counting down.
AGGCCAAGGCTTGGCAGATAATTATGAGGTTAGGATATTTGCTTGCTAAGGAAAAATGAAAACTAGAATTGGTATTTTATATGGAATCAAATTTGAAATGTATATTTTAAAGCAAAAACAGATTTTAGCTAATTTTAAAATTAGGGAAAAATCAATGCTGACAAAAAGTCATTGTTGATGTAAAATGAATGTTAACAAAATTATTATGAGAAAGATTTAAAGACATGAGTATTTAAATAAAATACTGTCATCCAGAAGCAGTATCTTAAAGTGTATTTTAGAGGCCTCAAGCTGGTATTTAGATTTCAAGATGCATTATTTCTGTCTATGCAATAGAAAAATGACTTTTTACTGTGAAGTGGTTGGATATAAGATAAAAAATACCTACACATTATATTTTGAAAGACCAGTGGAATATTTCCCAATCTCTCTTTTTGGAATTTTATTTTGGTTGAGATTGCAATGTTATACTAACTCTTTTGACTTACTTCTGATTTTTTTTTTACTGTGACCTCTGAAATGTGCAAAGTACATCTCTGCATCTGTGAAGTTAGCTCTTCATAAAGAATGAACTTTAATCCAACTGGTTGAGCATCGTAGTCCAAATATTGGACTCATAAATCTAGCACTCACAAGAGAAACATCTGAAGAAATAAATATACAGTCATCCAAATCTATGACTAAAACAAAAATGCAATTATTTTCCAGACTCTTACTTCCACATTTCATATACATTGCTTTTCGTTTGTAGTGCTGTCATAAAAGTATGGTCATGTGTGTGTGTGTGTGTGTGTGTGTGTGTGTGTTCAAAAAAAGGTGAGTACAAGACCTGGAAGCAATTTTTCCTTACTGCTTTCCTCTGAAAATTTTTCTGTTTTTAAGAATATTATTTCAGTTTTTTATACCAATAATGCCTCAGACTCTCTTAAGTACTTTATTACAGTAGAGCATGTCCAAGAACTTTCTGCTTATCTCAGTGTAAGACATGCTTTGGAATACAACTATTTTCTTTCTCTTTTGTATTTTTTAAAACTTCCAAAAAACTTAACATTTGTTTTGACCACCTGTTTAGTTTCTGTTAACTGATAGGTATTCCATGAAGATGGAGATGAATGCAAAGGAGAAATTTAGGGGGAAAAAAAAAGAAAAATTGAAGAGAAGGGGGAAAAATGAGAGGACATAAAATATTTGAAATTTTAATATAATTTTATTTTCATTAAGATCCATGAACACTTTTAAAGCTTAATGTTTCTCAAACACCCTTTCAGGCAGTAAATTTTCAGAAAAGAGGAAAATAAAAGGGATAAATTTTATATTACGTCAATACCAATTCAAATAAAGACATTCCATTTTATATTTTGAAACTCTAAGAATGTAAACACATATGAAATTATATCCAGAATATATATTAAGGAAAATAAAGCAGACTACAGATCACAGTCTAAGAGTTAAACAGATACATTTAAGAAACAAAGGTAATTATCCTGTTCTCATTCAGAACTCAAATTCAGTGTACAATACTAACATTCTGATATTAATTCTAATATTACACTCTAATACAAGGAACCCAGATTTCTTGACTCTAGTTAATTCCATGGTTTTTTCTTTTTTTTGAGAGGACATCTCTCATACTTATTGATCAAATGGTTGTTAACAACAATAAAATTCTGTATAGGGGAGTCAATGCTCAATGCACAATCATTAATCCACCCCAAGCCTAATTCTTGTCAGTCTCCAATCTTCTGAAGCATAAAGAACAAGTTCTTACATGGTGAACAAATTCTTACATAGTGAATAAGTTCTTACATGGTGAACAGTACAAGGGCAGTCATCACAGAAACTTTCAGTTTTGATCATGCATTATGAACTATAAACAATCAGGTCAAATATGAATATTTGTTTGATTTTTATACTTGATTTATATGTGGATCCCACATTTCTACCCTTATTATTATAATTATTTTTTTTAATAAAATGCTGAAGTGGTAGGTAGATGCAAGATAAAGGTAGAAAACAAAGTTTAGTGTTGTAAGAGAGCAAGTGTAGATGATCAGGTGTGTGCCTGTAGACTATGTGTTAATCCAAGCTAGACAAGGGCACTAAAACATCCACGGATGCAGCAGATTTCTCTCAGAACAGGGGGGTGAGGTTCTAAGCCTCACCTCTGTTGATCCCCAATTTCTCACCTGATGGCCCCCCTGTGACTGTGCATGTCTTAGGTTGTTCCTCCCTTGAGGAATCTTACCCGTCTCTGGCTAACCAGTCATCTTCCGGGGCCATACGGGGAAATGTAAAGTTGGTAAGTGAGAGAGAAGCCATATTGTTTGAAAAGGTTAGCTTTTTACTTCTTTGCATATTTATGCCCTGTGGGTTCTATGCCCAGCATTTGTCTTGAGGTATCTTTACCACTTGGAGGAATTATGATACTCAGTAACTTCGATATGAGGCACGAATTCTATTTAAGGGTTGTAATTAGGAAGGAAGAAGAGAAACTATAGAGGTAGCATATGGAAGAAAACATGGGAGGACTGATTATTTCTTTGACATATCTTCTTGTAGAGTAACTTAAGCATGTATAGGTTTTAAACTACTAATTAAATTGAGCACACACATTAACATAATAAGAATACAGTTACATAACCAAAGCAGATCTATAATTACCAGCCATCTCCAGTGAAAAAAAGAAAATCAGTTAGGCACCCTAGGCATTTGTGAAAATTTGTCTATGATATGATAGATATTGTCCAACTGTACTTGAACAGTCTGAGAGAAATCAGACAAATTAAAACAACCCATTCCTGGGAACTGTTCACATCCCATATGTTCTTTTAACAGTAGATAGTTTGTAGTTGTAAGATTTTGGAGAGCTACAACTTGCACTTCTCCTAATTCTTGGTTGAGTTCCAACAGTATAGATCCAGTCAAATTTGTTGTTTTACTGTATGCACAGGCCAGCTTAGATAGCTCCTTCTTCATTCCAATGGCAAGTCCAGGAACCAGTGGGATGAATGCAGCTACAACTGCAGCATCACCTGGATCTTTGTTGAGGTTTTTTGATGATCATCTTCTGGTATGAGACTTCCAGAGAGTGCTGATGTTGGAAGTTCTTCTTCATATCATATCTTAGTTCATTTTCTGGGTAGTCCAATCAGGCTTTGATCCTCTGTATAAACAAACAGACCCTTTGCCCACACTTTGATATGCCCTTTATACCATTGTGTAGAACTCATTGGAGGTCACCACACAGGAACTGCTTTTTTTTTAAGATAAAGGAATATTTTCAGAAAAGTGTACCTCCATAGCCGATCATCTGACACCCTTAAAGTGATCAAAATTAAGGACATTTAAAGCATGCATTAATTGTTGATTTAGAGTTAGTTTTATCCTATCAGGGAGTAATCCCCCTTTTCTTTCTTTCTTTTTTTTTTATTATTTTTAATCTACACTTACATGAATAATATTATGATTACTAGGCTCTCCCCTGTACCAGGTCCCCCCTATAAACCCCTTTACAGTCACTGTCCATCAGCATAGCAAAATGTTGTAGAATCACTGCTTGTCTTCTCTGTGTTGTACAGCCCTCCCCTTTCTCCCACCCCCTCATGCATGGTAATCTTAATACCCCTCTTCTTCTCCCCCCCCTTATCCCTCCATACCCACCCATCCTCCCCAGTTCCTTTCCCTTTGGTACCTGTTAGTCCATTCTTGGATTCTGTGATTCCGCTGCTCTTTTGTTCCTTCAGTTTTTCCTTTGCTCTTATACTCCACAGATGAGTGAAATCATTTGGTATTTCTCTTTCTCCACTTGGCTTATTTCACTGAGCATAATACCATCCAGCTCTATCCATGTTGCTGTAAATGGTAGGATTTGCCCTCTTCTTATAGCTGAGTAGTATTCCATTGTGTATATGTACCACATCTTCTTTATCCATTCATCTACTGATGGACATTTAGGTTGCTTCCAATTCTTGGCTATTGTAAATAGTGCTGCAATAAACATAGGGGTGCATCTGTCTTTCTCAAACTTGATTGCTGCGTTCTTAGGGTAAATTCCTAGGAGTGGAATTCCTGGGTCAAATGGTAAGTCTGTTTTGAGCATTTTGATGAACCTCCATACTGCTTTCCACAATGGTTGAACTAATTTACATTCCCACCAGCAGTGTAGGAGGGTTCCCCTTCCTCCACAGCCTCGCCAACATTTGTTGTTGTTTGTCTTTTGGATGGCAGCCATCCTTACTGGTGTGAGGTGATACCTCATTGTAGTTTTAATTTACATTTGTCTGATAATTAGCGATGTGGAGCATCTTTTCATGTGTCTATTAATTCCATGGTTTTAAATGGAAAAAGAATCACCATGAATCTGAAACATTTTGTTACAAAACATCAAAGGTACTTTGCAAATTTTAGGGGATGTTTGGAAATACGTCAAAGACTATCCTCCTAGTCAATTTGTAACAGCCTGAAAACAAAATTATAAACAATAATAGTTCTGTTCTGTTTTATTGATATGATAATTAAATTCAAGTAGAAAAGTTTAATTTTTATGTGCTCATATCATGTTCAAAAGAAATAGAATGTTAGCATAAATATTGCACAGAGTTGTAATATAAAAGAAGAGTAGATCAAATAGAAATATTAATTGTGTCATTCTTTAATGTAGGAATTTTATTTATTCTATAAACTACATAAATATTTATACAGACATTACTCACTATTAGCAACTCCTGGACTCAACATTTTAATTGTTTTTCTTTCTCATTTCACAGTTCAAATCTCAGTTCTACTCACAAGCCATTAACTGGAATTCAGTCACATGACCACAAATAACTATGAGAAAGATGAGAACTATAGTTTAACTTTGTGTGCAAGAAGAGAATGGAAATTGTCTTTGAATGATTAGTCAAGTTCTACTCTAACAAGGTACTGTTTTTCTACTGCAGTATGCAAGAAAAACAGAGACAAAAAAACAAAATCAAAAACAGAACAGGGACTTCTGAGCAACCTAAGTTATTCCAGAAACATAAGTACTGCTCTGTAAAGCAGAATTTGGCAAAATTTTTCAGTAAAGGATGATATAGTTAATATTTACAGGCCATATGGTCTCTGTTGCAACTATTCTACTGTTGAAGTGCGAAACATCCATAAACAATACCCTAAGTCAATGAGTGTGACTATATTTCAATAAAACTTTAATAATTAAAACAGCTGGTGAGTCTGCAATTGTTTGCTAAGCCTCACCCTAACTGAAGGATGACTGATCAGCAATGGTTTTGACACATGTACTAATTAGGTACAAAGAATATTCAAGTGTTAACATCTGCAATCACACATATAATAAATAAGTAGAAAGAGCATTTAATAATTTCTAAGAAAACAATGGCCAAATGTCTTAAAATGCAGATTGTTTCATCTCTTAGAAAAAAATCCTCAAGCTAGATCTAATAATTATAATGAAAAGAAAAATATGTATAACTTTAACAGTGGAAAGAGAACATGTCAATACAATTATAAGAAAATCAGTAATGATAAAAGTATATAATTTACCAGTGAACCATGGGTTGCATAAAACCAAAGCTAAAATGAAAGATGTTAAATATTCATTTGGAACAATTTAGGTTTAACAATAAATTCGAAGTTCAGCATAATGTTCAGTGATGTGTATTTCAACTTTGACATGCTTACCAGGACATGTGCCTTGAAAAGAATTAATTGATTAATAACCCAGATCTTGAGATACCGACTTGTCTAAACAACATTTATTTTTCATTTTATTCCAGTAGGATTTTTAAGACTGTAGGAAGATAACTTGGAAAGGAATAAAAATGGTGATGAATATATAAATTTAAATAAGTGGCATTTATAAATTGCACTTATAAATAATATTTTTAGACTATATTATGGTCAATAGTACAATCTGTTTTATAATTACATTTTATGATTTGTCTGTTTTTAAGATGTTAAAGAATTTAAGAGACTCTGATATTTTAGAATCATGATTTTAAATAAAAATTTAAAGTGACTATAATTGCAGTAAATGTGTAAATGTTAGTGAAATTTTACCCTTTTAAATCTAAATACATATATCAATTTTTTAGTAAAGTATAACTATTTATAAGGATAGATCATTTAATCTTTAAAATGTGCTAGTTGATCATTAAATCAATTATACTGGACACTATGAAATTTAAGTGGTTTTTATATTGTTTTCACAATACTCTGTTTTGACAAATAAGCTTTTAACAAACTGTAATGCAAAAGTAAAGACATAGAAAGATACTAAATACAAAAACCTTTTCAATAATTAAATAAATGTATAATAATACCCTTTAGGAAAAAAATAATCAAAACATTTAAACTGCATCATCAGCAATTAAACCTTTATTATTAAAACAGCACCCTATTCACTAATAACAACTCCTCCATCTGCAGTTTATTTGATGAACACTGATCTTTGCTGTAGCACTATCTGCTCTTCATATTTAAGCACTCAGAATACTAAATGGTATTTTAGTCATCTAATCCCAACCAAGTCAACAAGTAATGCCCAGAGCAGTTTGTGGGGTTGAAGGGTGGCTAAGAAATGATCTCCTCCTTTTTGCTTATAAAACTGATGATAGGTTTGAGGCAACAAAGAAAAAAATATTTCCCATAAGGCAGAATAGCTGCTATTATGATTAATTCTGCTGCTATTGAAATTGTTATCCAAAGATAGAAATGATTTGTAAATTGGCTAAGTTTACATAGTGTACCTCTTATCATGAACTAAAATCAATATAGGGAGAATATGTTTCAAAACGTCATTTTCCTTTAGTTTATAAAATATACTTCTGTGTGTATTAGTGCAAATGTCTGCAGATATATGCTAACCACCCCTCTCTTCCCATCAAAGAATTTTTAAATACTGAATGAAGCTAAAAAAAGACGTTAAATTCCTGATCTTTGTTTACTTACATATCAGTGCATAGCAGAAAACATTTCTCTCACATTTTTAGATCTCATGTGCTAAGATGATTGGGGTTTGGTTAGTTGGAGATATTCACGGTAAGAAGATATAATGATTTTCATTTATTTATATATTTTATTAAGGTATCATTGATATACAATCTTATGAAAACTTCACATGACCAATACTGTGGTTGCAACACTCACCCACATTATCAAGTCCCCCCCACCAAATTGCAGTCACTGTCTATCAGTGTAGTAAGATGCCACAGAGTCACTACTTGTCTTCTCTGTGCTACACTGCCTTCCCCATGATCTCCCCCCACCATGTGTGACAATCATAATATCCCTCAATCTCCTTCTCCCTCACTCCCCACTGGCCATCCCCCAACCCTCCCCTTTGGTAACTGCTGCTCCCTTCTTGGAGTCTGTCAGTCTGCTGCTGTTTGGTCTTCCAGTTTTCCTTCACTGTTATACTCCACAAATGAGGGAGAGCATTTGGTACTTGCATTTCTCCACATGGCTTATTTCACTGAGCATAATATCTTCCAGCTCCATCCATGTTGTTGCAAATGGTAGGATTTGTTTCTTTCTTATGGCTGAATAGTATTCCACTGTGTATATGTCCCACCTCTTCTTTCTCCATTCATCTATTGATGGAAACTTAAGTTGCTTCCATATCTTGGCTATTGTAAACAGGGCTGCAATAAACATAGGAGTGCATATATCTTTTTGAATCTGAGAAATTATATTCTTTGGGTAAATTCCTAATAGTATTTCTTTTTTTATTTTTTTGAGGAACCTCCATATAGCTTTCCAAAATGGTTAAACTAGCTTACCTTCCCACCAGCAGTGTAGGAGGGTTCCCCTTTCTTCTCATCCTCACCACCATTTGTTGTTCTTGGTCTTTTTGATAATGGCCATGCTGACTGGTGTGAGGTGCTATCTCATTGGAGTTTTTATTTGCATTTCCCTGATAATTAGTGATGTGAATAATCTTTCCATGTGCCTGTTGGCCATCTGAATTTCTTCTTTGGAGAAGTGTCTGTTCATATCCTCCACCCATTTTTTAATCAGGTTATTTGCTTTTTGGTTGTTAAGGTGTTTGAGTTCTTTATCTATTTTGGAAGTTATCCCCTTGTCGGATATGTCATTTAAAAATGTATTCTCCCATATTGTAGGATGCCTTTTTATTCTGTTGATGTTGTCCTTTGCTATACAGAAGCTTCTAGTTTGATGTAATCCCATGTGTTTATTTTTGCTTTTCTTTCCCTTGTCCAAGGAGACGTGTTCAGGAAAAAGTTGCTCATGTTTGTATTCAGGAGATATTTGCTTTTGTTGTCTCCTACGAGTTTTATGGTTTCATTACTTACATTCAGATATTTGATCCACTTCCAGTTTACTTTTGTGTTTGGAGTTAGACCAGAATCTAGTTTCATTCTCTTGCATGTAGCTGTCCAGTTTTCCCAACACCAGCTGTTGAATATGCTGTCATTTCCCCATAGTATGTCCATGGCTTCTTTAATTTATATTAATTGACAATATGTGCTTAGGTTTATATCTGGGCTCTCTAGTCTGTTTCTTTGATCTATGGGTCTGTTCTTGAGCCAGTAGCAAATTGTCTTGATTACTGTAGCTTTGTAGTAGAGTTTGAAGTTGGGGAGCATAATACCCCCAACTTTATTCTTCCTTCTAAGGATAGCTTTGGCCATTCGGGGTCTTCTGTGTTTCCATATGAATTTTAGAACTATTTGTTCCAGTTCATTGAAGAATGCTATTGGTATTCTCATAGGGATTGCATTGAATCTGTAGATTGTTTTAGGCAGTATGGCCATTTTTACATATTAATTATTCCTATCCACGATCATGGGATATGTTTTAACTTATTGGTATCTTCTTTAATTTCTCTCATGAGTGTCTTTTAGTTTTCAGAGAATAGGTCTTTCACTTCTTTAGGTAGGTTTATTCCTATGTATTTTATTCTTTTTGATGCAATTGTGAATGGAATTGTTTTCTTGATTTCTTTCTGCTAGTTCATCATTAGTGTATAGGAATGCAACAGATTTCTGTGTATTAATTTTGTGTCCTACAACTTTGCTGAATTCAGATATTAGATCTAGTAGTTTTGGAGTGGATTCTTTAGGGGATTTTTTTATGTACAATATCATGTCATCTGCCAAGAGGGAGAGTTTAAGTTCCTTTTTATCAATCTGGATGCCTTTTATTTCTTTGTTTTGTCTGATTTCCATGGCAAGAACTTCCACATCTATGTTGAATAAAAGTGAGGAGAGTAGGCAACCTTGTCTTGTTCCCAATCTTAAAGGAAAGGCTTTCAACTTGTCAGTGTTAAGTATGATGTTGGCTGTGGGTTTGTCATATATGGCCTTTATTATGTTGAGGTACTTGCCCTGTTAAGCCCATTTTGTTGAGAGTTTTTATCATGAATGCATGTTGAATTTTGTTGAATGCTTTTTTGTCATCTGTGGAGATGAAAATGTGGCTTTTGTCCTTTTTGTTGATGTAGTTCATGATGTTGATGCATTTCCTAATATTTACCATCATTGCATCCCTGGAGTAAATCCTATTTGATCATGATGAATGATCTTTTTATGTATTTTTGAATTTGGTTTGCTAATTTTTTTTTTTTACTATTTTTACATTTATGTTCATCAGGGATATTGTTCTGTAATTTTCTTTTTTTGTGGTGTCTTTGCCTGGTTTTGGTATTAGAGTGATGCTGGTGTTGTAGAATGAGTTTGGAAGTATTCCCTCTTATACATTTTGGAAAACTTTAAAGAGAATGGGTATAGATCTTGACTAAATATTTGATAAAATTCAGAGGTGAAGCCATCTGGTCCAAAGGTTTTGTTCTAAGGTAGTTTTATCATTACCAATTCAATCTCATTGCTGCATTGCTTTCATATTTTCTGTGTCTTTCTGGGTCAGCCTTGGAAGTTTGCATTTTTCTAGAAAGTTGTCCATTTCTTCTAGGTTATCCAGCTTGTTACCATATAATTTTTCAGAGTATTCTCTCATACTTCTTTGTATTTTTGTGGTGTCCATAGTAATTTTTCCTTTCTCATTTCTGACTCTGTTTATGTGTGTTGAGGTACTAATCTATTTTGTTAATCTAGGGGTTAATCTATTTTGTTCATTTTCTTGAAGAAACAGCTCCTGCTTTCATTGATTCTATTGCTTTATTCTTCTCAATTTTATTTATTTCTGCTCTAATCTTTACTATGTCCCTCATTCTTCTGACTTTGGGCCTCATTTGTTCTTCTTTTACTAGTTTTGTTAATTATGAGTTTAGACTGTTCATTTGGGATTGTTCTTCTTTCCTGTGGTAGGCCTGTATTGCAATATACTTCTCTTTTAGCATGGTCTTCACTGCATCCCACAAATTTTGTGATATTTTATTATTGTTTTCATTTATCTCCATACATTGCTTGATCTGTGTTTTTATTTGGTCATTGATCCATTGCTTGTTTAGCAGCATATTGTTAAGCCACCATGTTTGTGAGGTTTTTCATTTTCTTTGCATAATTTATTTCTAGTTTCATACCTTTGTGATTTGAGAAGCTGGTTGGTACAATTTCAATCTTTCTGAATTTACAGCGGCTGTTTTTGTGTCATAGAATATGATCTATTCTTGAAAAAGCTCCATGTGTACTTGACAAGAATGTGCATCCTGTTGCTTTTGAATGGAGTGTTCTGTAGATATCCATTAGGTCCATCTGTTCTAATGTATTGTTAAGTGCCTCTGTGTCCTTACTAATTTTCTGTCCAGTTGATCTGTCTTTTGGAGTGAGTGGTGTGTTGAAGTGTCCTAAAATGAATGCATTGCATTCTATTTCTCCCTTTAATTCTGTTAGCATTTGTTTCACATATGTCAGTGCTCCTGTGTTGTGTGCATAGATATTTATAATGGTTATATCCTCTTGTTGGACTGACCCCTTCATCCTTATGTAATGTCCTTCTTTGTCTCTTGTTACTTTCTTTGTTTTGAAGACTATTTTGTGTGGTACAAGTACAGCAAATCCTCCTTTTTTCTCCGTGTTAGTTGCATGAAATATCTTTTTCCACCCCTTTACTTTCAGGCTGTGTATGTCTTTTGGTTTGAAGTTAGTCTCTTGTAGGCAGCATATTGATGGGTCTTGTTTTTTTAATCCATTCAATGACTCTATGTCTTTTGATTAATACTTTCAGACCCTTTACATTTAGGGTAATTATCTGTAGGTATGTACTTGTTGTCATTGCAGTCTTTAGATTCGTTGTTACCAAAGGTTGAAGGGTAACTTTCTTACTATCTAAGAGTCTAAATTAACTCTCTTAGTATGCTGCTACAAACACAATATAAAGGTTCTCTTTTCTTTGTCTTTCCTCCTTTTACTTCCTCCTCTTTCTTTGCATCTGTGGAATAAATCCCCTTGATCATTAGAGTAGAGAGGTTTCATATTCTCTACTCTGTTCATCTCTTGACTGACTTTGGGGATAATTGATTTAATTTTGGATTTGCTTAGTAATTAACTGTTCCACTTTCTTTACTGTGGTTTTCTTACCTCTGGTGACAGTTATTTAGCCCTAGGAACCCTCCATCTATAGCAGTAACTCCAAAATACACTGTAGAAATGGTTTGTGGGAAGTAAATTCTCTCAGCTTTTGCTTATCTAAAAATTGTTTAGTCCCTTCTTCAAATTTAAATATAATCTTGCAGATAGATTATTCTTGGTTCAAGGTCCTTCTGCATCATTGCATTAAACATATAATGCCACTCCATTCTGGCCTGTAAGGTTTCTTTTGAGAAATTTGATAATAGCCTGATGGGTTTTCCTTTGTATGTGATATTTTTTCTCTCTCTAGCTGCTTTTAAAAGTCTGTCCTTATCCTTGATCTTTGCCATTTTAATTATTATATATCTTGTTGTTTTCTCCCTTGGGTCCCTTGTGTTAGGAAATCTGTGCACTTCCATGGCCTGAGAGACTATCTCCTTCCCCAGATTGGGGAACTTTTCAGCAATTACCTTCTCAAAGACACTTTCTATCCCTTTTTATCTCCCTTCTTTTTCTGGTACCCCTATAAAGTGAATATTGTTCCATTTGGATTGGTCACACAGTTCTCTCAATATTCTTTCATTTCTAGAGATCCTTTTTTTTTCTCTGTGCCTCAGCTTCTTTGTATTCCTCTAATTTCTATGTCATTTATTGTCTCCTTCACCATACCTAATCTGTTTTTAAATCTTCCATTTTATTTCATAATGATTAGATTCTGACAGAATTCATTCCTGAGATCTTGAATATTCTTCTGTACTTCCATGAACATGTTTATGATTTTTATTTTGAATCTCTTTCAGGAAGATTGACAAAGTCAGTTTCACTTGATTCTTTTGCAGGTGTTTGAGGGATTTTTGTTTGAACCATGTTCCTTTGATGTTTCATTTTTGAATGTGGTGCCCCCTCTAGTGCCCAGAAGCTCTCTGGACATGCTTGGCCCCTGGAGTGATGTCAGGGGTCTCAGGGGAGTGTTTCTGGTGCCTTGGTGGAGGAAAGAGCTGTTTCCTGCTTCCCTGTTGCTATGCCTGTCTCCACTGCAAGAACCAGAAGGCCGAATATATAGGTGTAAGCATCTATGCTTTGTGTTTGTAGCTGCTGTAGGTGATGCTTCCCTCTGGCAGTCCTCATGGCAGGGCAGGGGCTGCCGGTTTGTGAACCAGGTTTTGGCTGCATTGGAGGAAAGTGCAACAGGCTGCATATCACGTTGGGAGTCCTTGGAGCTGCTTATCCAGCCAGGGGGATGGAGTGCCTGTAGCTCCTGAAAGTTCCCAACCTGCTGGCCAGAGTGAACCCAGACAATTTTGCCTACCTGTCCTTTCTCCTTAACAGTAAGCCCTGTGTAATCCTTGCCCCTTTAATAGCCCTCTTACTATTAGGAAGTCTCTCAGACTGCCCCTCTTTCTTTTGTCCCAGAGAAGCCAGATGTGGATCCTTGTTTTCCATAAGTGGCTGGAATCTCAGTCTCTCCAAGTATTCCACCTATCTTAGCTTTCCAATTCCACTAATCTCCAGAGCACCATGCTATGTAGGTTTGTGCTCTCAGAGCAGATCTTCAGGACTAGGTGTTGAGCAGTCCCAGGCCTCCACTCCCTCCCTGCTCCATTTCTCTTCTTTCTGCTGGTGAGCTGCCATATCGTGGCTTTGGTGTGCTACCCTGTTACATGAGTCTGTTCTTTTCTCTAGTCATATGCAGCCTAGTGCAGCCTTCTTTCCTGTTGCTCTTTCAGAATTAGTTGTATTAATTATATTTTTGTATTATATGTGCTTTTAGGAGGAGGCCTCTGTCTCAACTCTCATGACACCATCTTTAATTCCTCCTCCCATATGAATTTTAGAACTATTTGTTCTAGTTCATTGAAGAATGCTGTTGGTATGTTGATAGCGATTGGATTGAATCTGTGAATTGCTTTAGGCAAGATGACCATTTTGACAATATTAATTTTCCTATCCATGAGCATGGGATGTATTTGCATTTTTTGGTGTCTTCCTTAATTTATCTCAGTAGTGTCTTGAACTTTTCAGGGTATAGGTCTCTCATCTCTTTGGTTAGGTTTATTCCTAAGTATTTTATTCTTTTTGATACAATTGTAAATGTAGTTGTTTTCCTGATTTCTCTTTCTGTTAGTTCATCATTAGTATATAGGAATGCAACAGATCTCTGTGCATTATTTTTGTATCCTGCAACTTTGCTGAATTCAGGTACTAGTTCTAGTAGTTTTGGAGCAGATTCTGTAGGGTTTTTTATGTGCAGTATCATGTCATCTGCAAACAGTGGAAGTGTAACTTCTCCCTTACCAATATGGTTGCCTTTTATTTCTTTGTGTTGTTTGATGGCAGTAGCTCCAGTACTATGTTGATTAAAAGTGGGGAGATTGGGCATCCTGTCTTGTCCCTGAGGAACTTAGAGGAAAATCTTTCAGCTTTTCACTGTTAAGTATAATCTTCCTGTTTTTTTGTGGTGTATGGCCTTTATTATGTTGAGCTACTTGCCTTCCATACCCAATTTGTTGAGTTTTTATCATGAATGGATATTTAATTGTGTCAAATGCTTTTTCAGCATATATTGAGATGATCAAGTGATTCTTATCCTTCTTTTTATTAATGTGGTGTATGATGTTGATGGATTTTCTAATCCTTGCATCTGTGGAATAAATCCCTTTAATCATTATGGATGATATTTTTAATGTATTTTTTAATTCAGTTTGCTAATATTTTGTTGACTATTTTTGCAACTATGTTCATCAAGAACATTGGTCTGTACTTTTCTTTTTTTGTGGTGTCTTTGTCTCATTTTTGCATTAGAGTGATGCTGGCCTCATAGAATGAGATTGTAAGTATTCCTTCCTCTTCCACTTTTTGGAAAAGTATAAGGAGGATGGGTCTTCTCTAAATGTTTGATAGAATTCAGTGGTGAAGCCATTTGGTCCAGGTGTTTTGTTCTTAAGTAGTGTTTTGATTACCAGTTCCATATCATTGCTGGTAATTTGTCTATTCAAATTTTCTATTTCTTCCTGGGTAAGCCTTGGAGGATTGTATTTTTCTAGAAAGTCGTCCATTTCTTCTAGCTTATCCAGTTTGTTAGCATATATTTTTTCATAGTATTCTCATAATTCCTTGTATTTCTATGGTATCTATAGTGATCTTTCCTTTCTCACTTCTGATTCTGTTTATGTATGTAGACTCTATTTTTATTGATGTCTGACTAGAGGTTTATGTATTTTGTTTATTTTCTTGAAGGGCCAGCTCCTGGTTTCATTGATTCTTTCTGTGGTTTTTATTCTTCTCAATTTTATTTATTTCTGCTCTGACTTTGTTACATCCTTCCTTCTACTGACTTTGGATCTCATTTGTTTTTCTTTTTCAAGTTTCATTAATTCTGAGTTTAGACTTCCAGAGTTTAACATTTGAGATTGTTCTTCTTTCTTGAGCTAAGCATGTGTTGCAGTATACTTCCCTCTTAGCACTGCCTTCGCTGAATCCCACAGGTTTGGGTTGTTGGATTGCTGTTTTCATTTATCTCCATATATTACTTGAACTCTGTTTTTATTTGGTCATTGATCCCTTGATTGTTTAGAAACATGTTGTTAAGCTTCCATGTGTTTCTGGGCTTTCTTTTCTTTGCATAATTTATTTCTAGTTTCATACCTTTGTGACCTGAGAAGCTGGTTGGCACAATTTCAATCTTCCTGAATTTACTGAGGTTCTTTTTCTGGCCTAGGATGAGATCTCTTCTGGAAAATGTTCCTTGTGCACTTGATAAGAATGTGTTTATCCTGATGCTTTTGAGTGGAGTGTTCTGTAGATGTCCATCAGGTCCATCCTTTCTAATGTGTTTTTCAGTGCCTCTGTCACCTTACTTATTTTCTGTCTGCTTGATCTGTCCTTTGGAGGGAGTGGTATGTTGAAGTCTCCCAAAATGAATGCATTGCATTCTATTTCCTCCATTAATTCTGTTAGTATTTGTTTCACATATGTCAGTGCTCCTGTGATAATGGTTATATCCTCTTGTTGGACTGACTCTTTTATCATAATGTAATGTCTGTCTTTGTCTCTTGTTCCTTTCTTTGTTTTGAAATCTGTTTTGTGTGATACAAGTACTGCAACACCTGCTTTTTTCTCCCTATTAGTAGCATGAAATATCTTTTTCCATCCCTTTACTTTCAGGCTGTGTATGTCTTTGGGTCTGAAGTGGGTCTCCTGTAGGCAGCATATAGATGGGTTTTGTTTTTTATCCATTCTGTAACTCTATGTCTTTTGATTGGTAAATTCAGTTCATTTACAGTTAGGGTGATTATCAATAGATATGTATTTATTACCATTGCAGGCTTTAGTTTGATGGTTACCAAATGTTCAAGGGCAGCTTTTTATTTTCTAAGAGTCTAACTCAACTCCCTTATTATGCTATTTCAAACACAACCTGAAGGGTTTTTTTTTCTCCTCCTTTTTCTTCCTCCTCCACTTTTTATAAGTTAAGTGTCATATTCTGTATTCTTTGTATATCCCTCGACTGACTTTGTGAGTAGTTCATTAATTTTGCATTTGCTTAGTAATTAATTGGTCTACTTCCTTTACTGTGGTTTATTTTCTCTGGTGACAGCTGTTTTAGCCTTAGGAGCACTTCCATCTAGAGCGGTGCCTTTAAAATATACTGTAGAGGTGGTTTGTGGGCAGTAAATTTCCTCAACTTTTGCTTATCTTGAAATTGTTCAATCCCTACTTCAAATTTAAATGATAATCTTTTCAGGTAAAGTATTCTTGGTTCAAGGCCCTTCTGTTTTATTTCTTCTATATATCATGCCACTCCCTTTTGGCCTGTAAAGTTTCTGCTGAGAAATTTGATAGCCTGATGGGCTTTCCTTTTTATATGACCTTTTTTCTCTCTGGTTGTTTTTAATACTCTGTTCTTCTCATTGGTCTTTGCCATTTTAATTATTATATGTCTTGGTGTTGTCTAGCATCAGTCCCTTGTGTTGGGACATATGTGCACTTTGAAGGCCTGAGAGATTATTTCCTTCCCCACACTGGGGAAGTTTTTAGCAATAATTTCTCAGAGACTTTTTATCCCTCTTCTTCTGGTACCCCTATAGTGAGAATATTGCTCCATTTGTATTGGTCACACATTTCTCTTATTATTCTTTCATTCCTAGAGATCCTTTATTCTCTCTGTGCCTCAGCTTCTTTGTTTTCCTGTTCTGTAATTCATATTTCATTTACCGTCTCCTCTACCTCATCTGATCTACTTTTAGATCCCTTCATTGTATTTTTCATTTCCGATAATGTTTTTCAAAGTTTCTATCTTTTTTTTTTTAAATTCTCTCTGAGATCATGAATATATTTCTGTAGCTCTGTGGGTATGTTTATGATTTTTATTTTGAAATCTTTATCAATAAAAATTTTTATTTGGGTTTCACTTAGCCCTCTTTCTGATGTTTCTTGTTTGTACAATTTTTTTTGCCATTTCATATCTCTATTGATTACTATGTAATAATAAACTTGTGTAGGTGGTGCCCTCTAGTTCACAGAAGCTATATGATCTGGAGTTGCCCAGCACCTGGAGCAATGGCAGGGGTCATAGGCACATGGTACTGACACCTGTAGGGAGGAAAGATCTCTTTCCTACTTCCTAGCTGTGGTGCCTTCCTCCATTGCCAGGTCCAGTGGGCTGAGTGTACAGGGAGGATCCTCTGGTTATGCCCCTTTAGCTTCCATAGGTGGGGCCACCCTCAGGCTGCTCTGGCATGATGATGGGGGCAGCCAGTGTGCCAACCTCAGGTTGTGTATTACATTTGGGGGCCTTTGTGCTGCATTGCCAGTCAGGGTGCTGGAGTGCCTGAAGCTCCTGAAAGTTCCCAACCTGCTGGGCTGAGTACACCAGGACGATTTTTTCCACCTATCCTTTCCTCTGAGAAGCAAGCTCTGTATAATCCTTGCCCCATTAATACCATTCTCATTGTTGGGAAGTCTTTCAAAGTTCCCACCTTTCTTTTATCCCAGAGTGACCTGTTGTTGGTACCTGTTCTCCACAAGTAGCTGGACTCAGAGTCTCTGAGTATTCTGCCTTTCTTTGCTTTCCAACCCCACTAATCTCCAGAGCACCATGTAATGTAGGTTTGTGCTTCCAAATCAGATCTCCAGGGGTGGGTGTTTAGCAGTCTTGGACTTCTACCCCCAACCTGCTCCATTTCTCTTCCTCCCACCAGTGAGCTGGGGTGGAGAAGGGCTTAGGTCCCACCAGATCACAGCTTTGCTACTTTACCCTTTCTGTGAGGTCTTCCCTTTTACCCAGATGTTGCAGTCTTTTCTGCAGTCTTTAGGTCGCTCTTTCAGAATTAGTTGTATTTGCTGTATTTTTGTGTTATGTGTGGTTTTGAGAAGAGGTTTCTGCCTCACTTCTCACACTGCCATCTTTCCCTCCCCTACCATGATTTTTTATAATAGAAATTTGCCTTTGAAGATGAATTCAAGGAAATTCTCTGCTGTGCTCTTGACAATCCACACTACACAGAAACAACCATTATCCTTGGTCCACAGTTGAGGTGTCATTGTCTTCTTTTACTCTCTTTTTATTTTGGTTTTTGCAAGAGGCCTGGGTTTTATAGCTTAAAAGTAATTGTGCTATTTAACTTAAAACAGTTAAGCACCAATTTTTACATGTGGTAATAAACATAGGGTCTTTTAGGCATGTGGTCTTATTAAAGTTAAACAGCCTCACTCATATTTATTTCAGTGTCATAAGTTCAGGGACTACTAAACTATAATGTTGAAATCATAGGAGGAGGATTAGTCTTAAGTCCTTTGTCACTATTGTTATTTTTATGTCACAATGGTCTTTGTTACAGTGTTTTCTTAAATGGCACATGATTGTTGAAAATGGGTCCTGAATATCTTTTTAGAGAGCTACAGTTCTCATCCTTAATGCAAATAAAATGAAAATCCTAATAAGGACACATGAGAAGTTTTCTGTTAAGATTTTTAAGAGACATGAAGCATTTCAAAGAATTATGTAAATATATCATGCTGTGTGCCATTTAGCACATTTTATTATCTCACAGATTAGTGCAATTCAGTGTTTGAGCAGTGAAAATCTCTGTCAGAGTTGTTAAAAGCATGAGGCATCTATAGTCAGAATGCTGACATTAGCAGCCTACAAAATGTGGACAACTGTAACCGTAAATTATAGAAATTACTAAGGAGATCCTGCCAGAGTAAGGCAAAGATTTGATGAGACACAGATGTCTCTGATGCTCCTTCACCTGCATATAATTTTATAGCTGTACATTCTGATATTTTGAAGATTTTATTCCCATTCTTTCAAGGACTAACGCTTTTAATATTTCCCCAGTCAAAAGGTAGAGATGGCAGTACCAGATATAAATCATTTGAAACATGGTATTAAAAATATATCCTTTCTCAATTAAATCAGTAGCTCCATGCTCACAAAAGATAAAGTTGAATTACAGGTATACACTGGTATTAAAAAGAAAAAGAAATAATTGTCTTTGCACACATATGAGATATCTTGTACCTCTTCAAGGAGTTCAATTTAAAAACAGTGAGAAGAAGGAGAGCTGAAATAGGTTTATTTGGTCTGCTTCTCAGTACTTCCAAAATTCAGTGACCAAGACCAGGAGCAAGGTGTTTGTCCTATGCCATCACTGCACAGTGCCCAGCACTTAGAAGGCCTCTGCACCATCTCTTCTGGTGTTCATAATTTTTGAACAAGGGGTTCCTCATTTTCACTTTTCAGGGCTTCATAGATACACAGTTGATCCTTTCAATGAAGTTCAGATACTGCAGACATTATTGAAATCTATTTCAGAGGCAGCCAGGATTTGAAAGCAGGAAAAAAGAGAACTGAAGAAAAATGAGCTGATATTCAACATGTGTTTTTAAAATTCTTTAGGCATTTGCCAATTTCTGGTACAGGGCAAGAAGATGATAATTGTCATAGGGAGCTGCTTACAAAAGGGAGGAAATTCATCACAGATTCATCAATCCAACCATTTGGAAGGGAAAAAAAATTGGATGACAGGACTATCAAGATGGACAGGGGTTTCTTTTTCTTTGCGTCCACTTGTAATTCTGGGCCATTGTTCTGGGCTTGGTCCAAGCAGAGGCTGCTGCTGAAGAACAAGCAGAGCTGTTGGTGGCTATGGGGGTTGTAAGTAAAACTTTGGAGATTCAAGGTCCTCAGCATCTAGCTGGCTTTCCCCTCTCAACACTTACTGAAGTCTGAAGCTTGAGGGGCTAGAGGATAAAGAGTTAAGACAAAATCTCTGTAAATCAAAGTGTAATTTATCAAAGCCTAAAGATGAGCCATGTGAAGCAAAGATTCACTAGGTGGAGGGTCAGCTAAGGATGCACAGACAAAATTGAAAGGCCTGAAGAGGACTATGATCCAGTATCACTATATGAAGTTGTTTCTTCCAGGGGTCACTTGGTGGAAGTAACTGCAGGCTCAAAATCTGGGATTTTAAATAACTAGAGGTTTGGAATCTGGGATTAACCCTCAGAAGATGGGGCTTATTGGGAAAAGACAAAGCAGCAGAAATTTCAGCAACACAGAGTGTCCAGTAGTCAAAAGTGGAGACCTAGAGGACCTCAATCAAATGATGAATTTTCTGTCAAGACATTTGCCAAATTCTGACACTCTATGGTGCAAAAGTATGAAGTTAAAAATTACAAAAGACAAACTCTGAGAGTAAAATTTCTCACAGCATCTTGATGCTCCAGTTAAATGACTCAACAGGCCCCCAGGAGAAAGCCCAGAGGACTACATACTCTACACCCAAAAGTGCACAACATAATTGAAGAAAATGAAACAAAACATGTTCATGTATCAAGAATAAATATTATAAAGACTTTATACTGTTCTAAAGTACTACATAAACTCAGTACAATTCCAAATAATGGGACAGGAGACTTAATAGTGGGAGTTGAGAAGCTAATTCTAAAATTTAAAACAGATTAGGAATAACCAAAATAATATTGAGAAAAAGAACAAAAGTTGAAGAGCTACACTTCCTGACACCAAGATGCATAACAAGCTACAGCAAATAAGTAAAGTGATAGAGTAATGCTGGCAAGAAATGAAAAGAAACAAGCAATGAAGGGATGAAAGAAAAATAAATAGGCTAATGTAAAATAATAACCCCAAAACAGACCACATATATATGGCACATGTTTCATGGCAAAAGGTGACCTTCTACAACAATGGACAAAGAGTGGTCTTCTTGGTAAATGATTCTAGTCAGGTTATCTGCATGGGGGAAAAAAACATAACTGTACCTCAATTTTAAAGCAAACCAGCTAAAACAAAAAATCAGTATCAAATGCATTTCAGATCTCAGTGTAAAAGAAAAAAAACCAATAAAGACTGAAAAGGAAACATTAAATACCATATTCATGAATTTAGAGTAGGAAATGAGTTCTTAAAACTGCGAAGGTACTAACCATAAGGCAAAAAAATGATAAACTGTATTGGCACTAAGATTTTTGTTTATCAAAAGATTCTACTGGCATAGTGCAAAAGCAGGCAACAGTGTCTTGTATCAGCTGAAAGCCTATATTCAGAATATTGATAATATACATATTAATAAGATAAAGACAACTTAATTTTGAAAATAGCCAAAAGACTTGATAAGTACTCACAAAATATGACATTAAAAATCTAATAAATATATGAAAAATGTTCATATTTAACAGCCTTCAATAAGATGCAAAAGAAGATCACAATATACTATCACTATACATTCCTTTTGATGGCTAAAATGAGAAAGCACACAATACCAAGTGTTTTACAAAGACACAGAACAACAAGAATTCTCCTACATTACTTGTGAGAGTGTTTACTAACATAATGTCTTTGAAAAACTCTGACCATAACCTACTAAAGCTGAACACCTGAATACCTTATAGCCCAGTAATTCCAATATTAGGCATATATCTGCCAAAAATATTTTCCAGAAGACATATACAAAACTGTTCATAGCAGCAACACTCAACCTGGAAACCATACAATGTTCATGAAGATTAGAATATTGAAGCATATTCATACAATGGGATTCTATACAAGAGTCAACAACTTTTGCTACATACAACAGCAGATACTCTTCTTAAAGGCAATTTTGATTAAAAGACCAGACAGAAAGCAGTGTTTTACATTTGATTCTATTTACATATAGTTCAAAGACAGACATTACTAATGTAAACTTTTAGAAGTCTGGACAGTAGTAGGCTGTGGAGGAAGAATAAAATACCTGGATGGACAGATTTCAAAGTCTGGTAATTTTCTATTTCTTGGTCTTGATGCTGATTACATGGGTGTTATTCATTTCTGAGAATTGATCAAGACATACAATTATTATTCCACTTACATGCATGTACACACACCTATGTATTTCAATAGAAAAAGTTCCTATAATCTCACAAAAATTCATGTATAATTTCTCCTACCTGTTCTTAAAATAAATTTGTTGAGATAAAGAAGGCCAGTGTATAGTAATGATGCCCATGAAAAAGAAAAATTTTATTTTGGCATACTTTTAAATTGTAAAAAAAAAAAAGTATGTTTTTAAGGAGTGTAACTAAATTCTCCTCCATGTTTACAACGCATTTCATGATTTAGTAGCTAGCTTGTTGTTTGGTGAGTGCTGAGTAAATGGAAACAATAAATGTAAAAAGTGTGGTGAGGTGTGACCTTGAATAGAGTATGTATGATATAGCCCCAAGAGTTTCGTAAGGAAGGACGCACTCAGCTCTTCCATGGGCTCTTGGAGATCAAAGCATGAGTTGGCCACTGCCCCTCCTTTCGAGGAGAGCAGGAGAAATACAGAGACAATGTCTGACTTAGTGCTAAACTGACAACCAAGCAAAAGTGGTACTGCCATCCAGAGTGTCCAATTTTCTCTACTTTCAGGAAAATCAGTGCCATATGTTTTGACAAAAAGACCTACAATGATGCACATAATCTGCATGGGCTGCTGTAGCCTCCAGAGGGTCATCTCTATGCAGCAGCCTCTGAGTGGAAACTGTCTGCTCTACTTCATCTTCCCTTAGTTGTAAAACTTAGTCCCTTCACCAGCTTTCTTCTTCAATACAATTATGCCAAGCATTTTACAATTTCTGGAAAGACTAGATGACTTCTGAGTTAGTGGAGAAGGGTCATCTATAAATTCTTCCGTCCAACACTTTTCTCTTCTTTTCCTTTACTCACATTCAGAATTCTCTGCGCATGTTACAATTACTTTGTCTTCTATTGTTTAGAGAAACTTCTCATTCTTTCTGTACCCTACCACCTCTCTACACAGATATCCTAGAGACTTAGCTTCTAAACCAGGCTATCTCATCAAACTTGTTTCAAAGAAAATCAGGTCTCAAAGGAGAATTATCTTGCCAGCGACTCAGATAATGCCATTTCATTCTTTTTGTAAAATGTACACCAGCCTTGAGTTAATTTCCACGTTAAAATGCCATTAATTTAGAAGTCCCTCCTTGGCCCAAATGCAACATTCTGCTCAAGTAGAGCAGATACTGAAAAAGATAAAAACCCAAAGAACTTTGAAAACTAAGGATAAATTTCAAAGCATTGTCAAAGCTTAGGAGTATTTTTCACTATCTCCGAGACTGATAGCTCTGAACTGATACACACTGTTAGAATGGATGCTGCATGATTTGCCCACTTCTCTCCCTAAAGTAAGAGGAGATTCTTGGAGCTCACCCCCACACTTCTGCTGTGAGGTATAAAATCTAATGATAGAAACTAGGCAGCCAGTCCTCTAGAGATTTAGGGAAATAAAGTGTCAAACAGACCTGAGTTTCCTTCCTTGTTCTGTCACTTAGTAGCAATGTGTCTTTAAACTAGACACTTAACCTCTTTAAGCTCAAGTTTTGTCACCTGCAACACAATAATATCCACTATGAAGGGTAACTTGGGTTTCAAAATCGATAATGCCAGTGCCATACAAAATAAACAATAGAAGTCCCATTATACTTCCAGTTTTGTTAATACCTCTATTCCATGCTGAGTCCTAACCCAATCAGAAGACATAGAAAAAGACTTTCATCATGGAAGGTGAAAGATCATAGATAAAAGCCTAAATAAAAGTCTGCAGGAAGGAAGATCCTGTAAAGCAGTTTGCATGGGCAATTATAATTTTTAGAATAAATCTGTCTCATCAAATATCAGGAAGCAAGAAATGAGCTCAGTAGAAAACTTAGGATCCATCCACCAAAGGCACACTAGATGAATCCCTCCTGAACGGGCAACTGGGTTAGGGGCAAATCAGTTCTATACAGCATCTAGCTTTATGACTGTAATGGAACTTGTCCAAGACCCACCCAGAGTGCACAAACAAGACATAAAACCTGTGTGTAGCTAATCCAAGAGACAGGAGGATTCTTGGCACTCACTGATAAGCAAAGGGTAAGTCCCATGAGTTTATATTCTTTCTTAGCTGAAGAACAGGACCCACTACTATAAAAATAGCATTTCTATAGAGATATTTTCACAGAAGGAAGAGTGAAAATATTTTTAAAATTTGTCCCATGCTCAGAATAATTCCATAACATAAAAGTATCAAAATAAATATCAAACATGAGTTAATGGGGGAGATTTGAAGTTGAAATGCAAATCCAGAATCCCAAAATGTGGCTGGGATAAAAATGGAGCTTTCTAAGATATGGAAATACAACAGATAAATTGAAAAGTAAAAGCCTGATGAAAATCCATAACAATGGCTCTAAAAAATAAGCTGTGAGGAAGTTCATATTAAGAGTGAAGATGGTAACTTTGAGTAGATTTCCCTACCTGTGAAAGTAAAGGACAAGAGAAAATGATGGATTTATGGAATTAAAAAAGTTCTGCTACTAAAAAAATAAGATGCCATTTTAACCGTGTGTTTTTCATGTTAAAATATCAACAATATTGAAGTAAATATTATTTTAATTGACTCCTAGACAAGTTATCTTTTAAATGTTTTTAGGAGTTACTCCTGGAATATCTATCTGGTCTGAAACACAGATATTCCAAGTTTGTGAAGCATTCCTAAAGAAAATACAATTTAAATAAAAAATATATACAAACATAAAGATGTTTATCTATGGAATTCTTATCATACCAAAAAAAAAAAGCCAAAAAGCAAAATAAGTGTCCAAGAATGAGGTTATATACAATATTGTACATTCAAAAGCAACTCTAATTACTATAGTATAATAGCACATATCTTCTTCTTTGATCTTTTCTGAGATACATTCAGATGGGAAGAAGAAATAACAAAAGTAGAAAGTCATACTAATGATGGCAATCACTGGAGAAGAGAGTTTTCAAAAAATTTTTGGAAGATCAAAAGCAGATGAAAAGAAGTGACTACCGAAGCAGGACAGAGTTGGTTGCAAATGCAAAGGCCAGAGTTGTTTCTCTACTTCCAAAACTAGCAACTAAGCGTTCTTGTCCAAGAGGATGTCATGGCGACTTTGGAGAGGTCTAGGGCAGAGTAGGTGCAAGTACTCCAGACCAAAACCTGTTCTCAAATTTGTTGTCTCAAAACAAACAGCATTCTCAACTGCCATGGTCAAGCAGTGCCTGCATGGACAGGCCCATCTGTGCTCACAGTCAGTACTGGTAGCGTTTTACATGGAATTGGACAGCAATCAGCTACTGAAAATTTGAAAAGAGAATGTATGCCATGAAAAAGAAAGACTAAGATAAATGAATAGCAAAATCACCTCAGAACTAACTAACATAATGCAGGGAACTTAAAAATAAATAAATGAAATTGTTACCAGAGACATTTGAAGAAAGCACAAATAAAAGACTAATGAGCTAAAGAAGAAACAGCAAATAGGAAATTTGCTTGCCAAAGTCAAGGGATTATGACTGTCAAAATAAATACACCAAATTGTTGAAAGATAAATTTAAAGAATCTCTTATTAGAGAAAAAAATCTAAATAGGTAAAGTCATTAGAGAAGAAGTGAGTTATATAGGTAATCTCTCTAGAAATTCGATCATTCATCTAATGGGAATTCCATAAAGAAAAAAATGCAAAAGATGACGAAAAGGAAATCATCAAAGAAATACAAAGGTTCGAGTTTTTCACAAAGGACTCCAGTCTCAGACTGAA
This sequence comes from Manis javanica, assembly GCF_040802235.1. Classification (NCBI taxonomy): domain Eukaryota; kingdom Metazoa; phylum Chordata; class Mammalia; order Pholidota; family Manidae; genus Manis; species Manis javanica. Next base: position 96,349,553 of record NC_133157.1, on the reverse strand, counting down.
AGACCAACACAATGACCATCAAGAAGTAAAAATATCCACACTCAGAACATAGCTATGAAATTCAAAAACACTAAACATAAAGAGCAGATCTCATACATATTCAGACATAAAGATCAAATTGGCACCAAGCATCAGCAGTGCTAGATATTAGAATGCAATAAAGCAATGCTTCTAAATTCTGTACAATTTTTTCACTTTAGATTATATAGTTGGTCAAATATCACCAATGGTGAAGGACAAATAAAAGCATTTTAACTTATTACAAGAGCCCCAAAAGTTTGTTTCCCTTGCAACATTTCTTAGGAATTTTTTGTGTGTAAATAATCCAGAAAAATGAGTTATTTGACCAAGAAGGAAGATGAGGAACCCAGAGAAGAGTGAACTTAATCCAAAAGAAGAGGAAAGTTCCAGTATTACAGCTGTAGAACAGATTCAGAAAGCAAAATTTATTTGAACAACAGATCCTGGGAAGGAATGAAGTTCAAGGAGAAAAATTCAGGGAAGGAGAATTTGGAAAAAAAAAAAAAAAAGAAACAGGCAAATTTTAAAGAAGCAAAATGCAAAATAAAAACAAACATTAGGAAAACGTCAAGAAAAACAAAAACCTGGGCAAGAAAGAAAATATACTAGTATTTTATTGCTTGTCTGTTGCAGCAGAGGCAAAGTAAATATCTAATTTTGGTTACCCAACATAATTTAAATCAGCTATCATAAATGCATATGTTCTCAGTGTCCAGACAGGTAATGAAATGTCAATGAATAGAGGAGCATGGTATTTTTTAAATGTTAAGTAAGGCCTGCTGATTAATATCGATCATGTATGTGAGACAGGGACCATGGATGAAATCAGAGTAGGGTGAGGGCCTCCAAAGGGGGCAGGCGGAATATTTGCAATCAGAGCAATGTAACTACATGCAAGGAAACCCCCCTACTAAAACTCTATTAAACATTGAGCTCTAGAATCATTCTTCAGTGAGATCAGTTAATTTTCCCTAGATAAAGAAGAGTAGCACATGTTTTATTATGCTAATCATTTGTAGCCATGTTTAAGATTTGCTTTAGCATGCTAAAAGGCCCAGGCCTCTGTGCTGTCCTTCCTCCTTTGGATCTGACAAGGTGGTTTTGCAAACTGAGCAACTAACTTAGCATGTAGACCCAGCTGTAGACAGCATGGTAAAAGGCAGGAAGAATTCCATCTTAAAGATAAGATTGCTTTTTAACACCCAGGAAGTTCAAGAGGCAGGATTCTTTAGCAAGTAGACAATACCTTAGTCCACCTTGGGGGTTGGGCAGGCAGCCTTTTGATATGCTCCCAGACCAAGGTACCAGTGTCCCAGAGAGAAATCAAGGCATGAAATTCCTTACAGTTAAGTTAATTTTTAATATTCAGGAATCACTTAACAAGTCCCCATCCCCAAGTTTTTTCATGTTCTCGAAAAATCCTCAACTGCCTATAAAACCCCCTAGACAACACACCGCTACGGACTCTTTTGTCCCCTCCTTGCATGAGCTGGGAGCTCTGTCCTTTCACTGTATCTCTAAATAAAAGCCTGTACCTTGCTCTCCTACCTTGACTGTTTGTGAAGCTCATTCTTTTGCTCCACAAACAAGAACCCCGGCATCACCTTTGGGGGCTTATCTGGGATAACTTCAGAGGTGAATATCAGCATCCAAGCTTGTCTTTTCTTTTGGTGTCCTTATAGAAGGAAGCCATCTATGGCACACAACATCGGGCGCTTGTCAGCCACTTAAATAGGACTAGCCTGGCTGCTCATCTCAAAGTCTCGAGTGACAGGTTCCCCTGCATCTCCCTCAGTGGATCCCCCATCTCCCTTGGGAGCCAGGAAAGTCACCTTAGTGGAGGCCAGGATTCCCTTTCAGAGGCATCTCCTTGGATGTGAGGGACTGAGGAAGGCCGTGGGCAACTGCGAGAGTCTAGGTTGAGGCTACACTTCAGCGGCTTCTCAAAGGCCTGTGTGTGTGGAATCAGACCCCCACAGCCCGCCTGGGTATCCATGAGGAGTGCCTCTCTGTCTCTGCCTCTGACTTCCAGACTGCTTCTTCAGGCCATCCTGGCTCTGAGTGAGGCAGGGGGCGTCCCTAAATCTCTCCTAACTTCATCAATCTCACGAAACCTGATGCTCATCACTGCAAGGTAGGAGACCTATGTTTCACTCTTATTCCTGACTAAATGCTGTACTTTTTGTCCCATAAAAATGTGTCTGGGCACCCGTTAGCCACTTAAAAAATGATTAGCGTCGGCTACCAGTCTTAAGTCTCGGATGAAAGGTTTCGTGATGTCTGCTGCTCCTTGATCCCCTGCCTCCAGATGGACGGGAATGTCGGGGAGTGGCTGAGCTGATTTCCTACTTTCCTATCCTAATCTGAAGACTCCGAGGGCAGACCAGACTAGTAGACAGTGGTCCTTGGATCTTGGCTCCAGCCGATTGATCTGAGGGCGCTGAGTGAACCTCCAGCTAGGCTGCTGCCTATGGGAGAGTCACAGATGACCCCTGACCTCTTGTTCATAGATCAGATTTCTTACAGTGGGTGACTAGTGGGATAATTTCCAGGCAGTGGCAGAAACTGGTGTTTGAGAGTATAGACCTCCCCCCATGTAAATGTCCATGGCAGCCCCTGAATTTTATTTCTGGCCTTAGCAAAAAGCTCCCTTGCTCCCCATTCAAAGCAGTCCTCTTAGGCCTGCACGACTTTCTCCTGTGTAATGTAAATGAAGTCTGTAAAGTAATCAAGCTGAAACCTGAGACCAACATGTAAATGGCTCTATTCTGTTGATCTCCTTTCCTTAGAGGCAGTTGCCCTGGGGCTAGGCATTTCCCTTTCTGCATCCCCAAGAAAGCAAGACAGGCTTGTGACTTAGATCAGGGCTCTGGCAGCAAGAAGTCACACAGTCCCTGCATTTATCAGACAAGCAGGGAGCACTCAAGGAAAGCTCTTGCAGAGAAAACGAGGGAAACTCCCAAAAGGCATATAAGTAGGAGCACACTGGTAAGGTCCCACTAAATCCAGAGCTCCGAGGTGACTCTTGCTTAGTGGGAAGGCAAGACGGGAATGAAGGCAAGGTGCAGGCCATGCTGGTAAGGAGTAGTTAAATCCAGTAGGCCTGGCAGAGGGGGTGATTGACCACTATCACCTAAGCTCCAAGGCGAGGGGATGCCCTCACAGAGAGAAAGGCTGATCAAGTGCTGGACACCCATTTCTCTCTCTCTTTCAGATGGGAGCACCCTCTTCAAGGTTAAAGCCAGACATGCCTCTGGCATGCATTCTGAGGAACTGGGAGCAATTTTGATCCCCAGACCCTGAAAAAGAAGAAATGTCTTATCTTCTGCACACAAGCTTGGCCTTAATACAAACTCTCTAATGGAGAGGCTTAGCCCCTGAGAGAAGTATACAATATAATAAGGTTATGCAGCTAAATTTATTTTAATGCAAAGAAGGAAAATAGTCAAAAGTCCCATAGCCTACAATATGGAACTAGTTTTCTAAGTTATTTTGGTGGAAAATCTATTCTACTTATTGGGTTCATTATCTTCAAAACTTGAGAGGTTTTTAAACTGGACTCCCTGAAACAGAAGAAATGTATCTTCTGCAATATAGCCTGGCTTTAAATGACTGGAGCTAGAATTGTGCTTGCATTTCATTTCCAGCCACATGGAGACACACAGTCCCTATCAGTTCAGAGCCTTCATCGGCCCTGTTAGTCTGGGGCCATCTAAACCTTAACCCAGTTATATAAACTGCTTGCCTGTAGAGTGTATTCTTGAAAACTGAGATACTTTTAGTCAAATAAGCTAAAAGGAAGGCAATTGGATATCAGTAACTCAAGTCTCTGTCAGTTTGTCTGTGTATATGTTCTTTTTATGGAGAGTGTTTCTAACTGTAGTCATTATGTCTCAGTCTGTATGTTTGTGTGTCTAAGCATGTAGATGAAAATTTTTTCTACCTCTGGATGGTATTAATGGAATTTATTTAAAGACAAGCACTTGTGAAAATTGGGCATTCTAAAATTTCCAGAAAATTATAATAGAAAATATTAAGCATTAATGCTAATTTAAGTTAAACTAAAACGAACATGTCCTTATGGTTATCAGCTGCCTAAGTTTACCTAAAGTCATTTAAGTTGATGTTATCTATTAAATCTTTCAAGAATAAAATGCTTAGAGGCTTGACTTTGTCTAATATTCAGTAAAGGTTTTGTAAGTAGTCTAGCATAGTTGTTAAGAATGAGTAAACTAAACATAGCAAGTGAACTTCTTAATAACAATTGTGTGTTACAGTGTGTATACCTACCTGCAGCCTGAGAATCTTTGTGGTAACCTAAAACCTTAAAGTTTTGCTAAGTTAAGAAGATATACTTTGTGCTTAGTGAAAAATTGTGTTGTAAAGCTCATGGTTACAGAAATTTATAATCTAAAGATTGCTAGTGTAACAGTTTACAATAGCCTGCTTCTCAGTGTTTACTAAACATTAAGGTACCTAATAGTTTTAAGTTCTAATAGTTAACTCTGATATGTTCCAGAGGGCCCCTGGAACATGTCAGAGGAAATTTTTCTCATTGGAGAAAGTATCTGGCTAATTTGGCTTATTTATCTGATATATAATTACCTGCTTAATTACCTGGAAAGCACTGTCAAAGGGAATGATGCTAAACTTTGTTACTGAATGTTTTGTGTTGCAGAAATATCAGAATTTCCTTATGTCAACTGTCTTACAGTAAGCTCTCATCAGATCTTTAACCATTGTCATTTGTAAGTCTTTTGTCATTTATAGTCACTGTTTTATTATTCCTAAACTAGTAAAGAACTAGATTTCAGCAGAACAGGTATTGGTTACATATGATTAAGTAAACTAAAAGATGATTTTGTGGCTTTTTGTTTCAAATGTTGCTGATAAAGTGTTTTAAGCTTTTTCTCTTAAGCTGACAACAGTTTAGTAAATGACTAATCTTTATAAGCAGAATTGAAACTTACCTTTCTACCTGATCCCTCCAGAATTTAAAAACTTTCATAGACTATTTTTATATTTCATGGCAGTATGTTTATTTGCATAAGTTCAATACGAACCTGCTTTCCTTGTAAGAAGACCAATTAAAAACACAGATTATACTACCAAGGCTTTGACTGGAATGTCATACCTGAGAGACATGTGCATAAAGCTCAAATATGAACAACTTTAAGGAACTAAAGTTGACTTTATATAGCCAACAAAGCCCCTTGGAAGAACTGGCCTGGTACCTTGCTTACAGGGTTCCCAGCAGCCTTACCAGGTGAGTAAAGAAGGTCACTTCCTGGCAGGTGCAGGAAGCTCAGGATGTCTTGGGGACCTTGAGAAGAGAGGAATTCACCCAAATCTATAGGTATTGCAGGCAAAACCTGATGGCAAGTCTTACTTGGCTTTCTGGACTCAAGAGGCCTTTAAAAGTTCATCTGAAGTTCCTTACAAAAAGTTCCAGCAAGGCACATTTATAAGAGCCTATGTAGTCAATTGCTCTTCTTGCAGCACTTATGCAAATAATAAAGCCAAGTGTTAATTATTTTCTTAATCAGGTTACTTCTAATAAAAACAAGGGTGATTTTGGAGAAAAGTATTGTTTCAATAATGCAGCCTTGTCCATAATAAATCCTAGTACTAGTCATTGAGACATAAACTAGATCCAGAATTCTAGCTTCTTCAAAATATCTGGCTATGATTTCCCAGAAGTTTTAGTTTTCTCCTATCATTTCAATTAAAGTTTTACTATTTCTGGTTCTCATATTCAACCATGCATTCTTAATCTCATCGTTTGTCCCTCCAGAATGGAAAATCCAACTCCAGATATTGCTACTTAACTTAATAACATGATTTGTTCTATCTTTCCTAGAAGCCACAAAACTGCAAATAGTAATTGAAAGGAAAGGAGCGACACACAACAGCAATTTACCGGAGAGTTCCGCTTTATTAGGGAAAGGTGCTGGGATATATAGGATGGGGCATAGGGTGATTGTGGTGTTACTTCTACCGGGCTGGTGGCTGTTGGCTAGGTGCTGGGATTGGGAGGGGGGCGAGAGGTGATTGGGCTTCAGGTGGCGCCGGCGGGAACCGAGGACCCCGAAAAGAAGCCGGAAGTTCGCCATCTTACTGGTGGGGACCCTTCATTCCCCCCTTTCTCCTCTATGGGTTTGTGGGCGTTGCTTTCTTTCTGACTGCTTCCTGCTGAACAGGGGCGGAGAAGGGAGTGAGGGTTTGAGGATTGGGAGGAAAGGGTTGACAGGACTCCCCACAGTAAGGATGAGTAGATGTGGACTTCTTCAGGTTGGAAATCAATGAAGGTTCCCTGTAACCATAGGTTGAGGACCTGTTGATTCCAATGGTGCCAAGAGGATATGGGTGTCAGGAGCCAGGCGTCTGCGGCCATTGTTTCCAGGAACAGTTTCCAGCGGAGAGAGGGGTCCATCTCAGCATGTGGTGAGGAGGTCACGTGAGGGTGAGGGGTCTTCCGTGGCCAGAAGCTGGTAGTTCCTGAGTAAAAGCTGGTTGAAAGCTTGATTAGAGATTTTCCCGACTTGGGATTTGATGAACTTTATTATACAGGGTAAGAAGAGACAGACAAGAAGAATGACTATTATGGGGCCTGCAATGGGCCAGAGCTAGGTGAGGAGGGGGTTTGTTAGTATTGAAGAGAATGGGTTGGAATTGGAAGCAGAGTGGAGGCTGGAGGCAAGGTCAGTGAGTTTGGTGATGTCAGTTTCTACAATGCCGGATTCGTTGATGTAATAGCAGCACTCTTCCTGGAGGAAGACGCAGGTGCCACCCTTCTCGGCTGTAAGCAGATCTAGGGCCCGCCGGTTTTGAAGGGTGACTTTAGCTAGCGAAGTGACTTGTCTTTGGAGAGAGGCTAGGGAATCGGCAGTGGATGCCAGGGCTCCCTCAAGTTTGGCGTCGAGATCTCTAACTGCCCATAGAGAGTGACCCAAGGCTCCTCCTGAAAACCCCACCCCAATGGCTGAGGTGATTAAAGAGATACCGACCATGATGGGAAGGAAAGCAGCCCTTTTTGTGCGCGAGTGCAAGGGAGGTTGGAGCTCAAGGAATTCTGCCATGCTGTAAAGTGTAAGCTGTGGGATTAGGGTGACGAGAATGCAGGGTGTATCGGAGTTGAGAGGCAGTGAGTTGAAAAGGCTGCCATTACACCAAAAGAAGTGTCCCGGTTGTGTAAAAGTCTTGGAGCTGGAGGTAGGGGTGTAGATAGAGATGCAGTGAAGTGCACTGGAGGGGGGTGGAGTTGGGCCTACACAGTGGTGGATGGTGAGATTATCTGGGTATTCTGGCTCCCATAGGGGTATGTCTGCCAGGGGACGGAGGGGTTGTCCTTCTGCATGGAAGGAGTAGTTGGAAATATTAAGGGCACGGCGGCCAGCAGTGGGCGCTGTAGTGATGCGCACAAGAAACAATTGGCGGTGTTGAGGGTGTGGTTGAGAAAGATGGTGGTGTCTTGAATGAGCTGTAACCAAGAGTAGGAGGAATAAGATGAAGAGGCACCGTCAAGAGTTTGGATAATGACCTTTTCGGAATGTCTGATATCTGATGCAACTTGAGAGATCTGGGAGCGAGAGGGAACATACTCTCGAGAGATATGAAGGGTACCATGGGGGGTCGAGGACCCCTTGTAGTAAACTGAGGCTGTTACTCCAGCAGCCCATCGAGAGTCCCAGGGATCTGGGATTGATAAGGAGAATGAGCCGTTGGGATATTTCATGAAACGGTTGGAGGAGTAATACTGTGGGTACTGGAAGTCACCCATGTAGTGAATGGTGCAAGACCAGTAGGGGCATCCCCCGTAGGTGTCTGGCCATCGCCTGCAATAGGCTTGTCTTTGGTCATAGAGGAAGCAGAGGTAGGGAGAATAAAGGTAGCTGTAAATGAATACTTTGGTGGAGGGAGGAAAGTGGAGGTACAAAGGCTCAGAGCAGCCTTTCAGAGGGCAGTCTGATGTGGCAATGAGGGCAGTAACTTTTGTTTGATGCTGTGTGTAAGTCTGCCTGACTTTGAATTGCCATACAAAAGAGGGTGGGGCGGCGGGGAAGACAATAGGAATGAGGGAAAAAAGCGAGAGAGCAGTAAAGGAGGAAAAAGTCATGATTCAGGTATGGATGGCAAAGGGAGTGCACGGGAGATGCGGAGCTTCAAGGGATCAGAGGGATGAGGCATGGTAGAGTAGACAGCGTCTTGGGCTGTATCCAAAGGACTCTGGATTGTGCCTGATGGGTCTTGGGTGTCCAGAGAAGGTGGGTCTTGGGTATTTGGTTTCAACCTGGAGATATGAATCCAAGGGGTGACAGAGTTATCAGGCAGTGAGAGCTTGGTGGCAGAGGGGGTGCAGAGAATAACTGGGTGTGGACCTTCCCATTTCGGGGTGAGAGAGGGCCGATCCTCTGGTGGCTTATAAAACACTAGTTGGCCAGGCTGTAAGACAGGAGGATTTTGGGAGGTGGATGGATCAGGAAGGAGCCAATCTTGATATTTCCACAATTCAGTGCGGAGGAGAGAGAGTAGTGGAAGGGCTATATTGGGAGGAATTGGTCCTTTGTGGGAAGGGAGCCCTGGGGGTAGAATCGGGCGGCCGTACATGATCTCAAAGGGTGACAAGAAGGAAGGTTTCTTTGGGAGGGCTCGAATGCGGAGTAGAGCTAAGGGAAGTAAGCGAACCCAGTCAAGGTGTAGTTCTAGAGATAGTTTGGTCAGGATGTCTTTTAGAGTCCTACTGGGTCTTTCTACTTTTCCTGAAGCTTGTGGTCGATAAGGACAATGTAAATGCCAGGGGAGCGAGAGCGACTTGGAGAGGTTCTGGATAATTTGGGCAGTGAACTCAGGGCCGTTATCTGATTGGAGGGAATTGGGCATCCCGAACCTAGGAAAGATCTGGGTGAGGAGGATAGAGGCAACCGCGGACGCTCATTTGTTAGTGGTGGGGAAAGCTTCGACCCATCCTGAAAATGTATCTACTAACATGAGTAGGTATCTGGTACGTCATACAGGGGACATGTTGGTGAAGTCTATTTGCCAATCTGCAGCGGGGACATTACCCCTTGCTTGATGAGCCGGGAAAGGTCGGGCTTTGAGGGGGATATTAGGGTTAGTGCGTTGGCAGATGGTGCACTTGCAGGTGATTTGGTTAAGTAGGGTTTTGTCTTCAGGAGAGAGAGGAAAAAAAGATTGTAAAAAATGGATTAAGGATTGGGGGCTGGGGTGGAACAGGTCATGTAAGAGGCGGAAGAGAGACTCTTTGTCCTGAGAGCAGAGGGCATCTTGTGATAAGGCTAAAACTGCAAGGGGCAGACGGATTGTTGCCTGGTGCGTTTTCTGATAGGGCAACTGACCGGGCTACTCTGTCGGCCTTGTTGTTACCTCTTGCAATGGGGGAGTCATTTTTTTGATGTGATTTGCAGTGGACTATGCCTAGTCGGTGTGGGAGTTGTGAAGCCTCTAAAAGTTTAGTAATTAAGGCTGAATTAGTTATGGAATTCCCTTTTGTGGTGAGGAGGCCTCGTTCTTTCCATACTGCCGCGTGGGACAAGAGAATGTGGAATACGTACGTGGAGTCAGTGTACAATGTGAGAGACGTGTCCCGGGCCAGAGTGCAAGCTCTGGTGGCTGCAATGAGTTCAGCCTGCTGATTGGTTGTACCAGGGGGTAGGGCTCGTGCCTCAATGACATCTTCGAGGGAGACTACTGCATATCCTGAGTAGTGGATGCCCTCATGTTTAAAGGAGGACCCATCAGTAAACCAGATGAGGTCGGAGTGTGAGAGGGCTCCTTCGGAGATCGTGGAGTGGCATGGAAGGAAGTTGTGAAGGGCTTCTAGGCAATCATGCGAGGGAGTATGAGGAGAGTAGGGCAGAGGAAGAAGAGTGGCCAGATTTAGGGGCGGGCAGGGGAGGAAAGAAATGTTTGGATTTTGGAGGAAAGAGGACAGTAAGGTGAGGAGTCTGGAGGGGGGGAGAGTCTGTAAACTTTTGTAGGTTAAGAGATCTTTTAGGTGATGTGGGGACAGAATGGTAAGTGGCGCTCCGAATGTTAGTTTATGAGCTTCTTTCTGCAAGAGCTGTCCAGCGGCTAATGCCCGTAGGCAGGGGGCCCATCCCCGAACTGTGGGGTCTAATTGCTTGGAGAGATAAGCTACTGGGGCAAAGGATGGGCCATAATATTGGCCTAGGACTCCTAGAGCTTGACTGGACCTCTCATGAATGTATAATGAGAAGGGTTTTGACAAATCAGGGAGATGGAGAGCTGGAGCTTTTACAAGGGCTTGACGGAGCTTAATGAAGGAGTGTCGGGGTGAGGATGATAATGGTTCTTCAGGGGGGCCCTTGCTGAGGTCGTATAGGGGTCTTGCCAACAGGGAGAAGTTAGGGATTCACGCTCTAAAATACCCAGCCAAGCCTAGAAAGGAAAGGATTTCTGTCTTGGTTTTGGGAACGGGCAGGTCAGAGAGGAGTCGTTTTCTGTCTAAGGTAATGGACTTTCTTTGCTGAGACAGAAGGAATCCAAGGTAAGTGACAGAAGGGGAAGAGATTTGAGCTTTGGCAGGGGATACTCGGTAACCTCTGGAAGCTAGAAGGTTAAGTAGAGACGCAGTGTCAAGTTGAGACTGTTCCCACGAGGGACTGCAGAGCAGAAGATCATCTACATATTGTAATAAAGTGGACTCGGGGTGATCATGGTGAAACTGTTTGAGGTCTTGAGCTAGGACTTGTCCATAAATATGGGGACTATCTCGGAAGCCTTGTGGTAAAACTGTCCAAGTAAGCTGAACAGAATGTCTGGTGTATGGGTCCGTCCAGGTGAAGGCAAAAAAATCTTGGGAGGAGGGGTCTAGGGGAATAGAAAAAAATGCGTCCTTGAGATCTAGGACTGAGAAGTGGGATGCAGAAGCAGGGATCTGCGATAAAAGGGTGTATGGATTTGGAACTAAGGGATGGATAGGGACAACGGCTATGTTGATGAGGCGAAGGTCTTGGACAAGGCGGAAAGATCCGTTGTTTTTTTTAACAGCTAATATGGGGGTATTAAATGGGGAGTGGGTGGGTCTGAGGTAGTTTTTGTTTAAGAGATCTTGAATGATGGGTTGGAGGCCTATGAGGGCTGAAGTGGTTAGGGGGTATTGGGCCTGACAGATATACTGAGAGGGGTCACGTAATTTGATAGAGGCAGGGGGACATAGGGCCATGGAGGGGCTTGTAATGTCCCAAACTTTGGGATTTACAGGGTGTATAAGGGCAGAACTGGAGCTTTCATTGGGTAGAGGGGGGCTGTCGGCTATGAGGGCCATCAGAAAGGGAGTACTGGGGGCTGTGGGATTGGATATAGTTATGGAAACGTGGAGGAGGGAAAGGATGTCCCGTCCTAGTAAGGGGATGGGACACTGGGGCATAACTAGGAAGGAGTGGGAGAAAGGTATGGGACTGTCTAGGATTGTGCATAAAAGGGGGGGGGGGTTTAATGGGAAAATCTGTTTACCTCCTACCCCGACTATAGGAGTAATGGCTGGCGTGGTAGGGCCCCGGTATTCTCGCAAGACTGAGAAGGTGGCTCCTGTATCTAGGAGGAAGGAGATGGGGCGACCGTCTACTGTTAAAGTAACCCTGGGCTCCTGTTTGGTGATGGAAATGGTCGGGCGAGAAGCCCCCGGGCCCCGTCAATCTTCTTCTGCCAGCCCCACTACGGTGGGCTTAGGATGGGGGTTGTTCGTCCAGCCTCCCCTTCGGGTGGTTGGGCAATCAGACCCCCAGTGGCCCTTTTTGTGGCATCTGGGGCATGGGGTGGTAGGAGATCTGGGGGAGGGGCACGCCCTTGACCAATGTCCCTCTTTTCCGCACTTGAAACAAGCTCCTTGGGGGGGCTTGTCTGTAGAGGGGCGCCCAGGTTGTGGTTTTATCAGCTGGGCCAACATCTGGAAATTGGCCTGATCAGCTTTTTGTTTACGGCGTTCTTTCTCCTCCTCCCGGTTATGGAAGACTTTAAAGGCCACTGTTAGGATCTCAGTCTGTGGGGTAGCGGGGCCCTGTTCTAACTTTTTGAGTTTAGCTTTAATGTCGGGGTAGCTTTGAGCTAGGAACTATGTCATAAGGACCTGTCTTCCTTCAGGTGTTTCTGGGTCCAGGCTGGTATACTGTAATAGGGCTTGAGTGAGTCTATCTAAGAACTCGGAGGGGGTTTCATCTCTCTTTTGAATTATGTCTTGGAGCTTTTGAAAATTGACTACTTTACGAGCTGCCTTTTTTAGACCTGCTATTAAGCAGGAGGCAAAAATATCTCGAGAGTGGAGACCCACAGCGGTGTTATAATCCCAGTGTGGGTCTTGTTCGGGGACAGCAGTGGGACCAGGGGGACAGGTGGGGTCAGTCCTGTGGGTTTCGGTAGCATGCATTTGGGCGAAGTCCCAAGCTCGTCTACGCTCCTCAGGGAGGAGAGTATTGGCCAGGAGCATGAAGATGTCATGATGCGTGAGGCTGTAAGACTGGAGGGTCCATTGAAACTCCCTGATGTAGGTCGTGGGATCAGTGGAAAAGGAACCTAGGCGTTTCTCTAGTTGGGCTAAATCTCCTAAGGAGAAGGGGACGTGAACACGCAAGATGCCTTCGGATCCTGCTACTTCCCGGAGCGGGGCGATAATTTTGGGAGGCCCTCGGGACCGAGTCTGAGGGGGACTGAAGGGTTCTGGCTCAGTCTGTGCAGGGGAAACAGGTAATGGGGGCAAAGCCGCGATAATTTTGGGAGGCTCTCGGGACCGAATCTGAGGGGGCAAAGATGGACGAGGCTCTTGGAACTTAGTTAGAGGGGGGCTGAAAGGCTCAGGCTTGATTTGCGGGAGGGGGGAAGGTGAGGGGGGGAGAGGAGGAGGTGGTGAGGTGCAGGAGGAGATGGTGGAGGAGGGGGAATGGAGAGGATGGGAGGCTTCTGCGGGGGTGCAGGCGGCGGCGGCGATAGAGGAAGGGGGAGGGGCTGTTGTAGGAGAAGAAGGGGAAGGGAGAGGATGGGAAGCTTCTGCCGCGGGGAAAGCGGCAGCGGTGGCGGTAGAGGAAGGGGGAGGGGCTGTTGTAGAAGGAGAAGGGGAAGGGAGAGGATGGGAAGCTTCTGCTGCGGGGGAAGCGGCAGCGGTGGTGGCGGTAGAGGAAGGGGGGGGTGCTGTTGTAGGAGAAGAAGGGGAAGGGAGAGGACGGGAGGCTTCTGCCATGGGGAAAGAGGCGGCAGTGGCGGCGGAGGGTGGAGGGGTTGTAGGAGGGGGAGGGGCTGAAGGGGGAAGTCTGTATGGCGGAGGCTCGTCGGCTGGGTCAAAGGTAATTGAAGAGGGACTGGGAGTGTGTGGAGGGGAGGGAGACGGCTTGCAGGCTAGGAGAACTTGGGGCGGGGAGCAGGTGGTGCAGAGGCTGGGATTTTGAGCTAGGAGGCGAAAAGCTTCGATATAGGGAATCTCCTTCCATTTTTTCAGGCGCTGGCAGTAGTTAAAGAGATTGCGAGTGATGTTAGGATCAAAAGTTCCCCCTGCGGGCCATTGGTTGTTATTGTCTAGGGGGTATGTCGGCCAATCTTGGGAGCAATATTTACGGAGAAGTTTTGGTTTTATATCAGGCGTCAGGGAGAGGGTAGCCAGATGCTTAAGCAGGCATTCAAGAGGTGAACTTTCAGGGAGGGATGAGGAGGCTCCCATGGCTAAAGGACAGAGAAGGAGACAAACAGGGGAAGACGAACGGAGATCCTCAGACTGGAGGCAGACCACAAGGAGACAAAATGGCTAAAGGACAGAGAAGGAGACAAACAGGGGAAGACGAACGGGGATCCTCGGACTGGAGGCAGACCACAAGGAGACAAAGGGCGTCCCCGATGATCCTTGGTGGTCTGCGGAAACTCGTATACGAGTCGGAATTTCTTGGGAAGTGTGGGTCGTCACCCAAACTTCCCTAAGAAGGCAGAGTGCCGGAGTCACGAGGTACCTAGCGCTAGGCGTTTTCGGCGGGCCGAACAGGTTTCGGCGGATGGAACAGAAGGAGGAGGGAGCGGGAAAAGGAGCGTTCTCATCCGCAAAGGAGTCACCTCATTTATGGCTGTTGGGGGGGGGGGCTGAGAGTCTGCTGCAGCTGTGAAGGCCTGAGGTGGGGGTTTATGGCTTTTGGAGGAGGGGCCTGAGGGTCCGCTGCAGCCGTGAGGGCCTGAGGCAGGGATTTATGGCTGTCGGGGGAGGGGCCTGAGGGTCCGCCGCAGCCGTGAAGGCCTGAGGCGGGGAGCGTTCCCTCCTCGTCCCCGAGCGTCAGGGCCTTGCCGGACGATCACGGTCAATGGCACTGCGATAGCTCAGGGAAGAGTGGCCCACCCCGGGGAAGTTTTGCTTAAAAAGTCTCAGCTGAGGTGGGGGTTTATGGCTTTTGGAGGAGGGGCCTGAGTGTCCGCCGCAGCCGTGAAGGCCTGAGGCGGGGAGCGTTCCCTCCTCGTCCCCGAGCGTCAGGGCCTTGCCGGACGATCACGGTCAATGGCACTGCGATAGCTCAGGGAATAGTGGCCCACCCCGGGGGGGGCGGGGGGGGGGGACTTACCTAAAGGCCAGAGAGGAGTGGTGAGTGTGATGAGCCAGCGCCGGAAAAAGAGGATGAGGGCAAGCTGCTGCTGGTGTTGGGGGAAGACGGGGCCCAGTTGGGGTGTCCCGTCTCCCGGGTTTCGGCACCAATGAAAGGAAAGGAGCGACACACAACAGCAATTTACCGGAGAGTTCCGCTTTATTAGGGAAAGGTGCTGGGATATATAGGATGGGGCATAGGGTGATTGTGGTGTTACTTCTACGGGGCTGGTGGCTGTTGGCTAGGTGCTGGGATTGGGAGGGGGGCGAGAGGTGATTGGGCTTCAGGTGGCGCCGGCGGGAACCGAGGACCCCGAAAAGAAGCCGGAAGTTCGCCATCTTACTGGTGGGGACCCTTCAGTAATAGAAATGGAACCTGGAATAGAAGTGCCCATCTTCAGAAGCCCTCTCAACAGTCCACTGATGGAGACCTAGCTGCACCCCTTACTGCACCCCCTCTCAGCATGAAGCAGCCAGAGTGGTCATCGCCCCCTTTCCCTAGCAGCAGCTAGGGTCCCTATCTGTAGAGTGGGTAATGAGACAGGGACCGTGGATGTAGTCAGAGCAAGGTGAGGGCCTCTGGAGGGGGCAGGATGGGATATTTGCAGTCAGAGTAATGTAACTACATGCAAGGAAACCCCCCTACTAAAACTCTGTTAAACAAAGAGCTCTAGAATCATTCTTCAGTGAGATCAGTTAATTTTCCCCAGATAAAGAAGAGTAGCACATGTTTTATTATGCTAATCATTTGTAGCCATGTTTAAGATTCACTTTAGCATGCTAAAAGGCCCAGGCCTCTGTGCTGTCTTTCCTCCTTCGGATCTGACAAGGTGGTTTTGCAAACTGAGCAACTAACTTAGCATGTAGTCCCAGCTGTAGACAGCATGGTAAAAGGCAGGAAGAATTCCATCTTAAAGATAAGATTGCATTTTAACACCCAGGAAGTTCAAGAGGCAGGATTCTTTAGCAAGTAGACAATACCTTAGTCCACCTTGGGGGTTGGGCAGGCAGCCTTTTGATATGCTCCCAGACCAAGGTGCCAGTGTCCCAGAGAGAAATCAAGGCAAGAAATTCCTTACAGTTAAGTTAATTTTTAATATTCAGGAATCACTTAACAAGTCCCCATCCCCAAGTTTTTTCATGTCCTCGAAAAATCCTCAACTGCCTATAAAATCCCCTAGACAACGCACCACTATGGACTCTTTTGTCCCCTCCTGGCGTGAGCCGGGAGCTCTGTCCTTTCACTTTATCTCTAAATAAAAGCCTGTACCTTGCTCTCCTACCTTGACTGTTTGTGAAGCTCATTCTTCTGCTCCACAAACAAGAACCCTGGCATCAATGGCACATCACTGAGAGAAATAGAGACAGCAGTTAGCAGCAGTCCTTTTGGGGAGCTCCTCTGGGAGTGTTCTTGGGCCAGAGTCTCTGAACCCAAAAGAAATGTATTACAAAGTGACCATAAAAATATGTAGATTCTTTTACATAGCTCTGAACAAACACTAGTACTGTTCTGTGTCTTTTCATGTATTACACATTAAATCACAGCACCTCTGAGACAGGGACCATGGGCTTAGACAGAATAGGGTGAGGGCCTCTGGAAAAAGCAAGGCAGGATATTCGCAGTCAGAGCAATGTAACTACATGCAAGGAAACCCCCTACCAAAACTCTGTGTTAAACATTAAGCTCTAGAGTCATTCTTCAGTGAGATCAGTTAATATTCCCCAGATAAAGAAGAGTAGCACATGTTTTATTATGCTAATCATTTGTAGCCATGTGTAAGATTCACTTTAGCATACTAAAAGGCCCAGGCCTATGTGCAGTCTTTCCTCCTTCAGATCTGACAAGGTAATTTTGCAAACTGAGCAACTAACTTAGCCTGCAGACCCTAGCTGTAGACAGCATGGTAAAAGGCAGGAAGAATTCCACCTTAAAGATAAGATTGCATTTTAACACCCAGGAAGTTTAACAAGTAAGATTCTTAACTTACTCTTTAGCAAACAGACAATACCTCAGACCACCTTGGAGGCTGGGCAGGGGGCCTTTTGATATGCTTCCAAACCTAGATGCCAGTATCCCAAAGAGAAATCAAGGCAGGAAATTCCTTATGTTACGTTAATTTTTAATATTCAGGGACCACTTAACAAGTCCACACCCCTAAGCTTTTTTTTCACATTCCCAAATATCCTCAACTGCCTATAAAACCCCTAGACAACGCACCACCACGGGCTCTCTTGTCCCCTTCTGGCTCATGCCAGGAGCTCTGTCTGTCCTCTCACTGTATCTCTCAACAAAAGTCTCCCTGGCTCTCCTACCTTGACTGTTTGCTAAGTTTATTCTTTGACTCCGCAAACAAGGACCCCAGCATCGCCTCTGTGAGGTGGCTGCTGTTATCTCCATCGCAGAGAAAGGAAACAGGCTCCCAGGTTGTACAAGACTGTGCATTCAGTGGACCACAGGTTTTTCTCTGAGTGACCAGGAAACTTCCTTTTTCTTATGAGATTTCTGATTGAAGGATTCTTCTTGCCCTGCTTCTCATGTTGCCACTTAATTAACATGTATCTTCATCTCAAATACTTAACCCTTTCTGTATTAGCCAGGACTCCTCTTTCAATTATCTCTAAGTTTTTCTTGCAACAGATTTGTGGTCAGATGATGATCAGCTGTGAGTTTTGTCAATTCAAGTACATCTTCAGCATTGTTGGGCTAGGAATCTAAATATAAAGCCAATGCATCATGTGTGAAAGGGAAGAACTCCCTGTTTATGATCATTTTGGCTTGATAATGTAAATCTATATCAGTATGTTACTAGAAATCTCGAGGTGGAAGGGAGGGAGGAAATATGCAGAGAAAAGCCCAATGTCTCTTTGAGTGAAGCACTAGGTCACCATTCCTTCCCCCTCTATGCCCTCATTCCCTCATTGGCACAGCTACACAGGATTGCCTTTTAGTGACACCTTCTGGAACAGGAGTGACAGAAGGGTTTGTAGATTTGCTTCTGTTCTGCTCTACCTCCATCAGACCCTGAGTCAGCAGCCCACTCTCTTTCCCAATGATGTTTGAACAGCTCAAGTTTGAAAAACTTCTCTTTCCCTGGGGAGACCTTCCTGACCTTCTCATCATTCCTAAAGGAGAATGACCTGTGTGCCAGCATGACAAAGATCCAGAAATTTATAGAAGCTTCATTGTAAGCCTAAATCCTTATCAGGGACTCAAACTGTCAACACCAGATGAAGACAGGGGTTGTGCAGTAAAGCAGGATGTCATTAAAATAATATATCTCCCAGCTGGGTTTTGAGTTCCTATCCCACTAATTTAATGGAAAGATTTATAATTTATAATCTTCACAATTTACACATTTGAAAAATCATTTAATCTTCCTATAAATATCTTTGTGTTTATCTCAGAGTAAATTATAGGTACCAGATCAATATTCTATTTGAGCAAAATTGTACCTTACCAGCTAAGAAAATCTAAACTCTTATTTTAAACTAACCCAACATGAAGCAAGGAAATGGCATTTTTCCCCTTTCTGTGACTACAACACTTCATGATTCCATGATTTCTCTCAACACATTCCTCTTTTAATGTTCACAGGCTGTTTTTCTTTAATAAGCCTTTCAAAGGGAATGAAAACTACTATTTTCTTTGAAAAATATGATTTGGCTGACTTGAAATTTATAGCTTTTGAGTTTGGAAGTTCTTCAAAGTTTCTCTAAGCTGTATCAGAAAGGACTGGGATATTTGTTGCTGTGGCAGTTTTGTTGTTTTCTTACTGATCCTTAACTAAACCTCAGAGATCTCCAAATTCATCCATTCAGTTCCCTTTTGATAGTATGGCTTTATCTGATTGCCAGATTTGCCTTTTTAATACACAAATCTTGTTATAAAAGATTTAGAAAAGTACCAAAATGTTAAGAAGAGAATGTATAAAAGTTTAGCAATAATTGCATCATCCAAAAATCAGCACCAATAGTATATTTTAAATTTTCTTTTAAAGCGCATTTTAGAATGGTTTAGTTATATTTCTAGCCTTTTATATCTGTGTCAATAAACCATTTTCCTAAAACATAAGTTTAATGTGTGAATAATACTAAATCTTAAATGCTTGCTCATTGTGAAGCACATAGATTATTTCCGACTACTTAGTTTCATAAATAACACTGCTATAAACAGCTCATTTAATCCGATTTCATCTGTGCACAGCAATGTGGTGAAGATGGAATATAACTGGTCCTGTTTCAGTTTTCACATTCCCTTCAGAGATGGTCTTCAGTTGGTGTAGATGGGACATGTCTTTTCCTGACTTATGATATAGAACTCAGAAAATACTGCTTTCTTCCTTATTTATGTGCTTTACAAAACCAGGAGAAAGATTGAGTTGTGACAGGTTGTGGGTAAAATTGCAATATTTCCAGAATCTCTTGACTAGCTTTAGTGCATCTCCACATCAATAAGTGTTTCTAAGAGGTGGAGAGAAGTAGTCTGTCTCCATATCAGTAGGTTATTACAAGGGGGAATGAGTGCATATCTGGACTGGAGAGGTTGGGTGGGGCCCGTTTTTGCAGCCAGGTCTCAAGAGACATGGGCCATGGGAAGTGGATGACTGCTTGTAAGCAATAAATAGGTTTCTCCCACTTTGTTTCTCCCTTTGAGTGATTTTGATTTCAAAGGTATTTGCTCTGGGTTGGGAGATAAATTCCCCCCTCCCCTCCCAGAGTTATACAGATAAAACCAAAACATGTTTATAAATGTAAAAGCAGCCTGAAACATTTTATTTACAGTCAAATAAGTACTCCTAACTTTCTCCTAAATTTCCTAAATTTCCTTTTTTTTTAGAAGAAAACTAAAACAAAATTTCAGAAGTAGAATGATCTATCTGGCATATGTCCAATAATTAACAACTAAAGGAAAAAATAAA
Organism: Manis javanica; assembly: GCF_040802235.1. NCBI lineage: Eukaryota > Metazoa > Chordata > Mammalia > Pholidota > Manidae > Manis > Manis javanica. The sequence goes on along the minus strand of NC_133157.1, from coordinate 96,330,026 downwards.
TTCCTCTGTTACAAAAAACTGTTATGAATTTCTCCACTACACTGGGGATAAGGAATAGCATATTTATTATTTTACTATTTCTATTCATATCTGATTTAGACATATCACTTGCCAATATCAAATAGAAATTCAGTATTAATTCAGTCGAAGCTTTTAACTGAATTATGAAAGTTTAAGCATCACCAATATTGGGAAAGTTCCCCTTTCTGAATCAGTCTTGATCTCTGACATAACTTTCTCTCCTAAGATTCATGATGTCACTATGGAGCACTTGTCTTTATAATGTTGTGCACTGTTTCTGCTTGTCCAGGACCCCTAAGTGCTTTATGGAATTTGAGCTGGTCATTCTCTTCTTCTATTTGTCCATGACTTCCTCTTGCCATTTGGCCCTTCATCCTTCCATCAGCGGGCATTTCATGACTGATGTCTGTTAATGATGTCATGACCAACATTCATGACTCCAAACCATGGGCTGGCAAAATTTCATCTCTGAGTAAATATTTGTCCTTCTGATAGCCCCGAGTTGGTCATGAAACTAATTTGAGATTCCTTCTATTTCTCTAAGGATGTCCTGCCTGAAATGCAATTCTTTATAACACTACAAATGAAAATGACTAGCTTAAATTCCATTAATTCTCAGTTCAAAATGTGGATTAATATATCAGAGACATTCCAGAACTGTGTCTTTGTGCTTTTTGTCTTGTTGAGAAGGATGGGCTTGCCAAGGGCCAAATGAAAATATAGTATATGTTTACTGTAAAAATATCAATTTAATTAAATTTAAGAACTTCCAAAATCACCTATAGAAAGTTTTGGCACAATTAGGCAAATGTTTAACATGAAGAATTTGGAGGAGGAAGTTGTAGAGGATTTGGATGACTCAGGGTCCTCCAAAACCCTGACCCTGTTAAGGCTGTCTCACCATCTGAAGCAGGTAAGTCACCCTATTATTTAATGTCCCTGTCTAGCTTGAAGGCTATGCAGTAACCTTACTTCAAGGAATTATTTTACAAGGGGAAGCCAGTTTCCTTCTGCATCATTTTTTAAATTTCTTCCTATTCCCAGATTTATAACTACTGCCAGCTCTTTGCAAACTTTGGAATAGAAAATTGATTCTCCCCACAAACTGCAAAGTTTTGACAATTTATATTGACAAATTTCTGAAAACTGTGGGATGGATCCTATGGATCGTAGACCAGAGATATTATCTTTTAGATTTGGCTAAATATGTTGATATGGTCCATCTTTCAAGTGATTCTAAATTCAGTAGAACAAGCTATTTGGCATATGCCTCCAAGTGGAATAGTTAACAACTAGAAACAAAGATAAATTCCTTTTTTATAAAAACTGTTATGAATCTCTCCATGGCATTGGAGGTAAGGAATAATGTATCTCGTTATTTTTCTACTTAAGCAAATATGAGTGATTCTCATTATTTGCATGGTTAGTTAATAAAAATTTGAGTGCATTAGTGATTTGCTATGAATGAAATTGAGTTGCTCACATTTTCTTGGTATAATGTAGAAAAAGGCATCCAAAATCTTGGGGAGACAGAGATATTGGAATGAATGTATCATGTGTAATCTTATCCACACACTGTCTATACTGACAATGTGGCTCTGGAATATAATTCTTTCATTAAGGTCTTAAGAAATAGATTGGTAAAGGGCCTCAGTAGCTGTTTTCTGAAGATGCTGATGAAGAATGTATCCACTTTATGGCTATGGGTGAGTAGATGGCAGAGACCAGTAGAACCATATTGTGTGGTTAACATAATGGTTTAAGGACCAGCATCAAAATAAATATTGTCTCATCTGCAGAAAGACTTGGCAAGATATAACTGATCATTTGGTCCTTTATCAGTCATAGTCTAAGCAGGAAAACAGAAATCACTGGGAACATTAGTCACAGGGTGATTTTAATGAAGGAAATTTGTTAGGTAGGTGGTAGAATTTCTGGCAATCCAAACAGGTGATTATCCAGAGTTTACCAACAGCAAGGATTAAGAGTTGAATAGTGATAACCAAAGTTTGCCTCACTATGGATTTTGGTGAATATCTCCCCCCATCAGTGGTTTTTTATCCATCTTTGGGCTATACAACCAGACAAGCTTTCCTCAGGAACTGGAAGAATCCCCCACACTGATTCCAATCCATGTGGGAAATAATGTAATTGTAGAAAGTGCTCAATAATAGTCACCTGAGATGTTAGTCAGTGGCAATGCCACTGGAGATATTTCATATAAAATGCTTAGATTGGTGGCTGTTACATAGTCAGTGCTCAGTAAGTGTCTTTTGTCACCTTCATCGTCATCACTATCATCTCTGAGGAATTTACAGAGAATATCTTCTTCAACTATTTGAAAAATACAAATGTGACAACTTCTCCCAGATTCCATGTAAGCCTCCAGTTTGGCTGGTGTGCACACAGGTTGGATTTTAGAAAGTGATAAATGTAATGAAATGGAGATTTTAAATCCAGATGTAATCTCCTTGTTGTAGAAAAATACATTTTGCTCCTGGTACCTCCTATGCAGCTAGGCAAATTATTATTCTGTAGTTCCAGAGATGGAAAATATATGAAATTATTTACTCTAATATGGAAAATTATGTTTATTAAGGAGATATCTTCACTATCCAGCTTTAAAAGTATATCTCTCCTTCTCTGTGTCAAAACTGGGCCATCAACCCCATGGTGTATATAGGTTGATGAGCTCTACAGCTTTGGAGAGAACAAACAGCTTCCTTAAATATTTTGAAAATATACACTCCAAAAATGAGGTTTTCCACCTTAATGAAGTCTAAGAATCCAACAGTCTGGGGCATTCAGGCACTAAGAGGAACACTGCTAGTGGGCTCTTTGTTAGAGGCACCATGTGATGTATTTGGATTTGTGTCCCAATTCACATTTAGGTGCCTAGAAAGATGTTAGCTATGAGTGGGACCCAGAGAAAGAGACAAGTTTTGAGCTACAGAGACTGCAACAAAGCATATCTGTCATTGTTTTTAGAGGAACTGATGTTCCAGTTCAGTAGATAGAACTGCTCTATGGAACCTGTGGCAAATCCTCAGAGGAGAAATACAGTGAAAGCCACTCAATTTCGGAGTGAATGCCCTTTTGCAAAAGTTACTTTCTTTTTGAGAAATAATTTGACATGGGCACTGAGATGAAGGAATGCCTGATCATGAGATCAAGGTGACCCATCACAACCTGAGCGTTATATGATCCCATTGCTACAAAGTAGCCTCCCATTACCACTTGGAAATAGTGCACACAGTGCTGTGCCTGAGCATTCCCAAGGCATGATTTAATAAGCAGGTCCTTCTCATTTGTACCATGCTGCTCCTGACACACGGCATCCTTCCTTCAGTGCACCCCAGTGACTCAGACAGTTGTCTGTGATTGGATGATTGAAAAGGAAAAAAGTGTGGATTACAGCCATTGGAAGTGCATCTTTATAATGCTACTCAGTGCTATACATCCCTACTCAAGAGTGACACCTCTGCACAGACGAGAAGAGAAATCCTTCAAGTAGGTAGATTTCCTTTACCATTTTCTTTTTGTATTGACATATAAGTGATAGATTTTGTGCCTCTTTATCCTGTTCACCTATGTCATCCAACTACCTCCTACCCTCCCCCACAGTAATCACCATGTCTTCTGAATGTCTTTAAATCTATTCCTGTTTTGTTCTTTTGATTTTTTTAGATTCCATGTATAAGTGAAATCATGTGGTATTTGTCTCTGCCTGGCTTATTCCATTTAACATAATACCCTCTAGGTCCATCTGTGTTGTCACAAATGGCAGGATTTCTTTCATTTTTTATGGTTGAATAATATTACACTGTATATACGTACCAGCTTTTCTTTATTCTTTATCCATTCATCCATTGATGGACACTTTTCTTTTATCATTTTCTATAAAAACTCATGTGAGGCCTGAGGGTTTGGTGGGATAGTGGGAGACTTGGCAGAACATGATCAGAAATCAGGCAGATCGGTGAAGAGCTATGGGTGAGGTTATCATATCTGTGTGCTGGGTAAATGCAACCACTGAAGCCTACAACCACTGAAAAGGATGTGCTTTGCTGTAAGGTTCAGTCTTAGGTAAATAACAACAAGAAGACAACAATTGTTTATCTCATGGATGACATTTATCTTATCAGTCATCTGACATTTGTACAGATTGAACTGCTATTTTAAAGGACATTATCTTGTTACTAGAATTATTTATCATCCTGTCTTAATTTCTTCCATACTGTTGTAGATTGAATTGAGTCATCAAAAAAGATATGTTGAAGTCTTAGCTTCTAGTACTCATAAATACAACTTATTTGGAAATGAGGTCTTTGCAGATATAATTAAAATATAATTTAGATAAACTCATACTGGATTAGCATGGACCATAATCCAATATCACCGGTATCCTTAGAAGAAAAGACACACAGACACATGGGGAGAAGGCCATTTGAGGAAGGAGGCACAGATCAGAATAATGTATCTGCAAATCAAAGAATGCCAAGGATTGCACTCAGTCACCAGACACTAGAAGAAGCAAGAAAGGATTCCTTCCCCTACAGCCTTCAGGGAAGGCATGATGCTGTTGACATCTTGATTTGGGACTTCTTCCAAAACTGAATGAGAGAAAAAATTTCTGTTGTTTTAAGCCACTGTAGTACTTCATATGTAAAAAAAAAAAAGTTTACATATATGTTGGCATGTTTGTGTAGGTGTACATACACACACACACACACACACATATATATGCAAGTAGAATAAGTTTTCATTGGTTAGGAAACTATACTTCCTAATTCTTCTTTGGGGCATCAATGATTTCCTAGTCATCCCCTAAACCTTTTCCTTGAATAAACCCACAGATTAGTCTCTGTTAGTGTTTCTCAAAGTGTGGTCCCAAAGTCATCTGTGTGACAATGAGCTGGAGTGCTGGTGAAGAATGCAGATCCCTATACTATTGGGATGGTCTGGGATGGTCTCTTTTGCCTCCTTTTTCTAACTGGATCCCAAAGGCATCTAACTAGAACACACAAGCGCAGAGTACTCTTAGAAAAATCTTTTATGTATTTCCCATCATCTGAAGGTAAAATACTAACTCGTTTATATCCATGGTCATTCTTCTCAGTTGCCACCATTTTTATCCACACTAGTCACACACAGAACACGTTGCACCCCTTCAAAGTTATACACTCTTTCATATAACTTTTCTACTGCTTTTCTACTCCATCTTCTTTGACTGTTCTTGACTAATTCTGTCCATTTTTATTTATGCCTCAAGTTCCAATTAAAATACTTTCATTTATATAAAGATTTTATGTGTCTCATTAAAAGGCCAAGATCATTTTTATCTCTTTTTTAAATTCCAAGACTACCATGTAGTTTCCTGTATTGTAGCACTTACTATACACAACTGGAAAACAGTAAATACACAACTGTAAAACAGTGATATCATAAAAGGATTAATATCAATTAAGTATAAACAAATTTCCATTGTGTAAAGTACATGATTACAACTTTTCTGAGAATAGTTGGACATCTATTATATAGGAGTGTTAATTGGTCTATTACATAGAACATCTAATCATGAGCTAATCTCTCAGTAAAAGTGAGAGAATTTGACATCAATGTACATCATTAGTAAAATAATTGATTTTAATTATTATGAGGAAAAAATTGACAGAATTTAAAGAAAACCAGTTTCCCTTTATTTCCATCATCATATTTGAATTTATTACACCTAATGCAAATAGGCTTTTCAAAATTAATATGTGAAGAATTTCATAAAATTAAAAATATATTGAATTATATTTAATTTATTTACTGAAAAAATTCATATGAAAGTTATCACCTAGCATTCAGAACTTAATAACTATTTAGAGAAATTAAATACCATGGGCTTTTTTGTTTGTTTTGTTTTAGTAAACCCTTTGGTTTTTGTCCTCTGAATGTAGATGTGGCTCTTTGCTTCTACTGAACACAGCACAACACAAAAATTATTCAGTCCTTCCTCTGGCTTTTGTAACAGAAGTTTTAAACTCAGAAATTAACAAATATAAGAGTTTCAGCTTACTTTCCATATCTTTTATTAAAAGTTACAAATCTCTTCTTTTAACTTAAAAATAAACAGAGGAGGATATTGTGTTCTTATGTTTGCTGTATTTTGTATAAAAGAAGAGAATAAACAGCTAAGGAATTGGATGTTAGAACCAATTTCCTAAAGGATTAAGTCACTTCTATTGAAATCTCTGCATGCATGGGCTGTATGGTAAACCCTTTAACAGACCTGACATCTACATCTTGGTCTAGAACATTCTTTCCCTCCACCAGCCTCTTTAGCTGCTGTTTTAGCAGGTGTGGGGTGGTTTGTGGTTGATTAAAAATAAGAATGGGATGTAAAAGCCCCTCATATTTAACATCGAATTTGCCATTTGAATCACCCTTACATTACAAACTTCACTATTGACAAAAAGTTTCAGTGACAGAATATCCCCATTTGTTTTGCTTATAAGGGTCTCCTATTAATAACAAAGAAACATGATTAAGCAAGATTTTAATTTCTCCACATTCTGTAAGAAAGTCAGAAACAACTCATCTCAAGGATTTTAAGCTTGTTTTTAGGTATCCTTTCTGGTCTGGTCTTTATGCAATGTCTATTGAAATGACAGGTTCCGATGGTATCCCAGTGTGTGTGTATCCGTACATATGTGCCTATGTATACATATATGTTGGCATGTTTGTGTAGGTGTACATACACACACACACACACATACATATGCAGGTAGAATAAGTTTTCATTGGTTTTTAAGTATGTCTTAACCCAACATAGCAATGATGTTGTGTTTCTTTGTTGAAGATAAACATTGCACCCCTATAAATAAAATTTATAGGGAAATTTATTATAGTGAGAATTATGGATATTCAAGTAAATGGAATTCGAATTGGATTTAGGTTTTTGTTTTTTTAAACTTCAAATTAAAATTCATGAACTTTTCAAAATATTAATCTTAAAATAGTTAAATGCCAATTTAGGAAAAATAACAGGGTCAAAATGAAATATATCTTTATGAGTTTCAAATTTTTATTTTAAATTAATACTTCTTAAAGTAAAAGTAATATTCCTTTCATGAGGCATTTTATAGGGCTTTAAATGTTAAAAATTTTAAATGCAGAAAGAATAACTGTTAACATCATTAGATTAAAGCAGTGTTTTATACAAGATTTACATAAAGACAAAAGTACTACTAATGAATAAAAACTCTAAGCCAAATTAAATAAATGTACAGAACATTTAGCAAAATGCCTGTATTTAAAGGAGGTGTGCCAGGGGTAAAGATAGTAGAATGAATGGAAATCATATATATTTAAAGGGAATACTACTTCTTTTGCATCTCATATTGTTTTTGTATTTGTTTATCAGTGTATGGTTTTGAAATGATCATTTTCAGGCAAAGTGTTTGGCACACTGTCTGGCAGATAAAAAAAGTCTCTGCTAATGTTCAGTTATAAAATTCTTAAATTCAGAAGTAATTTCCTGACATCAGTTAATTCTAGTGAGAATATGCTTAAATAGTTTCCTGAAGAAAAGAAAAAGCACAACCGAGCCTTACCAAGATGAGACCTGTAACCCCTCCCACCAAAATCACCCTACTCCGTGCTGGGTGATGCCTGCCAATCTGGGGATTCAGAAATTATCAGAATAATTATCAGAAGAGGAAATATATATAATAAAAATATTATAATTTAAGAATGAAAACAGTGTAAATTCAAAGTCAAGTCAGATGTTGGAAATAAAAGGTTGGAAAAGGGTAAAATAAAAGTTTACTTAATTTGTAAACTTTTATGATCCTATGTATTTCATTCTATTCTTGGTATTGATTGAAAATCTACGCTTTTTATTTTATAAAATTTAACTTATATGATAAACAAATAATGTTTTCATTAAAATCAGTCAACAAAAAGGCAAAATAAGAGGAAGTGTAGTAAATTAAAAATTCTAAAATAAAGCATCTTAAAGAAAATAGGAAAAAATAAAATTTATTCTCTACTATTAAAAACAATGACTCTTAGGTGGCTAAAATATTTTATATGTTATATTGTAAATGAGATACCCTCAGCATATGCAGAAAAGATTAACTTGAATAATAAACAACTGTGATTATAGGTATATAAACTAGGTAAATGATAATAAAAAATAAGAACAAGAAAGTTTTGAGTAAATGTGCAACCTATAATTTAAAAAAAATAAATAATGGTGTTTTTTAATTAAAAATCTCTATTGAAGTAAAAAATAAAAATTTGGAAACAGGCCAAAATAAATATTTCTGTTTTTTAACAGATTTTGTAGAGGGTCTAATGTAATTATGTCATTTTAATAATAATTCTAATTCTGTACCTTCCAAATTAAACATACACTTCTTTCTAAAAAGTCAACAAAATATTATTATACTTCAACTTTTAGAAATTTGCCCTCCAGGGCAGAAATTACTATAAGGAAATAAAACTAGGATTTAATAATTTAATATCCAACTTGTAAATAATATAGTATTTTTTAAGTTTTTTATATCTTTAAAAATATTATACGATTAAGAAAGGTGATAACGAGAAACACACACACACACACACACACACACACACACACACACACACACGGTGGTGCCAAGCCTTACGACATAAAAATTTCAAAGCTTTCATATTTTTTAAGTAAAACAGAATAATTAGTTAAGTCGTTCATCACAAGAACTGAATAAAAGATCAGAAAACATATCTAAGAGGTGTAAATTAATAAAGGAAAATGAAAATTTTTGGTTTAGAAAAATAAAAATCGATTAAGTGCTTTAAAAAGTCTCAAAAATTTCAAACTAGAATAATCAAGAGGAATGAAAGAAAACATACAGAAAAAACAATGAAAGGGAAGATATAAAGCTTCTTAATGCAAATTAAACTAATATAAAGGACTTTTATAAACAATAAAAATTAGTGTAATCGATGTGTTTAGGCTCATTTTATTTAATTTTTATTTTGTTCCTCTTTATTCTGTTTAGCAGTCATTTTGTACTTTCAGAAGTTTCAAGTATATTCAGTTCTGGAAATTTTGAAGCAAAATGTAAAGTATAAAATTTCTGAAGACATCTCTGATTTTTTCTTGCTTAAATATTCCCTTTGATTAGAACAGAAACTTACCAAAGTTATGCCGTAGTAAATATTTGTTGAATAAAGTGTATTCTCCTTAAATATAGCTTCTCCTTCATTCTTTCTGTTTTCCCTCTTTTGGAACTTCTATCAGACATGTGCTGGAGGCTTTCTGAACTGGCCTGTCTGATTTTTAATTCCTTAACTGAATGAATTCCTTACTAGTCACTGAGGTGACTAGTTCATTTCCTCTTTGATGATGTAGATGACATATGTATTGCCTATTCCAAGGGGCTCTATATGCAATATAATTTACCCCCAATAAAAAAGTATTGTTTCAAATCAAATTTTATAAATATGCTCTTTATTAGAATGAGGTTTAACAATTTTCAAAGCATTTTTAGGGGCATTCTTCTCAAATGAATCTGCATCCACCTTGTGTGATTATTATAGGTGTGCTTATTACCACCGTTTTTCAAGTAAGTGAGTGTCCCAGAGTTGTTAATCCTTTTGAACTGGATTCTTGTCCACTATTTATGTAACCAACTTTGATTTGCTGTGCTCTTTCCTGTCAATTTTGGAAAGTATTTACTGAAGGTTATAACCTGTAAAATAATTAATGTTTCTCTTTGCTTGAAAACAACTAGTGGGAATTCTATATAATACATGTGGAGTATGTACACATTCTTTTAGCTGGACAAAGCATTTTTAGGGGCATTCTTCTCAAATGAATGCATCTACCTTGTGTGATTATCATAGGTGTGCTTGTGTGTGATTATCACTGTGCTCCCTGCTGAAGATTGCTCTTTTTTTCTTTTTTCCTCAGTATGTCACTGAGTTTAAAAATTGAACTGAACTGATGAGCCCGGTTACTTTGCCAACCTTGCTTCCCTTCATATTAAAGCACCATACTATGCAGAGAAGGCACTTTAACTTTTAATTACTTAAGAAGAGACATGTGAAGGCTCAATATTTCCTTTTAAGAGCATTCATAAAATATCCACCTGATGCATCAACAAAGATTGTGGTTTACAGGCATGAGTGTAAAGCTTTCCTGAAAAGACACATATACAAGGAATATGAAATGCCCCTGTATTTACGTAGGCACTTTCTCAGACATCATTCCTAAAACTGAAGAAAAATGGTGAAATATTTTCCAAAGTCACATTATAATACTTTGCGGGGTGAAAAAGAACAAACCAGCAAGACGTTTTCACATTTTACCTGCTCAAGCCAAACTATAGGAGATGCTCTAAATAGTAAATAAAGTCTTTGCCTCTTATAGTTGAAAAACAAAGAGCCAAATCGAAATTATCCAAAGATATCTGATAAATATCACCAAATACAACCTCCTGGATATGAGTTTTCTCATGAAGTGTATTGAATGTGTATGCTTACGGTTTTCTTACTTACCCGTACCTACCAACCTTTTAATTAAATAAGCAGATAAAATTTCATCTAAGTGCAGAATTTCTTTTGCTTTGCATTAATGCTTTGTTCTATTGAATATCACCTGGCCTGGCTTTCTACTGTATGGTTGACCACAAAGGGATTGCTGTAACTCAAGCACAAGCAGAAAGTTCTTTCATTGTAATAAATCAAATTGGTTTAACCTGCGATTGGCTAAATGCAGTCTCAGCTTTCTGATGACTGTGCTCCCTGCTGAAGATTGCTCTTTTTTTCTTTTTTCCTGTCACCTTAACTGGATTGGGAGGCCCTTGCAAGTTCAGAGCAATACTGCTTAGGCAACCACAGTTTTCTAGTGTGAATTAATAGGCCCGATGTATTTAGCAGAACCGACCTTTGCTTTTATACAGAATGCTATTTTAATTGATGTGAACTTTTTTAGCTAGGTTGCAGGTATTAGATTACTTCATAATTCCATACTGTAATCAGCTGGGTGTTAATTTGATGTTTTTAACTCCTGGATTCTGACATTGTCATTACTAGTTTCCTAATGAATATCTACAGAGGAAATAAATGAAACCTAACTGGTACAATCCTAAAACTCCCAATATTTTAGAATTATGTAGTCATTTTCTTTTGCTGTTAATTGAGCCATGTCTGGCTTGTAGTAGAATAATCAAGGCATTTTTTTGCAACAGATATAAAACTAATTACCAATTATGTACATGTTTGGAGTGAGCATGAATCAAAAGAAATGCTCTTCCTCAGGCACATAGGAAACACTTGCAGCAGAAGAAATACAAACTAAGGCATAGAAATATATTAAGTTAGCTGAATGGTAATATCTCTGATCAAAATTTGAATCTATTATGGAACTGGTTATTTTTAGTTTAAATAAGTTTAATGTAATTATTCCTGTAATTTTCTGGGACAAACAAACATCTTCAACAGCTGCTCTTAGCAAATAGGAGAATTGGAAGGAAAAAAATGTTGCCTTTAATAATTGCTTCCTAGGAAGCAGGTTTACAAAGTTCTGTTCTCCTTTCTTCAAAATAAATGTCTTGGCTGCCTGCTTTAATTCTTGTCATCAGAATTACATAAAAGCTTTCATTGGCAATGTCATGAAGCAATGAAGGAAATTCAAGATAATACAGAGAAATCCTTAGCTGAAGAGTATGGGACTATAATTTTCAACCTTGCAAAAATGGAGGTAAGTAAAAAAGATCTCAGGTAAACAAACAGCAAAAGAAATATGATTCTGATATACTCTGTGCAACTCTGAGTATTTAATTAGGTGTGAATATTTGCATCAAAGACATATTTATTGATCCATAATTTTCTTTAAATTGATGAATATTGGCAAAACAATGCCCTTTGGTCTGTTGATAATAATACCAGGTTTCACCAATGTCTGATCAAGAAAACAGAAAGTTTAACAGTATTGCACATTCAGTGTGTGTGAATAATTAAGAGCTACATTTAGTTATACTTTTATGAGTTATGCCACATTGACACACAAATATATGTCTGAGTCATATATAGAATTAGGCTAATATATTTACTTTGGGGGGCATGTAGACTAATATGATATTAATTATATAAACAAAATTATAATAAAAACTAACATCAAATTCTTATTATGTATGACATACGATACAGTTTCTTGGCCAAAATGGACAGTTTCAGTGGCCTATCTGTAATTAGGTCTAGTCTTTCATGTCAGAAATTGAACAACCTCATGAGTACCAGAGAACAGTAAATACATGTTCAAACGTATTTTCCCTTTTTTCCCTCAGTTAATGTTCAGATGCTACTAGATTTACAGACACTGCTATCTTTTTTTAAACTTTTCTTTTATTGGTATCATTAATATACAATCACATGAGTAACATTTTGGTTACATACTCCCCCCATTATCAAGTCCCCACCACATACCCCATTACAGTCACTGTCTGTCAGCGTAGTAAGATGCTATAGAGTCACTACTTGTCTTCTCTGTGCTACACTTCCTTCCCAGTGGAACCCCAAGTTATGTGTGCTAGTCGCAATGCCCTGTATTCCCCTTTTCTCTCACTTCCCACCCACCCTCCCCAGTCCCTTTCCCTTTGGTAACTGTTAGTCCATTCTTGGGTTCTTTGAATCTGCTGCTGTTTTATTCCTTCAGTTTTTGCTTTGTTCTTACACTCCACAGATGAGTGAAATCATTTGGTACCTGTCCTTCTCCACCTGGCTTATTTCACTGAGAATAATATCACCTAGCTCTGTCCATGCTGTTGCAAATGGTAGGATTTGTTTTCTTCTTATGGCTGAATAATATTCCTTTGTGGATATGTACCACATCTTCTTTATCCATTTATCTACTGATGGACACTTAGGTTGCTTCCATTTCTTGGCTATTGTAAATAGTGTTGCGATAAACATAGGGGTGCATATGTCTTTCCCAAATTGGGCTCCTGCATTCTTAGTGTAAATTCCTAGGAGTGGAATTCCTGGATCAAATGGTATTACTATTTTTAGTTTTTTGAGGAACCTCCATACTGCTTTCCACAATGGTTGAACTATTTTACACTCCCACCAGCAGTATAGGAGGGTACCCCTTTCTTAGCATATCCTTGCCAGAATTTGTTGTTCCTAGTCTTTCAGATGTTGGCCATCCTAACTGGTATGAGGTGATATCTCATTGTGGTTTTAATTTGCATTTCCCTGATAATTAGTGATGTGGAGCCTCTTTTCATGTGCCTATTGGCCATCTGAATTTCTACTTTGGAGAAGTGGCTGTTCATATCATCCATGCATTTTTTAATAGGGCTATTTGCTTTTAGGATGTTGAGGTGTGTGAGGTTTTTATATATTTTGGATGTGAACCCCTTGTTGGATATGTCACTTTCAAATATATTCTTCCATACTGTAGGATGCCTTTTTGTTCTGCTGATGGTGTCCTTTGCTGTACAGAAGCTTTTTAGCATGATGTTAGTCCCATTTGTTCATTTTTTGTTTCCCATGCCGAGGAGATGCATTCAGGAAAAAGTTGCTCATGTTTATATTCAAGAGATTTTGCCTATGTTTTCTTCTAAGAGTTTTATGGTTTCATGACTTACATTCAAGTCTTTGATCCATTTTGAATTTACTTTTGTGTATAGGGTTAGGCAATAATCCAGTTTCATTCTATTGCATGCAGCTGTCCAGTTTTGCCAACACCAGTTGTTGAAGAGGCTGTCATTTCCCTATTGTTTGTCCATGGCTCCTTTATCATATATTAATTGACCATATATGCTTGGGTTTATATATGGGCTCTCTAGTCTGTTCCATTAGTCTATTGTTCTGTTCTTGTGCCAGTACCAAATTATCTTGATTACTGTGGCTTTGTAGTAGAGCTTGAAGTTGGGGAGCATAATCACCCCAGCTTTATTCTTCCTTCTCAGGATTGCTTTGGCTATTTGGGGTCTTTTGTGATTCCATGTGAATTTTAGAACTATTTGCTCTAGTTCATTGAAGGATGCTGTTGGTAGTTTGATAGGGATTGCACTGAATCTGTAGATTGTTTAAGGCAGGATGGCCATTTTGACAGTATTAATTCTTCCTGTCCATGAGCATGGGATGTGTTTCCATTTATTGGTATCTTCTTTCATTTCTCTCCTGAGTGTCTTATAGTTTTCCAAGTATAGGTCTTTCACTTCCTTGGTTAGGTTTATTCCTAGGTATTTTATTCTTTTTGATTCAATTGTGAATAGAATTGTTTTCCAAATTTCTCTCTCATTGTTAGTGTATAGGAATGCAACAGATTTCTGTGTATTAATTTTGTATCCTGCAATTTTGCTGAATTCAGACATTAGGTCTAGCTATATATTTTTTCTTATTGACAATTGCTTATGTTATTTCTGAATTTAGCCTTTTTAGGAATGATATCACCAAGATGGCAACATAAGTTGCTCCTGACTTTTCTCCTCTCACAAAAAGGACTAACAGCTATCCAAGAATAAGACACCACTGAAAGGATCCTCAAATATGATGTGAGGTTGAGTTTGAGGTACCACAGATACCAAGACAAACAGCATTAAAGAAAAAAGAAGCAGTAATACTCTGACTGCCTTGTCCCTCTTCCAGGCCAGCTCAGCACCACACAGACAGGTCTTCCCTGAGCCCAGTTCCTTCAGTGGAAAAGGGATCTCAGTGAAGATAACCAACTGCCCTCTAGCATTGGGGTCACTTTGTAGGAGCCCCTACTCTGATCTCACTGCATGGGGATTGCAGAGGAATATGTGGGGTGCAACCACTGGGAACTGGATTGTGATGGGGAAGGGGGAGGGGCTTGCAACAACCAGCCCACAGGTCTTAGCAACCCAAGTTCATACCTGCAGTGCCTAAGTGGTAATCCCAACCAGAAGCTTTGCTCATCTGCAAAACCAAATCAGGGGCACATTCTGACCAGGAAACTCACCAAGATGCAGATTTGCCTGAGTCAGACTCTTAAATAAGGAGTTTTTCAGCTCTAGAGCCTGATTTGCCTATGCCCAGGCAAGGAGCTAAATCACAGCCTCACCTGCTGTGAAGAGTGTCATCCAGCCCCATTGGACACAACTCCTGGAAGTTTTGCAGCCCAGTGACACTTGAGCTGAGATGAAGGCAGAGCTGATAGTTTGTAAACCAAAACCAGTAGCCCTGTTCAGTCAGGAAATGTGGGATGCCCAGGTTAAAACATTGAAGAACTTTACTGGCTTTAGAGCAGTTTCTCCTGCTGCACCTGGTCAAAGAATATAATTTATAAGCTCCACTCATTGCTAAATAGAACCTTCAGCCTATCTGACCAAGGAAACTAACAGAGCACACAGGAAGGTGCATAGCCCATTCAGCAGCTCTGCTTAGGTGACCCTTGAACAGAGAGCACAATTCCCGGTTTCCCCTGGCTGCAGAGAAAAGCTGGCAGACTCTCCTAACCAGAGAATTAAATGTGCACTTTAAACTGATTCAGGTCAGAAAACAACAAGCTATGTAGACTCTGATCCATTCCTGCTGTCCTGCCAAGAGAGAAGTTCATAGTAATAAACACGTAAATTAAGAAGCAAGAAAGACCCCCAGGTAAACAACCTAGCTCTATGCCTTAATGAACTAAAAAAAGAACAAACAGCCCAAAGATAGCAGATGAAATGAAATAATAAAGATTAGAAGAGGAAAAAATGAAATAGAGAATAGAAATACTATAGAAATGATTAACTGAACTAAGAGAAGCTTCTCTGAAAAGATAAACAAAATTGGCAATAGCTAGGTGAGCCAAGGGAAAAAGGGAAAGGATCCAAATCGACAAAATTATAAATGAAAAATGAGACATTACAACTTGGATCACAAGAGGCTACTATGAACCACTGTACACTAAGAGCCTGAGCAACCTAGAAGAAACAGAAAAAAACTTAGAATGATACAATTTACCAAGACTGAATCAGAAAGAAAACATGAATAAATCAATTACTAGTAAGGAGATTGAGTCAGTATCACTCAAAGAAGAAAATTCCAGGACCAGACAGTCCTGGTCCAGACAGACCAAATGTTTGGCACTGCTAACATTTGCCAAACATTTAAAGAACACTTCAGACTAATCCTTCTCAAACTCTCAAAATTCCAAGAGGAATGAACATTTCCAAATACATTTTACCTGACCAGTATTATCCTGATACCAAAACCAGAAAAGGACACTCCTAGGAAAGAAGCTGCAGACCAATATCCCTGATGAATATAGATGCAGAAATTCTCAGTAAAATAGTAGCAAATCCAATTCAGCAGCACAGAAATAAATCTAAACACATATGGTCAACTAATATTTGACAAGGGAGCCAAGAATAGTTAATCAAGAAAAGACAGTCTCATCAATAAATGGTGCTAAGATAATGATATTTACATATAAATGAATGAAACTAGACCCATACTTTATAATACTCACAAAAATTAACTCAAAATGGTTTAAAGACTTAAATGTATGACAGGAAACCATGAAATTCCTAGAAAAAACATAAGAATAATGCTCCTCGATACTGGTTTTGGTAAAGATAGTTTTGGTTGACACTTAAAGCACAAGCAACCAAATAAAAAATGAATGATGGGACTACATCAAACTATAAAGCTTCTGCACAGAAAAAGAAATCATCAGCAAAGTGAAAAACAACCTACAGATTGGGAAAAAATATTTGTTTGCAAACTGTATATCCTATAAATCCATAGCTAAAAAGCAACACAATTTAAAATGGGCAAAGGGCTTGAACAGACATTTCTACAAATAAGATATATGAAAGACCAACAGGTACCTGAAAAGATGTTCAACATTACAAGTCATTAGAGAAATATAAATTAAAATCACAATGAGATATCACTTCATCCCTGTTAGAACAACCATCATCAAAAAGACAAGAGATAATAAATGCTGGTGTGGATTTGGAAAAAAAGGAATCCTTGTTGGTGGAATTATAAATTGATGCAACCACCGTGGAAAACAGTATGATGGATCCCCAAAAAGTATAAAAACCTTATAACCCAGCAATTCCACTTGTGGGAATATATCCAAAGGAAAAAATCCCACTAAATCAAAAGATATCTGTACCCCCTGTTCATAGCAGCATTTTTTACAATAGCCAAGACTCGGAAATTACCTAAGTGTCTAGTGATGGATGAATGAATAAAAAGGTTGTTAAATACACACACACACACACACACACACACACACAAATGGAATATTATTCAGCCATAAAAAAAATGAAATCCTACCATTTGTGACAACACGGATGGGCCTTGGGAGTTTTAGGCTATGTGAAATAATTCAGGTGGAGAAAGACCAATACTGTGTGATCTTACTTATATGTAGAATCTTAAAAAAAAAATACTCATAGGAAAAGAGGTCAGACTTGTGGTTACCAGAGGCAGAGGGGGGAGGTGGAGGAGTTGGAGGAAGTTGGTCAAAAGGTACAAACTTCCATTTATAAGATAAATAAGTAGAAGGGATGTAATGTACAGCATGGTGACTATAGTTACCACTGTTGTATGATATACAGGAAAGTTATTAAGAGAGTAAATCCTGAGAGTTCTCATCACAAAGAAAAATTTTTCCTTCTTCTTTTCTTTTTATTGTATCAATTTGAGAAGATGGATGTTAGCTGAACCTATTGTGGTAATTATTTCAACATATATGTATATCAAGCCATCATACTGTGTGCCTTAAATTTATACAGTGATGTATGTCGGTTATTTCTTAACAAAATGGGAAAAAACATTAACCCTTTGGTTTTGAGATGGATAGATGTCACATTTAAGATGATTTACTTGACAAGTGTCTCCCAATTTTATTTTTAAAGGGATATTTTAATTTTCATATGTAAGATATATGTGTGTGTGCATTCTCTCTACCAAATGAAATGTACACATGTACGTCTGTTTATTTATTTATATATACCACTGAGTAATGAGTTGTTTCTGTGAATGGGATGGGATTGAAGCTCCCATCTTGGCTGTGTAACACATTAGGGATGCCTGGACAGAGTCATGGTAATAATCTCACAACCACCACATCTTTTCCTAGTCCCGGGTTGAAAGAGTTCCTTAAAATCAATGTTTGGCTCTATAAGCATCATTTTTACTGCAATAAGACCCTCCTATTATAATCTATTTAAATATGGGTAGTTTCAGCTTTATTTTCTCATGCCTGTTGACTTTTAGTCCTAGTCTATAAAAATCTTATAATTTCCCTGAATAATTGTAATTAGAAAATTTGAGCTGAAGAATAAAAAAAAAGAAGGGACACAAAAGAGAAGGGGCTCCTTCAATGTGCTGTTTGGAGAGCTAAAGGAGTCCACACAGAGTAGTGCTTTGGGACTGTTTCTTCCATCCCATGAGAATTGCTGAGAGGTGGGTACATGGACCTACAGAGCCAGAGCATAGCCCAGCTTTGCACTATGTCCTCTGCTTAAACTTATCTTCAGCACTAAGCACTGTTTGATAAACACCCACATGGCAAGTTGAAGAGCTAAAAGTGTTCTAAACTCCATACCATTCATCCAAAACATTCCACTCACTGGGACTAGGGTGGACTCCCTGAATTTTGTTAAAATAACTCTGTCACATAATCAGAAAAGATGAAAATTTCCTCACTAAGATATATGAGATCATGTTTTTTGTATGAATATATATTTTATTTTATACATATATAACTAGGACCAATTTCAGATTGATCTGTAGATCTGGGGACAATTTACAGATACTTTCTAAATTGGAGGTAAATTTGTAATTCAGTTTTAACTCATAACATCATTTTGTTGTCATCTTGGTGATGTTAAATGTTGCTGACTCAATAAAAATTATCTGAATATTGCAAGAATATGGGAGTTTTAAGTTTCATGATAAAATCTGGAGTATTTCAATTCATGTCACAAGAACTACCCGCAGGAGTTCTTCCCTAATGCACTGCTCTAGGTTTGAGGATACATTACAGTCCCTGTTCACAAAACCAGACCTACAGACCAATAAGCAACATGTATTAAGGTCAAGAATAGAATTTGATTGAAAGTAAATTAGAGGAGGGAAAGTTGACTTTATCAGGAGTCATTGAAGTCAGAAAGGATTCTGGAGGGCTTGAAATTGAGGTCAGTTTTGGATGGATAAGAATTCACCTGAACACTAGAGAAGACTTTTTGTGATGGAAAGCACAGTACATGCAGGAAATACCCACAGAAAATAGTATGTAGATAGATTTTTAGGGTAGTCATGTCACGATAGGTAAGTGGCAGGTAATAGAAACAAAAAGTAGATTAAAGTAATGGTATGAAAACCTGGAATGTTTTTAATAAAATTGTTTTTATGGAATGAATGATGACTTGAATGGAAATATAAAGCCTTTAATTAATGTTAGAACTCCTCAATGGAATTACAAACCTATTTAATTAAAAGAACTTGCTAGAAGCACTTCTTGTGATAGAAGTACCATGTGATAGCACTAGGTAAATTTTAGAGTGCAGAATAATTGGGCAATGCATAAACCAAAGTGGACTTTCAGTCAGAAAACCTGGGAGAAGAATCCAAGCCTTCCTGCCCCTACTCCATATTAGCTATGACATCGGGTCAAATCTCTTAACTTCCCAGATATTGTTTTGTATCCATACAATGAGGTAATGTCCCTATTCTGGTGAATCCACGTCTCTGCCAGGGTTATTGTGATGGTCAAATTGAATATGCCTATAAAGTCATCTTATAAATTCTAAGCAAATTTAAGATACTCTTTATACTACAGATGAGATTGTAACCCTATCAAAATGTGTGTTTACAAAATTGAATTTAATTGGCCATTAAAACCATAATTTTCTTATTCTTATCCCTATGCTTTCTCTTTATTCAAGCAATAATTTATACCTCCTACACAAATAACCACCCAATGCAGAGAGGGAGAAGTGCACAGGTTTTCATTCCTGTGGGTAGCAGAAGTGCTCTCCACAAAGCCAACCAGTAGCACAGATTCTACATTCTACATGAATTCGTTCTTAGAATATCAATATATTTGTAAGGGGTTCAGGCATGAGAGAAAGGATGTTCTTCCTAAAATAATCGTGCTTGTATATTTAGGGAAAGCTCCAACAAAACAAACAAACAAATTCAGTCAGGTAGCCTTTACTTTCTTCAGTCTTCCAGGATCAGAAATCCCATCTGATAGAAATGAACAAGGAAATTCAGTACAATGGTGTCAGAATATGTATATATGTATATGTGTATGTGTATTTTGCTACCCTGGTTTGATGTAATTCTCCCACCTTCACATAACAGCCTTGAATTAATGGTGCTTAGGTATAATGGGAGTGGAGGTGGGTGGCTTTCCCTGTCAGAGAGAAATGAGGCAAAGAAACTCAAGTTGCTCAGGAACAGAGAGATGCCAGGTGCAGTTAGGGTGAGGAGGGGCCAAGATTGATTGACACTATTCTGAGTGAATGTAGTAACTTTACAAAGGCGTAGAATTTTACGCAATAATGGGTGTTTTCATTTTTCAAGCAAAACACTGAGCTGCTATCTCAGAAAAATAATCATCTTTAATAATTTAAGTTACTATGTTTGTAATCATCAGGTCATGTGAGTTAAGATGATTTTAGATTTACAATTCAAAGATAATAATTTAGCATGCACTTATGCTATTTTCAACATTTATCCATCTCTAATTATCTCATCTATGGTCTCTGATAACTCACTCAAAGCTGAACTTCCATTTATTCATTCATGTTTATTTATGAATCAAGAAGGACAGCTGTATATAAATTCACAAATTTCTTGGTAACATTCTCTAGAGTTAAATAAACCATCCTGAAACCTGAACTAAACATTCATCATGCCATATTCTTCATAAGAGATGAAGAATAACTAGACTCTCTCAGTGTAATTGTCTTGATTATAGCAACAGATTCTATATTTTATATGCTACCCAAGACAAACATACTCTGATTTCTAAAATTGTTTATTTTAGAAGGTTTAATGCTTCATTTCTATGGCTTTTTTAATTGCTCATTTTTAATTTTTCAAAGCTCTGTTCATGACTTGAATCTTACACATCAGCTCAAGATTCTCAAGAGGACCCCACTTTGTGTTCTTTTAATTTTATGTCTCTATTTTAATTTAAAAAAATGTACACCTTGTATATTCACAAAGTACATATTTGTGTATGCACCAACTTTTGGTTAGTGTTGTTCTCAGATGTAGTTTCCAGTGATATTTTAAGCTAAAAATGGAAGGATTCAGCTGAAAGGAAAATTTCACGTTGACAATGTCTTGGGATGTCAGTTTCCGTGTTTATGTGTGTGTGTATGTGTACACTTAGTGTCAAAAGTTAATGGGAAGTACTACTATTTTAACCTCTCTGTTTATCTTTCACCTTCTATACTTAACTAAAATTGTTTTGGATTTCATGTTAGTTTATTTTGTTTTATACCATGAAATCATTGAATCTCAGAGCTAGAAAGAATTTAGAAAGTGTACCCTAATGATTCATAGCTGTATTGTTAGCTTAAATCTTTTTTTCCCTTTCTAGTTATATGATATTAGACAACTTACATAAATTATCAGTGTTCATTTTTTTCATTTGTAAGATGGGGAAAATAATGGTACCCTTCTCTGAGATCAGATTGTGGTGAAGGTTAATAAATTATTTTATGTAACAAGCATAATTTAAGCCTGAAACACAGTAAGTTTTCTCTCTCCATCTCCATCTCTCTGTCTGTGTCTCTCTCTCTGTCTATATATTTATGTATAGACATAATACATATCCAGTTCTATGAAGAACTCATGTCATATTTGTTTTCACTTCCAAAAGTAATTAGCATTTTATTATAGATCATTATAATAATCATTTGCATATAGTTTGTATAATTTGCAAAGAGTTTTACATATGTTATATTCTATCTTAAAGAATTTTGAGAAATTAGTGGACATATAACATTTATTCTTTATGGTAATAATATGAACATTATGATAAATTACTATATTTTGTATATATTGTCTCTATAACTAAACCTAGGGCATTTTTTATGAAGTTACCCAGTATTCTCATAGTAACTAATAACTATCATATTTTGACAAAACTTAATATGATTGAATATTTTGCATAAAAATCATAAGAATATAAATATTTTATATAAAACACTAGCAATTTCCACATCTTGTTACTTTGTTTCAACTGTACAAAATAGAATAAAAACAGAATAAAACTGCACTAGAGGAGGAGAGAATTTAATAATATGGGTAACTGTTGAACCACTGTGTTGTATATTTGAAACCAACATAAGATGGTATATCCACACCTCAATTTAAAAAAAGACTGAAAACATCATATATATTTTTCAACAGATGGAAGACCTTTGAGTGCAAAAAAATTCTAAAGAAAATAAATTCTAGAGAGAAACAAGCTATGTGAGCAATGCGGGGCAGCTGGAAGTGTTGCCAAGACAGCACTTGCTGAAGAAGAAACAAGCCTTTCATAGGTGGAAAATTTTTACTAGTGTTGAGAAAGATCACTTATGGGCTTGGAATCTGTAGAATTTCCTATGTGCAGAGTTAGTTCCCTTTCCACATATTGGTTCTCCATAGAGTAGAAATGCAAATTTCAAAAACAAAAGATTATTGATTGTTTAAAGCAACTAGTAATAGCAATATATTAAAGGGCTTATAATGTATGTAGTGTTAACAAAAGGGATTGAGGGTACACAAAATCATAATATTTTAAGATTATTACATTATTCACGAAGCTGTAAATCACTAACTAGCCACTAGAAACATACCATAAAATTTATAATAAAAAAGCAAACAAAAGAGGTAAAATGGAATAATAAAAACTTAAAATAACTTGTAATAATGATAGCATAAAAGAAGGTAGATAAAATGAACAAAGACTAGATGGGTAAACAAGTAATAAAATAGCAGACTTAATTCCAGACAAATCACTAATTATATTAAATATGGACTAAATTTTCCAACTATGATTTTAATTATAAAAAAAGAGACTTAATTTAATACTATTTAAAAGACATTCACCTAAAAAATAAGAACACAGACTGGAAGTTAAAAGATGGAGAATCACATGCACACCATGAGAAAACTAGTCCGACACAAGGGAAATGCAAATGAGAACCACAGTGAGACACTGCTGCCTGTCTATTAGAAAGGCCACAATCACAAAGATGGACAAAACTGCTGTGAAGTATACGAAGCAACCTAAAGTTTGTACACTGGTTGTGGGAGTGCAAAATGGGATAATTTCATTCCAAAACTGCTTAACAGATGATATTATAATGGAACATATTCTTAGAAGTTCCATTCCTAAGGAGAACTAGTACATATGCTCTAAGTAAATGAATAAAATTATCTGTAAGTAAATGGTTCATAATAGCTGTTTACAATAGCCCAATACTGGAAAAAATGTGGATGTCCATCAACAGGAGATGATAAACTTTTTGTGATATATTCATACAATGCAGTATTACACAATAACA
This sequence comes from Manis javanica, assembly GCF_040802235.1. NCBI lineage: Eukaryota > Metazoa > Chordata > Mammalia > Pholidota > Manidae > Manis > Manis javanica. The sequence goes on along the minus strand of NC_133157.1, from coordinate 96,306,480 downwards.
TAAAAGGAAGACTATATCATTATTCAGATCAACATGGATTAATTTCAATACAATATGTTGAGTGAAAAACGCTAGCCATAAAATGTTTTGTGCAACTCCATGAATTTCAAAAATAAGCAAACTAGTAAATGAAAAGAGAAATTGGAATAATGGTTACCTGAGATGGTGTGTTATTGACAAAGCAAGGGGCAGTAAGGAATTTTCTGAGAAGGATTGGAAATATGGGTACATAGCCACAAGTAACACATGTAAGTACAAATAAAAATTAATCAGTCCATGTACTTAAGGTGTGTATATTTTACTACTTGTAAATTAAACCTTCAATAAAAGTATAAAAAAATAAATATTTGTTAAAAATCAAATGAATTATAAAATTACTTGTCCTCAAATTCTACTTCATTATCAACATTTCCCATCTCTGCAAAAGGCATCAGTAGCCCATATTCAAAACCTCAGAATTATATTAAATTATTTTATTTCCTTACCTCTTTTAATTGATCACTGATTCTCACAAATTCCCCTCTATAAATGTGTTCCGTCCTTTCTCTTAGAAAGATAATTTCCTAGTTTAAGCTCTTATTTTATTCTATTTTTATAATATTTCTAAGTTTACCATAGAGTATTTCCTCTCTCTTGCAATATTTCTTACATTTTGCTATAATTAACTTTTGTAAATTTGTATCTGATTATGTCACTTGTCTACTCAAAAACTTTTAAAGTCTCTCTATGGCCTAGAAAGTAAAATTACAATGTTTGGCATGCTGTAGATACAAATTACCATTCCATGCATCTCTCCTTCACTCCCAGCCTTCCCTTCCATGTTCAGAGCAGTGCCCAATGTCAGTCATATAGAATTCATTGTTTTGTGCTTCTAACTACTATACATTTACTTAAACCATCTGAGCATTTGGAATTTCCTAAAACTCCCTATGAAACTTAGCTCAGAAAATTTATTAGTGTGTCTTCCATGATCATGTCTTTAAGCTTTTTTGAAACAAATTGACGTCTCCTGTGACTCCTCAAGCATTTGTATATGTATTAATTTTGTACTTACCTTACTCAGCCTTATTTTTCATTTAGTAAATGGCTTCTGTCTATCCTGTTTTAGAAGAGTAATTTCTTTTTAATGTGGATATTCCCTGTTTCACACATATAATTTGCTAAATTCATTTTGAATAAAATTAATCTAATTAATGAATTCACCTATCAATTTTCCTTTTCAAGTATTTTTCTCTAGAAATGTTCTTGCCTTGGTAGATTATAATTTCTGGAAGAAAACTGATTTCATTTAGAAGAGTCACATTTTTCAAAACAAAACAATGGAAACCACCATGAAATACTAATGCTGATTATGAGTAACATTTAAAATGGCACATCAAGGGAAAAAAAAATCCTAGATGCTGCTATGACTAAAAGCAGAGGAAATTACAGTGAACAATTTTATTCCCAAGATTATCAACTTTTCCTTGGTTTGAGGACAAAATGATCACATTTATAAACTTTTGCTTCTTGTTCTCCTCATGTTGACTCGGCATACTGTGAAATGAAAACAACAAAGGAGCAAAATGATATATTAAAAATCCAGAATTTCTTTGCAACAATTCCTTAAAGCAAATTTTAAATTGAAATAGCACCATTCTTTAATCATTAGGAAACAGCCTGAGTGTGCCAATGTTCCTTTCAGTTCAGATAAACATTGATAAGATCAAAGCTTGCTCTAAATTATCTGTCTTACCATGCCTTGGCTGAGTCTTAGGATGAAATCTCACAGTTTTTCTTTAGTTTGGTAAGTCTTTGATCTTTGTTGAATACAGGCCTGTCTGGCTAAGGAAATAGCTAGAAAAGGCAAAGAGATGCAAAAGAGAATGTTAACCACTACTTGTGTTGTAAAATGGGTTCACATTTAGAGTTTTGAAAAGTGCTTGAGGTAAATATGAATTTAGCTTACTTCCTATGGAGCATGAGCAGTTAGTAGGTGTCTGGACACTTAATTTTGCTTGAGGTAAATACCTTTATCGATAAATTTTTAAAGACCTCAGTTATGTAAGTGAATGGTGTTCTTCTTAGTTTGGATTTCTGCATGTAATTCCACATGGAATCTTGTGAAAGAATAAAATTAAAGGCAATTTAAAGAATAGTTTTTCTGTATGTTAGGTACAAACATAATATTCTGCCTTAAACAAGAGGATAAATTAATACTCTTTTTTTCATTAGTTACTAATAATTATTTCTATTTCCAAGTTAATTTACTCCCAGTTCCATATGGCACTTTTGCATTTGGAGCTAGAGTTTGGGTTGAAGGAAGAGAGCAAATCAATTTGCAATTTGTTTTTTATCAATACTGATAGTATGAACATGTAAATACGTATGTATGTACATGTATACACACACACACACATACTCAAAGGAGTGGCCCTTATCTTATTTAAGAAACCCATTTCAAGCAATAAGATTAAAAAAATTTTTATGAACAAAAACCTTACAATATTTACACATATAGAGTGCACAAATTCCATCTTCAAAGTTATTGGCAGTCAGCGTATCATCAAATCACTTTTCCAAAGAGACAGAAGTTGCTCCTTTTATCATGGATCTGTCTTTTCTACCAGATGAAATAGATAACTAACTAATCACCTACAAATCTGATACTTGGTCTAATCTCTTTACATGCCTTTGTGTTATGTTACTGTCCTTCTTGTATTAGTGGTTCTATTCTTTGCATAACTCTTCCTTTAAAAACTGTACTTTTATTTAAATGGTAAACATGTTTTTAAGGGAGACATTTACTCATGCCTGGACCTGTGGGTTTTTTGTTTTGTTTTGTTTTCAATTGCTGATCTGCCCCAAGAAGTTGAATGTTGCTTTACTGGCTGTGATGTCCTTTTCAGAGGATAACTCCAAGTTATGATAACTGGGGATTTCATAGGTGTCCACATTAAGCCTTTTCCCTGAGTAGAAATGAACTTGCAGGTCTTGTGCTAGCACATATATGTCTTAGAAACCAACACATTATTTAATATCCCTCTGGTTAATACTGATTTGTATCCACTGTTTACAAAGATTGGTTCTAAGCTTGTCCCATGATCTGAAAGCTTTAAATCATTTCATGAAACTGTTCTGCAAATACCACCTACTGAATAATAAATAAACCCTACTGAAATGCTTACAGAGAATAACTAGTATTTCATATTGCACTATTTTAGTTTTTAAACCCCCTTGAGATTGATCAAGTTATTCCTCACAGTATAAATAGAATGTACCCTTTAGGTGGGAAGACCCCTTTATAGAAGTCTCAGAATAAAAAATGAGCATAACTCTATAACTTAGAAGAAGCTAGGCACACATTCTCTGTCAATAGGATTGTTTTTGTTGTTTTTTGTCTTAAAATGGACCATGGTTATCTGATCCTAACAGCCCTGTGTGGGATTTCAAATCCCATAAATCCTCTTTACAGCAAGAGAAGAAATTTGGTTCTGCAGTTAAATGGATGTGGATATTTACACAGACAGAGTGTAATTTTCCAAAAGCTTTATAATGGAACTTTCATACAAATAAAATGGATGTGTCAAAATTTATTTTACCCATTCATGAGGGAACCAATGAGGTGGGAAATCTGATTACAAGAACATGTGAAAAAGGAAAAGTCTACAGACATTTTTTTTCTCAAAAACAAGAATGTTAGAAAGAGCTAGGTTAGAGTCAAAACTTTAAGATCTTTCAAAAAATTTATTTAGAAAGCTGGCTATCTGCCAAAAAAAATGAAGCTGTATACTCACTTTATATCATATACATTATTTATAATAGTTAAAAGGAAGAAGCACTCAAATGTCCATCAACAGATGAATAGATTTTTAAAAATTTTATTAGTATAGTGGAATATTATTCAGCCTTAAAATGACATTCTGATATAACATAGATAAAACTTGAAAGCATTATGCTAAGTGAATAGCCCAGACATAAAAGGACACATATTGTACAATATACTTAGAATAAACAAAATCATAGACAGAAAATACAAGAGGGGTTACCAGAGACTGTGGAAATAAGTAAGTCATTGTTTAATGGGTACAGAATTTCTATTTGAGACGAAAAATTTCTGGAAATAGTGGTAGTGGTTATACAATATTGTGAATGTACATAATACCACTGAAGTAAACTTGAAAACGGTTAAAATAGTAAGGTTTATGGTATCACATAACATGTATACCACACACCACATGTATATTTTAGCATATTAAAAAAAGAAAAAAAGGAACCTTCCCAACTGTGTCATATTTGAGATGATTGAATATAAATGCAAAATTTTCTTAGAAAAAAAGGAATTGGAAAGTTGGTATAATGCAGTAACTTTTATAATGATATGTATGGTAAAATATATTAAAGAGCAACTTTTCTGAATGTCAACAAGCTGCTATTAGTTGTGGAAAAACACTTGATTTATATCCCTCAGGGTGATAAGCTCTGGAATTCTCTTTTTCTACTAGTGTAAAATCTGAAGTTAACATGAATTTCACAGTATCTAAGATGGAATCAAATAGCACATGGTCAAGTCAAAAGAGAATTTAGTAATCATTTGTTGGGTCTGTTAAATAATACCTCGATATAACACCAAACTACATATTTTATGTCATGTTTAAGTTAATTTTCTTTAAAAGCCTATTACAAAATTATTTTGGTTAACACTAATTAGTAACTAATTCCTGGAACTGGTCTCCACTTTACTTTGATCATTAAAATATTCCAGTGTTATTCTTGATCCAAAAAAAGTTAATTGGTCTTATTATGTTTACCCCTGATTATTTATGTAGGTGTAAAAATAAGTAATTAAACTTGTGGGTGAAATCTTTCCTCCTCATGTTTCTCGAGTATGCTTTTAGCCTTGTAGACATGACTTCCTTATCACTTGGGAGCCTAGAACTGCAGATAGGTATCAGCCTTTTTCTGGGAAGACTTGTTAGGCATTGGATCAAGTGCAACCCTTATTTGTTGATACTGGATTTTTCACCCCCAATAAAGATGTATAGCCTTGGATGTCCAATTAAATCCCAGGAGAAACATACAGATTCTTTATGAAACTGTATAAATAATATGTTACCATAAAAAGTAGGCAACTAAGTAAAAGTATATTGCTCTGAATTCTCAGAGAAAAATGAAAATTGGATACTGTTTAAATGATATATTTCAGTTAAGAGGACAAGAGATGAATTAGAAAAAGAGAGGGCTATTAAATGTCCATAAGAAAATAAAACATAAAAACAACCTTGCTATTCTAAACAATTTTCTGCAATTGAATTTTGCTCATAAATTCTTTCAAGTCTGTACAATTAGTATTTGTTCCCCTGGATTGTAGTCGGTCCTTTGCTTTCACAAAGTCATCTGCTTCTGAACCAAAAAGATAAACCCTTGAAATAACAATATTTAAAAATAACTGATCTGGTCACTACCTTATAGCAGAACCTTCAAGGAAGTATTAGAGGGAAGCAAAATCACCTAGAGATGAGACCAAATGGATGTGGTTACTTTATTAGAGTAACCACGAATATCAAAAAAGAGGAGAGTGAAGTTCTGCGTTAAGGTGTAACACTTCCTTATTTCATAAAGACATGGTCAGTGTTTCACCTGAGGGCATGAAGATATCATGACTGTGACAATCTCCAATCCATCATGCACATAATCTGTGAAACATTTATATTAATACTTACCAACATAAAATTAACAAGGAAAGGCTGAGCTTTTTAGATTTGACAACTCTGTTCATGCAACTCATACAGATGTATGAAGCTAATAAAGAAAAAAGCCTGATTTCCTTTAGTATCTCTCATTTTATAACATGAAAATCTATGATATTTCCTGGAGTCCTTCAGGAAATCTGAAAGATACATTTTTTTCCTAGAAATTTTATTTTTGTGAATATGGGCTATTATTTTGGTGAAGCAAAAATCAAATGTTATCTGGTGAAATTTGGTCACTTTATGAAGAAAGGAGTATAAACTCTGAGAATCTAATGGTAGCAGATTAATAATCAAAGTGACAACATAATATTTAAAAATAAGCATAGAAGAAGATAGCAAAATTTTAAGGAAACTTATCCCCTTCAAAATGAATAGCTTAGACTATTCCAAGCATGTTAAAATATGGAATGTCCCATAGAAAGAATTCAAATGGTAAGTAATGATCTTTTATTACTACTTTTCAAAGAATGAATATATACAGATTAGTCATTTAAATAGCCTGAGAGAAAAATCCAAACTCTTGTCTTACTTTAATATTATATCTGGCACTAAAGAATTTTTTAAAATAATAAAGCCATTAAATTTTAGCCGCATTATAACATGTTTCATATTATCTTTCAGTCATCATTTACTGCTACTATAATTAAAAGAAAAATAAATGTCACTTCTTCAAAACGTTTACAACTTGCTAAAACCATTCAAGTTTTTTTCTTCACTATGGCTTCATATTTTGAATCTTTACAAAAATACCTTATCTATCAAAAACAAATATACATTCTATTCCCATATACAATCTGACATATTCTAGTATAATTGTAACTGTGCTTTTTGATTATAACTTTTAACCAAAATGTCTTCCCTTCACAAAGAGAACAGAGAGGTAGAAAGTTGAGAAGCCTATATTATACTTAAAGCATAACAGCAGATAAAGTAACACTCTTTTATACCTTCACACATGGTATGATTTTGTCATTCTGTACTTATACCAAGGGTATGGTGTTATATCTTCCATCAAAATTATTTATGTTGATTAACTCTAGAATTAGTCCAATTTTTTAAATTAATAAAAGATTATGAAATTATGTTTAAGTTAATACACTTCAAAAAAATAATGACCATTGATATGAAAATTGGGGAATAGTACTTCCATTAATTTGAGCAAAGTTTTGTATTTTGCTATGCTTCATCATCTTGAGAGTAAAATCAGATTATCTAATCAGTAAAAATATAAGATGTTAAGAAGTTCAAATTATTATTTTAATGAAGAAATAAGCCCAAATATCATACATATGTTTAAAAAGACAAACTGGTATAATTGTCCATACTGGTAACATTTAAGCTTTACTTTTTAAACTAAAATTATTAGGCCATTATGATTAGTCCAAGGATTCAACTTAATCCTATAAATTTGGAGTAATGTATACAATTGTTCCTAAGGTAGCAATTTCTTTGAGAAACTATATTTTTTAAATAGGAAAATTATGTCTCTTAATTTTCTGGAAGATAAAAAATAATATTATATTTATTTAACTTCTTATGAATCTCTGTAAACTAAACAGATTTTTTAGCATAAGAGGTATTATAACCTACTTTTTAACCTATTAATATTATCTAGAAGTAGGAAAATATTTCACACACAACACCATAAGAGCTAAAGATTTTTCTTAATGATAGACAAACACACAGAGTATGCAGCTTCATATTCTCATTTTTATTAACTTAGACACCAGAAAATTTAAAGCACAGAACACAAAAAGTCACGAGCTCAGACCTCAAAGTCTGCTGTCTCCCAAAGATGCTGTAGAGATGGTGTCAGGGAGACACCATCTTTGCATCTTCCCTTGCCCTCCCTACAACTCATGGGTACACCAAAAGGAACTTATATACTTGTTTTGAGCCCTGATTTTTGCAGTTGTTTCCAGTGGACAAATTCTATCTGTATGGCAGCAGAGTTTACAATTACATGTCTCAATATATTAGCATACCTTAAAAGCTGCTGCCTGAGCATCTGACTTCCACTGAGACTAAAACTTGGTGCATACATTCCTCTGTTTGGAATACCAAAAGGGTATAGCACACTCTCGACAACTAAGATCTGCCAGTAATAAATCAGACTACTTAAATAATCACAAATTTCAAGAGAAAATAAAAAACTGTGCAAAGATGAATGAGAAGATTCATCTTCTATACATGAAGAGGTCACTGCTTCAAGACTGGACAAGATCAAATTTTCTCCTAAAATGTAGAAACAAACACAGGGACTCAAGCAAAATGAATAAACAGATAAATATGTTCCTAGTGAAAAACAATATAAAAGCTCAGAAAAAGTCTTTAATGAAATGGAGGTAAGTCATCTACCTGAAAAAAGTAAAATAGGAGAATGAATAAACTGAGTAAAATAGGAGAATGAATCAGTGATCTAAATAGGGTAGAAGAAATCACCCAAACAGAGAAGCAAAAAGACTTTTTAAAGTGAAAATAACATGAGAGAGGAAAAGATGGCAGCTTGAGTAGGATGACAGAAATTTCCTCCCAAAACCATATATATTTTGAAAATAGAGTAAATACAACTATTCCTGAAAGAGTGACCAGAAGATACAGTACACCCGCCAGGCTACATCTGCAAGAATCCAACATCTCTTGGAAAAGGGTAAAATACAAAGCCATGACTTGGAGGGACCTGAGCACTACCCCCACCCCAGCTCATCAGCAGGAGGAAAAGAATCAGAGTGGGGAGGGAGTGGAAGCAAAGGACTGCTAAATAACTAGCCCTAGTAATCTGCACCAGGAGCACAGACACACATTGCATAGTGCTCTGGATATTATAGGAGCAGAAAAGCAATATCTAAGACTAAGACTGCAAACAGGTCCCCACAGTGGCTGCCCCAGGACAAAAGAAAATCAGGTGCTTTAAAAGTCTTAAAGGAACAAGGGATTAACAGGTGGACAAAATTGTCCCAGCACACTCAGCCCAGCAGGCTGGGAACTTTAAGGAAATTCAGGAATCCTAACCCCCTGGTTGGCAATGCAGCTCTGAGACCTCTCACAGTGATAAGCAGTGTGCCGTTCCTTCCTCCCCACCAGCAACTGCAAGCAAACTGCTGCCCCCGCCATTGCTGCAGACCAGCCAGAGAGCAGCCCCACCTACAGCAACTGCACAGCTTAACACAGAGGCTTCCCCTGCACATGACTAACTGGCCCAGACCCAGAGGCTGCTCCCTGCATACAGTTGACTGGAGTAGAGAGTGGACACAGGCACAGAGACTGGGAGGCATGAAGAGGCTTTGTTCCGATGGCAGAACACATGCCACTCACCTGCAATCCCCACCAGTATCCAAGGCCATCCCAAGGGCAGTCCTGCCCACAGCAACTCATGGGATTAACACAGAGGCTACTCCCTATGTGTGGTTGACTGGCACAGACAGCAGAGAGAGGCACAGAGACCAGGAGGCACAAAGTGACCTTGTTCTCATGACAGAACATGCACTGCTTGCCTGCAAACCCTGCCAGTGCCATAAGCCAACCTGAGGGCTGCCCTGCCCATGGAAGCTTGGGGGATTAACTCAGAGGATGCTCCCTGCATGTGGTTGACTGGCACAGACAGTGAAGATGGGCATAGAGACTGAGAGGCACAAAGGGGCTTTGCTTTTGTGGCAGAACATGGGGGGCATAACTTTAACCCTGGCCATTATCCTAAGCCACCTTGAAGGCCACCTGGCCCATGGCAGTTTAGGGGATTAACCCAGAGGTTGCTCCCAGCACATGGTTGACTGGTACAGACAGAGAAGACAGGCGCAGAGACCAGGAAGCATGAAGGGGTCTTGTCTTTGTGGCAGACATAAGCAGTGCTAGCCTACAACCCCTGCCAGTGCCCTAGGCTATCCAGAGCACTGCTGAATGCATGGAAGCCTGGGGGATTAACCCAGAGGCTGCTCCCTGTGTGCAGTTAACTGGCACAGGCAGCAGAGACAGGCAAGGAGACTGGCAAGCAGGAAGGGACTTTGCCCACCCAGCTGACATACATGCCATTTGCTCACAAACACTCCCATCACCATGAAAGGCAGGAAATTCCAAATCCCTCAAACACCAGAGAGAGGGCTTGGTGAGACTAAAATCACCAATCTTCCTGAAAAAAGAATTCAAAATGAAAGCCATAGGCATGCTGATGGAGCTAAGAGAAATAGTCAAGAGTTAAGGGATTAATTCCGGAGGGAGATAAAAGAAATGAAAAAAACAATGGAAAGATTTAAGAGCAGACTGGAAGAGGTGGAAGAGACTGTTAATGGCATAAAAATCAGAAGATAAGAATACAGAGAAGCTGATGTACAGAGAGATAAAGGGATCTCTAGGAATGAAAGAATATTAAGAGAACTGTTGGACCAATCCAAACAGAACAATATTCGCATTATAGGGGTACCAGAAGAAAAAGAGAGAGAAAAAGGGATAGAAAGTGTCTTTGGAGAAATAATTGCTGGAAACTTCCCCAATTTGGGGGAGAAAATAGTCTCTCAGGTCATGGAAGTCCCAGATCTCCCAATACAAGGGACCCAAGGAGGACAACACCAAGACATATAATAATTAAAATGGCAAAAAGAACAGACAAGGACAGACAATTAAAAGCAGCCAGAGAAAGAAAAAAGATCATCTACAAACGAAAACCTGTCAGGCTATCATCAGACTTCTCAGCAGAAACCTTACAGACCAGAAGGGAATGGCAAGATATATTCAATGCAATGAAACAGAAGGGCCTCGAACCAAAAATCTATCCAGCAAGATTATGATTTAAATTTGAAGGAGGGATTAAACAATTCCAAGATAAGCAAAAGTTGATGGAATTGACCTCCCACAAACCATCTCTACAGTGTATTTTAAAGGGACTGCTCTAGATGGAAGTATGCCTAAGGCTAAATAGCTATCACTAGAGAAAATAAAACCACAACAAAGGAAGTAGACAAACTAAATACTAAAAAAATGCAAATAAAATCAGCTATCCACAAAATCAGTCAACGGAAATGCAAAGAGTACAGAATAAAACACCTAACATATAAAGAGTGGAGGAGGAAGAAAAAGAAGGGAGAAAAATAAAGAATGATCAGACTATGTTTAAAATAGCATAATAAGTGAGTTAACTGAGATGGTTAGATAGTAAAGAAGCAGCCTTTGAACCTTTGGTAACCACGAATCCAAAGCCTGCAATGGCAAAAGTACCCATCTGTCAATAATAACCCTAAATGTAAATGGACTGAATGCACCCATCAAAAGACATAGAGTCATAGAATGGGTAAAAAACCAAGACAAATTATTTGCTGTCTACAAGAGACTCACTTCAAACCTAAAGATATACACAGACTAAAAAGAAAGGGATGGAAAAAGATAATTCAGGCAACTAATAGGGAGAAAAAAGCAGGTGTAGCAGTACTTGTATCAGACAAAATAGACTTCAAAACAAAGAAAGTCACAAGAGAAAAAGAAGGACACTACATAATAATAAAAGGTTCAGTCTAACAAGAAGATATAACCATTACAAATATCTATACACCCAACACAGGAGCACCAACATGTGTGAAACAAATACTACTGGAATTAAAGGAGGAAATAGAATGCAGTGCATTCATTTTAGGAGACTTCAACACACCACTCACTCCAAAGGACAGATCACCCAGACAGAAAAAAAGTGAGGAGACAGAGGCACTGAACAATACATTAGAACAGATGGACCTAACAGACATCTATAGAACATTCCACACAAAAGCAGCAGACAACACATTCTTCTCAAATTCACATGGAACATTTTCCAGAATAGACCACATACTAGGCCACAAAAAGAGCCTCAGTAAATTTCAAAAGATTGAAATTGAGCCAACCAACTTCTCAGACCACAAAGGTATTAAACCAGAAATAAATTGTACAAAGAAAGCAAAAATGATGATAAACACATGGAGGCTTAACAAAATGTTCCTAACTAATCAATGGATCAATGACCAAATTAAAACAGAGATAAAGCAATATATGGAGACAAATGAAAAACACAGCACAGTGCCCAACTTCTGTGGGACACAGTGAAGACAGTTCTAAGAGGAAAGTATATAGCAATCCAGGCCTATTTCAAGAAGGAAGATCAATCCCAAATGAATAGTCTAAATTCACAATTATTGAAATTGGAAAAAGAAGAACAAATGAGGCCTAAAGTCAGCAGAAGAAGGGACATAATAAAGATTAGAGAAAAAATAAATAAAATTGAGAAGAATAAAACAATAGAAAAAAATCAATGAAACCAAGAGCTGGTTCTTTGAGAAAATAAACAAAATAGATAAACCCCTAGTCAGACTTATCAAGAAAAGAAGAGGGTCTACACACATAAACAGAATCATAAATGAGAAAGGAAAAATCACTACAGACACCACAGAAATACAAAGAGTTATTAGAGAATACATGAAAAACTATTTGCTAACAAACTGGACAACCTAGTAGAAATGGACAACTTTCTAGAAAAATATGATCTTCCAAGACTGACCAAGGAAGAAAGAGACCAATCACCAGCAATGATATTGAAATGGTAATCAAAAACTACCCAAGAACAAAACTCCCAGATCAGATGGATTCACCCCTGAATTTCATCATTTAGAGAAGACATAATATCCATTCTCCTTAAAGTTTTCCAAAAAATAGAAGAGGATGGAATACTTCCAAACTCATTCTATGAAGCCAGCATCACTCTAATATCAAAACTAGTCAAAGACACAACAGAAAAAGAAAACTACAGACAAATATCCCTAATGAACATAGAGGGAAAAATACTAAACAAAATATTAGCAAACTGAATTAAAAAATACATCAAGATGACACCCCATGTTTCCTCTGGTCTCCCGTGTTGCAAAGTGTCAACCAACCTGACTTTGCTAGGTGGGCTGTGTACAGGTTTGTTCCTGGTGGGCTAAGCTGATCAAGTTAGGACAATGGGACAAATTAAGATTTTACTGAGAGACAGATTCAAGATGGCAGCATGAGAGGTAAGACAGAGAATTCCTCAGAAAATCACATATAGTGTGTAAATATAGTTAATACAAGCCCTAAAATAGCAACAGGAAAGAAGGCTGCACCAGACTGCATGCATACCTCATGAACAGAGCAGACCTCATGAAACAGGGTAAAGTACTAAAGCCTTCATCTGGCGGGACCCAAGCCCTTCCCCCACCTCAGTTTACCAGTGGGAGGAAGAGAAACAGAGCAGGGAGGAGGTAGAGGCCTTAAACTGCTGAACGCTCATCCCTGGTGGTCTGCTTTGGAGCAGAAACCTACATTGTGTGATGCTCTGGAGATTGGTGGGGTTGGTGAGCTGGGACAGGCAGAGTGCTTTAGAGACTGAGATTCCAGCCACTTGTGAAGGAAGGAGAGCAATGTCCGGCAGCTCTGGGACAATGGAAAGGCAGTCTGAGAGGCTTCCTAGCAGTGAGAGGGCTGCTGAAGGGGTGGGGTTTGTATGGAGATTGCTGCACAAGAGAAGGGAGAGCTGGACAAGGTTTTCAGGGTATGCACTACCCAGCAGGTTGGGAATTTTGAGGAGCTTCAGGTGCTCCATCCCCCTGGCTGCCTACTCAGCTCCAAGGCACCCCCCACTGTGATACACAGCCTGCCGAGCCTTCCTCCTGGCCTGACAGCACCAGCTTTCAAACCTGTAGTCCCTGCCCTGGCATCAGGCTATCCAGGGGGAAGCCCCACCTACAAAAGCTAGAGATGTCAATCACAGAGGCTTACACCTGTGTGCTCAACCCACTGGCTCTGATACTGGACACAGGCACTGAAGCTGGGAATCAGGAAACAGACTCTTTCCTCCCCCCAGGCACCAGCACTGTTCTCCCCTACAACACCTAACCTCATTCTAGGGGCTGAGCAGCTCCAGAGACTGGAGCTTCTGGGCACTAGGTGGCACCACATAGAATTATGAAATGACGAAGGAACTGGGTTCAGATCAAAATCTCACAAACCCCAGAAAAAGGGCCAAATGAAACAGAACTCACCAATCTTCCTGAGAGACTAAAATAAAAATCATAAACATACTCATGGAGGTACAGAAAAATATTCTAGAACTCAGGGATGAATTTAAGATGGAGATACAATCATTAAGAAATTCCATATCTGAAATGAAACATACAATGGAGGGATTTAAAAGCAGATTAGATATAGTAGAATAGACAGTAAACAGAATAGAAATTAGAGAGAGGAATATGAAGAAGCTGAGGCACAGAGAGAAAAATGATCTCTAAGTACGAAAGAATATTGAGAGAACTGTGTGACCAATCCAAATGGAAAAATATTCACATTACATGGGTACCAGAAGAGAAGAGAGATAAAAAGGGATAGAAAGTGTTATTGAGGAGGTAATTGCTGAAAACTTCCCCAATCTGGGGGAAGGAGATAGGCTCTCAAGCAATGGAGGTGCACAGATCTCCCAACACAAGGGACCCAAGGGAGAAAACATGAAGACATATGACAATTAAAATGGCAAAGAACAAGGATAAAGACAGACTTTTAAAGCAGCTAGAGAGAGAAAAAAGATCACATACAAAGAAAAACATATCAGGCTACCATCAGATTTCTCAACAGAAACCTTACAGGCCAGAAGGGAATGGCATGATATATTTAATGCAATGAAGCAGAAAGGCCTCAAACCAGCAATACACTACCCAGCAAGATTATCATTTAAATACGTAGGTGGGATTTAACAATTTTCAGATAAGCAAAAGCTGAGAGAAGTTACCTCCCAAAAACCACCTCTACAGTGAATTTTGGAGGGACTACTATAGATGGAAGTATTCCTAAGGCTAAGTAGATGTCACAAGAGGCAATAAAACCACAGCAAAGTAGAACAATTAATTACTAAGCAGGTGCAAAATTTAATCAACTACCCCCAAAGTCAATCAAGGGATAGACAAAGCATACAGAATATGATACCTAACATAGAAAGAATGGAGGAGGAAGAAAAAGGAGGAAAGAAAAGAACCTTTAGGTTATGCTTGTAATAGCATATGAAGTGAGTTAATTACACTGTTAGATAGTTAGGAAATTACCCTTGAGCCTTTGGTAACCACTAATCCCAAGCCTACTTGGCAATAAGTGCATACCTCAATAATCACCAAAAATGTAAATGGTCTGAACACACCAATCAAAAGACATAGAGTCACTGAATGGATAAATAAATAAGACCCATCTATATACTGCCTGCAAGAGACTCACTTTAAACCCAAAGACATACAAAGATTGAAGTAAAGGGATGGAAAAAGATATTTCATGCAACTAATAGGGAGAAAAAAGCAGGAGTTGTACTACTTGTACCAGACAAAATAGACTTCAAAACAAAGTAACAAGAGACAAAGGAGGACATTACATAAAGAAAAAGGGGTCAGTTCAGCAAGAGTATATAGCTAATATAAATATCTATGCACCCACACAGGATCACCTACATATGTGAAACAAATGCTAGCAGAATTAAAGGAGGGAAATAGGATGTAATGAATTCATTTTAGGAAACTTCAACACACCAAAACACTCCAAAACACAGATCAACCAGACAGAAAATAAATAAAGAGACAGAGCACTAAACAACAATGTATTAGAACAGATGGACCTAACGGACATCTACAGAAAACATTATCCAAAAGCAACAGGATACATATTCTTTTCTTTTATTAAGGCATTACTGATATGCATTCTTATGAAGGTTTCACAAGAAAAAACACTGTGGTTACTACACTTACCCATATTATCAAGTCCTGACCCATACCCCAATGTAGACACTGTCCATCAGTGTAGTAAGATGCCACAGATTCACTATTTGCCTTCCCTGTGCAACACTGTTTTCTCCGTGATCCCCCACACCATGTGTACTAAACATAATACCCCTCAATCCCCTGCTCCCTTCCTTCCTACCCACTCTCCCGAACCCCTCCCCTTTGGTAAGCACTAGTCTGTCTTGGAGTCTATGAGTCTGCTGCTATTTTGTTTCTTCAGTTTTGCTTCATTATTATACTCCACAAATGAGGAAAATCATTTGCCACTTGTCTTTCTCTGCCTGGCTTATCTCACTGAGCATAATATCCTCCAGCTCCATCCAAGCTGTTACAAATGGTAGCATTTGTTTCTTTCTTATGGCTGAATAGTATTCAATCATCTATATGTACCACCTCTTCCTTATCCATGTATCTACTGATGGACACTTAGGTTGCTTCCATATCTTGGCTATTGTAAATAGTGCTACGATAAACATAGGGGTACATATGTCTTTTTCAATCTGAGAAGTTGTATTCTTTGGGTAAATTTCAAGGTGTAGGATTATGGGATCAAATGCAATTTCTATTTTTAGGTTTTTGAGGAACCTCCATATTGTTTCCCACAATGGTTGAACTATTTTACATTCCCACCAGCAGTGTAGGAGGGCTCCCCTTTCTCCTCATCCTTGCCAGCATTTGATGTTCTTAGTCTTTTCGATGCTGGCCATCCTTACTGGTGTGAGGTGATATCTCATTGTGGTTTTAATTTGCATTTCCCTGATGATTAGTGTTGAGGAGCATCTTTTCATGTGTCTGTTGGCCATCTGAATTTCTTCTTTGGACAGTTGCCTCTTCATATCCTCTGCCCATTTTTTAATCTGGTTATTTGATTTTTCAGTGTTGAAGCATGCAAGTTCTTTATATATTTTGGATGTTAACCCCATGTCGGATATGTCATTTGCAAATATATTCTCCCATATTGTAGGGTGCCTTTGGTTCTGTTGATGGTGTCTTTTACTGTAAAGAAACTTTCTAGTTTGACATAATCCCATGAGTTCATTTTTTCTTTTGTTTCCCTTGTTTGAGGAGATCCATTCAGGAAGAAGTTGCTCATGCTTATATTCAGGACATTTTTGCCTATGTTGTCTTCTAAGAGCTTTATGGTTTCATGACTTACATTCAGGCCTTTGATCCATTTCTAGTTTACTTTTGTGTATGGGGTTAAACAATAATCCAGTTTCATTCTCTTGCATGTAGCTGTCCAGGTTTGCCAACACCAGCTGTTGAAGAGGCTGTCATTTCCCCATTGTATGTTCATGGCTCCTTTATCATATATTAATTGACCATAAATGTTTGGGATAATACCTGGGTCTCTATTCTGTTCCACTGGTCTGTGGCTCTGTTCTTGTGCCAGTACCAAACTGTCTTGATTACTGTGGCTTTGTAGTAGTGCTTGAAGTTGGGTAGCAAAATCCCCTAGCTTTATTCTTCCTTCTCAGGATTGCTTTGGCTATTCAGGGTCTTTGATGGTTCCATATGAATTTTAGAACGATTTTCTCTAGTTCATTGAAGAATGCTGTTGTTATTTTGATGGGAATTTTATCAATTGCTTAGCAATAGATTGCTTTCGGCAGGATGCCATTTTGACAATATTAATTCTTCCTATTCATGAGCATGGGATGTGTTTCAATTTATTGATATCTTTATAACCATGTGGTCCAGGGATTTTGTTCTTAGCTGGTTTTTTGATTACCACTTCCATTTCATTGCTGGTAACTGGTATATTCAGATTTTCTTTTTCTTCCTGGATCATCTTTGGAAGGTTGTATTTTTCTATAAAGTTTTCCATTTCTTCTAGGTTATCCAGTTTGTTAGCATATAATTTTTCATTGTATTCTCATAATTCTCTGTATTTTTATGGTATCTGTAGTGATCTTTCCTTTCTCATCTTTGATTCTGTTTATGTGTGTAGACTCTTTTTTTCTTGATAAGTCTGACTAGGGATTTATGTATTTTGTATATTTTTTTGAAAGATGAGCTCCTGGTTTCATTGATTTTTGATGCTGTTTTAGTCTTCTCAATTTTATTTATTTCTGCTCTGACTTTATTATGTCCTTCCTTCTACTGACTTTGGGCCTCATTTGTTATTCTTTTCCAAGTTTCATTAATTGTGAGTTTAGACTTTTAGAGTTTAACATTTTGGATTGTTCTTCTCTTAACAATGCCTTCACTGCATCCCAAAGGTTTGGGTTGTTGGATTGCTGTTTTCCTTTGTCTCCATGTATTGCTTGATGTCTGTTTTAATTTGGTCATTGATCCATTGATTATTTAGGGGCATGTTGTTAAGCTTCCATGTATTTCTGGGGTTTCTTTTCTTTGTGTAATTTATTTCTAGTTTAATACCTTTGTGTTCTGAAAAGCTGGTTGGCACAAATTCAATATTTCTGATATTACTCTGGCTCTTTTTGTGGCCTAGTATATGATCTGTTGTTGAAAGTATTCCATGTGCACTTAAGAATGTGTATCCTGAGATATAGAATTAAAGATGGCAGTGTGAGAGGTGAGTCAGAGGCTTCCTCCTAAAACTGCATATAATAGAAAAATATAATAAATGCAAGAAATTGTGAAAGAGCAACAGGAAGGAAGACAGTGCCAAACTACATACACCTGGAGAAAAGAATAAACTTCATGGAACAGGGTAATGTACCAAAGCCATGGCCTCGTGGGACCCAAGGCCTTCTCCCACCCCAGCTCAAGGGCAAGAGGAAGAGAAATAGAGTGGGGAGAGAGTGGAGGCCTGGGACTGCTGAATACCAAGCTCAAGAGATCTGCTTTGGGAGCACAAACCTACATTTCATGATGCTTGCATGGTACTCTTGTGATTAGGGGGTTGCATAGCTAAGACAGGCAGAATTACTGGAAGGATTGATATTTCAGCCACCTGTGTAAAGCAGGGATCCATATCTGGTTGCTCTGGGACAAAAGAAAGGCAGGCAGTCTGAGAGACTTCCTAAGAGCAAGAGGGATGCTAAAGGGGCAAGGACTGCACAGAGCTTACTGCCCACATGAAAGGACAGGTAGACAATATTATCTGGGTGCACTCTTCCCAGCAGGTTGGGAGCTTTCACAATCTTCAGGTGCTCCAGCTCCCTCTCTGGCTAGACAGCTCAAAGGACACCCTCTGTGATACACAGCCTACAGTGCCTTTCTCCAGGCCAGCCCCTCCTGGCTCGCAACTGGCAAAACCTACCCTGGTGTTAGGACAGCCAAAGGGAACATCTGTCTACAGCAACTACAAACGCAAAGCATAGAGGCTTATACCGGTGTGCTCAGTCCACTGGTTCAGGCAGTGGAGACAGGCAATAGCAGCCACGAAGCAGGAAACAGCTCCTTCCTCCCCCCAGGCACCAATACCAGTCTCCTGCAATACCCAACATTTCTTTAGGGGTTGATAAGCTCCAGAGGGTAAAGCTGCTGGGCACTAGAGGGTGCCATATACAAATATGAAATGCCAAAGGAATTTGGTTCAAAGTAAAATTATGAATCCAACTCCAGAGAAAGATTTAAATGACATCAACCTCATGAATCCTCCTGAAAGGGAGTTCAAAATAGAAATCATTAACATGCTCATGGAGGTACCAAAAGATATGCAAGAACAGAGGAATCAATTATG
Organism: Manis javanica; assembly: GCF_040802235.1. NCBI lineage: Eukaryota > Metazoa > Chordata > Mammalia > Pholidota > Manidae > Manis > Manis javanica. The sequence continues at coordinate 96,287,308 of NC_133157.1, read as the reverse complement.
GTCAGAGATCCAACCATTGAAGAGCACAATGGAGTGTATTAAACATAGATTAGATATGGTGGAGGAGATGATAAATGAAACAGAAAGTAGTGAAGAGAAATACAAAGAATCTGAAGCACAGAGAAAAAAAGGATCTCTAAGAATGAAAGAATATTGAGAGAACTGTGTGCCCAATCCAAATGGAACAATATTCACATTATTTGGGTACCAGAAGAAGAAGAAGAGATAAAAGAGATAGAAAGTGTCTTTAAGGACGTAAATGCTGAAAACTTCCCCAATCTGGGGAAGGAGATAGTCTCTCAGGCCATGGAAGTGAACTAATCTCACAACACAAGGGACCCAAGGAAGACAACACCAAGACATATAATAATTGAAATGACAAAGATCAAGGATAAGGACAGCCTATTAAAAGCAGCCAGAAAGACAAATAAGATCACATACAAAAGAAAGCCCATCAGGCTATCATTAAACTTCTCTGCAGAAACCTTACAGGCCAGAAGGGAGTGGCATGATGTATTTAATGCAATGAAGCAGAAGGGCCTTGAACCAAGATTACTTTATCCAGCAAGATTATCATTTACATTTGAAGTAGGGATTGTACAATCTCCAGATAAACAAAAGCTGAGAGAATTTACCTCCCACAAACTGTCTCTACACTCTATTTCAGAGGGACTGATATAGATGGAAGTGTTTCTGACATTTAATAACTGTCACCAGGGTAATAAAATCACAGTGAAGAAAGTAGAACAGCTAATTACTAAGCAAACACAAAATTAAATTAAATATTTGCAAAGTCAATCAAGGGATAGGCAAAGAGTACAGAATATGGTACCTAATATATAAAGAATGAAGGAAGAAGAAAAAGGAGAAAAAAAGAACCTCTAGATTGTGTTTGTAATAGCATATTTAGTGAGTTAAATTAGACAATTAGATAGTAAGGAAGTTAACCTAGAACCTTTGGTAACCACAAATCTAAAGCCTGCAATAGCAATAAGTAAATACCTATCAATAATCACCCTAAATGAAAATGGACTGAAGGCACCAATCAAAAGTCAAAGAGTCACTGAATAGGTAAAAAAAACAAGACCCACCTATATGCTGCCTACAAGAGACTCACTTTAAACCCAAAGAAATACACAGACTAAAAGTGAAGGGATGAGAAAAGATATTTCATGCAACTAATAGGGAGAGAAAAGCAGGAGTTGCAGTACTTGTATGAGACAAACTATAATTCAAAACAAATAAAGTCACATGAGACAAAGAAGGACATTATCTAATGATAAAAGAGTCAATTCAGCAAAAATATATAACCATTATAAATATTTATGCACCCAACACAGGAGCACCTACATGTGTAAAACAAATCCTAACAGAATTAAAAGGGGAAACAGAATGAAATGCTATTTTAGAAGAGTTAAACACTCCACTCACACTGAAGGACAGATCAACCAGACAGAAAATAAGTAAGGACACAGAGGTACTGAACAACACATTAGAACAGATGGAAATAAGAGACATCTACAGAACTCTACACCCAAAAGCAGGAGAATGCACATTCTTCTCAAGTGCATATGGAACATTTTCAAGAACAGATCATATACTAGGCCACAAAAAGAGCCACTGTAAATTTAAAAAGATTGGAATTGTACCAACCAGTTACTCAGACCACAAAGGTATGAAACTAGAAATGAATTATGCAAAGAAAATGAAAAATCTCACAAATGCATGGAGGCTTCAAAACATGCTCCTAAATAACAAATGGATCAATGACCAAATAAAAACAGAGATCAAGCAGTATATTGAGACAAATGACAACAACAATTTCAACACTGCAAAATCTGTGGGACACAGAGAAGGCCATGCTAAGAGAAAAGTGTATTGCAATACAGGGCTACCTCAGGAAAGAAGAACAATCCCACATGAACAATCTAAACTCACAATTAATGAAACTAGAAAAAGAAGAAAATGAGTCCCAAAGTCTATAGAAAGACAGAAATAATGAAGATTAGAGCAGAAATAAATAAAATCAAGAAGAATAAAACAATAGAAATAATTAATGAAAGCAAGAGCTGGTTTTTTGAGAAAATAGATTAATGCCTAGTCGAACTTATGAAGAAAAAAGAGAATCTACTCACATAAACAGAATCAGAAATGAGAGGAAAAACCACTACAGACACCACAGAAATACAAAGAACTGTTAGAGAATACTATGAAAAATTATATGTTAACAAACTGAAAAACCTAGAAGAAATGGATAACTTTCTAGAAAAATACAACCTTCCAATGCTGACTCAGAAAGAAACAAAAAATTTGAATAGACCAACTACCAGCAATGAAATTGATGTGGTAATCAAAAAACTACCTAAGAACAAAAACACTGGATCACATGGCTTGACCACTGAATTATATCAAACATTTAGTGAAGACCTAATACCCATCCTCCTTAAAGTTTTCCAAAGAGTGGAAGAAGAAGTAATACTTCCAAACTCATTCTATGAGGCCAACATCACTCTAATACCAAAACCAGGCAAACACAACACAAAAAAAAGAAAATTGCAGACCAATATCCCTGATGAACATCGATGCAAAAATACTCAACAAAACATTAGCAAACCGAATTCAAAAATACAGCAAAAAGATCATCCATCATGATCAAGTAGGATTTATTCCAGGGATGCAAGGATGGTACAACATTCGAAAACCCACCTACATCATCCACCACATCAACAAAAAGAAGGATAAAAACCAGATGATCATCTTTATAGATGAAAAAGCATTTGACAAAACTCAACATCCATTCATGATAAAAACTCTCAACAAAATTGGTATAGAGGGAAAGTACCTCAACATAATAAAAGCCATATATGAGAAACCCATAGCAAACGTTATACTTAACAGTGAGAAACTGAAATACTTTAAGATTGGACACAAGACAAGGATGCCCACTCTCCCCACTTCTGTTCAATGCAGTACTGGAGGTCCTAGCTATGGCAATCAGACAACAAAAAGAAATAAAGGCATCCAGATAGGCAAGGAAGAAGTTAAACTGTCCCTGTTGGCAGATGACATGATGTTGTATATAAAATACCCTAAAGAGTTCACTCTAAACAATTAGATCTAATATCTGAATTCAGCAATGTTGCAAAATACAAAATTAATACACAAAAATTCGTGGCATTCCTATACACTAACAATGAACTAGCTGAAAGAGAAATGAGGAAAACAATTCCATTCACAGTTGCATCAAAAAGAATAAAATACCTAGTAATAAACCTAACCAAGGAAGTGGAACACCTATACTCTGAAAATTACAAGACACTCTTAAGAGAAATTAAAGAGAACACTAATAAATGGAACTTCATCACATGCTCTTGGGTAGGAAGAATTAGTATCGTCAAAATGGCCATTAAGCCTAAAGCAATATACAGATTCAATGCAACCCCTATCAAACTACCAACAGCATTCTTCAATGAACTGGAACAAATAGTTCTAAAATTTATATGGAACCACCAAAGACCCCGAATAGACAAAACAATCCTGAGAAGGAAGAATAAAGTAGGGGGGATATTGCTCCCCACCTTCAAACTCTACTACAAAGCCACAGTAATCAAGACAATTTGATACTGGCACAAGAAGAGACCCAAAGACCAGTGAACAGAATAGAGAGTCCAGATATTAACCCAAGCATATATGGTCAATTAATATATGATAAAGGAGCCATGGATATACAATGGAAAAATGACAGCTTCTTCAACAACTGGTGTTGGCAAAACTGAGCAGCTATATGTAAGAGAATGAAACTGTATTACTGTATAACTCCAAAGACAAAAGTAAACTTGAAATGGGTCAAAGAACTGAATGAAGTCATGAAACCATAAAACTTAGAAGAAAACATAGGCAAAGCTCTTGAATATGAATGTGAGCAACTTCTTCATGAACATATCTCCCCAGGCAAGGAAAACAAAAGCAAAAATGAACAAGTTGGGCTATATCAAACTAAAAAGCTTCCATACTGCAAAGAACACAATCAGTAGATCAAAAAGTCATCCTACAGTATGGGAGAATATATCTATAAATGACATGTCCAAAAAGGGGTTGACATCCAAAATATACAAAAATCTCATGCACCTCAACAAACAAAAAACAAATAAGCCAACGAAAAATGGGCAAAGGATTTGAACAGACACTTTTCCAAAGAAATTCAGAGGGCCAACAGGTATATGAAAAGATGCTCCACATCACTATTCATCAGAGAAATGCAAGCGACAGTGAGATACCACCTCACACCAGTTAGGATGGCCAACATCCAAAAGACAAACAACAACAAATGTTGGCGAGGATGTGGAGAAAGGGGAACCCTCCTACACTGCTGGTGGGAATGTAAATTAGTTTAACCATTGTGGAAAGCAGTATGGAGGTTTATCAAAAAACTAAAAATAGAAATACCATTTGACCCAGGAATTCCACTCCTACGAATTTACCCTAAGAATGCAGGATCCCAGTTTCATAAAGGTGTATGTAACCACTATGTTTATCACAGCACTATTTACAATAGCCAAGATATGGAAGCAACCTAAGTGTCCATCAGTAGATGAATGGATAAAGAAGATGTGGTACATATACACAATAGAATATTTTTCAGCTACAAGAAGAAAACAAATCCTACCATTTGTAACAACATGGATGGAGCTAGAGGGTATTATGCTCAGAAAATAAGCCAGGCAGAGAAAGAGAGGTACCAAGTGATTTCACTCATCTGTGGAGTATAAGAACAAAGAAAAAACTGTAGGAACAAAATAGCAGCAGACTCATAGAACCCAAGAATGGACTAACAGTTACCAAAGGGGTAGGGACTGGGGAGGATGGGTGGGAAGGTAGGAATAAGAGAAATAGGGGCATTACAATTAGTACGCATAACATGGGGGTGGGGGCATGGGGAAGGCAGTTTACCACAAAGACAAATAGTGATTCTATAGCATCTTACTACACTTGTTGTCAGTGACTGTAATGGGATATGTGGTAGGGAATTGATAGTGGGGAAATGTAGTAACCAGGATGTCACTCATGTAATTGTATATTAATCATACCAAAGTTAAAATTTAAAAAGTGAAAATTACATATGGGTCCTTTAGCACATTGAAAAGAATGACATTCACATTTTAGGGGTACCAGAAAGAGAAAATAGTGTATGTAGCAGAAAAATCATTTGAAGAAATAGTGGCTGAAATCTTCCCCGGCTATTGAAAGAAATAGACATGCAGGTCTAGGTCGCACAGTAGTTCCAAATAAAACTAACCCAAAAATTGTGTACCAATACATACAATAATTAAAACGTCAGAAGTTAAAATAGGGAATCAAATGCAGCAAGACAAAAAACTTGCTATATATAGTATAGCCCCATAAGACTACCTGCTTATTTTATCAGCAAAAATTTTTCATTCAGATGGGAGTGTTATGATATATTTAAAGTACTAAAATATATTCCATGCAAAGTGAAAGAAAGCTGGTGTAGCTATACTTATGTCAGAAAAAATAAACTTGAAAATAAAAACTGTAGTAAAAGGTAAAGACAAGCATTACATAATGATAAACAGGTCATCCCAATAAGAGGATATAACTGTTGTAAATATTTATTAACCCAACATGGGAGCACCTAAATACATAAAGAAAATATTAACAGACCTGAAGTGAGCAACTGACAACAATACAATAATAGGGGATTTTAGCACCCCACTTACGTCAATGAATAAATCATTCAGACAGAAAACCAATAAAGAAACATTTGCCTTAAGTGACATTAAATCAAATTGACTTCATGATATACAGAATTCTCTGTATGATGAGTGTAATGCTGGAGGCACCAGGGGAAGGGGTAAGCCTGCTGGACAAGCTCAGGCCTCACCAAACAAGGCAAAGAGACCATCAGGTTCCAGTCTAAAAACATTCCTGAGTCTGATCGAACAACATTCCAGAAGTTCCTAACTAGAGCCCTCCTTCAAGCTAGAAGAGTACTGGGAACTTTCCAGTACCTGGCTAAAGGCCAATGAGAGACCCCCACATACCCTAGGTGAGCCAATCTTCATGTCACTGTATACCTTTGCTCTTCCTCCCCCTGCCTTCTTTAAAAACTTGCTGCCTGCCCTGCTGGGAGCGACTTTCCAAGCCTTCATTTCCATAGACTGGTGAACCTTGCCCGGGAATTGCATTCAAATAAACTACCTGGCCCTTTGTTGCCTCTCTTTGCCTGCTTATTTCAGTTGGAATTTATCTTATATTTGGTGCTGAAACCCGGGAAGGAGTATGAGCATGGGGCCCCAACCAGCCACCGGCAGCCCTGCCCCCTCCTTCCCCAACCCGGGACCTCAGCCTGCTCTCTGCTGCATGGACTATTTTCCAGTGAGTCCCTCAGTTTCCCCGGGTCTGTTTCCCTTCCTCACTCCATTTCACTTGGTCTGTTAGAAATCGTAGCTACATCCAGGTCAGGTCATCTGGCCCCTGAGCATCTGGCCCACCCTCTGTGGGCATCCAACCTGCCCCTGGCCCTGCAGTGTGGGAGACATCCCTAACCCAGGCCATAGGATGTCTGTGGGCATCCAGCATGCCCCTGGCCCTGTGGTGTGGGAGACATCTTTACCCCAAGCCCCAGGACATCTGCAGCCATCCAGCCCACCCCTGGCTCTGTGGTGGAGGAGACGTCCCTCACCCGGGTTCCCAGGCTGTCTCCTCTGACTTGGCGCACTTGGGACGCTGGGCGCTCCTCTCAGTGGGATTAGATGGGGAGTGATGCAGACATGGAGAACCAGCCCTCAAAAGCAGAGGCCCAGACCCCGTTGAGCTGTCTCATTTCTAATTTGGCTACTCTATATTTGTCCAGGGAAGATCACAAATGGAAGCTAGTCTTCCTTTGCTCTCAGGCTGGGCCTCAGTATCCCTTGGACAATCAATCTCACTGGCCCCCTGAGGGAACTTTTGATTTTAGCCTCCTCACCGATTTAACTAATTATTGTCTCCAGAGTAGAAAGTGGAGTGAAATCCCATATGTACAGGTGTTTGGGACTCTGCACACCTGCCCAGATTTCTGTGTTAATTGTACTCCTTCCCAAGTTTTGTTAGCCCAGGCCTCCACCAAGGACTGCCTATCTCTACCCCTGCTATTACTGGGAGGCTCTTTTCTGATGGACTCGGCAGAGGATCTTGGCTACCCGCCTTCCCACTCCTCCAGGCCCACCATGGGGGCCGGCTCCCTTCCTCAATGTTCATGTCCTCCATCTTGTTCCCCTTCTCTTCTGGTCTCTCCTCCATTTTGTTCCCCTTCTCTTCTGGTCTCTCTACCACCTTGTTCCCCTTCTCTTCCTGTCTCTCCACCATCTTGTTCCCCTTCTCTTCCAGTTTCTCCTCCACCTTGTTCCCCTTCTCTTCCAGGTGCACCACCATCTTGCTCCACAGGTGCCGATTCCACTTTGGATAAAACAGATAAAACTCCCCCATATCCTAGTCCCCTGCCTTCAAGTTCTGCATTGATTCCCAGGTTGTATTCACCACTACCAAGGTCGCCTCCTCCATCCCCTCCTTCAAACCCACCACCATCTTCCTTGCCACAGCTAGTGCCCAAATGGTCTAGCCCTCCCATAACCCACTCTAAGTCACAGCGGTCTCAAGCTCAGGCAATGGCTCCTCTGAAGGAGGTAGCAGGAGCTGAAGGATTCATGCAGGTTTGTGTTCCCTTTCCCCTGGTAGAGTTGTCTCAAGTAGAACAGTGATTGGGGTCCTTCTCCTCCAACCCCATAATGTTTGCTAAACAGTTTAAATATCTCACTCGAGCTTACAAGCTCATGTGGCACAATGTACATGTAGTCCTCCAATCCACTCTAACCATGGAAGAATATGACCATGTCATGGCAGTGGCACAGTACTGTGCCAATGAGGTCCACACCACAGATGAGTGGGAACCTATGGGCAGAGAAGCTATTCCTTTACAAGAACACCTGTGGGATTATAATTCTCCCAAGGGTGAAGCATGCTGAGATCTCATGGTTTGCTACTTATTGGTAGGTATGAACTCAACCGCCCAAAAGGCTGTCAATTTTGATAAGCTTAGAGAAATTACCCAGAAGCCTGATGAAAACCCATCAAAATTCCTCAAGCACCTAAAAGAAACTAGGAGCTTTTACTAAGATTGACCCAGCCTCAGCATTAGGTTCCTCTCTCCTGGCCATGCATTTTATAACTCAGTCAGCTCCTGACATCAGGCACAAGCTTATAAAGGCTGAAGATGGTCCCCAGACCCCTCTAGGAGACCTAGTAGATATGGCATTCAAAGTTTTTCATGCCCGAAAGGACGAGAGCGAGAGGAGGTCAGCTGCCCAAATGACAGAACAGACCCGCACCATAACAGTTGCTCTGTGGCCAGCTCATGGAGATCGTTGGGGTGTCCCTGAAGATCGGCTCGAACCTCCAGGCCCTTGCTTTTGGTGTGGCAAAGAAGAGCACTGAGCACGGAAGTGCCCCAACCAACCACATAGACCGACCAGACCGTGCCTCAACTGCGGTAAGCGAGGTCATTGGAAAGTAGACTGTCCACTAGGGGGTGGTCCTCCTCCAGTGGCAGAGCTCTGTGGGGGGCAGACACCCTCGAAGGACTACCCTTCAGACCTTCTGGGAATCCTCAAAAATTGAAGACGCCTGGGCTCGGACACCCCGATCACCCTCACTGAGCCCAGGGCCAAGCTGTGGGCAATGGGTAAGCCCATCTCCTTCTTGGTGGACACAGGGGCTACTTACTCTGTTCTCCCCTGTTCTCCCCTCCTTTAAAGGGCCTTTAAACCCTGCCAAGGTCTCCGTAGTTGGGGTCATGGGAACCCTCTCCAAGCCTTTAGAGATGGGCCCAGTGTCCTGTGCCTTCCAAAGCATACCATTTACCCATTCCTTTCTGGTCATGCCTTCCTGTCCTACCCCTCTGTTAGGATAAGATTTGCTCTATAAGTTAGGAGCCTTTATTTCCCTCCCACCTTTTAAATGCTTACAGGATGCCTGAGTCTTTCTCATTGCTTTGGTCGATGAAGAAGAGTTAGATGACCGTAACCTGAGTCTCCCAACTTCCTAGACTGCTGTCAATCTGGTTGTGTGGGACATCTCCACCCCTGTGGTAGCAACCCACCACACCCTGGTTTTAATACACCTTAAAGACCCATCCTGCTTCCCTTCTCAGCCTCAATTTCCTATTTCACAGGCTCACCAAAGGGGACTACAGCCTATTGTTAATCATCTGCTCTCGTAGGGGCTTTTAGTGCTGGCTAACTCTCCTTACAGTACTCCCCTCTTCCCAGTAAAAAAGCCTTCTGGAGCATATCGCCTAGGTCAAGACCTCCGAATAATTAACGAGGCTGTTATTCCCTTACACCCAATAGTGCCTAAACCATATACTCTTCTGTCTCAAGTCCCTTCCGGTACCTCTCATTTTACTGTACTAGACCTTAAAGATGCCTTTTTCACTATACCTCTCCACTCAGACTTGCAGCCACTATAATTTTGTCTTCACGTGGGAAGACCCTGACACCTGTCGATCTAGACAATTGATCTGGACAGTTCTACCTCAAGGTTTTAGAGATAGTCCCATCTTTTTGGACAGGCCCGGGTGGAAGACCTCTCAAGACATTCAATGGGTGAAAGTACTCTCCTCCAATATGTGGATGATCTTTTACTTGGCAGCCCCTCAAAAAAAGCCTTGGTTCTGGACACCACATCCCTTGTTAATTTCCTGGCAGACATGGGATACAGAGTATCCCCTGCCAAAGCACAGCTGTCTCTACCCCAGGTTACATACCTTGGGCTAGCTCTAACTCCCACCACTAAAGCCCTAATGGTGGACTGAGAGGCTGTGATTAAAGCTCTCCTGCCACCTACTTTGGGAGCTGAGATACTATCCTTTCTAGGATTGGTGGGGTTTTTCAGACACTGGGTGTCTAACTTTGCCCTTCTGGCCAGACCACTCTATGTGGCTGCCACAGAGACTCCTACTGGGCCGCTAACTTCACCCACTGAGGTAGCTTCTGCTTTCAATCAACTGTGGGATGTGTTGCTCTCATCCCCCCTGTTAATACTCCCTGACTGAACTAAGCCCTTTACCCTATATACAGCAGAGAGGGCAGGGGTGGCAACCAGAGTGCTGGTACAGCCAGTGGGGCTGGGGTACTGTCCTGTTGCCTTTCTCTCCAAACAGTTGGATACCACCATCAGAGGGTGGCAGCCTTGCCTCCAAGCCCTGGCAGCTGTGGGAAGTCTGGCCCAAGAAGCCCTGAAATTAACTCTCCAACAGCCCATTACGGTGTATTCCCCACACGGGTTACAAGATCTTTTGAGTCATAAATCCCTGGCCTCCTTGAGTCCTTCAAGAGTACAGGAATTCCACCTTCTGTTTATTGAACATCCACAGGTAACCCTACAAGTCTCTCCACCCCTTAACCTAGCCTCCTTGCTTCCTGTCAGTGATCAGGCAGATCAGCCCACTCATTCCTGTGTAGAGATTGTAGAGGCTCTTAGAAAACCTAGAGAGGGCCTACAAGATGTGCCCCTCAAAGACCCTGACTTGACTTTTTTCATAGACGGAAGCTCAGTGAAGGAGAGTGATGGGGTGTGAAGGGCGGCCTATGCAGTGGTGACTCTGTCACAGGTGATAGAAGCAAACCTACTCCCATCTGGGACCACCTCCAAGAAAGCCAAATTAGTAGCTCTTACCTGGGTGTCACAGCTGGCGGCCAGGAAGAGGGCCACAATTTATATTGACTCTAAATATGCCTTCCTAATTACACACACTCATGCTGCAATTTGGAAGGAAAGGGGCTTCCTTACCACTAAGGGAACCCAAATCATCAACGGCATGGCTATCAGCCACCTGCTATAGGCCCTACAGGACCCCAAAGAAGTGGCCATCATGCATTATAAGGGACATCAGACTGGAAATGATCCAGTAACCAGAGGTAATGCGTTGGCAGGCGCCATGGTCCGACAGTTAACATTCAGGTCTAGCCAACCCTCTGTGCTGTTTCTTTCTCCCTCTCTATTGCCCCAATACCCCGATGACATATGGTGACTGCTTCTACATCAAGGGGGGTATTGCCTCAGGGGATGAATTGCCCTCCCCCAAGCCCAAGGCAGAGATATCATATCCAAAATTCATCAGTTTATACACATTGGGCTGGAGGCCATGCACCAGTTTCTCTCCCCAATATTTGCCCCTTATGGTCTCTGCAAGGCCATAGATGAGGTGCACCAGACGTGCACTACTTGTCATCGCGTCTCATCTCAAGGTGCTCTGAAGACCCGAATAGCCCTCCACCAGATGAGAAGAACAATCCCTGGACAGGACTGGCAGGTCAATTTCACCCATATGCCTAAGCATAAAAAGCTCCAGTATTTACTAGTTCTGGTTGATACCTTTTCAGGGTGGATTGAAGTCTTCCCCACCAGCCAGGAAACAGCTTCAGTAGTGGCACAGACATTGGTGGCACATATCATCCCCTGCTTTGGCCTGCCTACCTTGCTACAGTTGGACAACAGGCCTGCTTTTGTCTCTCGAGTCACTCAGCTAACAGTCGAGGCTCTCAATATCACCTGAAACCTCCATATATCCTATCACCCCCAATCATCAGGTAAAGTCAAAAGGACTAATGGTCTCCTAAAACTAAGTAAGTAGTCTCTAGAAGTAAAGCTCTCATGGCCCGATCTTCTCCCCATCGCTCTCGCTCGGCTGCATGTTGCCCCCTGGGGACCGGCTGGACTAAGCACATTTGAGCTGATGTATGTCAGGCCCCTCTTACTAAACTCAGGCCTGCCCGCTACCTCTCCTCCATTGGCCTCCTACCTTCCTTACTTTACAATGTTGAGACATCTTCTCAGGGAACATGCAGACCAGCTCCTACCCCAACCTAAGTCATCCAACAACCAGAAGATGTAGCGATCCTTCAGCCAGGAGACCAGGTACTCCTAAGAGAACTCTGGTCAAAATCCCTCCAACCCCACTGAACAGGACCTTATACAGTAATCCTCACTACACCCTCAGCAGTCAAACTACATGGGCATTCCTCCTGGTATCACCATTCTAGGCTCAAACAGGCGCCGGACATGATGACTGGGTGTCTTGTGAAGTGGGTCCTCTTAAGCTGTGGGTTAGTCATGGCAAGTACAACCAGCCAGATGAATAGCCCACTGGTTTCCAGGCAGAGTTATTCTGCATGGAAGTTTAAGTTTCAACTATTCACGGAATCAAAGACCGAGAAGTAGGCACCTAATGTTGCCCATGTGTAGGTTGTCAGGCACCAATTCAAATACTGGTACACACAGACATCTTAAACACTTTCTCAAACCCTACACGGTGCTTTCCATATGACCAAATCTCTCATACATGTATTTTCCAGTCTGACATGTATGGGGGATGTCATCCTGAATGAGACACATGTAGAGTTCATGCAGTAGAAGATACAGAAAGAGGAGTCTCTGACAACATGTTCTTCAGAATACAAGATAAGCTATACATTACCATTAGTGACCCATGGGACCCATGCTGGGGAAAAGGAGTACAGGGCAAGCTATACAATAGTTACCAAGCCTCCCCACAGGGCACAGTATATATCGAGAGAATGGACCACTGTGAATCCCACTCTCATGGAAGTTCTAAACACCCAGGCACAGGTATCAAGTAATATTCTACAAACAGAGCAGGAAATAAAACAGACGATTCAGTCGGACCCCTATCCCTACTCCCTATGACCAGCAGGAGCACCACTTTCCTGGGCCAGAGTCACTGGAGAAACAGTGCGGTTTCTTAATGCTTCACATATCCTCAGCAATGTGTCTATTGTTTCCTATGCACCTCCCTCCAACAGCCCCAGTGGTGGCAGTTTTTTCCAGGCTCAACCAGTAAACTCCTCTGAAAAAGACTGCGGCCTCCCTTTAAGTGAGGTACCGATGTGGGAAACGAACCTTAAGCCTGAAGCTTGACATAGGACCGGGGCCACCAGAAAATGGCGTGAAGAACCATTGTCCCCACTGACCTGCTACCTGACCCAGCATTCCACCATCTTGGAATTGTCAATGGGAAGTCAATGCTGATGATGGGTAACTGTAGACACCCCAATCTCCCTTCAAGGGGGTGAGTTTTTCTGGTGCAACAGCACCCTTACCCAGTGTATCAGCAGCACCATGGTAGGGCCCTGCTTTTCAGTGATGCTAGTTCCCCAATTGATGTTATACAACAAACCTGAGGTAAAGCAGGCACTAGACAGATGGTCTATGTATCCCAGAGCTGGGCAAAAGAGGGCTGTCTTCCTACCCATACTAGTAGGAGTAAGTCTGGTCACCATGGTAGCGGCAGCCGCCACAGGGGCAAGAGCATTAGGCCATAGCCTAGTCAACTCTCAAGGTCTCACAAGTCAACTGGCAGCATTAGATGATAGAGTAAGCCTGACCCTGGGAGAAACCTCCACCTCTCTTATTTCCCTCCAGCTACAACTTACTTCCCTTTCCCAGGTCACCCTTCAAAATTGTCAGGCCTTAGATCTGCTTACCACAGAAAAGGGCGGAACCTGTATTTTCTTGCAGGAAGAATGCTGCTACTATATCAATGAGTCTGGGGTCATAGAACAAAGTGTAAAAAAACTACAAGAACTACAAAAAGACCTCCACAAAACACAAGTACCTGAAGGCAGCCCTTATGGGTGGCTTCAGTGCCCCATAATAGCCTGGCTAATGCCTCTGCTGGGACCCTTAATTACAGTTTGTGGTTTACTCTTAATTGCTCCATGTGTTTTCAAGTTCCTTCAACAGCTCATGGCAGAAATTTCACACATAAAAGTTAATCAACTGTTGCCGCACAAGTACTCGCCCCTCCTGACTGAGCCTCCTCTGGCCATCAACCAGCCTTAACCCCCCCCCAACAATGCCCCTTGTCAGCCGGAAGTAGCCAGATAGAGTCATCACCCATTATGACCAAAAGGCTGGAGTATAAGGCTGGAGGCATTGGGGGAAGGGGTGAGCCTGCTGGACAAGCTCAGGCTTCACCAAACAAGGTGAAGAGACCAACAGGTTCTGGTCTAACAACATTTCAGAGTTTGATCAGATAACATTCCAGGAGTTCCTAACCAGAGCCCTCCCCCAAGCTAGAAGAGCACTGGGAACTTTCCAGTACCTGGCTAAAGGCCAATGAGAGACCCCCACGTACCCTAGGTGAACCAATCCTCACATCACTGTATACCTTTGCTCTCCCTCCCCCTGCCTTCTTTAAAAACTTGATGCCTGCCCTGCTGGGAGCGACTTCCCCAGACTCCATTTCCATAGACTGGTGAACCTCACCTGGGAATTGCATTCAAATAAACTACCTGGCCCTTTGTTGCCTGTCTTTGCCTGCTTATTTCAGTTGGAATTTATCTAACAACGAGATGATATATTCCTCATTCTTCTCAGTTGCACATGGAACATTCTCCAGAACAGATCATATGTTAGGCCACAAAGTAATTATCAATAAATTGAAGAAGTTTAAAATCACATCGAGTCTTTTCTGACCACAATGGTATGAAATGAGAAATCAGTTGCAAGAAGAAAACTGGAAAAATCACAAATATGGAGATTTAACAAAATCTTACTTACTTACTTACTGAACATCTAGTGGGTCAATGAATAAATCAAGGCACAATCATAAAATACCTAGAAGCAAAAGAAAATGTAAATAAAACATGCCAAAATCTATGGGATACAGCAAAGTAGTTCTACAAAGAAAGTTCATAGTATTACAAGCCTACACAAGAAAAGAAAAATTCTCGATTTAACTGCACACTGAGAGGAACCAGAAAAGAAGAACAAAGCCAAAAGTTAGTAGAAAGAGGAATATGAGAAAGATTTGAGTCTATGTAAACAGAATACAGATTTAAAAGACAAAAAGATCAGTGGCAATAACAATCAGTTCTTTGAAAAGATAAAAAAAAAAACACATCTTTAGGTAGACTTACCAAGGAATGAAAGAAAGAGGGCTCCAATAGATAAAATAAGGAATGGAAAGAGAATTTACAGCTGAAACCACAGAAAATGAGGATCATAAATAGTATGAACAATTATAAGTCAACAAATTGAACAACATAGAACAAATGGTAAATTCTTAGAAACATACAACTTACCAAGGCTGATTAATAGAGAAACAGAAACTCTCAATAGACTAATTCCTAGCAGGGAGATTGAATCAGTAATCAAAGAATTCCCAACAAATGAAATCCAGAACCACATGACTTCACTAGTGAAATCTTCCAAACATTTGAAGATTTAATACCTATCCTTCTCAAATGTTTCCAAAAAACTGAACAGTAGGGAAAGGTCCTGTGGATGAAATTGCAGTATTTCCAGAATCTCTCACCTGCCTTTAGTGCATCTGCATATCAATAGTGTTTCCAAGGGGTAGTAGTCCATCTCCACATCAATAGGTAATTACATGGGCAAGAGAGGGCTTATCTGGACTGGAGAGGTTGGGTGGAGCTTTCATCTGCTGCTGCTAGGTCCAGAGAGAGATTGAATAAATGTTTGTAAGAAATAAACAGGTTTCTTTAACTTTATTTCTCCCTTTGACTGATTTTGGTTTCAAAGGTATTTTGCCCTGTGATTTACCCCCAAGAGTTAGCTACCAAACTCATTTCATGAGGCCTGCATTACCCTGATGCTAAATCCAGACAAGGACAACAAAAAAAGAAAATTATAGGTCAATATCCCTGATGAACATAGATACAAAAATAGTCCCCAAAATATTTAGCAAATTGAATTCAACAATACATTGAAATCATCATACCCCATAAACAAGTAGAATTTTTTCCAGTGGTGCAAAGATGGCTTAACATTAACAAATCAATCAACATGATACACCACATTTACAAAATGAAGGATAAAATCTCAATAGATGCAGAAGAAGCATTTAAAAAATTCAACATCCATTTATGAAAAAAAAACTCTCAATGAAGTAGGTATAGAAAAAACACACCTCGACACAATAAAGTAATGTATTTGGTATAGTAGCTCTGGGTTTATAAAATAAACCCAGAGCTACTATACTCAATGTTGAAAAGCTGAAAGCTCTAAGATCAGGAACAAGGCAAAGATGCCCACTATCCACACTTTTATTCAAAATAGTATTGGAAGTTTTAGCCACAGCTATTAGGCAAGAAAAAAAAAGGCAACCAAATTGGAAAGGAAGAAATAATAGTCTCTCCATCTGCAGGCAATATGATTTTATATATAGAAAACTGCAAACACTCCATTAAGACTCGATTTAAAAAGAACTGACATGTGATTCCACTTCTGGGTATTTATCTGAAGAAAATGGAAACACTAGCTAAAAAGATATATATGCTCCCATGTTCACTGCAACATTTTTTTTGCAATAGCCAAGATTGCAAGGGGAAACATCCTAAGTGTCCTCTGATGGATGAATGGATAAAGGTGTTGTACAAGTATGGGATATTATTTAGCAGCAAAAAAAGAAATTGTTATTTGTGACAATATGAGTGGACATTGGGGACATTATGCTAAGTAAAATAAGCCAGACAAAGACAAATACGTTGTGATTTCCCATATATGTGGGATCTAAAACACAAAACAAAACATAAACAAATTCAAAGATACAGAGAATAGACTTGGTGGTTGTCAGAGGGAAAGGGGCTTGGGGGTGGGTGAAATGGATGAAAGGGGTCAAGAGGTATAAACCTGTAGATTTAAAATCATTGTTATTGATATATAATGTACAGCATAGTGACTATAGTCAAGAACATTGTATTCCATATTTGAAAGTTGCCAAGAGAATAAATCTTAAAAGTTCTCATCACAAGGAAAAAAATTATAATTTTGTACTGATAGATGGTAACTAACTAGACATTGTGGTAATCACTTTACAGTGTATACAACTATTGAATTATTACATTGTACACCTGAAACTAATATAATGTTTTATTTCAATTTTAGCTCAATTTTAAAAGTTTAAAAAGATCTTTGTCATCTTATTCCCAACTACAATAAATTCTCATGCCCCCCCATAAAGTATTAACAAATAGTCAAATCAAAAACCCAGATTTCCAGTCATTTCTGCTCCAGTGAGGAATAACTTATGTGCTATGTACCAACTAAAACCAGAGTTGAGCTTGATCAACAAACAAGCAAAAAAGAGAGAAAGAAAAAGTTAGTGATGGTAAGATTTTTTCCATTTCCCATTGGGATTTTGCCCAGGAGCCAAGTGAGATAGGCCTGGGAATAAAATCCATATGAGGGACACTTCTTGGACAGGACAGTTTATCAGGCAGGAAATCCACTTGTACATCCTGGTGATACAATCTCCATAACAATTACAGTATAATTTCAAAATGTTAAAAAATATATTTCTTATATAAACATAAAATTAGTACATGTTAAAAACATTAAAAAAAACTTTTTCCTATGCTGTTCTTTTATTCCCATAACAAATTTATTTTAGAATGGAAGCTTGTACCTCTTTATCCTCTTCACCTTTTTCACCCATGCCCCCACCGCCTCCCCAGTGGCAGTCACCAGTCTGTTTTCTGAGTTTATGAGTCTATTTCTGCCTTGTGTATTTGTTCGTTTGGGTGTTTTTGTTTATATTTTATGTGTAATTGAAATCATTCGATATTTGTCTTTCTTTCTTTGACTTATTTCACTTAGCATAATACCCTCTAGACCCATTCATGATATGGCAAATGACAAGATTTCATTCTTTTTTATGGCTGAGTAATATTCCATTTAATTTTCGTACTATATCTTTATACATTCATAATAATAGATAGTTAAATTGGATACTTTATCCAATGAATACTTTATCTTAATGGATACTTTATCAATGGACACAGGTTGCTTCCATATCTTGGCTATTATAAATTATGCTATGATAAACACAAGAGTGCATATATCTTTTCAAATCAAAGATTTTGGTTTTTTTTGCATAAATTCCCAGAAGTGGAATAACTGGGTCATATGGTATTTCTATTTTTAGTTTCTTTTAAGAAACCTCCATACAGCTTTCCATAATGGTTTTACAAATTTATATCCCCAGAAAAAGTGTATGAAAGCCCTCTTTCCTCCATCCTCCCCAATATGTGTTGTTTCTTGTTTTTTGTTGTTGTTCTATTTGCCATTCTGACTGGCATGAGGTGATGTTTCCTGTGGTTCTGAGTGGCATTTCCCTGATGATTAATGATGTGCAGCATCTTCTCATGTGCCTATTGGCCATCTTATGTCTTCTTTAGAAAAATGTCTCCTCAGGTCCTCACTTACAGAAATGGTAAACCAACTGCCAAGAGCATATGAGGAAATGGGTACTTATTAATCTTTTTGGTTAAAAAATGAGAAGTTTAGAATGAGACTGCTAGATTAGATTTTAAAACTGTTTATACAACGTAAATTTTGCACTTATCTTTAAAACCAGTCAGAAATCTGAAAGTTAATGTATAACTTCTTCGTATCTGACCTGTAATCAAATTCTCTTACATAATTGAATAATCCTTGCATCAGTTTGTTAAATAATTCCTGAGAATAACACTGAAAAGATCTCTCTCTGTCTCTCTTGCCTTATTTCCAATTTCTGGCTAATTTTTCCTTCAATACCAAGCACTATAAAAGAAATGTAAAAGAAACATACAGTACTTTTACTATAATAATGTTTAATGACTTTGAAGTAAACTCCATCTTAAAATTCTTCTGATTTCTCATTAATCCACTATTGAAATCATGTCTCCTCCAAGACAGTTTCCTAATTTTTAAAATGAAGAAGAGGTCTAGATGATGTCTGAGTTCCAAGATGTTTTTTTAGTTCTAATATTAACTGATGGGCTTAAGTTGAAGAGGTGGTATTATTTAAATGATATACACTGAAGGGTAACTGAACTTTTACTGGACTTTTGATGTTTAAATAATTGGAGGGCTCTATATTTGAAATAGGCCTGTGGCTTTCCACTAAACAAGAAGAAGGGGAAAAAGAAGGAGAAACTAAATCATAGACCTCTATTTTCAAGTAAAGGCCCATGAGGGAAGGCTAAACTATCTTCTTTTAAAATGTAAAGAAAAATTCCAAAACCCAATCCAATCATCTCACTACATTCTAATACCTGGTATCTTTTCAACCATGCCCACCCACATGACTCCCCACACCTTCAAAGAAACCCTAAGTCTATAACAAACAGTTTAAAAGCATCAATCCTTGTAAGTTAAATAGAGGAAGTCTATCATGGCACAAATTATAACCTTTTTCATTCCTTGCATGTAAAGAGCTTTTCATTTAGCTCAGTAATTCTTAGTTGAGTAATTTGCAAGCATGTGAAAATTACTCACTCTGGCCCTCATTCTTCCTTTTCCTTCCTCCCTTTAGATGAATGTAGTCATAAGCATAGTGTAAGAACTCCATACCAAATCACATAGCACCCTAGTCTTCTCAATTAGACAAACTTGACAGAGAATGTCTGCTATTTAAGTACCCACACCTCATCGAAGGCTACCCTACTTCCATTCTTCTGATTTATGCACTGTACTAAGGAAAAGAGACAGGACCACTTTTCTGTATCCATAATTCTAAAGTCCAAATCTGAAACTGAACTGCTTTGATCTCCTTTGGTGAAAATCTTGACATGGCCTCTACTGAACTGACCTCATATAATTTGGTGCAAAGATATTAATATCCTGATTACAAGGTGCTACTCCAGGCCACACTGAGGAACACAGGCACCACAGTAACTTTCTAGGATTTAAATTTCTAATTTATCCCTCCAAAATATTATGGGCTTATATTTGATGATGAGGAGATAATACAACTCAATATTATAGTACTTGGATGCCTACAGGAGATGGCATAAATACAAGAAGAGAGTTAATGTTTTTAAATTTGATAATAAAGATGAAAAATATTAATCCCGTTCACTATATGAGAGGAAATTCCACACCAGGCCCCTTTTCTGCTCACCTAGGGCTTCTAGGCCCAACATTTTCAGGCCCAACATTGTATCTTATATTTTATTTAGTCATTATAAAGAAGTATTTAAAATTAAATCATACTTTTTTATTGCTATCCACTATTAATTTCTACCCTTGGATAACTTTGTCTCCACAAAACCCAATTTATGAGAAAAAAATTTTTTATTCAGGGATTTAGTGAAAGGTCTTGGTCACTGGGGTCAGGCAGACCTGGGTTGCTAAACTTAATTGAATATTGCAGCATATTGTGCCTAAAAAATAAAGTATCTGTTTTTAAAGACAAGTCTAACAAAAACAAAACCTAAATTAACTTCATTCTTTCCAATATCTCTTTTCTACAAACTTCCCCAAACACAGGTTCCCCTCGTCTACCTTGGCTAGTAATTTGTACCAGTATATGGGTGGAAACTCTGTTCTCCCTGCAATTCCAAGAGCAGTTTACTAAATAAAGTTTACAGAGCTCCCCAATCCTGTGCCCACAGTATCCCAAAGAGACTTAATGTGGGCATGGCAGATGTGCTGGATAAAAATCTTGGGGAATGAGTAAACAGAACAGGAAAATTGTGATTGGAAAAGAAAAGTTTTCTTTCCTCAACATAACAAAATGAGAAATTGCCAGACACTTAAGAAGTTTTCCTAGGATGTTACTTCTGAAAGTAGGTAAACTAACTTGTTTAATTTGGAGTATAAATATCATCAATGATTTCTACCTTAAACATTTAAAAAGAAATATTCCAAATACTTCTGCCTTTGCTTAATAGTCCAAGGTTGGTTAACCACCATTAATAATTCTCCCACCCAGACTGACAAGTTTTTTAGCCTTAGATCTACTTTTAGCAAATGCTTGGAAGAATACGTAGAAAAAATATTTTAACTGTATGAGGGCCCTTATAAATCAAAACAAAAATTAATAATACTCTGAGGTTGTCATGGAAATTAAATTAGCTAATACTTGTGAATTGCTGAACAAGACCTTTGACATAGGAAGCATGCACTCCATGTGTGCTACCATTGCTATAAGCTATTGAAATTTGAGGAATTTATCAATGTCTTTCTAAGCAAATGGAAATACTACAATTTCTATGCTAACATATTCTGACTCTTTTAGATAGACATTGCCTAGAAAACTATGTCCACTTGGTTTAACAAGTTTAATTTGTTTAAACTAGTGACTCCAAAACCTTTATCTCCAGATTTAAATTATCTTCCAAAATAAACACAATGTTTCAATAGTTTCAGACATCCCCACTTGGGTACTTAAAGAATCTCAGAATTATCTGGTCCTAAGGGGCACTCATTTTCGTATCTTTCTACTTCTCTCTCTATCCATTTATAATTCTTTTTATCAGATATTGATGTTATCATTCACCAGGTTTCCAGAATAAAAAGTTTTGAGTTATCATCAAGTTATATCCCCACGAACACCCAGATAAATAATTCAACTAGTTACCACATCCTTTTAGTTTCACTTTTGAATTGTCTTTCAAATTGGCCTATCCTTTCTACCATCACTGGTTTCATGAATTGAACTGAATGAAGCCTTCATCTTCTCACCTGGATATCAGCTATCTCCAAATATTTTCACTTTTTACTAATCCAACCTACATTCTACCAAATTTCAATCAACTCCAACATTTGAAGCCCACCTTCACAACTTACTATCTGTGAGAACTTGGGTAAGTTAGTTGATGTCCTTCTGCTTTACTTTCCTTAGCAGTAAAATGGGAAGATAATACTAATTAGCTTCCAAGGTGGTTGTGACACTCAAATGAATCGATATACTAGATGGTATCGAAAAGTAAGTGACTGGCAATGGGAAGGTGCTATTATTACAGCTTATCCAAAATGCAATATATTTAAAAGTTCATAGAGTTTCATATAATTCAAGGAGTTAAGTATCTAAGTCTTAGGAAAAACAGTGTCAGTCAAAGTGCCTGGCAATAGGAATATATGGACTACTCTATTCCAAGTTCAAAATCCCACCTGGTTGGTCCAGTTTAGATGAAATGTCTGCTGGATTGAGTAGCCATTCTTGGAAGGGGAAGAGCCTGGGACAGCCATGGTCACTGGAACCGCACTTCCGCTATTACCTAGGGAAGAGCACTCATGGGGAGCCATTCAGGTATCTCAAAATCAAGAATAATTTTTAAAATATGTCTAAAGAAAATAAGGTGCTGTTAGTTAAAATGGTATAAAAAGAACACTTTAAAATAACAACCAGTAGAGCCTACCCCATGTAAAGGTTTAAACTGATTCCATGCACAATGTGGTATTTAAAGTTACTAAAAAGTCCACCCCCAACATACCCATTCATTACAGAATACTAGACTTTCTGATATAAAAATTTCATTAGAGATACATCACATAAAGAGCGTGGAAATCTTCAATCTCATCATTACTGCAAGAAAATGTTGAACAAACTGAAAATAAATGGTTTTTCTAGTATCCATCAGAGAACAGAGGTCACAGTGAAAATCACCATTCCCAAATCTGGAGAGACAGAGCTGAGTTCAAAGAGTTACAACAAGACATGCTTACCTGAAGAAGAAGCCACTGGCACCAAAAAGTGGTAGGAAAACTTAAAAGAGTAACTTTGATGAAGTGATAGAAGTTGAGAATAGATTAGCTTGAAAGAACATTCCTGATGAACAGTCTTAGGTGGGACCTTAGACTTCATTGGTTTTATCTTCAGAAAACCCCACCAGACCCTCATGGAGAAGAGCTGAAGAGCCAAGTGAAATGTCTTTCTGTCATGGCTCTAACAGAAAGGGGGAAAGTAACCATTTTGAAACTTTCTCAGAATGTTTTCCAAGGGAAGACTTTCACAGCCCTATCACACTTAGGGGAAGGGTATTTCCATGACTATAGCCCCCACTAGGCTTTCTATATTGGCAAGAGTGTTAGAGAGGGAATTAAGAAACACTTTTGAATGTCACAGCCTTTGGACACATGCCCACTAAGGGACTGAGTTTTAATCATAAGATAATAAAGTGCTGACCACCATACCAACAGGCTACAGTGTAAAAACAGTGGATTATAGATGAGAGAGCTGCATAATTCATACTTTTTCTCAGGATAAGTTCTTAAGGAAACTCACAGACAACAGGGGAGACAAAAACAAGGACATTAGAGGAATTGAAGTCTGTAGCACCTAAAGATATAGCAAACAGTAAAAACTGACACCCAACTCTTAGCTAAATTTACATAAAACCTCATACTAAATATGTATTTATCTCAATTTCTATTGCCCAGTAAATCATGTCTGGACATCAACAAGAACAACTAAAAATTACAAGGCATGCTAAAAGTCAAGAAACAGCACAGTCTGAAGAAATAAAACAAGAATCAGTAAAATACCCAGATATGGCACAAATTTTTGAGTTATCAGACAGAGAATTTAAAGTAAATATAGTTAATATGTTAAGAGCTTTCATGGAAAAGGTAGGCAATATGTAAGAACATGAGTAATATAAGCAGAGAGATGGAAATATTATGAAATACCTTTTTTAACCTCTACAATTAGAAAAACACTGTTACAGTCTTTTTGTTCATGATTGCAGACATAAGGAACTTGGAAGCTATCACAAGAAAAAAAGCTTAAAAACTTAAAATCAGCTACTCTTTTAGATCCATCAAATAATTGAGGTCAAAGGACAAACCACCACACTGAAAACTGGAGGCACAGACAGACACGGAGACACACAATTTCTCCAGAGTATGAATGCCCAGGAACCATTGCCAGAGACAGTGTTTTTATTTCTTAGCATTGCTTTTGATCGTAGAATCTCCATCTCTTTTTTTATGTTGTTTTTTTTTACTTTGTAATTTTTCTGCCTTTCAACAAAGAATTACAAGGCATATTAAAAGGCGAAAATCAGAGTTTGAAGAAATAAGGAGAAACATCAGAACTGGACTCAGATATGGCAGGGATGTTGGAATTATTAGACTAAGAATGTAAAATAACTATAATTAATATGCTGATGGCTCTAGTGGAAACATAGGCTGTAGTGGAAAACTTAGACAATGTGCACAAGCAGATAGGTAATCAAGAGAGATGGAAACTCTAAGATCCAAAAGAAATGCTAGAAAACAAACAAATAAAATGTAACAAAAATGAAGAATGTCTTTGATGGGCATTACAGTGGAAATGGCCAAGGAAAGAACAGTGAACTTGGTGATACATCAATAGAAACTCCCCAAACTGAAAAGCAAAGATAAAAAGATTGAAAAAAAGAAAACTGGAACAAGATATCCAAGAACACTTACTGAGAATACCAGAAGGAAAATAAATAAATAAAAGAAATATTTGAAGCAAGAGTGACTGAAAATTACTTAAGATTAATGTCAGACAAACAAACCACATATTTAAGAAGCTCAGAGAATACTAAACAAGATAAATACGAAAAAAATCTATACCTACTCATACTATGTTCATACTGCATAAAATCAAATATAAACAGAAAACCTGTAAAAAAAAGTCAGAGGGAAAAATACTTTATGAGGAACAAGGATGAGAATTAGATTCAACTTCTCTTTGGAAATAATGTGAGGAGGAATACAGTGAAACTAAATATTGAAAATGTTGAAAGAAAAACTCCAAAATATAACTTCTTATTTTTCTTATTCTTAATTGATTTAACATAATTGTTTGTTCAAAACAGTAAAAACAGTAATGTATTTGATGATTATAGTATATGAAAAGTGAAATGAATGACAACAAAGATATAAGGGACAGGAGGGAGGAATTAGAAATACCTTCTTATAGGATACACTGCTGTTAAATAGTGTACTGTTATGTGAAAGTGGGTTAGTCATAGATGTATAATGTAAACTCTAGGGTGACCACTAAAAAAGGCAAAATAAGGAGCATAATTTATGTCCTAAGGAGGAAAAGAAAATAAAACTATACATTATGCACATTTAAAACCTCAAAAGACTGAAAAAGAGAAGGGCAATTAATAGGAAATAATAAGAACCATATCAGTAATTACTTTAAACATCAGTGATTTAAATACACCAATTAAAAGAAAGTGAATGTAGGAGACAAGGTAGAAAAGAAGTAAAACTGTCACTATTTGTACATGATATACTATCTGTAGAAAACCCTAAAGATTTAACCAAAAACCGTTAGAACTAAAAAATGAATTCAGTAAAGTTGCAGGATACAAAATTAACATTCAAAACTTTGTTGTATTTCTACACTCTAATAACAAACTACCAGCAAGAGACATCAAGAAAACAATCCCATTTACAATTACATCAAAAAGAATAAAATACCTATAAATAAATTTAGCCAAGAAGGTGAAAGAATTGTACACTGAAACCTAGAAGACATTGATGAAAGAAATTCAGTAAGACACAAATAAATGGAAATATATCCCATCCTTATGGATTGGAAAAATTAATATTGTTAAAATATCAATACTATACAAAGCAATCTACAGGTTCAATGCAATCTGCATCAGAATTCCAATGACATCTTTTACAAAACTACAATAAATACAAAACTACAATCTTGAAAAAGAAAAACAAGACTAGAAGTATTACACTCCCTGGTCTAAAATTATACTGCAAAGCTGTAGTAACCCAAACAGTATGTAAAAGAGACATTTAGATCAATGGAACAAAATAGAGAGTCCAGAAATAAACCCACATATATATGGTTAGTTAATTTGTGATAAAGGAGGCAAGAATGTGCAATGGGGAAAGAAAAATCTCCTTAATAAGTTGTGTTGGGAAAATTGTACAGGTACATGTAAAAGAATGAAATTGGACCACTGTCTTACACTATATACAAAAATCAACTCAAGGGGGGCGGAGCCAAGATGGCGGCATGAGTAGAGCAGTAGAAATCTCCTCCCAAAAACACATAGAGCTATGAAAATATAACAAAGAAAAATCTTCCTAAAATAGAGACCACAGGACACAGGACAACATCCAGACCACATCCACACATGCAAGAACCCAGCGCCTTGTGAAGGGGGTAAGATACAAGCCCTGGCCCAGCGGGACCCGAGTGCCCCTCCCCCGGGCTCCCGGCAGGTGGAAAGAAACCGGAGCGGTTTTTTTTTTTTTTTTGGCGAGTGCTTTTTGGAAGCCTTAAAGGGACAGGGACCCCGTTGCTAGGGAGGCAGGGTGGCGGGACAGGTGTGCGGGTGCCTGGGACCGGCACTTGAGGACGGAGGAAATCGAGCGATTTTCCCCTTTTTTTTTCTCTTTTTGGCGAGTGCTTTTTGGAAACCTTAAAGGGACAGGGACCCTGGTGCTAGGGAGGCAGGGAGGCGGGACTGGTGAGCAGATGCCTGGTACCGGCGCCTGAGGACAAAGAATATCACGCGTTTTTCCCTGCGGGACCAGTGGGCGGGTGCTTTTTGGAAGCCTTGAAGGGACAGGGACCCTGGTGCTAGGGAGGCAGGGCAGCAGGACCAGTGAGCGGGTGCCTGGGAACGGCGCCTGAGGACAAAAAAAAAAATCACGTGTTTTTTCCTTTTCTTTTTTTTTTTTTCTGTTCCCTCTCTCATTGTTGCTGTTGTTGTTTTGGTTTGGAGAGTGCTTTTTGGAAGTCTTAAAGGGGCAGAACAGGTCACTTAGACCAGAAGCAGGGAATCTGGGGACCTCTGGGCACTCCAACTCCCTGGGCAGCAGGGAGCACAAAGGCCCCTTACGGAGATAAATAGCCTCCCAGCCGCTCCCCCACCAATCAAAAGACACAGAGTAATAGAATGGATAAAAAAGCAAGAGCCATCTATATGCTGCTTACAAGAAACTCACCTTAAACCCAAAGATAAGCATAGACTAAAAGTCAAGGGATGGAAAAACATATTTCAGGCAAACAACAGTGAGAAGAAAGCAGGGGTTGCAGTACTAATATCAGACAAAATAGACTTCAAAACAAAGAAAGTAACAAGAGATAAAGAAGGACACTACATAATGATAAAGGGCTCAGTCCAACAAGAGGATATAACCGTTCTAAATATATATGCACCCAATATAGGAGCACCAGCATATGTGAAGCAAATACTAACAGAACTAAAGTGGGAAATAGACTGCAATGCATTCATTTTAGGAGACTTCAACACACCACTCACCCCGAAGGATAGATCCACCGGGCTGAAAATAAGTAAGGACACAGAGGCATTGAACAACACCCTACAACAGATGGACCTAATAGATATCTATAGAACTCTACATCCAAAAGCAACAGGATATACATTCTTCTCAAGTGCACATGGAACATTCTCCAGAATAGACCACATACTAGCTCACAAAAAGAGCCTCAGTAAACTCCAAAATATTGAAATTCTACCAACCAATTTTTCAGACCACAAAGGTATGAAAGTAGAAATAAATTCTACAAAGAAAACAAAAAGGCTCACAAACACATGGAGGCTTAACAACATGCTACTAAATAATCAATGGGTCAATGAACAAATCAAAATAGAGATCAAGGAATATATAGAAACAAATGACAACAACAACACTAAGCCCCAACTTCTGTGGGACGCAGCAAAATCAGTCTTAAGAGGAAACGATATAGCAATCCAGGCACACTGGAAGAAGGAAAAACAATCCCAAATGAATAGTCTAACATCACAATTATCAAAACTGGAAAAAGAAGAACAAATGAAGCCTAAAGTCAGCAGAAGGAGGGACATAATGAAGATCAGAGAAGAAATAAACAAAATTGAGAAGAATAAAACAATAGCAAAAATCAACGAAACCAAGAGCTGGTTCTTTGAGAAAGTAAACAAAATAGATAAGCCTCTAGCCCAACTTATTAAGAGAAAAAGAGAATCAACACAAATCAACATAGTCAGAAATGAGAATGGAAAAATCACGACAGACTCCACAGAAATACAAAGAATTATTAAAGACTACTATGAAAACCTATATGCCAACAAGCTGGAAAACCTAGAAGAAATGGACAACTTCCTAGAAAAATACAACCTCCCAAGACTGACCAAGGAAGAAACACAAAAGTTAAACAAACCAATTACGAGCAAAGAAATTGAAACGGTAATCAAAAACCTACCCAAGAACAAAACCCCGGGGCCGGACGGATTTACCTCGGAATTTTATCAGACACACAGAGAAGAAATAATACCCATTCTCCTTAAAGTGTTCCACAAAATAGAAGAAGAGAGAATACTCCCAAACTCATTCTATGAGGCCAACATCACCCTAATACCAAAACCAGGCAAAGACCCCACCAAAAGAGAAAATTACAGACCAATATCCCTGATGAATGTAGATGCAAAAATACTCAATAAAATATTAGCAAACAGAATTCAACAGTATATCAAAAGGATCATACACCATGACCAGTGGGATTCATCCCAGGGATGCAAGAATGGTACAACATTCGAAAATCCATCAACATCATCCACCACATCAACAAAAAAAAAGACAAAAACCACATGATCATCTCCATAGATGCTGAAAAAGCATTTGACAAAATTCAACATCCATTCATGATAAAAACTCTCATCAAAATGGGAATAGAGGGCACGTACCTCAACATAATAAAGGCCATATATGATAAACCCACAGCCAGCATTATACTGAATAGCGAGAAGCTGAAAGCATTTCCTCTGAGATCGGGAACCAGACAGGGATGCCCACTCTCCCCTCTGTTGTTTAACATAGTACTGGAGGTCCTAGCCACGGCAATCAGACAAAACAAAGAAATACAAGGAATCCAGATTGGTAAAGAAGAAGTTAAACAGTCACTATTTGCAGATGATATGATACTGTACATAAAAAACCCTAAAGACTCCACTCCAAAACTACTAGAACTGATATAGGAATACAGCAAAGTTGCAGGATACAAAATTAACACACAGAAATCTGCAGCTTTCCTATACACTAACAATGAATCAATAGAAAGAGAAATCAGGAAAACAATTCCATTCACCATTGCATCAAAAAACAATAAAATACCTAGGAATAAACCTAACCAAAGAAGTGAAAGACTTATACTCTGAAAACTACAAGTCACTCTTAAGAGAAATTAAAGGGGACACTAATAAATGGAAACTCATCCCATGCTCATGGCTAGGAAGAATTAATATTGTCAAAATGGCCATCCTGCCCAAAGCAATATACAGATTTGATGCAATCCCTCTCAAATTACCAGCAACATTCTTCAATGAATTGGAACAAATAATTCAAAAATTCATATGGAAACACCAAAGACCCCGAATAGCCAAAGCAATCCTGATGAAGAAGAATAAAGTAGGGGGGATCTCACTCCCCAACTTCAAGCTCTACTACAAAGCCATAGTAATCAAGACAATTTTGTAGTTGCACAAGAACAGAGCCACAGACCAGTGGAACAGATTAGAGACTCCAGACATTAACCCAAACAAATATGGTCAATTAATATTTGATAAAGGAGCCATGGACATACAATGGCAAAATGACAGTCTCTTCAACAGATGGTGCTGGCAAAACTGGACAGCTACATGTAGGAGAATGAAACTGGACCATTGTCTAACCCCATATACAAAGGTAAACTCAAAATGGATCAAATACCTGAATGTAAGTCATGAAACCATTAAACTCTTGGAAAAAAACATAGGCAAAAACCTCTTAGACATAAACATGAGTGACCTCTTCTTGAACATATCTCCCCAGGCAAGGAAAACAACAGCAAAAATGAGCAAGTGGGACTACATTAAGCTGAAAAGCTTCTGTACAGTGAAAGACACCATCAATAGAACAAAAAGGAACACTACAGTATGGGAGAATATATTTGAAAATGACACATCCGATAAAGGCTTGACAACCAGAATATATAAAGAGCTCACATGCCTCAACAAACAAAAAACAAATAACCCAATTAAAAAATGGGCAGAGGAACTGAACAGACAGTTCTCCAAAAAAGAAATACAGATGGCCAAGAGACACATGAAAAGATGCTCCACATCGCTAATTATCAGAGAAATGCAAATTAAAACTACAATGAGGTATCACCTCACACCAGTAAGGATAGCTGCCATCCAAAAGACAAACAACAACAAATGTTGGCGAGGCTGTGGAGAAAGGGGAACCCTCTTACACTGCTGGTGGGAATGTAAATTAGTTCAACCATTGTGGAAAGCAGTATGGAGGTTCATCAAAATGCTCAAAACAGACCTACCATTTGACCCAGGAATTCCACTCCTAGGAATTTACCCTAAGAACGCAGCAATCAAGTTTGAGAAAGACAGGTGCACCCCTATGTTTATCGCTGCACTATTTACAATAGCCAAGAATTGGAAGCAACCTAAATGTCCATCGGTAGATGAATGGATAAAGAAGATGTGGTACATATACACAATGGAATACTACTCAGCCATAAGAAGTGGAAAAATCCAACCATTTGCAGCAACATGGATGGAGCTGGAGAGTATTATGCTCAGTGAAATAAGCCAAGCGGAGAAAGAGAAATACCAAATGATTTCACTCATCTGAGGAGTATAGGAACAAAGGAAAAACTGAAGGAACAAAACAGCAGCGGAATTACAGAACCCAAAAATGGACTAACAGGTACCAAAGGGAAAGGAACTGGGGAAGATGGGTGGGCAGGGAGGGATAAGGGGGGGGCGGGAATAAGAAGGGGGGTATTAAGATTAGCATGCATAGGGGGGAGGGAGAAAGGGGAGGGTGGGCTGCACAACACAGAGAGGACAAGTAGTGACTCTACAACATTTTGCTAAGCTGATGGACAGTAACCGTAATGTGGTTGTTAGGGGGGACCTGATATAGGGGAGAGCATAGTAAACATAGTATTCTTCATGTAAGTATAGATTAAAAATTTAAAAAAAAAAGAAAGAAAGAAAGAAAGAAAGAAAGAAAGAAAGAAAGAAAGAAAGAAAGAAAGAAAGAAAGAAAGAAAGAAAGAAAGAAAGAAAGAAAGAAAGAAAGAAAGAAAGAAAGAAAGAAAAGGGGGATTACTCCTTGATAGGATAAAACTATTGGTAAATCAAAGATCAACGCATGCTTTAAATATCCTTAATGTTGATCACTTAAAGGGTGTCAGATGATCAGCTATGGAGGTACTCTTTTCTGATAATATTCCTTTCTCTTAATAAAAAAAAAAAAAGCAGTTACTGTTTGCTGACCTCCAATGAGTTCTGCACAATGGTATAGAGGGCAGGTCAAAGTGTGGGCAAAGGGTCTGTTTGTTTCTATGCAGAAGATCAAGGCCTAGCTTGGATACCCAGAAAATGAACTAAGATACGATATGAGGAGGAGCTTCCAGCATCAGCACTCTCTGGAGGACTTGTGCCGGGGGATGATCATCAAAAAGCCTCCACAGGGATCCGGACGATGCTGCGGTTGTGGCTGCATCCAGCCCACCGTCTCCTGGACTTGCCATAGGAATGAGGAGGGAGATGTGTAGGCTGGCATGTGCATACAGTGAGACAACGAATTTGACCGAATCTGTACTGTTGGAACTCAACCAGGAGTTGGGAGGGGTGCAAGGTGTAGCACTCCAAAATCTTATGACTATAGACTATCTACGGTTAAAAGAACATATGGGATGTGAACAGATCCCAGAAATGGGCTGCTTTAATTTGTCTGATGGTTCAAGTACAGTTGGACAATATCCATCATATCATAGATAAATTTTCACAAATGCCTAGGGTGCCTAAATGGTTTTCTTGGCTTCACTGGAGATGGATGGTAATTATAGATTTGCTTTGTTTATGTCACCGTATTCCTATTATGTTAATATGCGCGTGCAAATTAGTTAGTAGTTTAAAACCTATACATACTTAAGGTACTCTACAAGAAGATATGTCAAAGAAATAATCAATCCTCCCATGTTTCCTTCCATATGCTACATCTGTAGCTTTTCTTCTTTCTTCCTAATTACAACCCTTAAATAGAATTCGTGCCTCATATCGAATTTACCGAGTATCATAATTCCTCCAGGCAGTAAAGATACGTCGAGACAAGTGCTGGGCATAGAAGCCACAGGGCATAAATCTGCAAAGAAGTAAAAAGCTAACCTTTTCAAACAATATGGCTTCTCTCTCACTTACCAACTTTACATGTTCCTGTATGGCCCCGGAAGATGACTGGTTAGCCAGAGACGGGTAAGATTCCTCAAGGGAGGAACAACCTAAGACAGGCACAGTCGCAGGGGGGCCATCAGGTGAGAATTTGGGGATCAACAGAGGTGAGGCTCAGAACCTCACCCCCCCCTGCTTTGAGTGAAATCTTCTGCATCCGTGGATGTTTTGCTGCCCTTGTCTAGCCTGGATTAATACTTAGTCTATAGGCACACACCTGATCATCTGATCATCTACATTTGCCCTCTTACAGCACTAAACTATGTTTTCTACCTTTATCTTGCATCTACCTACCATTCAGCATTTTATTAAAAATAATAATAATAATAATAATAAAGGGAGAAATGTGGGATCAACATATAAATCAAGTACAAAAATCAAACGAATATTCATATTTGACCTGATTGTTTGTAGGTCATAATGCGTGATCAAAACCGAAAGTTTCTGTGATGAATGCCCTTGTACTGTTCACCATGTAAGTATTTATTCACTATGTAAGAATTCGTTCACCATGTAAGAACTTGTTCGTTATGCTTCAGAAGATTGGAGACTGACGAGAATTAGACTTGAGATGGATTAATGATTGTACATTGTGCATTGACCCCCCCTATACTGAATTTTATTGTTGTTAACAACCATTTGATCAATAAATATGAGAGATGCCCTCTCAAAAAAAAAAATCAACTCGAAATGCATTAAAAACCTGAATGAGAGACCTAAAATTATAAACCTCTAGAAGAAAATATAGGTAGTAAGCTCCTTCACATGAGCCTTAACAGTGTTTTTTGTATCTGACTTCAATAGCAAGGGAAACAAGAGGAAAAATAAACAAGTAGGACATCAATCTGTAAACCTTCTGCACAGCAAAGGAAACCATCAACAAAACAAAAAGGCAACCTACTGAAATAGGAGAATATATTTGCAAATGATATATCCAATAAGGGGTTAATACCTAAAATATATAAACTCATACAACTCAGTGACAGACAAAAAAATCCGATTAAAAAATTGGCAGGACATCTGAATAGACATTTTTCCAAAGAAGACATACAGATGGCTAACAGGCAAATGAAAAGGTATTTGATATCATTAATAATTAGGGAAATACAAATCAAAACCACAATGAGATATCAACTTATTCCTTTCAGAACAGCTATTATCAAAAAGACAAGAAATAATAAATTTTGGCAAGGATGTGGAGAATAGCGTTACATTATGCACCAGGCCCATGTATTTTCAGTGATAAATTCTACCAAATTTAACGATAAACATATATATTATCTCTTCAAGAAAATAGAAACAGATGGCATACTTGCTTACTCTTTCTTTAGGTAAGCATTATTATAATATCAAAACCCAACAGAGACATTACAAAAAGTTTAAACTACAGATCAGTGTCTCTTATGAAAGTTAAATTCAACAATCCTTTGCAAAATAGTAGCAAACTTAATCCAATAATGCATAAAAAATGTATACACCATAACCAAGTGGGATTTATTCCAGGTTATTCAGTGTTAGAAAACTGATCAGTGTAATCCACCAAATCAACAGTGTAAGGAAGAAAATCTTGTGATTACATCAATTGATGCAGAAAACATTTTAACAAAATCTATTCATGATTTTAAAAACTCTCAGTGGACTAGAAATTGAGGAGAATTTCCTCAACTTGACAAGAACATCTACAAGAACACTGAAACTAACATCATACTTATTAGGAAACTGGATGTTTTTGCCCAAATACCAAAAGTAAAACAAGAATTTTTTCTTTCAGCATTTCTAAAATGGTACTGCCACTTTGGGAGACAAACTGGCAATTTCTTAAAAAGCTAGAGTCATGCCATTCAGCTATGCTCTTGAGTATTTCCTCACCTTATTTGAAAGTTATATTCACACTAAACCCTGCATGTGAATATATTTAGCAGCTTTATTCATAACTGACAAAAACTGGAAGCCACCAGGATGTATTACTATAGATGAATACATAAGCTGTATATTCATACAATGAAATATTATTCAAGTGTAAGTTAAATGAGCTGTCAAGTTCAGTGAGGCAATTTTAGTAGGTGATGCATGGGATTACTTGGGCCAATAAAATTATTCTGTATGATACCGTAATTGTGAAACATACATTCGTCAAAAAACAAAGAACTTTACAGCACAACGAATGAACTTTAATGCATACAAATTTTTAAAAATTAGATGGTCCAGGGATCCCAGGAAGAAAAGTGATAAGCAGTCTAACTGTACTTCAAATGTATGAAGCAATCTTACCGAAGGAGGTATAGCGGGGATGTGCTGTGCTGATCTAAGTATCTTTGAAAGTGTATAAATGCTATAAGACTAAAAGCAAAAGCAACTGCATAGAAGCAGTGTACTCCAGTTGATAAAGTTATTTCTCACAGTGGAATGAAATAGAAATTCTGATACTGGTATACATGTATACTGGAACTAAACAGTTAAATAAAAGGATAATAGATGACAGGAAAAGGAGTTAGGTATTGGTGATAGACAGTGGTTCATCATTCTGCTAAACGAAAAACTGAGTTAACAGTATATTATATATATGTGTGTGTGTGTGTGTGTGTTATATTCAATATCTCATCAAAATGCCTGTCCTTGTAATTACCTAAACTTAAAACATCACTTTTTCTCTTAGTAAACATATAAAATCCAAAGAAATAGCTTTTTTGTATTTTAAATTCTCTCAAATATATATAACCTTAAAAATTCTAGTTTTGAATTTCTCTCTAATTTCAGTAAATCTCTAATGCATCATATCCTATACTTTCATTAAGTGTTGTTTCTTCTTTTACTGAAGCAACTGTTAGAATATCACTTTCCCAAGCAGCCTTTCAGAATATTGACATAAGAGATGACAATTTTCTCCAATGGAATCTAGAGGAAATAGAAAAAAATAAATGGCCAAACACAAATTCTGCAAAGAATGTCTAGATCTTTACTAGAATTATGTCATTCAATTACTGCCAATGATGAGAAAAACTGTTTAGAGCACTTATTAATAATAATAACAACTTCAATTTATTAAGGGCTATTTATGGGCCATGTACAGCACTATTCATTTTCCACTTTACACAATATTTTACAATAACTACCCTACTACACAATATTTTACAATAACTACCCTACTTTAGTATTGCTCATGAGAAACCAAGGTCTTAAAAAAAACAAAAGGAATTTGCCCCAACACACAGTCAATATTCGCATCTCTGGGAGTATCTCTCTCTGATTCTAAAGCCATTGTCTTTGTGTCACATCATAATGTCCTATGAAAGGTAATTATTTTTAAACCTCTATTGCCCACTTTCTTTAAGATTCTCCCTCTGATATATAGAGCTTTGTATAGACTGTCTAAAGAGTTTAGAGATCAGGGGAAATTATAAATTACAGCTTGAGATTGCAGGGTTGTTTGCAAGCCTTGGCTGTTGAAATGACCGAAAGTGAGGTGGATGGAGCAGGGAGGGGTACTTGTTGTGTTCTTTCAGTCTGACCTTGACTTTAGGCAGCTGAAGAGCATGCTGATGCCAGCCAGGGGAAGGCTTGTGTAAGATTTCAAGCAGGAGCAGTCTGCATACATCAGTTGAAAAGATAATGTCTTATTCTAAAATATATTCGAAAGAAAATCCCGCACCCTTTGGAGACAATCCGGGAGACCTGCCTGTGGATGTAGTGGTGTGCCACGGGAATGAGGTAATATTTGAACCAGAAGGGATGCCTATTTAAGATGTATGCATAAAGCACTGTTGCATCCCAAAGTCTGATATTTTCTAGA
This sequence comes from Manis javanica, assembly GCF_040802235.1. Taxonomy (NCBI): domain Eukaryota; kingdom Metazoa; phylum Chordata; class Mammalia; order Pholidota; family Manidae; genus Manis; species Manis javanica. The sequence continues at coordinate 96,251,458 of NC_133157.1, read as the reverse complement.
GAAAAAGCATTTCTGCAGCTGTGAGTCATGACATGTTCTAACACTTACTTTCACCAGATGTGGATTTTACTTGAGAGTCAGTATCAAGAAAATATTCAGATGCCAAACCCAGTGTACCTTTCCATTTCCCTATGCTGCTCTCAATCTGGGGTCACAACAGGAATATGATATATAGAGTGCAAAACATCCAAGACAATATAATACTTTTCACTTAATAAGTGATAGATATTTTTGAGAAAAAAAATCATCAATTTAATGAGGTTAAAGCTAAATATGTATTCTTTGGCATTTTCTCTTTTTTAATTTTCTTGTGCAATAAATCAACATACAGCAGGTTAGGAGTTAAGAATTAAACCATTTTGGTCTTGTATACATGTAAAGGAGTTTGAATTTTATCCTATTGGCCTCAGGAAACCACTGTTAGGTTTCAATATAGGATTGACATGTCAAAAGTTTTTACCTTTTTAGAAAATCACTCTGATGATCAGGCAGGTAGAAAATTGCTTAAAATAAGTTGATATAACTACTCTTCCCTCAGCCTGAAACTATTTTTTATTCCAGAGGTTTCTGGAAATGGTAAACTCTGTGAAATCACAAATGGCACCCTACTCCTCCAACCTATAATAGAACACTTTTTTTTTTTAATGGAAAAGGATAAAACTCCAATACCAGCCTCCTGTCATTCAAGCTTGTAGGAACAGCCCAAAGTGAAAATAGCCATGGTACAATGTAAGGAAAAGACAACTAATTTTGAAATGAAATTGTTCTAAAGACAGGGGGAGGCTAGGACATGCATCAGTCACAAAATAAATGTTTAATTAGGTACTACTATCTAAATGGCTGAATCAGGAAGTTCCTCAGAATGCTGAATTGGTTATTGTGAGTAAAAAATGGCTGAGGATGAATACCGCTCTGACTTCAGCAGGTGCTGGACCAGCAAAACCTTCCCACAGACGTGAGATGAGCACAGAGGTCCAGGAAGACAGGAACAGCTGAGGAACTGGGATGTGCAATCAGTTGAGACAATGCAAAGATGGACTACAGAAAAATTGAGGGGATGGAGAGTCACTTGCCACTTGGTGCTGCCAACAGAGCATGGCGATGAACTGAGAGCTAAAGGCATAGCGTTAAGTGAAACAAATTCAGGACCCCACATTTCATGAATATAGTAGATTCATCATTATTCTCTGTGAAGTTTGCAAATGTAGTCAAAGGGCAAAAAAATGTAATGCAAAAAGTACTAATTCAAGTTGTATTACTAATATACGAAAATAATAATAGATTGTACTCTTATATGAACCAAAATGCATGGAAATGTGAATTGACTGTTATTATTAAAGTGCTAAGTTAGAACAATCAATAAATATGCATGTAACATCATGCTAATATAAGAGTTTTATATGTTTTATAAATGTATAAAATAAATCAGCTATATTCATTGAAATCTGTATTGTGTGGGAGGGAATCTATAACACTTCTTGCACTAAAAAATACTTGAAGCAACTGGAAATTTTAAATTCTGGAACACAATTTTAAAGGAGCAATTCTGCCATGTAAACATTTCTTATTTCCTATGACTTTCTTGAGAACTCTTTTCACCATTTGGAATACTGTTGCTAGTAGGAAAAAAAGCTTTTTTGTCAAGTTTCTGAAATGCATGTTTAAACATCTTTTTCTTTTCTTTTTGTTTAAAACTTAAAGATTCACACTGTGAGTTGCACAGCTTACTGACAGAGTGGTCTATAATGAAATGAATTTAATAGGAACTTCTCAGAACTCTTAATGAAACTAAACACTGAGATGTTAAGATAAGTAAGTGGCAAGGATGTTTGAACACAGGAATAGTAGGATGAAGGGTACAGCCTAAGAAAAGTAAATGAGCTTGGTAAAGACTGCAATTACATTAATCAATAATGCAAGTCAAATAGGTCAAAAGAGTGAATATATGCATAGTTTAAATTACAAAAAGATGGAAAGAAATGAAAAAGGAATCTGAATAGTTAACCCCTAAGTAGCATACATTTTCTGTAAACAAGATAGACTTTAATGGTGATTCTGCTTTCATATGAAACATCTGAATAAAAAAGTAATGCACCATATACAGAAAAAGTAGAACTGAAATATGGGGAGATAATTGGTGAATCATTTCAGAAAATTACCTATGTAGCTGTCTGGATTTTTAGCAGAAAGAAAATATTTATTTTTAATCATGTGTGTAAAAAATAGATATTGTTTCACCAGCAAATTCTTATATTAAACACTGTAAATTACCACCTAAATCTAAAATACAACTTGTAAGTAGAAGAGCTCAAGCACAAAAGGGTGATATTAAGTAATTCTATCTGCTCATGTGGCTATAGCTATGTCTGTCTTATTGCTCTTACTAAAACTCAGGTTAAGTCCTGTATGCAGGAACATTTCTAAAATACATTTATGATAAGTATTATTTTCAATGACAATAAACAAAAAGAGCAATATCTGGCAGTATGTGCTTATCAAGATAATTAAGGTAACTCCATATTCTACTATAATATATATACATATCTAATGTCATAAGAAAAGTTATTCAATATATTTTTAAGTGAAAAAAATCTAGTGACAAATCATGTGCAGCAGATGACAACATTGTGGGTAGGGGGGCCAATGACATCAATGTCCCAAAGAATTTTCTGTGGTGATGCAAAGAAAAATTTATAACCTGCCCTACCGCATGGGAGTCACCAGCCACCCACAACAGTCAAGCACTTGACAATGTACCCAGTGTGACTGATGAACTGATTTTAATTTCATTAAAATGATTTTTATTTCTATTTAAAGAGACACATATGATTAGTGGCCTAACTTATTTGAAAACATAGGTCTGGAAGGTAACAATTTTTTTCTATGATTATCTAAACTTTCAATTATCACAGAAAATTAATGAAGAAAAATAGCATATATTTTGTAGTGATTTTCTATGTGTGATGACCTTATGAGTGATTTAATTTTATTTCTGAGTCTTCTCAGTATTTTTACAAATAGTCAAAATAAACCATATATATATATATAGCAAATAAATATATGTGGAAGAAGCAATACATGTGAAGCAAAACTAAGTCCTTAGTGTTAGAATCAAATATCAAGTTCTAGTGTGACTGCAGAAAAAAATGTTGATTACATCCAAGAATCTCCTGGCTACAGTATTATCAGATGACCCATTTGGCTTTATTTATTTATTTGTTTGTTTGTTTGTTTTAAATTTTGGGTCAGTTTATTTATTGCTCTGATTAATTTCAGAAGGATATAAACAATTGTTAACACTATATAACATTAATATGAAATTCCATAAATATAATGTGCTTTAAATTGTTTCTTATCTTAGATTTTATTTATATCCTTAAAAGGATAACTTATTTTCTTTTTTTTAATTAAGGTATTATTAAAATACACTCCTATGAAGGTTTCACATGAAAAAACAATGTGGTTACTATATTTACCCATATTATCAAGTCCCCACCCATACCCCAATGCAGTCACTATCCATCAGTGTAGTAAGATGCCACACATACATTATTTGCTTTCTCTGTGCGGCACTGTCTTCCTGGTGACCCCCCACACCATGTGTATTAAACATAACACCCCTCAATCCCCTTGTCCTTCACCACCTGCCCTCTCACACCCTTCTCATTTGTTAACACCTAGTACCTTCTTGGAGTCTGTGAGTCTGCTGCTGTTTTGTTCTTTCAGTTTTGCCTTGTTGATACACTCCACATATGAAGGAAATCATTTGACATTTTTCTTTCTCCGCCTAGATTATTTCACTGAACACAATATCCTCCAGCTCCATCCATGTTGTTGCAAATGGTAGGATTTGCTGCTTTCTTATGGCTGAATAGTATTCCATTGTGTATATGTTCCACCTCTTCTTTATCCATTCATCTACTGAAGGACTTAAGGTTGCTTCCATATCTTGGCTATTGTAAGTAGTGCTGCAATAGGGGTGCATATGTCTTTCTGACTCTGAGAAGTTGTATTCTTTGGGTTAATTCCAAGGAGTAGAGTTCTTGGGTAAAATGGCATTTTGATTTTTAGTTTGTTTTTTTTTTTGTATCATTAATCTACAATTACATGAGGAACATTATGTTTATGAGGCTCCCCCCTTCACCAAGTCCCCCCCCCGCCACTTACCCCATCATAGTCACTGTCCATCAGTGTAGTAAGATGCTGTAGAGTCACTACTTGTATTCTCTGTGTTGCACATCCCTCCCGTGCCACCCCACACATTATACATGCTAATCTTAATGCCCCCTTTCTCCCCCCCCACCCCTTATCCCTCCCTTCCCACCCATCCTCCCCAGTCCTGTTCCCTTTTGTGACTGTTAGTCCATTCTGGGGTTCTGTGAATCTGCTGCTGTTTTGTTCCTTCACTTTTACCTTTGTTCTTATACTCCACAGATGAGTGAAATCATTTGGTACTTGTTTTTCTCTGCCTGGCTTATTTTCTGAGCATAATACCCTCCAGCTCCATCCATATTGTTGCAAATGGTAGGATTTGTTTTCTTTCTATGGCTGAATAATATTCCATTGTGTATGTGTACCACATCTTATTTATCCATTCATCTGATGGACACTTAGGTTGCTTCCATTCCTTGGCTATTGTAAATGGTGCTGTGATAAACACAGGGGTGCATATATCTTTTTCAAACGAGGCTGCTGCATTCTTAGGGTAAATTCCTAGGAGTGGAATTCCTGGGTCAGATTTTGAGTGTATTTCTATTTTGAGTGTTCTTAGGAACCTCCATACTGCTTTCCACAATGGTTGAACGAATTTACATTCCCTCCAGCAGTGTAAGAGGGTTTCCCTTTCTCCACAACCTCGCCAACATTTGTTGTTTGTCTTTTGGATGGTGGTGATCCTTACTGGTATGAGGTGATATCTCATTGTGGTTTTAATTTGCATTTCTCTCATGACTGGCGATCTGGAGCATCTTTTCATGTGTCTGCCTGTTCAGCTCCTCTGCCATTTTTTAATTGGATTATTTGCTTTTTGTTTGTTGAGGTGCATGAGCTCTTTATATATTTTGGACGTTAACCCTTTATTGGATCTATTATTTATAAATATATTCTCCCGTACTGTAGGATACCTTTCTGTTCTGTTGATGGTGTCCTTTGCTGTACAGAAGCTTTTCAGCTCGATATGGTCCCACTTGTTCATTTTTGCTTTTGTTTCCCTTGCCTGGGGAGATATGTTCATGAAGAAATCACTCATGTTTATGTCCATGAGATTTTTGCCTATGTATTTTTCTAATAGTTTTATGGCTTCATGACTTACATTCAGGTCTTTGATCCATTTCAAATTTACTTTTGTGTATGGGGTTAGACAATGATCCAGTTTCATTCTCTTACATGTAGCTGTCCAGTTTTGCCAACACCAGCTGTTGAAGAGGCTGTCATTTCCCCATTGTATGTCCATGGTTCCTTTATCATAAATTAATTGACCATATATATTTGGGTTAATGTCTGGAGCCACTATTCTGTTCCACTGGTCTGTGGGTCTGTTCTTATGCCAGTACTAAATTGTCTTGATTAATGTGGCTTTGTAGTAGAGCTTGAAGTTGGGGAGGGAGATTCCCTCCAACTTTATTCTTCCTTCTCAGGATTGCTTTGGCTATTCGGGGTCTTTGGTATTTCCATATGAAATTTTGAACCATTTGTTCCAGTTTATTGAAGAATTTGCTGGTAATCTGATAGGGATTGCATTGAATCTGTACATTGCTTTGGGAAGGATGGCCATTTTGATGATATTAATTCTTCCTAGCCAAGAACATGGGATGAGGTTCCATTTGTTAGTGTCCTCTTTAATTTCTCTTAAGAGTGTCTTGTAGTTTTCAGGGTATAGGTCTTTCAGTTCCTTGGTTAGATTTATTCCTAGGTATTTTATTCTTTTTGATGCAATGGTGAATGGAATTGTTTTCCTGATTTCTCTCTCTGCTACTTCATTGTTAGTGTATAGGAATGCCACAGATTTCTGTGTATTAATTTTGTATCCTGCAACTTTGCTGAATTCCAATATTAGTTCTAGTAGTTTTCAAGTGGAGTCTTTAGGGTTTTTTATGTACAATATCATGTCATCTGCAAATAGTGACAGTTTGACTTCTTCTTTACCAATATGGATTCCTTGTATTTCTTTGTTTTGTCTTAATTACCATGGCTAGGACCTCCAGTAGTATGTTGAATAACAGTGGGGAGAGTGAGCATCCCTGTCTTGTTCTGATATTAGAGGAAAAGCTTGTGTGTTGATTCCCTTTTTCTCTTAATAAGTCTGGCTAAAGGCTTATCTATTTTATTTATTTTCTCAAAGAAACGACTCTTGGTTTCATTGATTTTTTCTATTGTTTTATTCTCCTCAATTTTATTTATTTCTTCTCTGATCTTTATTATGTCCCTCTTCTGCTGACTTTAGGCCTCATTTGTTCTTCTTTTTCCAATTTCAATAATTGTGAATTTAGACTATTCATTTGGGATTGTTCTTCCTTCTTTAAATAGGCCTGGATTGCTATATACTTTCCTCTTAGAACTGCTTTCACTGCATCCCAACAGAAGTTGTGGCTTTCTGTTGTTGTCATTTGCTTCCATATATTGCTTGATCTCTATTTTAATTTGGTCATTGATCCATTGATTATTTAGGAGCATATTGTTAAGACTCCATGTGTTTGTGAGCCTTTTTGCTTTCTTTGTACAATTTATTTCTGGTTTAATACCTTTGTGGTCTGAGAAGTTGGTTGGTAGGATTTCAATCTTTTGGAATTTACTGAGGCTCTTTTTGTGGCCTAGTATGTGGTCTATTCTGGAGAATGTTCCATGTGCACTTGAGAAGAATGTGTATCCTGCTGGTTTTGGGTGTAGACTTCTATAGATGTCTATTAGGTCCATCTGTTCTAGTGTGTTGTTCAGTGCCTCTGTGTCCTTACTTATTTTCTGTCTGGTGGATCTGTCCTTCAGAGTGAATGGTGTGTTGAAGTCTCCTAAAATGAATGCATTCCATTTTATTTCCTCCTTTAGTTCTGTTAGTATTTGTTTCACATATGCTGATGCTCCTGTGTTGGGTGCATATATATTTATAATGGTTATATCCTCTTGTTGGACTGACCCCTTTATCATTATTTAATGTCCTTCTTTATCTCTTATTATTTTCTTTCTTTTGAAGTCTATTTTGTATGATACAAGTACTGCAACACCTGCTTTTTTTCTCCCTGTTGTTTGCATGAAATATCTTTTTCCATCCCTTGACTTTTAGTCTGTGCATGTCTTTGTGTTTGAGGTGAGTCTCTTGTAAGCAGCATACAGATTGTTCTTGCTTTTTTATGCATTCTATTACTCTGTGTCTTTTGATTGGTGCATTCAGGCCATTTACATTTAGGGTGATTATTGAAAGATATGTACTTATTGCCATTGCAGGCTTTAGATTCATGGTTACCAAAGGTTCAAAGTTAGCTTCTTTACTATCTTACCATCTAACTTAACTCGCTTATTGAGCTATTATAAACACAGTCTGATGATTCCTTATTTCTCTCCCTTCTTATTCCTCCTCCTCCATTCTTTCTGTTAGGTGTTTTATTTTGTGCTCTTTTGTGTTTCTTTTGACTGTTTTTGTGGGTAGTTGATATTATTCTTTACCTTTAGTTAGTATTTGGTTGGTCTGCTTTCTTTGCTGTGATTTTATTTTCTCTGGTGACATCTATTTCTCCTTAGGAGTGCTTCTGTCTAGAGCAGTCCCTCTAAAATACCCTGTAGAGGGGGTTTGTGGGAGGCAAATTCCCTCAATTTTTGCTTGTATGGAAATTGTTTAATCCCTCCTTCATATTTAAATGATAATTGTGTTGGATACAGTATTCTTGGTTCAAGGCCCTTCTGTTTCATTGTATTAAACATATCATGCCATTCTTTTCTGGCCTGTAAGGTTTCTGTTGAGAAGTCTGATGATAGCCTGATGGGTTTTCTTTTGTAAGTGACCTTTTTTTCTCTCTCGGGCTGCCTTTAGTGGTCTGTCCTCACCCTTGATCTTTGTCATTTTAATTATTATGTGTCTTGGTGTTGTCCTCCTTGGGTCCCTTGTGTTGGGAGTTCTGTGGGCTTCCATGGTCTGAGAGACTATTTCCTCCCCCAGTTTGGGGAAGTTTTCAGCAATTATTTCTTCAAAGACACTTTCTATCCCTTTTTCTCTGTCTTCTTCTCCTACTCCTATAATGCAAATATTGCTCCATTTGGATTGGACACACAGTTCTTTTAGTATTCTTTCATTCCTGGAGATCCTCTTATCTTTCTCTGCCTCAGCTTCTCTGTGTTTCTATTCTCTGATTTCTATTACATTAATGGTCTCTTACACCTCATCCAGTCTTCTCTTAAGTCCTTCCAGAGATTGTTTTATTTCTGTATTCTCCCTCCTAACTTGACCCTTTAGCTCTTGCATATTTCTCTGCAGGTACATCAGCATGGTTATGACCTATATTTTGAATTCTTTTTCCAGAAGATTTGTTAAATATATCTCCCCAGGCTCCCTCTCAGGGGTTGTGTGGGTGATTCTAGACTGGATCAGATTCTTCTGCCTTTTCATGGTAATAGAGGTAGTTGTGGGCAGTTGGCATGTGTGTTAGCTGGGAGAACAAAGTCCCTTCCCAATTGCTCTTCGCCTTCCTGTCCTGTGAGAACGGTGACCCCAAGAGGCTTGTGCTGGGCAGCTGCATGCCGATGTGGTCTCTCTGCGTGGCGGCTGCGGGTGTGGCTGGTCTCAGGCTGCTGCTCCACTATGGCAGGGCCGCACTGGAGTGGGAACGGGTGGGAGGCTATCACTGTGAGGGTCCTCAGAGCTGTGCTGCCACCCAGAGTGTTAGGGTGCCTGGAGTTCCCCAGGATTCTCAGCTGCCCGGCTGAGTGTACTGGGATGCTTCCATCCAGCTGTAAGGCTCCTGTCCCTTTAAGACTTTCAAAAAGCACTCACTTTTCTTTTGTCCCAGGGGTGCCAGCTGTGGGAACCCACTCGCAGGTTTTACTGTTCCATTTCCCTAGTATCCAGCACAACACACACTATGTGTCTGTGCTCCCAGTATGGATGTCGAGGGCTGGGTATTTAGCAGTCCTCACCTCCCACTCCCTCCCTGCTCTGACTCCTCTCCTCCTGCCGGGGTGCTGGGGTTCGGGGGTACACTCAGGTCCCACTGGGCCATGGCTTGTATCTTACCCCATATGTGAGGCACTGCGTTCTCACAGGTGTAGATGTAGCCTCACTATTGTACTGTAACTTCTGGTCTCTCTTTAAGTAATAATTGTATTTGTTGTATTTTCAAAAATATATATGGTTTTGGGAGGAAATTTCCACTGCCCCACTCACACTGCTATCTTGGCTCCTCCTCTATTTTTAGTTTTTTGAGGAACCTCCATATTGCTTTCTACAATGGTTGTTTCTTACTGTGTCAGCCTAGGAAGGTTGTGTTTTTCTAGAAAGCTGTCCATTTCTTCTAGGTTAACCAGTTTGATACCATATAATTTTTCATAGTATTCTCTAATAATTCTTTGTATTTCTGTGGTTTCTGTAGTGATTTTTCCTTTCTCATTTCTGATTCTGTTTATGTGAGTAGACTCTTTTTTTCTTGATAAGTCTGGCTAGGTGTTTATGTATTTTGTTTATTTTGTCAAAGAACCAGCTCCTGTTTTCATTGATTCTTTCTATTGTTTTATTCTTCTCAATTTTATTTATTTCTACTCTAATCTTTATTATGTCCCGCCTTCTACTGATTTTGGGTCTCATTTGTTTTTCTTTTTCTAGTTTCTTTAATTGTGAGTTTATACTGTTCATATGGGATTGTTCTTCTTTCCTGAGGTAGGCCTGTATTGCAATATACTTCCCTCTTACAATGGCCTTCACTGTGTCCCACAGATTTTGCAGTGTTCAATTATTATCATTTGTTTCCATATATTGCCTGATCTCTGGTTTTATTTGATAATTGATCCACTGGTTATTGAGGAGCATATTGAGAAGTCTCCATGTGTTTGTGTGATTTTTTGTTTTCTCTGCATAATTTATTTCTAGTTTTTATACCGTTGTGGTCTGAGAAACTGGTTGATACAATTTGAATTTTTTTGAATTTACCAAGGCTCTATTTGTGGCCTAGTATATGATCTATTCTTGAAAATCTTCCATGTGCACTTGAGAAGAGTGCTTTTGAGTTTAGAGTTCTGTAGATATCTGTTAGGTCCATTTGTTCTAATGTGTTGTTCAGTGCCTCTGTGTCCTTACTTATTTTCTGTCTGGTTGATCTGTCCTTCATAGTGAGTGGAGTGTTGAAGTCTCCTAGGATGAGGGCATTGCATTGTATTTTCCCTTTAAATTCTGTTAGAATTTGCTTCACATATGTAAGTGCCCCTGTTTTGGGTACATACGTATTTATAATGGTTATGTCTTCTTGTTTAATTGACCCCTTTATCATTATGTAATGTCTTTCTTTGTCTCTTGTGACTTTCTTTGTTTTGGAGTCTATTTTTTTTCTGATACAAGAACTGCAACTCCTGCTTCTTGCTCCCTATTAGTTGCATGAAATATCTTTTTCAATCCCTCCCCTTTTGGTCTGTGTATGTCTTTGAGTTTAAAGTGAGTCTTTTATAGGCAGCACATAGATGGGTCTTGTTTTTCTATTCATTCAATGACTCTATGTCTTTTGATTGGTGCCTTCAGCCCATTTACATTTAGGGTGATTATTGATAGGTATGTACTTATTGCCATAGCAGTCTTTAGATTTGTGGTTACCAAAGGTTCAAGATTAACTTCCTTACTATTTAAGAGTCTAACTTAACTCACTTAGTATGCTATTATAAACACAATCTAAAGGTTGGGTTTTTCTCCTCCTTTTTCTTCTTACTCCATTCTTTATATATTAGGTATCATATTCTGTACTCTTTGTCTATACCTTGACTTACTTTCAGGGTAGTTGATTTAATTTTGCATTTTCTTTACTTCTATTTTCTTTACTGTAGTTTTATTTCCTCTGGTGACAGCTATTAAACTTTAGGAAGACTTCCATCCATAGCAGTTCCTCCAAAATGCACTGTAGATGTGGTTGTGGAAGGTAAATTCCCTCAGCTTTTTCTTAAATGAAAATTGTTTAATACCTCCTTCAGATTTAAATGATAATCTTGCTGGATAAAGTATTCTTGGTTTGAAGCCCTTCTGTTGCACTGCATTAAATATATCATGCCACTCCCTTCTGGCCTGTAAGGTTTCTGCTAAAAAGTCTGATGATAGCTTGATGACCTTTCCTTAGTATGTAATATTATTTCGCTTTCTGTCTGCTTTTAATAGTCTGTCCTTATCCTTGATCTTTGCCATTTTAATTCTTATATGTCTTGTTGTTATCTTCATTGGGTCCCTTGTGTTGGGAGATCTGTGCACCTCCATGGCCTGAGAAACTATCTCCTTCCCCAGATTGGAAAAGTTTTCAGCCATTACCTCCTCACAGATATTTTCTATCCCTTTTTCTCTCTCTTTTTCTTCTGATACTCCTATACTTTAAAAATTGTTTCATTTAGATTGGTCACCCAGTACTCTCAATATTATTTCATTTTTAGAGATCCTTTTTTTCTCTCTGTGCCTTGGCTTCTTTGTATTCCTCTTCTCTAATTTCCATTTCATTTATCATCTCCTCCACCTTATCTAATCTGCTTTTGAAACCTTCCATTGTATGTTTCAGTTCTGATACTGAGTTCCATAATGATTGGATCTCCCACTGGAATTGATTCCTGAGTTCTTGAATATTTTTCTGTACCTCCATGAGCATGTTTATGATTTTCATTTTTAACTGTCTTTCAGGAAGATTAATGAGATGAGTTTCATTTGACTGTTTTTGTGGTGTAGGATTTTGCTTTGTACCAGGTTACTTTAACGTTTTGTATTTGCATGTGGTGCCTTTTAGTGCCCAGAAGCTCTACTCTCTGGAGCTACTCAGCCCCTGGAGCAATGTTGGGGGTCACATGGGAGTGGTGTTGGTGCCTGGGGGGTGGAAAGAGCTGTTTCCTGCTTCCTGGCTGCTATGCCTGTCTCCACTGCCAGAACCAGTGGGCCAAGCACACAGGTATAAGCCTCTATGCTTTGTGTTTGTAGCTGCTATAGGTGGGGCTTCCCTCTGGATTGCCTGAAACCAGGGCAGGGTTTGCCAGTTTGCCAGCTTGGTGTGTGCTTACCAGGAGAAAGGCACAATAGGCTGCATATCACAGAGGGGGGCCTTGGAGCTGCGTGGCCATCCAGGGCACTGGGACACCTGAACATCATGAAAGGTTCCAACCTGCTGGGCAGAGTGAGCCTGGTCAATTTTGTCTCCCTGTCCTTTCTCCTGAGCAGTAAGCTCTGAGCAATCTTTGCCCCTTTAGCAGTCCTCTTGCTGTTAGGAAGTCTCTCAGACTGCCTGCCTTTCTTTTGTCCCAGAGCAGCCAGATATGGATCCCTGTTTTCCACAAGTGGCTGGAATCTCAGTCTCTCCAGTTATTCCACCTGTCTTAGCTTTCCAATCCCCCCTAATCACCAGGGCACCATGCAATGTAGGTTTGTGCTCCCAGAGGAGATCTCCAGAGCTAGGTGTTCAGTAGTCCCAGGCCTCCACCCTCTCCCAACTCCATTTCTCTTCCTCCTGCCTGTGAGCTGGGGTGGGGGAAGTGCTTGGGTCCCACCAGGTCACAGCTTTGGTATGTTACCCTCTTTTGTGAGGTCTATTCTTTTCTCCAGGTATATGGAGTCTGGCACAGCCTTCTTTCCTGTTGGTCTTTCAGGACTAGTTGTATTAATTATATTTTTGTATTATATGAGTTTTTGGAGGAGGCCTCTGTCTCACCTCTCATGCTGCCATCTTTTCCCATTTGGCTTTATACCTCTTTTCAGAGTCAGATCAGTGAATTTTTTTGGTTTCTTTGAAATTGAATTAGATATCTCTTGATACCCAAAAACTTATCTAGTTACTTAAAGTCATTTTCATTTATTTTTGCAAGATTAAATATTCATGTGCTTGCTTCAGCAGCACATATACTAAACTTGGAACAATACAGGGAAAATTAGCATGACTCCTGCATAAGGATGACACACAGATTCATGAAGCATTCCAAAAAGAAGTTTAAATATTCATGTAGTCATTTTGCTTCTATGATATCTCAATATTCTCTAAGATCTCTATATTTTTCTGATACTTTTTTTATTGAAGCATAGTTGATATACAATATTATATTGGTTTCATGTGTACCACAGTGATTCAACAATTACACATAGTATTAAATCCTCACTGCAACTAGTATAATTACTATATGCCAACTTAGAGAGATGTTGCAGAACTATTGTCTATATTTTTCTTTGTAATGAGGTCATTTGCTTTTATAGAATTTGAAATTACTCATTCTTTACTAGCTGGTCATTTCAAGGTAAGATTGCTTGGATATGTGCTCAGGTTCTGATTCATAAAATAGTTATCATATATGAGGGAGAACAGTTCTTGAAGGTAGAATTTCTTCTAACTCTAGGACCTCAGTTATGGTGCAAACTATAGAATGATATATGTCATTACTCTTTCTTGCTCTTAACTTCATTTATTTCTTTCACTTTTCACCTGTTCCTCTATCCTTCTCCATCACTCCATTTCCTTTTTCTTCTTATTGCATTTTTCTTTTTCTTGGAAGGCATAGAGTATAATATGTTGATAGTGTAAGATTATTCTGAAAATGGAAAATAAGGAAAATATGAAAGGAAATCAACATATTTAATTTTAGTTATATTGTCTGTGCATAATGAGTTTTACCAGCTATAACTTACTGTTTTACCTTATTGGATATAAATGATGTAAAAAATTATAGAAAACATAAGGAAATGGGGAAAAAATTGAAATTTATGTTACATCATTTCTAGAGATATGTAAATCCATAACCTAACAGCCTTTGCAAAACTTACTTATGGAGAAAAATTTAAGTAAGATATTATGCATACCACAGGATGTAAGGGTAGATGTATGGGACAGAGCTTCATGATTTTTCACAGTGAAAAAGGGAGATCAATTAAGTAAACAAACATATTTTGAAGTGCAAAGTCCATGTCAGGTGCAGATCTAGGCATTGGGTGTGGAGTAGTGGGCAGAATAAGCATTTGTTCTTACTAAGTGTACATTCTTTGGGATGACTGTAAATATGCTGAAGAAACGGATATCTCAGTGAATAACATGAATCCGAATTTCTTATATTTCTCATGAATACTTCTCTAGGGATCTGTGTCCATCTCAACAATAGTTTATAATAAGTTAAACAGGGCTAACAGTAGAATTGCACAGGATTAGAGAACTTGAAAGGTGCTACGTTGTGGTTTCTTCCTGGTAAAAATGCCAAGTTTTGCTTGACTTCAATTCAAAACCATGCACATTTTTCCAAATTTCACATGATTTTTCTCAAATACTGCCTTCTTAATACTGTAGCTTTCGTTACTTATTTTTTCATAGTATAAATGACTAATATTCTCCAAAAATATACGAATGCACAAGTTTAGATTACCTTCCCATTTTCTAAGAATCTAGAGTGACTTCATAAAGACAATTATCTGTTCAACCACATTAAAGTATAACCTAAAGGTTTTAGCAAAAATGCATGGATATTTTTTTAAATATCACCTAGATTCTAAAACTGGAAAACAGATTACATCCTTGACTGAAAATCTGTCTTGGACTCTTATGTTTAAGTGACACTTTTTACAATTAGAAGTGAATATGGTCAAATAGAGGAAACAAAAAATGTTGGAGAAAAGTAGGAACATATAAATCAGCACTGGTGTAACTTATCTTGGTTTGGGAAATTTTGAGAATGATTTCTGGACTGCCCAGAATGTTAGGGATGCCAATAAATCTCTCATATAATAGTAGGTACTCCATTTTACTCTAGTAGAAAAGTTTTTTTGATCTATTCTAGAGTCAGAGCAAGCTCAAGGTCATGCTGGACCTAGGCGTCCTGCAGAATTGCACTTTCCCAGGCTTGGGAAAGAGAACATTTTACATACAGTATGCAAAAAGAAAAAAGCCTTCATTCTTAAATGCTCAAGTATCTCTTTGCACTTAGAGAGCTTATTTGCAAAGCATAATGTTTCATTTCAATGGAATATTTGACACATAGGCTCAATAGGTCTCCCACTCATATTTTACTTTAATTATGATGCTTACAATGTACAGTCATTTCCTTCATTTATAAACAGCCTTTTTAAAGGATATCAAAGTCTGACAAAGTTTGGGTTCTGATGCATTTTTATATTAATGATGACATCAAACATTTATTCATTATGCTCTGTTAACCCTTCAGTCACAAATTCTTGCTATAATGGCCATCCATCATCCACTTTTCCTAGTGTTCTAACTTAAATTAAGGTTGACAATTCTAAGAGGAGCCTCCTTTTGGTGTAAGCTCTTAGGCCTACATTGTGTTTCTGTCTCAGGAGTGATGGTAAGAGGGACTAATTAAAAGTCCAATGAATGTGCCAGGGTTAAAATCACAGACTCTGCTCATTAACAGTCGTTTACCTAAGGATATTTCCAAAGAATTCTTTCCGTGTCTGAAAAGAACAAAAAGTGAAAGGAGAGGGAAGAATATGTTGAGAGAACCATTTATAAATATTTTATATTAGAAGTATGGTTTCAAAAAAATCACTGATACCATCACTGGAGGAATCCAATTGTAAGAACTTCAAAATTGTTTATCATGTATGCATGTGTGTTTTTGTGCATGTATGAGTCTGTCTATGTGCATTTTAAAGGGGGACTATCATCTCTAAATCTGAAGAGTAGAACAAGAAATGGGGGAAAAAATCAGAGCCATTTTGTTAATTGTCTTTTTCCTGCTGTTTCCATGGTAGTCCTGACTGCCAGACTTTTCCGCAGAGTGACAATCCAACAATTCACATACTACACCCTTTCAAGCACAATGAATGGCCGTGAAAGAGGCTGAACAGGCACCATTCAGGAAACATGTGATATCTTCTCAATGCACTACCTTTCATCCACATTTTCCAAATTGCAGTTAATTTAATTCTAAACAAATGGCTAAGGGGTGCAAATGAGGATTATAAGGAAAAGAACATCTTGAGCACTAATGGGGATGGTTGTTTGAAGAACAATATAGCACTTTCTTCTGTTGCCAAGAAGCCTGGATGTAAAAGATGCACTTTCCCTCTTCATCGGAGGCCTTCATTTAGATTCTACATCAACAATGCAAACCATGGCAGAAAATTTCTTGGCAAAATAGAGTTTATGTAGGTTTTAGCTTTCCATTGGAAACACATTTGATACAGTATGAAGTAATTTCATTTTCTATTAAATAAAATATACCATCAGACTTTTTACTGACATTTAGCAGCTACCAGTTTTTGTAAAGTTGCATTTTCCTCAATTTTTAACATCCTTCAAGGTTCAGGAGAAGAGGAGTGAATTCTAAAGTCCCTGTGACAAAATACAAGGAATTATCTTTATTCAGTCTAGAGTTGTATGTGATTTCTGTGTTTAAATGTTGGTGAAGTAGGCCATGGTCATTTGAAAAATAAAACAGAACAAGACAAGAGTAAAATTGCATCCCTGCAAACTATGTCATGTTACTTGAGTGAAAGAATCATGTAAGAATCATCTCCCATGTGCATGTAATTTTTCAGATAAGAGCCGCCGAAAATAAGGAAATTCATCTTACAGCATATGTAAATTGATATTGCTAACTTTTTAAAAATTTTAAGGTAATCTTTTTTATTCCATTGGTGGGCTTTATGTGTTACAATATCATGAATAATTTGGTTTGAGACACACTAGTCAGATACCAACCTGAAAATTCTATATTCAATCTCATAAATCTCATAAATCTCAGTAGGTATGGCTGTATTTTCTTGGGTTACATTTAACTTTCTGAGAAACCATTGTTATTTATGTTTACTGATATAGGAAAAAGAATCCAATGAACTTGCTAATAATGTTTGTTTCCATTATGACATAGTTCTGTTTAAAATATGAGCACATCTATGAATTTATTTTCATCACTGTTGATTACATAATATGGTTTTAATCCAAGTGAATTATTTAAGAGGTTACCACATTGGTCTTCAGAGAGTTTCTATGATTTTTGAGTCTATAGTAGTTTTAGAAGAATATACTTTTGTTTGGTTCTGATTTGTCAGCCATCAAATAACCTGTAAAGAAATAAGACTTGTAATGACTTTGGTTTTTGAGTGGATTAGTCCAAGAGCTGAAGTATGAATGGTCCTAAATCTTATCAGAAATTTAAATGATACCCAGGATCATAGTATTTCAGATGTTTAACAAAGGTCTTAAAATTCTTTCTTCTGCATTCATTTCTTTTTTCTCTAGTGTTTAAACCCCTCAGGGTTGATAACCTACAGTTGTTAAAATGCTCAGGACAAAAGGTCATTTTCCTCAAGTATAGGAGCTGGTATCAGATGTTGCCTTGTGTGAAAGCTGTGTTTGATGCAGAGATTCAGATGGCAGCCACTAATCCTATTATTTCTGAAAGTTTTGATCTGCTAGATGAAATCTTGATGGTTTTCTTGTGAAGAGGGGTAAAATGGGTACTTTTAGTAAATGCTTAATTTTAATGTCTAGGAGCCTGATACTATCATATGAAGGCTGAGACTCAAAAAGCACCCACCATGGGAAGAAGCAAAGAGCATTTTCTGTTAAAGCACCAATGACAGACCAGCCTCCATCATGCTCCCACCACACCCTTGTCTTTGTTTATTGGTTTTTCAAGCCTGCATCCCCAGGAAACTAAACCATACCTTGTGGATTTCAACTGCTGAGAGAAGAAAAAAAAACCTGTTTTTAATCACTGCCAAGTCCACTCGTGTGTTACTGTATATCTTGAGGGAGAGTGGAGAGAAGATAATTGACCTATTACTATTATTTTTTAAATCCATGAACTGCAAACAACCCTACATTTTCAAATTGTTGCAAATAGAAAAACAAACAATGCTAGGTACTTACAGAAGGCAAAGCCCAGGTGAAAGATACTTACTACAAAAAAAGTGTTGCAATGCCTAAAGAAAGCTCTGGATCAATAGTTAATTTGAGAAGATAGGCCAGTGCCTTTGAAATGGTGCTTATCTGCCTACACCATTGTTACCTATATGCCTTAGTAATATCTCTCAATGCACTCTCTTTAGGAAGGGAAGATTTCCTAGACTGGAAATACCAAATTTAAAAAATTTATGACGACATCATTTTGCAAAAAAAAGATGAAGAGAACAATAAAGAAGCTCCAGGATGAATCCCATAGCAGATTGGTCCCATGCTCCACTGTGGTATGTAGTTTATTTTCTTTTAAAAGAATATGACATCAAATCCTTCCACAAAGGATACCTGTGTCCTAGGATTCCTACAGACCCACGCATGGATAGAGAGACTGAGGATACTCTTGAAATAGTATGCCACACAGACTATTTATTTGTTAAGTGCATTTTTTCTCAAGAGAGAATCAAATTTTATCCAAATTTCAAAAGATGATGTCTTGCCAATGGGTTTCAGCCCCAGGCAAGTTCACTATGGATTCAGTGTGACCAAAGAAATTGACAGCAAAACATTCTTTGGGGTGAAAGGGTTTATTATCCAGCTTGTTCTCCAGCAGTAGGTTGAGCACTAGTGTCTCTGCCTCCACCCAGAGCACTGGGCCAAGCTCTCTATATAGTGCAAGAATAGCTTATTGCCTAAAGGTGTGGAAGCAGCAGCCCAGCAATAGGCCAGTTACTCTTCAGATGGTTTAAGTTCAGTGAGGATCCTGGCCATAGGAACCCCAACTTCCCCACACTCCACCCCTCCAGGTCTCTCGCCTTACAATCTACATGCTTTCATTCTTCTGCAATGGTCCCTGTGTGAGAAAGCTGGAGCACTGTAACCAGATTCCACAATAGCAACAGAGGATAACAACAACTTAGAGATAATAAAAATTGAGATACAGCAAGATTTTGATACAAAAATTATAATAATCCTCAAGCTAGAGGAGGTTCCTAATCCACAAAGACTTTAGGGGTGAGAGAACACATGTTTTAATGTCACAAACATAGGTAAATGTTGTTCATCAGGTAGGATGCATGCAAGAGAATAGTCCTGTGATAGGACTGTAGCAGGAAGGGAGTTCCTTTCAGGTCTAGTATACCATACTTTTACTCCTTTCCCCGTGGGGGATACTGAAGGTCTATATATAGTGCTACTGGAGGTACATGCACAGGCCACAGTGATAAAACAAAATTCCCAGTAAGATGCTCTTACCTTCTGGCCATTCAGGATATACTACTGTAACCTTTGGCGGTCACTCTACTGTTATTCCAGGAATACACAGAAGGCCAGCATCCAGGCCTTGTCCCCAAGGTGCCAGGAGAACCAGCCATCATTGGTCCATGTGTCGAAAGGTCCAAGGCCACGTCCACTCAATGGAGTCTCCAGGGTTCAGTGTAGTTGGTGCTGGCAGCAAGATGTTACTCTGGTGGCCAAACATCTGCTTCAGTGATTCTTCCTTGGTTTGTACTTGGAGTTGTATAGGGGAGGCAGCCATATGTGTTAACATGTCTACAGGGCTCAGAGCTCCATTTCAGGGTCTCTCATTCAAACGCCATAGCACAGTCCATAAGCATACTGACTTTCCCCACAGACTATCAGTATCTGACTTTAGTCTGGATTTTAACAAGCCATTGTGCCTCTCTATCATGCCTGCTGTGGTAGGATTGTATGGCACATGAAACTTCCACTTGATTCCCAGCTGTCATACCCATTCTTGCACTGTATGTCCAGTAAAATGGGTGCCCTTATCACTCTCAATCACCTGTGGTTGGCCATAGGCAACAAAGAGACACTCCAGGCCTCTTTTGGTCATCTGTTGGTCTGCACAACAGGTAGGTAAAGCAACCAGAAGTCCAGTAGCTGTGTCCACACTAGTCACCGCATACTGATATCCTTCTGACACAGGTAGAGGCCCAGTATAGTCTATCTGCCACCTAACCAGGGGTATAGGCCCCTTAGCTATTGTTCCATGTTGCTGTGGAACTCAGTGTAAGTCCCTTTTGGAGTACACGACACACTCCTGCCGGGTTCTCCTAACTTCTTCAAAGGTCAAAGGCAAGCTGAACCAATGGGCTACAGCCCACATTGTCTTTTGCCCTGCATGCAACAAATGCTGATATAGCCATTGGGCTACATCAGAGGCAGGCTTTCCTTCTAACCAACATATCTCGGCCAATTTATCTGCCTCATCATTTCCTGGGGATGCCAGTGGCAAATGACCTCTCACATGGTATGCTGTAATTATTTAAGTCTGACCACAGGCCCATAAGTCTTGCCATAATTCTTGCTTCCAAAGGGATTGGTGACCAACCAGGCAGTTGGCATGGTACCAGGTTGGTAGCCACAGGGTCAAGCCCCGACAGACAGCCCAGCTGTCAGTGTAGACAACTGATCAGAAGCCACACAGCCCGCAACTCTGCCCATTGGCTACTCTTCCCCTCACCATCTTCCATCCATATTGTCTCAGTCTTAGGATGGAAAGCTATGGCCCTTCATTTTGGGGGCTGCCCACTGCTGGAGCCATGTGTGTACCATGCATCTTTGGGTATAGGGGCTCTCCCCTCCCAATAGGGACTCTCTGCTACTAATGGTTCAAAAGCAAGTTCTTCCTGCTTTTCACTAGTATATAGCACTGTCCCCAACAAGCGTTGGAGTTCTTCACTCAAGGGGCTACTAGAGAGGGCACTACACTGCTGCAGGTAAGCATCCCACTTGGCTAGTGTGGGTGTTTGTGCCACACCACTCCTTGGCTTTTGGGTGCAGTCTCGTACCCACCCCAAGATGGGATAGGTGGTTATTACCTTTATTGGGGCCATTCCAGTGATGGGTTCTGTAGCTAGCAAGGCGTGATACACAGCAGCCAGTTGTTTTTCTATCAAAGTGTATCATACCTCTGCCCCTTTCCAGACTTGTGACCAGAATCCAACGGGTTGGCGAGTTCATTCAAGCCACTGCCAGAGACTCCAGCCATAACCATCTTCAGTGACATGAACATCCATCTCACAGGGCCTTGATGGGTCTATCACACTCAAGGCCTGCACGGCCTTGATTGTCTGTTTTGCTGTAGTAAAGGCAGATGCACATGTCTCATCCCAGTCCCACCTGATGCCCTTTCATACCAACCAGTATAAGGGCTACAGAATTTGTGCCAAGTGCAGTATAAACGCTCTCCAGTAGCCTAGAAGACCCAGAAACTCCTGTAGCAATGCTACAGTTGTGGGGGTAGGAAAGGCCTGGACTTTGTCTATAACTGCTTCTGGTATGACTTTGGTCTTACCTGACCAGACGACCCCCAAGAATTTAACAGACAAACTAGGTCCCTGAACCTTGGTGCTGTTCACAGCACATCCTTTCTCCTGTAAATGTTGCAGCAGTCTAGGTGCTGCACTTACTAGATCTGAAAGAGAATTGGGTGTGAGCATGACATCATCAATATAATGGTACAGCCACACCATTGGCAGTTTCTCCCATGTAGCCAAGTCCTGGGCAACAAGTCCATGACAGACGGTGGGGCTGTGGAGGTATCCCTGTGGAAAGATGGTGAAAGTCCATTGCCATCCTTCCCACATGAAGGCAAATTGTTCCTGACTTCCCTGCTCAATGTCAATGGAAAAGAAAGCATTAGCAAGATCTACCACATAACGGTATGTTCCTAGTTCATGGCTGAGGGTATCCATCAGGCCTGCAATAGAGGGACAGCAGCATGCATAGGGGGTATGACTTTATTCAGTTCTCTGTAGTCCACAGTCATATGCCAGAAGCCATCTGGCTTTTTTACAGGCCACCCTGGGGAACTGAGAGGACTATGGGTGGGCTTTATAATACCCACCTTTTCCAGCTCCTGGAGAGTTTCTGCAATCTCTTTATGCCCTCCAGGCAGTTTGTATTGTTTGGTAGTAGTCACCCGCCAAGGCACAGGCAAAGCTATGGGCAGGTGCCTAGCATGTCCCATCAGAACTGCCTTCACCGCACGTACTCTCAGTCTGAACTCAAGTGCAGTGGTCTGCAACCAGAGACCCTGCAGGATATCAATCCACAAAATATGCTCAGGAATAGGAAATATATACACAGTATACTCCTTAGGGGGTAGGTGCCCTTTTCCCAAAGGGATTTGGGCTTTTTTTTACTCTAATAGCCTTCCCCTCATATCCATCTATGACAGTGGGGTACCGGGGAACAACTCAGGGTTACCATGAATCAGTGAACATTCAGCCCCTGTGTCCACCAGAGCCAGGACACATTGTATGTTCACTGGGGACCAATAAATAGCTATTTCAACATGTGACCTCCAGTCCCCCCCTGGTCCCACAGGGCAGATACCTTGACCTTCCCCACAGTCAAACCATGTTCCCCAATCACCTTCCTGTGTGGACTCAAGTGAGGTTGGCTCGATCTCCAGCAGGAAGTCTTGCAAACACACAGGCCGGACTCATGGCTCTGTCTCTGACCTATGCCTCTTTGGTCTTAATGGCTGGAACTGCTACTCTGGTTTCAGCTGTTGCCATAGCTCTAGTAAGATCCTATTGGACTTTCCATCTAATTTCCTTCCATCTGCTCTTGCCCATATTAAATCAACCCACATCTGGGTCCTCGTAACCCTCACGGGGCCCTGTAAATTCTTCTTGTGAGTAACAGGTCTCATCTCTTTATGGGTTCTCGTTGCTTCAGCCTCTCCTAAGTCTGCTACTGTGTGTGTCACCCCGCTTATGGGATGCCCTAAGTGAGGGGAAAGAATGGCCACTAGAGACCCAAAGAGGGATGTAGGAGCCATTTGAAGTACAATATTTCTCATCCCAGTAGTGACAATCTCTTCATCTGGGCCATAATTCTCTTGGCATTTCTTATGCCTAGCACTCACTGCATCTGTTAGAGCTCAGCATATGTCTGCCATCTAACAGTAGAGGATGGTAGATCACCCAGATTGGGCCACACAGCACGGAGTGCAGCCATAAGCCAATCGAGGAGGGAGTGACTCCCTGGGGTCTGAAGTACATTTTGCAATCGCTGCCTCCAGGCAGGCTGCACTGTCAGGGAAGACAGCTTTCCCATCTCTGATCCTGACAGAACAATTCCATCCACCCCTAAGTCCCACAGACCCAGGAGCCAAGATGATATTGATTCCGAGGGCTTCTGCCTAAACCAGGAGGCCAAATCCACCAGCTCAGCCTGAGTATAGGGGTGGACCATAGAGTGCTCCATGACCTGGGGAGGGGGCTGCTCCTCTTCTTGGGGAACTTTCAGCTGCTGGGTCTTTATTTCTTTACAACCACTGGGCATGCTTTCAATACAGGAGGCGCCAGTGCCTCCGGCACCACCCCTTCATCCTTCCCCAGCTCCTCCATTTCTGGGGCTGATGGCACCTTTCTCTCCCCTCCCCCGAGTGCCTCCTCTGCTACAACCTTTACCTTTTCTACTGTGCCTCGCAGCAACGCTCCCTCTGTCTTCAGAAGGTCTCTTACCTTCAGCTCAATGCTGCGCAGCTGATGTTCTTGTGCCACCTCAGCCTGTGCTTCCCTCAGGAGTTCGTTCTTTTCCTTGATGGCCTCTTCCTCCTTCAGAACACCTGGCAGTGCCTGCTGTCTCATCTCCAATGGCTCCGTGCTGCCGGTGCTCTTGTGTTGCCTCATCTCGCATCAAGGCCATCTCCTTCCTCAGGGAATCCACAGAGGTTTGCAGCTCGCATTCTTGTGCCACCTCCTCCCACATCAATACCATTTCCTTTCTCAGGGCATCCACAGAAGTCTGCTGCTCACGTTCTCATGCCGCCTCTTGCATCAATGCCACTTCCCTCCTCAGGGAATCTACTGAAGTTTGCAGCTCTCGTTCTTGCTCCACCATTTCTTGGGTCTCCTCTGTAGACCTTTTTAAGACTGTGAGAAGCAGCCAACCCACAGTCTCCACTGCCTCACAGGCACTCTGCTTCTCAAAGGATCTGCTCACTCTACCAAGAGCCACCCCTACTGCCTCAGGTGTCACCTCCACTTGCCTCCAGTCCTGGGGTGGGGCCCAGTCCTCTAGGAGGCAAGTTACCTCAGACCACATACCCATTGGGGGATAATCCACTGTCTCCCCATTCACAGGGGTAGCCCACTGAAGTACCCCTCCCATAAGGGCAGCCTGTCTTTTTCCTTGATCAACAGTGTACCCTGCCACTTTTGCCAATTGTCTTGCCAATGGGTTTCAACCCTGGGCAAGTTCACTATGAATTCAGTGTGACCAAAGAAACTGACAGCAATACGTTCTTTGGGGTGATAGGGTTTATTACCTGGCTTGTTCTCCGGTGGTAGGTTGAGCACTAGTGTCTCTACCTCCACCCAGAGTGCTGGACCAAGCTCTCTATATAGTTCAATAATAGCTTATTGCCTACAGGTGTGGAAGCGGCAGCCCAGCAACAGACCAGCTGCATCATCAGGTGGTTTAATTTCAGTGAGGATCCTGGCCATAGGAACCCTAACTTCCCCACAGATAATATTACCCAAGGGTGTAAACACCACAGATTTGCAGAGTATTAACAATATTGTTGCTAAAATCATTGTTACATGTGATTTCTTGAGTGTCCATTTTCCAGAACTAAAAGTGCTATCACCATAGAAATTAACAAGCTCTCAGTCCACAAAGTTCTTTAAAAACAAAAACATATGGTGTTTGTGATCTATTTGTTGCAAACGAATGTCCTTCACCTCTTTCTCACACTTGGTCTAAATAAAGAGAAAAGTCACTAAACTCAGAAGCTTTCTGTAAATTGATTGTAATTCACAAGTGATTCCAGTGTTGCTTATTAACACTTGAGCTTTCACAAAAATGACAGTAAGAATGAAGACCTAATGTCTTTTTGATGCACAGATAGAAGTCTTTAATTTTTCTCAGAGTCATTATTCTCAGAAATGGACCTTCTGGCCTATTTAAACCTTATTTTGAGACTAATAAAGAAGAGCTGAAAATGTTCATCTTTAGAAAAGATGGAGAAAAAACAAAACAAGCCACACAGCATGGTCATCACGGACACACTGACCCCCGGCAACACGGAACCTGGGTCTCTCGGACCATCTCCAAGTACCATCAAACTCTTACCAAGCAACAGCTGTTTGTGAATTCAACTTGTCTTCTGTAAAGACCGTATTTAATTGTTTCCCTTCATTCAGGCAACAAATTGCTCTTTTAGAAAGGAAGGTCATTGTTACACAAAATCTTTCCTCCAAGAAAGTGCTGATATTCTTATTTTGTTTTAGAGGAAGATATCAATTGTTATTGACCTTGGTAGCTATGCGTCTATGTTAAAGCAATTTGGATGGCAAAATTATTAATGATCTATTCTTATCTGGACATACAATTACTGAAATGACAATTACCAAAATCATGGGATAGAGAACCATAAACTCCAAATGTATCCTTTTGCTGGAGATATGGTTTTGAATCTCTATGCAAAAAGGAGTCTCTGAAATGGCTTTGTTTCAGTATTAATTTTGAATATTTTCTCTCATTTACCAACTTCTCTCATCAACTCTTGGTTATTTAGATTTTTTTTTCTATCCACTTGGTTGTTCTCAGCTATGTAGGCATTGTGCCATTCTTAGAAGATAAAACAGAATGAAATGAAAATCCACTGGAGTTTATGTATTGCTCTAACTACTGATGAAGAACAAATGTGAGAAGCAATCTAACACAAAAATTTTACACTATCAGTTCACTTTATTAATGATCTTGTTTCTCTAAGCAACATATATGGGTTTGACATTCTCTAGTCAATATTCTAAATGCTTTGAGTACATCAACTCAATTAATCTTCCTAACAACACCTTGAGATTAATGCACTGATAACTCACATTTTACAGATATGTAAAAAAGGATTTACACACTTAATATTTTCACTGTCACAGAGCTCATAAACCATAGTGCTAGAATTTGAAATCAGGCAGTGTATCTTATAAGTTCTGATCTTTTAACCCAAAGCTCTCCTACTTAGCTCTGTGATTGCTTTCTGTTCTAATATTTCTTTGTCACTAAGTTAAGGTATTTCCCCAGTTTTTGTCAGTTTCTGTTTGTTTTTGTGTCTTTTTTCATCATTTAATATATTCAACATTTCTTTGTTCTTATGTTCTATGTATATCTTTGATAAGTAAAATGATTTTGGATTAAAAAAACAAATCTGTTAATTTATATATTATAATTGGCAAATTTAGTCATTAAGAAGTGTTATGATTACTGATACATTTGGATTTATCTTTACTATCCTTTTGAGCTTTATATACGTCTTCTTAAGTTTTCTTTGTTCTTATTCTTGCTTTGCTCCTTCGTTGTTATTTCTTGACTATGCTTTGCTTGTTTCTACATTTTGTTTTTTAAAAGCATAACAATTTCCACATGATGATTTTTAATTATTTTATCTGAATAATATTCACCCAGGTTTACTGGGTTTACTAGACATTTCTAGGCACTCATTAAACATTATTAATGTTTGCTTTGCTCTCTCTTCTTCCTTACTTGTAAGTCACTTTCTTTCTGAAGTACATCATTCAGAAGTTCTGTTTGTGTTGGTCTGTTGGTGGTAAACACTCTCAGTTTTACCATTCCACTATCTTTTTTCTTTTATTGTTATTGAGAAGTATGCTATTATTCAACATCAAAGAATTTTAAGAAGATATAATATGCATTAACACACATGAAAAGCTTTGAACAACACATGACAATGGATAAATGTAAGAGGCTGTTATTCAATGTCAATATCTTAGAAGAATGATACATTATCACAAACTTTTCCTAAATGAGTTTACCAGGTATTCTAGCTCATTTACCTAAGAGAAACATGATTATTAGTAACAAGAATAATATATAAATAATAATACTAGTAACTATGATAGGCACTTATCTCAGGTCTTTTCAGAAATTAATTAATCTAATCATCACTATGAGTGTCAAAGTATAATTTTCTTTGTATTTATTCTGTTTTGATCATAGTCCTTGAACTTGTGGGTTCTTATTTTTAATTTTTTGCAAAATTTGATGACATCATCTTTCAAATATTTTTTCTGTCCTGTTCTCTTTTTTAGCTCTATTAATATATTTATGAAATTTTTTCACTGTCTCATAATTTTTTTTCCTAAGTTTTCCTACCTTTCAGGCTTTCTGAATCAGTCTGTATTTCTTCTCATCTATCTTCCAATTTACTAATCCTCTCTTCAGCCAGGTATAACCTCCTATTAAAGACATATATTGGGGTATTAAGTTCAATCATTGCATTCAAAGCTCCAAAATGGGAGTCTTGTTAAGAGTTTCTAATTTTCTACATCTACTGCTTAGGCATCTAATGTCTTCAACATATCAATCATAGTTACTTTGAAGTCTGTGTACAATAAATTCTAACATCTGAATTTCCTGTGGTTCTTTTTTAGGTTTGTTTCTATGATCTATTTCTTCTCTTAGTTTTAAATTGTGTGAAGTTATGTCCTGATATGATTGGAAATTTTGTTGAACTCTAGATATTGTCTATGAAAATTATATAGTATACAATCTGAATAATCTTGTTTTCTTCCACAGAGGATTTGTTGTTACTTCTAGCAAACAGTTTGGGTAGGGGCAGATCATGCTAATGAGAGCTGATTCATACATAGCAGGGCTTCTGAGTTCTTAAGAGCTGATCTATTTCTGATTCACCTCAACAAGTTATATATAGTCCTTCAAGGGTTCCCAGATGATAGGTGTTAAAATGTTCCCTTATTCTTCAAGATTTCTGAACTCCAATTTTTGTCTTCATAGATCTATATATATTTTTGAAAGCTCTGCCAGATTCACAGCCCTGTAGAATCCTCATCAACAAAATATCTCAGGGAAAAAGCAACACAGAATGTAGGACTCACATCACTGGACAGTACTCCAGAATCCAACTTTGTAATTCTCTGTACTTTCACACACACACACACAGACACACACACACACACACACACACACACACACACACACTATTCTGCTTTTGGCCTGTGTTCTTAATTACTATACATATTTTAATGCCTGACTATGCCTGGCATAGAATAGACAATCAATACATTGTGAAAACAGAAGAAAAGAGATACATTTTAAAATAATTTATCATGTATCCAGCACTCTTTTAAGTATCTTTCATTTATTATCACACTAGTTAGTAAAATCCCTAAGAAACTGCACTTTACAAATAAGGAAACTGAGTATGGGACATTAAGCAACTTGTCAAAATTTGCTTATCTTCAAACAGTAGAGCCAAGACTAAACTTCAGGCTTGTATGAAAGGAAACATTATTATTTTACTGTCTGTTTTATACTAATGCTGTCCATTCTTTCTTTTTCTTTTTCATTTCTTCCCTTCTTGCTCACTCAGTCCCTGTCTCCCTCCTCCTTTACAAAATCTAAGGATGTGATATAAAGATCTAACCAGACAGAGTACCAGCAGAGATAAGGTAGAACGGCATGATGACACTGGCTATCTGGTGAGTCAGGATAAGGGAGCTGAAATATGCTGCAGCTCAGTGAATAGTTCCCTCAGCTGCTCCCCAGTGAGTTGCCTGGGCTGCACCTCCCTGCTTACCCCTTGTCACTCATCTCTGGATTTGCCACAAATCTCGCTGCTCCTCACTCTCCTCCTGTCTCCTTACCTGAGGTACGGTTATTTTTTATTTGGGACTACATCGACTTCCTAAATGTATCCATAATTGCCAGACCACTTTCCAAACTGCAGCCAAATTGATTTTCCGAAAAGCAAAACATTTGATGAGGTCAGTACCTGCCAAAAGTCTTCAGTAGCCTTAAATATCCCTCAGGGGAACCCTCAACAGGGATCCAGAAGCACTTCATGGTCTTCCTCATTTATTGGCCTCTCTGTACATTTTCCACAGCTCTTTAACATTCCATGTCCTCTTTGTTACTTTTTTAAAAAATACTACTTACTGTCTCTCTGTGGAATTGTGATGTCTTTACCCTTCCTGTTTTATCTTGTATAACCTCTCCATTTTTAAATCAACTTAGTCATGACCTCCTCCAAGATTTTTCTAATCATCAAAGGCCAATTTCTTCACCAAAGGCTGCAGTCTTGCCACAGTCCATATACCACAGATCATGTTGTCCTGTAGTTTTGCAACCACCTGTTCATATCCTGTTCTCCATGGTACTTCAAAATAGCGTGACTTGTAGCGGCCCCTAATTAAATGTTTACTTAATAAATGACTGAGTAACTGAGTGAAAAGAAAGTAAAGGTGCAACAAAATACCCATTGTGTGACCTAATATATATATATATATATATATATATATATATATACATATATGCAAGAAAAACTCTTAAACAAATGCATATGCACATACACACTCTTAGCACAATACTTATGTTATAATACATATGTGTTCATAAGTCACTAGTAGTGTAAGTCAATCACATAGAGAAAACTATGAGTGTTACCCTGATGTTATCACATCTGAATAGAATTTTATAGCATCTGGAATTTCAGGTACTTTTGTATAGTACTTTCTGGGGTCTGTTACTTGGTGAATTGATCTAGGAAGACAAAATATTACTTTCTACTTATGTTGCAATGTGCTATTTGTTTTGAAGTCTGAGAAAAGAGAGGCAATTGGGGAAATTTACCATACTCTTACAATGTGAATTGGTATTTTTTTCCATAATTGTGATTCAAACTAAATATAATGCTTCTCCCCCTTAATATCCAATGAAAGTTCAGAAACTTAACTAGAGATAATGTGTCCTTGGCGGGGACAGAGTGACACCGTGTGGAATAAATGAGAACAGAGATACCCCACAAGGCTGACACATGCTCTCCCCAGAAGATCAAACCCTGAACAACAGGAAACCAAAGTCTGGCTTTTCAAGTAAGTCACCTGATGTTCCTAAATTGACCTTAAATTCTTCACTAAGAATGTATGTTCAAGTTGGCCAGAAGCAAAGAGGGCATGTGCAGTTAGAGTGCAATCTGAAGCATTTTTTAAGAAATATTTATACTATAAATAGAGAATAAAAACATCATGATATATATACATATATCTACTTCTGAGTAAAATATCTAAAGCATCCACCCACTCCTTTCCCTGTCCAACACACATATCATATTGTATCTATACTTGTATCTAGAAACTTCAGAACCTAAGAGCATTTAAAGTAAAGCTCACAGCTTAAATATTTACTAAATAAACTTTCTTCTCAACTACATACTTAGAAAAATATGCAACAGTGCATTTTATACCAAGTTCCCTAATATAAATCAATTGCTTCAACAAGGAAAAGCCAGGAAATCACTGGTTAACATACACATCTGAGATGGCATTTGGGGAAAAACTTTAACTTACAGATTTTTCTGAAGAAAAATGTATGTAGCAATGGGATTTACATATTTTGGTCACTTCTTTTCATTTCTTTATTTAACAAATGTTGATAGAACACATATTACATTTTAAATACTGTAAGAAATGTTGGAGATACTTCTCTATAAAACATAAGTCTTTGCCCTTGACTCTCTGGCAATATAATGAGATGTCAGAAAAATAAATTGAGAAATGTTTAAAATTTGCTTCAAGTAGCATTTTAGCATTTATGGAAATGATTATAATGTTTTTCTATAGACCCAATAATAGGGTAAATGATAGTATTCTTCCTCCACAAAATTACATATGAGCTGTTTAAAATACAAATCATATGACACTGCTCACCTGCATAAGATGTTCACTTCATATTTGTATTGATTGAAATTCTTATTTGGCCTGTACCAGCTCCCCACCCTTGCTCTTCACCCTCCCAGCCCCACCTCACTGCTCCCTCAGCTTCCCAGGCCTTGCTCTGGGGTTGGGTACACTGAGCCCATCTCTGGTGGCCACAGCCTCTGCACCAGCTCTCCTCCTTACCCGATTGTTACTCCTGACTTCTGTGCTCCGGCCCTTCAGACCTTTCAAGACTACATGTGACTCGTAAGTCTCATCTCCTCACAAAGGACATCCTCCAGCTCTCCAATCTAATGTTCCCCCTGACTCTGTATATCCTCTCCTCCATTAGCATACTCTCCTTGACACTTACATGTAACTGTTATTTTCTTATTTATTTGTGTTTATTCGTTAATATGACTTTTCCAAGAAGAATGTAAGCTCCCAGTGAGAGCTCATTTGTTGTGAGCTGTATACCTCTATTATTTAGAATAAAGACTGTCCATTCAGAGGTGCTCAACAGATATTAATTAAATGAATAATGTTTTAATACACACCCTTTTCCAAAGAAGAGTTTGAGGCACATTTTTTTCCTTTCTTCCTTCCTTCCTTATTTCTTTCCCTTACAAAAATATGAATACTAGGGTATTATGCTCAGTGAAATAAGCCAGGCAGAGAAAGACAAATACCAAATGATTTCACTCATATGTGGAGTATAAGAACAAAGAAAAAGCTGAAGGAACAAAACAACAGCAGAAACACAGAACCTAAGAATGGACTAACTAACAGTTACCAAAGGGAAAGGTACTGGGGAGGATGGGTGGAAAGAGAGGGATAAGGGGTGGGGAAAAGAAAGCGGGCATTACAAAAAGCATGTATAATGTGGGGGGGGGGCATGGGGAGGGCTGTGAAACACAGAGAAGACAAGTAGTGATTCTACAGCATCTTACCATGCTGATGGACAGTGACTGTCATGGGGTTTGTTTGGGAGACTTGGTGATGGGGGGAGTCTAGTAAACATAATGTTCCTCAAAAAAAAATAATAAATAAATAAAATAAAATAATTTAAATATATATATATGAACACTTTCCTGCTTAGCAGAGAAGGAAAAATGACAACTTGATGAGAAATTAAGTGTCTTTGCATCTACTCGGTTTTTAAAAGGAGTATTGGAAGTGAGCCTCCAAACACCATGCTAACCCACTGAAGCAAATAGCAAAGCTAGCATATCTATACCCATAAGGATTGCAGTTATATTTTGTTTTAGTAGGTTTGCTTAATGTAACAAGAGATGCCTGCCTTAGAAAAGTGCAAACATACATTAGGTATGTTAGATTATTTTAAGTTTCCATATCTGTAATAAAGAAAGGGGATTGGATTTATTCTGTGATCAATGAGTGGTACTTATGGGGTGACACATTTAGCAAAATATAAAGAACAAATTTCACAAATGAGAAAGACATGTGCAATTTAATTTGTTTGCCTCATTCAGTGAGTCTGCCTCAACTCTAATTAACTGGTAGTAGCTGTCTTAAGTGCTTTGTCTCTAAGAATATTTGAGGTCGTTTTCAGGCTCTGAGTAGTTCTATGATAGAATAACAAAGCCTGGAAGCAGCTCCCTGAATTAAATTTTCTCAGGTGAAATACCTAGAATGATTTATATTACCTTTACCGGACTTCTTCTGTATCATACTTTGCCAGGTATTCTGTTTATACAATGCACCGATTAAAAGGTCAATTATTGAAAAAACATTGAAATACAGTACACATGGGAAATATTATGGATAATCTGTGAAATCACTTATTGTTTCTGCATCACACAGTCCTGGGTCTGCAGGGAGCACTGAGCTGTAGAAAGGCTGATGGATACAAATTTTGAGATGGTTTGAGGGGAGACTGTTCAGCTCTTCTATTCTTATGCCAATGATTGTGGCATGATTCTGAGCACTCACTTGGTCTTATATTCGTGTGCAAATATAATGAGATGCCCATTTGGCCAGCATGACGCTTGAGCCTGACTCTGATGATTAACTTCTGCCCTTGTGCTGGACAGAGTCATTTGTTGGTAAAATTACTTATGTAAATGTGGTGTTTTGAAATGAGTATTGCCTTAATGAAGTTGTGCAATTAGACTAAATAGCTAAGCAGTCTATAAATTTGAAACTAATCTAGACACAATACTTGAAAAAGAAACTTTCATCTGTTTATAGGCCATAGTGGTGGAGCCAATGTCCACTAACTTGAAGCTGCATCAGTGTAATACCAAGGGGAAGCTGAAATCTACATCCCAGATCTACATGGAATTTTACATTCAAGAGGATACATCTTAAAATAATTTATCTCTATAGCTGCAGAAATTATAAAACTGTAATAATAATAAACTTTTTAAACAGCTATTAAATACTATTAGTCAATTCTGACACTTTTATCAAGTCCTCCCTTTCCCTCTGTGCTTCATGAAGGAGGAGGCAGAGGAGGAGGTGTTTGGAAACAAATATAGAAAATGATGAAGAAGGATTAAGTACATGTTACTTGCATCCAACAGGGAAATATGGAGCCTTTTATTTTAGCCACTTAACCCTTGGACTTAAAATTGATAAATCCTCTAAAAAGAACTTTCATAGTTTTGAAAACAATGTAAAATGGAGTTTAGTAACAAGGCTCTGTTTCAGCATCAATAGAACTTCCATTATTGACTTTGGTGACCTAAATTTTTCAGTGATGGCATATCAGTAGCTTGAAATCTGAGAAAAGATAATCCTGGACTTAAGCTTGCTCAAAAGAAACTCTATATACCATAGAAGAATAGATGATCTCAATGACTGTTTATAGTTCCCATTTATTCACAAAAATGTATTTGAATTACATCAACATATTAATTATTCCACCTTTAATTTGAGTATTTCAAAAAATTTTTTCAAAAACAGTTTAATCAAAAGTAGTGGTTATAAAGAGAGTGTGATGTAGAACATTTTTAATGGGGAAAATTGTTCATTTCTATTGAGATTCCCCTCTATGTGCACGGTTTTCTTTTATTCCAGTCCATTTCCTATTTCCAGGGAAAATATACTCAGATTTATGTATTTCTGACTGGTTTCTTCCTCCACAATACCAGTGAGTAATTTAAATAAAAAATAAGTTCAAGGATAATTTTGAACACCAATTTATAGCATTTAGATCCACATTTACTACAACTGCAGGAGCAGGGATTTAATATCTCTGGTCTAGTATTTCAGAGTTTGGGGAAAAACAGATATTTGTTGACGTTTCTAATTATTTGTAAACACAGACAACTTTAAAGTGAAAATCCTGCTCTTCAACCCATTCTTTAGACATAGGAAAATCCACCTATTTTCCTAAAAAGAAATCCCACTAATTAAACTTCTTAATTTAAGAGTATTGGTACACTGTCTTCATTAACTAAGAAATAAACTTCAAGAAATCTAGATGTTAGACCTAAATGTCTAAGTATCCACAAGTTTGAGGATCTTAACCATCCCTTCATAAGCCTGAATACACTGAGTAGAAGTTGTAGAAATTAGTGCCATTCAGTAACATAGCACTTTACTTTCCAATAGATTTTAAACTTGAAATTTTAGTGAACACTGTTTAGCTTTGTCTTCATAATAGCATTTCTAGCATTCAAACTAAATCTAATGGAGGCTTTTATTTTTTTTATGTGTGTGGACGGATTAGTATATTTCATTAATTTTACTAAGTTTTAAATCACTGACTAGCTGTTTGGAAGACATTATCCATAACAAATTTTTCAACAGGTCAGTAAAATAATGTTTTCAGTTTTGAATTCATCAACAAAAGTCAATGCAAAATACTTTTTCATGAATATTTTGTTTTTGACCAATATTTTGTTTTCTTAAAGCAGTATCCTGCTGTGGGAAAAGAACAGGTAGTTCTTTAAAGATCATCAGATATAAAGCTTTTGTCTTCAGGGAAGCGGATACTTTCCACAATTTTTAATTACATTTTGTGGCAAGGAGAAGGAATTGAACTTTCTTGTTCAGTATTGTTTTCCTCAAGAACAGCTACTGCTATTTACTAAATTAGTAAAATAATTTCTGAATTGCTATGTTTTCCAAGTTTAGTAAGTTAGTAGAAGAAGAAATTCTGATCTCCCTCAATCTGGTATATTCACTTAAAATTCTACCAATTAAAAATTACAATTAATATATTACTGAATATCTGTCATATCCTATGTCATGATAGGGCTTTGTGTTCAGGTGTATGTATTTGTCAAAATTCATCAATTAATATGTTTAATATTTGTGTATTTCATTGCATATAAATTTTACATCAAAAGAAAAAAATGAACAGCAAAAATTATGGAATTCTCAATAACATGTATGTTAAAGTATTTAGGTGAATGGGTACTGTCTCAAACTTATTTTTATCAAAAATACATTACAAAGATAGTATGACTAATACAAAAATGTCATGATAAAGCAAATATATTTTTATGCAATTGGTGGAATTTAAAGATTGGCTGCTCACTATAAAATTGTTTTTCTCTGTGCTTAAAATGTGTACAATATATAATTTTAAAAATTATAACTGAAAGGAAAATTGCATAGCTATATCTAACAAAAGGAGCCTGCTTTATTCTTAAAGATTTAAAGAGTACGTGGTTAAATAGATCTAGTTCTTTAGTCAGTTCAAACAATTTACATTGTTAAGTAGATTATATTGTCAGTGAGACAAATTTTGCAAAACTAATTATGAAATAAATATTTTCTGCAGGAAGATAATATACAGGAGTTAGTTTTTACATTTCAATCTATATATGTAGCTTTGACTGAGTGGACCAAAACTGAGTTAACATTTTGGTTTCTTGCCCTCCCTCTGACCCCAAGTTTAGGAGGTTTAGAAATTGGCTTCAAAATTGGCTTTGGTGTTGAAATTTGGCATCAGGACCTAAAACCCAAGACCAAGTCATCATTTTCAGTTTATTTTCATGCTTCTTGGTAAGAAGTCACAATATTTATTTCTTTGCCTGAGATGATAATGCCAGGGGATATCAGGACACAATGTCTCTCAGGCGATTTATCAGGAATATCTGAAAACATGTGCAGTGAGGTGATGATGGGCTAAAGAGTCCAGAAATGCTAAATCATGAAGTTGGAAATAAAGAAGGTTAAGGAAAATTTAATCATCAGGTATGGGGTAATATTCTGCTTCATTCTTATTAAATTATTAGATATGTGAATTTTTTGGTCAAGGACTCAATATGTCAGTAAGTTGATTTATCATCTTACTTTTTTTTTGTGTGAACATTTAAAAATATACAGGAAGAATTATAATGTTAATCATTTTTAGATTTAGGTGGGAGAAGATAGGGAAGTTATTTCTTTTTTCTTTTTTTCCCTATTTTTCATTATTTGCTCTATTTTTTCTTATTCAAATGATTGACACCTTATATTTCTTAACCTTAACTTTCCATGTGACATCTCAATATGGATCTCTAAAGCTCTGGAAAATTTAGGGGGCTTAAACACTTTTGTCCTAGTAGCATCAAAGATTCGAAGCTAGTTATGAGCTGTATAGGAAATAAAACAAATTTAGAAATAGCTGATCTTTCCTAAGAATTTACCCAGAACAATAAACAAAGACAAAGCTACAGAGAAAACAATAGAAAATAGAAATAAGTTAGATGGGCCTATTCATTCAATAAATATTGAGTTAGCATTTCTGAGCAGCCTGCCTGGCCTGGAGTGCTTTGCAGGGAAACACAGAAATAAAGAAGATAGAGTTTCAATCTTTAAAGAACCAATAAACATTCTATTGAAATTGAATAAGTCTTCATACTCAGGAACTGGTACTGGGTTGAGATGAACACTTGTAAGTTATGAGTAGGCAGGTTGATTTCTTAAGCTTGTCTAGTAAGAATTTGTAAAATGCTGGGAAGAGATGCATGGAAATGAACAAGAACCACTAACGGAGCAGAGAAGGAAAAGAGAGAAAGGTAGGAGAAGGACCTGTAAGGAGTCCTGTTAAGGAGGATTTACACTGGCAACCAGTATCTAACAGGCGCTTAGTACATACTTGCTACCTGCTATCAAATATTTTTTATGCATCATTTTGTTAATACGAAGACATCAGGGAGTAGGCACTGTTATTCTGTTCATTTTACAAACAAAGCAACTGAAGCTTACAGAGTTTAACTTTTTCAAGTTTACATGGTTAGTGTGTGGTTAAACAAAGATTCAGAAATGGTTACTCTAATTTCAGAACCCAAACTCACAGGGTAGTTTATAGTTCTGGGTGTGATACCAATGCTACACTGGGAGGGACTGAATAGTGGCCTGTGAATTTGGCAGAAAGAAGACATAATTGAGTTGGCCTAGTAGCATGAAGAACACATATTACAGTAGTGTGAAGGTATAAGATATGAGATAGAAAATATTCTATGCTCATAGTAAACAACACTAGAACCCTAATTCACAAACACTATAACAGTGAAGAGAATGTCACTTCCTAGCATTCAAATATTTTCTAAAAATGCTTAAAAATTATAAGCACTAAATGCTTAAAAAAAAAGGTGAAGAATAAAACCTGAGAGGTTCAGCAAGATAAATTCTCCAAGTTATACTTTCTTCACCTAAATGGGTTTATTTAAAAAATAATGTCTTTCTCATTATGTAATATATGATTGGTGAATTCAGTATAGTCTAATAGGAAACAATGGTCATCTCTCAGTAGGAAATTTATAATATACATAATCTGTCTACATATTGCTTTGTATTGATAAAGTTCACTATTTCCTATTTTACCTGTCTTTCTCTAGATTTTTATCCCACTGGTATGATCATGTTTGGAGAATCCCCAGTACCTAGACAAAATATGGTAATTCATATCATAAATAGTATATATATCCTAATTGATATGTAGAAGAACTGTATATGTAGAAAAAATACTTTTATCACTTTTCAATTATTCATTTATTTTGATGCTTGCTTGTTGATTCTAAGATACTTTGGCTATTAGAAATTCTTTCATTTGGCTCCTTTGTCCCTTTGTTATATGCCTATTGGTGTTTTCTGTTTATTTTTTTAACACTCACTTTCTGGCACTCATAATACTCCAGACTCATCTACATATTTTCTGCCCCAGTTCTGGAATCCGCCATTTCTTCAAGGAGGGTTGGTTCCTGTGTTTGGCGAATGATATAAGAAACCAAGATCTGGGCCCTAGGTGTGCTCAGGTCCACTAATGGGCCGTGACCTTCTCAGCTGACCAAAAAGGGAAATAGATGTATATATACTAAGCATATATATTTTTGTATATACCTATATATATATATATTTCTACATGTAGCCATCTGTATCTATATTAAGCTAAACATGAGTTCATCCTGATTAATTACCCATGGATCAATCTAGCCTTCTCCCAATGTGTTTCTGTAACCTTCCACTTCCTCTATCAACAAAAGCACAGTTGTTTATGTAAAGCTCTTCACACTTGATTTTTAAGACTCTATTCATTTCCAAAGTCATTTAATTCAGCCACTTTCCCGTACTGTTTTCAGTTAGGTTTCATACATTTGTTGTATAGTTAGATTGTTTTCTTATATTCTGCATTCCTCCTAAGATCCATTGAACTCCTAAATAATTTCTAAATTTGCATACATTAAAGATTATTATCTGTGTCAGTGGGTTTTAACAAAAGCATAATGTCATGTATCCACAATTGTAATATCATACAGAAGAGTTTTACTCCCCTAAAAAATCCCATGTTCAACTATTCAACACTCTCCCCTTTGCTTAAGTCTTTTTAATTAAACCTTTTTCTCACGGAGGACAAAGCATGACTCTTTATTTTGGCATATTTGGCCATATGTTCTTCATCATTTAGCTTAAGTTTACCTTTCCAGACATATATTTAGAGTCATAGTCAAAGTCAACCAAATGTTGCACATTCCATGCAAACAAACTATTTGTGTTTCTTAGAATATATCATCTTGCTAATTAACTTACACTAAATACTTCTCCCTCTGTCAAAAATGTCACTATAGACATGGAAGCTTGGATGATTCCCACACATTCTTCAAAAATAATCTTTAAATGTTACTTCCTTGAACACATAAAATAAGTTAGGTAAGACATCTTAAGTGTTTCATTTTATTTATCCCTGGATATTGTTATATTTCTATTGTTTTGCTCCTCACTAGAATTGAATCACCTCGAAGAAAGATGGTATGTTATTCATCTATATATGCCTGTCACAGTGTCTGTCATTTAATGTTCACATATTCAATTAACATGACAATTGATAGACAAATGGATGAACAAATGAATGAGTGACAGGGAGAGTGAACAGGTCAAACGTACATATTTATTTCTGATTTCAACTCCCAAAAGTCCATCTTTTTGGAAGTTGAGGCTAGTCTAAGGCTAAACTGTTAAATTTCATCTTCCAGGGGAGTCCAAAAGGATCCAGAGTCTACGCACCTGAGGACCACGAGGTCCAGTTATGGCAAGTGTGAGATGCCAATTTGACTTAAACTGTGGTCCTTTGTGTTTGTTGCCCAGTTTCCTTCTTGCATTGACTTATCAAATTAAAAAAGGTGCTAAATGTCTCCATCTGACTGTGTAACCTGATTTTGCAAGCATACATTTATTTGGACACACAGTCTAAGAATGATTTCTTGGCCAAATGGTGAATTTGGGTGATAATACTATTGCAACTTCCCCTCACAGGAATCCCTTTTGTCCTTAATATCACACTCTCAGTATACAAATTTGGTGCAAAAATAACCACATTAGGTAAAAGATATCCCCATATTAGGTGCAAATTTCTCCACTGAAACTGCATATTCCATAGGTTTCTAAACAAATCAGTAAAAGCAATTTCAGTTCTTACAATACAAGTCTCCTCTCTATGTCACTTAGAATTACCACTCTGTAAACATTCAGTGTGACACTGAAATGCTCAACAACTGAATATGTTGTTTTAATAAGGTTATCAAATTCTGCTGAGGAAAGAGTACAGCTTTTTTTTTTTTTTTTACTGGATCCTCAAATAAAGGAACCAATCATGCCAAATTAAACCAGGTATTTCTATAGACCAAAACTAACACCTGCATATCGAGTAGTCTGGGTGTTATCTATCCTCCTGATGCTGAGGCTCAACAATTACCCAGAGAACAAAACTGTACTTGGAAAATTCAATCACCTCAAGTAAAATGAACTATTTAAACTAAAAATTAAAAGACTGATTAATTCTAGGGTACAGCCTTAGAAAATCAAGGTGCTTCATTTAAGGATCAATGGAAACCTTCCCCTATTATAATCACTAAACTTCTTAAATCAAACTAAACATTTGTAGTGAGCTTCTTGAATAAGAATACAAGTTTTCCTTTGTTCTCTGAACTGGAACTGATTAGAGGTAGACATTTTGAAAACAGGGATGAAAGAACCATTTTGTGAAAGAACATATTCAAGTGTTTTTCTTATGAATGCCACACTAACTCTATAGAGTCAGCCACGTACTTTTGGGCAGGTTTCATATCAAGAACTGAGCTTTTAGATGTTTGCCTAACCAAACCCAGAATGTACCCTTTGAAGTTAATTCTAGTATTGCTGATTTAAGGGTAACCAGCAAGTGCATCAATATCCAAAATCAGGAAATATTTATTCTTTTGTTCTGGGTGACAGAGGTAAATAAGGAATTCACACCTGTATTCAATCAAAAAAACATCAATTTAATAGCCATTGAGGAGTGAAATGCAACAGCCTCTGGCCTAGGTGCTAGTCATTAAGAAACAAAAGAGATGGCCATGAGGGAATATGACCTTTGACCTAAAAGTTTCCAGTGATTGAAATCAAGCACATACAGAATTATGTATATAGTAAAATATTCTCGCATGGACTTTTACAATAATTGCATATTCCTAAAAGCAAACTTAGCAGAGCTGGGATTTATTCATTTGTGTTTTTTTCGGTTTGCTTTGTATCCCTCCAAACCCTGAGTCCTAACAACAAAAAAAGGAAATTATGTCAGGCCATGGTATCTGACTCTAATTTGTGTAAAGTCCAACAGGTATGATGAGAGGAAGTGTAATTCTTTTGAATTAGACTTCAAAGTACTCTTCCTTGAACTAGGAAAACTAAAAATATTAATGTGATAAAACAAAATATTAGAGGCTCAGATTTTGAAAAGTTTGTGGAAAAGAAGATGCCAATCAAGGGCATAATGGAGCATCTATAATAATTTTATTGGAAATAAGTATCTTCATTTTTGCACTGCTAATCTCTTTCATTCTTTGATAATAAGGAATGAAATAATGTCTTACTGTCTTTAAGACAAAACATTTTGACTGCAATTGTTTCAGTGTAAAGCACTGTAAAATGTTGTGTTAAAATATCTTTATCAAAAAAATGAAACAGGCTTACTGGTTAAATAGCTTTTTCCCTTTAAAAGTTAAACTAATTTTCATTCCCATTTTATTCATATGTAGAAGATAAGATTTTTACAATTGCCCTAACACAAGTACTGCTAACCTTTTACAGTAACATTGCTATTTTCTTTGGAACAAATGAAACCTCAAAACCAGTGAACCATTTCCTGCTATGTGTTATTTTTAGTTTCATTAGCTTCAGACTTAACTGTCAGTCTGAAAGCTCCTGTGCATAAAGCACTGCCAAGCTTGAAAGTATAATAAACATTCTGAAAAAAATTTTAAAAAAATAACCCTCTGCAATATTCTTGGAAACCAAATGCACTGTGAGCTCAGAGAGGGGAGCATTTATATGTTTAAGTCAGGTATTGAAATTCTTCTAACCTCATGAGATACGAAATAACAATGGGCTAAATCAGATTGTTTTTTGCTAACAATGAAATTTCACCTAAGTCAAGAATGTAAAATAAGTCTCCAAAGTAGAAAGCGGGGCTTGCACTCACAAAGAGTGAGAGTGTCTGAGCAAGTGTCATGAGTGTATTAAAGACAGAGCAAACACTCATAGGCTGTGTCCAGTCACACAAACTCTAAGAATTTTAGTAAAAACCATTCCTTAGCATACATTCACATGAGACAATCATTATTTTTTTCAGTGACAAATCTGTGCTTTTGTGTGTTCTTTATAATCACTGAAAATATTTGACTCTCTGACAAAACCTTCCAGTTTGAGTAAAGGAATCTGAAGGATATAGAAATGTTTATCCTGCATTAGAAGTGCCTGGATTTATTATAAATGTTCTTACTATACTATAATTTACACTCATTATGGCTCACAAATAATTCTACTCACTAGTCAAGTACGATTCAGGTCTCAGACCTTAGATCAGATATAGAAAAAGAGGTCATGCAAGTGTTGGCCCCTTCCTACTGCAGGAAAAGATTAAGGCTTGTGGCTAATGTCAAAGTGAAAGCAAGCCAGAGTGTTGAGTCTCCTCAAGACCTCCGAATCACAGCTGGGCCTCTTCCTGCCGCTGTTGAAGCAGTAGCAAGAGGCACAAGCATATACAGAGCGAGGGCACTCCTGGAAAATCCTGAAGAGCTTTTCAAATAGTAGACATCATGAAACATCTCTTTACAGATTTATTATTTTCCTCACTGCTTCTTTGAAACTGTAAAGCCAGGGATGGGGGAATGAACAAAAGAGGTGAAGGGGCTAAAGAGGGACAAACTTCCAATTATAAAATAAACAAGTGATGGGCATGAAAGGTGCAGCATAGGGAATGCAGTCAGTGATATTGTAATAATTTGGTTTGTAACATCACTTAGTGGTGAGCATTTCATAATATGTATAATTGTTGAATCACTATGTTATGTACCCGAAACCAATATATATATATTAACTATACTTCAATTTAAAAGAAAGTCAAGCCAGCTTCAGAATCGTAAGAAAACACATGCATTTTATCGTAACAAAGGATGTCTAGCATATTTGTTATTGGTCCTGGTATGTGTGTTCAGGGCTGAACTGATCTCTGCTTGCCTCAATTTCCTGTTTTGTACAAAGGGCTTAAATCAGACCCACAGGGGGCTGGTGAAAGATTTAGCTCATTGTTCTCATTTGTAAAGTAGAGTGAGCCTATCTCCAAAATCAACGCTCCTTCCTGAGGACACCTGAAGTTTCACTCTGTTGTGCTGTGAAACGATCCCTGAAGGCTGGTCAGGACAAATGCCTGGCTGTCAGGCATCCATTCTGGTTTCTTGTGCCCACTGCCTATGTCCAGGTGTCTGTGTTAAAGCTGATTAGGAGAAATTTGGAACTGTGCAGACTGTTAGAAGGCTGTTGTTTCCCCACTCCCATTGTCCTCCCTTCCCCCTTTCTTCCCTTCCTTAAATGGCTTGGCTGCTGCAACATGAGGCCAATAGTTTCCCTGCTCTACTCTCTGCATGAGTTGAGGTGAGGCGGGAGCAAGGCTGGCGAGGTAGCAGATTGATGGTGTGTGGAAACCAGGGCAGAGCTGCTAGCGGCCAAGTGCTTCTCCGTGGGGATTCCACATAATACGCTTTCCAGATTTCTGGCCTCCATCTAGCCACACACTTCTGTGCATGCAAACCCTCCCTTCATGAGGAAAGGGTGGAGGGGAAGGATAGAGGTGAACGCCTGTGTGTGCACTTGCTTACTTATTTAAAACTTTAATAAATGTGTTTAACATCTGTTACTTTAAGAAGCATCCAGGGAAAGGAAGGCTATAGGACTATCTGTTTGCACAGAGCCACACTCATCTCCTTCTGGGATGGATGACTAAAGTTGGATAAGGGCAGTTGAAAGGGTGACATGTCTTCCAGGACTGACAGCCACTGAGGTAGGCTTATGTGAATGTGATCAAGACAGCAGAGAGTGTCTTCTCCACTCTCATCCATGTTGCCACAAGCAATTAAAATCCCAAATCGAGGCCATCATCTCTGTGTAT
Source organism: Manis javanica (assembly GCF_040802235.1). Lineage (NCBI taxonomy): Eukaryota > Metazoa > Chordata > Mammalia > Pholidota > Manidae > Manis > Manis javanica. Next base: position 96,207,824 of record NC_133157.1, on the reverse strand, counting down.
AACTGCTGGTGTCTGGAAACCCAGCACCTGGGAACTCTAGAGGACCCTGCAGCTGGGGTCACCTCCAGGCCACAGTACGACTAGATTATGATCCTGAGAATTAATTGAAAATATCACCTTTTCCAGCTTCACCTTGAAATGCCTTTCTTTTCTCCAAAGTTTTACAAATGAAAGCTGGAGTTGAATCACACAAAGTGTAAGAAAACAAAGTAAGCAGTGGTTGAGTGAATGGAGTCTATTAAGAACAAGTTGTATTTGTGCTCTCAGATGAATTTAAGGTATCAGTATAATCAGAAATATAAAGATATTATAAGATTAAAATTATGTTTAAAGAAAGTACCCCAGGGGGATCACAGGAAGATGGCAGCATGAGTAGTTTAGAGGAAATCTCCTCCCCAAAACATATATATTTATGAAAATACAATAAATACAACTATTCCTGAAAGAGACACCAGTGGATGCAATACAACAGCCAGGATATGTCTACATCTGTGAGAACTCAACATCACACAAACGGGGTAAGATACAAGCCATGGCCAGGCGGGACCCGATTGATCCCCCACCCCCAAAACCTGGCGGGAAGAAAGGAGTTGGAACGGGGAGGGAGTGAAAGCCAAGGACTGCTAAACAACCAGCTCTAGAAATTCGCACCTGGAACGCAGACACAAGGTGCACAGGGTACTGGATATTAGAGAAATGGAAAAGCAAAACCTGTGGGCAGGTCCCCGCAACCAGAGCTCCTGAGACAAAAGAAAAGCAAGTGTTTTCTACAAGTCTTAAAGAGACAGGGACCCCATAGCTGGATGAAGTTGCCCTGGCACTCTCAGCCAGCAGCTGGGAATTCTGGGGAAATTTAGGCACCCTATACCCCAGGGAGGCAGTGCAGCTCTGAAGCCCCTCATGGTACTAAGCAGCCTGCCAGTCGTTCCTCCAACTGGCGCGGGCCCCAACACACCGGCCCAGTAGCAGGAGAGTGGCAGTGCACGCCAGGGGCGGAGGCGCCAGAAGGAACTGGGAGCAGATCCAGGCACCAAACGGTGCCAGAGGGAACCAGGACAGGCTTGTGCAAACCCGCAGCAGCACAACCGAACAATGCACGTACTGCTCATGTGCACGGGCAGATGTGGAGCCAGAGGAGCCCAGTAGAAGCCCACGCACACCTGCAGTGGAGCCAGAGGGAGCAGGCATGCTCCCAGCAGCTGACCGGAAACCCAGGCCAACGCACAGCCACCCAGGCCAGACCCAAAGGCCACTGCTGCCACACAGCTGCCTGGCAGGGGTGCTACTAGCATGGAGGAGCGCACCTGGCATACCTACCACTCCCTGTAGGGCTCTGTGCTGCTCTGACGGAGACCCGCCCACAGCAGCTTAGGGGACTAACCCGGTGGCTGCTCCAGGAGTGCGGGTAACCGTCACAGGTGGTGGAGAAGGGCAAAGCATCCAGCAAGCAGGAAAGGACTTTCTACTCCCAGCTGACACACCTGCAGTCTGCTTAGAGCCACCACTATCACCATGAAAAGGCAAAACAATTTAGTCCAGTCCAAGATACTTACACCTGATAAAGGATCTGCAGAGGCAGACCTAACCAGTCTCCCTGAAAAAGAATTCAAAATAGAAATCATATACATGCTGACAGAGCTGCAGAGAAATAAGCAAGAGCTAAGGGATGAAGTCTGGAGGGAGATTACAGATATCCAGAGGGAGATTACAGAAGTGAAACAAACTCTGGAAGGACTTATAAGCAGAATGGATAAGATGCAAGAGGCCATTGATGGAATAGAAACCAGAGAACAGGAATGCATAGAAGCTGATGCAGAGAGAGATAAAGGATCTCCAGGAATGAAACAATATTAAGAGAAATGTGTGACCAATCCAAAAGGAACAATATCCACATTATCAGGGTACAAGAAGAAGAAGAGAAAAAGGGATAGAAAGTGTCTTTGAAGAAAGAATTGCTGAAAACTTACCCAAACTGGGGGAGGAAATAGTTGCTCAGACTACAGAGGCACACAGAACTCTCGAGAGATGGGACACAAGGAGGACAACACCAAGACACATAAGAATTAAAATGGCAAAGATCAAGGACAAGGACACAGTATTAAAGGCAGCCAGAGAGAGAAAAAAGGTTACCTACAAAGGAACACCCATCAGGCTAACATCAGACTTCTCACCAGAAACCTTACAGGCCACAAGAGAATGGCATGATATAATGCAATGAAACAGAAGGGCATTGAACCAAGGATACTGTATCCAGCACGATTATCATTTAAATATAAAGGAGGGGTTAAACAATTCCCAGACAAGCAAAAGTTGAGGGAATTTACTCCCACAAACCACCTCTACAGGGTATCTTAGAGGGACTGCTCTAGATGGGAGCACTCCTAAAAAGAGCACAGAACAAAACACCCAACATATGAAGAATGGAGGAGGAGGAAAAAGAAGGGAAAGAAATAGTCATCAGACTGTGTTTATAACAGCTCAATAAGCGAGTGAGTTCAGACAGTAAGGTAGTAAAGAAGCTAACCTTGAACCTTTGGTAACCACAAATCTAAAGCCTGCAATGGCAATAAGTACATATCTTTCAATAATCACCCTAAATGTAAATGGACTGAATGCACCAATCAAAAGACACAGAGTAACAGAATGGATAAAAACCCAAAACCCATCTACATGCTGCTTGCAAGAGACTCACCTCAGACCCAAAGATAGGCACAGATTAAAAGTCAAGTGATGGAAAAAGATATTTCATGCAAACAACAGAGAGAAAAAAGCAGGTGTCACAATACTAGTATCAGACAAAATAAACTTCAAAATAAAGAAAGTAACAAGAGATAAAGAAACACATTACATAATGATAAAGGGCTCAGTCCAACAAGAGGATATAACCATTATAAACATATATGCACCCAATACAGGGGCACCAATACATGTGCAACAAATACTAACAGAATTAAAGGAGGAAATAGAATGCAATGCATTCATTTTGGGAGACTTTAACACACCACTCACTCCAAAGGACAGATCCACCAGACAGAAAATAAGTGAGGACACAGAGGCACTGAACAACACACTAGAACAGATGGACCTAATAGACATCTATAGAACTCTACATCCAAAAGCAACAGGATACACATTCTTCTCAAGTGCACATGGAACATTCTCCAGAATAGACCACATACTAGGCCACAAAAAGAGCCTCAGTAAATTCCAAAGATTGATATCCTACCAAGCAACTTTTCAGACCACAAAGGTACAAAACTAGAAACAAATGATACAAAGAAAGCAAAAAGTCTCACAAACACATGGAGGCTTAACAACATGCTCCTAAATAATCAATGTATCAATGACCAAATTAAAATGGAGATCCAGCAATATATGGAAACAAATGACAATAACAACACAAAGCCCCAACTACTGTGGGATGCAGCAAAAGCAATCTTAAGAGGAAAGAATATAGCAATCCAGGCATATTTAAAGAAGGAAGACCAATTCCAAATGAATAGTCTAATGTCAGAATTATCAAAATTGGTAAAAGAAGAACAAATGAGGTCTAAGGTCAGCAGAAGGAGGGACATATTAAAGATCAGAGAAGAAATAAATAAAATTGAGAAGAATAAGACAATAGAAAAAAATCAATGAAACCAAGAACTGGTTCTTCTAGAGAATAAACAAAATAGATAAGGCTCTAGCCAAACTTATTAAGAGAAAAAAAGAATCAACACACATCAACAGAATCAGAAGTGAGAAAGGAAAAATCATGACGGACCCCACAGAAATACAAAGAATTATTAGAGAATACTATGAAAACATATATGCTAACAAGCTGGGAAAACTAGGAGAAATGGACAACTTCCTAGAAAAATACAACCTTCCAAGATGGACCCAGAAAGAAACAGAAAATCTAAACAGACCAATTAACAGCAATGAAATTGAAGTGGTAATCAAAAAATTACCCAAGAACAAAATCCCTGGACTAGAAGGATTTACCTCAGAATTTTATCAGACATACAGAGAAGACATTACACCCATTCTCCTTAAAGTTTTCCAAAAAATAGAAGACGAGGGAATACTCCCAAACTCATTCTATGAAGCCAACATCACCCTAGTTCCAATGCCAGGCAAAGACCCCACCAAAAAAGAAAACTACAGACCAATATCCCTGATTAACATAGATGCAAAAATACTCAACAAAATATTAGCAAACCAAATTCAAAACTACATCAAGAGGATCATACACCATGACCAAGTGGGATTCATCCCAGGGATGCAAGGGTGGTACAACATTCGAAAATCCATCAACATCCACCACATGAACAAAAAGCAGGACAAAAACCACATGATCATCTCCATAGATGCTGTAAAAGCATTCGACAAAATTCACCATCCATTCATAATAAAAAGTCTCAACAAAATGGGAATAGAGGGCTAGTACCTGAACATAACAAAGGCCATATATGATAAACTCACAGCTAACATCGTACTGAACAGGGAGAGGCTGAAACCTTTTCCTCTGAGATTGGGAACAAGACAGGGAGGCCCACTCTCCCCACTGTTATACAACGTGTTACTGGCGGTCCTAGCCACAGCAATCAGACAAAACAAAGAAATACAAGGAATCCAGATTGGTAAAGAAGAAGTCAAACTGTCACTATTTGCAGATGACATGATATTGTACATAAAAAACCCTGAAAACTCCACTCCAAAACTACTAGAACTAATATTGGAATTCAGTAAAGTTGCATGATACAAAATTAACACAGAGAAATCTGTAGCTTTCCTATACACTAACAATGAACTAATAGAAAGAGAAATCAGGAAAATAATTCCATTCACAATAGCATCAAAAACAATAAAATACCTAGGAATAAACCTAACCAAAGAAGTGAAAGACCTATACCCTGAAAACTACAAGACTCTCTTAACAGAAATTAAAGAGGACACTAACAAATGGAAATCATCCCATGCTCATGGCTAGGAAGAATTAATATCATCAAAATGGCCATCCTGCCCAAAGCAATATACAGATTCGATGCAATCCCTATCAAATTAACAACAGCATTCTTCAATGAGCTGGAACATATTGTTCAAAAATTCATATGGAAACACCAAAGACCCTGAATAGCCAAAGCAATCCTGAGAAGGAAGAATAAAGTGGGGGGAATCTCACTCCCCAACTTCAAGCTCTACTACAAAGCCAGAGTAATCAAGACAATTTGGTACTGGCACAAGAACAGAGCCACAGACCAATGGAACAGAATAGAGACTCCAGAGATTATCCCAAACATATATGGCCAACTAATTTATGATAAAGGAGCAATGGACATACAATGGGAAATGACAGTCTCTTCAACAGATGGTGCTGGCAAAACTGGACAGCTACATGTAAGAGAATGAAACTGGATCACTGTCTAACCCCATACACAAAAGTAAACTCCAAATGGATCAAAGACCTGAATGTAAGTCATGAAACCATAAAACTCTTAGAGAAAAACATAGGCAAAAATCTCATGGACATAAACATGAGCGACTTCTTCATGAACATATCTCCCCAGGCAAGGGAAACAAAGGCAAAAATGAACAAGTGGGACTATATCAAGCTAAAAAGCATCTGTACAGCAAAGGACACCATCAATAGAACAAAAAGGAATCTTACAGTATGGGAGAACATATTCATTCATGACAGATCCGATAAAGGGTTGACATCCAAAATATATAAAGAGCTCACATGCCTCAACAAACAAAAAGCAAATAATCCAATTAAAAAATGGGCAGAAGAGCTGAATAGACAGCTCTCTAAAGAAGAAATCTAGATGGCCAACAGGCACATGAAAAGATGCTCCACATCGCTAATCATCAGAGAAATGCAAATTAAAACCACAATGAGATATCACCTCACACCAGTAAGGATTGCCATCATCAAAAAGACAAACAACAACAAATGTTGGTGAGGTTGTGGAGAAAGGGGAACTCTCCTACACTGCTGGTGGGAATGTAAACTAGGTCAACCATTGTGGAAAGCAGTATGGAGGTTCCTCAGAATGCTCAAAATAGAAATAACATTTTACCCTGGAATTCCACTTCTAGGAATTTACCCCAAGAATGCAGCACTCCAGTTTGAAAAAGACAGATGCACACCTATGTTTATCACTGCACTATTTACAACAGCCAAGATATGGAAGCAACCTAAATGTCCATCAGTAGATGAATGGATAAAGAAGATGTGGTACATATGCACAATGGAATATTACTCAGCCATAAGAAAAAAACAGATCCTACCATTCGCAACAACATGGATGGAGCTAGAGGGTATTATGCTCAGTGAAATAAGTCAGGTGAAGAAGGACAAGTACCAAATTATTTCACTCATATGTGGAGTATAAGAAGAAAGGAAAACTGAAGGAACAAAATAGCAGCAGAATCACAGAACCCAAGAATGGACTAATAGTTACCAAAGGGAAAGGGACTGGAGACGACCGGTGGAAAGGGAGGGATAAGGGTGGGGAAAAAGAAAGAGGGCATTACGATTAGCTTGTATAGTGCGTGGGGGGGCAAAGGGAGTGCTGTGCAACACAGAAAACAAGTAGTGATTTTACAGCATCTTACTATGCAGATGGACAGTGACTGTGAAGGGGATGTGGGTGGGGCTTGGTGAAGGGGGGAACCTAGTATACATAATCTTCTTTCTGTAATTGTAGATTAATGATACCAAAAGAAAAAGAAAGGAAAGTGCCCCAAGTAACTATAAAGTTGTCTTCTGGGTCAGGAAGGCATATACATTTTTCTAGCTCCTCTGAGACAGTATTAAAGTAACAGTAAATGAATTAAGAATTATAAAGCCATAATAACAAAAGAACAGGAAAGAAGAGATCCTTGGAGAAGATGGACAGTAGATAAAAGGACAAAAAGGATTAAATCAGACATAAAATGCAAAATCTATATAATATATACACAAGTCTATATGTTAAATGAAACTTGGAGAGAACAGAGGGTAAGAGTGAAAATAAGGTGAAAAAATTAAGAGACAAATTAATTCTTTTAAAATAAAGAGTGAATCACAGCTTCCCTAACAATTCATGCCTCATCTCAACTCCTTGTGCAGACCAGGAGTTTACCCCTCGACAGCACACTGGAGAGTTAGTTGTTCTCTGTAAAAATTGCCAAATAGTTTGGGAAAACTAGAGCACCTAAGATAATTATTGTCATTGTAGAAGAAAGCATTAATGTTTCTGCCCTTTTTTAGAACCTCTAGGAAAAGGGCCAGCTTCACATTCATTCATGCTAAAGCATTTTTTGATCATCCCCAAACTCCTTGTCTGTCATCCTAATCTCTCAATACAAAAGAACAATAAAGACAATTAGGCATTTTAAGAATGCTCTAGCATGAAAGAGAATAACCTAGATAAAACTGACCTCAGAGAAAAGCAAGTATTGATGGAAATGAAAAGGATCATTTTTAAAAAGTCAATAAAATCCCACCTCTACTTAGAAAGTTTCAGTATTATGTGAAGAAAGAAACACCAACAATAAGAAACAACCAAAACTATAAGAAAATGAGTCTTAGGGAAAAATTTAAGTATGATTGATTAAATTTAAAAATCAATAGAACATTGGGAAAATGAATTCATGGACCTCTCCAAGAACATAAATGACATAAAATGTTAATCCTGGAAATTCAATATCTTACTAGCTAGTTTTCAAGAAAAAGAAAAACAGTAGGAGAAAAAACAACAAAAGGGAATTATCAAAGAAATAATGGAAGAAATTTCCCAAAATTTAAATAGGAAAGATCTGTAAGAATGTAGTAATTTATCCTCCATTTGTCCCATGGTCCCAAGCACATAAACTGGTGAAAATTATGCCTGGGCTTGCCTGGGACTTGCCTGGGGCTTACTCCACCTTATCTCTAAACATCCCAACCCTCCCCCAAGGCAACAGGCTGAGCGGATCTGCCACAATAAAAGGGACCACGCTGCTGCCCTCTCTCCCTTTGTCTCTGTCTCTCTGTCCCCCTGCTCTCCCTGCCTTCTCTCTCCTTGTCCCTGTCTCTCTGTCCCCCTCTCCCTCTCTCTCTCTCTCTCTCTCTCTCTCTCAGCCACTCTCTCCTTCAGATAATAAAATCTCTTGCGTGGGTCCGTGGCTCCTGAGTCGTCCTGGGTAAGGAGGGTTGGATTGAGATACCCTTTCAAGATCACTCTAAGTATATTTACATATTTAAAGGACCTTCTAAGTGCCATAGCAAGAACTTGAGAAAGATCTATACCCAAAAAAATGATTACAATTATCAAAGTACTAAATATATTAAAACAAGATTCTAAAAAGTATCATGGAGAAAAGCAAAACAAGACATCATCCATGAAGAAACAAGAATCAGTCTTGCATCTAATTTTTTCACAAAGACAACATTTTAGAAAACAGAGGATACAATTTTGTAGAGTGTGAGAAGCACACTCACTGGTCTAAATTCAATAAGTGGACTTGGAGACAGAACAGCGGAGCTAGGCTTTAATGATGGTCTTGCAAGATCAGGTGTCTGGTGGGCAGGCACACCTGGGGAGCTTGGCGCCAATAATTCATCTCCTACTGCATGAGTCCCTCCCCTGGTTCCTCATTGGCTGAGTACTACAGGGTTCACAGTCTTCCCTGGATGTCCCCTAAGCCAGTTATATCTTTCCTTTACATTTGTCTTATTCTTATTGGTAGGTTAAAAAAACTCAAACAGGTATAGCCAGGTCCTTATCAATTCCCCCACACCCACTCTCAGCTCGAGCAGCTTCTACCACGTGGCCCTTTGTTAATACCTTACTGTTAAAATGTTTAAACATCCTAGTGGGAATAAATCACATTTAGGTTTTATACTCTTTCCTAACATAAAGGATGGAGGGATATATTTAAGAAACTGAATTCTATTTTTAGCCAAAATATGAATCGTTATGAGTATGAATAAAATGTTTTTCAGATAAAAGATCATAACCTTATCTTTAATCTTTAAGCATCCCAAATGAGGAAGGTTCTGAAGTTGTACTGTAGCAAAACAAGGGCATAAAACAGAAAAGAAAAAAAGTTCTTTGGTACAAGAAATGCTGGACTTCCTAAGAGTTCAATTTAAAAAATTCTTAGCCATGCAAAAGGCCTACAATTCATCTTTGCAAATTTGACCTGGAAGCCAGAAGCTTCTAAGGATAAGGTTTTCAATATAAGAGAAGAGTATAGGACAAAGAAAGTTTAGAATTTTTAAGAACTTGGAAGATGTTAAACTAAATATGGTATTGATTTTGTATCTCAATAAGAAAAATAGAAAGCAATCTCAAATTCCAGGAAAGACAAAAACATATCCAACAAAGATATAATCTAAGTATGAAACAGAATAGAATGTGACTTATAAACAATTGATAGTCAAGAATGAAAGAAAAATATCATTTTCTTTGATATTAGAAATACCAGTTATGTGTGGCATAAGGGGAGTAACAGCAGGACTGAAGAGAAAAAACAATAGCACACTGCTTGGCTCCTGGGTAAAAAATATTCACCTGCAACCACCTAGTGTAAAATAAAATCAAGTAATACAATCTCAAAAAAAAATTCACTAATAATTATGTAAATACATTTATTGGCTGTCAAGTTTTAGAATCAGGATGAAGACCTTAATATTAGTTATAGAGCAGAAGTAGGATTTGACAATTTTTGGAGTAGAACTTGAGTCAGAGGTTGCACTCAGAAAGTTAATGTTATGTTAAAAAGCAGCAAATCAAAGGACCATTGTGGAATGGTGATGAATTGCATTTTAGAAGTACAAAGTTACCCATAGTTATCCATGTAGTACAAAGGTGTCCACTAAAGGAACTAAAAATCAGTGATATAACAACCACAATATGGGACTAGAGGAAGAAGAAACAGAGATGTTTAAGTAAACAAAATTCTTATATATTAGAACCAGAATATCTGAACATCAAAAAATAGTGATATTTTATAATGTGAAGATAATCACAAAATACTGATAAAAGAAATGTTTATAAGTAATTACCTCTAAGAACTTGTTCTGTAATTAGGAAAGTGAGAGCAATTGTTACTTTTCTCATCCTTTTTCTGCTATTTCATTTTTGTACTACATGGCATGAATTCATTTTTATAAATGCAACTTAACATAAACAGAAGTGTTTATGGATGTGATTAAAATTTTTAATTTCCAAAAGATCAAGTTTGCTGGTTTTATTCACCACTCTCTACTCTTCCAATACATACAAGCAAAATTACAGAGAGCATTCAAACAACAAACTAATTATACAAAATTAAAATGTAGTCATATTAACAATGCAAATTTGTTCAACCACTTAATTTTTTTTTCTTGCCAACTTCACAGCTGTCAATCAGCAGAAGTTTTCCAAATATTCCAGCATCTGCTTTCATATGACTGATTTCTTTCATATTTAATGACTCCCAAGGGAGGCATTAGATTTTTCTTAATCAAAATTCATTTCAATATTTTGGCCATCTTATTAAGCACAAAAAAAGCACAAAATCTATTCCCTTTCTATCAGACCTCTTCTTATTCTTAAAACATTTTCTTTCCTTGAATAATATAATACTGTGTACTTTTCCTTCTCCCTTTCTAAGGATTGTCAGTAAAACTCCATGTCCACTATTGCAATGGAAGTTAAAGGCCTTGTTGATAGGGTCTGGCTCCATATATTTATGTTAAGAAGATAAAATTGTTAAATATATAATAACCTTCATATTTTAAATAATATTTTATAGATTTATTTTCTCTCTGCTTTATTTTAACTAGATTCTAGATCATTTGAGCTCATACTGAAAATTTTATTTTTATGCCCTTTAGCTAAGTCAAATTTATATTTCTGGAATGTTATTCATTAATTCTATAATACATTCTATTTTCAAAATGTAATTGGCATGTCCTCCTGTTATGGAAAATTGTCTAGGGGAAGCTAAGGAAAAAAAAATGAAAACATGTACTTGGAGTGGATTTTTTTTATTACTTATGGTTAATCATTTCAAAGTTTCAACACTTTAATTGAAGAGGAAAGCATAATTTTATCTAGACTAAGGTTTTTAGTTGCCCCACTACTTCTTTTTCTTACTGCCTCTTTGAACAGGTCTTTATTCAAAATTAGCCATTCAAAACGATTTGACCTTTATGGAACAAACAAATTCAAATTCATGCAGCAGCTTTCTTGTCTTCTTTTTGGTAGGTTTCTTTTCAGGAGGAGTCTTCTCAGTTGCTGGTGTCTCGGTTGCTGCAGCTTTTTTTTATGACTTCTGGTTCTTAAAACCAAGAGCCTTCTTTCCTTTTCTGGCCTGAAACATGTAATCTCTTTCTCACCTGATTTGGCTCCTGTACTGCTGCTGCCTTTTCATTCCAGAGTGTATAATTCTGGGCCTGACAAAGAATTGTGTTCTGGAACATGGTCTTTGCATATGGGGTTAGCTTCAACAGTATTCTGAGAGGTTCCGGTGATTCTTCTCGAGGGCTCTGCAAAAACTCTTCTTGTGTGGAGCTTAGAGGGCCCTGTGGGTCTCTGAGCTTTTGAAGATTCTGCTAAGGTCTGTATTGAGCATCTTGCATGTGGGAAGGTTGTAGTTACTCTTAATGGAGGCAGCTTTACACCAAGTGCCATGCAGATAATCTAACTGTGGTAAGCATTTTCAGTCCACATACAGAAATGTCCCACATGCCCACTGTTAGGCTGGAGAAAGGAAAAACAAGGACATGCAAACAGAACAGAGAGATGCCATAGGGGGAGAACATACCAGACCCCAAAGTCCGTGCCATATATGGAAAGGGGACAGCTCTCCCTGAATTCCATCCTGATGTGCCAACTGGGACCCGGATGTCAGCCTCCTCCCTCTTGGAAGGAAAAAAGTTTATAGTTGTCTATTATGTTACCTTTAGCCAATCGTACCTCTCAACACCCCTTAGGATAGCTTGCCCACTCCTCCCCCTCCTAATCCCTTATAAGCGCCCCACCTCCCTAACCGGGCATGACTTCTCTGGCCTCTGGCAAGAAGGCCATAGAACCTCACCCAGGGGTATTTAAATAAATTACCTGGCCCTTTGTTGCCTCTCTTTGCCTGCTTATTCTGGCTAGAATTTATCTTACACCCACCAGGAGCAAGTTTCAGAATGTTCAGTTTGTTGACATTAAGCAAAGTAATTCCAGGGATGTTTCTGAAGGCCTTGATGATCCTCTTGTCCTCATTATAGGTGATGCAGGGTCTCCTGTGCTGCATACAATGATTTCTCACTTTGCCCTTGCCATTTCCCATCTGCTAAGAGACATAAACTTTTTTTATTTTATTCCAAACCTTAAGTTTCTTAAGAAGCAAAATGATCCCCTTAGTCTTTTTATTTATTTTTTATTTTATTTTATTTTATTTTTTTATTTTTTAACTTTTATTTTGGTATCATTAATCTATAATTACATGAAGGACATTATGTTTACTAGGCTCCCCCCTTCACCACATCCCCCCAACATACCCCTTCACAGTCACGGTCCATCAGCGTAGTAAGATGCTGTAAAATCACTACTTGTCTTCTCTGTGCTGCACAGCCCTCCCTGTGACCCCCCCACACTATACATAATAATCATAATGCCCCCTTTCATTTTTTCCTGCCCTTATCCCTCCTTTCCCACCCATCCTCCCCAGTCCCTTTCCCTTTGGTAACTATTAGTCCATTCTTGGGTTCTGTGCTTCTGCTGCTGTTTTCCTTCAGTTTTCTTTTGTTCTTATAATCCACATATGAGTGAAATCGTTTGGTACTTGTCTTTCTCCACCTGGCTTATTTCACTGAGCATAATACCCTCTAGCTCCATCCATGTTGTTGCGAATGGTAGGATTTTTTTTTCTTATGGCTGAGTAATATTCCATTGTGCATATGTACCACATCTTCTTTATCCATTCATGTACTGATGGACATTTAGGTTGCTTCCATATCTTGGCTATTGTAAATAGTGCAGCGATAAATATAGGGGTGCATCTGTCTTTTTCACACTGGAGTGCTGCATTCTTGGGGTAAATTCCTAGAAGTGGAATTCCTGGGTCAAATGGTATTTCTATTTTGAGCATTTTGAGGAACCGCCATACTGCCTTCCACAATGGTTGAACGAATTTACATTCCCACCAGCAGTTTCTCCAAAACCTCACCAACATTTGTTGTTGTTTGTCTTTTGGATGGTAGCCATCCTTACTGGTGTGAGGTGATATCTCATTGTGGTTTTAATTTGCATTTCTCTGATGACAAGTGATGTGGAGCATCTTTTCATGTGTCTGTTGGCCATCTGAATTTCTTCTTTAGAGAACTGTCTATTCAGCTCCTCTGCCTCTTTTTTAATTGGATTATTTGCTTTTTGTTTGTTGAGGCATGTGAGCTCTTTATATATTTTGGATATCAACCCTTTATCAGATCTGTCATTTATGAATATATTCTCCCGTACTGTAGGATACCTTTCTGTTCTATTGATGGTGTCCTTTGCTGTACAGAAGCTTTTCAGCTTAATATAGTCCCACTTGTTCATTTTTGCTTTTGTTTCCCTTGCCCGGGAGATATGTTCAAGAAGAGGTCGCTCATATTTATGTCTAAGAGATTTTTGCCTGTGTTTTTTTCTAAGAGTTTTATGGTTTCATGACTTACATTCAAGTCTTTGATCCATTTGTAATTTACTTTTGTGTATGGGGTTAGACAGTGATCCAGTTTCATTCTCTTACATGTAGCTGTCCAGTTTTGCCAGCACCATCTGTTGAAGAGACTGTCATTTCCCCACTGTATGTCCATGGCCCCTTTATCAAATATTAGTTGACCATATATGTTTGGGTTAATGTTTGGAGTCTCTATTCTGTTCCATTGGTATGTGGCTCTGTTCTTGTGCTGGTACCAAACTGTCTTGATTACTGTGGCTTTGTAGTAGAGCTTGAAGTTGGGGAGCGAGATCCCCCTCACTTTATTCTTCCTTCTCAGGATTGCTTTAGCTATTTGGGGTCTTTGGTGTTTCCATATGAATTTTTGAACTATTTGTTCCAGTTCATTGAAGAATGCTGTTGGTAGTTTGATAGGGATTGCATCAAATCCTTATATTGCTTTGGGCAGGATGGCCATTTTGATTATATTAATTTTTCCTAGCCAGGAGCATGGGATGAGTTTCCATTTGTGAGTGACCTCTTTAATTTCTCTTAATAGTGTCTTATATTTTTCAGGATATAGGTCTTTCACTTCCTTGGTTAGGTTTATTCCTAGGTATTTTATTCTTTTTGATGCTCTTGTGAATGGTATTGTCTTTCTGATTTCTCTTTCTATTAGTTTATTGTTAGGGTATAGGAAAGCCACATATTTCTGAGTGTTAATTTTGTATCCTGCAACTTTGCTGAATTCCGATATTAGCTCTAGTAGTTTTGGAGTGGAGTCTTTAGGGTTTTTTATGTACAATATCATGTCATCTGCAAATAGTGACAGCTTCTTTACCAATCTGGATTCCTTGTATTTCTTTGTTTTGTCTAATTGGTCCTTGGTCTTTTTGTAGCCTTACATTTTATCTTCAACCATCAAAGGAAGTTCAGTAACTTTCTCAATACAGTGACCTTTAGTATGACCAGTGCTGGTGAGCCAAGGCAGCCAGGCAAAGCAGGTGGCATACTGCTTCTGTGTTGTGTTCACTCTGTGATGCCAGGTCTTGGCTGGTACAAGCATGCATTGCCCATGACACACATTTCCAAAAGTGCCCTGGCCAGGATGGTGTCGCTACCACTTCGAACTCTAGGAATTCAAGCCACAGCTCTACCAGTACCCTGACACTGGCTTGGTGACCTGCTAACTCACTGACAGCGTAGAACTGTCTGTTGATTTTGTGCAGGTTGGTGTGAATAAAGTTCATAATATCTGGTGGGATGGGAGCCTGGAACTCAGCAGGGAAATTGGCAATTTTGCCACATGCCTCCCCCTTTTTAGAGTACACCGATAGCAGTGGACAAGCACAAGCCATGGAGGGGAAAGGAGAAAGCCATGTCCTCTGAGCCCAGCAGCTCCTACAGAAAAAAACCCTACTATTTTATAAAATGAATAATACATAGAGTATTAGGAGCTCTCAGTTGCTTTCTGTGTCAATTAAAAGAAAGAATTTTATTATCCTAATTTTAAGATTAATTTTTAAATGTACTGAAATGTACCATAATTTTGTTCCTTCAGTAAATGAATTGTTAATGGGAAATAAACTGAAATCTTGAGTAGATTCAGAACCTGTCAGTTGTCTTCCTGCCTTCAGTTGTGAAAATTAATTATTTTTGTTTCCCACTAGTTCTTTCTGAAACTGCTCCACTTCTTCCAATAATTATTATATTGAGAGCATGTTTCATTTTAAAATACCTTAGGGGAATAAAGTCTCCTCTGTAGGGATTTTTTAAAAATCTAGCAACATAGAAAATGGAAGTGAAGAAATTGATTTGGTGTAAGTATGTAGAGACAAAGCATGGGAAAGAAACTCAGACTTTCAGTTACTTTATGATAACATATCTCATTTAAATGATGTTCAATTACTGTCCTCTCTTCCTAGGATTAAGGAATAGACTTCCAAAGAGCTTGCCTGCTGCCAGTCTCATTCCAAACATGGCTTACCCATCTTGCACGCTGTCGCCAAAGGTAATTACCTACCACACAAAAGTTATATCACACTCCTATGTAAAAATGTGTTGGCTCCCAGTGATGATGGGACAA
Source organism: Manis javanica (assembly GCF_040802235.1). Lineage (NCBI taxonomy): Eukaryota > Metazoa > Chordata > Mammalia > Pholidota > Manidae > Manis > Manis javanica. The sequence continues at coordinate 96,192,106 of NC_133157.1, read as the reverse complement.
ATTCCAATTTCCCTAGCAAAACAAACAAGGCCCTGTACCATCCGGTGCCAACTGTCTCCCACCTCAGTGTCCTCTTCTGCTTCACAGCCAGATGTCTAAGAAGTGTTTGCTTTCTCTTCTTTTCTCACCAAAAATACACTGCTGAGCACACTACAATCTGGTTTCCACCTTTGTAATTGTACTAAAATGTCATCAATGATCTCCTTGTCATTTAAATGAATTTTTTCCTTCTACTGCTCACATTACTGGCGCATCCTGTGCCCCATTTTCTCCTGGTTCTTTAAATGCTCCCTCCCTGTGTCCTTACAGTTGCAAGCAGCCATTATGGTTGGGAGCTCCTCAAAGCTTGCGCCTCAGCCTTCTCTTCATCTTATTATCTGATCTCTTCCTACATGAAGCTTCCACATCTATAGCAGTGAGTATGCAGATGACTAGTGGCTCAACATCTCCACATCAGGCTGTTGCACTGAGCCCTGGACACCATGAGTCAGACTGCCCACTTGACACATAGCCTTGGATGTCTCCAAATAACTTCAAAGTCAACTTGTCCACAACCAAACTCATAAATTCATTCCAAAACCTAGTCTACTCAGTTACTGAAGCAAAATGCTCTATATTTAGCATGACTCAATTCAGCAATTTAGTCAAAAGTAAATATTTCCAGCTTTCATGCTTAATTATTTATGTCTATATTCTGCCATTCCCCAATTCAGGCTCCCAAGAACCCTCAGTTTTATTATTTGTTTTGCTTTGTTTTGTTTATCTTTTTAATAAAATTCTGACTACCACATTCCCTTTTAAATTACCCAGTAGCACTGTAAAGTCTCCAGAGCCAAGCTTGAGACATTTCCTTCATCATCACCTACTCCTTTAATCAATAAATTAAGGATTTTATTTTCATTCTTAATTATCTTAATTATCTACCCAGCATTTTCCAAACTGCAGGTCCCAAATTTTCGTACCAGTTAAATGCGGCAGGATCATCACTTTTTTATTTTAATGAAAAAGAATATAGAAAACTGAAGCTGAAAAAAGTCCAAGGAAATTTCAAGTCACAAATATTTATCTTCATTATAGATTTACATGGGCTAGTGTTTGTATATGTGTCCATGTGTACGCACATTGTGTTGAAGTGTAAAAATTATTTCTTATTCTAGAACATGCTCAAAATTTTGTTTTCTCATCTGTTTTCCACACTTCTATCCACCACAGCCATCCTGATTCAAGTTGCCACTAGATCTCTCATGGACCAATTAAACAACCTCCTAAGTGATCCACACTATAATCTTAGCACACTGCCTGAGACATAAGGTCCCCGCAATTAATATGAATGAATTACTCTAGCTTTTCAGTTTCATGTCCTGTTTGTCTCCCTCACAAGCTGTACTTAATCACTCCAACATCTCTCCATTCTGTGAATATTTGTTTCAAAATACATTCATCCATGCTCTTTTACCCATTTCAAATGACAGGCTCTCCTCTTACTTGACTGAAAACCTATAAGGGCAACTTCTGAGCTTGTCCTACTCACCATTGTATACATAGTGTTGCAAAAATCATAGCAGATAATCAATGCCTTATACATAGCTTTTGAATGAGTGGATGAATGAATCAATGTATGAACAAACGGTGTTAAAAAATTAAAGGAGTGGCAGAGAGTCAAAACTTTTACCTGACAAAACAATTCAACAACTGGTAGTTTGAAAATCAGTCTATTTTGCTTGAATTAAGCCAGTTTGCTTCAAAATAGTTTGTTATGTCTTGCTGTAACTACACTTAAAGTTTAAAACTCATGCATGCTTTGAAAAACAAACTGATTTGCTAAATAACCCAGTAAAAAATCTTAGGAATGTACTAAATACTTGCTTATATGATTTTATGAACTGTTTTATGCCAAATTATTAGTATCTTTTGTTTTCTAAATACAATGAGATGTGTGTCTTTTTTAAAGGCTTTTTGTTTCTCCAATAAAATATTTTATATTTTCATTTTACTCATATTTTGCAGCAACTTTTATTCCCTCTTTAAAAACCATTGCACTACCTTCACCTTTATAACTTTTAACATGAAGGTTGGGAAACATAATTTGAACATTGGAAGCACATAGTATTCTAGATATTATAATTTACTACATAAAAGAAAGAATAACCTATCCCAAACAATTTCTATTTTTAATCTAGTTCAATAAACTTTCCCAGTTTGCAGTAAGGATTCAAAGACACTTAATGCTTAATTTGACATCATTTAAACTTTATGGATTTAAGACTGAATTAAATTCACATCTTCCCATAGTAAAATATTCTTTTCTCTTTCAAAAATTGCTTGATATTTTAAATAAGTTTTGCAGATCAGGTGTATCAAGGTACAGTTAAATAATTTTTTAAATCAAACTATAAAAGTTTGAGAAATATTTCTGAACATTAATTAGTACTTACAAAACTATATTTCTGTTAGTTGTAAATGAATTAAAAAATATATATTCATATATATAAACATATATGTATATAATTCTCCATGAAATTTACATGATTTAAAAATAATTATCACATTATATGTCATGAACTTACCGTGCTCCTATCATCTTACGAAGTCTACAAGAGATGGAAGGATAGAAGAATTTACTTGTACCATATTGATAACTTTCAATGTGTCTGTTTTTATTTATAACTGTACTTGCATTCATAAAACTGTAGTGATTCTAGCTTAAGTGAATAATAATAATTTGGGAACACTAGGCTCTCTTAAGACACCCAAACTCTATATTTAGCATGACTCAATTCAGCAATTTAGTCAAAAGTAAATATTTCCAGCCTTCATGCTTAATTCTTTATGTCTATATTCTGCTATTCCCCAATTCAGGCTCCCAAGAACCCTCAGTTTTATTATTTGTTTTGCTTTGTTTTGTTTTTCTTTTTAATAAAATTCTGACTACCACATTCCCTTTTAAATTACCCAGTAGCACTGTAAAGTCTCCATGATTACAACCAAGTTCCTATGTGGTATGTAAAGTTTGTGTCAATGCAGTTCCAATTTTTTATTCCAAATTTTTCCTCCCACTAATCGTTGTCATACAGTCTATGTTCCTTTCAATCCAACCTCTGTTTATCTTCCAAAACAGTTCCCTTTTCTTTTCCACCTCTTTTCCACAGGATACATCCTGCTTAATTTAATCCTCAAGGGTGGGTAACAGAGCTTATTTGTGGTTCTTCTCCAGAAGCCAGGCTTAGTAGTCACAGTCCTTCTGACCTCCCACAGCACTTCTCAGATCTTTTATAGCATTGACATTGCATCTTTGGGTATTCATTAGATTGTATCACATTACAGTGTTATATTAATGTGTCTTTCTCTCTTTCCGTTGCAAATTTCTTGAGGATAGAGAATTTGCTTTACCTATTTTATATCTAAAATGTTATATTTATTCTTATATAATAAGGAACAGATCTTTAGTGAGTTGAATGATGTGAGAAAACAAGAAGAAAAAACTGGATTTGAGAATTGCTCTGAAATATATCTTATCTTCTTTCCTGTCATTTTTTATAACTACTTCCTACATTTTATTGCTAACCTGGGCCCTGAATATACATGAGGGCATAAAATGTGTCTCACATCTTGAGGAGGGTTGTAGCAAATTAATCTTGTATTTGTTTGTTTATTCTGTTCTATTTAGTCATCACAGTTTAGTCTCCAACATGGAGAAGAATAGGAATTTCACCTACATGACAAAAAATTAAGAAGATAAATCAGATCTGCTAACAACTGGCATCTGTTAAAAACATGATAAATTTCTCCTGTTTGTCATAGTAACAAAATGAAAAAAGTTGTAGTCATATGGTTTACTTATAAATTAGACACATTATTACCACTTCATTTTCCTATTTCATCTCTTTGAGGGAAATGTGTTACTTTAAAATGATTTATCAGTATAATTTTATATTGAAAGGACAATTACTTTTAATGCAACTAGGGGTTTACCACTGTAATGGAAACTGTAAAAATATGATTTTTCATTCACAACAGGGTGTGTAGCACAGACCTTCAATATAGCCAATGTCACTAAGAAGTTGAAATGCGATATCACAAAATCAGTGGAAAACAAACAAACAAAAATGTCCATCTTCTTTTCTTTGTCCAACATGTTTGGGTACTGGTACTGAAGAAGCTCTATAACAAGTTGCAAATTATGTGTGAAATGAATCAGCTCTGCTCAGCATATAAGCAGAGACTATGAAGTTGCTTATGAAATGCAGTCCTGCTGTGTTAATTGCTATAGAATTCAGATCACAGATGACCAAATTTAGATGATTTATACACTGATGTCACACTGAACTTCCTCCACTGTCCCTATGAGATAAGAATTATTGTTATTCCCAATTCTAAAGATGAGAAATTGAGGCTGGAAAGGGCTAAATAACGTGGCTAAGCTAGTAAGTGTCAAAGTCAGGGTTCATCCCAGGAATTCTGTCTCTGGAGCCTGTGCTCTTTGACATTATCATGCATGGCTTCTAACCATCACTACAATTTATCATGATCCACAGGTTAGTGGACGCAGTGGGTAGAGACACATCGAGATTTCTACATTAACACCTACCGTACACCAGCATATCGGCTGTGGGAAATGCTACCATCCTTAAAGAAATGAACCCCACTGGGACTCACTTGGAGCAGACAGCCTAGATGAAGCAACCCTACCTAACTTCAAGGCCAAAGCTTCTAAGGAGACTGTCCAGTTGTCACTCTACTCTGATGCGCCAGCTTCCACACACACATGGTTTCAATACCCCAACAGAGGTAGTTTTCCTCACTCCATTAGAATCTATGTTTTAAGTCAGATCATCTCTACCCTAAACTTTGATGACAATCTGTCCATCACTCACATATCACTGGAGAAACAGAAATTTATTTTGTATATACTACTGAGACATTTTCCTTTTTCTCTCTAGTGAGCCAAGGCAATTGCTCAGAACACCTGTTTACATTTTTCCTCCTGAGCAGTGCCTGTTGACAGTCTGATGTAGACTTTTCCCTCATTCAGTGTTTACTATCTTACAAAGTACCAAAAAAAAAAAAAAAGATGAAAATCATGAAATCTGCCATGTGCTAACTAATTTCACATACTTTGAAGTATTCAAATCTTGGAGAGCTTAAATTTCTTGATCAGCTCACAGAGTACCCATGTGACAGTCAAAGTGGAATTCAGGCCAAGCTAAACCCAAAACTGCTTATTTTTACAATTCCACTAGAAATGGTCCTTTAGAGGAGGTTAATTCATTTAAAAATCTGAAATATTTATAGATCACATTTATTTTTCCTACTATAAATGGAAATGATTCCAATATACCCAATAGGGAAAAAATGTATATTCCTTCCATTTAGATATATTCCTTTTATGGATAAAATAATATGCATTAGACAATTGGCACTGTTTTTAGTGGCCAGCTTGTAAATATTTGGGATTATTTAATACTTTACAACTCAAAATCTGCTTTCTAATATTTTATTTCTCATCTTTGTGTAGTAAATTTACAAAGCTGTCCTTCAAGCCAATAATATTTGTATTTATATTACACTATTATCATTTTAGTATGGTTTTACACACAGTTCTTTTACAAGAATAAACTAAAAAAGTTTTCAAACATGCTCAAAATACAAATATAAATAAGCACCGATATAAAAAATATTCAGATTTTTCCAATTTCAACATTATTTTTCATGGTTTCAAGTTTTACATATGATATCATATAAAGAGGAGTATACAGATATTATACTGTAAATATCAGAAAATATGATTCCTGTACCGAGGTTGCTACTCCTTTAACTTGAAAGAAATATTCATGGAAAGGAAGTATATGTAATTCAGTATGCTAGAAATACAGCATAATAGTAAAAATATTTTTTTTCTAAGTATAAAGATAAGCAGAAAGCAATTTACTCTCCTCCATTGTCATTGAAGAATAAATAACTGAGCTAAGCATTAAAGAGTTTGTAAAAAAAAAATCACTAAGTGAAATAAATAGAAGGAGCATTTCAGGCATTTTAGAGACAAAACATTGTCAACTTTGATTTGTGAAGCAATATTACTGAAGCGAAAACTGAATAGAATAGTACAAAATTCAAAATTATTGACACATCACATACCTGAGGTGTTATGGGGACAGATGAATCTGAACACATAGGAAGGAGCTATTTTCTTATTTATGGTTATGATTACTAAAATAAGATTTGAACTTTATCTCATATGGGGAACTCTTAAATACTCTATAGCAGAGCAGTGCATGATCGCGTTTGTTTTTAAAAGTGTCATTCTAGTGGCTTCTTAACAATAATGAAAATAGGAAAGAGACTTTATTGTAATGCAGAAAACAATGTGAGAGGAAGAAAATGACTTTAAAGACATTATACAAGTGCACTTGAAACTTTATTAATCTTTAAAAATATGGAAGCCTGTGTGATATTGTGCCAGACTAGAAAAAAATAAGAATGAAGCAGTTTTGGCAGTAAGTGAACATCAGACAAGATGTGAAAATAAATTGAACATGTTGAGACAACCATAAGACATTTACGTTAAGAAGTTTATAGAAATTTGGGATATATGGGTCTGGAGATTAGGAGAAAAAGATATAATGGTGAATCACATGTTTGGAAATCATTAGCATCCGTGGAAATAAACCCTAATGCTAGTGTCAGGATCATCCTGAAAATATGATCATAGATTGAGCAGGCCCATTCTGAGACAGTCTGAAGCATTTTAGATGACATCTTAAGCTAATGTATGACCTTGGCTCAACCCTTTCAGCACCAAATACCTCAGCTGTTTCCTGTATCCAGATTCTCATTGAGTAAAAAGATGTTTCTTTTCCTATGCTACATTGATACTTTATGCATGGTGTTCCCTAGCATCTAGTCTTTGAAGTCTTTGTTTGCTTGACATGAAAAATCCTTCATTTGGCAAATATTTTAAACCCAATTCAACAGATGTTATATTGTTGTCTTTCCAGTCATGTCATTTTTCTGAAACTTGTTCACTTGTAGATTACTTACAAAAGACCCAGGAGAAAAATATTCTCTGATATTTGTAATTTCATAGTAGTTATTTTTGTATATTTTGGATAAATATAAAGTACAAACACACAGGCTTTTTCCCATGAGTATTTTAAATGTATTACTCCATTGTCTTCTGCTTTTGATGTTAAAAAGAGTGGTGACAGTATGATTTTCTTTCACGTTACCTGACTTCATCTTTTTTTGCCTAACTTGACTTTCTCTTTAAAATTTAATTATTTTATCATAATATTTCTGCATGTTGACTCTAATAGGTCCATTTTCCCAGGAATATAATGTGTCCCTTCAGTGTGCATTTTATTTTTTGTAAGTTTTCTTGAATTACACTTTTTAGCATTTGTCCATATTCACTGTTTTAGTTTTTGTCTCCAGGGTCTCCTATTAAATATATGTTGGGCCTCCTTTTTCTTTTATTTCAAACACTTTATCAAACCCCTTACTTTCAGCATTAAATTTTTTCCCCTTCTTTTCATATATCTCTAAAGGCATTATCTGTTATATTATTTGTTTTCATGTTACTTCTAGTTTAGTTTTCATTTATGAAATACTTTTTGTTACATTTCTGATACTTTCCTAATTTTGTTACTGCTTTTTTCCAGTCTCCTTTTTTTTCAAGATCATTTATGAATCTTTCTATTAAGTATGTTTTTAAAAAGCTTTTATTATTTCTTGATTTCTTTGGGATATTGAAAATATTAGGTTACAACTTTCAACATTTAAAAAAAACATGCTTTTTTATTTGTCTACAGAGACATTCTGCTCCTTATTCTCTTTTGTTTTATATAATAAATTAATATGGGTCTTAACTGAAATCCCATTGTATGGACCATTGTTTCGGTGAAATGAGTTTTCCTGTACTTTTGGAAGGAGGGATAGACTAAGACAGAGTGGCTATCTTTATGTTTCTAGATCTTTCTCTTACTTTTCTTAGAGGAAAGTATTAAACTATGACATAATGTTTTATGAAACTTTCCTCCCATGGTCACACTTTTATCTGAAATTTCTCTTTCCTTTGACTATATTATTCCTATGCTACTCAATTTGCATTCAATTTCTAACAGTTTCTTCTCAATGCACAACTTTGTCTTAGAAAGGATATTGTGACAGTTTCTAAAATATGGACTCTCCATCAATATCATAGATACTCACTGTTGTCCTCTTACATTAAATTGAAATTTGTACATTCCTGGAGCTCCTTCCCCTTTGTCTGCATTTACAGATTGACCTGTCACACTTTCCACTGAGTACCTTTGGCAATTTTATTGTTCTACTTCTCAGGCCCATTGGAAGACATATTCCTTTTTTCTGCTTTCTCCCACACAAATGATAATATTAAGTGGTGGTGTAGGTGTTGGAAGTTTGCATTTGGGGCTTAAGATAAATTCTTGTCACACAGTTTTTGGTATATATTATTTATAGGTGTTTAATTCTGTCATTACTGCTACTGTCCATTACTGTTCACCATCTTCACATAATCCTTCTTTTTTTTTAATTTTCAATTTACTTGAGTCTGTTGAAAAGTTAGTTTTACACATTTGGCCAAAACTATTTACCATTCTAGTAACAGCAATTTTTAAGTATCATTGCCCCTTTGTAGGCAATAATTAGGAATTAACATCATTCCCACAAGGAAAAACAACTTTTTTTAAAGTTGTATTCATAGAATTTTGGAGTACAACTATAATAGACCATTTAATCATTTTAATCCAACAAAAGCATTTCAAGAAAAATGACAAGTGGGAACAAAAGAGGTAGACTATCTTTCTTAATAATAGGGCATTTCTTCTGGGAAGTAACATGTTAAAATAAACTCAGTTAAATGTTCAAAAATTATGCATTTTAGCTAGGAAATAAGAATCTGCAATACTACCAAAATCACTGTCCTTTACATGTGCAAGATTAAACCTTGACATTGGCTGAGATGGTTGCAAACTAAGTCACCCTTTTGAAATAGCAATATAGTTTATAAAAAGTCGCTCAAGAAAACACAGCATTTTTTTAAATTTTAGTTTTAATTTCAGACCATAGAATGAAAAATGAGCTTTCTTCAACTCACCTCTATCCTTTTTCTCCAAATTTTATTAATGGTCCAAAATTGGGATTCATGGAAAGTCTAGTATGTTTTCATTATGGTAATACACATTTGTTTTCTATGAAGTTAATGCATTTTCCAACAATAACAAAGCATTTTTCAACAGTGGAGAAGCAAAACAAAGGGGTTCTTTATATTTAAGCTGGATTTTTGGGTCTGTACTCCTTTTAGATCTCACTAAAATTAATATTGCCTGACAGCTTTAAGACTTGAGTGCTGATTAAACTAGACAAGTTGTGGGAATAACAATGAGTTGTTCTTTGTGGATAATTGCAACTGTGGCAACTATTTCACTTGACATTTGGCATAGTCTTTTGGATGGAAAGTGAGTGGGATTAGAATGTTTAATCTTGAGGAAAGTATAGTATTTTATTCATCTTTTAATGTGCAGTATGTAACAAAAAGCATGGCACAGAGTAAAAGCTCAAAATGTTTGTTGCATTCAAGATAGAATAAGTAAATGAAAAACTAAGTGAATGAACAAATAGAATTCAATCTTCATAAAGGAAACAACATCCTCTTCATCTACCTAGATATTGAACATAGTTATTAGCAATTTGCTATCTAATATCCAATATATGAGGAGTTAAAGTAGAGTGATCCTGCCTTTATAACAGTGTTTTGTGGTTAAAATGAGCACAAACAATTCCTATAAGGCACTGTGTTACCAATAAAACAGAAAACAATACCATGGAAAAATCCTCTTTCCCTGAATGTTTTCTATGCCCACAGTCTATTTTAAAACATGATTGATGGCTGATTTTGCTGAAGAACTCTTAAAATAGAGGATTTGACAATTCAGTTCCTCATATTTCTTTCCAACATGTGACTGCCATTCTATATGGAGCGCCATCATTCTTTTTTGTTAGATGAAATACAATGGAGAAAGAGGAGACAGGATTTCTCTTTTCTCCTCTTGATTTTCAGCTCTGCAAAATTACTAAGGAAAAATTTAATACACAGGGAAAATCTGCTCAAAAAGAATAACACTACGTTTTAGTTTATACCTCATTGAGAATGACAAGCAAATATTTTGCACAAATCCAAATAATCTGGAAAAGAAGACTATATGAATTACTTACACTCACTAAATTTCCCAAATTTCATTTCTGTCCAAAGGTTCAAATGCCTGCAAAAGTTGTCAAAAGGCACAAGACACTGTAAATGTAAAATCTTATTTTTTGTTGATGTATTCTAAATTAGGAATACTAATTGGCACTAAAAAATACAAGAAATGAATAAGAGAAAAGAAAAAAAACAAGTGAATTTTTTTATGAGTAGCAAATAAAGTAATTACAGTTAGGTATAAAGTTTATTTTCCCATCTGTAATAATTGTAACATAAAATTATAAAGGAAAAATGAATGATTTGCTCATGCTTTAAATTATTTCAAGAGAAAAACAATGTCCACATCAAGATTAATAACCAAAAATGTTAATATATAACCTATATACTTACACAGTCTTGATTTTAAAGGAAAAGTATAATTTGGTTAATATTAATATTCTTTTAAATTCTTATTTTATATAATCAGCCACATCAGATATTTTTTAAAAAATCATCCCAAAGGCATCAGAATAGGTGAAGATTAGAAAAACATTAGAGTATGATCTTTTTATAGTGTGTAGGAAAGCTCTTTAGTTTCATGAACAATATCTAGTATTATATTCTCAGATTCTGAGGTATGGAACAATATGTTCTGAACACATTACATTATTTATCTTCTTTCATGAGTACTTATTTACTTAAAAGGCTAACCAATCAGATCATTCCCAAACAACCATGAGACAGTTACCAAATGTATTTAGAGGCAGATAATTTACATATTCTGTATCTAGATGGAAAACTTCTTAAATTGGGAACTTTTAATTTAAGAATGATCATCTATGCAAAGCTACAAATCAGAGCAAAAGAGCATGAATCTTGCCCACAAACATCATTTGTGGCCACTACTGTGGCAGCAGGCTGCCATTTTCCTTCTGGTTTCTGAATTTTTGGTTCTTTTCCTTAATACATTACATTTTTATTTTCTAAGCATAATATCTTGTTATAGACATATTTATAAACAAAAAAATCCAAAATCAGGCACTTTTGATATTTTTTAAAGATAAGTTGAAAAAGATATATAGAAGCCAGAACTGAAGCTATAAATATATATTTCTCAAGTAATATCTACATTTACATGGATATGATATATCTGTTGCTCTGTAGATGAGTGTACCCAGGCTTATGAAAAAATTACTTAAACACTCTTTTGAAAAACTACCTGTTGGTAAGTGACAGAGCTTCAGCACACGTCACTTGTTTTAGGCATTTATAATGGAGCAATTTGAAATTTAATAATTTGCCCTTCTAGGCTCAATATCTTAACTTCGTTCATTCAATCATTAATTACTTAAAAACTTATTGTGCAAAGAATCTAGATTTGCAAAGATCCAGTGTTGGGATTGGGCCTATTGCAGAAAATACAAGCTGGTCCTGAGGCTGAAGGATGCTGCTAACAGGAGACTATGAAAAATCTAGAGAAGGGAAAATGTCCCAGAAGATAAAGGGCTTTGCAGTGCTTTAAAATTTAGATTTACCTTGAAAACAATGGAAAAATATTAGAAGAATTTGAAACAGGGCAGTGACATGCTAAGTCTAATCATTGAAAGGAAATCATTTGTCATTGCAGAGAATGATTATTTTGATGCAGAGTCAAAATGCATTTTGACATGAATAATGACAACCTAAAGCAGCAATGACGAGAACACATTTTTGTCACTTCTAGCAGCAATTAATGGGAACAAATTTGTACTTTAACATTTCCTTATGATTCCCATAACTCTTAAGGGTCTTTGTCAAATAATTAGAATAAACTATTTTGCCTGACACCAAAACCTGGATCATTTGTCTTAGAGTAAATTATAGGTGTTAAATGAACTTTTTCCCTTTAGAATTGGGCTGGGAGTACATCAGATCACAATTTTCAAAGTGAATGTTAGTAACAATGTCACTTTCTCACAGAAGCTTTTTTGATCTCATGTTTGTGATCTGAACCTGGTATCAGGCCTTGTACATGAGACATCTACATTAAATTTCTGTTGAGTTAAACTACTTACAAAATATAATTCCAAGATGTTTTTATGCAAAATGTTTTCACCATAAGCAATTTTTTCCTTCTTCACTATAGGGTAACACAGAAACTAACCTATTTATAGATGATAAATATGTTCTAGAATGTTTGAAGGAGAAAACTTCTTCATCATTACCAAAAGTTGTAAGCGAAGTGAGAAACAAGGTCATATGAAAAGTTTTAAAAGAAGAAAACTTCCAGTTAAACAGAAAAAAACATGTATCAAGATATTGTCAAATATTTTAGTTTCTTTTCTGTTAAAAAAAATCAGAAGATCAGGAAAGAGAGGGAATTTGTTCTTGTTTTTTAAAATTTTTTTCTGTGCTCCAAACACAAAATAATTATAAATATAATATTTTTTGAAGCAAATGAGATAGAACAAGTAAAAATAAGATGAATATCACCTTGGTTTAAAAGTAGAACAGTATTACATAAAGAGAAGGGATTATTAACTATCAGCAATTAGAAATAAGTAGAGGATGTCAAAAATTTGACCCTTTGAGAAAAGACGTATGCATTTCTTTATAAGAGCCATGACCAGAAACAACCTAACTGTCCCTTGAGGAATGAATGGATAAAGAAGATGTGGTGTGTATATATACAATGGAATATTACTCAGCCTTAAAGAAGAATAAAATCCTGCCATTTGTGACAACATGGGTGAAACTTAAGGGCATTTTACTTAGTGAATAAGTCAGACAGATAAAAAGAAATATTGTATGATCCCACTTATATGTGGAATCTAAAAAAAATCCCAAAAAACTCATAGATACAGAGAACAGATTGGCAGTTGCCAGAGGTAGGGAACAGGGTGGGCAAAATAAGTGAAAGGAGTAAAAAAATATACCTTCCAGGTATAAAGTAAGTCATGGAAATATAATGTATAGTGTGGCGACTATAGTTAATAATACTGTATTATATATTTGACAGTGCTAAGAAAGTAGATCTTAAAAGTTTTTATCACAAGAGAAATGAGCTCACATTTTATCATCTATAACTGTGTGGTGATGGATGCTAACTAGACTTATTGTGGTAATCATTTCTTATTATATACAAATACTGAATCGTTATGCTGCATACCTGAAAATAATATAATATTATATGTCAATTATGCCCCAATTTAAAAAAATAATTTGACTCTTATTGGGCAAAAAGGCCAAAGTACCCCTCATTGTAACAGGGAAACTAAGAAAAATTCACTACGTAAGAAATTTCAGTCAAAATTCCCAGAACTTGAAAAAAAACAAAAATTCATGTGATTTCTCCTCTGCACTGTAGGGTTTATAAAACCATGAGAGAAATAATGGCAACCCAGAATCCAGGACTTGGACACTTACCTTTTCATGCTCAGTGACTGTATTGTGACATTTCCCAAATATCTGCTGGACAGAAACCCAGAGATCCTGCTCCTAGCTTGATTCTGAGCTCCAAGTGGTAAGGCGGAGAAACTAAAATCCTGATCAGGAAAGGTGACAGTTGAGAGAGAGAGTATTTCCATGCAAGAAGCACTTCGGTCCTGAGAAAGACAAATACCACATGATTTCACTTATATGTGAAATCTTAAAATTGGGCAAACAAAGCAGAAATAGATTCATAAACAAGCAGCACACACTGGTGGTTGCCATGGGGCAGAGGGTAAGGGGATGCACGAAATAGGTGAAGGAGGTAAAGAGGGACCAACTTCCAGTTACAAAATAAGTTAACCACAGAGATAGAAGTCCAGACAGGGAATGTAATATGTCAATAATAATGTCATATCTTTATATGGTGACAGATGATAACTATGCCGAATGTGGTGAACACTTTGCAATACATATAATTGTTGAATCACTATACCGTACACCTGAAACCAATGTAATATTATGCATCAATTATACTTAAATAGCAAATAATAAAAATAAAGAAGTTCTAAAGTGTGTTATAGAAACTAACACCAAGAAGAATCAGTAACTAGGAGAAGAATTTTTTCTAATTACATGCAATTAGTTGAACAATCTAAAAATTACTTTAAAATAAATATAATACATACACAGACATAAGGAGATGTGAATGAAAAGATAAAAGAATATTTTAACCAACTTGAATATATCTAAAAGTTAAAATATGTTGAAAAGCTAATTACTTATATATAATCAAGCAACTAATTTATACATGCATATTTAAAATTACATATTATACTAATATATTAATTTGAAAACACACTTTCTTCTCATATTACATAAAAATAATTTTATACAAATTCTTCACATGTGTCTTTAAGCATATGACAGCCCCAGTGGAAAGAATAAAAGATTTTTATCTACTTGGAAATATAAATGAATAGTCATGTATATAAGAGACAATTATTCAATTACACAACATTTAATATAGTTACATAAAGTAAATATTCATATTGCATATTATGTCAAATAATAAGTAAAAATATTGCTCTTTCCATTCATATTTCATGAAACAAATGTTTTCAAATGCCTCACATATATTTTTAGCATCATTTTTTTTTTAAGTTTAACCTACCCCATCATCTTCAATTATACCTTCAATTTTTGAAATACAAGACATTTCTATTACTACATAATCTTACTGCTAAAAATTTTACCCTGATTCACAATTATTCATTCCCAACACACTGGCAATGTTGTTTTCTAATATCATGTAGGTCTCTTATTTGTAAATTATACAACAAAAAAGTCAGCATATCATTTTTATGTGGACTTTAAAAGTTTCTCAGGTCTACATTTGTAATAATATTATTGATTTCAACACATAACCTACATAAAAAATATATTTTTTAATCTACTGCTCTTCTCCAATATAAAAGATGTTACACTTCATAAAAAATCCAAAATTATAGTAGACACCCATGCCGAAATGCACTGCCACCAAATGCTTAGATATTAATAAACTATACAAAGCATACATTTAAGTTTTTTGTGAGGACTCACAGTAGGGGAAATCCCAAAGAACCAAAATACGTGAAAAATAAGCTCAAAACACAAAAGAAGATAAACACAAACAAAGAAATTGATGCTGCCCCTGGACCAAAATTCTGTATGAATTCACAAAGTCTGCTAGAAATGAAAAGTGAGTCTTACACATGCGCAATTTGGGGGAGGGGGGGTCAGGAATGGAAAACCTGCATAAATCTGGGATTCCTGAAATGGCTATACCCTCAATCAAGCCAAGGGAGAAAGAAATTTCCCTTGGTAAAATTAGAAAACATGGAAACTAGGTTCGCTGTGATCTAACTTAAGGCAAAGACTAGCACTGCTATGACTATAACTACAACTGCATTACTGCTCCTGTTCTAATATTATTGTATACACTACCAAACCTAATATTATAGGAACTACTACTACTCCCATTATGATCTTGATATCATAATCACATATATAAGAAAAGAATGGGACACATAAGGAAAAAAGCCATTATAAATGAGAATCAACAGAGAATAAACAACATACATATTCATTCCCCTGTAACTTTCAATAATTAGATGATAAGGTAGAATTTAAGATGACTGTGTATGAATATGTTGCTTAAAATATAATTTTGAAAAATAACAAAAAGGAAATAAAAATAAATATAAAGCAGACCAGCCAGGTTTTTTCAACTTTACTGAGGTTTAATTAACAAAATTGTATGTAATTAAAGTATACAATGTGATGATTTGACATATGTATAATTTGTGCAATGATTACCACAGATTTACACATCCATACCTATATAGATACCTTTCTTTATGTGTGACAGAATATTTAAAATCGATTCTACTAGATTTCAGGTGCATAACACAGTGTACTGAACTACAGTCACCATCATGGTTATAGATCTCCAGAGCTTATTCATCATAGAGCTGAAGACTGATACCCTTAGCCCAGCACTTCTCATCTCCCCCCAGGTGCCAGCACCTGCTAACCACCATTCTACTCCCTGTTTCAAAGTTTGACACTTTATAAGACTTCACACAGAAGTGAAACCATTTAATATTTTGTCTGACTTATTTCACTTAGCATAATATCCTCTTTCATTCATATGTACCCCTAGGTTCATCCAAATGACAGCATCTCCTTCCATCTCATGGCTAAATTATAATGTATCTCATATTCTTTATTCATCTGTCAAAAGACATTTAGGTTGTTTCAGTATCTTGGCTAGTGTCAATAATGCCTTCATGAACATAAGAATGCAAGTATCTCTTCTAGATACCGATATCATTTGCTTTGATATATACCCAGCAGTAATATTGCTGGATCATATGGTAGATCTATTTCTATTTTTTTTAGAACCTTCACCCTACAGCATGACAGGTGAAATAGAACTCATCCCAAAACCACATACATTATGAAAATATATTTAATACAACTATATTCAATACAACTAATCCTAAAAGAACAGCAGGAAAGAAGACCGAACCAGACAGCATACACTTGGAGAACAAAGCAGACCTCATGAAACAGGGTAACTTACCAAAGCCTTGATATGATGGCACCCAGACCCTTCCCCCACCCCAGCACACTCAGGAGGAAGAGAAATGGAGCGGGGAGGGGGTGGAAGCCTAGGACTGCAACACCCAGCCCTGGAGATCTGCGTTGGGAGCACAAACCTACACTGCATGGTACTCTGGAGATTAGTGGGGTTGGAAAGATAAGAAAGATAAAAAACACAGAGAGACTGAGATTCCAGCCATTTGTAGAGGACAGGAATTCACATCTGGCTGCTCTGGGACAAAAGAAATGCGAGAGGTCTGAGAGGCTTCCTAGCAGTGAGAGGGCTGCTGAAGGGGCGGGGTTTGCATGGAGCTGCTGCATAGGAGAAGGGATAGGTGGACAAGGTGGTCTGGGTGCCCTCTGCCCAGTAGGTAGGGAACTTTAAGGAGCTTCAGGTGCTCCATCTCCCTGGCTGGTTAATCAGCTGTGACGCCCCCCATTGTGATATGCAGCCAGCTGCAACTTCCTCCTAGCCTGTCGGCATCAGCTTGCAAACAGGGAGTCCCTGCCCTGGCATCAGGCCAGCCAAAGGCAGGCTCCACCTATGGAAGCTACAGATGCATAGCACAGAGGCTTACACCTGTGTGCTGACCCAAAGGTTCTGACAGTGGAGGCAGGAACTGCAGCCAGGAAGCAGGAATCAGCTCTTTTCTCTCCTTAGGCACCAGCACTGCTCCCCTGAAACCCCTGACATCACTTCAGGGGCTGACCAGCTCCAGAGACTAAAGCTTCTGGGCACTAGAAGGTGCCACATACAAATATGAAAGGTCAAAGAAATCTGGTTCAAACAATTTCACACCACCACATAAACAGCCGAATGAACTGAATCACCAATCTTCCTGAAAGAGAGTTCAAAAAAAATATGATAAACATGCTCATGGAGTTACAGAAAAATATTCAACATCTCAGGGACGAATTTAGGATGGAGAGTCAATCATTAAGAATTCCATATCTGAAATGAAACATACAATGGAGGGATTTAAAGGCAGATTAGACATAGTAGAAGAGATAGTAAATGGAATAGAAATTAGAGAAGAGGAATACAAAGAAGCTGAGACACACAGAGAAAAAAGGATAACTAAGAATGAAAGAATATTAAGAGAAATGTGTGACCAATTCAAACAAAACAATTTTTGCATTATAGGGCTACCAGAAGAAGGAGAGAAAAAGGGATAGAAAGTGTTTTTGAGGTTATTGTTGAAAAATTCCCCAATCTGGGGAAGGAGATAGTCTCTCAGGCTATGGAGGTACAGATATCCCAAAATGAGGGACCTAAGGAAGACAACAACAAAGACATATAATAATTAAAATGGCAAAGATCAAGGGTAAAGACAGACTTTTAAAAGCAGCTATAGAGAGAAAAAAGATCACATACAAAGGAAGACCCATCAGGCTATGATGAGACTTCTGAACAGAAACCTTACAGGTCAGAAGGAAGTAGCATGATATATTTAATGCAATGAAACATAAGGGCTGCTAACCAAGAATACTCTACCCGGCAAGGTTATGATTTAAATTTGAAACAGGGATTAAACAATTTACAGATAAGCAAAAGCTGAGAGAATTTACCTCCCACAACCCACCGCTACTGGGCATTTGGCAGGGACTGCTATACATGGAAATATTCCTAAGTCTAAATAGCTGTCACCACAGGAAATAAAACCACAGTCAAGAAAGTACAATTACTAAGCATATGCAAAATCAAATCAATTACCCCTAAGGTCAATCAAGGGATAGACAAAGAGTACAGAATGATACCTAATATATAAAGAATGGAGGAGGAAAAAAAAAGAACCTTTAGGTTATGTTTGTAATACCATACAAAATGAATTAATTAGACTGTTAGATATTAATGGAATTACCCTTAAGCCTTTGGTAAACATTGATCTAAAGCCTGCAATGGCAATAAGTACATACCTATTGATAATCACCCTAAATGTAAATGGTCAGAATGCACCAATCAAAAGACACAGAGTTACTGAATGGATAAAAAAACAAGGCACTTCTATATGCTACCTAAAAGAGACTCATTTCAAACCCAAAGACACAAACAGAATCAAAGTAAATGGATGGAAAAAGATATTTCATGCAATAGGGAGAAAAAACAGGAGTTGCGGTACCTGTATCAGAAAAATAGAATTCAAAGCAAAGAAAGTAACAAGAGACAAAGAAGGGCATTACCTAATGATAAAGGGGTCACCCAACAAGAAGATATAACCATTACAAATATCTATGCAACCAACACAGGATCATCTACATATGGGAAACAAATACTAACAGAATTAAAAGGTGAAATAGAATGTAATGCCTTCATTCTGGTAAGCTTCAACACACCACTCACTCCAAAGGACAGATCAACCACACCAACAATAAGTAAGGACACAAAGGACTGAACAACACATTAGAACAGATGGACCTAACAGACATCTATAGAACTCTACACCCAAAAGCAGCAGGATACACATTCCTCTCAAGTGCACATGAAACATTTTCAAGAATAGATCATATACTAGGCTGCAGAAACAGCTTCAGTAAATTCAAAAAGATTGAAATTAACCAACTCACTTTTAGATCGCAAAGGTATGAAACTAGAAATAAATTACACAAAGAAATGAAAAGGCCCACAAACACATGGACACTTCTCAGCATGCTCCTAAATAATCAATGGATCAATGACCAAATAAAAACAAAGATCAAGCAATATGTGGAGACAAATGACAACAATAATTCAACACTGCAAAAATCTGTGGGACACGGTGAAGGCTGTGCTAATGGGGAAGTATATTGCAATACAGGCCTACTTGAGGAAAGAAGAATAATCCCATATGAACAGTATAAACTCACAATTAATGAAACAAGAAAAATAAAAACAAATGAGGTCTAAAGTCAGTAGAAGGGAGGACATAATAAAGATTAGAGCAGAAATAAATAAAATCAAGAAGAACAAAACAATAGAAAGAATCAATGAAAGCAGGAAATGGTTCTTTGAAAAAATAAACAAAATACATAAACCCCTAGTCAGACTTATAAAGAAAAGAAGAGTGTACACACATAAACAGAATCAGAAATGAGAAAGGAGAAATCACTACAGAAACCACAGAAACACAAAGAATTATTAGAGAATACTATGAAAAATTATATCATAACAGACTGGATATTCTAGAAGAAATGGAAAACTTTATAGAAAAATGCAATCTTCCAAAGCTGACAGAGGAAGAAACAGAAAATCTGAATAGACCAATTGCCAGCAATGAAATTGATAAATTAATCAAAAACTACATAAGAACAAAAACCAGAACCAGATGGTTTCACTGCTGAATTTTGCCAAGCATTTAGTGAAGACCTAATACCCATCTTCCTTAAACTTTTCCAAAAAGTAGAAGAAGAGGGAATACTACCAAATGCATTTACAATGCCTGCATCACTCTAATACCAAAACCAGGCAGACACCACAAAAAAAGACCAATATCCCTGATGAACATACATGAAAAAATACTCAACAAAATATTAGCAAACTTAATTTAAAAATACATCAAAAAGACCATCCATCATGATCAAGTAGGATTTATTCCAGAGTTGCAAGGATGGTACAACATTAAAAAATCCATCAACATCATTGACCACCTCAACAAAAATAAGGAAAGAAACTACATGATCATCTCCATAGATGCCAAAAAGCATTTAAAACAATTCAACATCCATTTGCGATAAAAACTCTCAACAAAATGGGTATAGAGGGAAAGTACCTCAACATAATTAAGGCCATATATGATAAAGCCACAGACAACATTAGACTTAACAGCAAGAAGCTAAAATATTTTCCTTTAAGATTGGGAACAAGACAAGGATGCCCACTCTGACCACTTTTATTCAACATAGGTCCTAGCCACAGCAGTCAGACAACACAAAGAAACAAAAAGCATCCAGATTGGCAAGGAAGAAGTTAAACTGTCCCTGTTTTCAGATGACATGATATTGTACATAAAAAATCCTATCAAGTCCACTCCAAAACTACTAGATCTAATATCTGAATTCGGCAAAGTTGCAGGATACAAAATTAGTACACAGAAGTCTGTTGCATTCCTATACACTAATGATAAACTAGCAGAAAGAGAAATCAGGAAAAAAATTCCATTCACAAGTGCATCAAAAAGAATAAAATACCTAGGAATATACCTAACCAAAGAAGTGAAAGACCTTTACTCTGCAAACTACAAGACGCTCAGGAGGGAAATTAAATAAGATACCAATAAAAAGAAACACAGCCTTTGCTCATGAATAGGAAAAATTAATATTGTCAAAATGGTCATCCAACCTAAAGCAATCTATAGATTCAATGCACTCCCTACCAAAATACCAACAGCATTCTTCAATGAACTAGAGAAAATAGTTCTAAGATTCATGTGGAACCACAAAAGACCCCAAATAGCCAAAGCTATCCTTGGAAGGAAAAATAAAACTGGGGTATTGCACTCCCTGACTTCAAGCTGTACTACAAAACCATAGTAATCAAGACAATTTGGTACCGGCACAAGAACAGAACCATAGACCAATGGAACAGACTAGGGAGCCCAGATATAAACCCAAATATATATGGTCAATTATTATACAATAAAGGAGACATGGATATATAATGGGAAAATGACAGTCTCTTCAACAACTGGTGTTGGCAAAACTGGACAGCTACATATAAGAGAATGAAACTGGATTATTGTCTAACCCCATACACAAAAGTAAACTCAAAATGTATCATCAAAGACCTGAATGTAAGTCATGAAACTATAAAACTCTTAGAAGAAAACATAGGCAAAGATCTCTTGATTATAAACATGAGCAACTTTTTCCTGAACACATCTCCTTGGGCAAGAGAACCAAAATCAAAAATGAACAAAATGGGACTACATCATGTGACAAAGCTTCTGTACAGCCAGGGACACCATCAGCAGAACAAAAAGGCACTTACAGTGTGAGAGAATATATTTGTAAATGACATATCTGACAAGGGGTTAACATCCAAAATATATAAAGAACTCACACACCTCAACACCCAAAAAGCAAATAACCCTATTAAAAATCAGCAGAGGATATGAAGAGCCACTTCTCCAAAGAAGAAATTAAGGTGGCAAACAGGCTCAAGAAAAGATGCTCCACATCGCTAATTATCAGGGAAATGCAAATTATAACCACAATGAGATATCACCTCACACAAGTTAGGATGGCCAATATAGGAAAAACTAGGAAAAACAAATGCTGGTGAGGATGCTCAGAAAGGGGAACCCTCCTACTCTACTGGTGGGAATGTAAATTAGTTCAACCATTGTGGAAAGCAGTATGAGGGTTCCTCAAAAAACTAAAAATAGAAATACCATTTGACTCAGGAATTCCACTCTTAGGAGTTTACCCTAAGAATGCAGGATCCCAGTTTCAAAAAGACATATGCACCTCTATGTTTATAGCAGCACTATTTACAATAGCCAATATATGGAAGCAACCTAAGTGTCCATCAGTAGATGATGAATGGATGAAGAAGTTGTGGTACACATACACAATGGAGTACAATTCAGCCATAAGAAGAAAACAAATCCTACCATCTGCAAAAGGATGGTTGGTGCTAGAGGGTATTATGTTCAGGGAAATACGCCAGGCAGAGAAACATAAGTACCAAATGACTTCACTCATCTGTGGAGCAAAAGAACAAAGCAAACACTGAAGGAGCAAAACAGCAGCAGACTCACAGAACCCAAGAATGGACTAACAGTTGCTAAAGAGAAACGGGCAGTGGCAGGGTGGGAAGGGAGGAAGAAAGGGAGTAAGGGGCATTACTATTAGCACACATAATGTAGGGGTGTGCAAGGGGAAGTCAGTATAGCCCAGAGAAGACAAGTAGTGTCTCTATAGCATCTTACTAGGCTGATGGATAGTGACCATAATGGGGTATGTGGTGGGGACTTGAAAATGGGGGGAATCTAGTAACCAGCACTGCTCATGTGATTGTACATTAATGGTACCAAAATAAAAATTTTAAAATTAAAAAATGAAGAAATTGGAGATGATCTTACTCTTCAGTTTTTATGAAGTTTGAGATGAATTGTAATTAATTCTATAAATGTTCAATATAATTCACCAGTGAAGACACATGGTCTGGTTTTTCTTTGTTGACAGATTTTAATTACTGCTTCAATGTCTTCACTTATTGGTTTGTTCATATTTTCTATTTATTCATATGTTTCATTATTTATTCATGTTTCTATATATTCATGATTATTGTTAGTAGTTTTGTGTCTCTAGGAAATTATCCTTTTTTGTTATTATCTCATTTGGTGGCATATAATTATTCACAGTTGTCTCATGTGATTCTTTGCATTTCTGCATTTTCACTTGCAATATCTTCTTTTTAACTTCTGATTTTGTAAAATTCACTTTTTTCTTAGTCTAAACTAAGGTTTAGTTTAGATCTTGGTTTCTCGATTTTATTTCTCTTTAAAAAATCCAACTCTTATTTTGTTGATATTTTCTATTGTTTTTTTCTGATCTCTAGTTCCTTCATTTCTGCTAGGATCTTTGTTATTATCATCCTTCTGCTAACTTTGTGCTTAATTTCTCTTTTTCTAGTTCCTTGAGATACAAAGTTAGCTTGCTTATTTGTCATCCTTATTCTTTGTGTGTATGTTTATTCCTATAAACTTCCATCTTATATCTGCTTTTACTGCATTGGATAAGTTTTCCTACATTGTGTGTCCATTTCTATTTATTTCAAGATAGTTTATTATTTCCTTTTTGATTTAATCTTTAATCAATGGGTTATTTTTAATTTCCACATACTTGTGATTTTCCAGTTTTCCTCCTGTTATTAATTTCTAGTCTCATACCGATGTGGTCAGAAAAGATATTTGGTAGAATTTCAATTCTTAAATTTGTTATGACTTGTTCTTCAATTTAACGTATGATCCATTGTGGAGAAGGTTCCATGGGCACTTGAGAAGAATTTTTACTCTGCAGATGTTGGTTGGAATGTTTTTGATGTTTTAGGTCCATTTGGTCTAAAGTATAGTTCAAGTCCAAGACTTTCTTAGTGATTTTCTGTCTGGATGACCTATCCTTTGTAATTAGGGTTGTTAAAAGTCCTATACTATTATTGCATTATTGTCAAATTCTTCCTTTAGATCAGTTAGCATTTACTAAATACATGTAAGTGATCCAGTGTTGGGTTGATATATATTTACAATTATATCCTTTTGGTGAACTGACCCCTTTATTATTGTATAATGATCTTTTTTGTATCTTGTTACAGTTTTGAACTTGAAATATAATTTGTCTAATGTAAGTATAGTTTTCACAGATCTATTTTGTTTTGCATTTGCATGCAATGTCTTTTTCCAACCCTTCACTTTGCAACTGTGTTCTTCAAAGCTATGTGACTATCTTGTAACTAAGCACACATTTAGGTCTTGCATTTTTATCCATTCAGCTATGCCTTTTGACTGGAGAATGTAATACACTTACCTTTAAAGTAATTATTGATAAATAAGAACCTACTAATGTCATCCTATTGTTTTCTGGATGTTTTGCAGTTCCATTTTTCTGTTTTTCCTCTCTTGAGGTACTCCTTTTGAGTTGATAATTTTGTGTTGCAGTATGCTTTATCTCTCCTTTATCTTTTATGTGTCTACTGTAGGATTTTGAATAGTGGTTATGATGAGGTTTATGTAAAACATCTTATAGATAATAACCTCTTTTAAAGTGCAAAAAATTAACCTCAATTGCACACAAAACTAATATTTTACTCTGTTTTATAGCTTTAGATGTCAGAATTTATCTTTTCATATTGTGCATCCATTAATAAATATAGCTATAGTTGTTTATAATATTTTTATTCTTTTACTTTTATATTAGAGATAAGTGATTAATACTACATCACATTACAGTATTAGAATATTCTGAATTTGACTGTATACTACCTTTACTAGTGTGTTGTATATTTTTTAATGTTTTCATATTACTAACTAGCATCCTTTCACTTCATCTTCAAGAATTGCTTTTATTGATTCTTGCAAGTCATGTTTAGTGGTAACAGTTTTCCTTATCTCTTATTTATTTGGCAAGGTTTTTATATATGAAGGACAGCTTTGCTGGGTATCATATTTGCTTTGCTGATTTTTCTTTCAGTGTTTTGAATATAACATACAACTCTCTCCTGACCTGCAAGGTTTCTGCTATCGAATTATTTATAGCCTATGTAAGTTCCCTTGTATGTGAGAATTGTTTTTCTCTTTCTGCTTTTATGATTCTCTCTTTATCTTTGACTTTAGATAGTTTTATTATAACATATCTTGGAGATTTTCATTTTGAGATGAATCATTGAGGACATATAAACTTAATTCAGAAATTTGCATGTCTAAATCTCTCTAGATTTGGTAAATTCTCAACCATTATTTATTTAAATAAGCTTTCTGACCCCTTTCTCTCTCTTCTTTTTCTGTAATCCAAGAAAGTGTAGATTATCTCCTTCATGGTATCCCATAATTAATGTAGTAATGTAATACATAAATAATAAAATCTTCACTTTTTCCATTAATTTTTCCTCATTCTTCTCTGATTGGATAACTTCAAATGATTTCTCTTTGACATCATATTTTCTTTCTTCTGTGTGTGATCAATCTGACCTTGCTATTACATTTTTTATTTAATACATTGCATTCCTCAGTTACAGAGTATCTGCTTAATTATATTTTGTGATTTCTATCTCTCTATTAAACTCCCATTTTGTGTATTTTTTTCTGATTCCATTGATTTATCTTTGTTTCATGTAGTTCACTGAGCTTCCTTAATTAAACTATTTTGAGAAATTTGTCACATATCTCAATTTCTACAGGGTTGGCTACTGGAAAAGTATTGTGGTCCTTTGGTGGTGTCATGTTTCTTTGATTTTTCATGTTTTCTGAATCATAGCATTGCTGTCTTCACCTTTGAAGGAGTCACTTCCTTCTCCAGGCTTTACATCTTGGCTTGAGAGAGAAATAACTTCGTCCCTGCTAGTGATTTGGAAGATTTATCAGAACTTCATTAGGGGTACATTTGCTCCATACTTCTTGTTCCCCCTTGAGGAGAATTATTAATATTTTTATGACTTTTCTTGATTCTGCAAAGACAAGCCAGGTGAGAATGACCTGTTTGCTTTCCTTATGGTAGCATTTAATGCTTCAGTTTACATGTTTTCTCCTAATCCCAGAGTTGGATTTTTTTCTTCACATGCTCACTAGCCTTCTGCAACAGCTTGCATTCACTTCCCTTGGCCCCAGATAGGGAAGCCATGTGCTAACTCATATAATCTCATTTTTCCCCTATGTGAGAAGTCACATGTTAGGAAGTTCTTGGCACCAAGCTAGAGGAGGGCTGACACAGATCATTTAAAAGTATTCCTCTTACTCTTTTTAATACACCCAACATCTGACTTTTTTCTTGTTTCAGCTGTGTGCTGGAACATCCCCACCAAAATCCTGAACTTCAACAAAGGCACTCTTATTCATGGGTCATTGTGAATATTGATGTTGTTTTGGAGGAAGACAGTAGAAAACTTTTATCCCAACATTTTTCTGATGACACTCCAGACCATGCAGTTTGAATAAGAACAAAATAGAACTCTTAAAAATGAAAACACAATTATTGTAATAAAACTAAATATTAAGTTAAATAGATGAACTATAAAGCACATTAGATATGAAGAGGGAGTTACAGAAAGAGAGAAATAAATCTGAACAAGTAACCAAAATTAAGCACTGTGTAATAAAGAAATAGGAAATACATTTAAGGACATAAAAGATATGATGACAATATCTAATATAAGTTAAATTGGAGTTTCCAAAGAAGAGAATGGAGAGAATGTGGGAGAAATATATGAAAGACAAAAAATATTCTTACATAACAGATTAAATCAGAAGGATAAAAGAAAATCAAAATGCATGGACATTTTGGAGAAAAATGTGGAACACTAAGCAGAAAGAATCCTTACAAGTTGACAGAAAGAAATTTAGCTAAATAAAAAGAATTCAAATTGAATGAATACATATTTCTTAACAATAATCGTGGAAAAATAATACAGTGGAATAACTGTTTCTAAGAGATGAGAGATAAAACAAATAAATGTCAAAAGAATCCAAATGTAAATCCTAGAGTTGAAGAATACAATAAAAGTGTGTAAGAATTCAACAGAGAGCTTCAAGAACAGACTTGACCAAAGGAAAGAAAGAACAGTGAATTTATGAGTAAGTCACTTAAAATTATACAGACAGAAGATTTTAAAGAACAGGAAAAATCATTAAAAGACATGTAAAAAGCCAATAGGATTTAAAAGATTGAAGAATAATAAGGAAAAGGTGGAGGAGGGGGAAGAGGAGAAATATATACATTATGGGAATCCCAAAAGAAGAGAAAGGAAAAGGGCAAGTATATTTAAAGAAAAAAATAGCTAAAACTTCCCAAACCAGGGTAGAAAAATAGGCATCCAGATTCATGAACTCTGAAGGATCCCAAAAAAGTTGAACCCAAAAAGGACTACCCTGAGAAATATTATAATTAAATTGTCAGAATTCAAAGACAACGAGAGAATTTTGAAAGCAGCAAGAGCAGAGTTACACATCACATGAAAGTTAACCCCCATGAAATCATAGGAAGATTTCTCAAAAAACATAGCAGGCCATGAGAGAACAGGATGATATATTCAAAATATTGGAAGAAAAAAACTGTCAATCAAGAATACTATAATCAGAAAAACTGTCCTTCAGAAATGAAGAAGAGATAAATATTTTCTCAAACAAAAGCTGAGGGAGTTCATTAGCACTATATTTAGTAAATATAATAAAAATATTACAGGGAGTTCTTCATGGAAATAATAGGATGCTAGTTAATATCATAAGAATATATGAATGTGTATGTAAAACTCACTGATTATGGTATATGCATAGTGAAAGTCAGGTTCTCAAGTATTGTTATGATGGTGTATATTTCACTTACAACTTAAGTTTAAAAGTTAAAAACAAAATGTTCAAATAACCATAACTTTTATAATTTGTTATTTAATATACAATATAAAAATACATAAATTATCACATTATAGCTTAAAATGTGAGTGAGAATAAGAAAAATTGTAATATTTATGTATACAGTCAATGTTAAATTGTTATTATTTTAAAAGAGGATGTTACAAATATATTATGTAACTGTTATGATAACCACAAGGCAAAAAGGAGTGTAATTACACAAAAGTATGATTTAGGGGTCAAAGCATACCACTACAAAAAGTCATCAAGTCACAAAAGAAAACAGCAATATAAGAAGCAAAAAACAAAGGATCTAAAAGAAGTCAGAAAACAATTAACAAAATGACAATAGCAAGTACCTGTTAAGTAAAACCTAAATGTATTATAGTCTCTAATGAAAAGACAGAGAATGGCTGAACGGATTAAGAAAAAAACAAGCCCTAGTGATATGTTGCCTAAAAAATGACTCACTTTAGCTATAAAAACACACATAGACTGAGAGTGAAGAGGTGGAAAGAGATATTTCAAACAAATGGTAACCTAAAGAAAGGAGGAGTAGCTAAAGTTATTACAGACAAAATAGACTTTAAGCTTAAAAAGGCCAAAAGGACAAAAAAGTCATAAAGAGGTCAGTCCATCAAGAATATACAATTGTAAATATTTATGCACCCAGCATTGTAATGCCTAAATACATAAGGCAAATACTAACAAATAAAAGAAGAAATAAATAACAAAACAAAAATAGTTGACAATTTTAAGACCCCTCTCTCATAAGGAAGAAATCATCCAGGTAGTAAATCAATAAAGAAACAGCAAATTTGAACACTATAGACCAAGTGTATCTAACAGACATATACAGAACAGTCCAACCAACAACAGTAGAATGCACATTCTTTTCAAGTATACATGGAACATTTTCCAGAATAGGTCATATATTAGGCAATAAAACAAGTCATAGCAAATTTAGGAAGGTGGAAATCATACCAAGTATCTATGATATGAAACTAGAAATCAGTAACTCGAGGAAAACTGGAAAAGTCACAAATCCATGAGAATTAAGTAACATACTCCTAAACAAGAAAAGGACCAAAAAAATGTAAAGAGAGAAAATTAAGAAGTATCTTGAGATAAACAAAAATGGAAAAACAACATACCAAAACTTATGGGATGCAGCAAAAGTAGTTCTAAGAGGAAAGCTTATAATGATAAATATACATATAAGAATCTAGATACATCTCATATAAACAACTAAACCTTAAATTTCAGAAACTAGAAAAAAAGCAAATTAAGTTCAAAGTTAGCACAAGGAAAGAAATAATAAAGAATATAGCAGAAATAAAGGAAGTAGAGAAAAGGAAAATAATCGTTTAAATGATTAAGAAAACTGAGTTGGCTCCTTGAAAAGATAAACAAAATCAACAAACTTTTAACTAGACTAATCAAAAAAATAGAAGACTCAAATAAATACAATTGTAAATGAAAAAGGAGACATTACAACTGATACCACAGAAATACAAAAGATCATAAGCAACTGTAAACAGTGATATGCTAATAAACTGGACAACCTAGAAGAAATTGATAAAACTCTATGAAATATACAATGTATAAGACTGACTCTGAAATAAGTAGAAAATCTAAACAGAGTCAAAATGAGTAAGGAGATTCAACCAATTATCAGAAAATCTCCCTACAAAAAAATTCAGGATTAGATGGCTTCACTGGTTAATTTTCCCAAACATTTAAAGAGGAATTAACGCCATTCCTTCCCAAACTCATCTAAGAAACTTAGGGGGGGAGAACACTCTCAAATTTATTTTTCAAGGTATTACCCTGATGCCAAAGCCATTTAAGGACCCCATAAGAGACAACTACAATATCCCTACAAAATATAGAACCAAAAGTTCTCTACAAAATACCAAACTGATTTAAAAGAACATTAAAAGAATCATCCATCATGATCAAGTGGAATTAATCCCTTGGGAGGCAATGATGTTTCAACATATGCAAATCAATAAAATGTCATACATCTTATTAATAAAATGAAAAATAAAAATCACATTATCCTCCCAATACATGCAGAAAATTCATTTTAAAAACTCAGCATTCATTCATGATAAAATTCCCAGCTGATTGGGTATAGAAAGAAGTTTCTTTGATACAATAAAGGCCACATATCACAAACCCCCAGCTAACATCATACTCAATGGTAAAAGACTGAAAGCTTTGCCTCCAAGATCAGTAACAAGTGTGCCCATTCTCACCACTTCCATACAACATGATGCTAGAAGTCCTTGCCAGAACAATAATGCTAGAAAAAGAAACAAATGACCAACTCAAAAAGAAAGAAATAAAAGGGTCTATATTTTCAGTTGATATGATTCTATTCATAGAAAATCATAAAATTTCCACCAAATGTGTTGAATCTAATCAATGAATTCAGTAAAGATGCAGGGTATAAAATCAATGTACAAAAATCAGTATGTTTCTATACACTAACAACAAATTATCATCCTTGTTGGGAATGTAAATTAAATAAGGATGATGACCTCATTCACAAAAGAATAAAAAAAATAAAATCCCAAGGAATAAATTTAACCAAGGAGGTAAAAGATCACTACACTGAATTCTGTAATTCACTGGGGGTTTTTTAATAGAAAAAGATATACATAATAGAAGATACACTGTGTTCATGTATTGCAATAATTAACATTATTTAAATGTCCATCTGGCCCAAAGTCATCTATAGATGCAGTGCAATTCCTATCAAAATCCCAGTAGCATTGTTTAAAGAAGTAGGAAAAAAATCCTAAAATTTCTATGGCATCACAAAAGACCCTGAATAGCCAAAGAAATCCTGATGAAGAATGAAGCAAAAGGCATCATGCTTCCTGATTTCAAACTTTATTTCAAAATATATTACTACATTATAAGGCTCTAGTAATCAAAACATTATGGTACTGGCATAAAAACAGACACATAGACCAATGCAACAGAATTGAGAGCCCAGAAATAAACCCATGCATGTATAGTCAGCTAATATTGACAAGCAATCCAAGAATACTCAATGGAGAAAAGACAGTCACTTCAGTGAATAGTGCTGAGAAAATTGGAATTCACATGCACAATAATGAAACTGGAACACTAACTTATGTTATATACAAAAATCAACTCAAAGTGGGTTAAAGACTTGAACATAAGACCTGAAACTGCAAAACTCCTACAAGAAATACAGTCAGTAAGCAACCTGACATTGGTCTTGGTAATGACTTTTTTGGATTTAACCCTAAAAGCAAAGGCAACAAAAGCAAAAATAAGCAGGAAGACATCAAACTAAAAGCTTCTGCACAGCAGAGGACTATCAACAAAATTAAAAGGTCACCTACTAAGTGGGAGAAAATATCTATAAATCATATATCTGATAGGGGGTAATATTCAAAGTATATTAAAGAACTCATACAACTCAAAAGAAAAAAATCCGATTTTAAGATGGGCAGAGGAACTAAATAGATATTTTTCCAAAGAAGACATCCATATGATCAACAGGCACATAAAAATGTGCTCAGTATGGAAGTTTTTCAAAAAATTCAAAACTGTAACTACCATATGATCCAGAAATTCCGCTTCTGGGTATATATCCAAAGGAAATGAAAACAGGTACTTGAAGTGATATCTGCACCCCCATGTTCATTGCAGCATTATTTACAATAGCCAAAATATGGCAACATCCTAAGTGACTGTCCATGGATAAATGGAATGCTATTCAGTCATAAAATGAAGGAAACCCTGCCGTTTGTGACAACATGGTTGGATCTTGAGGGTATTCTGCTAAATGAGTTAAGTCGAAGAGAGAAAGACAATACTATATGATATCACTTATATGTGGAATCTGAAAAAAACCAGCTCATAGAAAAAGAGAACAGATTGGTGGTTGCTAGAGGTGGATGTGGAGGTGGGATATATTGGAGGTGGTCAAAAGGTACAAACTTCCAGTTTTAAGATATGTAAGTTGTATGAAATATACAACATGATGACTATTGTTAACAATACTGCATTGTACATTTGGAAGTTGCTGAGATAGTTATCAAACAAGTTCCCATCACAAGAAAAAAAAGTTGTAACTATGCAAGATGATGGATGTTAACTAACTATGGTGATCATTTCACAATATATGTGTATCAAATTATTATGTTGTATACCTTAAACTTACACAATGTTATATGCCAATTATATTTCAGTAGTACTTGGAAAAATGCACATCAAGAATTACAAAATTTCCAATAAGGCAGCTTTTGAGGTGCAAGAAGAAATAAGGAGTAAATATTGGCTTAAAAAGGGATAAATGGCACAAATATTGATAATTTCAAAAAGTAGTACTAACTTGTAAGTAACAAGTTTAAAGTTAAAGAGAACAAGAGTTCTAAAATTCATGTAAATAGAAGCATGGAATCATTGGGATTAAAAAGAGATGAAGTGTTCTAACATTTTTCAAAGGAGACTGAAGAAGCTATTAATTATACACTATAAATAGTAAAAACAAATCACTAAAATAATTAAATAACTAGTCTGCTTAATTATATTTCCAAACTATATTTTCTGTAATTTCCCAAATCTTGATGCTTTATATTATTACAAACTTTACAGTGTAACTTAAATCTATAGATTGAAAATAAAGTATTTTATAATAATAACTACTATAATGAAAATGAACCCTCCAAAAGAAAGATAAAGAATTAAGAAAAGTAGTACAGAGAGAAAGCAAAAACTAAAATGATGAAATACATACAAATATAAGAATAACCACTGGATTAAACTCACAATTGAAAATACAATAGACGTTTACAAAAGACATGTAAAATATAGGAACACACAATAAAATAATGGACAAGGAGAATTCTAAAACATAGGTTTAGGAAATTTAAACAGTGGAAAAAATTTAAATGCAGAAAATATTAGCAAGAAGAAACACGATATATCTATATTTATATCTAGCAAAACCCAATAGAAGAGATATGTAGCATATTGCATAATAATATATTTTCAGTTAATATAGTAATATTTTAAAATAAAATAACTTCAAAATATTTAATTGACATAACTAAAATAAGTAATTGACAAATGTATTATCATAATGGGAGAAAAATCATGCCTCTGATTGGTATATCATCATTGTATAAGTGGAGATATTATAAAAAATCAATTAAAATCAGATATAATTGATATCTACAGAACCCTCACCCTGTAACTAGAGTATATGTGCTTTTCACAAGGACTGAATACCGACTGCAACTGATCACACACCAGATCATTAAGTAAGCATCAATAAATTCATGGAAATTGATATAACACAGGGTGCATTCTCTAAAAAAGTGAATTTAAGATAAAAATAAATCAACTTAAGAAACATATTGGAAAACTACACATCAAAATAATCCATAGTGTAAGGGAAAAATCAAGGAAGAAATTTTAAAATAATAATGATTAGAAATTAATGTAATGAAGATGTTACATATTAAATACTATAGGAGGCAGGTAAAATTATATTTACAGTAATCCATGCTTGTATTACAAAGAATGACTAAAAGAAATTTGACTTAAATTGGAAAAACATTAGCAGAATAAATTCATGCAAGTAAAAGAACAGCAATAAAGAAAAGAAATAAATAAAAAACTAAGATGCAATAGAGAATACTAATAAACAAAAAAATCTCTGGAGCTAGCAAACAAGTGAAGAAAGCTATATAATATTCCAAATGAGTAATTCAATAACTGTAGATGCACAGAGATCAAACACAAATGAGAATATTTTATTTTCATTTGCTACATATATAAAATCACCCACATGTCTACAGGTTCCCTGGACAGCCCTGCTAATGTGACCTGTACTCAGAGGCCTTTGGCTAGGATTGGTCCTGTATCTGCTGGTGGGCTGGCTGGTGTCTGGCTGATCTAGGACGCCAGCCTAGGCTAGAAAGACTCAACTTTTCTCCACACTTCTGTCACATGTCCTTAACAGGTTAGACTGAAATATTTCCATGGCAGTAGCAGGATCCCAAAAAGTTGAGGTAATGTACAAACATTGTTTTAAACCTCTGCTTGCCTCAAGTTGACCAAATCTACTACCCTGTTGGCCAAAATAAATCACATGCCCAATGCACATGTAAGGCATGAGAAATGGGTGCCTTTAATGAAATTAATCTACCTCAAATATCATGGAACACATTTTGTATTTTGTTGGAAAATAAATGAAATGGATAAATTCCTAGAAAAGTATAAATTACTAAAAATGACAAAAAAGTAAGTTTAAATAATTCTTTAAGTTTAAATAACCATGTAAAAATTAGTAATTAGTTAAAAAATATTCTCACCAAGAAAACACCAGACCTAGACTTAGAGCACTTAAACTGAGTTTAAAATTTTTTTCAAGACCCTGATAATTCCGCATGCATGCAAACATACCCAAATACTAGAAAACTAGAGAATATTCTCTGATATCATGTAAACTGAGCATAATTTTGATATCAAGACCAGATAAACACAGTTCTAGAAAATAAAATTACTGGCTAATCACACTAATGAAAATAGGTTCAGAAATCATAAGGAAATTATTAACAAACTGGATTCTCCTGCTGCCCCCACTTTAGGGCCTCAGTGGGGGAGGCTGTGCTATCACCAGGCATATGCTGCCCTCCTTAGAGTCTTAGGGCTTCAGGGTGTCACAGGCTGTGCTTCCACCCTGTGTTCATCTGACTTGTGCTGGAAGATGTTCCATGACCTTGTCTGGCACTGGAGTGATCACTGAAACATGTGCATTGCAGGCTAGCATAGGTCCTTGCAAAGACCTCCGCAAAAAATGTGCATGTGACCTTAAAAATGAGAAGAAAAGAAATCACAGAGCTCCCACTAGGGTTATCACCTTTTTGATTAGGGATAACTCTCAATTTATTTGGCTTTTCAATGCATCATTGTCTTGACAGCTCCCAGGATGGTCCTTGTTAGAACAGTACAAATACAGAGAGCATGCCAAAGGTAAAGAAGACCCAGGCCATAATGGGAAATAGCAGTGGTCTGGATAATCCAATTTCCCTTGTTCTGAGAAAAAGGGTATTCAGCCTCCTGGGTACAGTCTCTTTCTCCAGAGCAATTCCTGGATATTAGACAAGTTTATTCACTAGGAAGATGACTTTGAACAGAGAAATGTCATTTAAGACCTACAATGGAGGCCAAGGAAAAGAAACCATCTAGTTTATTTTCAAGACCATCATTAATTCCTAAAGAACCAGGAAAGCAACATATTTAAATCAATCTAATTTAAAGGCTATTGCATGCAATTAAATTTTGAACTGATAGGGTAGTAGCTGCTTGCTTTTATTCAATGTCCCATACAACAATTTTCTAAGGTTTAATGTTATGGTTTATTAAGGTCTAATGTTATGTTATATAACATTTTGTTTTTGATGTTAAAATATTCATTTACAAAGAGTTTTAGTAGAATTATAATGGTGAGAAATCTATATCAATATAACTGAAAAACTATGAGCATTCACTGTGCAAATTTGCCTAGTGTTTATATGAAAATTCATTGAAATGGATTCCATCATGAATTCAGCTCAATTTGGGGAACATGTATTGAATGCTTACTATATAATAGGTATGAACTAAGTATTATAGAAAACCCAGTGCCTGCCCCCAAGGAGACTACTATTTTCTCTGTGATCATAGAACATGAGATGGAGGGGTAATTATTTGGGGACAAGATTCTATAGCCCTGAATAATTATGGGATGTTAGATAATATGGGCTTTAATTTTCTACCTGTGAAATAAGAAGATTAAACTACAATTAGAAATAGTGGAGGCAGTTTCTTTAAATTTTACATGCTTGTGCTTCTGTTTCTATGGTTCAGCTTCCCTTCTGCTCTAAACCCCATTAATAAGCAAGAATTCTAATCCAGCCTTAGAAATCATCTGATGGAAATGTATATACATCTTGCATCACACTATTACAATTCGATGACTTTAGTTGTTTAGATGCTGAAGCTATAGTTTACATAGAGGTCACACAGACTTGAAGCTTATTATAAATTACGTTTATCCCCACTACTAGTAGTATCCACACTACTTTGTTGCTTTGGAAAATAGACAGAAACTTTATTTTTGGACATTTAGTAAGGAGATAAGTTTACCTGTACTTCAACTTAGACATGTACTAAGGCCAAAAAAAAAAAAAGTTTATTTGAACAACTCTAAGGAGCCTAAACCAATAAATGAATAGACTGTGCCTAAAAATTATGTGCATTTTTTGTTTCATTTAATCAGTGGAATTAAGCAATTTTAATTGTCCAGATGTCCTAGGTATTGAAACACCTCGGGAAAGAGCTTGAACAAAACAAACATTGTAAAACTTAGTCTTTACTGCTAAAAATGGAAAGTCTAAAGATTGGAAATTGACCTATATTGGCCCCAAATGGAAGCAAATCCAAACCAGAGCCCAGGAATAGAAGACATCCATGATGTCATCGTCCTGCTCTTCCAAGGGCTGTTGTGAAATAAGGAAAATCACCCTCTGCTCGATGTCTGAGGGTACAAAGTCCAAGAGGAGGTCCAGGTTCTTTCTTTACTAATTTTTTTATTATTTATTCCTAAAATCAATTTTGAATACATTTTTCAAAAAATACACAAGGATGTACTTTCAGTGTACTAACAGGTGATAAAAGGAAAGAAAAAGGCATATGGTTAAGAGTAAGAGGGACCAATGTTTGAATTCTCTTTTCATTTATTTGCTCTGTGACACATACCTATCTTGCTGAGACTTCATTTCAAATGTATAAAAAGGAAATTTTGCATAAGCAGCTTCTGGCACAAAACAGAACTCTCAGAAATTGTTGCCTCCACCTCTCTTTCATATTCTGCTGCCTGCTTCTACATCGCCCCACAGTCTGGTTCAATCCCCAGAACCATTTTTTCCATGACATTGGCACTTGTGAGACTTTCTGTGTTGTATTACTTGATTGATACTTTGCAGGCCTACTTGAATTAATGTTTTACTCACATACTTGACAATTGTTACATTCCAGGGTCCTGAGAGTCACTGACAGTAGAATCTCTTTGGGGTCAATGACTGTGGTGATGAACTATCAGGCCCCAGGATAGAGAAGGTGGGCGGGGGCTGGGGGTGAAGATAAGTCCACATGTACTGGAGCTAGTGGGTTTGCTAACCAGAAATCAAAGAGCAAAGGAAGAAGCAGAATGACACTTTGAAAGCAGAGTCTGAGATGAGACAAGTGGAATAGGGGAAATTGTGTGAATATATTCCCTTTTTTGTGGACGGCATGATGAAAGACTAAGTATACATTACCTGAAATTCCTTCATGAGACTGAAAAAAAGAAGCTATGCACTTCTGCCTATGGTCAGGAGGTTCATACTGACAGAAGAACTTCTGAATGCAAAGACATACTATCACAGAAGCCTTTAAAAGCTTTGCGTTAGGAAGTATGTCTTAGAAAAGGTTGCCACACCAATACAGCTGTATTACATCAACACACCAGCATTAAACATGTGGTTAGAGGTAGGACCTTCCTGTTCTTGGGATCAGATACTCTTTTGGGCACCATGAGTTTGTGGGTGTCTTTGGCTTTCATGAGTGCAGATCTGCAGGGGGCCAGCTTCCCTTGGCTTCAGTGGTGTGAGGGGGAAGGAAGCAAAAAGAAAGTGGGTCTTGACTAATTGTAGTTCCTTCTCAGTTACAAGGTAGTGATTTTTTTGAAAATTTTTCCATTTCTGAGGATCAAAATATACATTTCTGAAAGGAAAATGAAGCCTAGAATTCTGGATCCCAGGGTTCATGGTATATTGCTGACACTGTCTGGCCCCACAGGTGAGTTGGCTAGAATTAATGTGGAAAGTTGACACAGTAGAATAGGACTTAACCACAGGTGGTTTAATTGCAGGTTATGGATAGATCTAGAGCCCAGTGGTCTTCCTCCTGGAGGAAGGAAGTATGAAGGTTCATCATCATAAACAGCAGCAGTCTGTTTTTAGGGTCTTGACTTAAGGAGCTTCTGTTTAGTTTAGGAAGAGAATGCTTATACTCCATAATATGGAGTCCAGGATAACTCAGTAATGTAATTAAATCCCAGTTCAAAATGAAACAGTGTGGACCATACTGGTTTTAGTGACAGTATTGTTGAAAACATAAAAAAAGATAAGGCACATGAGTCCTTATGTATTAATTAATACAAGATACATTATTTAAGACTTTAAAGAGTTATTTACAGTTATGTAATATTCAGATTTACCCACAGTTTAGAGCAAATCTTATCCTTGCCATGAGGCTTTCCTGGACTTCTTCCTAGTCTTCCGTTGTATCCTTTTTTTTGCATCACTATTATAGAATTTGCATTATCTGGTTTGTGATTCTAATTAATGATTTATGGTAATCTTTTTTCCTTTAGAGCACTGCTGCCTTAGAAATGTAATGTGAGTTACAATATCATTTAAGTTTTTCAGTAGCCAAATTTAAAAGGTAAAAATAAGTGAGGATCTTTTTTTTTGCTTTACTTCAATCAGCATTTTATTGAAACATATTATGTTACATGTTACTATGTTGTAAACTTTTATATACATGAAGAGAATTTTATAAATCCTAAGTGTGCATCTTGAGGAATTACCACTAAGTGAATAAATTTCTGTAACCACCACCCAGATCAAGAAATAGAATATTATAAACATCTTAGAAGCCTTGCTTATATCCCCTTCTAATCATGACCTTCTCTCTTCTGAGAGCTAACTATCCTGACTTCTAAGACCACAGATTAATTTAACCTATTTTTGACTTTTATATAAATGGAATCACATAGTACATATTCTTTCACAAAACATTGTGCTTGTGAGATTCATCTATGTTGTTATTGATTTTCATTATTGTATAATATGCCACTCTATGAATATACCAGCACTTACTTATCTATTTTAGACTTTGAGTATGCTGCTAGAATCATTCTTCTATGTTTCTTGGAGTATGTATGTAGGCAGTTCTTTGGGTAATTATCAAGGGGCTAAAAGAATACATACTTCAGCATTCTTAATTTCGCTTATTATATTTTTTGATTCTAGAATTTCTATCTGATTTTTTTATTGTTTGCATTTCTCAGCTGAAATTCTCTTTCTGATTTCTCTATCTGATTTCTCAAAAATATTAATCAAATTTAATTTAAAGACTATGGCTCATAATTCCAATATCTGGATCCCCTGTGGGTTGGAGATATTAATTTTAATATTTTTTATTTTATCCAATATATTGTTTCAACAATCTATATAAAATTATTAATGAAATATCTTATATTTGTTTTTCCTACTAAGTCTTTGAAATCCAGTGTGCATTTTATACTTATGGCACACCTCAGTTTGGACTAACCATATTTTAAGTGTTATGTGTTAATAGCCACAGGTACAGGCATACCTTGTTTTATTGCTCTTTGCTTCATTGTACTTTGCAGGTATTGATTTTCTTACAAATTGAAGGTTTGTGACAACCCTTCATTGAGCAAGTCTATTAGCATCATTTTTCCAACAGCATTAGCTCACTTCATGTCTCTGTGTAACATTTTGGTACTTCTTGCCATATTCAAACTTCATCATTATTATTACAGTAGGTGTGACCAAATATTGAACAGCACAACTCTAGAATTTGATCTTCTCTATGACTTTATTATTTTTAGGATTTCCTATATCATGAATGACACTCAGTGCATTGGAGACACTCATTATAAAAATATATTGAATTAAATTCATCTTTAGTTACTTCACGGCTGTGAAGTCAGTGAGAATTTGGAGAATATTTCAGTAGCTTTAGCCAGGCAGAGAAAGTATTTGTTCTGGGGCGAACATCACAGAGTCAAGAGAAACTTGTAGAAGCATATGGAGACAGAAGGGGATTTGGCTGACTGCCCAGTGGATTTTCCTTGACTCCAGCTCTGAGTGTGAGCCTATAAACTGTCTTTTCCAGGACACTGGATTGGGTATCTGAGCCCTGGAGCACATCCATCTCATGGTGTACCTGTGCATGGACACTGGGATGACCTGCTATTCTTTGGAGGTAGCACAGACTCTTGCACTCTGGCTTAGAACCTGGACTGGGAGGGGAATGACACTAAATAATATCGTTTATCACTCAAGACTTAATATCACCAGAAAAAGCCAACAAAAGTGACTGGTGTTAAGCTATTTCTTTCAAAGGGGAGCTCTTCAAGCCTTTGTTGAAGCCAATGTGGCAATATATACTTACTCAAGCTGAGGCCTTAGGCTAAGGTCTTGAAAGGCAAGAGTATGTTACTATACTAATCATGAACTGCAAATCCAAACTATAGATCCTC
The DNA here is from genome assembly GCF_040802235.1 of Manis javanica. Classification (NCBI taxonomy): domain Eukaryota; kingdom Metazoa; phylum Chordata; class Mammalia; order Pholidota; family Manidae; genus Manis; species Manis javanica. The sequence goes on along the minus strand of NC_133157.1, from coordinate 96,151,947 downwards.
ATCTCTGTACCAAGAGGCTTGTTTGAATTCCCTGATGAAAAGTCGACTTTGCCAACAATCCACTATTATGGGCACCAGTTTGGGTTTACCAGGAAAACATGCATTTAAATACATTTTGAAAAAAAATCTCCAGTATTCCTCAGATCTTAGTGTCCTTTATACTTCATTTTCACTTTTTTTTAGTGGTTGCCATGGCATTTGCAATATACATTGACTACTAGTCAGCTTACATATAACACTGTACTTCTTCACCAGCAGTGTGAGTACCTTATGACAAAACAATTCTGATTCCTCCCTCCTATCCTTTATATCCTTGCTGCCATTCATTTCACTCATACATAAACATATATGTGACATTTATATAAGGATGCACAATTGAATGTATTATTGCTATTTTACGCATATTGTTATTTTGAACAAACTGTTATCTGTTAGGTCAATTAAGAATAAGAAAAATAAAACCTTTTAGTTTACCTGTGCTTTTCCTTCTCTCTAAAAAACATGTTTTAACATTCCTTACAAGGCATAACAACTGGTAACAAATTTTTTCAATTTTGTTTGCCCGAGAACACATTTCTCTTTCTTTTTTTTTTTTATCATCTGCATTTATTTTAATTTGAAAAAGCAATGAGGTTTGTATTTACAGTTTTTTGGTTTTTTTTTTTTGAGAGGGCATCTCTCATATTTATTGTTCAAATGGTTGTTAACAACAATAAAATTCAGTATAGGGGGGTCAATGCTCAATGTACAATCATTAATCCATCTCAAGCCTAATTCTCGTCAGTCTCCAATCTTCTGAAGCATAACAAACAAGTTCTTACATGGTGAACGAATTCTTGCACAGTGAATAAATTCTTACATGGTGAACAGTACAAGGGCATTCATCACAGAAACTTTTGGTTTTGATCATGCATTATGACCTATAAAAAATCAGGTCAAATATGAATATTCGTTTGATTTTTGTACTTGATTTATATGTTGATCCCACATTTCTCCTATTATTATTATTATTTTTATTTTTAATAAAATGCTGAAGTGGTAGGTAGATGCAAGATAAAGGTAGAAAACATAGTTTAGTGCTGTAAGAGGGCAAATGTAGATGATCAGATGATCAGGTGTGTGCCTATGGACCAAGTATTAATCCAGGCTAGACAAGGGCAGCAAGACATCCACGGATGCAGAAGATTTCTCTCAAAGCAGGGGGGGGTGAGGTTCTGAGCTTCACCTCTGTTGATCCCCAAATTCTCACCTGATGGGCCCCCTGCGACTGTGCCTGTCTAAGGTTGTTCCTCCCTTGAGGAATCTTACCCGTCTCTGGCTAACCAGTCATCTTCCGGGGCCATACAGGGAAATGTAAAGTTGGTAAGTGAGAGAGAAGCCATATTGTTTGCAAAGGTTAGCTTTTTACTTCTTTGCACATTTATACCCTGTGGCTTCTATGCCCAGGACTTGTCTCGAGGTATCTTTACCACCTGGAGGAATTATGATACTCTGTAAATTCGATATGAGGCACGAATTCTATTTAAGGGTTGTAATTAGGAAGGAAGAAGAAAAGCTATAGATGTAGCATATAAAGGAAACATGGGAGGATTGATTATTTCTTTGACATATCTTCTTGTAGAGTACCTTAAGTATGTATAGGTTTTAAACTACTAACTAATTTGCACACACATATTAACATAATAGGAATACGGTGACATAAACAAAGCAAATCTATAATTACCATCCATCTCCAGTGAAGCCAAGTAAACCATTTCGGCACCCTAGGCATTTGTGAAAATTTATCTATGATATGATGGATATTGTCCAACTGTACTTGAACCATCAGACAAATTAAAGCAGCCCATTTCTGGGATCTGTTCACATCCCATATGTTCTTTTAACCATAGATAGTCTATAGTCATGAGATTTTGGAGTGCTAAACCTTGCACCCCTCCCAACTCCTGGTTGAGTTCCAACAGTACAGATCCTGTCAAATTCGTTGTCTCACTGTATGCACATGCCAGCCTAGACATCTCCCTCCTCATTCCTATGGCAAGTCCTGGAGACGGTGGGCTGGATGCAGCCACAACCACAGCATCATCCAGATCCCTGTGGAGGCTTTTTGATGATCATCCCCCGGCACAAGTCCCCCAGAGAGTGCTGATGCCGGAAGCTCCTCCTCATATCGTATCTTAGTTCATTTTCTGGGTATCCAAGCTAGGCCTTGATCTTCTGCGTAGAAACAAATAGACCCTTTGCCCACACTTTGACCTGCCCTCTATACCACTGTGCAGAACTCATTGGAGGTCAGCACACAGTAACTGCTTTTTTTTTTTTTTAATTAAGAGAAAGGAATATTATCAGAAAAGAGTACCTCCATAGCTGATCATCTGACACCCTTTAAGTGATCAACATTAAGGATATTTAAAGCATGCGTTGATCTTTGATTAACCAATAGTTTTATCCTGTCAAGGAGTAATCCCCCTTTTCTTTCTTTCTTTCTTTCTTTTTTTTTTTTAAAATTTTTAATCTACACTTACATGAAGAATACTATGTTTACTATGCTCTCCCCTATATCAGGTCCCCCCTAACAACCACATTACGGTTACTGTCCATCAGCTTAGCAAAATGTTGTAGAGTCACTACTTGTCCTCTCTGTGTTGTGCAGCCCACCCTCCCCTTTCTCCCTCCCCCCCATGCATGCTAATCTTAATACCCCTCTTCTTCTTCACCCCTCTTATCCCTCCCTGCCCACCCATCCTCCCCAGTTCCTTTCCCTTTGGTACCTGTTAGTCCATTTTTGGGTTCTGTAATTCCACTGCTGTTTTGTTCCTTCAGTTTTTCCTTTGTTCCTATACTCCTCAGATGACTGAAATCATTTGGTATTTCTCTTTCTCCACTTGGCTTATTTCACTGAGCATAATACTCTCCAGCTCCATCCATGTTGCTGCAAATGGTTGGTTTTTTCCACTTCTTATGGCTGAGTAGTATTCCATTGTGTATATGTACCACATCTTCTTTATCCATTCATCTACCGATGGACATTTAGGTTGCTTCCAATTCTTGGCTATTGTAAATAGTGCTGCAATAAACATAGGAGTGCATCTGTCTTTCTCAAACTTGATTGCTGCGTTCTTAGGGTAAATTCCTAGGAGTGGAATTCCTGGGTCAAATGGTAGGTCTGTTTTGAGCATTTTGACGCACCTCCATACTGCTTTCCACAATGGTTGAACTAATTTACATTCCCACCAGCAGTGTAGGAGGGTTCCCCTTTCTCCACAGCCTCACCAACATTTGTTGTTGTTTGTCTTTTGGATGGCAGCTATCCTTACTGGTGTGAGGTGATACCTCATTGTAGTTTTAATTTGCATTTCTCTGATAATTAGTGATGTGGAGCATCTTTTCATGTGTCTCTTGGCCATCTGTATTTCTTTTTTGGAGAACTGTCTGTTCATTTCCTCTGCCCATTTTTTAATTGGGTTATTTATTTTTTGTTTGTTGAGGTGTGTGAGCTCTTTATATATTCTGGACGTCAAGCCTTTATCGGATCTGTCATTTTCAAATATATTCTCCCATACTGTAGGGTTCCTTTTTGTTCTATTGATGGTGTCTTTCGCTGTACAGAAGCTTTTCAGCTTAATGTAGTCCCACTTGCTCATTTTTGCTGTTGTTTTCCTTGCCCGGGGAGATATGTTCAAGAAGAGATCACTCATGTTTATGTCTAAGAGGTTTTTGCCTATGTTTTTTTCCAAGAGTTTAATGGTTTCATGACTTACATTCAGGTCTTTGATCCATTTTGAGTTTACCTTTGTATATGGGGTTAGACAATGGTCCAGTTTTATTCTCCTACATGTAGCTGTCCAGTTTTGCCAGCACCATCTGTTGAAGAGACTGTCATTTTGCCATTGTATGTCCATGGCTCCTTTATCAAATATTAATTGACCATATATGTTTGGGTTAATTTCTGGGGTCTCTAATCTGTTCCACTGGTCTGTGGCTCTGTTCTTGTGCCAGTACCAAATTGTCTTGATTACTATGGCTTTGTAGTAGAGCTTCAAGTTGGGGAGTGAGATCCCCCCTACTTTATTCTTCTTTTTCAGGATTGCTTTGGCTATTCGGGGTATTTGGTGTTTCCATATGAATTTTTGAATTATTTGTTCCAATTCATTGAAGAATGTTGCTGGTAATTTGAGAGGGATTGCATCAAATCTGTATATTGCTTTGGGCAGGATGGCCATTTTGACGATATTAATTCTTCTTAGCCATGAGCATGGGATGAGTTTCCATTTATTAGTGTCCCCTTTAATTTCTCTTAAGAGTGACTTGTAGTTTTCAGAGTATAAGTCTTTCACTTCTTTGGTTAGGTTTATTCCTAGGTATTTTATTCTTTTTGATGCAATGGTGAATGGAATTGTTTTCCTGATTTCTCTTTCTATTGATTCGTTGTTAGTGTATAGCAAAGCTACAGATTTCTGTGTGTTAATTTTGTATCCTGCAACTTTGCTGTATTCTGATATCAGTTCTAGTAGTTTTGGAGTGGAGTCTTTAGGGTTTTTTATGTACAGTATCATATCATCTGCAAATAGTGACAGTTTAACTTCTTCTTTACCAATCTGGATTCCTTGTATTTCTTTGTTTTGTCTGATTGCCGTGGCTAGGACCTCCAGTACTATGTTAAATAAAAGTGGGGAGAGTGGGCATCCCTGTCTGGTTCCCGATCTCAGAGGAAATGCTTTCAGCTTCTCGCTGTTCAGTATAATGCTGGCTGTGGGTTTATCATATACGGCCTTTATTATGTTGAGGTTCTTGCCCTCTATTCCCATTTTGCTGAGAGTTTTTATCATGAATGGATGTTAATTTTGTGAAATGCTTTTTCAGCATCTATGGAAATGATCATGTGGTTTTTGTATTTCTTTTTGTTGATGTGGTGGATGATGTTGATGGATTTTCGAATGTTGTACCATCCTTGCATCCCTGGGATGAACCCCACTTGGTCATGGTGTATGATCCTTTTGATATACTGTTGAATTCTGTTTGCTAATATTTTATTGAGTATTTTTGCATCTACATTCATCAGGGATATTGGTCTGTAATTTTCTTTTTTGGTGGGGTCTTTGCCTGGTTTTGGTATTAGGGTGATGTTGGCCTCATAGAATGAGTTTGGGAGTATTCCCTCTTTTATATTTTGTGGAACACTTTAAGGAGAATGGGTATTATGTCTTCTCTGTGTGTCTGATAAAATTCTGAGATAAATCCGTCTGGCCTCGGGGTTTTGTTCTTGGGTAGTTTTTTTATTACTGTTTCAATTTCTTTGCTTGTAATTGGTTTGTTTAACTTTTGTGTTTATTCCTTGGTAACTCTTGGGAGGTTGTATTTTTCTAGGAAATTGTCCATTTCTTCTAGGTTTTCCAGCTTGTTGGCATATAGGTTTTCATAGTAGTCTTTAATAATTCTTTGTATTTCTGTGGAGTCTGTCGTGATTTTTCCATTCTCATTTCTGATTATGTTGATTTGTGTTTGACTCTCTTTTTCTCTTAATAAGTTGGGCTAGAGGCTTATCTATTTTGTTTATTTTCTCAAAGAACCAGCTCTTGGTTTCGTTGATTTTTGCTATTGTTTTATTCTTCTCAATTTTGTTTATTTCTTCTCTGATCTTTATTATGTCCCTCCTTCTGCTGACTTAGGCCTCATTTGTTCTTCTTTTTCCAGTTTTAATAATTGTGATGTTAGACTATTCATTTGGGATTGTTCTTCCTTCTTCAAGTGTGCCTGGATTGCTATATACTTTCCTCTGAAGACTGCTTTCGCTGCATTCCACAGAAGTTGGGGCTTAGTGTTGTTGTTGTCATTTGTTTCTATATATTCCTTGATCTCTATTTTGATTTGTTCATTGATCCATTGATTATTTAGTAGCATGTTGTTAAGCCTCCATGTGTTTGTGAGCCTTTTTGTTTTCTTTGTAGAATTTATTTCTACTTTCATACCTTTGTGGTCTGAAAAATTGGTTGGTAGAATTTCAATATTTTGGAATTTACTGAGGCTCTTTTTGTGAGCTAGTATGTGGTCTATTCTGGAGAATGTTCCATGTGCACTTGAGAAGAATGTATATCCTGTTGCTTTTGGATGTAGAGTTCTATAGATGTCTATTAGGTCCATCTGTTCTAGTGTGTTGTTCAGTGCCTGTGTGTCTTTACTTATTTTCTGCCCGGTGGATCTATCCTTTGGGGTGAGTGGTGTGTTGAAGTCTCCTACAATGAATGCATTGCAGTCTATTTCCGTCTTTAGTTCTGTTAGTATTTGCTTCACATATGCTGGTGCTCCTGTATTGGGTGCATATATATTTAGAATGGTTATATCTTCTTGTTGGACTGAGCCCTTTATCATTATGTAGTATCCTTCTTTATCTCTTGTTACTTTCCTTGTTTTGAAGTCTATTTTGTCTGATATTAGTACTGCAACCCCTGCTTTCTTCTCACTGTTGTTTGCCTGAAATATGTTTTTCCATCCCTTGACTTTTAGTCTATGCTTATCTTTGGGTTTAAGGTGAGTTTCTTGTAAGCAGTATATAGATGGGTCTTGCTTTTTTATCAATTCTATTACTCTGTGTCTTTTGATTGCTGCATGAAGTCCATTTACATTTAGGGTGACTATTGAGAGATATGTACTTATTGCCGTTGCAGGCTTTAGATTCGTGGTTACCAAAGGTTCAAGGTTAGCTTCTTTATTATCTTACTGCCTAACTTAGCTCGCTTATTGAGCTGTTATATACACTGTCTGGAGATTCTTTTCTTCTCTCCCTTCTTATTCCTCCTCCTCCATTCTTCATATGTTGTGTGTTTTGTTCTGTGCTCCTTTTAGGGGTGCTCCCATCTAGAGTAGTCCCTGTAGGATGCCCTGTAGAGGTGGTTTGTGCGAAGCAAATTCCCTCAGCTTTTGCTTGTCTGGGAATTGTTTAATCCCACCATCATATCTAAATGATAGTCGTGCTGGATACAGTATCCTTGGTTCAAGGCCCTTCTGTTTCATTGCATTAAGTATATCATGCCATTCTCTTCTGGCCTGTAGTGTTTCTGTCGAGAAGTCTGATGTTAGCCTGATGGGTTTTCCTTTATAGGTGACCTTTTTCTCTCTAGCTGCCTTTAAAACTCTTTCCTTGTCCTTGATCCTTGCCATTTTAATTACTATGTGTCTTGGTGTTTTCCTCCTTGGATCCTTTCTGTTGGGAGTTCTGTGTAATTCCATGGTCTGTTCGATTATTTCCTCCCCAGTTTGGGGAAGTTTTCAGCAATTATTTCTTCAAAGAGACTTTCTATCCCTTTTCCTCTTTCTTCCTCTTCTGGTATCCCTATAATACGAATATTATTCCTTTTATATTGGTCACATATTTCTCTTAGTGTTGTTTCATTCCTGCAGATCCTTTTATCTCTCTCTATGTCAGCTTGTATACGTTTCTGTTCTCTGGCTTCTATTCCTTCAATGGCCTCTTGCATCTTATCCATTCTGCTTATAAATCCTTCCAGGGATTGTTTCACTTCTGTGATCTCCTTCCTGACATCTGTGATCTCCTTCCGGACCTCATCCCACTGCTCTTGCATTTTTCTCTGCATCTCATCCCACTGCTCTTGCATTTTTCTCTGCATCTCATCCCATTGCTCTTGCATTTTTCTCTGCATCTCCATCAGCATGTTCATGACTTTTATTTTGAATTCTTTTCCGGAGGACTGGTTAGGTCTGTCTCCTTCTCAGGTGTTGTCTCTGTGATCTTTGTCTGCCTGTAGTTTTGCCTGTTCATGGTGATAGAAATAGTTTGCAGATCTGGTACAAGTGACCGCTGGAAGAGCTTCCCTTCTTGTTGGTTTGTGGCCTTCTCCTGGGAGAATAGCGACCTCTAGAGGCTTGTGCTGGGCAGCTGTGCACAGACAGGGCTTCTGCTTCCTGCCCAGTTGCTTTGGGGTTTATCTCTGCTGTTGCTGTGGGCTTGGCCTGGCTGGGGCTGTTCCTCCAAAATGGTGGAGCCCCGTTGGAGGGGGAGCGACCAGGAGGCTATTTATCTCCGTAAGGGGCCTCTGTGCTCCCTGCTGCCCAGGGGGTTAGAGTGCCCAGAGATCCCCAGATTCCCTGCCTCTGGTCTAAGTGACCTGTCCTGCCCCTTTAAGACTTCCAAAAAGCACTCTCCAAACCAAAACAACAACAGCAGCAATGAGAGAGGGAACAGAAAGGAAAAAAAAAAAGGAAAAAACATGCGATTTTTTTTTTTTTTTTGTCCTCAGGTGCCGGTCCCAGGCACCCGCTCACTGGTCTTGCTGCCCTGTCTCCCTAGCACCAGGGTCCCTGTCCTTTCAAGGCTTCCAAAAAGCACCCACCCACCGGTCCCACAGGGAAGGAACGCTCGATATTCTTTGTCCTCAGGCGCTGGTCCCAGGCACCCGCTCACCAGTCCCGCCGCCCTGCCTCCCTAGCACTGGGGTCCCTGTCTCTTTAAGGCTTCCAAAAAGCACTCGCCAAAAAGAGAGAAAAAAAGGGGAAAAATGCGTGATTTCCTCCGTCCTCAGGTGCCGGTCTCAGGCACCCGCCCACCAGTCCCACAGGGAAAAACGCACAATATTCTTTGTCCTCAGGCATCGGTCCCAGGCACCCACTCACCAGTCCCGCCGCCCTGCCTCCCTAGCACTGGGGTCCCTGTACCTTTTAGGCTTCCAAAAAGCTCTCGCAAAAAAGAGAAAAAAAAAAGGGGAAAAACGTGCGTTTTCCTCTGTCCTCAAGTGCCGGTCTCAGGCACCCGCCCCCCGGTCCTGCAGGGAAAAACGTGGGATATTCTTTGTCCTCAGGCGCTGGTCCCAGGCACCCGCTCACCAGTCCCGCCACCCTGCCTCCCTAGCACCGGGGTCCCTGTCCCTTTAAGGCTTCCAAAAAGCGCTCGCCAAAAAGAGAAAAAAAAAGGGGAAAAACATGCGATTTCCTCCGTCCTCAAGCGCCTGTCTCAGGCACCCGCCCGCCGGTCCCGCAGGGAGAAACACGGGATATTCTCTGTCCTCAGGCGCCGGTCCCAGGCACCTGCTCACCAGTCCCGCCACCCTGCCTCCCTAGCAACGGGGGCCCGTCCCTTTAAGGCTTCCAAAAAGCACTTGCCAAAAAAACCCCGCTCCGGTTTCTTTCCACCCTCCGGGAGCCGGGGGGAGGGGCGCTCGGGTCCCGCCAGGACGGGGCTTGTATCTTACCCCCTTCACAAGGCGCTGGGTTCTTGCAGGTGTGGATGTGGTCTGGATGTTGTCCTGTGTCCTGTGGTCTCTATTTTAGGAAGATTTTTCTTTGGTATATTTTCATAGCTCTATGTGTTTTGGGGAGGAGATTTCCACTGCTCTACTCACGCCGCCATCCTGGCTCCGCCCCATTCTCTTTCATTTTTAAAGGGATATTTTCAGAGTATAAGAATTCTATGTCAGTGTTTTTTTTTTTCTCTCAACACCTTAAATATTTCAGTCTACTCTCTTCTTACACACATGGTTTCTGAGGAGAAGTCAGACATAATTCTTATCTTTACGTCCTCTATAGATAAGGTGTTTTTTCCTTGGACTTCTTTCAGGAATTTTCTTTATTTTTCATTTTTTACAGTTTGAATATGATATACCTAGGTATCCTTTTTTTTGGCATTTATGTTGCTTGGCATTCTCTGAGCTTCCTGGATCTGTGGTTCAGAGTCTGATATTAACTTGGAGAAATTCTCAGTCATTGTTTCAAATATTTCTTCTATTCCTTTCTCTTTTTCTCCTCTTTCTGGTATTCCTATTATACATATATTATATCTTTTGTAGGTATCCCAAGTCCTTGGATAGTCTCTTCTGTTTTTTTAAGTTTTTGTTCTCCTTGTTTCCCAGTTTTCAAGGATTCTATGGATATATCCCCTAGCTCAGAGATGCTGTCCTCAGGAGTGTCTAGCAGAGGCATTCTCCATTTCTGTTATAGTGTTTTTGATCTCTAGCATTTCTTTTTTGGTTGTTTCTTAGGATTGCCATCTCTCTATTATCTTGACCATCTGTTCTTGCATGTTGTCTACTTTATTCATTAAGGCTTTTAGCATATTGTTGTTTTAAATTCCCAGTCTGATAATTCCAACATCCTTGTCATGTCTGGTTCTGATATGTACTCTGTCTCTTCAAATTGTGTTTTTTTTTTTGCCTTTGGTGTACATTGTAATTTTTTCCTGATAGCTGGACATGATGTGCTAGGTAAAAGGATCTGCAATAAATAGGCTCTAGTACTGTGGTGGTGAGGTGCGGGGAGAGGAAGTGGTCTGGTCCTGGAATTAGGTCTCACTCTTTCAGCCTGTGCCTCTGGACTGGAAACTTCAAACAGGGTTCTCAGATTTTCTCCCTCCTTAGGTGAGGCAGGATGGCTAGAGTGGCTGGAGTTGGATGTTTCTCTTTCCCCAGGTCAGTTAGGGCCTTTAAAATGCCCCAATAGGTTAGGCTCTGGCTAACTAGTTTCCCCAGATGTCAGGGCTCCTGAAGAAGGGCAGAGTGCTCTGGCATGTTTCACAGTGCTTCCTCTTGCCCTCCCCTGCTGTGGGAATCTGTTTGTAGTCTGGAGCTGAATCTCATAATATTGGGGCCCCTGACTACTACTGGGTCTCCTGTAGTTTCTAACTCTCAGAGTTGTCAACACTAAGTATCCAGCCATTCTCAGTCACAGTTCAGGTTTCCTACCCCAGCAATAGTGTCTGAGAATGTGTCCACTCTGGTAGCCATGACTCCCTGTATTTCACTATCTCTCCAGTTTCAGGAGCAGTGGTTTTCCCTCTGTCCTCCCCTCTCTTGTGGATCTATGAAGAGTTGATTTTCCAGTCTATTCAGCTTTTTACTTGTTAGAATGCAGTGGTAACTTCTAAGTGCTTTACATGCAGAACAGGACACTTAGTTTCTTTTAAGACATGTTATTAAATATTTCTATATTAAAGCATTTTTTAAGAATGAAAAAAGATAAATATACAATATTATAATATCCTAAGATAAAATATTGATATAATATTCTACCTATAGTAAGTATAAGGAAATAAGGTTTATGCCTTAATAATCTCATAAGTAACATTCTTACTTTTTATCTCAATTATTTGCTTTGTTTACCTCATTAAAGACTAGACTTTAGTTTTCTTTTTAACTGTTTGAATCCTTGTACCTTCTATTGTTTTGTCTTGATTTGAACATTTTAAATTATATCTTCATTGAAATATATCCCCACTGAAATTTTAATTTTGTGACTAATTTAGCTTTTATTAGTTCTTATGTATTTCTTTATTTTCATTTAAAATAGATTAGCAGTTAAATGAGACAACATTTAAAATGCCATATATGTAAGGTCGGATCACTGTGTTGTGCACCTGAAACTAATATTGATTGTATATCAACTATACTTCAAAAAAATGTCAGAGAATTATATCATAGAATTATAGAGTGTTGGAATCTTGGAAATCCTCTAGAATAATTTCTTATTTTATATTCAATGACATTAAGGTACATATAATTATACATTTTGTGCAAGTTTATGAAGCTCAAGCTCATAATCCAGACTAGAACTGACTCCTTCTTTTACTCAGAATAAATAAACTAACAGCATGTAAGACGTTCGTGACCTGGTGATATCCCTGATTAAAACCTTCCGCCTTGCTATGCCACTGCAACACATGGGCCTCCTGCTGGAGCCTTTGTCCACTGATCTCTCTCTCCATGGACCATCCTCCCCTAGTCACTGCACGGTTAACCCCACCCTTTCTTCCAGCATTTATGCAGTTGTCACCTTCTCTATGAAGCCTCACCACATTGGCTTAAATCTCATTATCTCACAAATGCACACCATATCTTCCTTACCAGACTCAAATTTATCATTTTCCATAGTAAACCCACCTTTGAACATATTATGTATTTTTTCTTTATTGTCTGTCTCCCTTAGTTAGCATGTGAGTCCCACGAGGGCACATACAGGCTTTTGTGTATTTTTGTTAACTTATGTAGCCCAAAACCTAAAAAAGAGTCAGGCACTTTATTAAGATATGAACTTTGATAAGAACTTTGTTAGCATTTGTCACATGGAAAAAAGAGTGAATTCCAATTGGAGATTATTTAATTTTTATGGCAGCTTCACATACAACACCTTAAAGATATTTAATTTAAAAGAATTTAAAAGCTATTTTTAAATTAACTATGCAAGCAGGAATAACTGAGCTGAAAAAAATAGTGAAAATTAATGTGGTAAACATAAATGTAGGCAAAAATTTGCAAATTAATTATTTTCCTTAGTGAGAACTTGGGGGATTCATTTCAAAAAAACAGTTCTTAAAATGTGGTCTTCTGTGTCAAAACTCTGTAATATACTAAATAATTTTCCTTTCTCTCTCTTATTCTCCCCCAAGTGTACAGTGAAGTTTTTCTGAAGCTACGTGATGGGTGACATCACAACAGATTGCAGAAGTAAACATGAGAATCCAGCTGCCTTCTACAAAGCCAGATTTTCACATAAGTTGCAAAAATGTAAAGTAATTCTTTCTTCTTACTTTATATTTCATTTTCTAGGTACAGTTTTTATTTCATTTTACTTGATTCTTATTATATTTTTAATTTTTTATTTAATTTTTTTATTTGTATAGACAGCTAATTTCTGTTGCAGTATTACATGTAATAATATTATCATTATTTTAAAATTAATAAATAGGTATATTTTAAATTCTCACTTTAAATTCTGAAGTGGCAACTGTTAACTCTACAAATACAATCTATTTGGGGTCCCCTCAATAGTTTTGTGTAAAACTGTCCTAGAACCAAGCTTTGAGAAACACTAATCTATGACAATTTTGAGCTATAATAACTAAATCACTGAGATATTCTGGCCATTGCTCTACACTGGTCAGGTTACATATGGATAAACATGCTTTTCAAGACCTTATTCCAGAATGAGGTAGTCAGACAATCAATAAAGCAGAAAAACATGGTGTAGTGACATAGAGTTGGAACTATGAGGCCAGAGTGCCTGAGTTTAAATCTTGCCTTTGTATGAGCTTGTGCATTTTCCTTATATATAAAAAAATACTAGATAGTTCATAGAGCTGTTGTGAACATTAAATGATTTAATATATGAAAAGCACTTAAAATAGTACCCAGCACACATAAACACTATATAAATGTTAGTTTTGTTTTGTTGTGCTTTTGCTGCTTTTATTAGTATTTTGTGCAGGCGTGATTTACATTTCCTGAGAAAAAGAGGACAGATTCTTGTATGATGAGGCGACATCATAGTGAAAGGGACCAGTAGATAACTAATAAACCCATAAAAAGGAATAAAAATATTATTGCAAGTGACGATAAGGGCTAATAATACAATGGTGATAATGTGATGCAGAACTTTTGGGAGGCAGGTGTCTCCTTTAGCTAAAGTGGTCAGGGAGGACCTTTCTGAGAATGTAATATTTAAAAAGAGACTTTAATTATGAGCAAGGAGGAAACCATATGAAGATTATTGAGAAAATAATTATACAAGGAAAGATAAACATCAGAAGTCCTAAAATGGGAATGACATTGGCATGTTCAAGAGGCAGATTTTAAGGTCATTGTTGCTAAAACATAACGAGTTCAGGGGTAAATGGAAGGAGGTAGGTTGGTACCATGGTTCAAACTGAAATTTTTCCTGCATTCTATGGAAAACCATTAGACGGTATTAAATGTGTAATGATATAATTTACATGTAAGAAGGAAAATCTGCAGTGAGGGGGAGGACTTTGAAGATGAAGAGGTAGGTGAGCAAAAGCAAGGAGCCGGTCACAAGGCTCTGCAGTTGTCTCAAAGATGGTGGTGGCGTGAATTGATGAGAATTGATGATGTAGTAGTAGGGATGGGGAAACAGTTATATTTTGAAAGTAGAACCAATAAGATATGCCAGTGGATTAAATATGATATGTGGAGAAAAGAGAGAAACTGAGAATGACGTCTAGCTTTTGGAATTGAATACTGAAGGAATAATAGCATTGTTCACTGATTTGCACAGTTTGATGACAGAGGACTTTTGATAGAAGATTAGTACTTTTGTTTTGACCATGTTGATTTTCTGACATCAGAAAAGAATTTCAAGTAAGCAAGTGTATGAATGAATTGTGGATTCATGAGGGAAGCCCAGCTCACACTACATATTTGAGAGTCATTAGTGAACAGTTCGTATTTAAGTCAATAGGACTGGCTGAGATCACGTAGAAAGAAAGTATAACATAAAGAAGAATGGTAAGAACAGGGTTCTGGAAAGTAAGTACTTAACAGTAGAGGAGGATTAACCACTACTGTTAATATGACTGCAGCAGAGGTACCACTGAGGCCTGAGGAAAGCCAGCAGGGTGTGGTGTCATGGACTCCATCAGAAAAGTGCTTTTAAAAGATTGTCTGTAATTAATACAATCAAGAGCAACTACAATGTGTGCAAGGAATTGACCATTGTCTTTGCCAACTATTAATGACTTTGCTAAAGTTACTTTGAGTAGAATGGTGAAGACAAAGCCCCAATTGTTATGGTTACAAGTAACATCAGAAGGTGATGAAGTGAGAACAGAAACTTCATACAATTCTTCTTGCAAAATTTGGAATGATAAATTGGGAGATATTAGGAGCTAAGCACAAGATCTAAGAAAACTTTCTTAAATGTGGAAGTAAGGAAAGAAGAAGTGGTAATGGATAGTGAAAAGAATTGATAGATTTGAAGTCCAGTGAAGATTGCTGGAATCGGTATAGTAAAATTAATGTTTGGAAAGAAAAGGTACCAGAGTATCTTGTAATTGAGATAAAAATTTCAGAGGCAGTGCAGTCATGGGTGATGAGAAGATCTGGATCATGGCCTTGTGAAAGGTGAGAAGGAAGAAAGGTTCATTGGGAGCAAGGAGTACAAGGACCTGGGGACAGACTGTTTGTGGATAAAATGAGAGTTCCTGTGGCCAGAATTCTTGCCTGGCTGTGGTTGACTAGCTCACTGCATACCTGTGGGCAATACATGGCTGTTGACTCTATGAAAGAGCTCCACCCAATGCTCTGGGCATGACACAGTGGCAGGGCTGCAAGGCTGCAGGAGAGCAGAGCAGAGGCTGGAGTGGTGGCAGTGCTGAGGACAGAGCCCCAGAGGATGGCTGTGTGGGATGACTGTGCAGAGGGGCCCAGAGGACAGCTGTGTGGGATGGTTGTGCAGGCAGAAAGGCCCAGAGGATGGCTGTTTATACAAAGGGACCCAGAGGACAGCTGTGAGGACAGAGGGGCCTAGAGGCAGAGACTGGCTTGCTGCATGCAGACTCGCTCTGAGTGAATGAGATTCTAGTGACTGACCTGCCACCTGGAAATAAAGTTGGGTATAATCCTTTTACCACAAGAATGTGTTGCTGTCAATTTCTTTGGTCACATTGAATCCATAGTGAACGTGCCCAGGGCTGAAACCCATTGGGAAGACACTGTTAGATGAGGCATATATCTGGATGTCTGAAACCACCAAGTTTCAGAGAAGAGGCAGACAGTGGCTGAGTGGTGGCAGAACACACTGACAAGAAGGGGAAATGGTTAAGTCTGGTGACAAGCACTTCACAGGAGGTTTTGTTTTTGAAAAAATGAGTCTGGAAATAACAGGCAGAGGCAGGTATCCTGTCAACTCCACAAGCAGATCTTAAAGCATGAGGGTACAAAATGGTAAAAAGGTTTTATTTGCAAGGGTTTGGGTGAAAGGATTGTCCTCAGGGGACAGCTAAGTTTCAGTGGAAAAACATATTGAAGTGAATGGTTGGAGGAACAGAATTTGCTTATAACAGACCAAGAGAGCTAAGTGGAAGATTTGGGGATGAAAGTCTGGGAGTTTGGGTAGAATAAAAATTTGCACAAAGAACTAGAAAAATGGTGATTCATCTGAGAGTCTTGTATTTCTATGAATGAATGATAAACAGGAGATGTGAACAATGATGTTTTGCTGCTGGAAGACTAAGTTTGAAATGATTGAGAACCCAGGGAACCTGGAGAGAAGCTGACTCAGAGCTATGGCAACTGAGCAACTTGGGGACACCATCTAACTAGCTGGAAGCCTAGCGGCTTCCCTGAACATGATGGGAGGTGAAAATGTCAAAATTGCTGGTCTTCCTTGCTGCCAGACAGGTTTATTGCACCTGAAGGATGACTCCAGTCAACTAGTCTGGAACAAAGACCTTCACTGAGACTTTTTGGGTTTGAGCACTATACAATAATGTCAATGCCTCACTTGAGAACTTTAATAAAAAGGCAGTGTTTTTTCAAAATGTTTGGGTATAAAAATAATATCTAGGGTTATAGTTAGGATCTTTGTTCCACAGACAGTGAGGTTGTTTTTAAACTACTCCAACAAATTCTATTTATATAATCGGGATAAGTTTTCAACAAGCAAATCTAAATCTTAGAGGCTGAGATGTTTACATGATAGATACTTAATCTTATTCCTGCTACTAAACACTTTGTAGTTTGAAGGAAATGTCTTTTCTTTTGTTACTCTTGGGAACATTTTAGCTAGAAGTAGATTTCTCTTTTCTTTCTCAAAATTTCAAGGTCAGTGGAAGAGTATTAGCTCTTCTTTGCAGAGAACCTGAGACTTCCTGGTTTTAATGTGGAGGAAGTTAGAGGCAGGTGCAAAAGTTCCCAGCTGGTAAAGACTGGCATTCATGGAACAGGTTGAAGGGAAAGATTCAGCTCTTCTGCCACTTGAAAGGCTCTGCTAACTGCATCTGACTGTATGCTACAAATGGGAGTTTGAGTTCTCTGAGCCCTTTATGTAAAGCAGACAGGGGATACACATCTGTTCCTCTGAATCAACATCTGGAGATGGGAAGTACAAAACCCTGATCAAGACTGCAGATTATAATCAGCACTTGCCCCTGAACACATGTCATGGTGACAATGAATCGGGAGTCAAGACCAGAAACCACACTGGTTTTGAGGTCCATCATATTAATGATCTTCTCAGTTGAAGCTCTCATCACTGTGCTGGGAAAGACTTTCTCAACTAAGAGATTCAATAGTCTTTCTATCTGTACCACAGGGGACTTGCTTAGCAAGTCTAACACATGTCTTGCCAATGGGTTTCAGCCTTGGGCAAGTTTGCTATGGATTCAGTGTGACCAAAGAAATTGACAGTAAAACGTTCTTTGGGGTGAAAGGGTTTATTATCCGGCTTGTTCTCCCAGTGACAGCTCGAACACTAGTGTCTCTACCTCCACCCAGAGCACTGGGCTGAGCTCTCTATATAGAGCAATAATAGCTTATTGCCTAAAGGTGTGGAAGTGGTAGCGTAGCAACAGGCCAGTTGCATCATCAGGTGGTTTAAGTTCAGTGAGGGTCCTGGCCATAGGAACCCCAACTTCCCACACACATCAAGCTGTTTTTACAAATCAACAAGTCCTGCCAGTTTTCTCCATCTGTTCATGGCTGCCAGGTTCCTAATAAAGACCAGGATGTGGGATGAAACAGATAGCAGGGAATGCACTTGGCCTTGCACTCAAGAAAGGACTGTGAGGCAATTGCTGGGTACAATCCTCACTTTCCTTCTTTGTTTTTCAAGGAAAATAACCTGAGACACCCTCAGGGAAACTGAAACATACCTTAACAAGACAGACTTGGGTCATGAAGGAAGAGACACCTGAAAACTCATTTATTTTTAAACCACATTTTCTATTGGAGAGCAAGTGCTGGGAAATTGTTCTTTATTACTCTTATCTGTTCTCTGCTTCTAAACGAAGGAAAGAAAACATCAGGGAATACAGATCTGATCTTCATACAGATTGGACTAAATTAGATGCTTTTGTCAAAGAGAGCAACTTAATCAATAGTCTCAATGATTCCTTAACTAGTTAGTGTACCTCATGTTGTATTACTATCTGCCTCAATGCCAAGCTCTAAGAAATCAGTCTATGTCTGCCTAATCCACTATGTTCAGTAATTTCTGGCACAGATTTACTGCTCATTTCATCAATTGGAAAATGAAGGAGTATATGACTCACAAAGGCATTTAAAAAGCATAACATGCACTTTAAAAACCTAAAACTAAATTTTAGGAAGTATTTTCTGATGATCTTGATAGTTTTAAGTGAATCAGTTAGCAGGCATGGTCCTAAGAATTCTTTCATATACCAATTTTTTGGTCACAGACAATGGATAGAATATACACTTTTATTAAATGTTTTTATGAACATAATGGACCATCTAAGAGTTCTAAACGGTGTTAAGAAATGACATTATGCCAATATTTTTTTTTTTTGCAAAAGCAAGAGCGTTTATTGGGTAGCCAGCATGCTGGGGTCTCACACACGCAGGTGGAGACCCCTGTTTATATTTTTATATTTAAACGGGGTTTCTTTTAGGCAACATATAGTAGGATCTTGTTCCTCCCCCACCCTCCATCTAACAATCTCTGTTTTTCAATTGGAGTGTATAGACCATTTACAGTTCATGTGATTAATAATATAGTTGGGATTAAATCTAACATCATGCTATTTGTTTCCTATTTGTTCCTTATGTTCTTTGTTTCTCCTCCTCTCTTCTTCTGCCTTATTTTTTTTTTTTGAGAGGGAGGGCGTCTCTCATATTTATTGATCAAATGGTTGTTAACAACAATAAAATTCAGTATAGGGGGGTCGATGCTCAATGTACAATCATTAATCCATCTCAAGCCTAATTCTCATCAGTCTCCAATCTTCTGAAGCATAACGAACAAGTTCTTACATAGTGAATAAATTCTTACATGGTGAACAGTACAAGGGCAGTCATCACAGAAACTTTCGGTTTTGATCACGCATTATGACCTATAAACAATCAGGTCAAATATGAATATTTGTTTGATTTTTATACTTGATTTATATGTTGATCCCACATTTCTCCCTTTATTATTATTATTATTTTTATTTTTAATAAAATGATGAAGTGGTAGGTAGATGCAAGATAAAGGTAGAAAACATAGTTTAGTGCTGTAAGAGGGCAAGACATTATGCCAATATTTTAAAAACTAGTTTTTTTAAAGGTCTGTAGCAGTAGAAAGTGGAGATAAAGGAGAAAAAAAAGGATATTTCAGTTAGAATCAACTTGGCAGTGAGAATGGATTGAAAAGTAAGGTGAAGAATTTGAAACAATATTTAGATTCCCTAGGTTATTCCAAACTTGTGTGATGATCTAACTCCATTACCATAAATGTTAGGTAAGATTATAAAGGTCTTTCCATTTGAACAATGAGGAGGATTCATACCTCTTCAAATCCCACTTATGTAAATTATGGAAATATGTGAAAAAATGAAACCTATACAACTCTGTCAAAAGTATCTGCACAGGAAAAAGAATTAAAGATGGTGGCGTGAGAGGAGAGACAGAGGATTCCTCCTAAAACTGGATACAATTAGAAAATAAAGTTGACGCAACTATCCTGAAAAAGCAACAGGAAAGAGGACTGTGCTAGACCGCATACACCAGTGGGAAGAAGAGAAACTGAGCAGGGAGGGAGTGGAAGGATTGGGACTGCTGAAAACCTAGGTACAGAGATCTGCTCTGGGAGCACAAATCTACATTTCATGGTGCTTTCATGAGACTCGCATGACTACCAGGTTGGAAAGTTAATACAGGCAGAGTTCCTGGGGAGACTGGGATTCCAGCTACTTGTGGAAAGCAGGGATCCATATCCAGCTGCTCTGGGACAAAAGCTTATACCTGTGTGTTCGGCCCACTGGCTCAGGCAGTGGAGACAGGCACAGCAGCTGGGAGGTGGGGAACAGCTCTTTCCTCCCCCAGGCACCAATACCGCCCCCCTGAGACCCCTGACATTGCTTCAGGTGCTGAGCAGCTCTAGAATAGAGCATCTGGACACTAGACAGCACCATATACAAACATGAAATACCAAAGAAACCTGGTCCAGAATAAAATTATTAATACAACTCCCAAGAAAGATTTAAATGATATGGACCTCTTGACTCTTCCTAAAAGGGAGTTCAAAATAAAAATCATCAACATGCTAATGGAGGTACAGAATGACACCCAAGAACTCATTCATAGATCCAATCATGAAGAACATGATGGAGAGTATTAAAAGCAGGTTGAATGTGGTGGAGGAGACAATAAATGAAATAGAAACTAGAGAAGAAGAATACAAAGAAGCTGAGGCACAGAGAGAAAAAAGGATCTCTAAGAATGAAAGAATGAGAGAACTGTGTGACCAATCCAAACAGAACAATATTCACATTATAGGGACACCAGAAGAAGAAGAGAGAGAGAAAGGGATAGAATGTGTCTTTGAGGAGGTAGTTGCTGAAAACTTCCCCAATGTGGGGAAGGAGATAGTCTCTCAGGCCATGGAGATCCACAGATCTCCCAACAGAAGGGACCCAAGGAAGACAGCACCAAGGCACATAGTAATTAAAATGGGAAAGATCAAGGATAAGGACAGACTAGTAAAAGCAGCCAGAGACAGAAATAAGATCACATACAAAGGAAAACCCATCAGGCTAACATCACACTTCTCAGAAGAAACCTTACAGGCCAGAAGGGAGTGGCATGATATATTTAATGCAATGAAGCAGAAGGATCTAGAACTAAGATTACTTATCCAGCAAGATTATCTTTTAATTTGAAGGAAGGATTAAACAATTTCCAGATAAACAAAAGCTGAGACAATTTACTTCCCACAAACCACCTCTACAGTCTATTTTGGAGGGACTGCTGTAGATGGAAGTGTTCCTAAGGTTGAATAACTGTCACCAGAGGTAATAAAGCCACAATAAAGAAAGTAGAATAGCTAATTATGAAGCAAATGAAAAATTAAATTAACTATCCCCAAAGTCAATCAATGGATAGACATAAAGTACAGAATATGATACCTAATATATAAAGAATGGAGGAGGAAGAAAAAGGAGAAGAAACAGAAAAGAACTCTTAGATTGTGTTTGTAACAGCATACTAAGTGAGTTAAGTTAGACTCTTAGATCATAAGGAAACTAACCTTGAAACTTTGGAAATCATGAATCTAAAGCCTGCAATGGCAATAAGTACATACCTATTGATAATCACCCTAAATGTAAATGGAATGAATGCACCAATCAAAAGACATAGAGTTACTGAATGGATAAAAACACAAGACCCATCTATATCCTGCTTACAAGAGACTCACCTCAAACCGAAAGACATGCACAGACTAAAAGTCAAGGGATGGAAAAAGATATTTCATAGAAACATCTGGGAGAAAAAGCAGGTGTTGCAGTACTAGTATCGGACAAAACAGACTTCAAAACAAAGAAATTAAAAAGAGATAGAGAAGGACATTATATAATGATAAAGGGGTCAGTCCAACAAGAGGATATAACTATTATAAATATATCTGCACCCAACACAGGAGCACCAGCATATGTGAAACAAATACTAACAGAACAAAAGGGGGAAATACACTGCAATGCATTCATTTTAGGAGACTTCAACACACCACTCACCCCAAAGGATAGATCCACTGGGCAGAAAATAAGTAAGGACATGGAAGCACTGAACAACACAGTAGAGCAGATGGACCTAATAGACATCTATAGAACTCTACATCCAAAAGCAACAGGATACACATTCTTCTCAACTGCACATGGAACATTCTCCAGAGTAGACCACATACTAGGTCACAAAAAGAGCCTCAGTAAATTCCAAAAGATTGAAATCCTACCAACCACCTTTTCAGACCACAAAGGCATAAAACTAGAAATAAATTGTACAAAGAAAGCAAAAAGACCCACAAACACATTGAGGCTTAACAACATGCTCCTAAATAATCAATGGATCAATGACCAAATTAAAATAGAGATCCAGTAAAATATGGAAACAACTGACAACAACAACACAAAGCCCCAAATTCTGTGGGACGCAGCGAAAGCAGTCTTAAGAGGAAAGTATATAGCAATCCAGGCTTACTTAAAGAAGGAAGAACAAACCCAAATGAATAGTCTGACATCACAATTATCAAAATTGGAAAAAGAAGAACAAATGAGGCCTAAAGTCAGCAGAAGAAGGAACGTTTTAAAGATAAGAGAAGAAATAAATAAAATTGAGAAGAATAAAACAATAGAAAAAAATCAATGAATCCAAGAGCTGGTTCTTCCAGAGAATAAACAAAATAGATAAGCCTGTAGGCAGACTTATTAAGAGAAAAAGAGAATCAACACACATCAACAGAATCAGAAACGAGAAGGGAAACATCATGACAGACCCCACAGAAATACAAAGAATTATTAGAGACTACTATGAAAACCTATATGCTAACAAGCTGGAAAAACTAGAAGAAATGGACAACTTCCTAGAAAAATACAACCTTCTAAGACTGACCAAGGAAGAAACACAAAATCTAAACAAACCAATTACCAGCAAAGAAATTGAAGCAGTAATCCAAAAACTACACAAGAACAAAACCCCCAGGTGAGATGGATTTACCTCAGAATTTTATAAGACATACAGAGAAGACATAATAGCCATTCTCCTTAAAGTTTTCCAAATAATAGAAGAGGAAGGAATACTCCCAAACTCATTCTATGAGGCCAACATCACCCTAATACCAAAACCAGGCAAAGACTCCACAAAAAAAGAAAACTACAGACCAATATCCCTGATGAACATAGATGCAAAAATACTCAACAAAATATTAGCAAACCAAATTTAAAAATACATCAAAACGATCATACACCATGACCAAGTGGGATTCATCTGAGGGATGCAAGAATGGTACAACATTCGAAAATCCATCAACATCATCCACCACATAAACAAAAAGAAGGACAAAAACAACATGACCATTTCCATAGATGCTTAGAAAGCATTAGACAAAATACAATATACATTCATGATAAAAACTCTCAACAAAATGGGTAAAGAGAGCAAGTACCTCAACATAATAAAGGCCATATATGATAAACCCATAGCAATATCATACTGAACAGTGGGAAGCTGAAAGCTTTTCTTCTGACATCAGGAACAAGACAGGGTTGCACACTCTCCCCGCTGTTATTCAACATAGTACTGGAGGTCCTAGCCATGGCAATTAGACAAAACAAAGAAATACAAGGAATCCAAATTGGTAAAGAAGAAGCTAAACTGTCACTATTTGCAGATGACATGATATTGTACATAAAACACCATAAAGACTCCACTCTAAAACTACTAGAACTGATATCAGAATAAAGCAAAGTTGCAGGATACAAAATTAACACACAGAAATCTGTGGCTTTCCTAATACATTAACAATGAACTAATAGAAAGAGAAATCAGGAAAACAATTCCATTCACAGTAGCATCAAAAAGAATAAAATACTTAGGAATAAACCTAACCAAGGAAGTGAAAGACCTATACCCTGAAAACTATAAGACACTCTTAATAGAAATTACAGAGGACACTAACAAATGGAAACTCATCCCATGCTCTTGGCTAGGAAGAATTAATATAATCAAAATGGTCATTCTGTCTAAAGCAATATACAGATTTGTTGGAATCCCTATCAAATTACCAATAGCATTCATCAATAAACTGGAACAATTAGTTCAAAAATTCATATGGAAACACCAAAGACCCTGAATAGCCAAAGCAATTCTAAGAAGGAAGAATAAAGTGGGGGAATCTCACTCCCCAACTTCAAGCTCTACTACAAAGCCACAGTAATCAAGACAGTTTGGTACTGGCACAAGAACAGAGCCACAGATGAGTGGAACAGAATAGAGACTCCAGATATTAACCCAAACATATATGGTCAATTAATATATGATAAAAAAGCCATGGACATGCAATGGGGAAATGACAGTCTCTTCAACAGATGGTGCTGGCAAAACTGAACAACTACATGTAAGAGAATGAAGCTGGATCACTGTCTAACCCCATACACAAAAGTAAACTCAAAAGGTATCAAAGACCTCAATGTAAGTCATGAAACCATAAAACTCTTAGAAAAAACATAGGCAAAAATCTCTTGGACATAAACATGAGTAACTTCTTCATGAACATATCTACCTGGGCAAGGGAAACAAAAGCAAAAATGAACAAGTGGGACTATATCAAGCTGAAAAGCTTCTGTACAGTGAATGACACCATCAATAGAACAAAAAGGTACTCGACAGTATGGTAGAATATATTCATAAATGACAGATCTGATAAAGGGTTGACATCCAAAATATATAAAGAGTTCATGTACCTCAACAAACAAAAAGCAAATAAGCCAATTAAAGATCTGAACAGTTCTCCAAAGAAGAAATTCAGATGGCCAACAGACACATGAAAAGATGCTCCACATTGCTAGTCATCAGAGAAATGCAAATTAAAACCACAATGAGATATCACCTCATACCAGTAAGGTCGCCACCATCCAAAAGACAAACAAGAACAAATGTTGGTGAGGATGTGAAGAAAGGGGAACTCTCCTACATTGCCAGTGGGAATGCAAATTAGTTCAACCATTGTGGAAAGCAGTATGGAGGTTCCTCAAAAAACTCAAAATAGAAATACCATTTGTCCCAGGAATTCCACTCCTAGGAATTTACCCTAAGAATGCAGCAGCCCAGTTTAAAAAAGACAGTTGCACCCCTATGTTTATCACAGCACTATTTACAATAGCCAAGAAATGGAAGCAACCTAACTGTCCATCAGTAGATGAATGGATAAAGAAGATGTGGTACATATACACAATGGAATATTATTCAGCCATAGGAAGAAAACAAATCCTACCATTTGCAACAACATGGATGGAGCTCAAGGGTATTATGCTCAGTGAAATAAGCCAGGCAGAAAAGACAAGTACGAAATTATTTCACTCATATGTGGAGTATAAGAACAAAGAAAAAACTGAAGGAACAAAACAGCAGCAGAAGCACAGAACCCAAGAATGGACTAACAGTTACCAAAGGGAAAGGGACTGGGGAGGATGGGTGGGAAGGGAGGGATAAAGGCACGGTAAAAGAAAGGGTCCCTTACAATTAGCATGTATATTGTAGGGGAGTCATAGGGTGGGATGTGCAACACAGAGAAGACAACTAGTGATTCTACAACATCTTACTACACTGATAGACAGTGACTGTAATGGGGTTTGTGGGGGGGACTTGGTGACAGGGGGAGTCTAGTAAACTTAATGTTCTTCATGTAATTGTAGATTAATGATAACAAAACATATTTATAAAAGACAAAAAAAATAGTATCTGCACAGCAGAATCACCTAGCAACCTAAACCAGTATTCTTGAACAATCCCATAACCTTCTACATCAGACTCTCCATTTCCATCACCTAGGAAACTCATTAATTCAATGCTCCCCAGAAAATTTTGCCAATCACTCACATTTGAGAAACATTCCAGTACAGAATCCTAACAACACTTTTGCTTGACAGGGCTGAGGAACTGTCTCCTGAGTCAAGACTAGCTTTATATGTGTCCAGCACAGTTGCACTTAGAAGGGACCCATACTCAGTTCAATGGTTTGTTACTGACATCTTCAAATTCTGAGTAATATTTGAACAAAGGACCTAGCATTTTCATTTCACAGTGGGTGCACACACTATGAAGGCTGTCCTACCCTTTCTAATTTTCTCTGCAGCAGAATTACTCCTGAAAGAAGCAACCAAAAGTTCCTAGGAGAGGATAAACCCAAGGGATTCTGAAAACTCTACTTTGTAGACTCTGCTGTTAATGCACCCACACTTTAACAATTCTCCAAACTGGTGGGACAAGACATCTCCCTACCATCTCTTCTCTCTGCTCAAGGAAAGTGGCTTCTGATCCAACTGAGAGTTCTGATTGTTTCTCACACTCTGAAGTCTCCTTTGCATGATGTCACCATTTTGTTACAATTCACAGAAGACACTCTCAAGATCCCCATTGCTAGCCTTCCCTCTACAGAGAGTTCCTCAGGACAGGAACATATCCCTGTTGGTTGTGCAGCCTCCTCCACAGGAAATGGTTTCTCACTGTCTTCCTTCATGAGAAGGGAGAAAATCCTCAAGGAGTTCTGGTTGATGTGCTTACCACAGTGGAATTGGACAGCACCTCCCCCTGGCTGACCCAGACAGGTGCTGCCATGGAGGGTTGCTGTGCTGGTTTTCTCTCCTTAACAAGAATCCCAAACTCAGAATTTGCCCATGTGTGGGGCAGATGAGTCCTTTGGGAAGCCCATTTCATTTAAAGTTGGGTTTCTCTTGTTCCCCTTAGCTCACACTTTCCTAAATAATTTATTAGCTCCTACTCCCAAAGGTTCATTGACATATAGCACCCTTTATAAATTCTGTCATTAATTTATCTATTGAGCGTTGTGTTTAACTGGTTGTTATACCGACAAGTCATGTTTGTATGATCCTTGCTCCCTGACAGTTTAACACCTAAATCTCCATTTCTATTTATAAGGGACTTATGTAGCTTTTTGCTGAAATCAGGTAGGTCCTTGGTTCCAGGTTGAGGTCATTTGTTCAGCTAATGGAGAAAATGCAGTTTCCCAGGCCCCATACTAGACCCACAGAATTAAGAATATCTGGATATGGAGCATGAACATCTCAATTTTTAACAAATTTCCTAGAAGATTTTGCTACTAACTAAAATGTGAAAATAGCTGTATGGTGATACTCTGAAGGAATTCATGTAAAATTATTATTATTTTTCATCTTTATTATAGTATAATTGACATACACTAAAATTCGCCCATTTTAAGAATGCAGTTGGAGAATTTTGGTAATTGTGAATAGTTGTATACAACCAAAATGCAGAAATTTCCTTAACCCCCCAAATTTCTTCATGTATATTTGCACTCAATCCCTCCCTGACCCCTTGATCCAGGCAATCATTGATCTGCTTTCTGTCACTAAATTTTTCCATTTCTAGATTTTCAGATGAATGAAATCATATAGTGCGCAACTTTCCTCTTTGGCTTGTTTCATTCAACATCAAGTTTTGCAGATCCATCCATGATGATGATGTATAAATACTGCATTCTTTTTATTTCTGAGTAGTATTCCACAGTATGGATATACCATAAATTGTTCCTCTGCTCTTCAATTTATAGATATTTAGTTTTTTTCCAGTTTGAGGTTATTATAAATAATGCTGCTATGAACATTAACTTACAACTCTTTGTGTGGATATGTTTCCACGTTCTCACAAATATCTTAGCATGAGATTGTTAACTTAGATGGTGTATATGGTTAACTTTATAAGGTATATCAATATTGATTTCCAAAGTGACTGTATGAATTTTACATTTTGTTAAGTACCTATTTTCCCAATTTTCTTGGTCATTTGTCTTCTTATTATCAAATTATAAATGTTATTTTTATGTTTGTATACAAACCATTGTCAGTATGTGTTTTGCAAAAATTTTTGTCAATCTTAACTTTTCTTTTTTTTTTTTGCAAGTGTGTGTCATAGAGCTAAAATTTTTATTCTAACAAACTTCTTTTTATAATTGTTTTTCTTTGGGGGAGATCCATTTTAAGAACTCTGGCTAACTAAGGCCATATAGATTTTCTGGCATATATTCTTCTAAAAATATAATAACTTTGGCTCTTACACTTAGGTCTAAGATCAGTTCTGATTTCTTTTTTATATATGGTATGAGGTAACAGTCAATGTTCATTACATCCACACAGATATCCAGTAACTCTAACAATATTTCTTGAAAAACACATCTTTTTCCAATTGAATTATCATGTCACATTCTCAAAAGTCAAATGTTCCTATAATGTATAATGGTAAGTCTGTTTCTAGGTTGTCAATACTGTTTATATTTTTCCATTGATCTAAGTGTCTATCCTTTACATCTATCCTCACTGTCTTGATTACTGAAGCTTTATAATAAGTTTGAAATCAGATAATATAAATCCTCCAATTGTGTTCGTCTATTTCAAAATTGTTTGGCTGTTCAATTTATTTTCCTATAAGTTTTAACATCACCACATGTTTCTCCAAAAAACCTGTTAGGATTTGATTGGGTAATATTAGACTCATAAAGTAAGTTACGTTCCCTCATTTTCTATTTTTGAATTTAAAAATAAATAAAATTTGAAAGTCTGTGTAAGGTTGATATTATTTATTTATTTATTTATTTATTTATTTGATATTTCTGGACTTCACCAGTTTTTCATTAAAAGGATATTTTATTATAATGAAATATTTTATTTTATTTTATTTTATTTTATTCTTTAAGTCAATTTTTCATTGAAGTATTGTTGATATACAATATTTTATTGGTTCAAGTGTACAACACAGTGATTCAACAGTTACATTATTAAATCTTCACCCCAACCAGTGAAACTACTACTTGTCAACCTAGAAAGCCATTACAAAACTATTGACTAAACTCTCCATGCTGTACTTTCATCCCCATGACTAATTTATATTACGGTTGAAATTTTTGTGCCTCTTTATCCCTCCAACTACTGACTCCAACCCCTCTCCTGTGGTAACCACTCATCACTTCTCAGTGTCTGTGAGGCTACTGCTGTTCTGTTCATTTTGTTTTGTTTTGTTTTTAGATTCCACATGTGAGTGAAATCATATGGCATTTGTAGTTCTTCACCTGACTTATTTCACTTAGCATAATACCCTCTAGGCCCATTCATGTTGCCACAAATGGCAGGATTTCTTTCTCCTTTATGGCTGAATAATATTCCATTGTGTATATGTACCACATCTTCTTTATCCATTCATCTATTGATGGACAGTAAAATTTTAAATTATTAAGTAACTGTTCAAGTTTAACCTTTTTCTGTTTTGGTTTCTTCTTTTTTTATTTTGGTATCATTAATCTACAATTACATGAAGAACATTATGTTTACTAGGCTCCCCCCTTCACCAAGTCCACCCCACACACCCCATTATAGTCACTGTCCATCAGCATAATAAGATGCTGTAAAATCACTACTTGTCTTCTCTGTGTTTCTTCTTGAGTTAGTTTTATTGAATAGTCTCTTTCAAGTAATTTGCCCATCTAATGTATGCAATATTATTGGAAAGAGTTTTTCATAATATTTTCTCATTATCTTTTACTATCTGCAGAATCTGTCCTTGTTGTGCCTATGTCATTTCTGATTTTGGCAATATGTGTCTTTATTTCTAGTTAAATGGTTAAGCTAGAAGCTTATCAGTTTTATTGGTCTTATCAAAGGACCAGCTATAGTTTCACTGAACTTTCTCTTTTGTTTTTTCCTTTTTAAAATTTCATTTCTTATTATTATATGTATTTTTCTCCTATCTACTTAACTGGGTTTATTTGTCATTTCAGTCTAACTTCCAAAAATCAAACATAGGTCGTTGATTTCAAATCATTCTTTTTCTACTGGATGAATTAAATTTAAATAATAAATTTTTAAACACTAAAAATGCTAAGTACTAAGCACTGCTTTGTCTATGTCCTGAAATATTTATTATAAATTTTTTCATTTCCATTCAATTCAAAAATATTTTCTAACTGCCGCTGTGATTTTTTTCTTTGTTATATGGAATATTTATAAGTATGTTCTTTAATTTTTAAGTATTTGGTGTTTATCATTTATTTTTTAGATTTGTAATGCAATTGTATTTTGGTTAGAGTATATACTTTAAATGGTTTCAACCTTTTTAAGTCAATGGAGATTTTATGATTCTACATATGATCCAGTCTGATAAATATTTTATTTGCCCTTTAAGAGAAGGTATAATCTGCCTGTGCTGGCCATGTTTTATAAATATAAATTAAGTCATGGGATTCAAGATGGCAGCATGAGAGGTGAGACAGAGAACTCTTCCAAAACTGAAAATAGTACAAAAAATAATATTAATATAACTAACTCTAAAACAGAAACAGGAAAGAAGGTTGAACCAGATTGCATACAGTCCTCACGAACAGAGCAGACCTCACAAAACAGGGTAAAATACCTAAGCCTTGATCCAGCAGGACCCAAGTCAATCCCCCACCCCAGCTCACTGGTGGGAAGAGAAATGGAGTGGGGAGGGGGTGGAAGCCTGGGACTTCTGAACACCCAGCCCTTGAGGTCTGCTTTGTGAGCAGAAACCTACATTGTATGGTGCTCTGGATGTTGGGGAGCTGGGACAGGTGGAGTGCTTGAGAGGCTGAGATTCTGGCCGTTTGTGAAGGAGGGGATCCACACCAAGCTGCTCTGGGACAAGGGAAAGGTAGGCAGTCTGAGAGGCTTCCTAGCAGTGAGAGGGCTGCTGAAGGAACTGACTTTACATGGAGCTTGCTGCGCAGGAGGAGGAAGAGCTGGACAAGGTTGTCAGGGTGTGCTCTGCCCAACATGGTGGGAACTTGGAGGAGCTTCAGGCACTCCATCCCCTTTGCTGGCTGCTTCCTGAGTTGACAGAACCATCTCCCAAACCAGCAGTCACTGCACTTGTGTCAGGCCAGCAAGAGGAGGAATGCACCTACAACAGCTAAAGACACCAAGTACAGAGGCTTACACCTATGTGCTTCGCCCACTGGCTCTGACACCAGAGACAGGCACCACACATGGGAATCAGGAAACAGACCTTTCCTCCCCACAGGCACCAACTCTGCTCCCCCACAACCCCAACCTCACTCTAGGGGCTGAGCAGCTCCAGAGACTGGAGCTTCTGGACACTAGTGAGCACCACACAGAAATATGAAATGTCAAAAGAACATTGTTCAGACCAAAATCTCACAAACCCCAGGAAAAGGGCCAAATGAAACTGAACTCACCAATCTTCCTGAAAGACAGTTCAAAATAAAAATTATAAAAATGCTTATGGAGGCACAGAAAAATATTCAAGAACTCAGGAATGAATTTAAGATGAAGATTCAATCATTAAGAAATTCCATATCTGAAATGAAGCATACAATCGAGGAATTTTAAAGAAGAGTAGAGGTAGTAGAAGAGATGGTAAATGGAATAGAAATTAGAGAAAATGAATACAAAGAAGCTGAAACACAAAGAGAAAAAAGAATCCCTAAGAATTAAAGAATATTGAGAGAACTGTGTGACCAATCCAAATGAAACAATATTCGCATTATAGGGGTACAAGAAGAAGAAGAGAGAAGAAAAGGGATAGAGAGTGTCTTTGAGGAGGTGGTTGCTGAAAACTTCCCCAATCTGGGGAAGGAGAGAGTCTCTCAGGCCATGGAGATGCACAGACCTCCAAAAACAATGGACCCAAGGAATACAATATCAAGACATATAATAATTAAAATGGCAAAGATCAAGGATTAAGACAGACTTTTAAAAGCAGCTAGAGAAAGAAAGAAGATCAAATACAAAGGAAACCCATCAGGCTATCATCAGAATTCTCAAAAAAAGCCTTACAGGCCAGAAGGGAGGGGAGTGCATGATATATTTAATGAGATGAAGGTGAAGGGCCTTGAACCAATAATACACTACCCAGCAAGTTTATCATTTAAATTTGAAGGAGGCATAAACAATTTTCAGGTAGGCAAAAGCTGATAGAATTTACCTCCCACCAAACATTTCTACAGTGGATTTTGGAGAGACTCCCATAGATGGAAGTATTCCTAAGGCTAAATAGATGTCACCCAAGGGATGACAAAGAGTACAGAATATAATTCATAGCCTACAAAGAATTGAGGAGAAAGAAAAAGGAGAAAAAAAAGAACCTTTAGGTTGTGTTTGTAATAGCATAAGAAGTGAGTTAAAATACACTGTTAGATAGTAAGGGAATTACCCTTCACCTTTGGTAACCACAAATCTAAAGCATGCAATCAGAATAAGTACACATCTATGGATAATCATATGTAAATGGCCTGAACACACTAATAAAAAGACATAGAGTGTCAGAATGGACAAAAAACAAGACCCATCTATATGCTGCCTATAAAAGACTCACATAAAACCCAAAGCCATACACAGTCTGAAAGTAAAGGGATGGAAAAAGATATTTCATGCAACTAATAGGGAGAAAAAGCAGGAATTCTAGTACTTGTATCACACAGAATAGACTTCAAAACAAAGAAAGTAACAAGTGACAATGACATTACATAATAATAAAAGGGTCAGTTCAACAACACGATATAACTTTTATAAATATTTATAAACCCAACACAGGATCACCTACATATGTGAAACAAATATTAACAGAACTGAAGTGGGAAATAGAATGCAATGCATTCATTTTGGGAGACTTCAACACATCACCCACTCCAAAGCACAGTTCAACCAGACAGAAAATAAGAAAAGAGATAGAAGCACTGAACAAAATATTAGAACACATGGAACTAATGGACATCTATTGAACACTCTATCCAAAAGCAACAGGACACGCATTCTTCTCAAGTGTGCATGGAACATTTTCAAGAATAGATCATATACTAGGACACAAAAAGAGCCTCAGTAAATTCAAAAAAGATGGAAACTGTACCAACTAGTTTCTCAGATCACAAAGGTATGAAACTAGAAATAAATTATACGAAGAAAACAAAAAATCCCACAAACACATGGAGGCTTAATAACATGCTACTAAATAATCAATGGATCAATGACCAAATAAAAACAGACACCAACAATGTATGGAGACAAATGACAAAAATAATTCAACACCACAAAATCCGTGGGATGCAGTGAAGGCCGTGCTAAGAGGGAAATATATTGCAATACAGGCCTAACTCAGGAAAGAAGAACAATCCCAAATTAACAGTCTAAATTCACAATTAATGAAACTAGAAAAGGAAGAACAAATGAGGCCCAAAGTCACTAGAAGGAGTGACATGATAAAGGTTAAAGCAGAAATAAATAAAATTGAGAGTAAAAAAATAGAAAATAATTAATGGAAGCAGGAGCTGGTTCTTCAAGAAAATAAACAAAATAGATAAACCCCTAGCCAGACTTATCAAGAAAAAAGAGGGTCTACACACATAAAGAGAATCAGACATGAGAAAGGAAAAATCATTATGGACACCACAGAAATACAAAGAAATAAGAGATAATACTATGAAAAATTATATGATAACAAACTGGATAACCTAGAATAAATGGCCATGTTTCTAGAAAAATACAACCTTCCAAGGCTGACCTAGGAAGAAACAGAAACTCTGAATAGACCAATTAGCAGCAAAGAAATTAAACTGGTAATCAAACAACTACCTAAGAACAAAACTCCTGGAGCAGATGGCTTCACTGCTGAATTTAATCAAACACTTAGCGAACACTTAATACACATCCTCCTTAAACTTTTCCAAAAAGTAGAAGAGGAGAGACTACTCACAAACTCATTCTATGAGGCCAACATCAGTCTAATAACAAAACTAGGCAAGACCCACATAAAATGAAAATTACAGACCAATATCCCTGATGAACATAGATGCAAAAATACTCAACAAAGTATTAGTAAACCGAATTCAAAAATACATCAAAAAGATCAACAATCATGATCAAGTGGAATTCATCCCTGGGATGCAAGGATGGTACAACATTCAAAAATCCATCAACATCATCCATACATCAACAAATTGAAGGGCAAAACCACATGATCATTTTCATAGATGCTGAAAAAGCATTAGACAAAATTCAACATCCATTCATAATATGAACTCTCAGCACAATGGGTAAAGAGGGCAAGTGCCTCAACATAATAAAGGCCATATATGACAAACCCACAGCCAACATTATACATAACAGCAAGAAGCTGAAAGCTTGTCCTTTAAGATCAGGAACAAGACAAGAATGGCCACTCTCCCTAATTTTACTCAACATAGTTCTGGAGGTCCCAGCCATGGCAATCAGACAACACAAAGAAATAAAAGACATCCAAATTGGCAAGGAAGAAGTTAAACTGTCCCTGTTTGCAGATGACATGGTATTGTATATAAAAAACCCAAAAGAATCCACTGCAAAATGACTAGATATAATATCTGAATTCAGCAAAGTTGCAGGATAAAAAATGGATACGCAGAAATCTGTTGCATTCCTTTACACTAATGATGAACTAGCAGAAAGAGAAATCAGGAAAACTATTCCATTCACAATTGTATCAAAAAGAGTAAAATACCTAGGAATAAACCCAACCAAGGAAGTGAAAGACCTATGCTCTGAAAACTACAAGACACTCAGAGAAATTAAGGAAGATACCAATAAATGGAAACACATCCCACTCTAATGGAGAGGAAGAATTAATATGGTCAAAATGGCCATCCTGTCTAAGGAAATCTACAGACTCAATGCAATTCCTATAAAGAGACCAACAGCATTCTTCAATGAACTAGAGAAAATAGTTCTAAAATTCATACTGAACCACAGAAGACCTTGAATAGCCAAAGCAATTCTGAGAAGGAAGAATAAAGCTGGGGTCATTATACTTCCCAACTTCAAGCTCTACTACAAAGCCACAATAATCAAGACAATTTGGTACTGGCACAAGAAAAGACCCATAGACCAATGGAACACACTAGAGAGCCCTGATAAAAATGCAACCATATATGGTCAATTAATATATGATAAAAGAGTCAAGGATAAACAATGCAGAAATGACAGCCTCTTCAACAGATGGTGTTGGCAAAACTGGAAAGCTACATGCAAGAGAATGAAATTGGATTATTGTTTAACCCCATACACAAAAGCAAACTCAAAATGGATTAAAGACTTGAATGTAAGTCATGAAACCATAAAACTCTTAGAAGACAACATAGGCAAACATCTCCTGAATATAACCATGAGCAACTTCTTCCTGAACACATCTCCTCGAGCAACAGAAACAAAAGCAAAAATGAACTCATGGGACTACATCAAACTATAAAGTTTCTGTACAGCAAAGGACACCATCAACAGAATAAAAAGGCATCCTACAGTATGGGTGAATATATTTGTAAATGACATATCTGACAAGGGGTTAACATCCAAAATACATAAGGAACTTACATGCCTCAACACCCAAAAAGCAAATAACCCAAACAACAAATGGGCAGAGGATATGAAGAGACAGTTTCCCAAAGAAGAAATTCAGATGGCCAACAGACACATGAAAAGATGCTCCATATCACTAATCATCAGGGAAATGCAAATTAAAACCACAATGAGATATCACCTCACACCAGTAAGGATGGCCAACATCGAAGACTAAGAACAACAAATGCTGGTGAGGATGCAGAGAGAGGGGAACCTCCTACACTGCTGGTGGGAATGTAAGCTAGTTCAACCATTGTAGAAAGCAATGTGGAGGTTCCTCAAAAAACTAAAGGTAGAAATACCATTTGACCTGAGAATCCCACTCCTTGGAATTTACCCAAAGAATACAACTTTTCAGATTCAAAAAGGCATATACACCCCTATGTTTATCACAGCACTTTTTACAATAGCCAGGATATGGAAGCAATCTAAGTGCCCACCAGTAGATGAATGGATATAGGAGATGTGGTACATATACACAATGGAATACTTTCGGCCATAAGAAAGAAACAAATCTTACCATTTGCAACAACATGGATGGAGCTAGAAGACATTATGCTCAGTGAAATAAGCCAGGTGGAGAAAGACAAATGCCAAATGATTTCCCTCATTTGTGAAGTATAACAATGAAGCAAAACTGTAGGAACAAAATATCAGCAGACTCAGAGACTCCAAGAATGAGCTAGTGGTTACCAAAGGTGAGGGGCATGGGAGGGCCGGTTTGGAGGGAGGGAGAAGGGGATTGAGGGGTATTATGTTTAGTACGCATGGTGTGGGGGATCACTGGGAGAACAGTGTAGCACAGACAGGGCACATAGTGGATCTGTGGCATCTTGTTGCACTGATGGACAGTAACTGTACTAGGGTATGGGTGGGAACTTGATAATATGGGTAAATGTAGTAACCACATTGTATTTCATATGAAACCTTCATAAGAGTGTATATCAATCATACTTTAATAAAAAATAAAAAATAAAAAACAACAACAAAATAGGCAAAAATCTCTTGGACATAAATATGAGCAACTTCTTCATGAACATATCTCCCTGGGCAAGGGAAACAAAAGCACAAATTACCAAGTGGGACTATATCCAATGACACCGTTAGTAAAACAAAAAGACATCCTACAGTACTGGAGAATATATTCATAAATGACATATCCTATAAGGGGTTGACATTCAAATTATATAAAGAGCTCATGCACCTCAACAAACAAAATGCAAATAAGCCAATTAAAAAATGGCCCGAGGGACTGAACAGACACTTTCCCAAAGAAGAATTTCAGATGGCCAACAAGAACATGAAAAGATGCTCCACATCGCTAATCATCAGAGAAATGCAAATTAAAACCACAATGCAATATCACCTCATACCAGTTAGGGTGGGCACCATCCAAAAGACAAACAACAACAAATGTTGGTGAGGATCCTCCTATACTGCTGGTGGGAATGTAAAATAGCTCACCCGTTGTGGAAAGCAATGTGCAGGTTCCTCAAAAACTAAAAATAGAAATACCATTTGATCTAGGAATTCCACTCCTAGGAATTTACCCTAAGAATGCAGAAGCCCAGTTTCAAAAAGACATATGCACCCCTATGTTTATCACAGTACTATTTATCATAGCCAAGAAACAGAAGCAACCTAAGTGTCCATCAGTAGATGAATGGATAAAGAAGATGATGTACATATACACAATGGAATATTATTCAGCCATAAGAAGAAAACAAATCCTACTATTTACAACAACTTGGATGGAGCTAGAGGGTATTATGCTCAGTGAAATAAGCCAGGCAGAGAAAGACAAGTATCAAATGATTTCACTCATCTGTGAAGTATAAGAACAAAGGAAAAACTGAAAGAATGAAGCAGCATCAGACTCACAGAACCAAAGAGTGGACTAAGAGTTACCAAAGGCAAAGGGACTGGAGAGGATGGGTGGAAAGGTAGTGATAAAGGGGAAAAGGGGGTATTATGATTAGCACACATAATGTAGCAGTGAGAGACACAGGAAAGGTGGTATTACACAGAGAAGACAAGTAATGATTCTATAGCATCTTACTACACTGATGGACAGTGACTGTAATGGGAATGTGGTGGGGACTTTATAATAGAGGGAGTCTATAAATATATATATATATAAATTAAGTCACCATTGGTAGTATAGTTCTGGTCCTCTGTATCTTTGCTGTGCTGTTTTTTCCCCTAATTTGCCTATGAATTTCAAAAAGGAGGTTAACTCTCTGTAGAGCATTGAATAGTAGACTCCAAAAGATGTGTCATCTCAGAACCTCCATATGTGACTGTATTTGGAGTAAAGATATTTGTAGATATAATTAAGGTAAGATCTTTAGATAAGATTATCCTAGATTAGGGTAGGAGCTAAAGTGGGTGACAGAAGTCTTTTTAAAAGACAGAAAAGCAGAACACACAAACAGGGGAGAAGGCCATGTGATGATAACAGCAAAGACTAGAGTTACACTGTCATGAGCCCAGGAATACCAAGGGCCACAGGAAACCAGAAAAGAAGGAAATATTTCTCCTTTAGAGCCACCAGAGACAGCATGATTCTGCTAAACACTTGACTTCAGACTTCTATCCTCCATAACTGAGACAAAATTAATTTGTTTTAAAAGACATAATTTGTGATAGTTTGTTGCAAAAGCCCTAGTAAACTAATGCACTCTCCATCTATGGTTGTGGAATTTCCTGTTTCTGTGTTTAATTTTGTCACTTTTTGCTTCTTGTGTTTTGTAACTATTTTAATGGTTGCATAGATACTTATAATTATTGTATCTTCTTATTTAATTAACCCATTTTTATTATGAGATGTTTTGTTTCCTCTCTATTTATTTTTTTATTAAAAATGTATTTTTCCTGATTTCTATGTGGCTAATCCTACATACATATCCTTATTATTTATATGGTAAATGTTTCCAACCCATTTACTTTCAGCTATTTGTACATTGTAATTTAGTCTCTTGTAGACATCATATACTTGGGTCTTGTTTTACTTAAATATTTTGAAAATCTGTACTCTTTTATTGGAAGATATGGTCCATTAACATTTAATATAGTTACTCAGTACTAGGTTTAAGTCTATCATTTCAATATCTGTTTCTTCTATGTCTCTGTCTTATTTTCATTTTTCCTTCAGCCTGTGTTTTAAAGAACATTTGAATAGTTTTTGGAATTTCATTTAAAATTTACTGTTGACTTTTAGCTGTGCTTTCCAATTTTTAAAAATGTGGTTGAATCACAATATACATCCTTAATCTTTTATACCCCACTTACAGGAACACTGTACCACTTCATGAAAAATATAGAAAAGGTACACTAGTATTTAGTATTTATATCTATTACCCTTCATCCTTCGGTCATAGTTACATTGTATATTATATCTCTATATTATACCTGTAAGACTGTGTTATGTTTGCTTTAGCCTCTTTTAGGAAACTGTTAGGGGGGACAAAAGTAGAAAAATAGAAATTTTTTCCTATGTAACCAGATATTGTCATTTCTAATGCTCTCTCTTCTTTTTTGATGATCCAAGATTCTATCTAGCCTAATTTACCTTCAGTTTGAGTAATGGTCTTTAGGACTTCTAATAGTGAAGAACCATTGGCAATGAATGCAATTAGTTTTCTTTCATCTAAAATTGTGTACTTTTAATTTTTTTCTTGAAGGATATTTTCAATGTGTGTAGATGCTTAAGTTTTCAGTTTTTATTTATTTCAGCACACTAACTACTTTTATCTGTTCTCACTCTTCTTTAATGAGAAGCCCTCAATTCCCTGCTCTGAAATCTCAAATTTTATGTCAAAACGATTTTCTTATTTTTACAAATATTTTCAGTTTCCGATATGCATTTGAACCCATATGATAGATGTATAGCCCTTCACTTCTTAAGTAAAACTCTCAACAGAATATTCATTTTTATTATTCTCCCTGATCATCTGTTAATATTCCATTTTTATAGCAGATAATGTGAGAATCTCAGCTTCATATTCTGTGAGGATAGATTCTCACCATAGTAAAATGTAGATGCTCATTCAATTTTTTTAGATCATTATTTTTTAAATACATCAAGGAGATTCAGATATCATTTTATTTTAGTCACATGGCTTTTCTAAGATTCCAGTGTCAAAATTTAGCCTCAAGAAGTAAATATGGCAAATCTGCCTGACTCTGCTTTGTCTACTATTCCTATTTTTAGTTTTTGGTTTACATAAAATAACCAATATATAAAGAAACCAATGTATTATGTTTTACATAATAAATGTATTCTACCTGCAAGAGTATGTATACATGAAGTCCAATAAAAATACAAATAACCCCATATCTACCACCAAGTTTAAGAAATGGAATATAACTGTATGTTGACTTATTTTATCTCTCCCAAGGGATACTGAGTTTTGTGCTTATTTTCCTGGTTTTCAAAAAATAATATTAAATAAATTAATACTTTACCACTTTAAATTACATATGCTTCACAGCCATTCAGTTTTACCCAGTTTTGAACTTCATTTGAGTCTGTAATATTCATCTGTAACTTGCAGAAGAATATTAAAGTAATATTAAAGATTTTAAAGCTGTTTTCATAATAAGTTTAGTATTTACTTGTTGTTTCCCTTATAATCTTCATCTGATTTTTGTTTTAAAATTATACAAACCTCATAAAATGAGTTATGAAACCCCTTTTATTTTTCCTCCTCTATTTTAAGAGTTTGGTTCAGATTTAATGACATATTTCTTAAATATCTGGTGGACATACTTGTAAAATGAATAAAGCCTACTGATTTCTGGGGAAAAAGATGTTTAGCAATTGATTCCATTATTGTATTATGGGAATTTTTAATTTAATTTCATATTTAGTCAGTTTGGGTTATTTATATTTTATCTGAGGCTTATT
The DNA here is from genome assembly GCF_040802235.1 of Manis javanica. Lineage (NCBI taxonomy): Eukaryota > Metazoa > Chordata > Mammalia > Pholidota > Manidae > Manis > Manis javanica. Next base: position 96,112,162 of record NC_133157.1, on the reverse strand, counting down.
TATTTATTCTAAGTTTACAAGTTTATTACCATAAACTTTTTGCATGATTTTCTTATTTTTTAATGTTGCATCATTTTCTCCCCAATGTCTGCCTTACATGTTTTAGAAGTTACACTAAGCAAATAAAGATTCTAAATTATTTTGCCAGTATGATTTATCATGTGTGTTGAATATACTTATATCTGCTAATGTTTTTGCTTCAATGCCTATTTTGACTAATGTTAAAATAGCTAATAGCCTCCTTGTATGTGATATTTGCTAGTATTTTTGTTTAATTACCTGTCAATTATTTTCAATCATTATACCTTATTTTTAGCTGTGTCTCTTACAAACAACACATAACGTATTTTTCTTCTTATTAACCCACCTAACATTTTTAAATCCTTAACTAGCAAGTCAATCTACAAGCATTTATATTTTGTTTTAACTTCTACTTGTTTTGCTTTTTCAATGTTTCTTTTATCTTTCTGAATTTATTTTGGATTGATTATAAGTTTTACTTCCAATTCTTAAGATTCTGGAAATATTCTTTTTATACTCCTTAAATTTTACATCTCTCCCCACCATATTTCTTCTCTCCTTGTAGAACTCTAATTGGAATTATGTTAGACCTCATATTGTTTTTCAAGAATGCTGACCTTTCTTCTTTCTTATTCATCCCTTTGTATGTGTGTGCTTCTTGCTCAATATCTTCAGCTAAATACCCTAATACATGAATTTTCTCTTCAGCAAAGTCTAATATGTTCTACATATACATTGAGATTTCACTTAAATCATTTTATTTTCACATTCCTAGAACTTCTATCTGGTTCTTTTATAACATGCCTGATCTTTGTTTAACTGTCTCATGCCCATGTACATGCTTCCACATCCCTGGTTTATTTATTTAAGCATATTATGTGTAGCTATTTTATGTCTGTATTTACCAGTTAACACATCTGAAGCTCTTGAAGGATGGTGTTTGTCTTTTAACTATCTCTCATTGTCGGTATCATGTTTTCATGTGGTTTGCAATTATAAATCAGGAGGTTTCTTTATTTTTTTATTAAGATATCATTGATATACAATAACATGAGCAGCACTGGGGTTACTAGATTCACCCCATTATCAAATCTCCCCCACATACTCCATTACAGTCACTGTCTGTCAGTATAGTAAGATGCTACAGAGTCACTGCTTGTCTTCTCTGTGCTATACTTCCTTCCCCATGCACCCCTACATTATGTGTACAAATCATAATGGCCTTAATCCCCTTATCCATACCTTACCACCCACAATCCCCTGTCCCTTTCCCTTTGCTAACTTTAGTTCATTCATGGGTTCTGTGAGTCTGCTGCTGTTTTGTTCCGTCAGTTTTTTCTTTGTTCTTATGCTCCACATATGAGTGAAATCATTTGGAACTTGTCTTTCTCTGCCTGGCTTATTTCACTGAGCATAATACCCTCTAGCTCCATCCATGTTGTTGCAAATGGTAGGATTTGTTTTCTTCTTATGGCTGAATAATATTGCATTCTGTATATGTACCACCTCTTCTTTATCCATCCATCTACTGATGGACACTTAGGTAGCTTCCATTTCTTGGCTATTGTACATAGTGCTGTGATAAACACTGGGGTGTATATGACTTTTGAATCTGGGATCCTGTACTTTTAGAGTAAATTCCTAGAAGTGGAATTCCTGGGTCAAATGGTATTTCTATTTTGAGCTTTTTGAAGAACCTGCACACTGCTTTCCACCATGGTTGAACTAATTTAAATTCCCACCAGCAGTGCAGGAGGGTCCCCCTTTCTCCACATCCTTGCCATCATTTGTTGTTGTTTGTCTTTTGGATGTTGACCATCCTAACTGGTGTGAGGTGATATCTCATTGTGGTTTTAATTTGTATTTCTCTAACGACTAATGATGTGGAGCATCTTTCCATGTTCCTGTTGGCCATTTGAATTTCTTCTTTGGAGAAGTGTCTGTTCAGATCCTCTGACCATTTTTCAAATGGATTATTTGCTTTTTGGTTGTTGAGGCACATGAGCTCTTTATATATTTTGGATGTCAAGCCCTTATCAGATATGTCATTTATAAATATATTCTCTCATACTGTAGAATGCCTTTTTGTTTAACTGATGATGTCTTTTGCTGTACAGAAGTTTTATAGTTTGATATAGTCTCACTTTGTTGATTTTTCCTTTTGTTTTGCTTGCCCAGAGAGATATGTTCATAAAAAAGTTGCTTATGTTTATATTTAAGAGAGTTTTGCTTATGTTTTCTTCTATGAGTTTTATGGTTTCATGACTTACATTCAAGTCTTTGATCCATTTCGAGTTTACTTTTGTGTATAGAGTTAGACATTAATCCAGTTTCATTCTCCTACATGTAGCTGTCCAGTTTTCCAAACCAGCTGTTGAAGAGGCTGTCATTTCTCCATTATATATCCATGACTACTTTATCGTATATTAATTGACCCTATATGCTTGGGTTAATATCTGGACTCTCTACTCTGTTCCATTGATCTATGGGTCTGTTCTTGTGCCAGTACCAAATTGTCTTGATTACTGTGACTTTGTAGTAGAGCTTCAAGTCGGGGAGCAAAATCCCCCCTGATTCATTCTTCCTTCTCAGGATTGCTTTGGCTATTCGGGGCCCTTTGTGGGGCCATATAAATTTTAGAACTATTTGTTCCAGTTTGTTGAAGAATGCTGTTGGTACTTTGATAGGATTGGATTGAATCTATAGACTGCTTTAGGCAGAGGGACAATTTTGGCAATATTAATTCTTCCTACCCAAGATCATGGGATCAATTTCCATTTATTAGTGTCCTCTACAATTTTTCTCAAGAATGTCTTCTAATTTTCAGGCTATAGGTCTTTCACTTCCTTGGTTAGGTTTTCTCCTAGGTATTTTATTCTTTTTGATGCAATTGTGAATGGAATTATTTTCCTAATTTCTCTTTCTGCTAGTTCAGCATTAGTATATATGAATACAACAGATTTCTGTGCATTAATTTTGTATCCTGAAACTTTGCTGAATTCAAATATTAGTTCTAGTAGTTTTAGAGTGGATTCTTTAGGGTATTTTATGTGGAATAGCATGTCATCTACAAACAGTAAGAGTTTAACTTCTTCCTTACCAATCTTTATGCTTTTTACTTCTTTGTGATGTCTGATTGCTGTGGCTAGGACCTCCAGAACTATGTTGAATAATAGTGGGGAGAGTGGGCATCCTTGTCTTGTTCTTGATCTTAAAGGAAAAGTTTTCAGGTTCTCTCTGTTAAGTACAATGTTGGCTGTGGGTTTGTCTTATAAGGCCTTTATTATGTTGAGGTACTTTCCCTCTTATACCCATTTTGTTGAGAGTTTTTGTCACAAATGGATGTTGAATTTTGTCAAATGGTTTTTTGGCATTTATGGAGATGATCATGTGATTTTGTCCATCTTTATATTGATACAGTGGATGATGTTGTTGAATTTTCGAGTATTGTACCATCCTGGGATGTATCATTCCTGGGATGAATCTCACTTAATCATTATGTATGATCCTCTTGATGTATTTTTGAATTTGGTTTGCTAATATTTTGTTGAGTATTTCTGCATCTATGTCCATCAGGGATATTGGTCTGTAGTTTTCTTTTTGTGTGTGTGTGTGGTATCTTTGCCTGGTTTTGGTATTAAAGTGATGCTGGCTTCATAGAATGAATTTGGAAGTATTTCCTCCTCCCTAGTTTTTAGAAAACTTCAAAAAGAATGGGTATTATGTCACCTCTAAATGTCTGATAAAATTCATCAGTGAAGCCATCTGGTCCGGAGGTTTTGTTCTTGGGAAGTTTTTGATTACCAATTTAATTTCATTGCTGGTAATTGATCTGTTTAGATTTTGTTTCTTCCTGAGTCAGTCTTGGAAGGTTCTATTTTTCTAGAAAGTTGTCCATTTCTTCTAGGTTATCCAGTTTGTTAGCAAATAGTTTTTCATGTATTCTCTAATAATTCTTTGTATTTCTGTGGTGTCTGTAGTGATTTTTCCTTTCTCATTTCTGATTCTGTTTATGTGTGTAGACTTTTTTCTAGATAAGTCTGCCTAGGGGTTTTGTTGTTGTTGTTTATCTTCTCAAAGAACCAGCTCTTGGTTTCATTAATTTTTTTGTTGTCTTCTCAGTTTTATTTATTTCTTCTCTGTTCTTTATTATGTCCCTCCTTCTGCTGACTTTGTTCTTCTTTTTCCAGTTGCAATAATTGTGAATTTAGACTGTTTATTTGGGATTTTTCTTCCTTCTTTAAATAGGCCTGGATTGCTTTATAGTTTCCTCTTAGAACTGCCTTCTTTGCATCCCACAGAAGTTGGGGTTTTGCATTGTTGTTTTCATTTTTCTCCATGTATTTCTTGATCTCTGTTTTAATTTGGTCATTCACCCATTGATTATTTAGGAGCATGTTGTTAAGCCTCAATGTGTTTGTGAGCCTTTTTGTTTTCTTTGTACAATTTATTTCTAGTTTCCTACCTTTGTGATCAGAGTTGTTTGGTTTAATTTCAATATTTTTTAGTTTTCTGGGGCTCTTTTTGTGACCTAAAATGTGGTCTTTTCTGGAAAATGCTCATGTGCATTTGAGAAGAATATGTATCCTGCTGCTTTCATGTGGAGTGTTCTATAGGTGTCTGTTAGGTCCATCTGTTCTAATGTTTTGGACAGTGCCTGTCTCCTTACTTATATTCTGTCTGGTCAATCTGCCCTTTGAAGTGAGTGGTGTGTTGAAGTCTTCTAAAATGAATGCATTGCATTCTGTTTCCTCCTTTAATTCTGTCAGTATTTGTTTCACTAGGTGATCCTGTGTTGTGTGCATAGATTTTTATAATGGTTTTATTCTCTTGTTGGACTGACCCCTTTATCATTATGTAATGTCTTTCTTTGTCTCTTGTTACTTTCTTTGTTTTGAAATCTATTTTGTCTGATATAAGTACTGCAACACCTGCTTTTTCTCCCTATTGGTTGCATGAAATATATTTTCCATCTCTTCCCTCTTAGTAATCTGTGTATGACTTTGGGTTTTAAGTGAGTCTCTTATAGGCAGCATATGGATGGGTCTTACTTTTTATCCATTCTGTAACTCTGTGTCTTGATTGGGTCATTCAGTCCATTTACATTTAGGGTGATTATTGATATATATGTACTTATTGACACTGCAGGCTTTGGATTTGTGGTTACCAAAGGTTCAAGGGCAGCCTCTTTGCTATCTAGCTGCATCCCTTAACTCATTTATTACACTATTATAAACACAGTATCATGATTCTTTTTTCTTTCCTTTCTTTTTTTTCCTCCTCCACTCTTTATATGTTAGGTGTCATATTCTGTACTCTTTGTGTATCACTTGACTGACTTTGTGGGTAGCTGATTTTATTTTGCATTTGGATAGTATTTAATTGTTGTACTTCCTTTGCTGTGGTTTTATTTTCTCTGGTGACAGCTATTTAGTTTTAGGCACACTTCCATCTAGAGCAGTCCCTTTAAAATACACTGTAGAGATTATTTGTGGGAGGTAAATTCCCTCAACTTTTGCTTATCTGCGAATTATTCAATCCCTCCTTCAAATTTTAATCATAATCTTGCAGGGTAGAGTATTCTTGGTTCGAGGCCCCTCTGTTTCATTACTCTGAATATATCATGCCACTCCCTTTGCCTAGAAAATATTATTTCTACCTTATCTTCTCATTGAGGCTTTAGTTTTCTGAGTGTTCTGATTCTGTGAGAGTCTCCATTACAACAACCCAACTTGTGTGGACCTGGTAGGTCAGTAAAGCCTCCAGCACCTGGCAACAGAAAAAACTCTTACAGAGCTGGTCTCAGTGCCCCATGGCCACACTGATATGCAACCCCTCTTTGTTTTGAAACTTAAATATTTTCCTAAAATATTTTATTGTTCACCTATATATTTAAAAGTATCTTTTTGGTTGTCTTTTCAGAATTCTAATATCTTTTGCAGTGGAAATCATATTGCCTGAGTGGAAATACAATTAATATTTTTCAGTTAGGGGATCTGATCCGTGTTTTTCATCATGAAGATGTCACTAGTGTTTTGCAAGATTTTAAAAAAACAGTCTTACTTTCTTATAGCTCAGGCATGGTCTAACCACATGACCTCACATTATGCCTCCTTTCACTCATTTTCCTTTTCCAATGTCTCCACATGATGATATTCAGATATATCAGTCTGACATTTCCCTTACACCCACACATAGACACACACACACACACACACACACACACACACTATACTCACAAAATTCCTTTAAAAACTAACATTAATGGCAGTGAAGAGAGAAAAACACCTCTGTTATTTTACTGACTATTGTAAGGGTGCCATAGTGAATGTAGGTAAGCCAAGAAAACTTGATTTTAATAACACCTCTGCCCTTCTTAGCTCTGTGGGAATCTGAGTGTGTGCTAGTCAATCTATAGAAGCTAAAGTATTCTCTTCCGGAAAAAATGAGAAGGAAGAAAGCTGGAAGGAGGAGATGGAGGGTTGTTCTTTAAGTGTCAAGTTTCAGTCATAAAGGATGAGGTAGTCCTGGGAATCTGATGTACAACAATGTGCATGTAATTGACAATATAATATACACTCAGAAATTGTTGAGGGAATGAACTTTATGTTATGTGTTGCAATTAATATTGCCATAATGAATAAATAAGTGAATAAATACATAAAAATTTAAGAAATTAGGAAGAAGCCTTAAATAATGACTAAGAATTTTTCCAAATCAACTGAATGTATAAATCCAACTATGCTGTGGCATTGAATAAATTTTAAAATGAGTCTTCATATGATCCTACAATGTCATCCTACACCTATACCTACAAATAGCTCCTCAATAAATATTTGTATTAGAAGCCTTGCTGAGTGAGAAGCACAATCTCTTATGCTTCTGTGTCCCATTTTGACATATCCCAAGTTGAAATGCTTGCACTCAACTTCTGAAGCTGCTTCCTAGGAAATTTTTATTTAAAAATTTACTTTTAGAAACCTGAATCTGATTGATTAACCAGATTAACTAATCAGGTTCACTAATAAACACTGGGTCCTGTATTTTGAGTGGGGCTGGATCTGTCACACATGAATAAATTAACTACATAAGAATAAATGACAGCATGTTCAATAGATTGCTAAGGATATGAAACAAACATGTTTATGGAATGAAAGGGTAAAATACGAGTGATGGAAACCCAGAAAATCTTTTGTGTAAATCATGCCATTATTTTGTAAACAAAATGCTCTGTTTCAATAATCAATGTACTCCTGGAGCATTTCCATTATTCATTTTACCCCAGTGTTGTTGTTTGGTGGAATCCTCATTTGTCTTCCACTTGGGCAACTCACTTCTGTCCATCTCTTGCTCGCAGTTACCAAGTCTCTCACAGGATGGTGGCAGGACTTGAGTAGGCTGAGGCTGAGGGCCCAAACCAATCTTTCAGGTTATTGTTCCATCCCACTTACTGCAAGGCAGTCCTCCATCCAGCACTATAGCAGCCAAATAGAAAGTGGGAAAAAGCAATATTCCTTGAAAAAAATAGTAGTCCGCTCACTGCCAAATCTTATGAATTAATGTCAGTGAAAATTGGCATTTCTTGAAATTCTCCAAACAAATGAAAAGGAAAAACCTAACTGCATTTATATGCAGAACATATTCAGTCCAGCCCAGACAACTGCTAATTTTCTTCCAAGATTCAAGACATGTGATTCTGACACCTTGTAGATTAGCTTATCACATTTCTTTTTCTCCATCTTGTCCCTATTTATTCCACTGGTAAACCATATTTTTCTTCCTACAGAAATGACTTTCCTAAAATTAATGGCCATGCAGAGAGATATTTGGTAATAAACTCACAACAAGGATGTGCTCCAGGACTATCACTGAAATAAGGCATTCAGTGAAACATAGGTTTGGGTGAGAAAGCCCATTACTGCACAAACTCTGGCTCTTGTCTTATGGTTAAAGATTTCAGATAGGCTTCAGTTTAATACAGTGCCTGGAAACACATACAGCAAAATCCAGATGTATGTTGCATACGAATGCATATGCATTAATGTTTTATAAAATCAGGTAATTAGGACTCAGCTTCATTCTCTGCTTATACAATGGGTCTATAAGCTACTCTATAGGACAAACTGGTCCATTAGCATAAACTCAGGAACCCCAAACCAAGATAAAATTAGTCAGGGCTAAGAGATAGAATAAAGAAAAGGATTTTCTTTTTCTAAAAGGAAAAATGGGCATATTTATGCTCATTTTAATCAATTGCATTAATATCCAAATAGTCTGAGAAAAGCTCATGTAAAATATACTAGCCTGATAAGGTACTTATATGGAGAATGACAGACCCCAAAGAATAAAATATATCAAGTAGAAGTCATTTCTGGGTCATCAATGTCCTGGCTTTTGTCATTGATGCCAAAATATTTCTACCATACAGGACAGGATATTTGTTTTAAGATTTTTACTGGGCGTATCTTGCTTGTTTCTAATATATTCATGATTTTCTAATTTTTTAACCTAAAGGTGAACACTTCTTAAATCCTTATTTTAAAGGTGAATGATAAGTATTTTACTGAGTATGCTATATACATGTACAACAATGCACTAGGCACTATGTGAAGATGATAAGACATGATTTATAATGTTAATGACACTTAGTACTATGTTTAAAATAGGAAAGAAGGGGCACCCTATAAGTCTCCAGCATCAGAACAATTAATTGGTAGGATCTGTCAAGTTTGGAAATCTACAAAGAGGCCAGTTCAGATGAAAGGTATCAGATCTGGGTCTTGCTCTATTTAAATTATTTCCTTTCTCATAAATCTCACTGTAATCATATAAAAAATGTAAGAACTGGTTTTAAGTTTCAAAGAGTGATTGTGTAGCTGAACATGTTTTTGGAATTCCCAAAATCTATGTAAGTTATTAATTATTTTCATAACACTTCCCCTAGAGTCCCACATAAGAGATGAGAAAATGTCATTAAATACTGGAGTACCTTTCCAATTTTTAGACCTATTGTAACAATCTGTACCAAAAGATACTGCTTCTTTGATGCTCAAGTTCTCCTGGTCTCAACTGGACTCATTCTTGCTGCCAGATTGCCTGAGATGGCTAGACTAGGATGATCCTAGATGGGACTGTATTTCTCCCCCACACGGTCTCTTATCCCGCAGCAGATTAACCTATGCTGGTTTATATGGTGTCTTGGGAGAACCACAAGAAAACGAGTGGAAGTGTTCAAGACTGTTGAAGCCTGGGCTCCCAAGTTGCCATAATCTCCACTACATCCCATAGTGCTACTGATGCAAGTTATGAGACCAACACGTATTCAAGGGGAAGGGAATTCCCGTCGTATTCTCTTTCTGATGAGAACATAATTGCCAATGACATGGATCCAGGGAGAAATGAAGGCTGTAGTCCTATTTGCAATCTCTCTCACCTGATCTTCTGGTGGTTTGCCTTCGTTCACTAAAGACTGCTCTTTTGGAATCTTTTATTCACAGCCATACAATGTTCTGACTGACTTCAGGGTCTCCATGCAGCCTTCTAACTGCTAGGTTCTTAACCTCACCGTCTCAAAGGCCTTCAGCTCTATGCCATATCAATCATAGGCTGTCTTGCCATACCCTGGACCTACTCTACATTTGAATAGATCTACCTTCGAAATATCAGAGGTAAACACCCCATTTCCTGACATCATCTCAATCCTTTTGGCTCTCATCATGACTTGACCCTTATTTGTTCACAGTCTTGGCCTTTACTCTGGGCCTTTCCCCTTCTCCCTGCATATCACTCCCTTCCTGCTCACCTACTGTACTGCTTGGATTCTACAGTCATTTTGATCACTCCTCTGGTTATATCTTCAATTTCTTACCAAACATGTCTCAGCAATCTTGCAGTCCATGAGTCAGTTCTTTAAGAAAACACTTGGGCACCAGTAAACCAACTATTCAGTGGGACATCAGAGACAAAACTGGACCCATGAGGCCACACATCTAAAGATGGGACCTGTGCAAACTTGGCCCTGGCCTGCTTTGCTGTCCCTACCCATGACCTCTGCCACAGTGGTTGTTATTGCTTCTGGAGTATATGGAGTCCTTAAATGTGTTCCTTGTTTATTGTGGTATTTTAGCTCAGCCAGAACATTAATAAAGCAAAAAAAGACTAAGCATACTTACAAAGGCACAAAGAAGAGAAACTTTTTTCCTATGAGCTTTTGGCATATAGATTTGAAACTGCACTAGGAAAATCTGATGGTTTCCGCTCCACCCTCCTAAGCCTCCTACCATCCTAATCCTACCTCACCTACCTGGAGAAGACTGGAAGAGCACAGTAAATCCTGGCTGTTTCCTGAGCCAGTAGTCATTTTTAACTTCTCAATAATAAAGGAACAAAATGCTAATAACCTATAAAAAAACATAAACACTGAAAATGAGTTTCTATTCATGAAGGTCAAGTGGTAAAATGTGCCATCTGTTTAAGAGGGACAGAATGAATGCACAAGTCATATTGCCCATAATTGAATGTGTTGAAATCATCAAACTGGTGAAAGCTTCTGATGATACAAGAGCAAAACCTCCTTGCAGCGAATGTACTTCATTTTCTCTCTCTGATGCTAACTGCTACCAGGCATTCATTTCACTTTAAAAAATAAATACACTCTGTTCTTTTACCTCAAACTTCATTATTTTATTTCAATATTTTTGTAAGAAAATAGAGTATTTAAGACAGAGGGGGACACTCAGGCCCATGAAAATTATCTTTTTATCCAAATCACAGTGCTGATACATTTTATATTCAATTTGAACACAAATCCTCTGGCACCTACTTCAGCTTTCTCGTCCCTGCACTGCAAGGGCAGAACTACCTGGGTTGTATATGATTTTTTTTATATGTGTGGTTTCTTTCTTTGCATCATGCTTCTTGATAGCTGAATACCTAAGCAGCATAGACTAAAACAAATTAAACCAGCCTACAAACAAAAAAATTTTAAAAATTACATTTTTCTCCCACTTAATTGCCATTTTCTCTTTGTTATTCAGTACCTTTTCGTTTATGCATTTTTGCTCAGCTTCTGCAGCAGAGCTATCAATGAATGCTTACTACATCATCCTTTGATGAAAGACTCATTGTTCGGTCAATGACCAAATTAGCAGAAATATGGCCTTTCTAAAATAACTATAATATGGCCCACAAATGAGTCTCCAGTTCAAATAGAAGGCGAATATTACAGTCAATCACTAGCTTAGAAATGGCCTACACTATAAACCTTTATGTTTTAAGTCACTATTTTAAACAGAAAAGGTTTTTTTCAAGTGAAGAATTCTTTTCAATCATAGTATTTCCCAATAGCTATCTTAGAACAGTGGCCACAGTGACAGACAGTATTTAAACAAACTGATTTCTAGGGTGTGGCAGTTTTCAAAACCTAGCCCAGGTACCACACTTGCAGAAGGACCAACAGCAAACTGACAGGATCAGAGCTTCCTGGTGAAGAAACCCAGAGTGTTGGTGTAGAGTGTGGGGTGAGGTGGGGTGGGAAGAGGTGGAGTCCCCTTAGAAGAGATCCTTGGAAAATCAGTCATGGGGTCACACACAACTCAGATATCATTGGATGTTTTTCACCGAGTGTGGTTGGTAAGTTTAAAAGGACCATGCTTCCCCATAGCACAAAAGATGCATTTATGATCTGAATATTCCTAATTTGGGTATTGCCTCTACATGGAAGCCTCGGTACCTTTTAAGTGGCACATTTGAGTTCTTCAACTCCAGCCACTACCACACTATACTTACTTAGGGTCAGGTTTTGCCATGCATAAAAAGTTTATGAGTATAAAATGGATCACAAGTTCCCTCAGAAACATGGTTTTTGGCTCTAAATAACTGACAGGAACCTAGCACTTGTCTTGGAGATAATGCTTCAGACAACCTCGATCTTGGGGCAAAGAAGGAAATTGTCTACTTAGCATAAGCATTTTTCAAAATTCTTTCCTGCCCATGCATTTCCATCACTCCAAACCCAACCCCCACATCAACAATGGCAGCCTCTTAGAAAGAATCAGAATGTGAATTTGAATCATGACTTAAACCTTTGGGTAGCTGCAGAAAGCAAGGACACTGCAGATTATATTACAGCAATGAGGAAAATCATACTGAGAGAATGAGGAGATAATTAGAGAATGCAGGTTATCTGCTAAATTAAAAGTAGAAAAAAATAATAAGTTGTAAAAACTATTAAGTGTAAACTAGTAATTTTACTGGTGAGAAAAGTGAAGTTCAAAAAGATGATTTTGTTTGGTGGCAGAATTTCTTCTAGAAACTGGACTTTAAATAAATGAGAGCTTTCAGATTTATGATGATATCTATTAAATAATTGTTTGAAAGCTATAAAGAAAGCACATAATTGTGGGCCCATGTGAGAGTTAACTCCATTTATTTCTCACATGCCATTACAACAAGCTATGGCAGAAGGTTGAATTGCAAAGTGGACAGTAGCCAAATCTATTTCAGATAATGATAATGTAACAATTATATATTATTTATTTTAAATAATAAAAGAATAAAACATGAAGATTAGTGCCCAAAGGCCAGGAATATGGTTCAGGAGACGTAAGCCAAAACTGTTCAGGACATCCTAATTATGAGATTTCTAGGCCCAAGACCAGGGGAAGTTCTTGTCTGAGACTCATTAAGATGCTGATATGGTAAATTGTGTTTAAAGCAAGAGTTGCTATTTGTCTCAGCCTCTTTGAAGGAGCCTCTGACTACTTCTTTCTCTCCTTTAAGTATGCCCTTTAATAATGAGTCTGACTTTGATCTAAGGGTTTAAGGCTCCTAATATGGTTTCCTCTCAACCTATTCCTCTGTAGGAAATGTCATCAGGAGCCCTCACTTACCTCATTAAGTCCCCTTGGAAAATAAGCCTATGCTCCAGACAAGACTGTGACGCCCACCCCCTCCAATACCTTGATTTCAGCTTGTGTGACCCTGAGCAGCCCTGCTAACCTGTGACCAGATTCTTGACCCTGGGAAACCATGAGATGATAAAATCATGTTATTTTAAGATGCTAAACTTGTGGTAATAGAAAACTAATACAATTTTAAATATAGTTTTAAATATGAGTATAAGCTTGAATAAACTTTATATATGTGTATATGTTTGTATGTATATGCAATATGTGTTCATGTATAGTAAACAGATAAAGTATGCACAGCCTATTCAGATACTCAGGTCATGTGTGAGGAACCAGGCAGCATACACATCCCTGTGTTTTATGTACCTACACATATATTACATCCTGGACAAGTGTGGAGTTTCATATGAATTTACCAGGTATACATTTCTAATACCGACCAGCAAAAGGCTCATTCATTACTCATAGACATGACCTGAAATTGTACTGCTGGTGCAAAAAGGTGATTTAGATTTACAGTCTAGCATTCACCTTTGCTTGAAGAATTTTTTTAAATACATATTGCATGTTCTACTCTGTTTTGGTGTATTATATAAAAATGTACTTTCTCTGTAACAGAATAAATATTATTCAACAATAAACTACTGTGTCTACAATATTAAGATCAGGCTAAGGTCTTTGGATTCTGAATCACTTATCTGCAGAAGAACAGCACCAACAATATTGGTGATATACCAAAGGTTTTCTCTGCATCACATAGCAGTGTAGGTCTGGGAAACACAATGCTCTTTTCTTCTCTTGGAAGTTTGTTTATGATATATGGTAGCATTCTAAAGATTTGAATAAATCTTGTGAGTTAACACAAAGGATGAGATTGTCACTTCAGACACACAAATCAGAGATCTTTTCTGAAATTGACTAATAATTTCAAAGATAAAAGCAATTAAATGGCACAGGTTGAGCAGGAAGATATCTGGGACACCAAGAGTGATGCCCCATGGGTCTCCATGTGAGCTCTCTGGCCATAATACTGGTGAGCTTTATAAATCACATCCACAGGTTATTACCTCATAAGCCTGAATATGTAGGTTGCAAAATGACTCCATCTTATATACCAGATAGTCATGTACCTTATGTGACATTTCTGGGAGCCATGCTTTGTAAATCCAAAGGTTCAAAGTTTGTTTTCTATAAGCAACTCTGAACCATACACACCCTGCCTAAATAATTTCCCAGCTAAGGACTCACTCTGACAAAGATTATGAGTCTGTTTACCAGGAGTCAGTTTTCAGATGTGTACAAAAAAGTTAGAATAAACCTCCACTCTAATGCAGTGGGAGAGAAATAGGTCATAGGCATGCGGCTTTAATTCCTTTCTCTCTACCTTGAAATATTAAAATGTCTGTTTAATTTGCTTAATCCAGTACTTCAACAGCATATTTAGACAGGGAACAACTTCTGAATATTATATACAAGGAACATATTTTGGGAAATATTGCAATAGATAATTCTAAGATTCTTTTCAGTTATATAATTGCATAAGTTATCAAGACATCAGACAGGGTACTTAACCTCTCTAAACTTCTTACTCTGTATCTGTAAAATGGAGAAAATGATACTTACTTTTGGAGAATTATTATAGACATTATAAATATTATATAAAATACCTATGATAGTTGACACAGGCCCTGTTATATTTTGCATAAGATCTGTAGTAGCTTTTTGCTCAATGGTATTTGAGTTCAGTTATAGATTTTTATTGCACTTTTTTTTTTGAGAGGGCATCTCTCATATTTATTGATCAAATGGTTTTTAACAACAATAAAATTCTGTATAGGGGACTCAATGCACAATCATTAATCAACCCCCAACCCTAATTCTCAACAGTCTCCAATCTTCTGAAGCATAATGAACAAGTTCTTACATGGTGAACAAGTTCTTACATGGTGAATAAGTTCTCACATGGTGAACAGTGCAAGGGCAGTCATATCACAGAAATTTTTGGTTTTGATCATGCATCATGAACTATAACCAATCAAGTCAGATATGATTATTTGTTTGATTTTTATACTTGATTTATATGTTAATCCCATATTTCACCCTTATTAATATTATATTTTTATTAATTTTATTTTGCTATCATTAATCTACAATTACATGAAGGACATTATGTTTACTAGGTTCCCCCCTTCACCAAGTACCCCCCACATACCCGTTCACAGTCACTGTCCATCAACACAGTAAGATACTGTAAAATCACTACTTGTCTTCTCTGTGTTGCACAGCCCTCCCCGTACCCTCCCCCCCCACACTATACATGTTAATCATAATGCAGTCTTTCTTTATTCCCGCACTTATTCCTCCCTTCCCACCCATCCTCCCCAGTCCCTTTCCCTTTGGTAACTGTTAGTCCATTCCTGGGTTCTGTGCTTCTGCTGCTGTTTTGTTCCTTCAGTTTTCTTTTGTTCTTATACTCCACATATGAGTGAAATCATTTGGTACTTGTCTTTCTCTGCTTGGCTTATTTCACTGAGCATAACACCCTCTAGCTCCATCCATGTTGTTGCAAGTGGTAGGATCTGTTTTTTTCTTACAGCTGAGTAATATTCCATTGTGTATATGTACCACATCTTCTTTATCCATTCATCTACTGATAGACATTTAGGTTGCTACCATATCTCGGCTATTGTAAATAGTGCAGCAACAAACATAGGGGTGCATCTGTCTTTTTCAGACTGGAGTGCTGCATTCCTGGGGTAAATTCCTAGAAGTGGAATTCCTGGGTCAAATGGTATTTCTATTTTGAGCATTTTGAGGAACCTCCATACTGCTTTCCACAATGGTTGAACTAATTTACGTTCCCACCAGCAGTGTAGGAGGGTTCCCCTTTCTCCACAACCTCGTCAACATTTGCTGTTGTTTGTCTTTTGGTTGTTGTTTGTCTGGTCGGAGATGATATCTCACTGTGGTTTTAATTTGCATTTCTCTGATGACAAATGATGAGGAGCATCTTTTCATGTGTCTGTTGACCATCTGAATTTCTTCTTTAGAGAACTGTCTATTCAGCTCCTCTGCCCCTTTTTTAATTGGATTATTTGCTTTTTGTTTGTTGAGGTGTGTGCGCTCTTTATATATTTTGGATGTCAAACCTTTATAGGATCTGCATTTATGAACATATTCTGACATACTGTAGGATACCTTTCTGTTCTATTGATGGTGTCCTTTGCTGTACAGAAGCTTTTCAGCTTGATATAGTCCCATTTGTTCATTTTTACTTTTGTTTCCCTTGCCCGGGGAGATATGTTCAAGAAGAGGTCACTAATGTTTATGTCTAAGAGATTTTTTCCCTATGTTTTTTTCTAAGAGTTTTATGGTTTCATGACTTACATTCAAGTCTTTGATCCATTTCGAATTTACTTTTGTGTATGGGGTTAGACAGTGATCCAGTTTCATTCTCTCACATGTAGCTATCCAGTTTTGCCAGCACCATCTGTTGAAGAGACTGTCATTTCCCCATTGTATGTCCACGGCCCCTTTATCAAATGTTAGTTCATCATATATGTTTGGGTTAATGTTTGGAGTCTCTTTTCTGTTCCATTGGTCTGTGGCTCTGTTCTTGTGCCAGTACCAAATTGTCTTGATTACTGTGGCTTTGTAATAGAGCTTGAAGTTGGGGAGTGAGATCCCCCCAACTTTATTCTTCCTTCTCAGGATTGCTTTAGCTATTCAGGTTCTTTGGTACTCTCATATGAATTTTTGAACTATTTCTTCCAGTTCATTGAAGAATGCTGTTGATAATTTGATAGGGATTGCATCAAATCTGTATATTGCTTTGGGCAGGATGGCCATTTTGATGATATTAATTCTTACTAGCCAGGAGCATGGGATGAGTTTCCATTTGTTAGTGACCTCTTTAATTTCTCTTAAGAGTGTCTTATAGTTTTCAGGGTATCAGTCTTTCACTTCCTTGGCTAGGTTTATTCCTAGGTATTTTATTATTTTTATGCTATTGTGAATGGAATTGTCTTCCTGATTTCCATTTCTATTAGTTTATTGTTAGTGTATAGGAAAGCCACAGATTTCTGTGTGTTAATTTTGTATCCTGCAACTTTACTGAATTCCGATATAAGCTCTAATAGTTTTGGAGTGGAGTTTTTAGGGTTTTTTATGTACAATATAATGTCATCTGCAAATAGTGACAGTTTCACTTCTTCTTTACCAATCTGGATGACTTGTGTGTCTTTGTTTTGTCTAATTGCCGTGGCTAGGACCTCCAGTACTATGTTGAATAACAGTGGGGAGAATGGGCATCCCGATCACAGAGGAAAAGCTTTCAGCTTCTCACTGTTCAGTATGATGTTGGCTGTGGGTTTATCATATATGGCCTTTACTATGTTGAGGTACTTGACTTCTATACCCATTTTGTTGAGAGTTTTTATCATGAATGGATGTTGAATTTTGTCGAATGCTTTTTCAGCATCTATGGAGATGATCATGTGGTTTTTGTCTTTCTTTTTATTGATGTGGAAGATGATGTTGATGGATTTTCGAATGTTGGACCATCCTTGCATCCCTGGGATGAATCCCATTTGGTCATGGTGTATGATCCTTTTGATGTATTTTTGAATTCGATTTGCTAATATTTTGTTGAGTATTTTTGCATCTACATTCATCAGGGATATTGGTCTGTAGTTTTCTTTTTTGGTGGGGTCTTTGCCTGGTTTTGGTATTAGGGTGATGTTGGCTTCATAGAATGAGTTTGGGAGTATTCCCTCCTCTTCTATATTTTGGAAAACTTTAAGGAGAATGGGTATTATGTCTTTTCTGTATGTCTGATAAAATTCCTAAGTAAATCCATCTGGCCCGGGGGTTTTGTTCTTTGTTAGTTTATTGATTACTGCTTCAATTTCATTGCTGGTAATTGGTCTGTTGAGATTTTCTGTTTCTTTCTGGGTCAGTCTTGGAAGGTTGTATTTTTCTAGGAAGTTGTCCATTTCTCCCAGGTTTTCCAGCTTGTTGGCATATAGGTTTTCCTAGTACTCTCTAATAATTCCTTGTATTTCTGTGGGGACCATCGTGATTTTTCCTTTCTCGTTTCTGATTCTGTTGATGTGTGTTGACTCTCTTTTCCTCTTAATATGTCAGGCTAGAGGCTTATCTATTTTGTTTATTTTCTCGAAGAACCAGCTCTTGGTTTCATTGATTTTTGCTATTGTTTTATTCTTCTCAGTTTTATTTATTTCTCCTCTGATCTTTATTATGTCTCTCCTTCTGCCGACCTTATGCCTCATTTGTTCTCCTTTTTCCAGTTTTGATAATTGTGACATTAGACCATTCATTTGGGATTGTTCTTCCTTCTTTAAATATGCCTGGATTGCTATATTCTTTCCTCTTCAGACTGTTTTTGCTGCATCCCACAGAAGTTGGGGCTTTGTGTTGTTGTTGTTGTTTGTTTCCATATATTGCTGGATCTCCATTTTAATTTGGTCACTGATCCATTGATTATTTAGGAGCATGTTGTTAAGCCTCCATGTGTTTGTGAGCCTTTTTGCTTTCTTTGTACAATTTATTTCTAGTTTTATGCCTTTGTGGTCTGAAAAGGTGGTTGGTAGGATTTCAATCTTTTGGAATTTACTGAGGCTCTTTTTGTGGCCTAGTATGTGGT
The DNA here is from genome assembly GCF_040802235.1 of Manis javanica. NCBI lineage: Eukaryota > Metazoa > Chordata > Mammalia > Pholidota > Manidae > Manis > Manis javanica. The sequence goes on along the minus strand of NC_133157.1, from coordinate 96,093,568 downwards.
TTATTCTGGAGAATGTTCCATGTGCACTTGAGAAGAATGGGTATCCTGTTGCTTTTGGATGTAAAGTTCTGTAGATGTCTATTAGGTCCATCTGTTCTAGCATGTTGTTCAGTGCCTCTGTGTCCTCACTTATTTTCTGTCTGGTGGATCTGTCCTTTGGAGTGAGTGGTGTGTTGAAGTCTCCCAAAATGAATGCATTGCATTCTATTTCTTCCTTTAATTCTGTTAGCATTTGTTTCACATATGTTGTTGTTCCTGTATTGGGTGCATATATATTTACAATGGTTATATCCTCTTGTTGGACTCAGCCTTTTATCATTATGTAATGTCCTTCTTTATCTTTTGTTACCTTCTTTATTTTGAAGTCTATTTTGTCTGATACTAATATTGCAATACCTGTTTTTTTCTCTCTGTTGTTTGCATGAAATACCTTTTTCCATCCCTTGAATTTAAGTCTCTGCATGTCTTTGGGTTTGAGGTGAGTCTCTTGTAAGCAGCATATGTATGGGTCTTGCTTTTTTATCCATTCTATTACTCTGTGTCTTTTGATTGGTGCATTCAGTCCATTCACATTTAGGGTGATTATTGAAAGGTATGTACTTATTGCCATTGCAGGCTTTAAGTTTGTGGTAACCAAAGGTTCAAGGTTAGCTTCTTTACTATCTTACTCTCTAACTTAACTCACTTATTGAGCTTTTATAAACATGGACTGATGATTCTTTATTTCTTTCCCTTCTTTTTCCTCCTCCTCCCTTCTTCATATGTTGGGTGTTTTTTTCTGTGCTCTTTTTAGGAGTGCTCCCATCTAGAGCAGTCTCTGTAAGATGCCCTGTAGAGGTGGTTTGTCGGAGGCAAATTCCCTAAACTTTTGCTTGTCTGGGAATTGCTTAATCCCTCCTTCATATTTAAATGATAATCGTGCTGGATACAGTATTCTTGGTTCTAGGCCCTTCTGTTTCATTGCATTAAGTATATCATGCCATTCTCTTCTGGCCTGTAAGGTTTTCTGTTAAGAAGTCTGATGATAGCCTGATGGGCTTTCCTTTGTAGGTGACCTTTTTTTTTCTCTCTGGCTGCCTTTAATACTTTGTCCTTGTCTTTGATCTTTGCCATTTTAATTATTATGTGTCTTGGTGTTGCCCTCTTTGGATCCCTTGTCATGGGTGTTCTGTGTACCTCTGTGGTCTGAGAGGCCATTTCCTCCCCTAGTTTGGGGAAGTTTTCAGCAATTGTTTCTTCAAAGACACTTTCTATCCCTTTTTTTCTCTCTCTTCTTCTTCTGGTACCCCTATAATGCGGATATTGTTCTGTTTCAATTGGTCACACAGTTCTCTTAAAATTCTTTCATTCCTGACGATCCTTTTATCTCTCTCTGCATCAGCTTCTCTGCATTCCTGTTCTCTGTTTTCTAGTCCATTAATGATCTCTTGCATCTCATCCTTTCTGCTTTGAAGTCCTTCCAGAGATTGTTTTATTTCTTTATTCTCCCTCCTTAGTTCTTGCATATTTCTTTGCAATCCATCAACATGGTTATGACTTTTGTTTTGAATTCTTTTTCAGGAAGACTGGTTAAATCTATCTCCCCAGGTTCCTTCTCAGGGGAAGATGTAGAAGATGTTGAAGCTGTCTGGGTTAGTCTTATCTGGATCAAATTTTTTTGCCTTTTCATGTTGATAGGTGCAGTGGAATGCTATTGACACATCTGTCAGCTGGGAGAGCCTAGACTTTTTCCAATTGCTCCTGGCCTTTCTTTACTGGGACAACTGGGACCCCTAGTGGCTTGTATTGGGCAATTGCATGTAGACTGGGTCTCTGTATCTTGCCCAGCCGGTATGGAGGAAGCTCCCTTGCTGTGGGCATGGCCACCTCAAGCTGCTGCTCTGTTATGGCGGCGCCCCAGAGGGGTAATGGACGGGGGGCTGTTTGGCTGTTTACCTCTGTTAGGGGTCTCAGAGCATTGGCCAGGGAGTTAGTACATATGGTGTTCCCTGTAATTTCCAGTTGCTAGACTGTGACCCAGGATGCTTCCTTCCAGTTGTGGGGTCCCTGTCCCTTTAAGACTTTCAAAAAGCACTCACTTTTCTTTGTCCCAGGAGTGCCGGCTGCAGGACCTGCTCACAGGTCTTACTGTCCTGCTTCCCTAGATTCTGGCACCTCATGCATGCACTGTGTGTCTGTGCTCTGGTGCGGATGACTAGGGCTGGGTGTTTAGCAGTCCTGGGCTCCCTCTCCCGCCCTGCTCTGACTCCTCTCCTCCTGCCGGGAGCTGAGGTGAGGGGCCTTGGGTCCCGCCGGGCTGCGGATTGTATCTTACCCCTTTCACCAGGCTCTGGGTTCTTGCAGGTGTGGATGTACTTTGGCTGTTGTCTTGTGTCTTCTGGTCTCTCTTTTAGGGATAGTTGTATTTGTTGTATTTTCAAAAATACATATGTTTTTGGGAGGAGATTCTCACTGTCCTACTCATGCTGCCATCTTGGCTCTGCCCCCTATTATTATTATTTTTTGATAAAATGCTGAAGTGGTAGGTAGATGCAAGATAAAAAAAGAAAACATAATTTAGTGCTGTAAGAGGGCAAGTGTAGATGATCAGGTCTGTACCTATAGACTAAGTATTAATCCAAGCTAGACAAGGACAACAAAACATCCACAGATGCAGAACATTTCTCTCAGAACAGGGGGGGTGAGGTTCTAAGCCTCACCTCTGTTGATCCCCAATTTCTCACCTGATGGGCCTCCTGTGACTGTGCCTGTCTTAGGTTGTTCCTCCCTTGAGGAATCTTACCTGTCTCTGGCTAACCACTCATCTTCCGGGGCCGTACAGGGAAATGTAAAGTTGGTAAGTGAGAGAGAAGCAATTTTCTTTGAAAAGGTTAGCTTATTGCATTCTTAAAATGTTTTATTGAGGTATTATTGATATACACTCTTACAAAGCTTTCACATGAAAAAACAATGTGGTTACTACATTTACCCATATTATCAAGCCCCCATCAATACCCCAATAGAGTCACTGTCCATCAGTGTAGTAAGATCCCACAGAGTCTCTGTTTGCCTTCTCTGTGCTACACCATTTCTACCGAGACCCTCCACATCATGTGCACTAAACATAATACCTCTCAATCCCTATTTCCCTCCCTCCCCACTCACTCTCCCACACCCTCCCTTTTGATAACCACTAGTCCCTTCTTGGAGTCTGTGAGTCTGCTGTTATTTTTTTCCTTCAGTTTTGCTTCATTATTATACTCCACAAATGAGGGAAATCAGTTGGCACTTGTCTTTCTCTGCTTGGCTTATTTCACTAAGCATAATATCCTCCAGCTCCACCCATGTTCTTGTAAATGGTAGTATTTGTTTCTTTCTTACGGCTGAATAGTATTCCACTGTGTATATGTACCAGATCTTCTTTATCCATTCATCTACTGATGGACACTTCAGTTGCTTCCATATCTTGGCTATTGTAAATAGTGCTGCAATAAACATAGTGGTGCATATGTCTTTTTGAATCTGAGAAGTTATATTCTTTAGGTAAATTCCAAGGAGTAGGATTATGGGGTCAAATGGTATTTCTATTCTCAGTTTTCTGAGGAACTGCCATAAATTTTTGCTTTCCACAATGTTTGATGTAGCATACATTCCCACCAGCAGTGTAGGAGGGTACCCCTATCTATGCATCCTCACCAGCATTTAGTTCTTAGTCTTTTTGATGCTGACCATCTTAACTGGTGTGAGGTGATATCTCATTGTAGCTTTAATTTGCATTTCTCTGATGATGAGTGATGGGGAGCATCTTTTCATGTGTCTGTTGGCCATCTGAATGTCTTCTTTGGACAATTGTCTCTTCATATCTTCTACCCATTTTTTAATAGGGCTCTTTGCTTTTTGGGTGTTGAGGCATGTGAGTTCTTTATACATTTTGGATGTTAAACCCTTGTCAGATATATCATTTACAAATATATTCTCCCATACTGTAGGATGCCTGTTTGTTCTGTTGATGGTGTCCTTTGCTGTACAGAAACATTTTAGTTTAATGTAGTCCCATGAGTTCATTTTTGCTTTTGTTTCCCTTGCTCAAGGAGATGCTTAGGCTTACATCAGGGTTCTCTAGTCTGTTCCATTGGTGTTTGATTCTGTTCTTGTGCCAGTACCAAACTGTCTTCCTTACTGTGGCTTTGTTCTAGAGGTTGAAGTTGGGAGCGTAATCCCCCAGCTTTATTCTTCCTTCTCATGATTGCTTTGGCTTCTCAGGGTCTTTTCTTGTGGTTCCATATGAATTTTGAAACTGTTGGATCTAGTTCATTGAAGAATGCTGTCAGTTTTTTGATAGGAATTGCACTGAATCTGTAGATTGCTTTAGGCAGAATGGCTATTTTAACAGTATTAATTCTTCCTAGCCAAGAGCATGGGATGAGTTTCCCTTTGTTAGTGTCCTCTTTAATTTCTCTTAAGAGTGTCTTGTAGTTTTCAGGGTATAGGTCTTTCACTTCCTTGGTTAGGTTTATTCCTAGGCATTTTATTCTTTTTGATGCAACTGTGAATGGAATGGATTTCCTGACTTCTCCTTCTGCTAGTTCATCATTAGTATATAGGAATGCAACAGATTTCTGTGTATTAATTTTGTATCCTGCAATTTTGCTGTATTCAGATATTAGATCTAGTAGTTTTTGAGTGGATTCTTTAGGGTTTTTATACAATATTATGTCATCTGCAAACAGGGACAGTTTAACTTCTTCCTTGCCAATCTGGAAGCCTTTTATTTCTTTGTGTTGTCTGAATGCAATGGCGAGGACCACCAGCACTATGTTCAATAGAAGTTGGGAGAATGGGTATCATTGTCTTGTTCCCCATCATAAAGGAAAAGCTTTCAGCTTCTTACTGTTAAGTATAATGTTGGCTGTGGGTTTGTCATATATGGTCTTTACTATATTGAGGTACTTGCCCTGTATACCTATTATGTTGAGAATTTTTATCATGAATGGATGTTGAATTTTGTCAAATGGATTTTCAGCTTCTATAGAGATGATTATGTGGTCTTTGTCCTTCTTTCATTGGTGTAGTGTATGACGATGATGGATTTTTGAGTGTTGTACCATCCTTGCATTCCTGGAATAAATCCTACTTGATCATGATGGATAATCTTTTCTATGTATTTTTGAATTTGGTTTGCTAATATTTTGTTGAGTATTTTTGCATCTATGTTCTTCAGGGATATTGGTCTGTAATTTTCTTTTTTTGTGGTGTCTTTCCCTGGTTTTGGTATTAGGGTGATGCTGGCCTCAAAGAATGATTGTAGAAGTATTCCCTCTTCTTCTACTATTTGGAAAACTTCAATGAGGATGGGTATTAGGTCTTCACTAAATGTTTGGTAAAGTTTATCAGTGAAAGCATCTGGTCCAGGAGTTTTGTTCTTAGGTAGTTTTTTGATAACCAATTCAATTTCATTGCTTGTAATTGGTCTATTCAAATTTTCATTTTCTTTCCTGGTCACACTTGAGAGGTTTTATTTTTCTAGAAAGTTGTCTATTTCTTTGAAGTTATCCAGTTTGTTGGCATATAATTATTCATAGAATTCTCTAATAATTCTTTGTATTTCTGTGGGATCCATTGTGATTTTTCCTTTCTCATTTCTGATTCTGTTTATGTGAGTAGACTCTCGTTCTTTATTGATAGGTCTGGCTAGGGGTTTATCTATTTTGTTTATTTTCTGAAAGAACCTCCTCTTGCTTTTACAGATTCTTTCTATTGTTTTATTCTTCTCGATTTTATTTATTTATGCTCTAATCTTTATTACATCCCTCCTCCTTCTGACTTTGGGCCTCCTTTGTTCTTCTTTTTCTAGTTTCATTAACTGTAAGTTTAGACTGTTAATATAGGATTGTTCTTATTTCCTGAGGAAGGCTTGTATTGCAATATACTTTCCTCATAGCATGGCCTTTGCTGCATCCTATGGATTTTGCAGTGTTTAATTATTGTTGTCATTCATTTCCATTTATTGACTAATCTCTGTTTTTATTTGGTAATTGATCCATTGGTTATTGAGGAGCATCTTGAGAAGCCTCCATATTTTTGTGAGATTTTTCATTTTTTGTCTGTAATTTATTTCTAGTTCATGCTTTTGTGGTCTGAGAAATTGGTTGGTACAGTTTCAATTTTTTTTAATTAACTGAGGCTCTTTTTGAGGCCTAGTAGAAGATGTAATCCTGAAAATGTTCCATGTGCACTTGAGAAGAATGTGTATTCTGCTGCTTTTGATTGTAGAGTTCTGTAGTGTAGATGACTGTTAGGTCCATCTGTTCTAATGTGGTATTCAGTGCCTCTGTGTCCTTACTTATTTTCTGTCTGGTTGATCTGTCCTTCAGAGTGAGTGGAGCGTTGAAGTCTCCTAGAATGAATGCACTGAATTCTATTTCCCCTTTTAATTCTGTTAGTATTTGTTTCACATGCATAGGTGCTCCTGTGTTATTAATGTAGATATTTATAATGGTTATATCTTCTTGTTGGATTGACCCATTAATCATTATATAATATCCTTCCTTGTCTCTTGTTACTTTATTTGTTTGGAAGTCTATTTTGTCTGATACAAGTACTGCAACTCATGCTTTTTTCTCCCTATTAGTTGCATGAAATATATTTTTCTATCCCTTCACTTTTAGTCTGTGCATGTCTTTGGGTTTAAAGTGAGTCTCTTGTAGGCAGCATATAGATGTGTCTTGTTTTTTTTATCCATTCACTGACTCTGTCTTTTGATTGCTGCATTCCATCCACTTACTTTTAAGGTGATTATTGATAGGTATGTACTTATTGCCATTGCAGGCTTTAGGTTTGTGTTTACCAAAGGTTCAAGGTTAACTTCCATACTATCTAAGAGTCTAACTTAACTCACTTAAGGTGCTGTTACAAAAACAATCTAAAGGTTCTTTTCTTCTCCTTTTTCTTCTTCCTCCATTCCTTACATATTAGGTGTCATATTCTGTTCTCTGTCTATCCCTTGATTAACTTTGGGGATATTTGATTTAATTTTGTATTTTCTCAGTAATTAATGGTTCTACTTTCTTTACTGTGGTTTTATTACCTCTGGTGACAGCTATTTAGTCTTAGGCACACTTCCATCTAGAGCTGTCCCTCCAAAATACACTATAGAGGCAGTTTGTGGGAGGTAAATTCTCTCAGCTTTTGCTTATTTGGAAATTGTTGAATCCCTCCTTCAAATTTAAATGATAATCTTGCCAGAGATAAAGAATTCTTGGTTCGAGGCCCTCCAGCTTCATTGCATTAAATATATCATGCCACTCCCTTCTGGCCTTCAAGGTTTCTACTGAGCAGTCTGATGACAGCCTGATGGGTTTCCTTTGTATGTGATCTTATTTCTCTCTCTGGCTACTTTTAATAGTCTGTCCTTATCCTTGATCTTTGCTATGTTAATTATGACATGTATTGGTGTTGTCTTCCTTGGGTCACTTGTGTTCGGAAATCTGTGTAATTCCATGGCCTGAGAGACTATCTCCTTCCCCAAATTGGGGAAGTTTTCAGCAATTAACTCCTCAGAGACACTTTCTATCCCTTTTTGTCTCTCTTCTTCTTCTAGAACCCCTATAATGCAAATATTGTTCTGTTTGGATTGGTCACACAGTTCTCTTAATATTCTTTCATTCTTAGAGATCCTTTTTTCTCTCTGTCCCTCAGCTTCTTTGTATTCCTCTTCTCTAATTTCTGTTTCATTTATTGTCTCCTCCACAATATCTAATCTGCTTTTCATACCCTCCATCATGCTCTTCAATGATTGGATCTCTGACCAGAATTCATTCCTGAGTTCTTGAATATTTTTTTTGTACCTCCATGAGCATGTTACTGATTTTTATTTTAGTATCCCTTTCAGGAAGATTCATAAGGTTTATTTCATTTGAATCTTTCTCATGTGTTCTATTCATAATTTTACTTTGAACCAGGTTTCTTTGGCATTTCATATTTGTTTATGACCCCCTCTAGTGCCCAGGAGCTCTATCTCTGTAGATGCTCAGCCCCTGAAGCAATGTCGGGGGGTCTCAGTGGAGCAGTATTGGTGCTGGTGAGGGAGAAAAAACCTGTTTCCTGCCTCCAAGCTGCTGTGCCTGCCTCCACTGCCAGAACCAGTGGTCTGAGCACACAGGTATAAGCCTCTATGCTTTGAGTTTGTAATTGCTGCTGATGGGGCTTCCCTTTGGTTGGCCTAACAACAGGGTAGAGTTTGCCAGTTTGTGAGCCAGGTGGGGCTGGCAGGGAGAAAGGTGCAGTTGGATGTGTATCACTGAGGGGTCCTTTGAGCTGTTTAGCCAGCCAGGGAGCTGTAGCACCTGAAGATCATGAAAGTTCCCAACCTGCTGGTCAGAGTACACCCAGACAATTTTGTCTACCTGTACTTTCTCCTGGGTAGTAAGCTCTGTGCAGTCCTTGCCCCTTTAGCAGCCCTATTACTGTTAGGAAGTCTCTTAGACTGCCTGCCTTTCTTTTGTCACAGAGCAGCTGGATATGGATCCCTGCTTTCTACAAGCAGCTAGAATCTCAGTCTCTCCAGGAATTCTGCCTGTCTTAGCTTTCCAACACCCAATCACGAGAGTACCATGAAAGCACCATGAAATGTAGGTTTATGCTCCCAGAGCAGATCTCTGGAGTTAGCTATTCAGTAGTCCCAGGCCTCCACTCCCTCCCTGCTCCATTTCTCTTCCTCCTGTCAGTGAGCTGGGATGGGGGAGAGGCTTGGATCCTGCTGGGCCTCTGCTTTGGTACATTACTCTGTTCCATGATGTTTATTCTTTTCTCCAGGTATATGCAGTTTGGCGCAGCCCTCTTTCCTGTTGTTCTTTCGGATTAGTCATATTAATTATACTTTCATATTATATGCAGTTTTAGGAGGAAGCCTCTGTCTCACCTCTCAGATTGCCATCTTTAATCCTCTATTTTGTCCAATTTTTATTGTTTAATAGAAAATAACTACTATTATTCAATTAATTCAGGTTTCTTGGTTTTACCCACTGAGACATCCTTCTTTTTCTATGGAAAATAACCAGTGTCTGCTGATGCATCCAGTTTCCTATGCTGTCTACCACTTTATAATGAGGACCCTCCATTCCTCTAGTTCATTACATCCTTCTGCAACCTCATCAAAATGTCCATAAGTCCAACTTTATACTAACAATCTGCTAGAGGCAATCTATGCTTTCTCTATCAATGACCTCAACATTCTTCCTGCCATCACCAGTGCCCTCCAAAACCATGACCACATTTTAGGTATTTGTTATGGTAGCACTTCACTTCCAGGTACCAAAATCTGTATTTATTTTTACTAGTCCATTACAAATTACCAAAAATTTAGTGGTTTAAATCAACATAAATGGATTTTTCTCACAGTTTCTGTAGTCAGGAGTCTGATCTGAATCTCAGGATCTCAGCTGTTAGTTGAGGCTGCAACCTTGTAGGAGGGTCCAGCTCTCCTCAGGTGTACTGGTTATTGACAGAATCCAGTGCTCACAGCTATGGACTCATGACAGCTCATTTCTTCAAGGAGAACAATTTTCTGGAGTGGTCTATAACACAGTCTTACATAAAATAACCATTCAAGGATGGCTAATCCACCAAAATCACAGGTCCTCCCACACACATGGGAAGAGAATATATACACTGGAGAGGGGCAGGGGAGTGGGGAGGCCACAGGAATCTTGGTGGCCATCTTAGATTTCTGCCCACAGCAAATATACTTGTATTTTTGCCTCTTTTCTTTCTCCCAATTCTTAGAGTTCTCTTGTCTCTCATATTAATGTGGTTTTATCGTGTCACCTTTAAAGATTAAGATAATTAGGATGAATTTGCACTTAGTTAATCTTCCTAACCTAGAGAGTCGAATCTACCCTTAGTTCAAACAAATTTGTTCTGTTGTATCATTTTTTTCTTATTCCCATCTATTTGATTTATTTCTTCTGGGTCCATTAATGAAAGTATCTTGAACCTTCTGGACCTAACCTTCATGCTTCTTAAGTTCTTTTTTATAACTTTATAATGTTTTGGAAGAATTTTTCAAATTAAAAATATATTTTCGTAAATTTCATGTAGCTTTTAATTAGAGTTGTTTTCAATTCCTTTTATACATCTTCTTTCTAAGACTCAGTTTAATCAATTATAAAATAGGTAAATTGATAATCTCCTTTGTACTGATAGTATAAGGTTGAGTGATAACATATTTAAAGCTGTTAGATTGTAACTTTCCACAAAATAGGTTTTCAAAATTTGTCATCATAAAACAAATATAGGTTTGGAAAATATGAGCATATAATATATTCAGTTATTGAATATTTATTATGTTCAAAGCATTATTCTATGACCTAGGTATTCAGAAGTGGAAGAAAGATTTTAAAAAGAAAAAGAAATCAAAAGAAAGAGAAAAAATTTCTGACCCCTATACAACTCCCATTCTGGAATGATTTTAGGGTATTTTCTCTACTTGTACTGGTTGGCCCTTCTCATTCATGCTGTAATTCTATAAATGTTTAATAATTATTTAAAAATAAACTGGTATTGAAGCTCAGTGAAAATGATATAATTAGTTAACAAATTATAAGAATTTGTTTATTCATAGAAAAAAATTAGTTCCTTTCTTACAGCATACAAAAATCTAATTCCCTATGTATCTAGGACTTCAATGTGAGACATAAAATAACCTTTTAGAAGAAAATAGCAGAATATATTTATTTCCTCCCCCCCAAAAAAACAGATTTCTTAAATAAGAGCCTGAAGGTATAAACATAAAGGTACAAAATCAATAATTTGATTACACTAGAATTAGGACAAACTAGAATGTAATTACAACACATATAATTGGTTGCAGCTTAATACTTAGAATATACAAAGAATTTCTTTGCATCTATAAGAAATATACAAGCAACATAATGGAGACATAGTCATTTCATAGCAGAGGGCAAATAAATAGCCTAAAAACATGAAAAATTTCTCAAGTTCATTCATAATCAAGGACATGAAAATTAAACTGCAATGAGACACAAACTAACATGCATTAGACTGACATAATGAAAAAATCAGAAAGACATTATGTATGCATGGAGTAATGGCATCTCTCATACACTGATGAAGGCTGTGTAAATTGGCGTAACATTTTGTAAAACAATCTGGCATTATCAAGAAAAAGACATGCATACCAGAATTTGAATTTCAGTTCCAACAGAAAGCAGACTAGTGACTGCCATAGGATAGGGGCTGGAGGGATAGGTAAAATATGTAAAGGGGAAAAAATTAATAAAAATATTTGATCTTTCATATTAATGAGTGTATATACATGTCAAAATCCTGTACACTAAGATTTGTGCATTCTATTGTATATACCTCCATTTAACTGTAATTAAATTTGTGTTGAAAGTATAAAAAAAGAATTTGTTTTAGAAATAACCTAGAAAATGATAAATGCTCCAGATGAGTGCACAAGTGCAAGAATGTGTGTATCAGCATTGCCTATATTGCAGTTCTGCAAACAGCCCAAATGAGCTCAGCAATAGAAGGAACAAAGAAAGTGTGTACTGTTCATACAACAGAATAGCACCTAGCAATAAAAATTAAAGAATGAGAGCTTTAAGGAACCACACCAATGCATCTAAGAAAGCAAATTATGAGCAAGAAAAGCAAGTTGTAGAGAAAATTATCCAGCACATTGCTATTTGCATAATATTAAAAAACAGGCTGAATTAAGTATTATTTTATTTTGGCATACATCTCTATAAAGAAGAGAAAATGACTGGTTAATGGTGAAAAAGTAGAGACAGGAAAGCATACTAGTTTTATGCACAGACTCAGGAATTAAGTTTCCCTTATTTCAGCTTGGCCACTAATTCAGTGTGGGGCCTTGAGTCAGGAGCCCTCTCTCTCTGTGCCTGTTTCCTCGCATGAAAAAGGAGGAATCACTGGACTTGTTTCAGAAGATTATATATGGACTGATCCAGTTTGAATTGCTCTACATGTTTGTTCTCTCTTATTCATACTAAATTCCTTATGGCGGTTGCTTTTCATAGGGATGTGGGGGGCAGATGCAATATGAAAGGAAGGAGTCCATGGGGTTCCAAGCACATTCTTTAATCAGCTACACAGTGCAGTTGATACCTCCCCAATGACATGCTATTTCATTCTTTAAGCTTCACATATACACTATATACGTCTCCTATTTGTTCTGTATCTTATATATTTAAAGAAACAACACATAGTTTTTAGATTATAAAACTATTTGCTTATTTCTTTCTCCTAAAAAGTGCAATATACCATTTAAACTGCAAACTTCAGATTAATGGACCATTTCATTTTTTCTTCTAGTTTCAAGAACTTACATTCAAATATTACTTGTTGCTGAATTGACTTATTTATAGGCAGCACTTGATGTCCACACACAAACTGGTTTCTAATCTGTGCATTTGATTATGGTGAAACTTCTAAGGAATGAAATATTTCCTCTGGGCAAGGTTTCATTTGTAAGACTGTAAAAATATTAATTTACTGCAAGAATTCAGTATAGTTTGTAAATTAGCTGGAAGGGACTTGACTAAATTCATATTTAGGGAACTAAAGGGCAGTGAAATTAAGTTTTCCAAACTGGCTTAGATTGCTTTACAACTCCCAACACATTGTTAAGATTTCAGGAAATGTGTAACATATTTCTTGCACCTCTGCTTAATAGCTCAAGGAACACAAGCAATCAATCTCTGCATTTGTGTCCTACCTTAAACAAGTCCTCAGGCTTCTCACATTAGTTTGAATTAATGAAATCTTTCCTGACATTTCATCTTTGAACCTTCCATTGCAACCACTGCCCAATTTAGCTGTTTTTATCCCTGGGATGCTGTCTCTTGAGCTGTTTGGATCCCATTCTATGAAGCTTTCTTTCCGGCGTTAGACAACCCTGAACTCAGCTTCGACCTCAAGACCCCAGGACCAAGAGCCCAGTCCTGTGAAGAAGAGAGATCTAGACTTCAATAATTTCATCAGTAATTATACAATTAATGAACAAGAAAGTTGGATCTAGGATCCAACTGAACTTATGTTTAACTTAATGCAATTTTGCACATCTGTGTGGGTCAGTATATTTACATTCATCTACATAGTTTCCTCACTATTCTCCTCTTTAAGATTAATATGTTGCATCAGTGGACAGCACCCATAGAGGTCAAATATAAATATAAAGTGACTTATAACATCGGATTTTTGTGACAATCAATCCTGTTGAGCTCATCCACTAATCCCCTTCTCCAGCCCTTGCTGCTCACACAGATTGACCCTGTTTTCCTCAAAACAATTAGAGGGGTTCCATTCCAGGGCCTTCGCACTGGCTGCCTCTCTGCTTAGATGTCAGGTGGTTTACTGCCCTGCCTCCTTTAGAACTGTGCTTAAACAGTACTTTATTGGTAAGGGGTAACCTGATTAGTCCATCTAAAGGAGCAACCTCTCCCTTCCCTGACATTCCAGCCCTTCTGACCCTGCTTCTTTTTTCTCCATAGAACTTTTCACCATTTGACAAATACGTATTTTTTCTTTTACTTTTACATTTTTTTTATTTTGGTATCATTAATCTACAATTACATGAGTAACATTATGTTTACTAGACTCCCCCTATTATCAAATCCCCCCCACATACCTCATTACAGTCACTGCCCATCAGCATAGTAAGATGCTGTAGAATCACTACTTGTCTTCTCTGCAACAACATGAATGGAGCTAGACAAATATGTATTTTAACTGTTGATTATATTTCTTCAATACCAGAAAAAATATATATATATATATACACACACTGCATATCCAGTGCCAAGAACACAAATTGCTCAACAAATATTCCATGAAAAGGAATAAAGGAAGAAAGAAAAACAGCAAGTGGAAGTCAGTATACCTTCACAACCACCTGACACCAGCATCATAAACCTGCTGATCTGATGTGAGGGCAGTCATGGTGAGGGACACCCTTTCACTCAGGCCACATACTGTCTTATTAAATTTCTGAAATACTGTAAATTATGTAATTAATTGACATTGCCAAATGTAAAAGAGGAGCAGAAGTAAAGATGAAGTGTGAAAAATGTGTCTATTTTTGTCTATCTTCACTCCTTTTGTCTCTTTGCATTTCCTTCTTCCTTCTTGTCTCCCTCTCCTCTCCTTTATAACCTTGTGTCCTCTCATCATCTTGCTCCTTTGTCCACATCACTATGGCTTAAATGTACCTGTGCCATAAACCACACTGAGGGGTAGAAACTCTGGAGTGTGGATGATGCACATAATAGACGCAGTTAATTGGCCTTGGAAGGAGTCAGAGAGGAAGAGAAACTTGGGTAGGGAATTCTGTAAATCAAAGCTCCCCATGAGCAGTTGATTTAAACTAAAACATGACATTGTGTATTATATGCTATTGGTTGCTTAGAAACACCTGCTTATGAGGAAGCAATATAATGAATTATTTTAAAAATTGAAAGTGTTTTTCAATAAGCTTTTCTTTTTCTGCTTTGTTAGGATTGTTGTTTCTCTTTCTGAACAACATTTAAGTGTCAATGAGAAAAAGTAAGTAAGGTTTGTTGTGCAAGAGAAAGGTTAAACCTTTATATATTGGACAGAAGATTGCCTGTCAATTTGCACATTAAATGGATGTTTATCATGGAATCAGAGATGATATTTTGTGATAGCATCTGTCCATCCCCCTGTCTACAGTCAAACACATGTTAACTAATACCTGATCATTTTGAAGGTAGAATTCCACACTATACAAATTCCATGGTGCATAAATCCAAGCTGCATTAAATCCAAATCCCTTAGAATGAAGCAAAAGTGAACATACAATGAGTGGTTGGTCATGTCTTTAACTTGAAATTAGATCTTCTAGCCTAGAATTATGAATGTGAGCAGGGAGTAAAAAACCCATTGTCAAAGTCCTTAACTGTAAATGCAAACCAAAAACAGAAGTAACTACTTGTGATGGGCAAGAACGAGTCTTTATGTGATACTAATCTTGGTATGACATTGGAAAGTATAAGATATATCCTGAACAAATAATTTTTTATCTCTTTCGTAAAATTTCCTTTAAAATATTTTATAATACTTCACCTGAATCCATTGCCCTGCCTCAGGAGTTTTATGAACTACCTAAAATTCTATGTAAAATTCTGCATGAATGTATACGTGTATATTTTTCTAGAGTGGGTTTATAACTGTAAATAATCTTTAAAGCTGTTCGTGACCTCCCAAAAGATAAAGAACTACTGCTCTATAGTATTGTTATAATTTGAAAAAAATGTGAGAGAAACATCCAGCTTTCTGTTCAACATGTTATTTTTATTTGATAGAAATCCAAAGGGCTGCCTAAGTGAGGGTTCTTTGATTACAAGAAACAGAAGCTTAAATGACCTTGCTGAAGCACTTCAAAGATGCTATTAATCAGAGTTCTGACTGACAGACAATAGAAAGAGGTTCCAGTTGTTTTAAAAGGAAACTTAATTTATTGGATGAATATCATGGTGTTCCTAAAATTGACTGGAAGGTTAAGGAACCAAGTTTATAAATATGGGAAGCAGCTGAGGCAGGTAATCAGAGGAAAGTCCAAATCCAGACATGAAAAAGACATGGTGAGGACCTTGCTGCTTCCAGTGCAGAGTCCTGCATGATGTGGCCACACCTCCAGGATGCCATCCATTCTGCAGACACTTGGCAGAAATGAAAACAGTTCCCATTTCCAATCACTTGTTCTTTACAAAATCAACCTTTATATTATTTTGTTCATTCATAGAAATGAAAATATTACCCATCAATATCCTCCACAACATCTTTTTGCATATTTCAAAATTGATTGATGGCTAAGTCTGCTTTTCAAACTTAAGAGATTAATTTTTTTCTTGCAATTTGATTTCCAGATAATACAATGAGTACATATATGCTTTCTTGCCATATTTTTTATTGAAATATAGTTGTTATATATTTGTTTCAAGTATACAGCAAGTGGTTCAACAGTTTCCACATTATTAAATCCTCACCACGACTAGTACAGTTACTATCTGTCACCATAGAAAGATGTTACAGGATCACTGGCTATATTCTCCATTCTTTGCTTTACTACCATCCCCATGACCAACTTACATTATGATTGAGCAATTTTGTGCCTTTTTAACCCCCTCCATTTCACCATCCAATCCCCAACCCATACCCCATGGATACCCTCTAGGTCCATCCATGATTTCTTTCTATTTCATGATAAATAACATTTTATTGTTTATATGTACCACACCTTCTATATCCATTCATCTTTTGATGGACACTTTGGTTGCTTCCATATGTTGGCTACTGTAAATAAAGAAGCAATAAACATAGGGATGCATATATCTTTTCAAATCAGGGGTTTTGTTTTCTTTAGATAAATTCTTAGAAGTAGAATTATTGGGTCATATGGTATTTCTATTCTTAGTTTTTTGAGGAACCTCCATACTGCTTTCCACAGTGGCGGCACCAACTGACATTCCCACCAACAGTGTAGGAGAGTTCCTATTTCTCCACACCCTTGCCAACACTTGTCATTTCTTGTCTTTTGGATAGTGGCCATTCTGACTGGTCTGAGGTGATACCTCATTGTGGTTTGGATTTGCATTTCCCTGATTAGTGATGTGCAGCATCTTTCCATGGGCCTGTTCATCTTCTGTACTTCTTCTTTGGAAGAAATGTCCATTCATATATATGCTTTTTAAGAGGACAATGTTAGCAGTCCAAACTTGCCATTTCCAAACTACCTACATTTCAGATAAATGAATTTTTATTCCCCAAATTGGAGAAACAATTCCATTATATATACAAATCAAGCTCAAATTAAATTATCATGGAAAACAAAGTTCAATTAAGGATTTAAGTGAGTAAAAAAAATCTAACAAGGCAAAAAGTTGTTTCAGATTTAAAAAGGTACCTATTAAAATATTATAAGGACAACTGTATAACAAGGAAACCCAACTGAGTGTAATATTAAACTTGATCATCTTAATATTCTACATAATATCATTCTGGTCCATGACATCAATGATATTATAGTAATTGGGCCTGGTTAGCAGCAATTTTCAAGTATTCCAGGTCATTGTTATTCAAACAGTGGCATCAACATTGCTTGGAATTGTTTAGGAATGCAGAATCTCAGGCCCCATCTCAAACTTATTGCATTACATTTTACATTTATCTGAATTCTCACTTAATTCCCATATGCACTCAAATATGAGAAACATGACTGTAGTTCTCAGTTACTTCCTTATTACACCTGTTCCTTTAACCATGAATAAAAGTTAAGAAGAATCACTTGGGAATTTTTGTTTTGTTTTCTTTTGTTTCAATAGCTGCTAATCAGTCTTTATTAGGTCTTTGGTATATTTTTTTATTAAATTATCATTGATATACACTCTTATGAAGGTTTCACAAAAAAGCAATGTGGTTACTACATTCACCCTTATTAACGAGTCCCCACCCCATACCCCATTGCAGTCACAGTCCATCAGTGTAGTAAGATGCCACAGAGACCCAACTTGTTTTCTCTGTGCTACACTGTCTACTCCCTAACCCCCACACACCATAAGCACTAATCATGATACCCCTTATCCCTCCCTCCACACCTGCCCTGCCTCACACATCCCCTTTGGTAACTGCCAGTCCCTTCTTGGAGTCTGTAAGACTGCTATTTTGTTCCTTCAGTTTTGCTTCATTGTTATACTCCACAAATGAGGGAAATCATTGGTACTTGTCTTTCTCCACCTGGCTTATTACACTGAGCATAATACCCTCAAGCTCCATCCATGTTGCTGTGAATGGTAGGATTTGTTTTCTTCTTATGATTGAATAATATTCCATTGTGTATATGTACCACATCCTCTTTATCCATTCATCTACTGATGGACAGTTAGGTTGTTTCCATTTCTTGGCTATTGTAAATAGTGTTGTGATAAACATAGGGGTGCATATGTCTTTTTCAAACTGGGATACTGCATTCTTAGGGTAATTCCTAGAAGTGGAATTCTTAGGTCAAATGGTATTTCTATTTTGAGCTTTTTGAGGAACCTCCATATTGCTTCCCACAATGGTTGAACTAATTTACATTCCCACCAGCAGCGTAGGAGGGTTCCCCTTTCTCCACAACCTCACCAACATTTGTTGTTGTGTCTTTTGGATGGCAGCTATCCTTACTTGTGTGAGGTGATATCTCGTTGTGGTTTTAATTTGCATTTCTCTGATGACAAGCAATGTGGAGCATCTTTTCATGTGTCTGTTGGCCATCTGAATTTCTTCTTTGGAGAACTGTCTACTCAGCTCCTTTGGCCATTTTTTAATTGAATTATTTGCTTTTAGTTTGTTGAGGTGTGTGAGGTCTCTATATATTTTGAAAATCAATCCTTTATCGGATATGTCATTTATGAATATATTCTCCCATACTGTAGTATACCTTTTTGTTCTATTGATGGTGTTCTGTGCTGTACAGAAGCTTTTCAGCTTCATATACTCCCACTTGTTCATTTTTGCTTTTGTTTCACTTGCCCAGGGATACGTGTTCATGAAGAACTTGCTTGTGTTTATGTCGAAGAGATTTTTGCCTATGCGTTTTTCTAAGAGTTTTATGGTTTCATGTCAAATTTACTTTGGTGTATGGTGTTAGACAATGAACCAGTTTCATTCTCTTACATGTAGCTGTCCAGTTTTGCCAACAGTAGCTGTTGAAGAGGCTGTCATTTCCCAATTGTCTGTCTGTGGCTCCTATATCATATATTAATTGGCCATATATGTTTGGGTTAATATCCGGAGTCTCAATTATGTTCCACTGGTCTGTAGTTCTGTTCTTGTGCCAGTACCAAACTGTCTTGATTACTGTGGCTTTGTAGTAGAGTTTGAAGTTGGGAAGTGAGATCCCCCCCACTTTAGTTTTCCTTCTCAGGATTGCTTTGGCTATTCGGGGTCTTTGGTAGTTCCATATGAATTTTAGAACTATTTGTTCCAGTTCATTGAAGAATGCTGTTGGTATTTTGATAGGGATTGCATTGAATCTGTAGATTGCTCTGGGCAGAATGGCCATTTTGACGATATTAATTCTTCCTAGCAAAGAGCATGGGATGAGTTTCCATTTGTTAGTGTCCTCTTTAATTTCTCTTAAAAGTGTCTTGTAGTTTTCAGGGTATAGCTCTTTCACTTCCTTGGTTAGGTTTATTCCTAGGTATTTTATTCTTTTTGATGAAATTGTGAATGGAATTGTTTTCCTGATTTCTGTTTCTGATAGTTCATCATTAGTGTATAGGAATGCAACAGATTTCTGTGTATTAATTTTGTATACTGCAACTTTGTTGAATTCAGATATTAGTTTTAATTGTTTTGGAGTGGAGTCTTTAGGGTTTTTTATGTCCAATATCATTTTATCTGCAAACAGTGACAGTTCAACTTCTTCTTTACCAATCCAGAAATCTTTTATTTATTTTTGTTGTCTGATTACCATGGCTAGAACCTTCAGAACTATGTTGGATAAAAGTGGGGAGAGTGGGCATCCTTGTCTTGTTCCCAATCTTAAAGGAAAAGCTTTCAGCTTCTGTCTGTAAAGTATGATGTTGTTTGTGGGTTTGTTGTCAACACAACATGGCCTTTATTATGTTCAGGTATTTGCCCTCTATACCCATTTTGTTGAGAGTTTTTACCATGAATCAATGTTGAATTTTGTCAGATGGTTTTTCAACATCTATGGAGATGGTCATGTGGTTTTTGTCCTTCTTTTTGTTGATGTGGTGGCTGATGTTGATGGATTTTTGAATGTTGTACCATCCTTGCATTCCTGGAATAAATACTTGATCATGATGGATGATCTTTTTGATGTATTTTTTAATTTGGTTTGCTAATATTTTGTTGAGTGTTTTTGAATCTGTGTTCGTTGAGGATATTGGTCTGTAATTTTATTTTTTTGTGGTGTCTTTGCCTGGTTTTGGTATTAAAGTGATGCTTGGCTCATAGAATGAGTTTGGGAGTATTCCCTCCTCTTCTACTTTTTGGAAAACTTTAAGGAGGATGGGCATTAGTTCTTCTCTAAATGTTTGATAAAATTCAACAGTGAAATCATCTGGTCGATTTTGTACTTAGGTAGTTTTTGATTACCAATTCAATTTTGTTGTTGGCAATCAGTCTGTTCAGATTTTCTGTTTCTCACTGGGTCAGTCTTGGAAAGTTGTATTTTTCTAGAAAGTTGTCCTTTTCTTCTAGGTTATCCAGTTTGTTAGCATACAATTTTTCATAGTGTTCTCTCATAATTCTTTGTATTTCTGTGGTTTCAGTAGTGATTTTTCCTTTCTCATTTCTGATTCTGTTTATGTGTGCAGACTCTTTTTCATGATAAGTCTGGCTAGAAATTTATATATTTTGCTTATCTTCTCAAAGAACCAGCTCCTGCTTTCATTGATTCTTTCTATTCTTCTCACTTTTATTTACTTCTGCTCTAATCTTTATTATGTCCCTTCTTCTACTGACTTTGGGCCTCCTTTGTTCTTCCTTTTCTAGTTTTGTTAATTGTGAGTTTAGACTGTTCATGTGGGATTGTTCTTTCCTGAGGTAGGCCTGTATTGCAATATGCTTCCTTCTAAGCACAGCCTTCACTGTGTCCCACAGATTTGTGGTGTTGAATTATTGTTGTCATTTGTCTCCATATATTGCTTGATCTCTGTTTTTATTTGGTTATTGATCTATTGGTTGTTTAGAAGCATGTTGTGAAGCCTCCATGTGTTTGTGGGCTTTTTCATTTTCTTTGTGTAATTTATTTCTAGTTTCATACCTCTGTGGTCTGGGAAGCTGGTTGGTACAATTTCAATCTTCTTGAATTTACTGAAGGTCTTTTTGTGGCATAGTGCATGATCTATTCTTGAAAATGTTCCATGTGCACTAGAGAAGAATGTGTATCCTGCTGCTTTTGTATGAAGTGTTCTGTAGATGTCCATTAGGTCCATCTGTTCTAGTGTGTTGTTCAGTGCCTCTGTGTCCTTACTTATTTTCTGTCTGGCTGATCTCTCCTTTGGAGTAAGTGGTGTGTTGAAGTCTCCTAAAATAAATGCATTGCATTCTATTTCCTCCTTTCATTCTGTTAGTATATGTATCACATATATAGGTGCTCCTGTGTTATATCCTCTTGTTGGACTGACCCCCTTATCATTATTCACTTGGGAGTATTTTAAAAATCCCAACACCTGCCGTATGACCAGATTTTGCAATATGCTTGGAGTAGAATAGCCATAGGTAGTCCAACATGAATGCTTTTTAGAAAACTTCCCAAATAAATGCCTAACCTACCCTCTCTGACTTGAAAATGTTCTGCTTTATAAAGTCCACCTATTGATATTCATTTCTAAGTTTATGCTCTTTCATGTTAAGAGCATAAGTCCCCTCTGGATCTAACTCATTCTGTAACCCTGATCAATTTACCTAGTTACTCTTTAGCTCATTTGTTTCATCAGCCAAGTGGTAATAACAGTGCCTACTTAACATGGTTTTGAAAGAATTAAATGCATATGTAAATGTAACATGTCTACAACTTTTACAGTAAAATGTGCATCAGTGAGAAGGTCTATGTTGATTTCAGTAGTGTTGGTGGTGGTGATAATGTCTCCTAGCACAGAAGGGTCCAGAATATGTCTTCATTTATGAATGCATAAAAAGTTAAAATATGTGTTTCAGATTTTAATTTTAAAAATACAACTGTTTTATCAGTGTTTTAACAATTTTCAAATCATTGTATCATACATGTCTCCATTTGTTAAATAAATTATGCTCAATAACATAAAGGGTTTTTCTTAAAGACTACTTATGGAGGAACTATTTATGAATGAAAATGATGGCTTGTTGGTGGCTCCTGCTTGCCACTTCCCATAGTTTCCAATGAAAAGATACAAAGGCAGATTACAAACTAGGGTTCTTGGTCATTGTTCTATTGTACACTGGAGAGTTTCCCATCACTAAGGTGGAGATGGAGCCCAGAGAAAAAAAATACTGGGGCTGGTTAGAAAAGTTCTCCACCTACCCTAACATAACACTCCCTACCTCGGAAACGTGGGCCTCCTTAACCATTTACAGGATGCATTTACCGGATGCTCTCCCGATGGCTCCTGCTTACCTAAGGCTATTTATTTCCTGCCCTACTTTCCTTTTTAGCCTATTAATATATGCTTATCACCATTCACTTGAAAAAAACACTTCCCATTAATGGGAAACCATCAGGAAAGTAGACTAGCCAGCTGCCCTGAAATAATGACATTTGCATACTAGAGTCAGAAAGAATGGATGAAGAAGAAATTAAGGGAGCTGTGTTTTTGAGGCTATTTGTTGTACTTTCCTTTTGCCCTGCCTTGTAAGAATGTAAAAGTTAGAGCATGCCTCAAATAATTTATGACTAAATTATTCTACATATCCTACAGCATGTTTCAAATAATTTATGGCAAATACGTCCTACATATATTCACATAACTAAGAAGTGTTAGCACAGATGCTTTCATCTGTCCTTCAGAACTGCATACAATAAGTGCTAGGCACTAAAAACCTGGTTAAGGGCCATGATAATCATTCCACCCTTAAGTTTAAGGTCTGAAATGAGGATTGAATTAGCAATCAGGAGGATGGTAATTGGAGCCAATGAAAATTTATCCATGCAGTTTATTAGCAAACACCAGGTCTAATTCATTTTAAAGATAAGCAAAAGAAAAAATAATAACAATCAAGCAACAAAATCAAAACAACTTCTGGAAGTTCAAAAATATCCTACAGCATGACTGAGAAAAGGAATAGTTCAGAAGGAAACCTACTTCTCATTTTAAAAAAAAAAAAGAAAATTTTAGTCCAAGAAACACAACTAAATTTTAAAAACATGAGATTTTTCTTCTAAAAGAAATAAAAATAACATTGACCCTCTTGATGTGAGAGATGAAAAATATGAAATTGTAACTGAAGGAAATAGAAAGAGCCCCAACTGATGGGTGTGTATTAGAAAGAGGGAAGCCAGCTGATCTGCCCATGAACACCTGGGTGAAAACCTCCACAAGTACCGCCATACAGTAAGTCCTGTGAGGCAGAGAGCCAACATGTGGTAAGCCTCCATAAATGTTAGTTGAAGCTATTAGAAAAGAGAAGGGATGGTGTAGAGATCTACACAAAGGAAAACTCCAAACAAACTATATAGACAAGAATGTGATTAAATGGTGCACTTATGGAATAGAAACAGAATTTGCAATGCAAAAGTTGAATCAGTAATACAGAGAACAAATAAATAGATGTCTCCCCCATTTCATAGGCAAAAAGAATAAAAAGAATAGAGCTATATCTCATATACTGTTAAAAGAAGAAAACCACACTCAGAACAATTTTATACATTCAATAAAATAGCAGTGAAACATGCATAACTGAAACTTAGAAATACAGGTAGAAGTTAGGATACACACATGTAGAGTGGCAACTTCCAAAGTGCTTTCATAAAAGTCGTTAAATAAATCACGCACACATATACACATGTTGAAAACAGTTTCCTACATGAAAATGAAACTTGTATATCCCCAAATTTAGTACATTAATAGTGAAATTATGTTTCACATATTCATATGTACTTTAAACACCTTACACAATAAAAACATGACTATTAAAATTAGAAAACATTTGTTTTTTGAATCAAATCATAAAATCATTTGAAACACATTTTCAAACATGAAGTTTTAAATTTACAAGCAGCTTTAGGAAACTGCAGTCATTCACTCTCACACAGTAAATGTTCATGTGAGATTCATGTATTCAGGTGGAGATGCTTACTGGCCCAAATAATAGATCAGCTAATCTCACAAAATTTTGTCAGTTACACATCAATAAAGCTGGAAGAAATTTTAAAACATGAGAAACATTATGTTAAAAGTACTAAATGTAAAGTTTTTACTTTGTTCTGCAGTCTGTCTCCGACCTCTTGTGGCGTCTTTTTTTAATAAATTTTGTTTTTTAAAACAAAAATCTTCCATCCCTTTGTCATCCTCTCTATTGAAAATGTATCTGGTGAAGATTCTGATTTGGGGGTCAAAAGTATGGCAGCCTTTCGTACATTCTTAGGTAACTGTCAACATTTACTCTTGTCATAACTGTGACACCAAGAGAGTTTGAAGGACATAGTGAAATCCATCAGTTTGATAGGGGAAGGGGAACATAACGAGTACACAAATTTCCAAATGAATACAGGATGCCCAGTAAAATTGAAATTTCAGATAATAAATTTTTTAGTTTAATTATGTCCCATGCAGTATTTGGGAAATAAAGCAAAAAATTTTGTTGTTTCTCTGAGATTCAACAGTAACCAGAGTCCTGAATTTTTATTTCCAAAATCTCATAAACTTTCTTGACTATAAGCATGAGCAAATTCTTCCTGAACCCATTTCCTCGAGAAAGGGAAACAGAAGCAAAAATGAACTCATGGGACTACATCAAACTAAAAAGTTTTTGTACAGCAAAGGACATCATCAACAAAACAAAAAGGAATCCTATCATATAGGAGAATATATTTGTAAATGACATATCCGACAAGGGGTTAACATCCAAAATATATAAACAACTTACATGCCTCAACACCCAAAAATCAAATAACCCAATTAAAAAATGGGAAGAGGATGTGAACAGACATTTCTCCAAAGAAGAAATTCAGATGGCCAACAGACACATGAAAAGATGCTCCACATCACTAATCATCAAGGAAATGCAAATTAAAACCACAATGAGAATCACACCAGTAAGGAGGCCAGCATCGAAAAGACTAAGAACAACAAATGCTGGTGAGGATGCAGAGAAAGGGGAACCCTCCTACACTGCTGGTGTGAATGTAAGCTAGTTCAACCATTGTGGGAAGCAATATGGAGGTTCCTCAAAATACTAAAAATACAGATACCATTTGACCCTGGAATCCTACTCCTTGGAATTTACCCGAAGAATAGAACTTCTCAGATTCAAAAAGACATATGCACCACTATGTTTATTGCAGCACTTTTTACAATAGCCAAAATATGGAAGCAACCTAAGTGTCCATCAGTAGATGAATGGAAAAGGAGATATGGTACATATACACAATGGAATACTATTCAGCCATAAGAAATAAACAAATCTTACCATTTGCAACAACATTGATGGAGCTGAAAGACATTATGCTTAGTGAAATAAGCCAGGCAGAGAAAGACAAATGCCAAATGATTTCCCTCATTTGTGGAGCATAACAATGAAGCAAAACTGAAGGAACAAAATGGCAGCAGACTCAGAGACTCCAAGAAGGAACTAGTGGTTAACAAAGGGAAGGGGTGTGTAAGGGTGGGCGGGGAGGAAGGGAGAAGGGGATTGAGGGGTATTATGTTTAGTACACATGGTGTGGGGGATCAGGGGGAAAACAGTGTATCACAGAGAAAGGACATGGTGGATCTCTGGCAACTTGCTGCACTGATGGACAGTGACTGCATTGGGGTAGGGCTTGATAATATGGGTAAATGTAGTAATCACATTGTTTTTTCATGTGAAACCTTCGTAAAAATGTATATCAACCATACCTAAATAAAAAATTTAAAGAAAAAGAATACATAACAACTAAAAAACAACAAAAAAGAAATCTCATAAACATAAGATGGCTTGCTTCATGACTGAAGTAGAATCAATCAGTAATACAGAGAACAAATAAATAGTCACATTTTTATTGTGCAAGATGTTTAAAGTACATATGAGTATGTGAAACATAATTCCACTATTAATATACTAAATTTGGGGATATATAAATTTTATTTTCATGTAGGAAACTGTTTTCAAAATGTGTGTATGTGTGTATAATTTAACTACTTTTATGAAAGCACTCTGTAATATGCCACTCTACATCAGAAGCATTACATCTGCATTCATTTGTTAACACTGAGCACTTAAAAAAATAAAGTATTATATGAAATTGGAGGAAGGTTCAATTGCCATAATAATATTTGCTGAACTGTGGTTGCAAGCAAATCCAAATTTGTGTTCAAAATATTATAGATATCTGTGATGTCTATTTGGTCCCATACTATAAATGCCAAATATGGCATACCATAACAGAAAACTTTTAAAAGATAATTTAAGGAGGCGGAGCCAGGATGGCGGTGTGAGTAGAGCAGTGGAAATCTCCTCCCCAAAACACATAGAACTAAGAAAATATAACAAAGAAAACTCTTCCTAAAATAGAGACCAGAGGACACAGGACAACATCCAGACCACATCCACACATGCAAGAACCCAGCACCTTGCGAAGGAGGTAAGATACAAGCCCCGACCCGGCAGGATCCGAGCACCCCCCCACCCGGCTCCCGGTGGGTGGAAAGAAACCAGAGCGGTTTTTTTCGGCGAGGGCTTTTTGGAAGCCTTAAAGGGACAGGGACCCCGTGGCTAGGGAGGCAGGGTGGCAGGACCAGTGAGGGGGTGCCTGGGACCAGTGCCTGAGGACAAAGATTATCGCGTGTTTTTCCCTACGGGACCAGTGGGCAGGTGCCTGGGACTGGCGCCTGAAGACAGAGGAAATCGCGTGCTTTTCCCCTTTTTTTTTCTCTTTTTGGCGAGTGCTTTTTGGAAGCCTTAAAGGTACAGGGACCCCGGTGCTTGGGAGGCACGGCAGCGGGACTGGTGAGCAGGTGCCTGGGACTAACACCTGAGGACAAAAATTATCGCACATTTTTACCTACGGGACCAGTGGACGGGTGCCTGAGGATGGAGGAAATCGCGCATATTTCCCCTATTTTTTTCTCTTTTTGGCGAGTGCTTTTTGGAAACCTGAAAGAGGGCCCCTGGTACTAAGGAGGCAGAGCAGCAGGACCGGTGAGCGGGTGCCTGGGACTGGCACCTGAGGATAAAGAATATCGCATGTTTTTCCCTGCGGGACAGGTGGGCAGGTGCCTGAGACTGGTGCCTTTTTGGTGAGTGCTTTTTGGAAGCCTTGAAGGGACAGGGACCCCAGTGCAAGAGAGGCAGGGCAGCAGGACCAGTGAGCAGGTGCCTGGGACCGGTGCCTGTGGGAAAAAAAATCGTGTGTTTTTTCCTTTTTTTTTCTTTTCTGTTCCCTCTCTCATTGTTGCTGTTGTTGTTTTGGTTTGGAGAGTGCTTTTTGGAAGTCTTAAAGGGGCAGGACAGGACACTTAGACCAGAGGCAGGGAATCTGGGGATCTCTGGGCACTCTAATCCCCTGGACAACAGGGAGCACAAAGGCCCCGTATGGAGATAAATAGCCTCATGGCCACTCCCCCTCCAACAGGGCTCCACCACTTTGGAGGAGCAGCCCCAGCCAGGCCACGCCCACAGCAACAGCAGAGATAAACTCCATAGCAAATGGGCAGGTAGAAGAAGCCCTGTCTGCACACAGCTAACAAGCATAAGCCACTAGAGGTCTCTATTCTCCCAGGAGAGGAAGGCCACAAACAAACAAGAAGGGAAGCTCTTCCAGCAGTCACTCGTACCAGGTCTGCAAACTATCTCTATCACCATGAAAAGGCAAAACTACAGGCAGACAAAGATCACAGAGACAACACCTGAGAAGAAGACAGACCTAACCAGTCTTCCTGAAAAAGAATTCAAAATAAAAATCATGAACATGCTGACAGAGATGAAGAGAAAAATGCAAGAGCAATGGGATGAGATGCAGAGAAAAATGCAAGAGCAATGGGATGAAGTCTGGAGGGAGATCACAGATGTCAGGAAGGAGATCACAGAAGTGAAACAATCCCTGGAAGGATTTATAAGCAGAATGGATAAGATGCAAGAGGCCATTGAAGGAATAGAAGCCAGAGAAAAGGAACATATAGAAGCTGACATAGAGAGAGATAAAAGGATCTCCAGGAATGAAACAACACTAAGAGAACTATGTGACCAAGCCAAAAGGAATAATATTCGTATTATAGGGAAACCAGGAGAAGAAGAAAGAGGAAAAGGGATAGAAAGTCTCTTTGAAGAAATAATTGCTGAAAACTTCCCCAAACTGGGGGAGGAAATAATCGAACAGACCATGGAATTACACAGAACCCCCAACAGAAAGGATCCAAGGAAGACAACACCAAGACACATAGTAATTAAAATGGCAAGGATCAAGGACAAGGAAACAGTTTTAAAGGCAGCTAGAGAGAAAAAGGTCACCTATAAAGGAAAACCCATCAGGCTAACATCAGACTTCTCGACAGAAACCTTACAGGCCAGAAGAGAATGGCATGATATACTTAATGCAATGAAACAGAAGGGCCTTGAACCAAGGATACTGTATCCAGCACGACTATCATTTAAATATGATGGCGGGATTAAACAATTCCCAGACAAGCAAAAGCTGAGGGATTTTGCTTCCCACAAACAACCTCTACACGGCATCCTACAGGGATTGCTCTAGATGGGAGCACTCCTAAAAAGAGCACAGAACAAAACACAAAACATATGAAGAATGGAGGAGGAGGAATAAGAAGGGAGAGAAGAAAAGAATATACAGACAGTGTATATAACAGCTCAATAAGCGAGCTAAGTTAGGCAGTAAGATACTAAAGAAGCTAACCTTGAACTTTTGGTAACCACGAATCTAAAGCCTGCAATGGCAATAAGTACATATCTCTCAATAGTCACCCTAAATGTAAATGGACTTAATGCACAAATCAAAAGACACAGAGTAATCGAATGGATAAAAAAGCAAGACCCATCTATATGCTGCTTACAAGAAACTCACCTTAAACCCAAAGACAATCATAGACTAAAAGCCAAGGGATGGAAAAACATATTTCAGGCAAACAACAGTGAGAAGAAAGCAGGGGTTGCAGTACTAATATCAGACAAAATAGACATCAAAACAAAGAAAGTAACAAGAGATAAAGAAGGATACTACATAATGATAAAGGGCTCAGTCCAACAAGAGGATATAACCATTCTAAATATATATGCACCCAATACAGGAGCACCAGCATATGTGAAGCAAATACTAACAGAACTAAAGACGGAAATAGACTGCAATGCATTCATTGTAGGAGACTTCAACACACCACTCACCCCAAAGGATAGATCCACTGGGCAGAAAATAAGTAAGGACACACAGGCACTGAACAACACACTAGAACAGATGGACCTAATAGACATCTATAGAAATCTACATCCAAAAGCAACAGGATATACATTCTTCTCAAGTGCACATGGAACATTCTCCAGAATAGACCACATACTAGCTCACAAAAAGAGCCTCAGTAAATTCCAAAATATTGAAATTCTACCAACCAATTTTTCAGGCCACAAAGGTATAAAACTAGAAATAAATTCTACAAAGAAAACAAAAAGGCTCACAAACACATGGAGGCTTAACAACATGCTACTAAATAATCAATGGATCAATGAACAAAACAAAATAGAGATCAAGGAATATATAGAAACAAATGACAACAACAACACTAAGCCCCAACTTCTGTGGGACGCAGCAAAATCAGTCTTAAGAGGAAACGATATAGCAATCCAGGCACACTGGAAGAAGGAAGAACAATCCCAAATGAATAGTCTAACATCACAATTATCGAAACTGGAAAAAGAAGAACAAATGAGGACTAAAGTCAGCAGAAGGAGGGACATAATAAAGATCAGAGAAGAAATAAACAAAATTGAGAAGAATAAAACAATAGCAAAAATCAACGAAACCAAGAGCTGGTTCTTTGAGAAAATAAACAAAATAGATAAGCCTCTAGCCAAACTTATTAAGAGAAAAAGAGAACCAACACAAATCAACAATCAGCAATGAGAATGGAAAAATCACAACAGACTCCACAGAAATACAAAGAATTATTAAAGACTACTATGAAAACCTAAATGCCAACAAGCTGGAAAAACTAGAAGAAATGGACAACTTCCTAGAAAAATACAACCTCCCAAGACTGACCAAGGAAGAAACACAAAAGTTAAACAAACCAATTACGAGCAAAGAAATTGAAACGGTAATCAAAAAAATACCCAAGAACAAAACCCCGGGGCCGGACAGATTTACCTTGGAATTTTATCAGACACACAGAGAAGACATAATACCCATTCTCCTTAAAGTGTTCCAAAAAATAGAAGAAGAGGGAATACTCCCAAACTCATTCTATGAGGCCAACATCACCCTAATACCAAAACCAGGCAAAGACCCCACCAAAAAAGAAAATTAAAGACCAATATCCCTGATGAATGTAGATGCAAAAATACTCAATGATATATTAGCAAACAGAATTCAACAGTATATCAAAAGGATCATACACCATGACCAAGTGGGATTCATCCCAGGGATGCAAGGATGGTACAACATTCGAAAATCCATCAACATCATCCACCACATCAACAAAAAGAAAGACAAAAACCACATGATCATCTCCATAGATGCTGAAGAAGCATTTGACAAAATTCAACATCCATTCATGATAAAAACTCTCAGCAAAATGGGAATAGAGGGCAAGTACCTCAACATAATAAAGGCCATATATGATAAACCCACAGCCAGCATTATACGGAACAGCAAGAAGCTGAAAGCATTTCCTGTGAGATCGGGAACCAGACAGGAATGCCCACTCTCCCCACTGTTATTTAATATAGTACTGGAGGTCCTAGCCACGGCAATCAGAAAAAACAAAGAAATACAAGGAATCCAGATTGGTAAAGAAGAAGTTAAACTGTCACTATTTGCAGATGATATGATACTGTACATAAAAAACCCTAAAGACTCCACTCCAAAACTACTAGAACTGATATCGGAATACAGCAAAGTTGCAGGATACAAAATTAACACACAGAAATCTGTAGGTTTCCTATACACTACAATGAATCAATAGAAAGAGAAATCAGGAAAACAATTCCATTCACCATTGCATCAAAAAGAATAAAATACCTAGGAATAAACCTAACCAAAGAAGTGAAAGACTTATACTCTGAAAACTACAAATCACTCTTAAGAGAAATTAAAGGGGACACTAATAAATGGAAACTCATCCCATGCTCATGGCTAGGAAGAACTAATATTGTCAAAATGGCCATCCTGCCCAAAGCAATATACAGATTTGATGCAATCCCTCTCAAATTACCAGCAACATTCTTCAATGAATTGGAACAAATAATTCAAAAATTCATATGGAAACACCAAAGACCCCGAATAGCCAAAGCAATCCTGAAAAAGAAGAATAACATAGGGGGGATCTCACTCCCCAACTTCAAGCTCTACTACAAAGCCATAGTAATCAAGACAATTTGGTACTGGCACAAGAACAGAGCCACAGACCAGTGGAACAGATTAGAGACTCCAGACATTAACCCAAACAAATATGGTCAATTAATATTTGATAAAGGAGCCAAGGACATACAATGGCAAAATGACAGTCTCTTCAATAGATGGTGTTGGCAAAACTGGACAGCTACATGTAGGAGAATGAAACTGGACCATTGTCTAACCCCATATACAAAGGTAAACTCAAAATGGATCAAATACCTGAATGTAAGTCATGAAACCATTAAACTCTTGGAAAAAAACGTAGGCAAAAACCTCTCAGACATAAACATGAGTGACCTCTTCTTGAACATATCTCCCCGGGCAAGGAAAACAACAGCAATAATGAGCAAGTGGGACTACATTAAGCTGAAAAGCTTCTGTACAGCGAAAGACATCATCAATAGAACAAAAAGGAACCCTACAGTATGGGAGAATGTATTTGAAAATGACAGATCCGATAAAGGATTGACTTCCAGAATATATAAAGAGCTCACACGCCTCAAAAAACAAAATACAAATAACCCAATTAAAAAATGGGCAGAGGAACTGAACAGACAGTTCTCTAAAAAAGAAATACAGATGGCCAAGAGACACATGAAAAGATGCTCCACATCGCTAATTATCAGAGAGATGCAAATTAAAACTACAATGAGGTATCACCTCACACCAGTAAGGATAGCTGCCATCCAAAAGACAAACAACAACAAATGTTGGTGAGGCTGTGGAGAAAGGGGAACCTCCTACACTGCTGGTGGGAATGTAAATTAGTTCAACCATTGTGGAAAGCAGTATGGAGGTGCATCAAAATGCTCAAAACAGACCTACCATTTGACCCAGGAATTCCACTCCTAGGAATTTACCCTAAGAACGCAGCAATCAAGTTTGAGAAAGACAGATGCACCCCTATGTTTATTGCAGCACTATTTACAATAGCCAAGAATTGGAAGCAACCTAAATGTCCGTCGGTAGATGAATGGATAAAGAAGATGTGGTACATATACACAATGGAATACTACTCAGCCATAAGAAGTGTAAAAATCCAACCATTTGCAGCAACATGGATGGAGCTGGAGAGTATTATGCTCAGTGAAATAAGCCAAGCAGAGAAAGAGAAATACCAAATGATTTCACTCATCTGTGGAGTATAAGAACAAAGGAAAAACTGAAGGAACAAAACAGCAGTGGAATTACAGAACCCAAAAGTGGACTAACAGGTACCAAAGGGAAAGGAACTGGGGAGGATGGGTGGGCAGGGAGGGATAAGGGGTGGGGAGAAGAAGGGGGGTATTAAGATTAGCATGCATGGGGGGGAGGGAGAAAGGGGAGGGAGGGCTGCACAACACAGAGAGGACAAGTAGGGATTCTACAACATTTTGCTAAGCTGATGGACAGTAACCATAATGTGGTTGTTAGGGGGGACCTGATATAGGGGAGAGCATAGTAAACATAGTACTCTTCATGTAAGTGTAGATTAAAGATTTAAAAAAAAGAAATAAAGAAATAAAGAAAAGGGTCATTACTCCTTGATAGGATAAAACTATTGGTAAATCAAAGATCAACGCATGCTTTAAATATCCTTAATGTTGATCACTTAAAGGGTGTCAGATGATCAGCTATGGAGGTACTCTTTTCTGATAATATTCCTTTCTCTTAATAAAAAAAAAAAAAAAAAAAAAGCAGTCCCTGTGTGCTGACCGCCAATGAGTTCTGCACAGTGGTATAGAGGGCATGTCAAAGTGTGGGCAAAGGGTCTGTTTGTTTCTATGCAGAAGATCAAGGTCTAGCTTGGATACCCAGAAAATGAACTAAGATACGATAGGAGGAAGAGCTTCCAGCATCAGCACTCTCTGGAGGTCTCGTGCTGGGGGATGATCATCAAAAAGCCTCCACAGGGATCCGGACGATGCTGCGGTTGTGGCTGCATCCAGCCCACCATCTCCTGGACTTGCCATAGGAATGAGGAGGGAGATGTCTAGGCTGGCATGTGCATACAGTGAGACAACGAATTTGACCGGATCTGTACTGTTGGAACTCAACCAGGAGTTGGGAGGGGTGCAAGTTGTAGCACTCCAAAATCTTAAGACTATTGACTATCTATGGTTAAAAGAACATATGGGATGTGAACAGATCCCAGAAATGGGTTGATTTGTCTGATTTCTCTCAGACTGTTCAAGTACAGTTGGACAATATCCATCATATCATAGACAAATTTTCACAAATGCCTAGGGTGCCTAAATGGTTTTCTTGGCTTCACTGGAGATGGATGGTAATTATAGATTTGCTTTGTTTATGTCACCGTATTCCTATTA
This sequence comes from Manis javanica, assembly GCF_040802235.1. Classification (NCBI taxonomy): domain Eukaryota; kingdom Metazoa; phylum Chordata; class Mammalia; order Pholidota; family Manidae; genus Manis; species Manis javanica. The sequence goes on along the minus strand of NC_133157.1, from coordinate 96,059,971 downwards.
TGTTAATATGTGAGCACAAGTTAGTTAGTAGTTTAAAACCTCTACATGCTTAAGGTACTCTACAAGAAGATATGTCAAGGAAATAATCAGTCCTCCCATATTTTCTTCCATATGCTACCTCTATAGCTTTTCTTCTTCCTTCCTAATTACAACCCTTAAATAGAATTCGTGCCTCATATCGAAGTTACTGAGTATCATAATTCCTCCAGGTGGTAAAGATTCCTCGAGACAAGTGCTGGGCATAGAAGCCACAGGGCATAAATCTGCAAAGAAGTAAAAAGCTAACCTTTTCAAATAATATGGCTTCTCTCTCACTTACCAACTTTACATTTCCCTGTATGGCCCCGGAAGATGACTGGTTAGCCAGAGATGGGTAAGATTCCTCAAGGGAGGAACAACCTAAGAAAGGCATAGTCACAGGGGGGCCATCAGGTGAGATATTGGGGATCAACAGAGATGAGGCTCAGAACCTCATCCCCCCTGCTTTGAGAGAAATCTTCTGCATCCATGGATGTTTTATTGCCCTTGTCTAGCTTGGATTAACACATAGTCTCAGGCACACACCTGATCATCTACACTTGCTCTCTTACAACACTAAACTATGTTTTCTACCTTTATCTTGCATCTACCTACCACTTCAGCATTTTATTAAAAATAAAAATAATAATAATAATAAAGGGAGAAATGTGGGATCAACATATAAATCAATTATAAAAATCAAACGAATATTCATATTTGACCTGATTGTTTATAGTTCATAATGCGCGATCAAAACCGAAAGTTTCTGTGATGAATGCCCTTGTACTGTTCACCATGTAAGAATTTATTCACTATGTAAAAATTCGTTCACCATGTAAGAACTTGTTCATTATGCTTCAGAAGATTGGAGACTGACGAGAGTTAGGCTTGAGATGGATTAATGAATGTACATTGAGCATTGACCCCCCTCTACTGAATTTATTGTTGTTAACAACCATTTGAACAATAAATATGAGAGGTGCCCTCTCAAAAAACAAAAAAAATTTAAAAATTAAAAAAATAAAAAGATAATTTAAGGATATGTTACCAAAGTTATATAGTCATTGGGATACACTGAGGCAGCTATACAATCAAGGATGTGGATCAACTGTTCCAACAAAACAGAACAAAAAGGCTTCTGGAGAAACTGACTGTTTTTAGGAGACCTATCACTTATAATTCCAGTCAAACTTAATTTGTGACATTATCAGCACTGCTAAAAGCCTAATAACGTAGATTCATAATACTGGAACACAAAGCATAGTGTTGGTTTAATTATGGTGCATGTAATCTCTTACTCAGAGCTTATAACAATTCTGTGATAATACAGATAGGGGACCTCTGATCTAAGAAAAATCAAAGTTAATATGGTTTAAAAGAAAAGTTGACAAAACTCCCAGATAAACTAAGAATCAATTTCTAGAATAAAGAAAAATATAAATTATATACTCTTTTACTTTTAAAATATTACAGACATTATTAATATTTTTAATAAAAACTACATCAAATACTTTACATGTACTTTTTAACCTGCCCTTTACAGTACTCTCTAATCTAACTTTTGAGACAGGATCTTCTATTGTTCTCCATTCCTAGATGAAGGGCTGAGGCTTAGTGAGCTGTGTGACATGTTCACAAACCCCCACTTTTCCATAGGAAAACAATTTAACCAATCATATTTTAAAGTTATCCTAATATCTGTGAAGTCTAAAAATATATTAATTTATCTTTTAATATAGCACTTCTCCAACATCTCCTTAACCCTGCCACCAAATTCATCTCCCTAATCCTTCTTACTCTGTAAATGTCTGAGTATATGAGTGACAGAGATGAGACAGAGGGCAATTATTAGAAACTAAGATAAGAAGGGATATAGTAAACTCTTTCCTTTCATTTCTAAATTCTTAAGTTCCCAGTTTCATCCCTAAGAGTTTGTCTGGGAGATGGTAGCTAAAAGAACCAAAAATCAGAGTGATTGATAGGACTGGAAGAGAAGTGGTGGCCTGAAGCTCAAACCCTGAGGACAGGATCGCAGGACAGTGAGGAAGGAGGCGCGCAGAGCAGGTACAAAGACAGGGTCCTCGTGAGTCAGGACTCTCAGGTGGGGAGGGGACAAGCACAGGAGCCAGCCTCAACCCCGTGTGGAAGATGGGCAAGACAAGGCACCTGCTGCAGCAGACGCACTGGGGGCACGATTGTAGTGATGTGTTCAGACTGTAGTTTAAAGGTTAAATCATCTTGAAATTGACATTCCATATCATTAGCAAAGATAAGCAGTAACGCAAATATTTCATTCAGATTTTGATGCCAGGGTTCTAGTTTGTGGAGCCGAAGAATGAGCTTCACAAACAGTCAAGGTAGGAGAGCAAGGTACAGGCTTTTATTTAGAGATAAAGTGAAAGGACAGAGCTCCCAGCTCACACCAGGAGGGGACAAGAGAGTCCATAGTGGTGCGTTGTCTAGGGGGTTTTATGGGCAGTTGAGGATTTTTCGAGAACATGAAAAAACTTAGGGGTGGGGACTTTTTAAGTGGTCCCTGAATATTAAAAATTAACTTAACTGTAAGGAATGCCCTGCCTTGATTTCTCTCTGGGACACAGGCACCTCGGTCTGGGAGCATATCAAAAGGCTGCCTGCCCAGCCCCCAAGGTGGGCTGAGGTATTGTCTACTTGCTAAAGAATCTTGCCTCTTGAACTTCTTGGGTGTTAAAATGCAATCTTATCTTTAAGATGGAATTCTTCCTGCCTTTTACCATGCCCTCTACAGCTTGATCTGCATGCTAAGTTAGTTGCTCAGTTTGCAGAATCACCTCATCAGATCTGAAGGAGGAAAGACAGCACATAGGCCTGGGCCTTTTAGCATGCTAAAGTGAATCTTACACACGGTTACAAATGATTAGCATAATAAAATATGTGCTACTCTTCTTTATCTGGGAAACATTAACTGATCTCACTGAAGAATGATTCTAGAGCTCAATGTTTAACATAGAGTTTTAGTAGGGGGGTTTCCTTGCATGTAGTTACATTGCTCTGACTGCAAATATCTCGCCCTGCCCCCTCCGGAGGCCCTCACCCTACTCTGACTACATCCATGGTCCCTGTCTCATTTCTCATTCTCTCTCTGTGTCTCTGTCTCTGCCTCTCTGTGTCTCCCTCTCCCTCCCTTCCTTTCCATTCCTCTCATTTTCTCTCCCTTTCTCCTTCCCTCCATTCCTCTGTTCTTAATGTGGAAGTTCAAAATCCAATTTCACATCAGTTCTTTTTTAAAAAGTGTAAATCATGTTAAAAGCCCCGTCCAACAGAGGACTTAGTAGAGCTGTGTCATTATCTAGCTTCTACTGCCACTCAGTGGTAATCAAGAGCCATGAGCCTGTCTAAGATGTAGTACCAGATAAGGCAAGCCTAAGAACTATAGGAACATATCTGGAATTTGCTGAAGACTATTTCATTGTAATTACTTTTCATATTTTGTAGGCAAAGAGTTCTCATTATTTCACACTCAAGGTTTATTAAAAATACTTTTTAAAAGCAAGTTTCACATTCTGAGCATTGTATTAATTGAAACATACCTTAAAAAAAGTTTGGTCTAGTCGTATGTTTTTGCTTCTACATACTGAGTGTATACAATATTTTAAGACAGCTGACCATGAAATAAATGCACCCATATCTGCTAGAATCTGAATCTGTGGCACGTCAAGGATTGTGGGTAGGGGACAGTGAGGTCAGTGAGCTAAGCAGTATTTGGGCCAAAGTTCAGAAACTGGGATTCAGAACAATTTTTCACATGATGACCTCATTTAGAGGTCCTTGACTTTAATGCATGATGGGGAAAATGCTTTTTGATTGCAGTCCAAACACCATGTGAACATCTCCAGTGCAAAGCATTACTCAGTTTCTTCCCTTTAGAATACTGTTTCTCTTTCTTTTCAAATTCTACCCATCCTACAAGGCCTGGTTTTAAAATAGCTGTCTTTAACTATTTCCTTATTCTCATTTCTCCTCTTTATGCTCTATACTTAGCTTACCTTTAGGACTTGTGCCATGTGCTGTATTTTCTACTTAATCACATGTGCAAACCTAGTCTTCTCTACAAAATATAATGAAAGTATTGTGGCAATGTCAGGTTGATATAAAAGTTCCCAGATTGCTATAAAAGTGATGGTGACATTGTCCTTTTTTTTTGTATCAACTCATTACTTTATGTAGCTACTGACATAGTGCTAAAGCAACCTACACAAATCTGCAACTAATCATGCCATAACCAAAGTATGCATTTGGAAATTTCTATAGCAATCTAATTGCCACAATACTTTTATTAAATTTTACACAAAGTAATGGGCATTCACCATGGGTAGTTTGAGAAGCCCAGTTAAGACAAAAATGATGATACTTTATAAATGCTTACTGGATCATCCTAAAGGTAATAAAAAATAGATATTTTGTAATGTGCTCTCAAAAAAGGCAATAATTATATAACAATAATTATTTAAATCATTAAATAACAATCACTCAGATACAGGATAGGATTGAAGAATATGAATTTTCTGAGCCTGGCTAATTCTTTCACTAAGTGTTGACTTAATGAGCGCTTCACTGTTAATTGATGTGTTCCTTTATAAAATAAAAAAAAACAAGTTTGAAAACTCTTATCTACAACCTCAAAACTATTTTTTCTGTTGATACCTCTGATTGAAATGCTTTATCCCTCAGCTTGTACTATTATTCTGGAGACCTTTGAAGATCCAAATGTTTCATCCTGTAGAACATGTTTGTGAAAATAGTGTCTTCTCTTGTACTATTATATTATACCCTAATTTATAGTAATTTGTGAATATGTCATATTACCCTTAAGCTTCTTTAGGTCGGGGTACGTGTTATGACTTTGTATATTCCTTAATGTCTTGCCCAGAGCAGGTGTTCAATTAATGTTGGTAAGTTAACAGCAAAACAATGTTGTTGCTATTAACGATGTTGGATTCTACATTAGCAGGGCAGGAATTCTGAAGCATTTGTCTAACATGCATTTTCAAAATGACTAACCAGCTTTAGAGCTACAGACCATGGAAAGGTACTGGGTGAAGTCATTGGATGACCTTGGCTTTACTCATACATATTCTAACCAAATGGATACAGATCAGAGAGTCCTAGAGTTGCAAGGAGCCATAGATAGCATCTCAACAATAGTCAAACCAGGAAAAATATTCCAAAGGATACTTGGAAGATAGATGTATTGAGCTGTTAAAAGTTAAGAGAGTTGAGAATCCTCATTAGGAGTTGCTTAAGAAAAATCACTTAAATTTAAGGGAAATACTCATATCAGAATTGAGAGATGTGCTCTTATTTCATTTTTACTCTTGTATTCTTTGATTGCTGTCACAAACGACACTGATACTGCACAATCATATAAAACCAGACATACTGTAGACTTGGAGAAAGAATTTTCCATGTTTAACTCTGCAGCCCATTCAATGATCTAAAATTTGATAAGGAGAAAAATAGAAACACATGTCAAACACTATAGTCAAGGTACTTAAAAGTGAAAGTAGAAAAATGATTGATTCATGATTGGTCAGGCTACATACACATATAATATATGATATTCCTCTAGAGTCGCTGTTCATAGAGCAGATCTATGTAACCACCTCTGTTACTTAGAGGTATGTTCAAATGCAAGTGACAGAAAGCTCTCAAAGTAACAACGAGTTAAACAAGTTAATATATTTCTTGTTCACATAAAATTAGAAAGTTGACCATCCAGACTTGAGGTAGCAACCCCATGGAGTCCAAACTCCTCCAGCTCTACCTAGGATCTGGCTCATTACTCACAGTCAAAAATGGCTGTTGGGTCTCCAGGAACATACAGGCAGACAATTCTGCCTATGGCTTACTTTCCAAAACTTTGTTGCATGGCTACATTGAGCTACAAGTGACACTGAAAAATGTGATCTTTACTTGGATGATTATGTTCTCAGCTAAAAATATGGACTTCAGCTATTAAGAAAACAGGAGAGTATAAGTTTTGGAAAGAAATTAAGAATCTTTGACACACATAAACCCTTCCTATAATAGAAATTATTCCTTTTAAAGTAATTTTTTATATTAATAAGAAAAAAACTTTGACAAAGAATGGAAATAGTTATTTCAAGATAGGGAAAATGCCAATGGATTAAAAAATATTTGTGATCAGATAAATGACACGAAATAATGCTTTACATTTACTGATAAATTTTAGAAATCTACATCAGATAAAATTTTAGTGAAAATGAGCATAGACAGGTATGTTCGTGTACCTCAAGGATGTACACTCATTTAGAGATAATTTTCTTAGTACTCTTTAAAAATAATTATGCATACAACCATCACATCCTGGGCATATTCCTTAGAAAAATAGCACAGATGTTTTCAAGTGTCTTATTTGCAGCATTTTTTGTACTGCAAATTGTACTGCATTTAGGTGCCCATTCCTTGGAGATTCCATGCACAGGATGCAGTATGTCATCTCTAAATATTTACAAATATAATATAGCTGTATGAAATACATATCCTATATGCAATACATGTGTGTGTGTACATACACAAAGTACTATAGACAGACTTTAGAAATAGTATTAAGGAAATGTATTAATCATATTTTCAAAAGTGGATGGGTATCTATACAGAGTACTGGTAATTTATTCTTAAAGCATATACACACAAAGCACAGCATTATATATTTTTCAGAGACACATACATCTCCAACAGCCATACATAAGGCACATTAGAGTCAGTAAACACCTATGTAGGTAATTCGGAAATCCAAGTGAAGATAAATGGGAGGAAATGAATAAATAAAATTGAGAAGAAAGAGAAGGGACTACTTGTATCAAGATGAGCTGAGGGGGAGACTGACTGAACTCTGTGCCTTTCTCTCATCCCTACACTTACCTACAGCAGTGAAAGAGTGAAAGTGAAAAAGATTGGTTAGAAATGTTTAAGATGGGCTTGAATGAGAATGTCCTGCTGAGAAAATAAATGTCAGAATGAGAAAGATGAAGGAGTTTCAAGACTATATTATTTTATATCTAACTGAATTTGGGATGATTTCCAGATTCTTTGCTTGGGTGAATAAATGGTGTTGATTTGGACATAGAGGAGGTTTTATGGAAATGTTAAAAGGTCAGTTTTAGACAGAATGAGGCTGAGATGCCAATAGTAGTAAACATATGGAGATGACAAGTAGACAGTTTAATTTTAGGGTCTGGTAATCAGGGAGGGAGGGCTCATTTGAGACTTATCATCACCGACATGATGAGATCACTTACAAAGAGCATGATTCATGAGTGAAATGAGCCAGAAAGAGAAGCTCAACAGACACCAAAAATTAAAAGGTGAGAGAAATGGAGATAGTAAATAAAACAAAAAGGCAGCAAAAAGAATTGTTAAAAGAGAAACTGGATGACAGGAACTCGGGTATAGTGATTTAAGGTAATTGTAGCATCTGTTTGTAAAAGCTGAGGGAGCAAATTACCCCAAGAAATGCTATAAACCCTTGTGGAGTAACCAATAAGCAGGGGATGGAAAAGAGTTCTTTGGAATTGTCAATATAACTAATTTGACATCAAATACCGCTTATATATACCTGAATATATAATATATATTTTAAAAAACTTTGGGGATATCAAAAACATGTCCTAAAACACCCAGATCATCTCCTGATGCAAACCTGCACAATAACTCTTCAATTGTTTTCCAATTTCAATTGTTTTACCAAATTCAATTGTTTCATTTAGAATGGTTTCCACTGCCAATAACAGAAAACTCAACTAAGAGGGTTTAAAAATAAAGATATGTACCATCTCACATAACATGAAGGCTGGAGGTAAAAGATCGGTTAATGCAATGGCTCAACAACATCATTAAGGACCCAAGTGCTTTTAACTTGGTGCCCTGCTACTCTTGACATGTTCACTTACTATCTTAGGCTGTCTCCACCCTTGTTCTGAGAAGGCTACAGTGGTGGTATTACCATTTGCAGGGAGAAAAGAAAAGTCAAAGGAAAAGTTCACATATGTGGTGGGTTTTTTTTTCAGGATATATGCATATTTTTTTGTTAAGGTATTATTGATATACAGTCTTATGAAGGTTTCACATGAAAAATAATGTGTTAATGTGGTTACTTCCTTCACCCATACTATCATATCCCTCCCAATACCCCACTGCAGTCACTGTCCATCAGTGTAGTAAGATGCCACAGAGTCACTATTTGCCTTCTCTGTGCTATACTGTCTTCCCCATGTACATATGTGTTTTCAATCATTAAGGACAATCTCTCTCAGAAGTCCTCAGCCAATTTCTTTCATGTGTCATTGGCAGAATTTTATCACATTGTCACGTTTAAGCACTGGAAAGAAGAACAAGGTGGCTATGCTTGCTTTGGACTGATTGTGACCCATGGAAAGCCTCCCCCTCTGGGCATGCCCCTCCCATCAGGAAGGCCATTGATACAGCCACTTAGTGAAGGGAAATCCTAAATGGGTTTCCGCTGGCACCATGATGTAGTGAGAATGTCTATGGATCAAAAATCAAGACTGTCTCCCACTAATAGGATGTGGGAGATACATATGCCACCTGCTTCTTTCCAACTTTCTTTACAAAAGTAACTTAGCCACCAGAACAAGTAGGATATCTATAAAACAAGGGAAGAAAGCATTCAACAAAACATTTATCTTGTAAAAACTGAACTTTACATCACCATTGTCCATATTTGCAGCATGGAAACACTGGAATGTAAACATGATTAGCTTCTACCTCCTGGAAAAACTAGGATGTCTTTAAGCATTTCACTGATTTATTTACATTTAAAGAGGCAATATGTTCTGGAGATCTAATGCACAGCATTGTGATTATAGTTAACAATGCGGTATTACATACCACAAAGTTGCTAAGAAGCTATATCTTAAATGTTTCTCTCCGCAGAAAAGAAATGATCATTATGTGACATGATGGAGGTATTAGCCATCGCTATGGTGGTGACCATATAGTAATATATAAATACATCAAATTAACATATTGTATGCCTTAAACTAACCAATGTTATATGTCAATTATATCTCAATTTTTTAAAAAGTCCACTAATACAAATTATCTACTCTCTCTAATTGCACTTCATAGTAGGCTTAACAACAAAGGATATGATGAGTGAAGTAGATGTTTTTATCAAAAGAGAAAACAGTTAGATGAGCTTGAGCAAGATCCATTTGGCTCTGGACAACAGTGTCAAAAACCGAAAACTGATCAAACACAAACACCATTCTTTTCTTGTCCACATCTGCCCTCCTGATATCTCAGGTCTCACCAATTTTTCCCCACCTAAAACACTCCACAAAGATATAGTTAAAGATATAAACAACTGTAGAGCATTTTGTAGAGAATAATAAAACAGGAAATATTTAACTTGAATAAGTAAGTTGAACATGGTACTAAAAAGATTGTAACCACATATTCCTAATCAACAAATATGAAAACCTGAGTTGAACAGCAGCCCATGTCTACAATATTGAATACAAAACAGAACTTTAATCATGCATTTTTCCCAGATTTCAGATATCCCTGAAATCTGGTTATTCAAAAAACCACATGAGAGTGTGCTTAGGATAATTTAATGAGGTTCCTTAATAAGCAGAGTATTCTTCAGGAGGACTCTTCAAAGACAGACTGCCAAATGTTCCTTTGACATATGATGAAAATACATTTGTTCTTTATCTGAAATTCAAATTAAATGTAAATATTACCTTGCAAAATCTAGCAACCCAATTCATATGGGAAAAAAGGTTATATTCCAGTGGGCTTCTACACAGAAAGTTTCCGGAATTAAATTCATTAATGCTGTGGGAATCAAAATTCATCACAGAGTGAATATTACTTGGTAAATAAATATTGTAAATATAAACTGAATTTGTTGCATTTAGAAATTTTTGACCAGTAAGTCAAATTAAGCAGAGTTTTTTGTTCTCTCAAATGCTATCATTTTGAAGTAAGGTGAAATCATGAATTCTGGGTGATTCATAGTTTGTGACACAGTGGTAGTACTTAAGAATCTGGACCTCACCTGGCTAGAAGAGTTTGGAGGTAAGTCATCTTAGGCTGTGAATCAAAATTATAGACTATTTCATTTGAAATGACCAGAACCTGTTTACAGTCATTACAGTCATGTCCTGGCACTGCACCAGACATGCCCAGAATGCTTGTTTTTTTTTTTTTAGAGGGCATCTCTCACATTTATTGATCAAATGGTTGTTAACAACAATAAAATTCTGTATAGGGGACTCAATGCACCCAGAAAACAAATTAAGATATGATATGAAGAAGAACTTCCAACATCAACATCCTCTGGAAGAGTTATTCCAGAAGATGATCATCAAAAAACTTCAACAAAGATCCTGGTGCTGTTGCAGTTGTAGCTGCATTCATCCCACCAGTTCCTGGACTTGCCATTGGAATGAAGAAGGAGCTATCTAAGCTGGTCTGTGCATACAGTAAAACAACAAATTTGACTGGAATGCTTTTTAATGGTATGTTTTCTAGATGCTTCTGTACAGAATCAGAAGATCAGGGTCTTCTGATTCTTGGAGCCTAAAGACAAAATGCACTGACTACAGAGGTATTTTTACAGAAAAATGCCATTCATGTCACTAAAGTTTTGCTTGACTTTATGCTACCACAGTAAAGGGGTATATTTTATGCAAAATTTTCAATGAACACTGCCAAATACAGTCACCTATGCCAAAATAAACCTCTTTTCTTACTCACAAGAGCAGATTTGTTTCTGTGAACAATGTAGTTGATGCTTACTGAGTGAACAGCTTTAGCAGTCAATAGATGATACACTGTTTAGAAGCCAGAGATTTAAAAATGTATGAAAAAGAAAAAAATTCTGACAAGAAAATATGAGATGCATGAGCTCTGAGGAATAGCATTTGGGAGGTCAATGAAGACAAGATTAGAGAAGCATGGAACTATAGAAACGTTGGAACTTTACAAAACCACAGTGTAAACTAAAAGAGCAACAGGAAAGAAGGCTGCACCAGACTGCATACACCTGGAGAACAGGGCAGACCTCATGAAACAGGGTAACGTCCCAAAGCCTTGATCTGGCAGAACCCAAGCCATTACCCCACCCCAGCTCACAAGTGGGAGGAAGAGAAACAGAGCAGAGAAGGGGTGGAAGCCTAGGACTGCTGAACACCCAGCCTTGGAGATCTTCTCTGGGAGTACAAACCTACATTATGTGGTGCTCTGGAGATTAGTGTAGTTGGAATGCAAGACAGGTGGAATACTTGGAGAGACTGAGATTCCAGCCACTTGAGGAGGACAGGGATCCACATCCAGATGCTCTCAGACAAAGCTAAGGCAGGAAGTCTGAGAGGCTTCCTAGCAGCTAGAGGTCTGCTGAAGGGGCAGGGTTTGCACAGAGCTTGCTGCCTGGGGGAAGGGATAAGTGGACAGGGTTCTCTGGGTGTGTTCTGCCCAGAAGATTGGGAACTTTGAGGAGCTTCAGGCACTCCATCCCCATGACTGGCTATTCAGCTCCAAGGCCCCGCACTGTGATACACAGCCTGCAGCACCTTCCTTCTGGCCAGAACCAGCTTGCAAACTGGCAGTCCCTGCCCTGGTGTCAGGCCAGCTGGAGGGAGGCCCTGCCTACTGCAGCTACTGATGCAAAGCACAGAGGCTTACACCTGTGTGCTCAGCCCACTGGTTCTGACAGTGGAGACAGGCACTACAGCCAGGAGGCAGGAAACAGCTCTTTCCTCTCCCAAGGCACCAGCGCTGCTCCCCTGCAACCCATGACATCACTCCAGAGGCTGAGCAGTTCCAGAGATGAGACAAGAGCTTCTGGACACTAGAGAGTGCCACATACAAATATGAAACATCAGAGGAACCTGGTACAAACAAAAACCTCAGAAACACCAGAAAAAGGGCCGAATGAAACTAAACTCACCAATCTTCCTGAAAGAGAGTTCAAAATAAAAATCATAAACATGCTCATGGAGGTACAGAAAAATATTCAAGAACTCAGGGACAAATTTAGGATGGAGATTCAATCATTAAGAAATTCCACATCTGAAATGAAATATACAATGTATGAATTTAAAAGCAGATTAGATGTAGCAAAAGAGACACTAAATGCAGTATAAATTAGAGAAGAGAAACACAAAGAAGCTGAGGCACAGAGAGGAAAAATGATCTCTAAGAATGAAAGAATATTGAGAACTGGGTGACCAATCCATAAGGAACAATACTCTCATTATTGGTATACCAGAAGAAGAAGAGAGAGGAAAAGGGATAGAATGTGTATTTGAGGAGGTAATTGCTGAAAACTTTCCCAATCTGGGAAAGGAGATAGTCTCAGGCCATGGAGGTACAAAGATCTCACAACACAAGGGATCCAAGGAAGACAACACCAAGACATATAATAATTAAAATGGCAAAGATCAAGGATAAGAGCAGACTTTTAAAAGCATCTAGAGAGAAAAAAAAGATCACATACAAAGGAAAACCCTTTGTATCAGACTATCATCAGACTTCTCAACAGAAACCTTACAGGCCAGAATGGAGTGGCATGATATATTTCATGCAATGAAGCAGAAGGGCCTCGAACCAAGAATACTCTACCCAGCAAGATTATCATTTAAATTGAAAGGAGGAATTAAACAATTTTCAGGTAAGCAAAAGCCGAGATAATTTACCTCCCACAAACCACCTCTACAGTGCCTTTTGGAGGGACTGCTATAGATGGAAGTATTCATAAGGCTAAATAGCTGTCACCAGCAAAATAAAACCACAGCAAAGCAGATACAAAATCAAATCAACTACCCCAAAAGTCAATCAAAAGATAGACAAAGAGTACAGAACATGATACCTAACATATATAAAGAATGGAGGAGAAAGAAAAAGGAGGGGAAAAAAAGAACCTTTAGGTTGTATTTATAATAGCATGCTAAATGAGTTAAATTGGACTGTTAGTAAGAAAATTACCCTTGAACCTTTGGTAACTATGAACCTAAAGCATGCAATAGTATTAAGTACATACCTATTGATAATCACCCTAAATGTAAATGGTCTGAATGCACCAATCAAAAGACATAGAGTCACTTAATGGATAAAAAACAAGACCTCTCTATACGCTACCCACAAGAGACTCACTTTAAATCCAAAGACATACACAGAATGAAAATAAAGGATGGAAAAAGATATTTCATGCAACTAATAGGGAGAAAAAACAGGAGTGGCAGTACTTGTATCACAAAAAATAGACTTCAAAACAAAGAAAGTAACAAGAGACAAAGAAGGAGATTATATTATCATAAAGGGGTCAGTCCAAGAAGAGGATATAACCATTACAAATATCTATGCAACCAACACAAGATCACCTACATACGGGAAACAAATACTAACAGAATTAAAGGAGGAAGTAGAATGCAATGCATTCATTTTAGGAGACTTCAACACACCTCTCACTCCAAAGGACAGAAAAACCAGACAGAAAATAAGTAAGGAGACACAGGCATTGAACTATGTATTAGAACAGATGGACCTAACAGATATCTACAGAACACTCCATCCAAAAGCAACAGGATACACATTCTTCTCAGGTGCACATGGAACATTTTCAAGAATAGATCATATACTAGGCCACAAAAAGAGCCTCAGTAAATTCAAAAAGATTGAAATTGTAACCAGCTTCTCAGACCACAAAGGTATGAAATTAGAAATAAATTACACAAAGAAAATGAAAAAGCCCTCAAATGCATGGAGGCTTAATAACATGCTCCTAAATAACCAATGGATCAATGACCAAATCAAACAGCTATCAAGCAATATATAGAGACAAATGACAACAATAATTCAACACCACAAAATCTGTGGGACACAGTGAAGACCATGCTAAGAGGGAAGTATAGTGCAACACAGGCCCTACCTGGAAAGAAAAACAATCCCATATGAACACCCTAAACTCACAATTAATGAAACTAGAAAAAGAAGAATTGAAGCCCAAAGTCAGTAGAAGGAGGGACATATTAAAGACTAGAGCAGAAATAAAATCAAGAAAAATAAAACAATAGAAAGAATCAGTGAAACCAGGGGCTGATTCTTTGAGAAAATGACCAAAATAGATAAATCCCTAGAGGGTATTATGCTCAGTGAAATAAGCCAGGCCGAGAAAGATGAATACCAAATGATTTCAGTCATATGTAGAGCATAAAATCAAAGCAGAAACTGAAGGGACAAAACAGCAGTAGACTCACAGAAACCAAGTATGGACTAAGAGTTACCAAAGGGAAAGGGACTAGGAAGGGTGAATGGAAAGGCAGGGAGAAGGGAACAAGAGACATTATGATTAGCACACATAACATGGGGGTGGGTGCACGAGGAAGGCACAGAGAAGACATGTAGTGACTCTACAGCATCTTACTACACTGACGGACAGTGACTGTAATGGGGTATGTGGTGGGGACTTGATAATGGGGGGAATCTAGTAACCACAATGTTGCCCATGTGATTTTATATTAATGACACCAATAAAGAAAATAAAATATAAAACAAGAGGGAAAAAAGGATTCTACCACAAAAAAGACAACTAATAGAATGCTGCAGAAATAGTTTTTAGAAGGATGTTATGATGATTAAGTACATATATTAAGAATAAAACAATCTCAAAGAAGCAACTAACTTTGCACCTTAAGGAACTAAAAATAAGACCAGACCAAACTAAGTGCAAAGTTAGCAGAAGGATGGAAATAACAAAAACCAGAACAGAAATAAATTAAGTAAAGAAGACAGAAATAATAGAAAGTATCAACAAAACTGAGGTATTTTTGGAAAAGATAAAATAGGCAAACTTTTTGCTAAACTAAGATAAAAAAGACTCAAATGAACAGAATTAGAAGTGAAAGCAGAGACATTACAACCGATACCACAAATACAAAGGATATTAATAGACAACTATGAAAAATTGTAGGCCAACAAATCAGATAATCCAAAAAAATCATTTAATTCCTAGAAACACAATTTAACAAGATCTGATCATGAAGAAGTAGAAAATATGAACAGATGAATAATGAGCAAGGAAATTGAATTAGTAATCAAAGACCTTTAATGAGAAGCTCAGATGGTTTCAGTGGTGAATTTTACCAAACATTCAAAGAAGAATTAACAACAGTTTTTCTCTAAATCTTTCAAAAATAGAAGAGGGAACACTCACAAAGCCAATTGCAAAGCCACTTAAGGATACTACAAGAAGAGACAATTATAGACTAACACCCCCAATGAATGTAGATCCAAAAATTCTCAACAAAATAGCAAACTGAATTTGATAACATACTAAAAAGGTCATATACCATGATTGGATTATCCCCAGAATGCCAAATGGTTTGATACATAAATCAATAAATCGATACACCACACTACCATACTGAAAGACAGAATCATATGATTATCTCAATAGATGCAAAAAAGCATAAGATAAAAACCAACAGCTTTCATGAAAAAAAGCTCAACAAATTGAGTATAGAAGGAATATGCCTTAACATATTAAAGGTTATAATGACAAACCCACAGTTAACATCATATTCACTGGTGAAAGTTTGAAAGCCTTTCTTCTGTGATCAGGAACAAAACTTGATGCCTTTCATTAAGACTTTTATCACTCTTATTCATCATAGTACTGCAAGTCCTAGCTACAGCATTCAGGCAAGATAAAGAAATAAAGGGCATACAAATTGGAAAGGAAGAAGATGAATAGTTTTTTTTTGCTGATGATATATGTAAAACAAACTGTCAGAATGAATCAATAAATTCAGTAACATTGCAGGATACAAACTTAACAGCAGAAACAAGTTGTGTTTCTATTAACAAACAATGGAATCTCTGAAAAATAAATAAGTAAAACTATTTTATTCACAATAGCATGAAGAAAACCTATAGTATTTAGGAATAAATTTAATCAAGGAAGTGGGAGATCTGGCCAATGAAAACAACAAAAATTTGATGAGACATTGAGGAAGACATAAAGAACTGGACATATATCCCATGTTCATGGATTAGAAGAATTAATATTGTTAAAACTCCTTACTACCCAAAGTTATCTACACATTCAATGCAATTGCTATCAAAATTCCAATGACATTTTCACAGAAATGGAAAATCAATTATAAAATATGCATGTAACTAGAAAAGATCATGAATAACCTAAGAAACCTTAAGAAGAAACAAGTCAGAGAGACATCACATTTCCTGATTTCAAACTATATACTACAAAGCAATAGGAATTAAAACAGTATGGCACTGGCATAAAAATAGACACATAGAACAATGGAACAGCTTGAAAGTCCAGAAATAAATACCCACATTTATGTGGTCAACTAATATTTGGCCAGGGAGCAAAAAATACTCAATAAGAAAAGGATAATCTCTTCCATAACTGGTGTTTGGAAAACTGGATAACCACAAGCAGAAAAATGAAATGGAACTCTTATCTCACCCTACTCACAAGAGCTAACTCAAAATGGTTTAAATGTAATGCATAATATTATAAAACTCCTGGAAGAAAACATATGGATGAAGCTCCTTGATATTGGTCTTAGCAGTGAATTTTTGTATATAGGATTCCAAAAGCACAAGCAACAAAATATAAAATCAATTAGTGTGACTATATCAAACTAGAAAGTTGTACAGCAAAAGAAACAAACCACAAAATGAAAAGACATCTTAAGGAATGGCAGAAAATACTTGCTAATCATATATCTGATTAGTGGTTAGTTTCCAAAATACATAAAGAACTCTTACAGCTCAATAGCAAAACAACCAACCAACCCAGTGAAAAAGTGGGCAGAGGACCTGAGTAGAACATTTTCTTAAGAAGACATTCAAATACTTAACAGGTAAATGAAAAGATGCTCAGCATCACTAATAATCAGGGCAATGCAAAACAAATTACAATGAGATATTACCTCACACCAGTTAGAATGGTAATTTAAGAAGACAAGGGATAAATGTTGGTGAGGATGTGGAGAAAAGGAACCCTTAAGCACTTTTGGTGGGAATGTAAACTGGGGCTGAAAAGGTATCTGTTCTCCCATGTTTACTGCAGCATTTATTTATAGTAGCCAAGATCTGGGAACAACCTAAATGTTCATCAATGGATGAATGGGTGAAGATGATGTAGTATATATAATGGAATATTATTCAGCCACTAGTAAGAAGGAAATCCTACAACTGCAACTACATAGACTGACCTTGAGGGCAGTATGCTACTGGAGATAAATCAGGGAGATAAATAATATATAATCTCATTTACATGTTGAATCTGAAAATCAAAATTCATAAAAAATACAGAGTAGAATAATGCTACGAGGGCTGGGGGCTGGGGAAATTGGGGAGATGTTGGACTAGTGTACAAAATTTTAACTAGAATATGAATTAGTTCTGAAGAACTAATGCATGCAATATTAATCATAGTAAACAATACATATATATACTTTAAAGTTGCTAATAGACTAGATCTAAAATGTTTTCACCACAAAAAAAGAAAAGATAATTATGTGAGGACATGGAGGTTTCCTAACACTGTGGTAGTAATCATTTTGCAATATGTAAATTTAGCAAATCAACATTTTGGTCATCTTAAACTTACACAATATCATACAATGATTTAATCTCAATAAAATAATAATATAGCAATAAAAGCATCTAATTCAACTTGGAAAAACAAAATTGGCTTAATTTATTGACAGAAATAGCTATTTTAAAATGTTTGATTCTGCCAAGTAATTCCTAATTTAAAAAGAATACATAAAAATGCTAGCACAAGGCCTAAATAATGGTAAATTCTCAATAAGTTTTAGCTGCTATTATTTTAATAGTATTATTATTTTCACAGCAGTTATTCAATTTCTCATTTTTTCTTCCATTCCACGTTCTTTCTGGCTGGCCAAGGAAAAATAACTTTAAATTACATTTAGAATAGACAATGGGACCCTTTTGAGAAGATGCTTCAGAGAGCAGAGATTATTCTTATTTGACTAAACTTTATTGGAAATGGCTAATAAAATGTGAAGGTTATAATTCAATCAGATAAACTCAAATCTGCAAAATTCCTTGGAGGACTAGATTAGCATCCTTCATTCCTGCTCAAAGTTGCTATTTATACAATATATCACCATTGAGGTGAGATGACAAAACAAAATTAAATTTAATCAACAATTGGTAATTTTATTACACATTCTGGAAATTCTATAACCCTAGACATTGTGTAATCTGAAGGTATAGACCATCATTCATAAAGTATTAAAGTGACATAGAGAGGACAAATCATGTTTCTTATTCTTAAATTTGCCTAGAATATCTTCTTTTTCATCATGAGATGTAAGTAAAGGACATATTTCAAGTGCAAATCCAATGACACCTTAACTGTGCAAAAAGAATAAGTGAGTGGGCAACTTCAGAAAGAAAGGGCTAATTATGATGCTATAATCTTGTCCTCATAAGTGCGTGGACCTTTATTTCATCTTCTTATCCTGGTACTTCAGTAACTTATTGATCTTTCTATGTACATTGGTTCTATTTTTTTTCTATTTTTAAAATTTTGGTATCATTAATATAAAATCACATGAGCAACATTGTGGTTACTAGATTCCCCTTTTATCAAGTCCCCACCACATACCCCATTACAGTTACTGTCCATCAGTGTAGTAAGATGCCATAGATTCACTAGTCTTTCTTTTTTTTCATTTCCCTAGTACATCATATCTTTTTTTTGGAATCATTAATATACAATTACATGAGCAACGTTGTGGTTACTAGATTAGATTCCCCCCATTATCAAGTCCCTACCACATACCCCATTACAGTCACTGTCTATCAGCATAGTAAGATGCTATAGAGCCATTTGTCTTCTCTGTGCTATTCTGACTTCCCCATGTTGCCCCCTACATTATGGGCACTAAGTGTAATGCCCCTTATTCCCCTTCTCCCTCCCTTCCCACTCACCCTCTACAGTCACTTCCCCCTTGGTAACTGTTAGTCCATTCTTGGGTTCTGTGAGTCTGCTGCTGTTTTGACCCTTCAGTTTCTGTTTTGTCTTATGCTCTACAGATGAGTGAAATCATTTGATACTTATCAATCTGTGCCTGGCTTATTTCACTGAACATAATACCTTCTAGCTTCATCCATGTTATTGCAAATGGTAGGATTTGTTTTCTTCTTATGACTGAACAATACTCCATTGTGTATATGTACCACATCTTCTTTATCCATTCATCTAATGATGGACATTTGGGTTGCTTCCATTTCTTGACTATTGTAAATAGTGCTACAATAAACATAGGGGTGCATATGTCTTTTTGAAACTGGGATCCTACATTCTAACAGCAAATTCCTTGGAGTGGAATTCCTGGGGCAAATTATATTTCTATTTTGAGTTTTTTGAAGAACCTCTATATTGCTTTCCACAATGGATGAACTAGTTTACATTCCCACCAGCAGTGTAGGAGGGTTCCCCTTTCTGAGCATCCTTGGAAGAAGTTGTTGTTTCTAGTCTTTTCTATGTTGGCCATCTAACTGGTGTGAGGTGATATCTCATTGTGGTTTTAATTTGCATTTCTCTGATGATTAGTGATGTGGAGCATCTTTCCATGTGCCTGTTGGCCATCTGAATTTCTTCTCTGGAGAAGTGTCTGTTCATAACCTCTGTCCATTTTTTAATAGGGTTATTTGATTTTTGGGTGTTGAGGTATGTGAGTTCTTTATATATTTTGGATGGTAACCACTTGTCAGATATGTCATTTACAAATATAGTCCCCCATACTGTAGGATGTCTTTTTGTTCTGCTGATGGTGTCCTTTGCTATAAAAAAGCTTTTTAATATGATGTAGACCCATTTGTTCATTTTTTATTTTGTCTCCCTTGCCTGAGGAGATGCATTCAGAAAAAGTTGCTCATGTTTATAATCAAGAGATTTTTGCCTATATTTTCTTCTAAGAGTTTTATGGTGTCCTGACTTACATTCAGGTCTTTGATCCATTTCAAGTTTATGTTTGTGTATAGGATTAGACAATAATCGAATTTCATTCTCTTACATGTAGCTGTTCAGTTTTGCCAGCACCAGGTGTTGAAGAGGTTATCATTTCCTCATTGTATATCCATGCCTCCTTCATCATATGTTAATTGACCACATACACTTGGGTTTATATCTGGGCTCTCTAGTCTGTTCCATTGGTCTATGGTTCTGTTCTTGTGGCAGTACCAAATTGTCTTGATTACTGTGGTGTTGTAGTAGAACTTGAAGTCAGGTAACGTAATTCCCCCTGCTTTATTCTTCCTTCTCAGGATTGCTTTGGCTATTCAGGGTCTTTTGGGGTTCCATATGAATTTTAGAACTATTTGCTCTAGTTCATTGAAGAATGCTGTTGGTATTTTGATAGGGATTGTATTGAATCTGTAGATTGCTTTAGGCAGGATGGCCATTTTGGCAATATTAATTCTTCCTATCCATGAGCACAGGATGTGTTTCCATTTACTGGTATCTTCTTTAAATTCTCTCATGAGTGTCTTGTAGTTTTTATAGTATAAGTCTTTCACTTCCTTAGTTAGGTTTATTCCTAGGTATCTTATTCTTTCTGATGTAGTTGTGAATGGAATTGTTTTCCTGATTTCTCTTTATGCTAGTTCATTTTTCATATGTAGGAATGCAACAGGTTTCTGTGTATTAATTTTGTATCCTACAACTTTGTTGAATTCAGATGTTAAATCTAGTAGTTTCAGAGTGGATTCTTTAGGGTTTTTGATGTACAATATCATCTGATCTGCAAACACAGACAGTTTGACTTCTTCCTTGCCAATCTCAATGCCCTTTATTTCTTTGTGTTGTCTCATTGCCACGGCTAGGACCTCCAGTACTATGTTGAATAAAAGTGGGAAAAGTGGGCATCCTTGTCTTGTTCCTGATCTTAAAGGAAAAGCTTTCAGCTTCTCACTGTTAAGTGTAATGTTGGCTGTGGATTTGTCATATATAGCCTTTATTATGTTGAGGTACTTGCCCTCTATACCAATTTTGTTGAGAGTTTTTATCATGAATGGGTGTTAAATTTTGTCAAATGCTTTTTCAGAATCTATGGAAATAATCATGTGGTTTTGCCCTTCAATTTGTTGATGTAGTGGATGATGTTGATGGATTTTGAAATGTTTTACCATCCTTGCATCCCTGGGATGAATCCCACTTGATCACGATGGATAATCTTTTTGATATATTTTTCAATTCAGTTTGCTAATATTTTGTTGAGTATTTTTGCATCTATGTTCATCAGGGATATTGGTCTATAATTTTATTTTTTTGTGGTGTCTTGCCTGGTTTTGGTATTAGAGTGATGATAGCCTCATAGAATGAGTTTGGGAGAATTCCCTCCTCTTGTACTTTTTGGACAAATTTAAGGGGGTATTAGGTCTTCACTAAATATTTGATAAAATTCTGCAGTGAAAGCATCTGGTCCAGGAGTTTTGTTCTTAAGTAGTTTTTTGATTACCAATTCTATTTCCTTCCTGGTAATTGATCTATTCAGATTTTCTGTTTCTTCCTGGAATAGCTTTGGAAGATTGTATTTTTCTAGATAGTTGTCCTTTTCTTCTAGGTTATCCAGTGTATTGTTACCATAGAATTTTTCATAGTATTTTCATAATTCTTTGCATTTCTGTGGTGTCTGTAGTGATTTTTCTTTCTCATTTCTGATTCTGTTTATGTGTGTTGATTCTCTTTTTTTCTTGACAAGTCAGGCTAGGGAGTTTATCTATTTTTCTTATTTCCTCAAAGAACCAGCTCCTGCTTTCATTGGTTCTTGCTATTGTTTTATTCTTCTCAATTTTATTTATTTCTGCTCTTATATTTACTATGTCCCTTCTTCTACTGACCTTAAGCCTCATTTGTTCTTCTTTATCTAGTTTCATTAATTGTGAGTTTAGACTGTTAATTTGGGATTGTTCTTCTGTCCTGAGGTAGGCCTGTATTGCAATATATTTTCCTCTTAGCACGGCCTTCCCTGCATCCCACAGATTTTGCATTGTTGAATTATCGTTGTCATTTGTCTCCATATATTGCTTGATCTCTATTTTTATTTGGTCATTGATCCATTGAATATTTAGAAGCATGTCATTAAGCCTCCATGTGTTTGTGGGCTTTTTCATTTTCTTTCTGTAATTTATTTCTAGTTTCATACATTGTGTTCTGAGAAGCTGGTTGATACAATTTCAGTCTTTTAAATCTATGTTTAAGTCCATCTATTGTATGTTTCATTTCAGATATGGAATTCTTAATGATTGAATCTCTATCCTAAATTCATCCCTGAGTTCTTGAATATTGTTCTGTACCTCCATGAGCATGTTTATGATTATTTTGAACTCTCTTTTAGGAAGATTAGTGAGTTCAGATTCATTTGACCCTTTTTCTGCTGTTTCTGAGATTTCTGTTTGAACCAGATTCCTTTGCTGTTTCATATTTTTATGTGGCACCCTCTATTTCCCAGAAGCTCTAGTCTCTGGAGTGATGGGGGTTTCAGGGCAGTGGTGCTTGTGACTGGGGGGAGGAAAGAGCTGTTTCCTGCTTCCCAGGTGTACTGCCTGTCTCCACTCTCAGAACCAGTGGGCAGAGCACACAGGTATACTACTCTGTGTTTTGTTTTAGTAACTGCAGTAGCAGGGCCTCCCTCCAGCTGGCCTGATGCCAGAGCATGGACTGCCTGTTTGCAAGCCGGTGCTGGCAGACCAGGAGGAAGGTGCAACAGACTGTATAACACAGTGTATGGCCTCATATCTGAGCAGCCAGCCAGGGGGACAGAGCCCCTGAAGCTCCCAAATTTCCCAACCTTGCTGGGCAGAGCAGGCCCAGACAACCCTGCCCACCTATCCTTTCCCATGTGCAGCAAGCTCCATACAAACCCTGCCCCTTCAACAGCCCTCTGGCTGTTAGGAAGCCTCTTAGACCACCCGCCTTTCCTTTGCCTATGGGCAGCCTGATGTTGATCCTTGTCCCCCACAAACAGCTGGAATCTCAGTCTCTCCAAGTATTATACCTGTATTAGCTTTCCAACCCTACCAATCTACAGAGCACTATGCAATATAGGTCTGTGCTCCCAAAGCAGATCTCCAGAGCTGGGTATTCATCGGTCCTAGCCTTCCACCTCTCCCCGTTACATTTCTCTTCCTCCAACCAGTGAACTAGGGTAGGGGAAGGGCTTGGGTCCTGAGGGATCAAGGCTTTGGTACGTTACCCTGTTTCGAGAGGTCTGCTCTGTTCTCCAGGTGTATGCAGTCTGGTGCAGACTTCTCCTGTTGCTTTTTTAGGATTAGTTGTATAAACTGTATTTTCATATTATATGTGGCTTGGGGAGGAGTTCTCTGTCTCTCCTCTCATGCCACCATCTTGAATCCATAGTCTTATTAGTTTTATTGTATTTCCATTTTCATTTCTTTGTGAAATTTTTTAAATTTCTGCAGTTGATTTTTTTCTTTGACTCATTGGTTGTTCAGGGGTGTGTTTAGTTTCTACATTTGTAAATTTTCCTTCTTTCCTCTTGCTGGTTTCTAAATTTACACCATTATGGTCATAAAAGATACTTGGTATAATTTCAGTTTTATTATTATTTGCTAAGACTTATTTTGTGGTCTATCATATTATCTGTTCTGAAGAATGTGCTGTGTACACTTAAGAAATTTATGTATTCTGTGGCTATTGGATGGAATGTTCTATATATGTCTATTAGGTCCATTTGTTCTAATGTATGATTCAAGTCCAACACTTCTTGTTGATTTTCTTTCTGAATAACCAACCGTTTTTGAAAGTGGGTAATGAAGTCCCCTACTGTTACTGTACTGGTGTCTATTTCTCCCTTCAGATCTGTTAGTACTTGCTTAATATGTTTAGGTGCTCCAGTATTTGTTGCATATATATTTATGATTGTTACATACTCTTGATGAATTGACCCCTTTATGTGAATATAATGATATTCTTTGTCCATTGTAATGTTTTTGCTTAGTCTTTTTTTGTCTAAGTATACCCATCCCTGCTTTGTTTTCATTACCACTTAGATGGAATATCTTTTTCCGTCCCTTCATTTAACATCCTATACCTTTGACACCATATATTTAAAGCTTATGTGTGTCTCCTGTACACACCATAGAGTTAGACCCTTTATTTTTTATTTTTTATTTTGTCCATATAGCTCTCTGTGAGTTTTTATGGGGAAATTCAATCCATTTACATTTGGATAAGTATTGATATGCAAAGACTTGCTAATACCATGTTATCAATTGTTATCTAGATATTTGTAGTTCCTTTGTTCCATTTTTTCTCTCTTACTCCCTACCTTTGTAAATTATTGATTTTTCAATGGTGTATATTCTGATTCCCCTCTCTATGATTTTGAATCTAGGTTTTTATGTGATTACCATAGGATTATAGAAAACATCTTGTAAAGCTGTTAGCAAATTAACTTCCATCACATACAAAAGCTTTATCCTTTTACTCCCTCCCCTTTGTGTTTTCTGATGTCATACACCTCTTTGTATATTGTGTATTTGTTAACAATTTTAATAACTATAGTTATTCTTAATATTCTTTCCCTCAAAGTTTATATTATATTGTGTTCAGCATTTAGCACACTATCTTTTTACAGAGTTTGTTTTCTAAACTGACTATTTACATTTACTAGTGTGATGTATATTTCCATATGTTTTCATGGCACTAATTAGCATCTTTACATTTCTGCCTGAAGAATTTTCAGCATTTTTTATAAGGCATGTCTAGTGGTGATGAGTTCCCTCAGTTTTTGTTTGTCTAGGAAAATTTTTATGTCTTCATTTCTGAAGGATAACTTTGTTGGATAGAGTATTATTGTCTCACAATTTTTTCTTTCCACATTTTGCATATATCCATCTCCTCTTTCTTGTCTTATA
This sequence comes from Manis javanica, assembly GCF_040802235.1. Taxonomy (NCBI): domain Eukaryota; kingdom Metazoa; phylum Chordata; class Mammalia; order Pholidota; family Manidae; genus Manis; species Manis javanica. The sequence continues at coordinate 96,034,972 of NC_133157.1, read as the reverse complement.
AGGTTTCTTCTGAGAAATCTGCTGATAGCCTAATGGGGCTATATATTACAATAGATTTATAGATTACAATCTTTCCTTAATACATTTAAAATTATTTGACTTTTGACAACTTTATTATTCTGTCTCTTGAAGAAAGTTGTTTTGAATTGAAATAATGGAGTGTTTTATTTGCTTGTTGTTCCTCTAATATACAGGCTTTCTTTGCTTAATTTCTTTCTTTTTTCTTTCTTCTCTGACTTGGTTATTTTGAAGCTCCTGTTCTCCAACTCACTGAATCTATCTTCTGTTTGGTCTATTCTGTTGTGGGCACTACCTATTGCATGAGCTTTGGGGAAGGGTCATGATAGCAAATTTCCCCTTAACCTTGACAGTGTGTCCAAACTCATGTTTTCTCCAGTGGGGGTGCTAGAATCTTTCTTCAGGAAGCCTTGACTTCTAAAAAGCCTCTCTCACTCATGGGTGTGTGTCCAAAAACTTAACCAAGTGTTCACCAACTAAAGCTGAGTGGGATTTAGTCTGGTTCACTGGCTCTTGTAGACTTCACAGCCCACATTGGGGCCTGTATGCCTATTTTCTGATGCACAGGTGAGTGAAACTCTTCTCAGGTCCCTTGGCATATGATCCTGGATTCCACTGCTCCCACAGAGGAACTCTGGTTCATGGATAGATGCTAGATTTTGGATGTTAAAGAAAGGAGGAGGAGGCTGGAGGGGTGTTACATTATTACCATGGTATTAACATACATCACTCCATTATGTCCATAATTTTATTTTTATGAACTTTGATGTACTTAAGTCTTCATTGCAGGTATTATCCAGGTATGGAAAATTCCAGATCTCTCCATTTATCTTTACTAGAACTTTGGCTTTTTTGGTTCTTTGTTGGCTTACTAGGTAAAATAACCTGCACTTTAGGACTACAAGATAATTTTTTTGTAGATTTCTGTCCTAAGAAAAATTTTATTTCTCCATAATAATACAAAAGCATTCATTTATGAAATAATATCTGATATCAGGTATTTAAAGTAGTATTATTAATAGTATATATATAAAGTATTATCAATAGTATATATCAGCTTTTGCATCTTATCACCAAATTTACAACCCAGTTTAGCTTCTGTTTTCTGGAATATCATTGGACTTCTTATAAATGAATTGAGTATTTCTTTTAAATCTTAATTTGAACAATCCAGTTATGTGTTCTTATAGGCCAATCAACTTTCTTGGTTAAAAATTACAAAAAAATAAATTAATAATAATAATGATATGAATGGTAAAGATGTATAAACACATGAAAATTGTGCTGACATCAATTATAATAAACAATTAAAAGCTTAGGCTACAGCAAGGTAGTTTACATATTAATAAATTTTAAAACTTTATCATACACAAGAATGTGGGTGTGAAGGGCCTTGTGTATGACTCATAGGAACATATCTTGATACAACTCTTTGAATGTCAACTTGAGAATTTCAAAACTGTAAATGTACTTACCTTTGATGCAGCAATTCACTGCAGTACTGTGTGACATAGAAAAAATAGAAATAAATTATATGTGACAAGAGAACTTCTTGAGGTATTAATTTATGCATCTCTTCTTTCCTTTTCCTTCTTCCTCCTTTTATTTTCTGTTGGAATTAGATTTTTTCTTTGTAATTTCTCACTGAGGCATCTGGTCAGAGAATAAAGCTGGAAGAAGCCTCCAGAAGGCAAAGGTTTTCCAAGTCTTTTGAGACTACTCAGAGGAAGACACTAAGTGTCCTGGACACCAGAGGGTGAAGGGTGAGCTTTCAGAATAAGGGATCTTTCTGAATTGGGAAGGTGATCAGTGAGTTAAGGTAAAGCTCCCTCCATCAGCCCCTGGCAGCACATGTGGGGAGGGAAGGAAAGTTGTTCCTCAGGCCTGATGGCTGTATTGTCCCCTGGAGTGTAGAACCAACCCACAAAGGGAGGATTCTTAGCCAGGAAGAGGACATCCTGTTCTAACTCTGGCACAAAAACAGCAGAAACTTCATAAAGTTAATGACCAGATTTAATTTTTCACCAGCATGATTGGAACTAAGTTGATTCAAAGGAAAGGACTTTTTTTTTTAATGCACTTGAGTTTTGTGTACTGGAATAGTCACTCATTAGTTTGTATACTGAAACTCGTCTTGTCTATGTGTGTGTGTGTCTTAAATTTGAGGACTAGAGACCAATTAAATAACTTATTGAAACATCCATAGAAAGGATATCCTGCTGCTCATAAAATCCATGTGATACATCTACCTTTGAAGATAGGGAAAGTGTCCAGGGTCCTATACTCATTGAAAAAACAAGGTGCAAGATTTGACAAATAAACATGCATACACATATACACATAGATACCACACACTTCCACATATGCATTGATATGCTTAATGTGAATAGAATATTTTTGAGTGTATGAGAAACTTAACAGTGATTACTTGTTGAATGGAACGATGTAGCAGGAGATTGAATTTTTTAAAATGTGGATGTTTTGAGATTACTTTTGTAATAAGATATATGTCTTATTTAAATTTCCTAAAATCATAAAATGAAGCAATATGATAAAAGTTTTTTTGTATTTTCTTCAGTAGGCAAAAGGTGTACCACTAACATATATTTTTCATAAACACCATTTCAGAAATCAGTACTTATTTATAGTATAGATTAAATCCACCATAAATTGTAAATCAAGTAGATTTACATAAATTGTAAATCAATGTGCTTCACCTGAACTTTGGAAATACTTTGTGACTCTATATAAATAAATAATGTGATTTATTTAGGAAACAAAACTGAGGAATAATATGATAATTGTCTAATAATATGATAAGTTGAAAATGTTCATTCTATGCAAACATGTGGATCTTATAGGTTGGTTCTTCCTGTCCTCTGGTGGCCATTTCTCAAAATGAAGACACAGCTGTGTCAAAGTGAGGGTAAAACTATTATTCAGCCCAGACTGTGAACAAATAGTTCTAAAATTCATATGGAACCACCAAAGACCCCGAATAGCCAAAGCAATCCTGAGAAGGAAAAATAAAGTGTGGGGGATCTCACCTCCCAACTTCAAGCTCTACTACAAAGCCATAGTAATCAAGACAATTTGGTACTGGCACCAGAACAGAGCCACAGATCAGTGGAACAGATTAGAGACTCCAGACATTAACCCAAACATATATGGCCAATTAATATATGATAAAGGAGCCATGGACATACAATTGGGAAATGACAGTTTCTTCAACAGATGGTGCTGGCAAAACTGGATAGCTACATGTAAGAGAATGAAACTTGACCACTGTCTAACCCATACACAAAGTAAATTTGAAATGGATCAAAGACCTGAATGTAAGTCATGAGACCATAAAACTCGTAGAAAAAAACATAGGCAAAAATCTCTTAGACATAAACATGAGTGACCTCTTCTTGAACATATCTCCCTGGGCAAGGAAAACAAAAGCAAAAATGAACAAGTGGGACTATATTAAGCTGAAAAGCTTCTGTACAGCAAAAGACACTATCAATAGAACAAAAAGGTACCCTACAGTATGGGAGAATATATTTGTAAATGACAGATCCAATAAAGGCTTGACATCCAAAATATATAAAGAGCTCACGCTCCTCAACAAACAAAAAGCAAATAATCCTATTAAAAAATGGGCAGAGGAGCTGAACAGACAGTTCTCCAAAGAAGAAATTCAGATGGCCAACAGGCACATGAAAATATGCTCCACATTGGTAGTCATCAGAGAAATTCAAATTAAAACCACTATGAGATATCACCTCACACCAGTAAGGATCGCCACCATCCAAAAGACAAACAACAACAAATGTTGGCGAGATTGTGGAGAAAGGGGAACCCTCCTACACTGCTGGTGAGAATATAAATTAGTTCAACCATTGTGGAAAGGAGTATGGAGGTTCCTCAAATAGCTCAAAATAGAAATACCAAATACCATTTGACCCAGGAATTCCACTTCTAGGAATTTACCCTAAGAATGCAGCAGCCCAGTTTCAAAAAGACATATGCACCCCTATGTTTATTGCAGCACGATTTACAATAGACAAGAAATGGAAACAACCTAAGTGTTCATCAGTAGATGAAGGGATAAAGAAAATGTGGTGCATATACACAATGAAATATTATTCAGCTGTAAGAAGAAAACAAATCCTACCATTTGCAACAGCATGGATGGAGCTAGAGGGTATTATGCTCAATGAAATAAGCCAGGTGGAGAAAGACAAGTACCAAATGATTTCACTCATACATGGAGTTTAAGAACAAAGAAAAAACTGAAGGAACAAAACAGCAGCAGAATCACAAAACCCAAGAATGGACTAAGAGTTACCAAAGGGAAAGGGACTGGGGGGATGGGTGGAAGGGGAGGGATGGGGAGTAGAAAGGGGGCATTACGATTAGCATGTATAATGGGGGGCACGGAGAGGGCTGTGCAACCCAGAAAAGACAAGTAGTGATGCTACAGCATTTTACTACACTGATGGACATTTACTGTAATGGGGTTTGTGGGGTGGACTTGGTGATGGGGGGAGTCTAGTAAACATAATGTTCTTCAATGTAATTGTAGAGTAATGATAGCATAAATTAAATAAATAAATAAGTAAGTAAGTAAATAACTTCCTTAGGCAATCTACTTACAGCCACTATCAAATCAGATCATTTCCGATTAGGCTCTTAGTCATCTAAAGATCAGTCATGCTGATCAGCTAGCCAGTACAGACATACCATGTTATTTTGCACATTGCCTTATTGAACTTTGCAGATAGTGTACCTTTTACACATTAAAGGTTTGTGGAAACACTGTGTGGCACAAACTTGTTAGCACCATTTTTTGTTTCTTTGTTTGTTTTTGTGAGGGCACCTCTCATATTTATTGATCAAATGATTGTTTACAACAATAAAATTCTGTATAGGGGACTCAATGCACAATCATTAATCAACCCCTAGCCTAACTTTCAACAGTCTCCAATCTTCTGAAGCATAACAAATTCTTACATGGTGAATAAGTTCTTACATGGTGAACAGTGCAAGGGCAATCATATCACGAAACTTTTGGTTTTGATTAGCACCATTTTTTGGACAACACTTGCTCACTTCAAGTCTCTGTGTCATATCTTGGTAATTCTTACAATATTGCAAGCTTCTTCATTATAATTATTACATTTTTTATGGTGATCTGTGATCAGTGATCTTTAAATGTTGCTATTTTAATTGTTTGGGAGCTCTAAAAACCATGCCCATGTAAGAAATCCAACTTAATTCATGAATGTTGCATATGTTCTGACTGCTCCACTGCTTGCCTGTTCCCCCATCTCTCTAACTCTCTTCAAGTTTCCCTAGTCCCTGAGACAAGAATATTCAAATTAGGCCAATTAATAACCCTATAATGAAATCTAAGTGTTCAAATGAGAGGAATAGTCATACATCTCTTTCTTTAACTCAAAAGCTAGAAGTGATTGAGGTTAGTGAGGAAGGTAGGTGGAAAGCTGAGCTAGGATGAAAGCTAGGCCTCTTGTGCCAGTTAGCCAAGTTGAATGTGAGGAAAAGTACTTGAAGGAAATAAAAAGTGCTACTCCAGTGATCATTTGAATGCTAAGGAAATGAAACAGCATTACTGCTGACATGGACAAAGTTTCAGTGGACTGGATAGAAGTTCAAACCAGCCACCATATTCCCTTAAGCCAAAGCCTAACCAGAGCAAGGCCCTAACTCTCTTCAATACTAAGAAGGCTGAGAGAGCTGAGGAAGTTGCAGAAGAGAAGTTTGGAGACAGCAGAGGTAGAAGACAGGCTAACGAGGCTTAAGGAAAGATGCCGTCTCCATAATGAAAGTGCAGGTGAAGCAGCAAGTTATCCAGAAGATCTAGCTGAGATGATTTAAAAAGGTCGCTGCTCTAAACAATGTATTTTCAATGTAGGTGAAACAGCCTTCTATTGGAAGAAGATGCTATTAGGATTTTCATAGCTTGAGAGGAACTCCTGACCTCAAAGCTTCAAAAGACAGGCTGACTGTCTTGTTAGGAGCTCATGCAGCTGATGAGTTTAAAGTGAAGGTAGTTCTCATTTACCATTCTGAAAATCCTAGGTCCCTAAGAATTATGCTAAATCTACACTGCCTGTGCCATACAAAAAGAACAGCAAGGCCTTGATGAAGAATATCTCTTCACAGCATGGTTTACTGAATAGTTTAAGCCCACTGTTGAGAGCTCCTGTTCAGAAAAAAAATATTCTTTTCAAATTCTCACTGCTCACTGACAATGCAGCTGGTCACCGAGGAAAATGGAGAGGGACAATGAGATTAATATTGTTTTCATGCCTGTTGCCACAACTTTCATTCTGCAGCCCATAAATCAATAAAGAATTTCAACTTTTGAGTCTTATTAAGAAAATACATTTTATAAGACTGTAGTTGCCGTAGATAGTGATTCTTCTGGTGGATCTGAGCAAAGTCAATTGAAACTTCTGGGAAGGATTCACCATTCTAGAATGTCATTAAGAATATTTATGATTCATGGGAAAAGGCCAAAATATCAACATTAGCATGAGTTGGAAGAAGTTGATTCCAACCTTCATGGGTGACTTTGAGGGGTTCAAGACTTCAGTACTTGCAGATGTGGTGGAAGAAGCAAGAGAACTAGAATTAGAAGTGGAGCCTGAAGATGTGTCTGAATTACTTAATATCATTATCAAACTCTGAAGTTGAGGAGTTGCTTCTTATGGATGAGAAATGAAAGTAGTTTCTTGAGATGGGATCTACTCCTGATGAAGATGCTGTGAAGATTGTTTAAATGACAATTAATTTAGGATTTTACATAAATCTACTTGATAAAGCAGCAAGTTTTGAGAGGACTGATCAATTTTGAAAGAAGCTCTATTGTAGGTAAAGTGCTATCAAACAGCATCGAATGCTACTGAGAACTCATTCATGAAAGGAAGAGTCCTTGAATGCAGCAAATTCCACTGCTGTCTTATTCCAAGGAATTGCCACAGCCACCCCAGCCTTCAGCAGCCACCACACTGATCAATCAAAAGTCATCAACATTCACTGTTCACCATGTAAGAACTTATTCACTATGTAAGAACTTGTTCACCATGTAAGAATTTATTCGTTATGCTTCAGAAGATTGGAGACTGTTGAGAATTAGGCTTGGGGTTGATTAATGATTGTGCATTGAGTCCCCTATACAGAATTTTATTGTTGTTAACAACCATATGATCAATAAATATGAGAGATGCCCTCTCAAAAAAAAAAAGCATCAACATTGAGGCAAGAACTTTCCCTCGCAAAAAAATTGTGACTCATTGAAAGTTCAGATGACAGTTAGCACTTTTTAGCAATGGAGTATTTTGTAATGAAGGTATGCACAATTTTAGACATAATGCTGTTACGCATTTAGTAGACTACACTATATTGTAAACATAAATTTTACTTGTACTGGGAAACAAAACATTTGACTCACTTTATTGTGATATTTGCTTTATTGTGGTGGTCTGGAACCAAACCTGCAATATCTCTGAGGTCTGCCAATGTTCAATCCTTCCCTTGAGTTTCTGTGACATCTGATAAACTCTGTTCATACTGCCCTGACTTCACACAGCCAAAACAATAGATGCAATGGAAAAACCCTAAGAACTAAAGAAAAATAATCATTTTACAAAATTTTAAGCAAGTATGATTCATATGTAATAGTCAAAATAAGCTGCTGCAAAATAATCAGAGACTGTGACTGGAAATGTGTGACTTTTTACAGGATCAAAATGGCTTGAATGAATTCTCATGGGCAGAAAAGAGACCCAGCTATACAGGCAAGCTCAAATTTGGCCAGTTGTACTATATCCTGGAGGAAAAGTGTGTTAGAATAATCATGTAATGGACTTGATGCCAATTTAATAATGATAGCTATGCAATTTAAAATCCAACTCTTCTAAGTTCATTACATGTGTTAATTAAAGCAATTTTTACAACAACCCCAGGAGAAAGTGTTCTTATTAACCACAGTATCATGATGAAATTAAGGCACAGAGAAGTTCAGTAATTTACCCAGGATTGCAATATAGTAATTGATGAAGCAGGATTCAATTCTGGTTTCCAGGGTCTGTACACACTAGCTATATTGCCTTATTTAATAGTCTTTTCTCCTAACCTATAAGTTTTTGAGGACAGGGAAATGTTATCTATTGAACACGTTATGATTCCTGCTGTGGTGTAGGAGGTCCAAAATAAGTGTGTTGGAGAAGAGATGTATTCAGAAAGCAAGGATTTTCCATAATTCATATGACACAGCTCTGTCTGGGAAAGAAAGGGACTGATCTTGGGAAAGAGGAAGTATTCTTTTATTTACTCATAGTCATTTACTGTTTTTATACTATATGAAATAGATCTCATGCTAGGTAAAATAAAACAAAGGTAAAATATGCGATGCCTGTCCTCAAGGGTCTCATACTCCACAGGATAACAAGCAAAGTCTTTACAACAAAGTTGTAACAGGGCAACTTCTGTATACATCTTAAATGAGAATGGACCTAATAATGGAGCTTCACAATATGTGAATCCAAATTGGAAAGAAACTTTGAGAAATGAAAACAAAGCCATAATTTTAGTTGTCTCTTGGTAACTGATGGAACAAATAGAAAATCAGGAAACAGAGATCTGAAAAACTTCATCCACCAACTGGAAACACTGAACTCAAGCAAAGGACCACTTGGAACATTCACCAACACTGACCATAGTCTGGGTTATAAAATGAGTTTGGGTATGTTTAAGAAGATTGAAATGCCACTTACATTTGTACTCCTGCTGGCTGTGAAGCCTCTCCAACCTGAGTGCTGATAGAAAGATCTAGGAAGAGACAAGCCTGAATTCAAGAGCAACATCTAATAAATATTTGCTATTATACACAGGTCTGACCTAAACAATGTCAGGAAGGATACAGAGAAGTAGAAGATTGTGAGAAATGTGGGCATTTGAGAAATGAGCAGGAGAAGCTTGAGCAGTCATATGAAGAAAATCCAGCAGAAAGTGGATATTAACAAACTTCACTCTCTCTCTTCTTGTTGATAGAGCCTCTGTCTACTACTTTTTTCACATAAATCAGGAAAGTCATAATTAGTTTAAGCCCATTGTGGTGGTCTTCTTCCTTGAGAATTGAATTATTTGTGGTTATATTTATTGGAGCATCAAGTAGTGTGGTGTGGATGCATCTAGTTGTCCTAATATGCTGCACACATTCCATTCTTATCTGTGTGTGTGGGAAGAGACAAGGCTAAGGGTCTCACTGGGTGGGTCACCTCATCTTCCTTTGGGGATGGAGAGGCCTAATGTGACATTGTCTTATGGATGCTGACCAGAAAATTCCTGACTGACCACAATGGGGAGGTTGAAACTTCAATTAAGGTAGGTATTGAGCCCAGGCTTGGTGGCCTGGCCCAGCAGAACGGATCTCATGCTAGGTCTGTGTCTTTCTTTTTAACACAAATACAAACTGTGTATGTGTTACATATATAGAGCAGGCTGATTGAAAATGGATGGAAGTGATATGTACAGATCACAGTACCTCAATGACAGAGTTCATTGTGCTGAACTTTCCTTTACAATATGTAATGTGGGCATGACAGGTACCTAGCTAACTTCAATCCTGAAGGGCTGGACAAGATTCAAGTGCAGAAATGCTTAACCTAAGTTTCTAAATGTTTGTAATGAAAAAACAATTAAAACTTTAATTCATAAACTTCTAAGAAATTTTCCATTTCCTTAAATTATAATGTTAAGAGGAAAAAAACACAACAGCTTTATCAGTGCCTCTGACTTTGTCACCAATAGAAACTGCAAATAGTCACACCATATCACAGTGATTGGTGACATCTCAGAATGAGCATATTGTTTATATTCACCGCTACTTCAAAATGATGACTTTCATGAGTCTCTCCTTTAAATTGTGTTATTTAATGTCTTATTGAAGAAGATCATATATAACTATAACAGGATTTTTTCTTTTTTTATTATAGTTGATATACAACATTACATTGGTTTCAGGTGTATGACATAGTGAAACAACAATTACATACATTAATAAATACCCACCACAATAACTGTAGTTACAATCTGTCAACATAAAAAGATATTGAAATATTACTGACTATATTCCCTATGCTGTATTTTCATCCCTGTGAATAATTTATTTTACAATTGGAAGTTTGTACCTCTTTATCCCCTTCAGTAATTTTGCCCATCCCCCAATTCTCTCCCCTATGGAAACTACCAGTATGTTCTCTGTCTCCATGAGCCTGTTTCTATTTTGTTTGCTCATTTGTTTTGTTTTTTAGATTCCACATATAAGTGAAATCATGGTATTTGTCTTTTCAAATTAATGATTTTGTTTTTTGGGGAGAATTCTCAGAATGGCTATTATCAGAAAGACAAGAAAACAAGTGCCAGCAAAGATGTGAACAAAAGGGGACACTGGACACTGTTGGTGGGAATGTAAATTGGTGTAGCCACTATGGAAAACAGCATGATGGTTTCTTAAACACTAAAAATATCATATGACCCAGTATTATTTTTATATTCAACTTATTTTACAAGTTTATATTTTGATAACTAAAATGTTCCCTTTGTAGTACTCTATATTTTACATTTACAATATTTTTTAAGAAGTAGTCCCTAGACTATATCTAGCTGACAAACAGGAATACTACTCTAAAAAAACAAAAGACTGAGACCTCTTGGCTGGAATATGGCTCAACCGTATTATGGGAAGAGCCTGCATCTCTAAATGGCTCTAAACTTCACCTGCGTGGTTTGCTTACTGCAGAACTGCTCAATTTCTGAATTACTTCAACAGCTTCCTAACTTATCTCCTTACTTCTCCTCTCCTTCCAAAACAGCCTCCTCTATTCACCTAGAGCAATCCTTCCAAAATTCAAATATTTATCATCTCTCTTGACTAGTTATAAACTGTATGTACCCACATATTACTCCTTGGATAAAACAGTGATGCCTTAAATGGAGAGCAAGACCCTTTATGATTTGACTCCTGGGAATTCCATGGCCTCCTCTCTCACCAGTTTCATTAATACCAGCGCTCTGTATTCCAGAAACCCTGGATTATTAGTTTGTCTAAAACACCATAGAGTTCCTTGTCTTGACTCTCTTAACCTATTTAAAATCAGCTTATTGAACTGGAAATACAAGGACCTTAACAATATCACAGAGTTGTTTTAAGTATTAAATAGAATAAGATAAGTAAAAATATTTAGAAAATATAACATCTCAAATATTGAGATAACATATGTACATAAATAAAATTCTAAAATGCTATCATTAAATAAATCTGTAAGTCAACATGATACAACTCTAAAAAATATTAACTTGGAGGTTGATATTCACATTCTTTTTAGCATAAATGATTGTTTTATTTACATTTGACAGTCCTGATTTTAAGGAAATGTTAATATTATTTTAACCTGATCACATGGAGCTCATGTTATTTGCAGGATTTTATTGTGCAAGGTTTCAAACCCCAGAATCTCAGGGATGTCTTTATCTATATAATCATTGTTTAGTGCCTTCCAAACAACAAAAAGATTTAGCATCTGGTACCGATGTCTCTGAATGGAAAACATAGTATTTTCTCTTTTCTTGAAATTCCTGCATCCAAATAGTTGAATGTATGTTTGTTTTATCCCATGACATTCAATTAATGATTTCTCTGCTTCTTTCCTGCATTTGGAACCAATTGAAAGACAAAATGAGTCAGGCAGATAAAGGCTAAAATATTTACTACAGCATAGACTTTCATAAAAGTGGCCTAGATAATACTGAAATTTAGAAAACATAAAACTCAACACCCCAAATAATAACAATAATCTAATTAAAAAATGGGTAGAGTACTTGAATACTAATTTCTCCAAAGACATACAGGTGGCCAACAGACACCCAAAAAGATGCTCAACATCACTTACAATGAGGGAAATGCCAATCAAAACCACAATAAGACATTACATCACACCAGTCAGAATGGTTAGTATCAAAAAGACAAGAAATTACAAGTGTTGATGAGGATGTGTAAAAAGGGAGCTTTCATAAACTGTTGGTATGAATGTAAATTAATTCTACTACTATGGAAAACAATATAGAGATTCCACAAGAAACTAAAACTAGAAATACTATGTGACTAAGTAATTCCACTTCTGGAAATTAACCCAAATTAAACAAATCATTAATTCAAAAAGGTATGTGCATTTCTATGTTATTGCAGCAGTATTTACAATAGCCAATATATGCAAATAACCTAAATGTCCATCAATAGATAAATGGATAAAGAAGATGTGGTACATATATACAGTGGACTATTACTTAGCCATTAAAAGAGAATGAACTATTGCCATTTGAAACATGGATGGACTTAAAGGGTCCATTTCACTTACGTTAACTGAAATAAGACAGATAAAGACAAATACCACACGATTTCATTTATATGTGGAACCTAAAAACAAAATAAATGAAAAAATACACAAAACAGATTCAGACTCATAAATTTAGAGAACAGACTGGTCATTGACATAGGGGAGGGGATGGGGATGGACAAAATAGGTGAAGAGGATAAAGAGTTACAAAGTTCCAATTATAAAATAAATTATTTACATGGATGGAAGTACAGCATAGGGAATATAGTCAATAACATTTTAATGTCTCTTTATGTTGACAGATGATAATACCCTTATTGTGATAAGCATTTATTAATGTATATAACTGTCAAATCACTATGTTGTATACCTAAACCAATATAATATTGTCTGTCAACTATATTTCAATAAAAAATAAAAATAAAGACATGCAGGACTTCTGAATAGGTGTTTTTCCAAAGAAGATATACAGGTAGCCAACAGTTTCATGAAAGGTGCTCAATATCACTAATCATCAGGGAAATGCCAATCAAAACCACAATGAGATATCACCTCGCACAAGTCATGAATGGCTGGTATCAAAATGACAAGAAATAACAACTGTTGGCAAGAATGTGGAGAAACATCACTTCTGTGATTAATATGAAGGAAATAAAACTAATTCAAAAGGTTGTATGCACCTCTGTGCTTATTGCAGCATTATTTACAATAGCTAAGATATGGAAACATTCTAAGTTTTCATCAATAGGTAAATGGATAAAGAAGATGTGGTGTGTATATACCAAATGGAATATTATCCAGTCATAAGAAAATGAGGAAATACTGCCTTTCAAAAACACATGGGTGGACCTTGAGGGCATTATGCTAAATGAAATAAGTCAAATAGAGAAAGAATAATACCACACAATCTCACTTATACATGAAACTTAAGCAAACAAACACAAACACAAGCCAACCAAACTCGCAGATATAGACAGCAGTTTGGTGGTTGCTGGGGGGTGTGGAGGAGTAGCAAATGGGTGAAGGATGTGAAAAGGTACAAACTTCCAGTTATAAAATAAATACCATGGGGATCTAATGTATAGCATGGCAAATAAAGTTAATAATACAATATTGCATATTTGAAAGTTGCTATAAGAGTAGATCTTAAATGTTTTCTTCACACAGACACAAAAATTCTATAACTATGTACAGAGAAAAATGTTAATGAGACTTACTATGGTGATCATTTTGCAAAATACACAAATATCAATCATTGTGTTTCACACCCAGAATTAACATGGTGGTGTATCAATTAGAGCTCAATTTAAAAAACTAAAAAAAACCCAAAAACTAAATAATGTCTCAAATAAATAACATAATGTTATACTGTAACAAACAAATAAATCAGTCTAAGTCCATGTAAGTCCAGACAGAGGAAATCCCTGGGCAAAATACCTGTAAAAACTGCAATCAGTCAAAGGGAGAAATAAAATTTTAAACCTGTTTATTACTTACAAACTGCAGTCCAGTGCCTTCTCTCTCTCCACTGCTGTGGAAGAAGAAAGCAAGCCCATCCCCTTAAACTCTCAGGTTCAGACACTCCCTCAGTTGCCCAAGTAATTACCCATTGACATGGAGATGAACTTCTCTCCACCCCTGAGGATATGCAAATGCACTAAAGCCAGGTGAGATACTCTGGAAATGTTACAATTTTACCCACAAGGCACCCCTTCAGAAATCTTGCCTTACAATCTACTTGTTCCCCTTCTTCTGCAATGGTCCCTGGGCAACAAAATGGGAGCATTGACCAGACTATGACATGCAACAGCAACAGCAATAAAATCATGATAATCCTCAAGCCAGAGCATTCAGCCTGTGCAGCACGAAATATGTTTAAACAGTTGTTTACTCATTCCTAATGTGAGAAACACACTCACTGGTCTAAATTCAATAAGTGGACATGGAGACAAAGAGAACAGTGGAGCAATACTTTAATGATGGTCTTGCAAGATTGGGTGTCTGGTGGGCAGGCACACCTGGGGAGTTTGGTGCCAATAATTTATCTCCTAGTACGTGAGCCCCTCCCCTGGTTTCTCATTGGCTGAGTACTACAGGGTTCACATTCTTTCCTGGACGTCACCTAAGCCAGTTATATCTTTCCTTTACATGTCTTAATTTTATTGGTAGGTTTAAAAAACTCAAACAGGTATTGCCAGGCCCTTATAAATTCCCCCACCCCCACTCTCAGCCTGAGCAGCTTCCACCATGTGGCCCTTTGTTAATATATTACTGTGAAAATGTTTAAACATCCTAGTGGGAATAAATCACATTTAGGTTTTATGCTCTTTCCTAACAGTTCCCCCCTATTTTTATTTAAGAATTTCTGATTTTATTCCCAGTAATTTATTTTAATTTATGCTTGGTCCTTTATCAAATTTCTCTAATCTTGTTTATGGCTGCCTCTATAAGCTTTTGAGTCAAGCCTCTCATACAAGGGATGATACAGAATCTACAGCAGTTAAAACTCTCGCAACTATAACAAGGGATGTTAAAACAGAGGCAACCATACCTTTTTGTTTTTTTAAACTATCTTTTAAACCAGTCTGTAAAAGGGTCACTGATGTCAGAGTTTTCAGCTAATTCATTAGCTAAAGTGATGAGTCCCTGTAGGGCTTTAGTAATAGTACCATCAGGGGAAGTATTATTTGGGATAAAATTACAATATTTTCCTCCTAAGATAACACAGACTCCTTTTTCTGCTAACATATGCTATTCTGTTTTCTCAGGCCATCCTGCTGGTAGCAACCAGTTGACTAGCTACTCCTTGAAGAGCATCCCTGGTATAGTTAATGATCTAATCTACATTTTTGTTGATGGTGGACCACCAAAATAGTGCTGACTCAAATCTTGCAGCTTTTTGATTTATAGCTTTAAATTCACCACGGACTCCCCTGGGGACTCCTATTGAGTCAATGTATACATTTGACTTCTATGAAAATTTTTTTCACTGGGTGTGGAGATTAATGCCAGGGTAAATGGAATGGCCAATTGGACTAAACCACAAGTCCCAGTCCAGGTGGGTGGCAACAAGCAGTGCAGGTTCCCCTTTCTATAGTATCACCAAACATCCGCTCGGGGGATGTGTAATTTTGAGAAGTTGCCCTTTTAGACATTTAGGACATGGGTACAAGTCAGTAAGTTCCCCCACAGGAGTTCTGAAACCTTGCCCTTGCCTAGAGAGGCATGAGAAGTGATTCATCTTCCTATAGAAAAAGACGGGATTGCCCTTGGGTCTGACTTCTTCAGTGCACGAAAGAGTAAAGACAAGCCCTTGCAAGTCTCATTTCCCCAAGCGTCCTTGTCCTGGTACAGGGCCAACATGAAGTTCATCCCAGTGGGGTCTGTGTCCCAGCAGAGAGGGAACAGGACCACCTGTGCCTGTGGCCATCCAGCAGCACATGCGTAACAATTACTTTTATTCAAGCAAGTACTGAAAATTTAACCCACTCTACCCAGGCATTGGTGTCTCCATAACCTATCTCTATTTCAAGAGTCTGTTTTACATATTTTATCTCTGTTACAGTAACTAGTCTAGGGTCATTTTGGGGAAGCTCTGGCTCAATATTTCCCTCAGGATTGGGGGTGGCCACTATGGGTGAAGTCTTGCTTTTGATTAAATTAAGACCAAACCTTCCCACAGGATCTACTCCAATGACATCTGCACCAAGTCCATCTTGAGGTTTATGTATAGTTAATAAAAGGGGTTTACACTGTCTATCCTGGTAATTGTCAGGAGGAATTCCTTTAGCTAAGTGGAGTTTTCTTTTTAAAGATTTTTCTACTGCATGAGGGGCCATCCACCCTTGAAACTGAGTAGTCCACCAAACACTGCTCCACCTTGGACATGGGGCCTACTTGCCTTTTTTTAATTCTATTAAGATTTGTCCATTCAGGACAGAGATGCTAATTATCTCCAGAAAACTGTCTTTGGTCATTTAGGTCACCACGAGAGAGAACCTGACAGGCATCAAACCTAATGGCTTGGGGGCTTGATGTTTTAGTAATATTGATTACCAGTTTGACAGGATAACCAGGAGTTCCTTCCCATTCTAGGGCTTCCTGCGACTTGCCTGTGAAATACAGAGTTAGAAGGATAAAAGTTAACACTTTTAGGTTCTTTTTAGTTTCAGCCTTAAGGGTTGGTTCACCACCTGGGACACCTGCCAATTCTGTTTTGTCCCCAGATCCCCGAGTTAGTTTCTTAACTCTGGTGTAATGAGTCCCACCCTTTTCAGCCATCCTCACTGCAGTCTCCAAGATCAGGAGCACTTGGGAGGGGCCTTCCCAGCTGGGCTGGAGTCGATCTTCTTTCTAGGATTTTACTAACACCAGGTCTCTAGGCTGGAAGCAGTGAATGAAGAACTCAAGCAGGGGAGTCTGGGTGAGGAGTCCTTTCAGCTTAAGAGAAAATAAGTTAGAAGACATGGCCAGCACATATTCCAACTTTTTCAAGTAAACTTGCTTCATATTTTAAAATTTGAGAATCTATTAGCCAGTGCCCAGCCCACTGATTAAGTAAGCATGACCCGAACCTGGTGAGGAGTACTGACTGTGAGGGTTCCTCCAAGTTAATTTCCTGCTCTCTTCTACCAGTAAGGTCATGGCTGCGATGGCCTGAATGCATTCAGTCCATCCTCAAGAGACAGGGTAGACATAAAGGCCACTGGTTGTTTCTTTCCTCCCCAGGTTTGGGTCAAAACCCTACAGAGAACCTTGTTCAACAGTAACAAACTAGTGAAATGGCTTCTCTAAAGATGGGAGTGCCAGGACTGGGGTGGTGACTAAGGGTGGCTTTCTATTTCTCTAGAATTTGCAGTTCCCCTGGGGTCCATTGGAGAGGGTCTGGCTCTCCCTCTAACAATTTGAAATACAAGCTTCTAGCCTCTCTTCTAACAAACACTTTTGAGCTTCTCTTAGTAATTCTTCCACAGGTTTCTCATTCTATCCATCTAAATTCTGTAATTTCTTAGCAATATCTGGCCTACTTTTGGTTACAAAATTGACTTTTAAAAGACTCTGTCCTACCTGGGCTTCTGCATCAAGTCCTGAATACTTTCTCATCTGGTCCCTGCGTCTCTATGAAAATGCAGTTGGGGTTTCTTCCTTTTCCCATTGGACTTCAAACACCTTAGGAACATTTTGAGATCTTGGGGTCAGTTCCCTAATTCCCTTTATAATTAGCCCTCAAAGATCTCGCATTTTAATTCTATCCCCTAGATTATCCCATCTAAGATCTACATTTGGGGACTTCTGTTCCACTGACTGGACACCCTGGCCCGGTGGGTGTTTTTGTTCCCAAATGGACACAGCAGCTCTCCTGATCACCCCCCCTCACCACCAGGGAATAGGATATTCATGATGGACATAAGTGCAACCTAGTATATATATTCGGTCCCAGGAATTGGTCTAGTTGGTCCACTATGCCAAGGGGATCTTCTAGTAATGCTTAAAATTTCTCACCTCAGTCAGTACCCATGAGGGGAGCATTAACAAATTTCCCCTTGGTCCTAGTGGGACCTCTCTCCATGGAAACAACTTGGGATTCCTGGTGGACTCCCCAGAAGACAAGGGGAAACTCTAAATCCTTACATTGCTAAGTCCAGGGAGAGGAAATCTTAGGGAAAAATGCCTCTAAAAACTGCAATCAGTCAATGGGGGAAATAAAGTTTAAAATCTATTTATTGCTCACAAGCTGCGGTCTGGGGCCATTTCTCTTTTTCAGGCTCTAGCATCAGCCAAAAACCAGCCCTCCCCCTCACCTCTCAGGTAATTACCCACTGATATGGAGATGAACTTCTCTCTACCTGAGGAAAGCTGCAAATGCACTAAAGCCATACTTCTTTCCACCTTTGAAGGCCTGTTGATATGCAGATATGCCAAAGCCAGGTGAGATATTCTGGAAATGTTACAGTTTTACGCACAGGTTGGGAGACAAGAAAGTGGGTCCCAATGTTAAATAGACATGAGTGGGGTGGAAAGAGAAAAAGGCCAGGAAAGTCCACTAAAAAGACCCAGAATTAATTAATTAAAGCTCAAAAAGACAGGAGCAACTTGGCCTGGAATGTTTGAATATTCCTCAAATTAAGGAGAGGGTCCCTCAGCATAGCCTGTACAGGCCCAGCCTCTTTTTTAACTTTATCTATATGCTATTTTTTTTTCCAACCCCAATCATATAGTCTGCAACCCAGGCAAATCAATTTAGCATGTAGGCGCAGCTATAAACAACATAGCAAAAGGCAGGAAAGATTTCATCTCAAAGAGTGCATTTTAATACCCAGGAGGTCAAGAAGTAAGATTCTCAACTTACTTATTAGCAAAAGACAATAACTCTGCCTCCCCCCCCCCCCTTGGATGAAGGGTAGCCATTCCTGATATGATCCAAAACCAGGAAACTGCCATCCTGGGAGGGGACTAAAGCAGTCAATTTCTTGTGTTACACTAATTTTGCAGAATTACCCAGAGGACTGATAAGAACTATAATGTCTCATCAAAGATACCAGAGTCCACCTAACAAGTCTACACCTCCAGGTGCCAGCCACACTTCTAAAGAATCCTTAAAGAGGGAACCCCCAACCCCTGGGGCGCTCCTCTCTCTGAGGCCACTAGCACTCTTAAAATGCACAACTTTTTAACTTAAAACTTTCTCTCTCCAACCTCCCAGGGTGGCCCTCCCTCCTGAGGTGGCCTCACTTTCTCTCTCCAGGAGTAACTACAAACAAAATTCTCACTCTGCCTCACCACCGTGTCCCCGCCTCTCAACTCTCCGCTGTGGCTGTGGTGGGGAAAGGGACCAAGGAAAACACACAACAGTCTCCCAACACCAGGGCTTGTCCTGGGAGGTCTCTTGTAGTTCCTCCTCCCTAGCTTTCCCTTCCCTGGTGTTGAGGGGAAATAGGGGAAGTGCCCTTGGTAACCAACAGATTCCTCAGGTGAACTGGAGGCTTTATTACCATCAAAAAATAACTCAAATCTGGCAAAGCCAGTTTTCATCTGATCTAACTTTAATCCAGACAAAACAGCAAAATTTGATCATCTCCTGTTTGTCCTTAACCTGGTACAGGAGGCATCCCCCCAGTACTGTAACCTTCACCCCAGCAGGCTATCTGGGGGGAATTCCAAGGGAGCTCATCTGGTTCCCTTTCTCTGCTTCCCTAGGCCTAGAATTTGTATTTCCCATCCTTCAAGAGGTTCCTGTGTCTGAGTTTCCTGTGTACTCAACCCCCCATAATGGAAGTTTCTTGCACACACCCCGAGATTACACAGCTCAGCCACACACACTCGACCTCTGAGAAATGCCCAACCACCAAGGCAGTACTTATAGCCCAATTTTTCTTCCATGTCTCGTGCACAAGGCTGCCTGGTTGCCGCGGTGCCTGCATTTTCTCTCCTGCGTCAGTCATGCTATCTCCACACAACAGTCTTGGGTCTCCCCTCAGCTTCCGTGTGAAGGTGAGTTGCCCAGACACAGCGGGCCACCCAAAGCTGGGTGGGATGTGTCTTCTCACTCCACTTGGGCTCCCCCCCTCCCACAGCCAAGAGGACCCCGGATGAGCCCCCAAATTGTGAGAAACACACTCACTGGTCCAAATTCAATAAGTGGACACGGAGACAAAGAGAACAGCCGAGCGAGGCTTTAATGACTGTCTTGCAAGTTTGGGTGTCTGGTGGGCAGGCACACCTGGGGAGTTTGGTGCCAATAACTTATCTCCTAGTACGTGAGCCCCTCCCCTGGTTTCTCATTGGCTGAGTACTACAGGGTTCACATTCTTTCCTGGACGTCACCTAAGCCAGTTATATCTTTCCTTTACATGTCTTAATTTTATTGGTAGGTTTAAAAAACTCAAACAGGTATTGCCAGGCCCTTATAAATTCCCCCACCCTCACTCTCAGCCTGAGCAACTTTCACCATGTGGCCCTTTGTTAATACATACATTATTGTTAAAATGTTTAAACGTCCTAGTGGGAATAAATCACATTTAAGTTTTATACCCTTTCCTAACACTAACAACCATGTTACCAAACATGAGACAATGTCAAGCCTCTCTTTAAGCATTTTTTTCTTGACAACTGCAAAACAATCGTGATAATTCTCAAGCTAGAGGATTCAGCTAGGTTCAAAGTTCCATGCAGATTAAGTCCATAGCCAATCCATTCCATAGGCAGGCAGTATCTGAGGGTTCAGAGCAATTATCACATGGCAGCTGCAGCCAGGGGGCACATTCAGGCCACAAGTACTGCAGGAGAAAATAACCTTAAGGGCAATTTTACTGATACCAGCATAGGTAAATCTTGTCCACTAGGGAGGATACATGCAAGAGAGTGGTCTTCTGATAAAACAGAGGCAGGAATGGGATATCGTCCTGGTCTAGTATACCAGACTTTCACCCCCCTTCCTGTGAGAGTTAAAGATGGGTCAATATATAGGGCTACAAGAGGTACAGGCACTGGCCATAAAGATAAAACAAAACTTCCCTGCAAGATGCTCTTATCTCCTGGACGTTTTGGGTATACTACCATGACCTTTGAGGGCCATTCAGCTGTAATTCCAAGAATACCCAGGAGGCCAGCTTGCAGTCCTTTCCTCCAAGATGCCAGAAGGGCCAGCCATCACTGGTCCATGTGTTAAAATATCCAGGGCCAGGTCCATTCAACAGAGGCTCCAGGGCTTAATGCAGTTGGGGCTGGCAGCAGGATGTTGATCTCCTGGCCATATCCTGGATTAAATAACTCTTCTTGGTTTGGACATACAATTGTACAGGAGAGGCAGCAAGGTGTGTACACATGTCTACAGGGCTCAAAGCTCCTTTATGTGGCTTCTCATTCAAACACCACAGCACTCTCCATACAGCATTGGTGTCCAACTTCAGGGAAGATTTCAACAAACTGTTGTACCTCTCTATCATGCCAGCCCCAGTAGGATTATATGGTACATGAAATTTCCACTTTATTCCTAATTGGTGCACCTGTTCTTGTAATGCATGTCCAGTAAACTGGGTGCCTTGATCACTCTCAATAACCTGCAGCAGGCCATAGGCTACAAAGAGACATTTTAGGCCTCACTGGTGGTTTACTGATCTGCATGACATGTAGGAAAAGCAACCAATAGTCCAGTAGCCATGTCCACACAAGTCATGGCATACCGATATCCTTCTGATATAGGCAGAGGCCCAATATACTCTATTTGCCACCTGACAAGGGGTATTGCTCCCCTTTCTATTGTCCCATGTTGCTGTAGGACTCAGTGTAAGTCCCTCTTAGAGCACACAAGGCATGCCTTCCAGGTTCTGCTGACTTGTTCAAAGGTCAATGGCAAGCCCCACCTACGGACTACAGTCCACATTGTTTTTTGCCCCGTGTGCCACAAACACTGATATGACCATTGCGCTACATCAGAGGCAAGTTGTCCTTCTAGCCAGCACACCTGGGCCAATATGTCTGCTTCATCATTCCCTGGGAATACCAAAGGAAAATGGCCAGTCACATGATACACAATAACAGCCTGACCAGAGGCCCATAGGTCTTGCCACAACTCTTGCTCCCAGAGGGGTCAGTGACCAACCATCCAGTTGTCATGATACCATGTCGGTAGCCATAGGGTCAAGCCCCAGTAGAAAGCCCAGCTGTCAGTGCAGACAACAATGGGGGAAGGCTCCTGGGTGATCATGAGCCATACTGCCTGCAACTCAGCCCATTGACTGTTCTTCCCCTCTCCATCCCCCATCCATATTGTCTCAGTCTTAGGAAGGAAAGCCACAGCCCTCCACCTCAGGAGCTGCCCTGACTGGAGTTATCTGCGTACCAAGCATCTTCAGGTATAGGGGCTTTTCCTTCCTAATAAGGAGTCTCAGCTACCAAGGCCTGAAAAGCAAATTCTTCCTGCTTTCCCCAATCACTGGCCCCAATAAGCGTTGGAGTTCTCCACTTAAGAGGCTAGAAGAAAGGGTGCTGCACTGCTGTAACTATGCACCCCATTTGGCTAGTGTAGGTGTCTGTGCCACGCCACTCTGTGGCCTTTGGGTCTGGTCTCACACCCACTCTACAATGGGATAGGTCATTATTACCTTGGTCAGAGCTGTTTCAGCAATGGGTTCTGTAGCCAGCAATGCATGGTACACTGCACCCAGTTGCTTCTCTGTCAAGGTGTATCAGACCTCTGCTCATTTCAATAGTTGTGACCAGAATCCAGTAGGTTGGTGTTTCCATTCAAGCCACCAAAGACCCCATGCATAACCATCTTCAGTTACATGAACATCTAGTTCACAGAGCCTTGATGAGTCTATTTCATTCAAGGCCTGTACAGCCTTGGTTGCCCACTTGGCAACAGTAAAAGCAGCTGCACATGTCTCATCCCAGTCCTACCTGATGCCATTTCACACCAACTGGTCTAAGGGTTCAGAATTTGTGCCAAGTATAGGATAAACACTCCGCAGTAGCCCAAAACTCTTATAATACTGCCACAGTGGAAGAGAAAAGCCTGGACCTTGTCTATAACTACTCCAGGAACAATTTTAGTTTTACCCAACCAGACAACCCCCATGAATTTCACAGACAAACCAGATCCCTGAACTTTGGTAGTGTTCACAGTCCATCCTTTCTCCTGTAGATGTTGCAGCAGTCTAGGAACTGCCCCTTCTAAATCTGAAAGAGAATCAGATGTGAGCATAATATCATCAATGTAGTGATACAGTTGGACTGTTTGCAGTTTCTTCCATGTGGCCAAGTACTGGGCTACAATCCATGAAAGATGGTGGGACTGTGTAGATATCCCTGTGCAAGGACAGTGAATGTCCACAGCCAGCCTTTCCACATGAAGGCAAACTGTTCCTGGATTTCCTGTGCTATGTCAATGGAGAAGAAAGCATTAGCAAGATCTACTACATAATGATATGTGCCCAGTTCATGGCTGAGTGTGTCCAGAATGTCTGCTATACAGGGGACAGCAGCATGCAAAGAGGGTGTGACTTTATTCAATTCCCTGTAGTCCACAGTCATACACCAGGAGCCATCTGGCTTTCTCACTGGTCACACTGGGGAATTAAAAGGACTATGAATGGGCTTTATGATGCTGACCCTCTCCAAATCCTGTAGAGTTTCTCCAATTTCCTTGTGACCCCCAGGCAATTTATATTGCTTAGTATTTGTCACCTACAGAGGTACAGACAGAGCTAAAGGTGGGTGCTTAGCATGTCTCCTCATAACTGCCTTTACCACACTTGCCCTCAGTCTGAACTCACCTGCAGTGGTCTGTAACCACAGGCCCTGCAAGATATCTAACCCCAAAATAAATTCAGGGATGGGAGAAATGTACACATTATCTTCCTTTCTGGGTAAAAGCCCTATCCCCAGTGACATTTGGGCTTTCTTCACTCTAACTGCCTTACCCCATAGTCATCTATCACAGCAGGGGTCCCAAGAAAACACTCAGGGTTGCCATGAACCAAACACTCAGCTCCTGTGTCCAACAGCATCAGGACATGTACATTCACAGGGGACCAAGGAATTGCTAAATCTACATGTGGCCTCTGGTGCCCACCATATCCCCCAAGGTGTGGATTTGACACCACCTCAGTCAAACTGCGATGCCCAATCATCCTCACGTGGGGATGAGGGCTCAGGTGAATCCTGAATATTGCCTCCCATGAAGTTTTGCAGGGACACAGGCCGGGCATGAGGCCTTAACTCTGGTTTCTGTGTCCTGGACCTCAGTGGCTGGAACTGCTGCTCTGGCTTTAATTGGTGCCATAGTTCTGACAATATTCTATTGGGCTGCACAATTATTCCTAAAAATTATTCTTAAAGTATACTGTATTCAGCATGTCGTAAGTCCTGGAAATACTAACATACATATAGTTCCTCTTTCAGGATGGACATACCTCTGATAAGGGAACACAGACAAATAAAATTTGACTTATTTGTACCTTTCTTGTGAGTTGTTTGTGGATTTCCAGGAGAAAGGCAGAATCACTAGAACTTAATCATACATTCATATGCAGAAAGAATAAGTTTGAGAAATCAAAGTCAATCTCAATTCCAAGTAATGAGTTACTGAGAGAACAGTGGTACCTCTGAACTAGAATATTTTGACTGGCTAGAGTTCAGGGAAGGTACATGTGCTCTTTTGTAGCTACGTTGAGTTGAGAGAGAGCTACTTGAAGAACTACATTTAGTTGCAGATTTGTGTGTGAATTGAAAACATTTTAGAAAGTTGTAGCTTTGAGAGTTATTAATGCACCCTTATTATTTCTCTATTTTTAAAGGTATAGTTTTCTAAGACCCACTGTGACAATTGTATTATTTGGATGTAATTACTCCTAGCTTTTCCCTCTCTTCATAAAAGCAGCTATATTTTGGTTTGTGTATTTCCCAACCACTTAGAATCAATGCAGTCTAGAAGCAACACACCTCTCTATAGGTCAGTGCTCAGGCCTAAACTCATCAGTGCAACCCACACCTGGCCCCTTGCTTAGGCTAAACGAATTGTTTCAGAATGGAACTTGCTCCAATCTGGCCCAATCAGAATGATGCCCAGGATATTATTTAATGATTGGTAAAGAGACTGGATGGCAGGCTTGGAACTGTGGCAAGCATTTTGCTACTGTAAGGAGAGTCAGGCTTGAAGCCCAGACAAAAAAGGAAGGCAAAATTAAAAAAATCATAGACACAGAGCTGGAGAACTGATGAACTTACTTTTGAAACCTGAAATACTTTTGTGTTTTCAGTGAAGGGTGTCCATGACTTCCCTTTAAAGTTTTAGCCAATTAGAGTTGCAGCTTGTAGCTTATATTTTTATCACATTTTCACATTTGCTAATACAATTGATTCATGAGATTTAATTTACAGAATGCATAAGATACTTAAACCATGCATTAGTATCAGATATATCTAATTACATTATTTGAAAGCCTTGGTAATTTTTGCTCCTTCAGTTTTTGCTTTGTTCTTATACTACACAGATGAGTGAAATCATTTGGTACCTGTCTTTCTTCATGTGGCTTATTTCATGGAACATAATACCCTCTAGCTCCATCCAAGTTGCTGCAAATAGTAGGATCTGTTTTCTTATGACTGAGTAATATTCCATTGTGTATATGTACCACATCCTCTTTGTCCATTCATCTACTAATGTGCATTTAGGTTGCTTTCATTTCTTGGCTATTGTAAATAGTGCTGTGATAGACATAGGGGTGCACGTCTTTTTCAAACTTGGCTTCTACATTCTTATGGTAAATTCCTAGGAGTGGAATTCCTGGGTCAAATGGTATTATTTTTAGTTTTTTGAGGAACCTCCATACTGCTTTCCACAATGGTTGAACTAGTTTACATACCTACTAGCAGTGCAGGAAAGTACCCCTTTCTCCACATCCTCACCAGGATTTGTTGTTCCTAGTCTTTTTGATGCTGGCCATCCTAACTCGTGTGAGGTGATAGCTCATTGTGGTTTAATTTGCATTTCCCTGATAATTAGCAATGTGGAGCATCTTTTCATGTGCCTGTTGGCCATCTTAATTCCTTCTTTGAAGAATTGTCTGATCATATCCTCTGCCTGTTTTTTAATAAGGTTATTTGCTTTTTGACTGTTGTGGCATGTGAGTTCCTTATATATTTTTTATGTTAACCCATTGTTGGATATATCATTTACAAATATATTCTCCCATACTGTAGGTTGCCTTTTTGTTCTTCTGATGGTGTCCCTTGCTGTACAGAAGCTTTTTACCATGATGCAGTCCCATTTGTTCATTTCTTTTGTTTCCCTTGACAAAGGAGATGCATTCAAGAAAAAGTTGCTCATGTTTATATTCAAGAGACTTTGCCTATGCTTTCTTCTAAGAGTTTTATGGTTTCATGACTTGCATTCAGGTCTTTGATCCATTTTGAGTTTACTTTTCTGTTTGAGGTTAGACCATAATCCAGTTTCATTCTCTTGCATGTAGCTGTCCAGTTTTCCCAACACCAGTTGAAGAAGCTGCCATTTCCCCATTGTATAGCCATGGCTCTGAAAGCCTTGGTAATTTTGTCTTAAAACTGTACACTATTTGGACCCTCAAAAATCATATATTTCACTCCCTCATTTCATAAATGAGAAACTAAAACTATCAAAAATAATTGAAGTTGTTCAATTTGAAATATTTGAATAAAGGTAGTCATAGGAGTTAAACTGGGCTTTCTTTGCCACAGAAATCACTTCTTCCAGTTAAAAATATGTTTCACTGGGAGGAGCCAAAATGGCAGTGTGAGTAGAGCAGCAGAAATATCCTCCCAAAACCAAACACATTTTTGAAAATACAGCAAATACAAATCTTCCTGAAAGAGAGACCAGAAGACACAGAACAAACAGCCAGACTACATCCACACTTGCGAGAACCCAGCACTTCAAGAAGGGGGTAAGATACAAGGTGTGGCCTGGTGGGACTCAAGTGCCCCTCACCCCAGCTCCTGGTGGGAGGAGAGAGCCCAGGACTGCTAAACACTCAGCCCTAGCCATCCACACCAGAGCACAGACACACAGTGCGTGGGGTGCTGGAAACTAGAGAAACAGGACAGTAAGACCTGTGAGCAGGTCCCCACAGCTGGCACCCCTGGGACAAAGAAAAGCGAGTGCCTTTTGAAAGTCTTAAAGGGACAGTGACCCCACAGCTGGATGGAAGTGTCCCAGGACACTTAGCCTAGCAGCTGGGAATCCCAGGGAACACCAGGTGCCCTAACCCCCTGGGCAGCAGCACATCTCAGAGGCCCCTCACAGAGATAAAGAGCCTCCTGGCCGTTTCCCCTCCTACTTGGCCCTGCCATATCGGAGCAGGAGAATGAGGCAGGCCACGCCCACAGCAACTATGGAGCTAAACTCCATAGTGGCCGGGCAAGAATCAGAAACCCCATCTGTGCGTAGCTGTCCAGCACAAGCTGCTAGAGGTCGCTGTTCTCCCAGGAGAGGAAGGCCACAATCCAGAAGGAAGGGACATTCTCCCAGCCATCACATGTGCCAGCTCCACAAACTATCTCTAGCACCATGAAAATGCAGAAGAATTTGATACAGACCAAAATCACAGAGTCAACACCTGAGAAGGAGATAGACCTTACCAGTCTTCCCAAAAGAATTCAAAATACAGGTCATAACCATGATGACTGAGATACAGAGAAATATACAAGAGCTAAGGGATGATGTACAGAAGGAGATTACAGAAATGAAACAATCTCTGGAAGGATTTATAAGCAAAATGGATAAGATGCAAGAGGCCACTGATGGAATAGAAACCAGAGAACAGGAATGCATAGAAGATGATGCAGAGAGAGATAAAAGGATGTCAAGGAATGAAACAATATTAAGAGAACTGTGTGACCAATCCAAAAGGAACAATATCCACATTATAGGGGTACCAGGAGAAGAAGACAGAGAAAAAGGGATAGAAAGTGTCTTTGAAGAAATAGTTGCTGAAAACTTCCCCAAAATGGGGGAGGAAATAAATGATCAGACCACAGAACTACACAGAACTCCCAAAAGAAGGGACCCAAGGAGGACAACACCAAGACACATCATAATTAAAATGGCAAAGATCAAGGACAAGGACAGAGTTTTAAAGGCAGCTAGAGGAAGGAAAAAGGTCACCTATAAAGGAAAACCTATCAGGCTATCATAAGACTTCTCAACAGAAACCTTACAGACAAGAAAAGAATGGCATGATATATTTAATGCAAAGAAACACAAGGGCCTTGAACCAAGAATACTGTATCCAGCATGATTATCATTTAAATATGAAGGAGGGATTAGACAATTCCCAGACAAGCAAAAGTTGAGGGAATTTGCCTCCTACAAACCATGGCTACAGGGTATTTTAGAGGGACTGTTCTACACAGGAGCATTCCTAAGACTAAACAGATGTCACCAGAAAAAACAAAACATCACAGCAAAGAAAGCAGACCAACCAAATACTAACTAGAGGCAAAAAATAAAATCAACTACCCACAAAAGCAGTTAAAGGAAACACAAAAGAGCACAGAATAAAACAACCAACATATAAAGAATGGATGAGGAATAAGAAGCGAGAGCAATAAAGAATCACCAGACAGTGTTTATAACAGCTCCATAAGTGAGTTAAGTTAGACAGTAAGATACTAAAGAAGCTAACCTTGAACCTTTGGTAACCATGAATCTAAAGCCTGCAATGGCAGTAAGTACATATCTTTCAATAGTCACCCTAAATGTAAATGGAGTGAATGCACCAATCAAAAGGCACAGGGTAATAGAATGGATAAAAAAGCAAGACCTATCAATATGCTGCTTACAAGAAACTCACCTCAAACCCAAAGACACGCACAGACTAAAAGTCAAGGGATGGAAAAAGATATTTCATGCAAACAACAGGGAGAAAAAAGCAGGTGTTGCAGTACTAGTATAAGACAAAATAGACTTCAAAACAATGGAAGTAACAAGAAATAAAGAAGGACATTACATAATGATAAAGGGCTCAGTCCAACAACAGGATACAACCATTATATATGCACCCAACACAGGAGCACCAGCATATGTGAAACAAATACTAACAGAAATAAAGGAGGAAATAGAATGCAATGAATTCATTTTAGGAGACTTCAACATGCCACTCACCCCAAAGGACAGATCCACCAGACAGAAAAATAAGTAAGGACATGGAGGCACTGAACAACACACTAGAAGAGATGGACCTAATAGACATCCAAAAGCAACAGGATACACATTCCTCTCAAGTGCACATGGAACACTCTCCAGAATAGACCACATACTAGGCCACAAAAAGAGCCTCAGTAAATTCCAAAAGATTGAAATTCTACCAACCAACTTTTCAGACCACAAAGGTATAAAACTAGAAATAAATTGTACAAAGAAAATAAACAGGCTCACAAACACATGGAGGCTTAACAACATGCTCCTAAATAATCAATGGATCATTGAGCAAATTAAAATAGAGATCAAGGAATATATGGAAACAAATGACAACAACAACACAGAGCCCCAACTTTTGTGGGATGCAGCAAAAGCAGTCTTAAGAGGAAAGTATATAGTAATCCAGGCATACTTAAAGAAGGAAGAAAAATCCCAAATGAATAGTCTAACATCACAATTATTGAAACTGGAAAAAGAAGAACAAATGAGGCCTAAAGTCAGCACAACGAGGGACATAACAAAGATCAGAGAAGAAATAAACAAAATTGAGAAGAATAAAAGAATATAAAAAATCAAAGAATCCAAGAGCTGGTCCTTTGAGAAAAAAAACAAAATAGATAAGCCACTAGCCAAACTTATTAAGAGAAAAAGAAAATCAACACACATCAACAGAATCAGAAATGAGAATGGAAAAATCACGACAGACTCCACAGAAATACAAAGAATTATTAAAGACTACTATGAAAACCTATATGCCAACAAGCTGGAAAACCTAGAAGAAATGGACTTCCTAGAAAAATACAACCTTACAATACCGATCAAGGAAGAAACACAAAAGTTAAACAAACCAATTACGAGCAAAGAAATTGAAGTGGTAATCAAAAAACTACCCAAGAACAAACCCCCCGGGCCAGATGGATTTACCTCAGAATTTTATCAGACATACAGAGAAGACATTATACATTCTACTTAAAGTTTTCCAAAAAATAGAAGAGGAGGGAATGCTCCCAAACTCATTCTAGGAAGCCAACATTGCCCTAATGCTAAATACAGGCAAAGACCCCACCAAAAAAGAAAATTACAGACCAATATCCCCAATGAACGTAGATGCAAAAATATACAATAAAATACTAGCAAACCATTTTCAAAAATATATCAAGAGGATCATACACCACAACCAAGTGGGATTCATCCCAGGGATGCAAGGATGGTACAACATTCAAAAATTCATCAGCATCATCCACCACGTAAACAAAAAGGACAAAAACCACATGATCATCTCCATAGATGCTGAAAAAGCTTCAACAAAATTCAACATCCATTCATGATAAAAACTCTCAGCAAAATGCGCATAGAGGTAAAGTACCTTAACATAATAAAGGCCATATATGATAAAACCACAGCTAACATCATAATGAACAGCAAGAAGCTGAAAGCTTTTCTCTGAGATTGGGAACAAGACAGGGATGCCCACTCTCCCCACTGTTATTTAACATAGTACTGGCGGTCCTAGCCATGGCAATTAGACAAAACAAAGAAATACAAGGAATCCAGACTGATAAAGAAGTTAAACTGTCACTATTTGCAGATGACATGATAT
This sequence comes from Manis javanica, assembly GCF_040802235.1. NCBI lineage: Eukaryota > Metazoa > Chordata > Mammalia > Pholidota > Manidae > Manis > Manis javanica. The sequence continues at coordinate 96,004,266 of NC_133157.1, read as the reverse complement.
TGTACATAAAAAACCCTAAAGACTCCACTCCAAAACTACTAGAACTGATATCGGAATACAGCAAAGTTGCAGGATACAAAATTAACACACAGAACAACGAACTAATAGAAAGAGAAATCAGGAAAACAATTCCATTCACAAGTGCATCAGAAAGAATGAAATACCTAGGAATAAACCTAACCAAAGAAGTGAAAGACCTATACCCTGAAAACTATAAGACACTCTTAAGAGAAATTAAAGAGGACACTAACAAATGGAAACTCATCCCATGCTATTGGCTAGGAAAAATTCATATCGTCAAAATGGCCATCCTGCCCAAAGCAATATACAGATTTGATGCAATCCCTATCAAATTACCAACAACACTCTTCAACGAACTGGAACAAATACTTCAAAAATTCATATGGAAACACCAAAGACCCAGAATAACCAAAGCAATCCTGGGAAAGAAGAATAAAGTGTGGGGGATCTCCCCTCCCAACTTCAAGCTCTACTACAAAGCCATAGTAACAAGACAATTTGATACTGACACAAGAACAGAGCCACAGACCAGTGGAACAGAATAGAGACTCCAGACATTAACCCAAACATATATGGCCAATTAATATATGATAAAGGAGTCATGGACATACAATGGGGAAATGACAGTTTCTTCAATGGATGGTGTTGGAAAAACTGGAGAGATACTTGTAAGGGAATGAAACTGGGTCACTGTCTAACCCCATACACAAAAGTAAATTTGAAATGGATCAAAGACCTGAATGTAAGTCATGAAACCATAAAACTCATAGAAAATACCACAGGCAAAAATCTCTTGGACATAAATATTAGTGACTTCTTCCTGAACATATCTCCTCAGGCAAGGAAAACAAAAGCAAAAATGAACAAGTGGGACTACATCAAGCTGAAAAGCTTCTGTACAGCAAAGGACACAATCAATAGAACAAAACATCATCCTACAGTATGGGAGAATATATTCGCGAATGACAGATCCGATAAAGGGTTGACATCCAATATATATAAAGAGCTCGTGCACCTCAACAAACAAAAAGCAAATAATCTAATTAATAAATGGGCAGAGGAGCTGAACAGACAATTCTCTAAGGAAGAAATTCAGATGGCCAACAGGCACATGAAAAGATGCTCCACATCACTAGTTATTAGAGAAATGAAAATTAAAACCACAATAAGATATCACCTCACACCAGTAAAGATGGCTACCATCCAAAAGACAAACAACAACAAATGTTGGTGAGATGTGGAGAAAGGGGAATCCTCTTACACTGCTGGTGGGAATGTAAATTAGTTCAACCATTGTGGAAAGCCGTATGGAAGTTCCTCAAAATAGAAATACCATTTGACCCAGGAATTCCACTTCTAGGAATTTACCCTAAGAATGCAGCAGTCTAGTTTGAAAAAGACAGATGCACCCCTATGTTTATCACAGCACTATTTACAATAGCCAAGAAATGGAAGCAGCCTATGTGTCCATCAGTAGATGAATGGATAAAGAAAATGTGGTGCATATACACAATGAAATATTATTCAGCTGTAAGAAGAAAACAAATCCTACTGTTTGCAACAGCATGGATGGAGCTCAGGGGTATTATGCTCAGTGAAATAAGCCAAGCAGAAAAAGACAAATACCAAATGATTTCACTCATCTGTGGAGTATAAGAACAAAGAAAAACTGAAGGAACAGAACAGCAGCAGAATCACAGAACCCAAGAAGGGACTAACAGTTATCAAAGGGAAAGGGACCAGAGAGAATGGGAGGGTAGGGAGGAATAAGGGCAGAGAAGAAGAAAAGGTGCATTACTTTTAGCATGTATAATGTTGGGGGTGGGGGAAAGGGGAGGGCTGTGCAACACAGAGAAGACAAGTAGTGATTCTACAGCATCTTACTACACTGATGGACAGTAACTCTAATTGGGTTTGTGGGGGTGGCTTGATTAAGGGGAGAGCCTAGTAAACATAATGTTCTTCATGTAATTGTAGATTAATGATAACAAAATTAAAAATATTTATATGTTTCATTATATTTTCCATGAATGGTGTAATTCCAGTGCAAGTAGCTAGTGTGCTTATGCCAGTGCTGGGAGCACTTTGTGAATGTGAGGACATAGTGGGCAGTTCTCTTCCAATCCTGGAGCAGAAGCTAATGAAGAAACAAGAAGGGAGGTAGAATAAATTACATGCCCTGGAGACTTCTACCCATTTCATAGCACAGCTACAAAAACAAAATGAAAGGAGAAGAGGAAGTAACAAGAGCTGCTGTATCACCTTTGTTGATTGATTTTTTTCACAAGTGCTATTGTAACTAGAAACAATGGAGTCCACCTGTCTGTGCTTTAGCCAAACAAAGTCACACTAAGTACAGATCAGCCAGGAAGAAGCTTTATCATCTGCACAAGTAAGGTGAGCACTGGGGTTATTTTCCACAGCAGTGTCTCTCTAAAGGGAGATTCTAGTTTTAGGGTCGTTTGGAGGAGGTGGGCTGTAAGGTTCCTCATCCAGGGAAAAAAGCAGAGTTTCAGAAACTGCTGGAGCATGCATATTTTCTCTGGCTTTTTGCACAAGGCTCAAAATATGGCTAGCATGGTACAGCTCTCTGCTCTGGCCTGGATTTTTACTATTACAAGGAGTATGTGGGTAAAATTGCAATATTTCCAGAATCTCTAGCCTGGCCTTAGTGCATATCTCCATATCAATAGGTGATTCCAAGGGTGAGGGTAGGGATGGTGTATCTGGACCAGAGAGGTTCACTGAGGTCCCTTTTTACAGCTGGATTGTGAGAGACATAGGCAAGCAGAAGTGGACAACTGCTTCTGGCAATAAACGTGTTTCTCCCACTTTATTTCTCCCTGTGATTAATTTCATCTTCAAATGTAACTGGCCACACCTCCTTACTCTCTCTGGACATCTCCTCTACCATCTCTGGGGCTGAAGGCACCGCACTTTCCCCCATCCCCACAGCCTCCTGCAAAATGAATTCTCCTAATGTCTCCTCCCTCACTGCTAATGTATCTTCCAGGAGCACAACCTGTCTTCTTAATAACTGTCTCTATTTCTTAAGGGCATCCAATAGGGCATTGCCCAGATCATCCAGCTAACACTGAAGTGTGTCTCCTCAGTAATCCTTTTTACTATTTCGAGAAAAAGACATCCCACAATCCTGGCTGCTACACGTCACTCAGGGCCTGTACTCTTCTATCACACAGATGGGTAATTTCACAGCTTCTGGTGTCTCTTCCCTTCCCCAGTTCTGAGGAAAGGCCCACTCATCTAGGAGGTCTTTACCTTAGACCAATTCCACACTAGGGGCTCCCCAATTGGAAGCCCCACAGATAGGAGGCTCCTGGGTGAAGCTGTACTCTCTACCACTGCAGCCACTGGGGCCTCCCCACCATCCACTGGGGGGATTACAGCTATCGCCCTACCATCCCTAGGGGCAGTCTGCACAAGGATCACACTCATGAAGATATATTTTGGGTTCAGAGGTCCTGCCATGTGTAACTCCAGGGGAAAATTACATATTTCGGGTTCAGAGGTCTGGCCAACTACTGCCAGGTGTAACTTAGGGGGAAAATTAAAGCCTGGGGCAAAATCAATCACAGGGAGAAATAAAGTGGGAGAAACACGTTTATTGAGGCTAGTGACATATAACAGTGGAAAGCAGGAAGAACTTGCTTTTGAGCCATTGGTAGCTGAAAGTCCGTATCCAGAGGGAAAAGCCCCTTTACCTGAAGATACTTGCTACACAGATACTTTCATTCATAGGCAGCCCCAAAAGTGGAGGGCTGTGGTTTTCCATTCTAAGACTAATACAATATGGATGGGGGATGGAGAGGGGAAAAGCACTCAATGGGCTGCGTTGTCATAAGTATGGCTCATAATTAGCCAGGAGCCTTCCCCCATAGTTGTCTGCACTGACAGCTGGGCAGTCTATGGGGCTTGACCCTGTGGCTACTGATATGGTACCATGCCAACTGGATGGCCAACCCCAGCCAACATGCCAAACCCTGGAGACTCTGTAGAGTGGACATGCCTGGACATTTTGACACATGAACCAGCACTGGCTGGCCCTTTCTGGAACCTTGGGGAAAAGGCCTGGAAGCTGGCCTTCTGTGTGTTCCTAGAATAACAGCAGAGTGGTCCCCAAAGATCACAGTAGTGTACCCAAAATGTCTGGGAAGTGAGAGCATTCACAGGGATATTTTGTTTCATATTATTGGCTACTGCATGTAATTCCCATATATTGACCCATCTGTAACTCCCACAGGGAGGTGGATGAAAGCCTAGACCAGTATGAGATCCCATTCCTGCTACTGTCCTATCACAGGACCACTCTCTGGCATGCATTGTACTTGATGGACCAAATTTGCCCATGCTGGTGTCATTAAAACACAAGATCTTGTTGCCCTTAAGGTTATTTTCTTCTATAGTCCCTGTGGACTTTCATACCCCCTGGATGCTGCTGCCACATGACGATTGCTCTGAACTCCCTACATGTTCAGTTACTGATGCCTGTGGAATGAGGAAGTTATGGACTTAATCTGCATAGGACTTTAAACCTAGCTGAATCCTCCCACTTGAGGGTTATCATGATTTTATTGCTATTGTTATTGTATGTTATTAGTCTGGTTATAGTTCTCCAGTTTTCTTGTACAGGGGCCATTTAGAAGATGGGGAGTGAGTAGATTGTGAGGCAATATTTCTGGAGAGGTGGGCTGTGGATAAAATTGCAATATTTTCAGAATCTCTCCTGCCTTAGTGCATCTCCATATCAACAGGTGTTTCCAAAGGGTGGAGAGAAGTAGTCCATCTCCATATAAATAGGTGATTACAAGGGTGAGGGCAGTGAGGGTATATCTGGACCAGAGAGGTTGGGTGAGGTTCCTTTTTACAGCCAGGTTGTGACAGACAGGGCAAGCAGATGTGGACAACAGATTGTAAGCAATAAACAGGTTTCTCCCACCTTATTTTTCCCTTTGACTGATTTTGGCTTCAAAGTTAATTTGCCCCGGGTGGGAACTTAATTTCCCCCTGGAGTTACTGAGGGCATAATGAGTTAAAAGTAGGTTAATGGAGAAGCTCAGCTCCCATCTTGGACTTTTCTGTTTTTAGCTTATTCAGGGGTTCTCAGCCCCTCTCCTGGGAGCAAGCATAGCTGGAAAGATACAGTTAGTAATAGCTTTCTACATGCCAACCCTTTGACCCCTACTTCTATTCTGTATCTAATCCCAGGTAATACTGAGGTAGAATAGAGGGAGGGCCCACAGTCCCTGAGGGAATCACTCATGCTGACCTGGGAACCCCTGAACCTCAGAGCTTCCTGATAGTTTCTTGTTGCATGAACCAGTTAAGACCAGTTTAAATTGGCTCTCAAAGGGAAAGACACTCTGCACATGTGTAGTCCCCCCATAACTTAACCTAAAGTAACCTATGTCTCATTTGAATAATGAAAATCCTGCCCAGGCCCTGTGAGGGTACAGAGATAACACCACTTTGGTATGCCATGATCTCACAAAGAACCAGAGAGCAATCCCTTGGAGAGCCGTGGATATGACCCTAAATGAAGACCAAAGACCCTCCCCATAGCATGAGTATAGGACCCTATATCTTTGCTGTCTCCCTTCCTGCTGGAGTGAAAAGTCCCTAATAAAGTCTTGCTTAAATTTTGTGGTATGTTTCCTGAAAATTTCTTTTTTCTTGAAGGCAAAGAACCTACAATTCATAACAACACTATATGTTTACTTTATTCCAAGTCCCATGCTAATTCCTAGTGAACAGAACCCAGGCTCTGCCCTTGTAGAATCAAATAGGAAGGAGAGTATAGCAGAAATAATTTTAATATGAACAGAGGGTAAGTACAAGGGAGGACTGGGTTCAAGAAAGGCTTTCTTAGGGGAGCTACATCTGCCCTTAGACTGAAGAGTAGGGAGGATTTAGGCAGATGTACCTGCCTAAATGGGAGAAGAGCATTTCAGAGAGTGGTAATAGGCTTAGTAAATGTGTGTGTTTGAGGAGAAAAATAATAGACAAATTCATGTTGCTACATGGCTGGATCTTGAGACTGCAGAATGGTTAGTGATGCTGGACATAAGCCAATACACCAACAGAGATGTAAGTACAGGAAGCCAGCCCTGGAAGTGACCTTACCCACAAGTACCTAGGAAAAAACCACAGCTGGGCCAAAGCCATAGTGCTAATTAGATTTTGGTGTTATTTTGATGAGCTGGGGTTACTTTCAGACAAAGTCTTCACACCTTGTGCATACTTCAGGTTTCAGGGAAGCCTCTGTGGTCCTCGACCTCTTGACAATCTAGGTGTCCTTGACCGTTTGGGCCTCCTGATAAGGTGGGTGTCCTTGACTGTGGAACTAGGAACTAAGGAGGGCCTAGGGATTGGCCAGGGAGGAGTCTTCTTGGAGATGGACTGGCCCTTTTATCCTGCTTATGTCTAACTGTCTCCTAAAAAAGTTGTTTTTAGGAGCATGAAAGGTGGCTTTCCTTTCACACACTGTAAGTCAGTTTTAGATTTAGAAAACTGTATGCGTGATTGAACAAAACTAATACAAAAATGAGAATCAATTGTCTGTGTGTGTCTTTGCCAGAAATAAGATTGCTGTTGTTGGGAGACAAATATTTTCCTCTATGAGTTTAGGTTCAGTTAGTGGTTGGGGGCCAGTTAATTTAACCAAAAATAGACAGACCAACAGTCTATTCATATGCACATGAAGTGCACCAAAGATTGGCTCCTTCAATAATTAGAGATAGGGTCTTATGTACAGAACTAAAAAGGGAAAAAAGGAGCAGTTAGAAAATGTTTCTATGGGAAAAATAAATGGGTCTTTAGGGGAAATATTTCCATTTAGGTTAAGTTTGTGATACTTGTTTATGCCAGTGGTCTTGAGATTAAGTGACATAAGGGCTGGAGAATGCAGGAGAGAGACAAGGGAGGGTCATCAGTCAATAGCTGCAGTCCATAGCTCACCAGAAACTCCAGGTTCCTGGATGAAGTCATTTCAACAACCACTTAGAAGGTCCCCAGAACCACCCTATCCCTTGTGCATGACCAGTATCTGACTAACAACCAATCCAGGAGTCTTCTCGAGGGACTACCTATCCTTGGGCTTTCCCCACCTCACATTAGCCCACCTTCCTTATCTGTAGCCAACATAAATTTAAAGAACTGTCTTCCCTTGAGACCCTCAAAAATGTGCCCTGTTTGTTTGGTCTGGCAGATAAGTTGTTTCTGTTAACTGGTGTTGCTGATGGTGAAGCAGAAACTTCCTGTCCCAAGACTCAGTCCTTCATCTGGCTGCATCTGCAAAGGCTCAATAGACCCTGTTATTTCAGAGAGCTCTCATTCTCTAGAGCTTTGATTTGTCAACAGGTTTCTGAGCTAGTTCTTAGGAGTGAAGCCACCCTGGCAATGGTAACCTCCATCTCAGAAGTCTCTCACCTTTAGTCAGATGAGGGGAAACTCTGAAAAATCTTTTCTTTATATCTGTTGAATCTCAAATATATTCAGATTTTTTAAACTCATGGTAAGACATTTAACATGGGATCTATCCTCTTACATTTTTAAGTGTAAAATACTCTTGAGGTAGGCAAAATGCGATGCAGCAGACCTCTAGAGCTTATTAATCTTGCTTGACTAACATTTTATGTCCCTTGATTACTAAGCCACTTCCATCCCTCTCTAGCCTCTTGTAACCACCATTGCATTCTTTGATTCTATGAAATTGACTCTTAGAATATATATATGTGGAGGATACAGTAATTGTATTTCTGCAACAGGCTTTTTTCCCTTCTTTTTTTTTATTAAGGTATCATTGATATACACTCTTATGAAGGTTTCACATGAAAAACCAATGTGGTTACTACATTAATCCACATTATTGTGTCCCTGCAATACTCCATTGCAGTCACTGCCCATCAATGTAGTAAGATGACAGGCTTTTTTTCACTTAACATAATGTCCTTAAGGTTCATCTGTGGTGGTGCATGATGCAGAATTTCCTTCTGTTTTTAAGGCTAAATAGTGTTCCATTATATATTTATATCACACTTTCTTTATTCATTCACCTATCAGTGGACATTTAGATTTCTTCTCTATCTTAGCCATTGTGAATAGTGCTGTCATTAACATAGGAATGTATAAAAATCTATTTTTAATAATGTAAAAAATAGCATACATTATGGTTTACTCGGTGTTAGACGTTCTGTGGGTTTGGACAAACATATAATGACTTGAATCCATCATTATAGTACCATACAGAATATTTTCATTGCTTTAAAAATCCTCTATGTTCACCTGCTCATCCCTCTCCTGACCCCTAATAACTGGAAATCCCTAAATTTTTTTCTGTCTTCATAGTACCTTTTCTAGATGTCATATTGCTGTACTCATACAGTATGTAGTCTTTTCAGACTGGCTTTTTCACTTAGTAACATGCATTTAAGGTTCTCTGATGTCTTTTCAAGGGTTGATAGCTCACATTTTAGTACAGAATAATATTCCATTTCTCCATATGTGCCACAGTGTACTGATATTATTTATTTATTCACCTACTGAAGGACATCTTGGTTGTTTCCAAGTTTTGGCAATTATAAAAATAAAGCTTCTATAAACATCTGTGGGCAGATTTCTATGTGGACATGTTTTCAACAACTTTGGATAAACACCAAGGGGCACATTTTCTGGATCTCATGGTAAAAATATGTTCAGTTTTATAAGAAACAGTCAGACTATCTTCCAAAGGAACATTTTTCATTCTTACTAGTTCTTATGGGAGTTTCTGTTGCTCCACAACTTCACCAGCATTTGGTGTTGTCAGTGTTCTAGATTTTGGTATTTCTAATAGGAGTCATGATATCATATTTGTTTTAATGTGTATTTCCCTGAAAAATGTTGTATCTCCTTTTGACTGTAGTCCTCAAGAATATGTCCCACTCACATAGGTAGGCCATGCTTAACCTCCAGCAATTTATTAGAATTACACATTAAGCACTCCAACTAATTTTATGGCCACAGAGACTTTTATTCCAGGTAGTTAGATCTCAGCTCCGACTCTCTGGACTCACTTTTTTCTCCAGATTTCAGGGTCATGGTTTGTACTAATATCCCAGTTTTATGATAGGACCAAGAAAAGTCACTTATTTTCAGCTTGTTTAGCTCTTAAGAATAAGAATGACAACTTCTAAGCTTTTAGATGTTGTAGCTGAAGCTGGAAGTGTCCACTTGTTTTCTAATGTACCTTTCTATTAATTTGTCTCACTCTTGAGAACATGCATTTCCTGCTCTGTGATGCTATCAGGAATCTGTCTCTGTAAAATGGATTGGTGTCTGACTTCTGTCTTATATCATAGCCCCAGAGAAGCTGTCACTGAGGATGGGTGGAGAGGAGGTAGAGAATTGTACTACTAGTATTTGTATTATTTAAGAAAACAGTTATATGATTTTCATGTGATTTGTTGAAAACAAACCATTATCCAACTCTACCAAGATTTCCAACATTATTATTTTGAGATTAAGTAAAAGGTGTTCAAATATATAGGGAATTTGAAACCACCAAAAAATTCTAGAATATTTTCTCAAAAGTTCACAATATCTCAAATTCAAAGGAAAAAAACTTGTATTCTGACATTGAATTCCAATAAAGGAGGTTATGCATATATACATGTGTGTGTATTTTTTAAACACTTATTGAGATTTTAATTTCCTGTCAAGGTCAATTTACCCTACAAAGATGAATTTATTTTATGATTCATTTGCAAATTGTAACTGTGACTGCTGAGATTAATTTAATCTGGTCTTACACATTAGCATTCAAAAGAAATATGAAGCAGACAGAAGTTTTGTTTTACTTTATAATGAAGGAAATAGTTTGTGTGTCTCTGGTCTTGATAACAATGAGCTGATGGACTAAGTGGATTTATTTAACAACAAATATGGATCAGGAATGAATGCTGTCTCTAAAATGTATTGCTGTCCTTTAAATGTATGCTGGAATAATACACTGTCCTAAAAGCAGAGGCTGTAATATTTATGCTGCAAAATACCCACAAGCTGCAATTAACATCTATAGCTTATGACTTGAGCATCAAGACCTGTTTCAAACCATATTCCCACAATGGTATTTGTATCCTGGCCTAGGTCTCAGGTTGATATTAGATTGGTGAGCCTTTTGCTTTTTCCTCCTGTAACTGTATATTTAACCACTAACACAGCAGCCAAATTCATAATGAGCCAGAATTTTCAGAGCTGAAGTAAGTCTATATTAGCTAAAGAAATGAGGGAAGATCTGCATGGGTGGGTGGGACCAATAACTCTGTCCTTGATTATATTTAGTGCTCAGTGCATTTTACCCCCATCCTACTGAAATCATGAGGTGCTGAGTATCACAAGATAGTTCCTCCAACCTGTATCTTCAGTGCTAACTCCTACCTTTCCAAGGCACCTTATGTGATTGCGCACTAGCATTAGTATTGCTCCTTAGCATGTGTCCATAGTAAACTGGTTAACACAGAATAGACTAGCTTTTTCTAAGAGGGAGTAATTATCTCTCCTTTTTCCTTCTTGCCTCATATATATAATCTACCACCACAGTTAGCAAAAACCCTTAACCTCCTCCCGTTCCTTCCATTATAGTAATGGAGATTTCCTAGTGAGCTTTCTTATTATTAGTTATAGTTTATACTATTGAGAGTTATCATGTGCCAACCACCCCATGAGCTCTAAGAACTGTTCATTATAAACAACCCCAGCTACTATTGGAGAATTCTCCTTTCTGAAATACTATAGTAGTATTAGTCTGTGCCATAAATGTAGCATTTAATTACATTTAATATTATTTTTACATGTACACAAGTGCTGTTACCTCAACTAAACTGTCTCTCAAAGTTAATGAGTATATCCTACTGTACATGATAGACACATAAAATAATTGGATGATTGGATGATAATTTGAAAAGCAGTAACAGAATGCTTCTAAAATTTGTAAAGAAGAACAAATTAAGTATAAATACATATAGGAAAGTGTGGAGGGCCAGAAGCGATATCATCCTAGAAGTGACATCACACTGAAAGTGATATCACAGGATCTGGACACCACAGAATGATATCAACAGGAAGTGAGATCACGAGAAATAGAAATGACTACGCCAAATATGAGGTCACCAGATATGAGATCAGTTCAGAAGTGACATTATTATGAGCCTATGTATAAAAGTAGTGCTCAGAAAATAAACTGCATCACTTGTCTGCCATCTGTGGGCAGTGAACCTCCTGATCCCAATTTTGGTTTCCATGTTTTTTAATATCTTCCTCTGTGTTTTCCTTAAGCTCCCATCCACTCCTCTCAGATTCACCTGGTTTGTGGAGCTGGTCTCTGCAGACAGCGCCCAAACAGGGACCTGAGGAGGGTCAGGTCTCATGCAGACAGCCGGCAATTTCAGTGAGGAGCTTCCCATGGGTGAACAGATGTGCGTCTATAAGGTACAGACTTGGTGAAGTCCTAAGGATAGTATGCGAGCATTAGAATCAGGAGTAAAACTTGGGATAGCAAGGGTCAAAGGACTGTCAGGTCGACCTTACAAATTTTGTATATACCCTTAAAGCTACAGCTATGGGAGAGTCTGGATAAAAAGACCAATCAGTTTTTGTACATATGCTTAAAACTACTCTTCATGGTTGTGGTATTGCTGTATGTGCCCAGCAATTAGATGCTTTTCTTACTTTTCTACAAGATACATTCCCCCGGTTCCCTAAAGAAGGAACCATAAAGGAACAGCTCTGGCAAAAGGTGGGGCACCAATTTAAACAGCATTACACCCTTCAAAGACCTTGGGACTTTCTAGTGCCTATCTTTGCATTGTGAAATTTAATAAAGGAAAGTTTGGATCCATCCCCCAATAATCGTTTGCCAGACACACATCATGCCCATGACGCCTGTGAGACAGGACGACTGCGAGGCAGCCAGACCCCGGTGCGCGGGACACCAAGCGAAGCGTGCGGGCTTGGGGTGCGCAGTCGACAGGCAGAGGAAGAGAGGCCCGGCTCCGAGGCCCCGGGAACCTGCAGCCGGGTACTGCAAGCAGCGGACTCCCGCTTCGCCGCGCGCGTCGCGCGCACGCGCGCCACACGAACAGGGAGCGGGCTCCAGGAGCCCGTAACAGCGGCACCGATGGCTCCCAAGACCCCTTGCGGCGGACCACTGGGGATGCGCAAGAGCGGGCAGGGCAGGGCCAACGGACGGGCGGGGCCAACGGCCGGGCAGGGCCAACGGCCGAGCGGCCGGTCCGGGGACCGCGGCGGCTACCCCGCCCAGCGCGGGAGGGGGCGTACCCGCTGCGACTTCGCTGTCAGTGGTGGGCGGGGCGGGGACGCTGCCACAGGGCGGGGACGCGCGGGCATCAGCCCGTCTCCAGCACCTCGGGGGCTCTCGGCACGGAGCTGCAGCGGCCCCGGCTGATGACTCAGAAAAAGAAGGGGTCATAGCACATCATCATGGGCAGCTATGTGCCAACAAATTGGATGACCTGGAAGAAACGGATAAATTCTTAGAAACGTGATCCACCAAAACTGAATCAAGCTCAAATAGAAAGTCTGAACACACCAACAGCAAATGAGATTGAATCAATTTTTAAAAACCTCCCCAAACAGCAAAGTTCAAGATGGCATGGCTTCACTGGTGAACTCTACCGAACACTTAAAGAGAAATGAAATGTAAAAAGTCCTTAAATGGTTCCAAAAAACTGGATAGGAGGGAGCACTTACAAACTCATTTAGATCACCAGCATTACCTGATACAGGACAGTACAATACAATGAAATTACAGGCCAATATCCCTGATAAGCATACATGGAAAAATACTCAACAAAATTGTAGCGAATCAAATTCAACACCACAGTAAAAGGATCATACACAATGACCGAGTAAGATTTATTCCTGGGACATAAGGACAGTTCAACATACACAAATGAATGTGACACACTGAATTAACAAAAGGAAGGAATAAAATAAGCGATCTCAATCGATGCAGAAATGGGACTTGAGAAAATTCAGCACCCCTTGCACGGTACAAACTCTCAACAAATTGGGTGTACAAGGAATGTACTTCAACACAATAAAGGCATACATGAAAAACCCACAACAAACCTACTCACTGATGAAAAACTGAAACCTTTTCTTCTAACGTTAGGCAGAAGGCAAAGGTGCCCACCCTCACTGTTTCTATTCAATAGCCCCGAAAGGCCCAGTCAGGGGCATTAGGGGAGAGAAAGAAAGAAAAGGCATCCAAATCAGAAAAGAAGTAAAACTATCTCTGCTCATGCGTGTCATGATCATACGTGTAGAAAACCCCAAAGTGTCAACAGCAAAAACTCTTAGAACTCAGAAACCAATTCAGCAAACTTGCAGAATACAAAATCAACATATAGAAAGCAGTCATGTGTCTAAACAAAAGCACCAAATTACCCTATTCACAGAGGGTCCAGCCCTGGGGGGAGGCGATGGGACAGCAGTGTGGGCATCGTTGAAATGCAAAGGCCCCGAGGCCAGCCTCTCAGGACACAGCTACATGGGGCCTCCTACCTCAGTGGACGAGACGCTCCTGCCCAGAAATCCCCCAGAGAGACAAGGTGCCCCCGCTCCCCTGCCCAATCTCCTTTCTGAGTGCCCCGATTCTGCTCCCAGCCCAATGCCCTCTCTGTGCTGAGGGAAGAGAGACTGTCCACCAGCCCACACATTTCATGTGCCCACCGAGGCTGGAGGATGGGCCTTCTACGTCCGTTGTGGAGCCTGTCCCCTCATGACATGCCTTTCCTCTCTGCTCAGCGCCCCCAGGAGACCCTGATGCCTGAGCATGCCCCAGCGCCCCAGCCCGCTTTAGCGAGAAACGGACGGCCCCCTCTAGACAACAGCTGTCTGCTGGCTCTGTCCAGAAAGTGGGCTGGTGCTGCAGAGGGCACTGGGCCAAAGAAGCTGCCATCCTTAGACGTTTGGGGTCCTGTGATGACGCTGTGTCCTGGGGACTCCCAAAAGTGGCCTCCAGGAGAGCAGGGGTGGGGCAGGGGTGTTTATGGAGGCGGTGGGATCTCGGGAGCCATCTGGAGAATGCATGTGAATGTGGAGGGGGAACGGGGACGTCATCGCCTTGGGTCCCGGAGCCCGGGACCTTCTTCTTTCGGCGTCCCTTCCCATGGAGAAGCCCGGATGCCACTAGGGGCAGAGACCCAGAGCATTTTGTGACAAAACAGCCTTTATTTGCATTTGCGTACAAGGCCCAAATGGGCGGAACCCCCCCAACGCCCCACACCTTTCCCACAAACCTCTTATCCCACCCCCCAACCAGCCACCCCCAGGGGCCTCGCCCTCCCGCCTCTCCCACCCCACCCTCCTGTCCCATAGCAGCCAGGATCAGGACTGGGATGTGGAGGAGCCCGAAGCTGCCCTGGAGGGCCGGCTCCTCACTATTGGCTGCAGGGCTGCTTGCTACCCTTCACGGTGACGAAAGGGCCCCCCCTTCTCTTCTGTGGCTGTGAGGGGCGGCCCAGCCCCAGAGACAAGGCTGGTTCCCCAGCGACCCCGACGCTGGCCACTGGCAGGGGTGTTTTCCCAACAAGGGATGGGCCTGCACACTGGGCCCAACTGCTGCCCTTGCCAGCTGGAGGGCCGGCGGGGCTGAGGCCCGGCTTCTGGGGAGATCGGGCCTGGGGTACTCCAGGGATGAGGAGGTCTGAGCCCGGAGTAGGACTCTGGGGAAGTCCCCAGGATGGCAGTGTGTGCTGAGAGGCCAGGAGGAAGGCCAGGCTGAGGTGCTCCTCCTCGCCCTCACTGGGCCTGCCCGTGGGCGCCAGGGGCTACGGAGCAGGACAGGTCTCTCAAAGAGCAGTGGTGAGCCTGGGCCCCAGGCTGGGGGAAGTGCGGCACCGAGCCTGGGGGGCAGGGGGATGCCAGCCAGCCTTCAGGGGTGGGGGCTCCTGGAGTCCTGGAGAGGCAGCGAAGGCTTCGGGCCTGGACACGCCAGCATCTCCTCGGCTGTGCGCCTGGCGCTACCCGCAACCAGCCTCTGGTGGGCAGGCTTGGTCGCTGGTCCCTAGCTGGGGATCTCGGCCGTGCCTCTGGGGATCCTGGCTGGCCTCAGACACAGAAGGCCTCGAGTCCAGTCGGGGTGTGCCGTGACTCGGGGGAGCCTGCACACCCTCCTCCTGCTTCAGTTCCAGGAGTCGCTTCTCCACCAGCTGCGAGGAGGGAGGGCACCGTGAGGCGGCCCGAGAGGGGAGGAGGTGCCACGCCAATGACAGCCGCTGCGGCTCTCCTGCCAACCTCATCCCCGCAGCTTGGTGCCCCAGCCTGCGTCCGCACTCTCCTCCCCGTTTCCCCCCATCCTCACCCTGCCGTCCTCCTGCCCGGCCCGCACCCTCAGAGAGGCCCTCCCTGCCACTTCTGCCATGCAAAGCAGGGGGACGGTCAGGAAGGAATCCTATCCTGGGATCCCTGCCCTGGCACAGTCGGGGTGCCCCTCTCCAGGCTCACCTGTTTCCTTCCCTTTCCCAGCTCATCTGTGCCAAGGACAGTCCTTCTTCCTGCTCCAGTTCCTCAGCGAGGGCCACGAGATCCAGCTCGGCCGCCAAGCACGCCAACTCCGCCAGGAAGCGTGGGTGCAGTACTGCGTCCGCATGGCCCAGAAGGAAGAGGCTGTGAGCATCCTTGGAGGGAATCCCCTGGGCACCCAGAGGACCCCGAGGGCGAGGGAAAAGCAGAGACCAGCCCCAGCCTCCACAACAAGCAGCTGTTGGAAAGACGTGGTCACGGTCCCCGACCACAGGCACACATGCACACGCAAAGAATATACACACGTGTATGTGTGCATGCCACACACCCCACACGAGACGTGCACGCAAACATATGCCCAGCCACACAAGTACATATACAGGTACCTATGCACACACACGCACACACAAGCATGCACACCAACACCCCGCACAAGCTGGCTCACCTGTCTTACCCCTGTACAACACGCAGACACACAGACACATTTACACAGCTACATATGCACATGTACCATCACACACACACACACACATACACACACACACACACAGACACACACACACACACACACACACACACACATACACACACCAGAGCTCAAGAATAAGAAACAACAACACCAGCTGCATGGGCACCACCCCGACCTGGGTGGTGGGAGTTCCGCTCCCCGAAATCCTGTAGCACCCGGGCCAGGACCAGCCTACCTTGTTGAGAAAGTCTCCGTGGGCACAAAGCTCGTTGATGTAGGTCAGGAGACCCGGGTCTGGATAGACGCCCTGCTCTCCCTGTGGCGGCTTGGAGCTATCCTGCCCCGGTTCTCCACCGGGCAGCCCCTGAGCTGGTCCGCTGGCACCCAGAGTCCGCTCCATGATCTCCAGGGCCTCTGTCACGGCCTCGAGGGGGATATCCGTCGGCGCCTCGGTGTGCGGGCTCTGCCGGCATCGCGGTGGCTGGGCGGTGGCGGGCTGGGCCGCGGCGCCGGGCTTCTCGCGGATGCGTGCTGAGGATGGTGCAGGGAAGGAGTGTGGGTGTCCCGGCCGCACCTCCCCAGCACTGAACGTGCTCAGGAAGGACCGAGCTCGGGGACATAGGGGACATTCCCGTAGGGGATCATGGCCAGCTGGTCCGCAGGCACCAATGTGTGGAAGGGGTCACAGGACCTCCGAGGGCTTCGTGCTGGGGAGGAAGGCTCGCCCTCCTCCCAGTTCCCGGCCCCTTCCAGCACCCCCTGTGGGTCTCTGATCAGGGCAGAGGGGGGTGGCCATGTCCTAAACCATGGCCCTTTCCCATCGGGACCAAGGGAGACCCCACGCTACTGGTGGCTTCGAGGTCACTGCCCAATCCCCCAGGGGTTGAGAAGGAGCGTGTTGGGTACCGCGGCCTTCCCAGGCTCCCACTGCCTCTGGCCTTTGGCTCCGGGGGAACACGGTGGCATACCTCGCTTCTGGTCCCGCTCTGGGGCTGAGGGCGCTCGAGGAACAGGCCTGAGGGGTGCTGGAGGAGGCACGCCCTGTGCCGCCTTCATCCACTGTGTGTTCTGACATTGCCTCGCCTCCTCGGCCTCGAACTCCATGAACCTGGGGCGAGGGAGGCACGGACCCCTGAGGAGGAGGCCTCCCGGGCCCAGGCAGGGAAGCAGTCAATGGAGAGGTCAGATGACAAGGCCATGGGGAGTCATGGCCCTGGCCACGGTGGGGAGGCAGGCTGCCTGGGGCACCCGACCCCATGTACAGCCCCAGGGCCAGTGTCTGAATCCCCCCCCCCCAATGTCCTGAGACCTTCATGTCTAGACAGAAAAGGTCAGGGTCTGGCCATGTGACGTTCTGGGGCAGAGGAAAAGAGAAGCCAGCCTCCCAAAGTGGGGGGCATGCTTCCAGAGGGGTACAGGTCTTCATCCGGCCCTTGGCCCTGGTCTCTGACTCACCTTCCCGCCGTCTCATAGTAGATGCTGCGCTCTGACTTGCCTAGACAATGCCACTCCTCCACGCCCCGCTGCAGGCCCTCCTCCAGGGTCATGGTGGGGTTCCGGCGGGCCAGGGTCCGAAGCACTGGGCTGTAATTCACCCACTGGGGTCAGTCACCGTCTGCAGCCCGGAACCTGCCCAACCCACCTCACACTGTGGAGCCCGCATCCCCAGCACAGAGGACTAAGCCCAGGAGGAGACCGGCAGGGTCTTGGCGGTAGAGGCCAGCCTTCCCGGCCACTGTGGTCACCACCTGACTCCACAAGCCTCCGCCATGGACTGCGGCCACCCGTGCCCCCTGTGCCCACTGTGGCCTGGAGAGCGGGGCTGCTCCTCAAATTGGCCCTTTCCGGCTAACAACGACAGGCGTCAAATGGGCGAGCACAGGCCACGCCGTCAGACACCCTGACTGGACGGCCGAAGGCGCGTGCTCTGCAGGCCTCTGAATGCAGTGGAGTGGCCAGTCACGAGGGGCACGGCCATGGTGGGGCTACCCCGCTCTGGGCTCCGAGTGTGCCGTCCCCCGCTGCACCAGTCCCCGCTGCCTGTCCCGGCCTGGACCCTGCACCCAGGAGGGCAGCTGGGCAGAGAGGTGTCTCCTGGGCCGTGGGGTCCCCCTCCTCCATGAAGGGATGCCCAGGCATCATCCTCTCAGCCCCATATTAAAAGTGGACAGAGCCCGGAGAGCACAGCCTCCAATCCAGAGCCTGCCAGCCAGGGGCCCCACTGTGAGCCCGCAGCGAGCCTGTGGTGAGCATTGCGGCCAGAGGCCGTCTGGCTCACAGGGGCCGCCCGCGAGATGCGGCCTGAAGGACGTCACCACCTGAAGTGACCGCCTCCCGACAACCAGCCCGGTCAGAGCGAGGACGACACCACCCTTGATCCAGGCTGTACATCGTGGCTTCCCCGTCGGATGACACTCACATGAGGAAGCAGGACAGTGCCTCCGCATCGGGACTCTGGGGCAGGTGCCTGCGGGCCAGGGGCTTGCAGTGCTGCCAGCGCCAGAACATTTCGTTCATGCTGGTGCGGTGGTAGGCGTTCCCGGGCGAGGCAGTGGGCTGCGAGCTGGCCGGGACGCTGTTCCTAGCAGCCCCAGGTGGACGAGGCCTGGCCATCGCTGGGAGCTCGCCAGAGGCCAGCTGGGCAGCTGGCACTGCAGCTCGAGGTGGACGGTGCAGGGACCAGCCTCCATCGCTAGCCTGGGTGCTCCAGGCAGGAGGGGCAGGCAGGATGGTCTTCACTCCCGAGGCCGCCGGGAACTGGGGCACAGGACACACAGCACCCCCACAGCGGGCCCCAGGAGTGCTCCCATGGAGAGGGGCCTGAGTCACGACAAAAGTCTGAGGCTGGGGAGCCCGCACGGGCCTCTGTTCCGACCAGACGAGCACAGTGACGTTGCCGGCCCCAGGCCAGCCTGGGCCACAGCTGGCCTGTCCTGCCACCAACGCCGTGCTGGGGAAAGCTGGCAGCACCAGGGTGCTTCCTGGGGGCAACACTTGGCCCAGGAGGTTCGGTGGGTGCTGCTGCCAGGGGGTCCAGTGTGGCGGTCCGAGGACGGGAGGGGCTGACGGCAGCACTGTGAAAGATGACACGAAGGTGCCCAGGTTGACGGTCCCCTGCAGGCCCGGCACCGGAAACGCTGTCAAGACAGGAGAGGTGCTGAGAGAATCTGTCCTGGGAAGGGTGCCCGGGACTCAGGGGCCGGTCTGCTGGTGGAACAGGGCAGGGCACAGCTGTCCTCAGGGGACAGTCAGGCCCCGACCAGCTGAGACCATTGCCCTGGAAATGTCTGCCCCACCCGGGCCCGCGGCACACTCTGCCAAGAAGAGACCTCCCAGCAGGTGCTGCGTTTGTGCCATCAGGCCCTGGCCTCATGGCTGTCTCCACACAAGATTAGCCGACACCTGCCTGCGGGGACAACCCTGAACACATCCCATGAGCGCAGGGCACTCATCCCCCAGGTATGGTCCGGGACCTGGGGCCTTGAGACCCGGCAGCGTCTAAAACACCAGGGCCCATGCCCCAATGCTTTGCGGTGCCCGTGCCCACATAAATCCCTCTCTTTCTTGCCTGACACAGCACACCAACGCACTTGAAATGTCCCTCTGCACAGGAAAGGCCCCGGGACCCTGACTGGCATAACCCATCCAGAACCACCCACAGCGCACCCTTAACATGGGCCAGGGTCCTTGCCACCGCTCAGGAGCTCCATTCCCAGGAGAGGGTCAGAGGAGGAGGTCTCGTGTGCCCTGAATTCCGTCACTCGACAACCAGTGCGAGCTGCAGAACCTGGGGAAGGGCTGGGAATGGAGGGCAGAGGGCAGTCAGGGGAGGATCCCTCCGCTTTGGAAAGGAATCAGCACGTGTAGATGTCCCACGGGACAGGCAACCATACTCCATGTCCACTATCATCCCTGGGTTAGTGACTCGCACGCAAGCAAATGCCTCATCTCAAAGGTGAAACGCAAAGCTCGAGTATGTGAGACACTGGACAGGAGGAAGTGGCTCTGCAGAACGGAGTCTCCTCACAGGGAGAAGGATTCAGGATGACTCAGGAACCCAAGCCCTATCCTGCTGGCATCACCCGGCTGCCCTGTCCCCGTTGAGCCCAACAACAGCCCACTGCCCTGAGGAGAAGAGCTCTGGCTGGAGGGAGGGTGGGAGGTCTGGGCTCCGGCAGCCAGAGGACACTGTGGCCTTGCTCGTGGAGAGGACATGTGCCTGAAGACTTGGCCACAGGTCGGGCCCCTGGGTAACTTTCTGGCTCAGGCCAAGTCTCTCACCTCTCCTAGCGCACTGTGGGGTCTGGTAAAGTGCAGTTCAGATCCCTTGGGAAGACATCGTGAGACCAGCCCTGTGCCCAGGAGGGTGACTCAGGGCTGGCTTTCCCGGAACACCACCCCCCGTTCGTGCCGCCACAACAGCCTCCCCAAACGCAGGGTCCACGGCGCATCTCCTTTCTAGAAAGCAGCAGCGTGTGGGCGGCAGTCCCTTCTCCCTGCCTAGGGCGCTTCCCTTGTGTCACCTGACCCACCTCCAGAAGCCACCTCCGCAGGGCTTCCTCAGCTTTCCAGATTCCCCCCACCCCACCTCCCAGGTGAGATACCCTGGGGCCCAGAGCTCTCTCCCCCCTTGACAGTCTAACCACTGTGCCCGGGTTACAGTCACGTTTGAATCCCAGGGACCGGTGGGCGGTGCCACCTGAAACACTGCCACCCAGCCTTCAGGCCTTACCTCCTCCTGAACTCATCCCCACAGGCTGAGATCCGACCGCAGCTGCTTGGCCGTTCCACCTGGGGAACTGAGTCCAGGACCTGAGAGCAGCCTCCTCCACCAACTGCTCAGGATCCCACTCAGGCAGGGCAAGTTTGAATGTAAACAGGCCTAGAATGCAGGGGCCCAAGACACTCTGCAGTGGGGGAGGGGCACAGGGCAGGCGGGCTGGGGGCACGAGGGAGGGGGAGACATTCCACGGGCACTCTGGCAGGTGGGCAAGAGCACACGTGCTCTTCCAGCTGACAGCGCCACACCCTCGGTGGGTGCCTCTCTTGGCCTTTTACAACTCGTGTTTTGGGCTCACAGCACCAAGGTCCTAGCTGATGTTCCCGCTACTTTCATTCTGTGACCATCGACCTGGTTTGCGGCCGGGGCCCCACTGCTTCCTACTGCCCGTCACTGACTTCCACAGAGGCTAGGCTTTCTGAACCCATGGGAACAGGTGCTCTGATGAGCACACAGGTACTCACGGCCACGGGCAGCCCTGCGTTTGAAATGGGGATGTCCGTGCAGCCGCGGCCTGTTCGGGGCACTGTGCCCATCGCGCTTCCGGAAGCAGCCCGTGCGTCCCCAGGGCTGTGTGTGGAGGCCCTGCAGACCCCAGCCAGGCCCCCGTTGCTGGAAAGCCCCAGCCCATCAAAGAAAGGCCCTGCAGCCTCCACGTCCAAGACCAGAAATTCCTCCTTTGCGTTTCTTGGAACTTCACCCTCCTGCTAAATACGCTTTTTACCTTTTCAATGGTTTTAATGGACTATCTCACACAAGTAAGACCTTCGCATGATTCACAGTCCATTGTAAACACGGAAAGTACAGTGGCGAGTCCTCCTCCCGCCTCTTTCCCAGCAGCCCAGACCTCTGTCCACCGGGAACCAGTGTCATCTGACTGTGCAGATCTTCTCAGACATGTGCTATGTGGCCAAAGGCAAATGCATTCTCTTCTTATTTTGTAAATGCTTTCAGTTTTCTCTTCTGGTGAAAATTCATTTAGGTTCTGATATATTTGCAGATATTTACAGCCTTGCAAGCAAGTCACGGTGAGCTTTATTTTACGGAACTGCTGCTGGGGATGGAAAAAAGAACAACTTGCAGACATCTCCCAGGACTTGGGTTTTCAGCATGGGAAACCTTAGATGACTTTCACCAAGGAACTTCCTATTCAGAGGGATGAAGACACTCACGAAAGGCAGGCTTCCCTCTTGCTTCCTCCACCAATTGTGGACAAGATTCTCCCTCACGGCTTTCATGTAGGATTTGCTTGTTCTTCTCAGGACCACCGACTGGAAAACTGCATTGTGGAAAAATTATCTCGTCCCAATTCCACACCCCTTTTTATATGACTCCATCAAAAAGCCTAGGCTCCAGAAGCAGATAGAATTGTTAGCCCAAATGTGTTTGAAAACACCAGCCATGCAGGGGGGGAGATGACAGTCCTCTGCACTCTGATTTCTGACCCTTCCTGCAGGAAGGCCAGGGGCGGGTGTCTTTCGAGCAAACAAAAATCTCCAGACGTGCGTCTCAGGCCTTAGCGGACAGAGGATCTTCCTCCCAGTCAGGGAGGAGCAGCAGAATGGGGAGATCACGTGCGCACACAAGGTTTTAGTGTGGTAGGTGAAGCTGCGGGGTTGAGACCCGGTACCCACCTTGCAACAGGCCGGACGGGTGTGTGGAGCTTCTGGGAATGCATTACAAACTCAAGTCCCAAAGTGGCTTCTGCTGCCTGTCTTTTTCATTGCCAGCTCCAATGCTGCAAAACTCCCTCCGGAAGAGGAGGGGAGCGAAGCTACTCCTACACTGCCTGCTATGCAACTTCAGTTGGCCCCTTGGCCCGTGCCAAGGATCCAGGTCAGAGGAGCCATGCTCACGGAGGAGGGTGTGCCCGCCACCCTCCACCCGGAGGCGTGCTCAGGGGGAAACCTGCATGCACTCATCAGGTGCCGTGAAGGGGACACGTAGTGCAGCAGGCCCGCGGAAGAAGCCCGAGTGTTTCCCCGGTGGGTCTAGAGCTCTGAGCCAGGAGTGTTCTCTTGAGAGTTATTTTTATGTTTTAGGTACTAGTCCATTGTGAGACGTATGTTTTGCAAATATTTGCTCCCAGTCTGTAACTGGTCTTTCCATCTTGTTAAGGCGATCACTGGCAGAGCAAATGTTTTTCCTATCCATGAGGTCTGGCGGGAAGCTCCCGCCAGTCTCTCGGGAGGGCCGCCCCTGGACTCGGGGGCGGGGCGCGAACCTAGGGAGGCAGCCCGCTGCCCATGAGGCCTGTGGGACAGGACGGCTGCGAGGCAGCCAGCCCGCGGTGCGCGGGCCGACGAGCGCAGGGTGCG
Organism: Manis javanica; assembly: GCF_040802235.1. Taxonomy (NCBI): domain Eukaryota; kingdom Metazoa; phylum Chordata; class Mammalia; order Pholidota; family Manidae; genus Manis; species Manis javanica. Next base: position 95,981,135 of record NC_133157.1, on the reverse strand, counting down.
GGCTCGGGCTGCGCAGTCCACAGGCGGCGGAAAGCTGGCCGGGCTCTGAGGCCCTGGGACCCTGAAGCCGGGTCCTAACAGCCGCGGACTGCCGCTTCGCCTCGCGCGTCGCGCGCACGCGCGCCACACGCCCAGCGAGCGGGCTCCGGGCGCGCGGACCAGCGGCTCCAACAGCTCCCAGGGTCCCTTGCGGCGGACCGCTCGGGCTGCGCACGAGCGCGCAGGGCGGAGCCAACAGCCGAGCGGCCTGTCCGGGGTGCGCGGCGGCTAGCCCCGCCCAGCGCGGGAGGGAGCGTGGCCGCCGCGTCCTCGCTGCGGGGGGTGGGAGGGGGCGGGGACGCTGCCTGGGGGCGGGGACGCGCGGGCGGCTGCCGGCCTCCAGCAGCTCGCGGGCTCTCGGCGCGGAGCTGCAGCGGCCCCGGCTGGCTGATGACTCAGATAAAGAAGGGGTCATAGCACATCATCATGGGCAGCTATGTGCCAACAAATTGGATGACGTGGGAGAAACGGATAAATTCTTAGAAACGTGATCTACCAAAACTGAATCAAGCTCAAATAGAAAGTCTGAACACACCAACAGCAAATGAGATTGAATCAATTTTTAAAAACCTCCCCAAACAGCAAAGTTCAAGATGGCATGGCTTCACTGGTGAACTCTACCGAACACTTAAAGAGAAATGAAATGTAAAAAGTCCTTAAATGGTTCCAAAAAACTGGATAGGAGGGAGCACTTACAAACTCATTTAGATCACCAGCATTACCTGATACTGAAGCTAGACAGGACAGTACAATACAATAAAATTACAGGCCAATATCCCTGATAAGCATACATGGAAAAATACTCAACAAAATTGTAGCGAATCAAATTCAACACCACATTAAAGGGATCATACACAATGACCGAGTAAGATTTATTCCTGGGACATAAGGACAGTTCAACATACACAAATGAATGTGACACACTGAATTAACAAAAGGAAGGAATAAAATAAGCGATCTCAATCGATGCAGAAATGGGACTTGAGAAAATTCAGCACCCCTTGCACGGTACAAACTCTCAACAAATTGGGTGTACAAGGAATGTACTTCAACACAATAAAGGCATACATGAAAAACCCACAACAAACGTACTCACTGATGAAAAACTGAAACCTTTTCTTCTAACGTTAGGCAGAAGGCAAAGGTGCCCACCCTCACTGTTTCTATTCAATAGGCCCGAAAGGCCCAGTCAGGGGCATTAGGGGAGAGAAAGAAAGAAAAGGCATCCAAATCAGAAAAGAAGTAAAACTATCTCTGCTCATGCGTGCCATGATCATACGTGTAGAAAACCCCAAAGTGTCAACAGCAAAAACTCTTAGAACTCAGAAACCAATTCGGCAAACTTGCAGAATACAAAATCAACATATAGAAAGCAGTCATGTGTCTAAACAAAAGCACCAAATTACCCTATTCACAGAGGGTCCAGCCCTGGGGGGAGGCGATTGGACAGCAGTGGGGGCATCGTTGAAATGCAAAGGCCCCGAGGCCAGCCTCTCAGTCCACAGCTACATGGGGCCTCCTACCTCAGTGGACAGTGGACGAGAAGCTCCTGCCCAGAAATCCCCCAGGAGACAAGGTGCCCCCCCTCCCCCGCCCAATCTCCTTTCCAAGTGCCCCGATTCTGCTCCCAGCCCGATGCCCTCTCTGTGCTGAGGGAAGAGAGACTGTCCACCAGCCCACACATTTCATGTGCCCACCGAGGCCGGAGGATGGGCCTTCTACGTCGGTTGTGGAGCCTGTCCCCTCATGACATGCCTTTCCTCTCTGCTCAGCGCCCCCAGGAGACCCTGATGCCTGAGCATCCCCCAGCGCCCCAGCCCGCTCCGGCGAGAAACGGAGGGCCCCCTCTAGACAACAGATGTCTGCAGGCTCTGTCCAGAAAGTGGGCTGGTGCTGCAGAGGGCACTGAGCCAAAGCAGCTGCCATCCTTAGACGTTTGGGGTCCTGTGATGACGCTGTGTCCTGGGGACTCCCAAAAGCGGCCTCCAGGAGAGCAGGGGTGGGGCGGGGGTGTTTATGGGGGCGGTGGGCTCTCTGGAGCCATCTGGAGAATGCACGTGAATGTGGAGGGGGAACGGGGACGTCATCGCCTTGGGTCCCTGAGCCCGGGACCTTCTTCTTTCGGCGTCCCTTCCCATGGAGAAGCCCGGATGCCACCAGGGGCAGAGACCCAGAGCATTTTGTGACAAAACAGCGTTTATTTGCATTTGCGTAAAAGGCCCACATGGGCGGAACCCCCACACTGCCCCACACCTTTCCCACAACCCTCTTATCCCACCCCCCAACCAGCCACCCCCAGGGGCCCCGCCCTCCCGCCTCTCCCACCCCACCCTCCCTGTCCCACAGCAGCCAGGATCAGGACTGGGATGTGGAGGAGCCCGAAGCTGCCCTGGAGGGCTGGCTCCTCCTCCTCCCTATTGGCTGCAGGGCCGCTTGCTACCCTTCCGGGTGACGAAAGGGCCCCCCCTTCTCTTCTGGGGCTGTGAGGGGCGGCCCAGCCCCAGAGCCAAGGCTGGTTCCCCAGCGACCCCGAGGCTGGCCCCTGGCAGGGGGGTCTTCCCAGCAGGGGCTGGGCCTGCACACGGGGCCCGACTGCTGGCCTTGCCAGCTGAAGGGCCGGCGGGGCTGAGGCCCGGCTTCTGGGGAGAGCGGGCCTGGGGTACTCCAGCGCGGAGGAGGTCTGAGCCCGGAGTAGGACTCTGAGGCAGTCCCCAGGATGGCACCGTGTGCTGAGAGGCCAGGAGGAAGGCCAGGCTGGGGAGCTCCTCCTCGCCCTCACTGGGCCTGCCGTGGGCCCCAGGGGCTCCGGAGCAGGACAGGTCTCTCCCGGAGCAGTGGTGAGCCTGGGCCCCAGGCTGGGGGAAGTGCGGCACCGAGCCTGGGGGCTGGGGAACGCCAGCCAGCCTTCAGGGGAGGGGGCTCCTGGCGTCCTGGAGAGGCAGCGAAGGCTTCGGGCCTGGACACGCCAGCATCTCCTCGGCTATGCGCCTGGCGCTGCCCGCAACCAGCCTCTGGTGGGCAGGCTTGGTCGCTGGCCCCTAGCTGGGGGCCTCGGCTGTGCCTCTGGGGATCCTGGCCGGCCTCAGACCCAGAAGGCCTCGAGTCCAGTCGGGGTGTGTCGTGACTCGGGGGAGCCTGCACACCCTCCTCCTGCTTCAGTTCCAGGAGTCGCTTCTCCACCAGCTGCGAGGAGGGAGGGCACCGTGAGGCGGCCCGAGAGGGGAGGAGGTGCCATGCCAACGACAGCCGCTGCGGCTCTCCTGCCAACCTCACCCCCCCAGCTTGGTGCCCCAGCCTGCGTCCTCCCTCTCCTCCCCGTCTGCCCTCATCCTCTCCCTGCCGTCCTCCTGCCCGGCCCCCACCCTGAAGGAGGCCCTCCCTGCCACTTCTGCCATGCAACGCAGGGGGACGGTCAGGAAGGAATCCTATCCTGGGGTCCCCTGCCCTGGCACACCCGGGGTGCCCCTCTCCAGGCTCACCTGTTTCCTTCCCTTTCCCAGCTCACCTGTGCAAAGGACAGTCATTCCTCCTGCTCCAGCTCCTCAGCGAGGGCCACGAGATCCAGCTCGGCCTCCGGGCAGGGCAACTCCGCCAGGTAGCGTGGGTGCAGTACTGCGTCCGCCTGGCCCAGAAGGAAGAGGCTGTGAGCATCCTTGGAGGGAATCCCCTGGGCACCCAGAGGACCCCGAGGGCGAGGGAAAAGCAGAGATCAGCCCCAGACTCCACAACAAGGGGGTGTTGGAAAGACGTGGTCACGGTCCCCGACCACAGGCACACATGCACACGCAAAGCATATACACACGTATATGTGTGCATGACACACACCCCACACGAGACGTGCATGCAAACATATGCACAGCCACACAAGTACTTATACAGGTACCTATGCACACACACGCACACACAAGCATGCACACCAACACCCCGCACAACCCTGGCTCACCTGTCTTACCCATGTACTACACGCAGACACACACACACATTTATACAGCTACATATGCACATGTACCATCACACACACACACACACACACACACACCAGAGCTCAGGAATAAGAAACAACAACACCAGCTGCATGGGCACCACCCCGACCTCGGGGGTGGGAGTGCCGCTCCCCGAAATCCTGTAGCACCCGGGCCAGGGACAGCCTACCTTGTTGAGAAAGTCTCCCTGGGCACAAAGCTCATTGATGTAGGTCAGGAGACCCGGGTCTGGATAGACGCCCTCCTCTCCCTGTGGCGGCTTGGAGCTATCCTCCCCACGTTCTCCCCCGGGCAGCCCCTGAGCTGGGCCGCCGGGACCCAGCAGCCCCTCCATGATCTCCAGGGCCTCTGTCACGGCCTCGAGGGGGATCTCCGTCGGCGCCTCGGTGTGCTGGCTCCGCCGGCATCGCGGTGGCTGGGCGGTGGCGGGCGGGGCCGCGGCGCCGGGCTTCTCGCGGATGCGTGCTGAGGAGGGTGCTGGGAAGGAGTGTGGGTGGACCGGCCGCACCTCCCCAGCACTGAGCGTGCTCAGGAAGGACCGAGCTCGGGGACATTCCCGTAGGGGATCATGGCCAGCTGGTCCGCAGGCACCAAGGTGTGGAAGGGGTCACAGGGCCTCCGAGGGCTTCGTGCTGGGGAGGGAGGCCCGCCCTCCTCCCAGTCCCCGGCCCCTTCCAGCACCCCCTGTGGGTCTCTGATCAGGGCAGAGGGGGGTGGCCATGTCCTAAACCATGGCCCTTTCCCATCGGGACCAAGGGAGACCCCACGCTACTGGTGGCTTCGAGGTCACTGCCCAATCCCCCAGGGGTTGAGAAGGAGCGTGTTGGGTACCGCGGCCTTCCCAGGCTCCCACTGCCTCTGGCCTTTGGCTCCGGGGGAACACGGTGGCATACCTCGCTTCTGGTCCCGCTCTGGGGCTGAGGGCGCTCGAGGAACAGGCCTGAGGGGTGCTGGAGGAGGCACGCCCTGTGCCGCCTTCATCCACTGTGGGTTCTGACATTGCCTCGCCTCCTCGGCCTCGAACTCCATGAACCTGGGGCGAGGGAGGCACGGACCCCTGAGGAGGAGGCCTCCCGGGCCCAGGCAGGGAAGCAGTCAATGGAGAGGTCAGGCGACAAGGCCATGGGGAGTCATGGCCCTGGCCATGGTGGGAAGGCAGGCTGCCTGGGGCACCCGACCCCATGTACAGCCCCAGGGCCAGTGTCTGAATCCCCCCCCACCCCAAAGTCCTGAGACCTTCATGTCTAGACAGAAAAGGTCAGGGTCTGGCCATGTGACGCTCTGGGGCAGAGGAAAAGAGTAGCCAGCCTCCCAAAGTGGGGGGCATGCTTCCAGAGGGGTACAGGTCTTCATCCGGCCCTTGGCCCGGGTCCCTGACTCACCTTCCCGCCGTCTCATAGTAGATGCTGCGCTCTGACTTGCTTACACAATGCCACTCCTGCACGCCCCGCTGCAGGCCCTCCTCCAGGGTCATGGTGGGGTTCCGGCGGGCCAGGGTCCGAAGCACTGGGCTGTAATTCACCCACTGGGGTAAGTCACCGTCTGCAGCCCGGAACCTGCCCACCCCACCTCACACTGTGGAGCCCGCATCCCCAGCACAGAGGACTAAGCCCAGGAGGAGACCGGCAGGGTCTTGGCGGTAGAGGCCAGCCTTCCCGGCCACTGTGGTCACCACCTGACTCCACAAGCCTCCACCATGGACTGCGACCGCCTGTGCCCCCTGTGCCCACTGTGGCCTGGAGAGCGGGGCTGCTCCTCAAATTGGCCCTTTCCGGCTAACAACGACAGGCGTCAAATGGGCGAGCACAGGCCACGCCGTCAGACACCCTGACTGGACGGCCGAAGGCGCGTGCTCTGCAGGCCTCTGAATGCAGTGGAGTGGCCAGTCACGAGGGGCCCGGCCATGGTGGGGCTACCCCGCTCTGGGCTCCGAGTGTGCCGTCCCCCGCTGCACCAGTCCCCCCTGCCTGTCCCGGCCTGGACCCAGCACCCAGGAGGGCAGCTGGGCAGAGAGCTGTCTCCTGGGCCGTGGGGTCCCCCTCCTCCATGAAGGGATGGCCAGGCATCATCCTCTCAGCCCTGTGTTAAAAGGGGACAGAGCCCGGAGAGCACAGCCTCCAACCCAGAGCCTGCCGGCCAGGGGCCCCACTGTTAGCCCGCAGCGAGCCTGTCGTGAGCATTGCGGCCAGAGGCCGGCTGGCTCACAGGGGCCGCCCGCGAGAGGCGGCCTGAAGGACGTCACCACCTGAAGTGACCGCCTCCCGACAACCAGCCCGGTCAGAGCGAGGACGACACCACCCTTGATCCAGGCTGTACACCGTGGCTTCCCCGTCGGACGACACTCACATGAGGAAGCAGGACAGTGCCTCCGCATCGGGACTCTGGGGCAGGTGCCTGCGGGCCAGGGGCTTGCAGTGCTGCCAGCGCCGGAACTTTTCGTTCATGCTGGTGCGGTGGCAGGCGTTCCCGGGCGAGGCGGTGGGCTGCGAGATGGCCGGGCCTCTGTGCCTAGCAGCCCCAGGTGGACGAGGCCTGGCCATCGCTGGGAGCTCGCCAGAGGCCAGCTGGGCAGCTGGCACTGCAGCTCGAGGTGGACGGTGCAGGGACCAGCCTCCATCGCTAGCCTGGGTACTCCAGGCAGGAGGGGCGGGCAGGATGGTCTTCACTCCCGAGGCCGCCGGGAACTGGGGCACAGGACACACAGCACCCCCACAGCGGGCCCCAGGAGTGCTCCCATGGAGAGGGGCCTGAGTCACGACAAAGGTCTGAGGCTGGGGAGCCCGCACGGGCCTCTGTTCCGGCCAGACGAGCACAGTGATGTTGCCGGCCCCAGGCCAGCCTGGGCCACAGCTGGCCTGTCCTGCCACCAACGCCGGGCTGGGGAAAGCCGGCAGCACCAGGGTGCTTCCTGGGGGCAACACTGGGCCCAGGAGGTTCGGTGGGTGCTGCTGCCAGGGGGTCCAGTGTGGCGGTCCGAGGACGGGAGGGGCTGACGGCAGCACTGTGAAAGATGACACGAAGGTGCCAAGGTTGACGGTCCCCTGCGGGCCCGGCACCGGAAATGCTGTCAAGACAGGAGAGGTGCTGAGAGAATCTGTCCTGGGAAGGGTGCCCGGGACTCAGGGGCCGGTCTGCTGGTGGAACAGGGCAGGGCACAGCTGTCCTCAGGGGACAGTCAGGCCCCGACCAGCTGAGACCATTGCCCTGGAAATGTCTGCCCCACCCGGGCCCGCGGCCCACTCTGCCAAGAAGAGACCTCCCAGCAGGTGCTGCGTTTGTGCCATCAGGCCCTGGCCTCATGGCTGTCTCCACACAAGATTAGCCGACACCTGCCTGCGGGGACAACCCTGACCACATCCCGTGAGCGCAGGGCACTCATCCCCCAGGTATGGTCCGGGACCTGGGGCCTTGAGACCCGGCAGTGTCTAAAACACCAGGGCCCACGCCCCTCTGCTTTGCGGTGCCCGTGCCCACATAAATCCCTCTCTTTCTTGCCTGACACAGCACACCAACGCACTTGAAATGTCCCTCTGCACAGGAAAGGCCCCGGGACCCTGACTGGCATAGCCCATCCAGAACCACCCACAGCGCACCCTTAACATGGGCCAGGGTCCCTGCCACCGCTCAGGAGCTCCATTCCCAGGAGAGGGTCAGTGGAGGAGGTCTCGTGTGCCCTGAATTCTGTCACTCGACAACCAATGCGAGCTGCAGAGCCTGGGGAAGGGCTGGGAATGGAGGGCAGAGGGCAGTCAGGGGAGGATCCCTCCGCTTTGGAAAGGAATCAGCACGTGTAGATGTCCCACGGGACAGGCAACCATACTCCATGTCCACTATCATCCCTGGGTTAGTGACTCGCACGCAAGCAAATGCCTCATCTCAAAGGTGAAACGCAAAGCTCGAGTATGTGAGACACTGGACAGGAGGAAGTGGCTCTGCAGAACGGAGTCTCCTCACAGGGAGAAGGATTCAGGATGACTCAGGAACTCAAGCCCTATCCTGCTGGCATCACCCGGCTGCCCTGTCCCCGTTGAGCCCAACAACAGCCCACTGCCCTGAGGAGAAGAGCTCTGGCTGGAGGGAGGGCGGGGGGTCTGGGCTCCGGCAGCCAGGGGACACTGTGGCCTTGCTCGTGGAGAGGACATGTGCCTGAAGACTTGGCCACAGATAGGGCCCCTGGGCAATTTTCTGGCTCAGGCCAAGTCTCTCACCTCTCCTAGCGCACTGTGGGGTCTGGTAAAGTGCAGTTCAGATCCCTTGGGAAGACATCGTGAGGCCAGCCCTGTGCCCAGGAGGGTGACTCAGGGCTGGCTTTCCGGGAACACCCCCCCCCCATTCGTGCCGCCACAACAGCCTCCCCAAACGCAGGGTCCACGGCGCATCTCCTTTCTAGAAAGCAGCAGCGTGTGGGCGGCAGTCCCTTCTCCCTGCCTAGGGCGCTTCCCTGGTGTCACCTGACCCACCTCCAGAAGCCACCTCCGCAGGGCTTCCTCAGCTTTCCAGATTCCCCCCACCCCACCTCCCAGGTGAGATACCCTGGGGCCCAGAGCTCTCTCCCCCCTTGACGGTCTAACAACTGTACCCGGGTTACAGTCACGTTTGAATCCCAGGGACCGGTGGGCGGTGGCACCTGAAACACTGCCACCCAGCCTTCAGGCCTTACCTCCTCCTGAACACATCCCCACAGGCTGAGATCCGACCGCAGCTGCTTGGCCGTTCCACCTGGGGAACCGAGTCCAGGACCTGAGAGCAGCCTCCTCCACCAACTGCTCAGGATCCCACTCAGGCAGGGCAAGTTTGAATGTAAACAGGCCTAGAATGCAGGGGCCCAAGACACTCTGCAGTGGGGGAGGGGCACAGGGCAGGCGGGCTGGGGGCACGAGGGAGGGGGAGACATTCCACGGGCACTCTGGCAGGTGGGCAAGAGCACACGTGCTCTTCCAGCTGACAGCGCCACACCCTCGGTGGGTGCCTCTCTTGGCCTTTTACAACTCGTGTTTTGGGCTCACAGCACCAAGGTCCTAGCTGATGTTCCCGCTACTTTCATTCTGTGACCATCGACCTGGTTTGCGGCCGGGGCCCCACTGCTTCCTACTGCCCGTCACTGACTTCCACAGAGGCTAGGCTTTCTGAACCCATGGGAACAGGTGCTCTGATGAGCACACAGGTACTCACGGCCACGGGCAGCCCTGCGTTTCAAATGGGGATGTCCGTGCAGCCGCGGCCTGTTCGGGGCACTGTGCCCATCGCGCTTCCGGAAGCAGCCCGTGCGTCCCCAGGGCTGTGTGTGGAGGCCCTGCAGACCCCAGCCAGGCCCCCGTTGCTGGAAAGCCCCAGCCCATCAAAGAAAGGCCCTGCAGCCTCCACGTCCAACACCAGAAATTCCTCCTTTGCGTTTCTTGGAACATCACCCTCCTGCTAAATACGCTTTTTACCTTTTCAATGGTTTTAATGGACTATCTCACACAAGTAAGACCTTCGCATGATTCACAGTCCATTGTAAACACGGAAAGTACAGTGGCGAGTCCTCCTCCCGCCTCTTTCCCAGCAGCCCAGACCTCTGTCCACCGGGAACCAGTGTCATCTGACTGTGCAGATCTTCTCAGACATGTGCTATGTGGCCAAAGGCAAATGCATTCTCTTCTTATTTTGTAAATGCTTTCAGTTTTCTCTTCTGGTGAAAATTCATTTAGGTTCTGATATATTTGCAGATATTTACAGCCTTGCAAGCAAGTCACGGTGAGCTTTATTTTACGGAACTGCTGCTGGGGATGGAAAAAAGAACAACTTGCAGACATCTCCCAGGACTTGGGTTTTCAGCATGGGAAACCTTAGATGACTTTCACCAAGGAACTTCCTATTCAGAGGGATGAAGACACTCACGAAAGGCAGGCTTCCCTCTTGCTTCCTCCACCAATTGTGGACAAGATTCTCCCTCACGGCTTTCATGTAGGATTTGCTTGTTCTTCTCAGGACCACCGACTGGAAAACTGCATTGTGGAAAAATTATCTCGTCCCAATTCCACACCCCTTTTTATATGACTCCATCAAAAAGCCTAGGCTCCAGTAGCAGATAGAATTGTTAGCCCAAATGTGTTTGAAAACACCAGCCATGCAGGGGGGGAGATGACAGTCCTCTGCACTCTGATTTCTGACCCTTCCTGCAGGAAGGCCAGGGGCGGGTGTCTTTCGAGCAAACAAAAATCTCCAGACGTGCGTCTCAGGCCTTAGTGGACAGAGGATCTTCCTCCCAGTCAGGGAGGAGCAGCAGAATGGGGAGATCACGTGCGCACACAAGGTTTTAGTGTGGTAGGTGAAGCTGCGGGGTTGAGACCCGGTACCCACCTTGCAACAGGCCGGACGGGTGTGTGGAGCTTCTGGGAATGCATTACAAACTCAAGTCCCAAAGTGGCTTCTGCTGCCTGTCTTTTTCATTGCCAGCTCCAATGCTGCAAAATTCCCTCCGGAAGAGGAGGGGAGCGAAGCTACTCCTACACTGCCTGCTATGCAACTTCAGTTGGCCCCTTGGCCCGTGCCAAGGATCCAGGTCAGAGGCGCCATGCTCACGGAGGAGGGTGTGCCCGCCACCCTCCACCCGGAGGCATGCTCAGGGGGAAACCTGCATGCACTCATCAGGTGCCGTGAAGGGGACACGTAGTGCAGCAGGCCCGCGGAAGAAGCCCGAGTGTTTCCCCGGTGGGTCTAGAGCTCTGAGCCAGGAGTGTTCTCTTGAGAGTTATTTTTATGTTTTAGGTACTAGTCCATTGTGAGACGTATGTTTTGCAAATATTTGCTCCCAGTCTGTAACTGGTCTTTCCATCTTGTTAAGGCGATCACTGGCAGAGCAAATGTTTTTCCTATCCATGAGGTCTGGCGGGAAGCTCCCGCCAGTCTCTCGGGAGGGCCGCCCCTGGACTCGGGGGCGGGGCGCGAACCTAGGGAGGCAGCCCGCTGCCGGTGAGGCCTGTGGGACAGGACGGCTGCGAGGCAGCCAGCCCGCGGTGCGCGGGCCGACGAGCGCAGGGTGCGGGCTCGGGCTGCGCAGTCCACAGGCGGCGGAAAGCTGGCCGGGCTCTGAGGCCCTGGGACCCTGAAGCCGGGTCCTGCCAGCCGCGGACTGCCGCTTCGCCTCGCGCGTCGCGCGCACGCGCGCCACACGCCCAGGGAGCGGGCTCCGGGCGCGCGGACCAGCGGCTCCAACGGCTCCCAGGGTCCCTTGCGGCGGACCGCTCGGGCTGCGCACGAGCGCGCAGGGCGGGGCCAACGGCCTAGCGGCCGGTCCGGGGTCCGCGGCGGCTAGCCCCGCCCAGCGCGGGAGGGGGCGTGACCGCCGAGTCCTCGCTGCGGGGGGTGGGAGGGGGCGGGGCCGCTGCCTGGGGGCGGGGACGCGCGGGCGGCTGCCGGCCTCCAGCAGCTCGCGGGCTCTGGGCGCGGAGCTGCTGCGGCCCTGGCTGGCTGATGACTCAGAAAAAGAAGGGGTCATAGCACATCATCATGGGCAGCTATGTGCCAACAAATTGGATGACCTGGAAGAAACAGATAAATTCTTAGAAACGTGATCCACCAAAACTGAATCAAGCTCAAATAGAAAGTCTGAACACACCAACAGCAAATGAGATTAAATCAATTTTTGAAAACCTCCCCAAACTGCAAAGTTCAAGATGGCATGGCTTCACTGGTGAACTCTACCGAACACTTAAAGAGAAATGAAATGTAAAAAGTCCTTAAATGGTTCCAAAAAACTGGATAGGAGGGAGCACTTACAAACTCATTTAGATCACCAGCATTACCTGATACTGAAGCTAGACAGGACAGTACAATACAATAAAATTACAGGCCAATATCCCTGATAAGCATACATGGAAAAATACTCAACAAAATTGTAGCGAATCAAATTCAACACCACATTAAAAGGATCATACACAATGACCGAGTAAGATTTATTCCTGGGACATAAGGACAGTTCAACATACACAAATGAATGTGACACACTGAATTAACAAAAGGAAGGAATAAAATAAGCGATCTCAATCGATGCAGAAATGGGACTTGAGAAAATTCAGCACCCCTTGCACGGTACAAACTCTCAACAAATTGGGTGTACAAGGAATGTACTTCAACACAATAAAGGCATACATGAAAAACCCACAACAAACGTACTCACTGATGAAAAACTGAAACCTTTTCTTCTAACGTTAGGCAGAAGGCAAAGGTGCCCACCCTCACTGTTTCTATTCAATAGCCCCGAAAGGCCCAGTCAGGGGCATTAGGGGAGAGAAAGAAAGAAAAGGCATCCAAATCAGAAAAGAAGTAAAACTATCTCTGCTCATGCGTGCCATGATCATACGTGTAGAAAACCCCAAAGTGTCAACAGCAAAAACTCTTAGAACTCATAAACCAATTCGGCAAACTTGCAGAATACAAAATCAACATATAGAAAGCAGTCATGTGTCTAAACAAAAGCACCAAATTACCCTATTCACAGAGGGTCCAGCCCTGGGGGGAGGCGATGGGACAGCAGTGGGGGCATCGTTGAAATGCAAAGGCCCCGAGGCCAGCCTCTCAGTCCACAGCTACATGGGGCCTCCTACCTCAGTGGACAGTGGACGAGAAGCTCCTGCCCAGAAATCCCCCAGGGAGACAAGGTGCCCCCCTCCCCCGCCCAATCTCCTTTCCAAGTGCCCCGATTCTGCTCCCAGCCCGATGCCCTCTCTGTGCTGAGGGAAGAGAGACTGTCCACCAGCCCACACATTTCATGTGCCCACCGAGGCCGGAGGATGGGCCTTCTACGTCGGTTGTGGAGCCTGTCCCCTCATGACATGCCTTTCCTCTCTGCTCAGCGCCCCCAGGAGACCCTGATGCCTGAGCATCCCCCAGCGCCCCAGCCCGCTCCGGCGAGAAACGGAGGGCCCCCTCTAGACAACAGATGTCTGCAGGCTCTGTCCAGAAAGTGGGCTGGTGCTGCAGAGGGCACTGAGCCAAAGCAGCTGCCATCCTTAGACGTTTGGGGTCCTGTGATGACGCTGTGTCCTGGGGACTCCCAAAAGCGGCCTCCAGGAGAGCAGGGGTGGGGCGGGGGTGTTTATGGGGGCGGTGGGCTCTCTGGAGCCATCTGGAGAATGCACGTGAATGTGGAGGGGGAACGGGGACGTCATCGCCTTGGGTCCCGGAGCCCGGGACCTTCTTCTTTCGGAGTCCCTTCCCATGGAGAAGCCCGGATGCCACTAGGGGCAGAGACCCAGAGCATTTTGTGACAAAACAGCGTTTATTTGCATTTGCGTACAAGGCCCACATGGGCGGAACCCCCACACCGCCCCACACCTTTCCCACAACCCTCTTATCCCAGCCCCCAACCAGCCACCCCCAGGGGCCTCGCCTTTCCGCCTCTCCCACCCCACACTCCCTGTCCCACAGCAGCCAGGATCAGGATTGGGATGTGGAGGAGCCCGAAGCTGCCCTGGAGGGCCGGCTCCTCCTCCTCCCTATTGGCTGCAGGGCCGCTTGCTACCCTTCCGGGTGACGAAAGGGCCCCCCCTTCTCTTCTGGGGCTGTGAGGGGCGGCCCAGCCCCAGAGCCAAGGCTGGTTCCCCAGCGACCCCGAGGCTGGCCCCTGGCAGGGGGGTCTTCCCAGCAGGGGCTGGGCCTGCACACGGGGCCCGACTGCTGGCCTTGCCAGCTGAAGGGCTGGCGGGGCTGAGGCCCGGCTTCTGGGGAGAGCGGTCCTGGGGTACTTCAGGGCGGAGGACGTCTGAGCCCGGAGTAGGACTCTGGGGCAGTCCCCAGGATGGCAGCGTGTGCTGAGAGGCCAGGAGGAAGGCCAGGCTGGGGAGCTCCTCCTCGCCCTCACTGGGCCTGCACGTGGGCCCCAGGGCCTCCGGAGCAGGACAGGTCTCTCCCAGAGCAGTGGTGAGCCTGGGCCCCAGGCTGGGGGAAGTGTGGCACCGAGCCTGTGGGGCTGGGGGACGCCAGCCAGCCTTCAGGGGAGGGGGCTCCTGGCGTCCTGGAGAGGCAGCGAAGGCTTCGGGCCTGGACACGCCAGTATCTCCTCGGCTGTGCGCCTGGCGCTGCCCACAACCAGCCTCTGGTGGGCAGGCTTGGTCGCTGGCCCCTAGCTGGGGGCCTCGGCCGTGCCTCTGGGGATCCTGGCCGGCCTCAGTCCCAGAAGGCATCGAGTCCAGTCGGGGTGTGCCGTGACTCGTTGGAGCCTGCACACCCTCCTCCTGCTTCAGTTCCAGGAGTCGCTTCTCCACCAGCTGTGAGAAGGGACGGCACCGTGAGGCAGCCCGAGAGGGGAGGAGGTGCCACGCCAATGACAGCCGCTGCGGCTCTCCTGCCAACCTCACCCCCCCAGCTTGGTGCCCCAGCCTGCGTCCTCCCTCTCCTCCCCGTCTCCCCTCATCCTCTCTCCGCCGTCCTACTGCCCGGCCCCCACCCTCAGAGAGGCCCTCCCTGCCACTTCTGCCATGCAACGCAGGGGGACGGTCAGGAAGGAATCCTATCCTGGGGTCCCCTGCCCTGGCACACCCGGGGTGCCCCTCTCCAGGCTCACCTGTTTCCTTCCCTTTCCCAGCTCACCTGTGCCAAGGACAGTCCTTCCTCCTGCTCCAGCTCCTCAGCGAGGGCCACGAGATCCAGCTCGGCCTCCGGGCAGGGCAACTCTGCCAGAAAGCGTGGGTGCAGTACTGCGTCCGCCTGGCCCAGAAGGATGAGGCTGTGAGCATCCTTGGAGGGAATCCCCTGGGCACCCAGAGGACCCCGAGGGCGAGGGAAAAGCAGACACCAGCCCCAGACTCCACAACAAGGGGGTGTTGGAAAGACGTGGTCACAGTCCCCAACCAGAGGCACACATGCACACGCAAAGCATATACACACGTATATGTGTGCATGACACACACCCCACACGAGACGTGCACGCAAACATATGCACAGCCACACAAGTACATATACAGGTACCTATGCACACACACGCACACACAAGCATGCACACCAACACCCCGCACAACCCTGGCTCACCTGTCTTACCCCTGTACTACACGCAGACACACACACACATTTACACAGCTACATATGCACATGTACCATCTCACACACACACACACACACACACACACACCAGAGCTCAGGAATAAGAAACAACAACACCAGCTGCATGGGCACCACCCCGACCTGGGTGGTGGGAGTGCCGCTCCCCTAAATCCTGTAGCACCCGGGCCAGGGCCAGCCTACCTTGTTGAGAAAGTCTCCCTGGGCACAAAGCTCATTGATGTAGGTCAGGAGACCCGGGTCTGGATAGACGCCCTCCTCTCCCTGTGGCGGCTTGGAGCTATCCTCCCCACGTTCTCTGCCGGGCAGCCCCTGAGCTGGGCCGCCGGGACCCAGCAGCCCCTCCATGATCTCCAGGGCCTCTGTCACGGCCTCGAGGGGGATCTCCATCGGCGCCTCGGTGTGCTGGCTCCGCCGGCATCGCGGTGGCTGGGCGGTGGCGGGCTGGGCCGCGGCGCGGGGCTTCTCGCGGATGCGTGCTGAGGAGGGTGCAGGGAAGGAGTGTGGGTGGCCCGGCCGCACCTCCCCAGCACTGAGCGTGCTCAGGAAGGACCGAGCTCGGGGACATTCCCGTAGGGGATCATGGCCAGCTGGTCCGCAGGCACCAAGGTGTGGAAGGGGTCACAGGGCCTCCGAGGGCTTCGTGCTGGGGAGGGAGGCCCGCCCTCCTCCCAGTCCCCGGCCCCTTCCAGCACCCCCTGTGGGTCTCTGATCAGGGCAGAGGGGGGTGGCCATGTCCTAAACCATGGCCCTTTCCCATCGGGACCAAGGGAGACCCCACGCTACTGGTGGCTTCGAGGTCACTGCCCAATCCCCCAGGGGTTGAGAAGGAGCGTGTTGGGTACCGCGGCCTTCCCAGGCTCCCACTGCCTCTGGCCTTTGGCTCCGGGGGAACACGGTGGCATACCTCGCTTCTGGTCCCGCTCTGGGGCTGAGGGCGCTCGAGGAACAGGCCTGAGGGGTGCTGGAGGAGGCACGCCCTGTGCCGCCTTCATCCACTGTGGGTTCTGACATTGCCTCGCCTCCTCGGCCTCGAACTCCATGAACCTGGGGCGAGGGAGGCACGGACCCCTGAGGAGGAGGCCTCCCGGGCCCAGACAGGGAAGCAGTCAATGGAGAGGTCAGGCGCCAAGGCCATGGGGAGTCATGGCCCTGGCCATGGTGGGAAGGCAGTCTGCCTGGGGCACCCGACCCCATGTACAGCCCCAGGGCCAGTGTCTGAATCCCCCCCCACCCCAAAGTCCTGAGACCTTCATGTCTAGACAGAAAAGGTCAGGGTCTGGCCATGTGACGCTCTGGGGCAGAGGAAAAGAGTAGCCAGCCTCCCAAAGTGGGGGGCATGCTTCCAGAGGGGTACAGGTCTTCATCCGGCCCTTGGCCCGGGTCCCTGACTCACCTTCCCGCCGTCTCATAGTAGATGCTGCGCTCTGACTTGCTTACACAATGCCACTCCTGCACGCCCCGCTGCAGGCCCTCCTCCAGGGTCATGGTGGGGTTCCGGCGGGCCAGGGTCCGAAGGACTGGGCTGTAATTCACCCACTGGGGTAAGTCACCGTCTGCAGCCCGGAACCTGCCCACCCCACCTCACACTGTGGAGCCCGCATCCCCAGCACAGAGGACTAAGCCCAGGAGGAGACCGGCAGGGTCTTGGCGGTAGAGGCCAGCCTTCCCGGCCACTGTGGTCACCACCTGACTCCACAAGCCTCAGCCATGGACTGCGGCCGCCCGTGCCCCCTGTGCCCACTGTGGCCTGGAGAGCGGGGCTGCTCCTCAAATTGGCCCTTTCCGGCTATCAACGACAGGCGTCAAATGGGCGAGCACAGGCCACGCCGTCAGACACCCTGCCTGGACGGCCCAAGGCGCGTGCTCTGCAGGCCTCTGAATGCAGTGGAGTGGCCAGTCACGAGGGGCCCGGCCATGGTGGGGCTACCCCACTCTGGGCTCCGAGTGTGCCGTCCCCCGCTGCACCAGTCCCCCCTGCCTGTCCCGGCCTGGACCCTGCACCCAGGAGTGCAGCTGAGCAGAGAGCTGTCTCCTGGGCCGTGGGGTCCCCCTCCTCCATGAAGGGATGCCCAGGCATCATCCTCTCAGCCCCGTGTTAAAAGGGGACAGAGCCCGGAGAGCACAGCCTCCAACCCAGAGCCTGCCGGCCAGGGGCCCCACTGTGAGCCCGCAGCGAGCCTGTGGTGAGCATTGCGGCCAGAGGCCGGCTGGCTCACAGGGGCCGCCCGCGAGATGCGGCCTGAAGGACGTCACCACCTGAAGTGACCGCCTCCCGACAACCAGCCCGGTCAGAGCGAGGACGACACCACCCTTGATCCAGGCTGTACACCGTGGCTTCCCCTTCGGACGACACTCACATGAGGAAGCAGGACAGTGCCTCCGCATCGGGTCTCTGGGGCAGGTGCCTGCGCACCAGGGGCTTGCAGTGCTGCCAGCGCCGGAACTTTTCGTTCATGCTGGTGCGGTGGCAGGCGTTCCCGGGCAAGGCGGTGGGCTGCGAGCTGGCCGGGCCGCTGTTCCTAGCAGCCCCAGGTGGACGACGCCTGGCCATCGCTGGGAGCTCGCCAGAGGCCAGCTGGGCAGCTGGCACTGCAGCTCGAGGTGGACGGTGCAGGGACCAGCCTCCATCGCTAGCCTGGGTGCTCCAGGCAGGAGGGGCGGGCAGGATGGTCTTCAGTCCTGAGGCCGCCGGGAACTGGGGCACAGGACACACAGCACCCCCACAGCGGGCCCCAGGAGTGCTCCCATGGAGAGGGGCCTGAGTCACGACAAAGGTCTGAGGCTGGGGAGCCCGCACGGGCCTCTGTTCCGGCCAGACGAGCACAGTGATGTTGCCGGCCCCAGGCCAGCCTGGGCCACAGCTGGCCTGTCCTGCCACCAACGCCGGGCTGGGGAAAGCCGGCAGCACCAGGGTGCTTCCTGGGGGCAACACTGGGCCCAGGAGGTTCGGTGGGTGCTGCTGCCAGGGGGTCCAGTGTGGCGGTCCGAGGACGGGAGTGGCTGACGGCGGCACTGTGAAAGATGACACGAAGGTGCCAAGGTTGACGGTCCCCTGCGGGCCCGGCACCGGAAACGCTGTCAAGACAGGAGAGGTGCTGAGAGAATCTGTCCTGGGAAGGGTGCCCGGGACTCAGGGGCCGGTCTGCTGGTGGAACCGGGCAGGGCACAGCTGTCCTCAGGGGACAGTCAGGCCCCAACCAGCTGAGACCATTGCCCTGGAAATGTCTGCCCCACCCGGGCCCGCGGCCCACTCTGCCAAGAAGAGACCTCCCAGCAGGTGCTGCGTTTGTGCATTCAGGCCCTGGCCTCATGGCTGTCTCCACACAAGATTAGCCGACACCTGCCTGCGGGGACAACCCTGACCACATCCCGTGAGCGCAGGGCACTCATCCCCCAGGTATGGTCTGGGACCTGGGGCCTTGAGACCCGGCAGTGTCTAAAACACCAGGGCCCACTCCCCTCTGCTTTGCGGTGCCCGTGCCCACATAAATCCCTCTCTTTCTTGCCTGACACAGCACACCAACGCACTTGAAATGTCCCTCTACACAGGAAAGGCCCCGGGACCCTGACTGGCATAACCCAACCAGAACCACCCACAGCGCACCTTTAACATGGGCCAGGGTCCCTGCCACCGCTCAGGAGCTCCATTCCCAGGAGAGGGTCAGTGGAGGAGGTCTCATGTGCCCTGAATTCTGTCACTCGACAACCAGTGCGAGCTGCAGAGCCTGGGGAAGGGCTGGGAATGGAGGGCAGAGGGCAGTCAGGGGATGATCCCTCCGCTTTGGAAAGGAATCAGCACGTGTAGATGTCCCACGGGACAGGCAACCATACTCCATGTCCACTATCATCCCTGGGTTAGTGACTCGCACGCAAGCAAATGCCTCATCTCAAAGGTGAAGCGCAAAGCTCGAGTATGTGAGACACTGGACAGGAGGAAGTGGCTCTGCAGAACGGAGTCTCCTCACAGGGAGAAGGATTCAGGATGACTCAGGAACCCAAGCCCTATCCTGCTGGCATCACCCGGCTGCCCTGTCCCCGTTGAGCCCAACAACAGCCCTGAGGAGAAGAGCTCTGGCTGGAGGGAGAGCGGGAGGTCTGGGCTCCGGCAGCCAGGGGACACTGTGGCCTTGCTCGTGGAGAGGACATGTGCCTGAAGACTTGGCCACAGATAGGGCCCCTGGGCAATTTTCTGGCTCAGGCCAAGTCTCTCACCTCTCCTAGCGCACTGTGGGGTCTGGTTAAGTGCAGTTCAGATCCCTTGGGAAGACATCGTGAGGCCAGCCCTGTGCCCAGGAGGGTGACTCAGGGCTGGCTTTACCGGAACACCCCCCCCCCGTTCGTGCCGCCACAACAGCCTCCCCAAACTCAGGGTCCACGGCGCATCTCCTTTCTAGAAAGCAGCAGCGTGTGGGCGGCAGTCCCTTCTCCCTGCCTAGGGCGCTTCCCTTGTGTCACCTGACCCACCTCCAGAAGCCACCTCCGCAGGGCTTCCTCAGCTTTCCAGATTCCCCCCACACCACCTCCCAGGTGAGATACCCTGGGGCCCAGAGCTCTCTCCCCCCTTGACGGTCTAACCACTGTGCCCGGGTTACAGTCACGTTTGAATCCCAGGGACCGGGGGGCGGTGGCACCTGAAACACTGCTACCCAGCCTTCAGGCCTTACCTCCTCCTGAACTCATCCCCACAGGCTGAGATCCGACCGCAGCTGCTTGGCCGTTCCACCTGGGGAACCGAGTCCAGGACCTGAGAGCAGCCTCCTCCACCAACTGCTCAGGATCCCACTCAGGCAGGGCAAGTTTGAATGTAAACAGGCCTAGAATGCAGGGGCCCAAGACACTCTGCAGTGAGGGAGGGGCAGAGGGCAGGCGGGCTCGGGCAACGAGGGAGGGGGAGACATTCCACGGGCACTCTGGCAGGTGGGCAAGAGCACAGGTGCTCTTCCAGCTGACAGCACCACACCCTCGGTGGGTGCCTCTCTTGGCCTTTTACAACTCGTGTTTTGGGCTCACAGCACCAAGGTCCTATGTCGCGTGCCCTGTCTTCGCCGGCAAGAACAGCACGCAACAACAGCAGGATTCTTCTGCAGAAAGCTTTATTCTTCAGCTCTTTGTGAAACAAATGAGTTGGGCAGGACCCAGAGGGGAAGGAGAGGCTTGCTTATATAGTTCTCATGCTCTGACTTGGTTGGTGCGGCTCTATATGCCTTATTAGCATAACCATTTGGTGGGTCTCATTGGTCCTTATGCCAAGGCGCAATTAGCATGTAGTTTAGTGGTGTGGGATGATTTGTCATTAGGAAGTTCGGGGCCTTCCGGCTGCCCTGCATTGGGCACTATTTTCTGAGCGCGGCTGCCAACATCTCCCCCTTTTTTGTCTAACAGAAGCTCAAGGCGGAACTTGCCAGCAGAGGCGGAGACAGAGGCCTGACCTCCATCATACTTCCTGATGCCCCCTTTTTGGAGAGGGGTTCTGGGCATCTACCCCTATGCAGTCAGGCATGCCTCTCAGAGGGGTCCAAGACCTCTTGCAGTGCTTTGCCTCGCATCCTCTGGCTGGCGTTGGGACCGCTTGGTACAAAGGGTTTGGACCCTTTTTCTCAACTCTCTTGCACCATGAGCTTCTTAAAGAAAGCTGTGATTAAGCATTGAGGTACTCGGGCCTGGTGCAGTGCCACATGGGCTCAGGGTGCAAGAGCTACCTCAAGCTAAAGCCGAGCTTCCTTCTTAAGCATGTTGAGCCACACTTGGGGAGAGGCGCCAACGTCTATAGCCATTAGGGCTTGAGCAAGGATCACCTTGTCCTGCTTATGTTGGTTGTGGAGTCTGCATAACAACCAGAGTAAGAGCATGAGACCTCCAAGCAGGAACACGCCCATCCTAGCCATGCCCGCCCACTCCTTGACGTGGGAGAGAGCTCTGAGGAACCAGGAAGAGAATCCTTCCGCTACGGAGATATCTAGACGGGTGGAGTTGATGTGGATAATTTCTCGCCGCAGCTCTTCTTGTGTCCCATCGAAGTCTTGGGACCAGTTTCCTGAAAGATACTGGGACAGGTCTCGTGACAGATTAGCTGCCCGTGTAAAAGTTTTATATTGAATGCTAGTGATGCAGAGGGCACGATATTTCCGCTCACATCCCAATTGGGCCATTTGCCAGAGCACCTCCATTTGTTCCTCCACGAGATCTATGCGTTGATTGAGGATCATTATTCCTCCTTTCAGTTTGCCATCAAGTGTGGACTGTTGGTCCAGGGCAGAAGCTACTGAGGCTGCAAGGTTATTGAGTTCTGTAGCCGATTTGATGGAGGTGTCTAAAGCTATACCAGCGGCGGTGGCTGCGACCGCGGTCGCGGAGATCAGGAGCACTATGGCGGCTGTAACACCGAAATCGCGCCTTTCTCGAAACAGAGTCATGGTGTTAGGGGCGTCTACGGGAACAGGGACCCAACGGGGGATGCGGACTACCAAAGCATTGGTAAAGTTACGCGCATCCCAACACTGAGACAGAAAGCAGGTTTCATTGGAGCAGGAGTCAAAGCTACTATTGGATAAGATAAACAGAAATGGGGGGTATACGCATACTGGAGAAGGTGGAAAAAGGGAATTAGGTGACTCTGGACCTGATTTTGCTGAACACGTGTAGTTCTCGTTGTTATGGGTCATGATCATGTTCCAGTGTGCGCGCATGTGGTTATTCTCGCACCAAAAGGTGATATTTTTTACACCGATTCCCCCACCCTGGAGGGCGGAAAAGGGGGAGAGGTCGGTACACGAGCCATTGACTCCACACAGCATCCATTTATGGAAGGGGTTCATGCTCAGCTGCTGACGAAACTCGCCTTCGAGCACCTTTACTGGCCACCAAGCCTCATTGGCTGGCCGTCCCTCCATATCTGGGGAGATGGTAAACTCCTGCCTCTCAGTTGCCCACGTTACTACAGTTGACTGACAGTCAGTCCAGGGCCACAGCTCTCCCTCATAGTCGCCCACACAATGGGAGGCATATTTGGGTTGACGAGGCCTGTCGGTGGAATTGTTCCTGGGAGAGTGTACAAATGTGCCATTGATCCAGAGAACCATCTGGTGGATAGTCATGTTCTTATAGGACGGGCTCCCTTCCTTATTAGGCCCTTCAAATTTAGCTGACATAACGGGGAGGCTACTGGCCTCTAGAATTATGTCACTGAACCATCCGTATTTCCTCCGTTTCAGGGAGATACAGCCAGCTAGATTCTGAGTGGTGAAGCATAATGACCCATTACTTACGAAGGATCGGTTTTCTCCCAGGGGAGCTACTAGGGTGTCTTTAACTAAGTAGGGCAAGTTCATACTAGTATTGGTAGTGAAAAAGCGCGGAAAAACGGCTGCATTGAAACGGACAGGCATAGGCTTAGGAAAGGTAGACAGGATTCCCCATCTCAATACTCCCTGAGTCGGGGTCTCCAGTGTCAGGAGCAGGGTCAGGAGGTACAGCGAAGTCATCTCCTTTGTTTAGGACTTTCCTCGTTAGGCGCTCTGGGATCCAGAAGGGATTTTCTTCACCCTGGGGGAAAACACACACAGCTCCCCTGGATCTGATTATGATTGGATCCGGGCCCTTCCATTGGTTAGATAACACGTCTTTCCATTTTACTAGTTCTTGTGGGTCTTTTGGCCACTGATTATGGCGATCCGCTGCTGTATGGCTTTGAGCATCCAGATTCAAAAAATTTATAGTGAAAAGTGCTAGGGCTATGGCAGTTTTTGGTGTGGGGGGTATATCTTCAATTCCCCCTTTTTGTTTAAGTAAATAGGATTTGAGCGTGCGGTTCGCGCGTTCCACAATCTCTTGACCCTGTGGGTTGTAGGGAAGGCCAGTGATATGTTTTATCCCCATGTGATGACAAAATTGAGCAAATTTTGTAGAGGTATAGGCTGGGCCATTGTCTGTTTTCAGAATCTGTGGTAACCCCCATGTGCTCCAAGCTTCAAGGCAGTGCTGGATGACATGGGAAGCTTTCTCTCCTGACAATGGGGAGGCAAAGATGACTCCTGAACAAGTATCCACGGATACATGTACATATTTCAGTTTCTCAAAAGACGAAATATGCGTCACATCCATTTGCCAAACTTGTAAAGGCCTAATACCTCTGGGGTTGATCCCAACATGAGGTGTGGGAAGGAAGCTGCAGCAATGTTGGCAGCTAAGGACAATGTTCCTAGCTTCGGCCCTGGTTATGCTAAACCGCTTGCGCAGTGTTTCGGCAGTGACATGAAATTGTGTATGGAATTTTGAAGCTGTGGTGATAGGGTCTAGCAGGGGAAAAGCTATATTTCTGGTTGCGAGGTCTGCCAGGTGGTTGCCTTGAGTCATAGGCCCGGGAAGGCCTGAATGTGCTCTGATATGAGTTATATACAAAGGAGATTGCCTATGAAGTAGTGCTGATTGTATCTGTTTGAACAAAGTGGCTACTGGGCTGGACGCTTTGATTAGCCCGGCCACTTCTAGAGATTTGACTGCATTAACTACATAACAGGAGTCAGACACAATATTTAAAGGTTCAGGAAAGATTTGTAGGACCTCTAAGACTATGCGACATTCCACTATTTGTGGAGTGTCAGGCGTGTAGCCTTTTGTCACAACTTTGCCATCATGGACATAGGCACCTGTGCCTGTCTTAGACCCGTCCGTGTAAACTGTTTTTCCATGAGGCAGCGGGGTTAGGCTAGTGACCTGAGGAAATACTAGGAGATGATTTTTGGCGAAGTTGATGAGGGGATGTTTAGGGAAATGATTATCAAAGGTTCCTGAGAAACTGTAAGCAAGTATGGCTCAATCATCGTTCATAGCACATAATACTTGTATCTGTTCTACGCTGTAAGGGGTTATAATTTTAGCTGGAGCTTCTCCGAAATGTGTCATGGAGGTTTTTACTCCTCTCAAAGCAAGTTTGGCCACGGCTGCTGGATAGTACTCTATTGTCCTAGCCTGAGAGGCTTGGGGATGAATCCAGATCAGTGGGCCGTGCTGCCATAAGACTGCTGTTGGCAGCTCTGGGGTGGGAAGGACACACAACTCAAAGGGTTCATTCGATTGCACTCTATTTAATTGTGCTGTCATCAAAGCCTGTTCTACTTTGCGAATGGCTTGTAATGCCTCAGGTGTGAGGGAGCGCGGTGACGTTAGTTGTGGGTCTCCTTCTAGGGTTTTAAATAGTGGAGTCAATTCAGTGGTGGGTATCTTTAAGTATGGGCGCAACCAATTAATATCCCCTAGGAGTTTTTGGAAGTCATTCAAATTTCGCAATTGATTATGTCTTATCTCAAGCTTTTGGGGGCAAATTACATCTGTGTAAATGGTTGCTCTTAGGAATTTGCTAACACTAGATTTTTGGACCTTCTCGCTTGCTATATTCAGTCTCCAATTTTCTAGGGATCTAGTGAGATCTATATATGCTTCTTCTATTTCCGCTGGTTGTGGGGAGCAAAGAAGGATGTCATCCATGTAATGGATGATCTTTAGCGTGGGATAGGTCTTACGAATTGGGTCTAGCGCTCGCTGAACGTACAGTTGACATATGGTGGGGCTATTTGCCATTCCTTGAGGGAGGACCTTCCACTGAAATCTGGCATCGGGTTGTTCATGGTTAATAGCTGGCAAAGTAAAAGCAAATCTTTCCCTGTCCTTGGAGCTTAGAGGTATAGAAAAGAAACAATCTTTAATATCTATTATGAGCACTTTCCATTCTTTGGGTAAGGCAGAGAGGAGTGGCAGTCCCCGTTGTACAGGTCCAAGCATTCTCATTTGAGCATTTACTGCTCTCAGATCATGAAGCAACCTCCATGATCCTGACTTTTTCCTGATTACAAATATGGGTGTGTTCCATGGGGACACAGAGGGTTCTAGGTGTCCCACTTGGAGCTGCTCTTGCACTAAGCAATGAGCTGCTTCTAATTTTTCAGAGGATAGGGGCCACTGAGGAACCCATACGGCCTCCTCTGTGAGCCAAGGTATGGGCATGGCATCTTCAATGGCTCCTATGAAAAACCAAGGCCGTGACGGTCATTCTTTACTTTGGGCAGGATGGGCTCTATGTGTCCCTGTTGGTGTTTCCCCAGCCCCTTGCCAGGGATGTATCCCATGTCCATCATCATGCCTTGGGTGGGGGTGGAATATTCATTAATGAGTTTGAGGCCTAAGTCTCTCATGACATCCTTCCCCCATAAATTGACCGGTAGAGGGAGTACATAAGGGGTGACTGTACCCTCTTGTCCTTCAGGGGCTCGCCATTTCAATGGTTTGGCACTAATTGAAGGGCTTGACTCATATCCTAAACCTTGTAATGAATGTGAGGATTGGGTCACAGGCCACTTGGAGGGCCACCAGGTTGCAGAGATAATACTTTTATCTGCTCCAGTGTCTAGGATTCCCTCAAAGCTCTTTCCCTCTATTTGAAGAGTTAATTTTGGTCTGTCTGCTAAATCTAATACTATGAAGGCTGAATCCCAGTCAGAGGAGCCGAAGCCCCTTTCTCCCCTCTCCGTGTTGGTAGCAGGATAATTGGCGTGGAGACTAGGTAAAACTAAGAGCTGGGCTATGCGGTCTCCCGGGGATATAGGATAGATTCCTCTGGGAGCCGAACACATGATTTTTACCTGTCCTTCATAATCTTGATCTATAACTCCGGGATGAACTACCAGGCCTTTCAATGCAGCAGAAGAGCGCTCTAGGAGTAACCCAATGGCATTTGGTGTTAGGGGGCCTTTAAAGTCTGAAGGGATAGGCTGAACTCCCATCTGTGGAGTCAACACTATTCTGGTGGTGGCACGGATGTCCAATCCCGCGGAACCTGAAGTGGCTCTCCTTGGGGGGCCTGGTTGTTCCCGAATGACACTTGCGTGCTGGTTGCCCCATATATTTGCGGGCCCTGGTGACAGGGGCCCCTCTGGGCGTTTTTTGGCAGTTCTAAGGGTTTCCCTTCTATATCTTTAATAGACCGGCACTCATTGGCCCAATGCCTGCCTTTCTTACACTTAGGGCACAACCCAGGGGTCTTTTGGGTTGTTTGTTCTGAAGCTGGGCTCTTACACTCTCTCTTTATATGTCCTAATTTCCCGCATTGAAAGCATTTGATACTTCTGTTAGTGATCCTGGCTTGTTTGTGGCTCTGTAATATGGCCGCGGCTAGGCCCGCATTGGTGAGTGGCCCTCCTATTTCTCTACAGGCTTTCAACCAGGCATGTATCTCTTTTTGTTTCCAGGGTGTTATCGCCTGTCTGCATTCCTTGGTACATTGTTCAAATACTAATTGCTCTACTAGGGGCATTGCTTGTTCCTGATCTCCAAATATTCTGCCTGCGGCCTCCATCATACGAGCGACAAAGTCAGAAAATGGCTCGCTCAGCCTTTGAATAATTTTTGTCAAATTGCCTGATACTTCTCCTTTGTTGGTGAGGGCTTTCCATGCCTTGGCGGCGCACGTGTTTATTTGTGTGTATACCTGTAAGGGGAAGGCAGTCTGGTTGGCTACCCACTGTCCTTGGCCCGTCAGCATATCATATGACCACGCAGGCTGTCCTTCGGCCGCGTTTGCACGTGCCTGGGTCATGCTGATATCATGCCACAATGCCTTCCATTCTATGTATTGCCCCATACTAGAAAGGCATGCCTTAGTTACATATTGCCAGTCTGCGGGTGTCATGGCTGTCTCTGTTAATCTCTCAACTTGTGCTATGTTATAGTTAGCACTGACTCCATAAGCCCGAACGGATTCTGCTAACTCCTTAACTTGTTTATGGCTCAGGGGCTGGTGAGAGCGTACACCGTTATCCTCAAATACAGGAAACATTTGTCTAATTGCCTGAAGAGTATCTGGGTGGCAAAAGGAGAGTGCGCCACTCACGTAAGGTGGCGGGGCAAAGGGCGTCGGGGGACACCCTGCTTTCATTTTTTCCTTGGTCCGCTTTTCAACTTTGCTGGTTCCCTTACTTCTACACTCTGCGGTTTTATTTTCTTCCCCTTCCTCTGCGGACGTTAATTCCTCCTCAGATTCCCTATTGGAGAGTTGGAGGTCCCTCAACTCTTTCCAGGGGTATTTACTATTTTCTCCGAGGCGATTGTCACTCGCTTCTCGGGGCTCTTTCGCTTTTGCCCTAGGCGGGCTTTCTCCCTCACTCTGAGGTTTCTTTACCTTCGTTTTTGTGGCCTTTTTTCGGCCGCGCGCGCTCTCTGTTTCCCGTTCCGTTTCTGACATGCTCTCTTGGATATCTGTCAATGCTCTCTGACCTTCTTTTATTACTTTTTCACATCTCTCATCTTGCAGACAAGCTCTAATCAGTTTCCAGAGGGGCTTGGTGCCTCCCCTCAGGCTACCCTCCTCCTCCTCTCTATCAAGATCTTTCTCCAGTTTGTCCCAGCTCGGGATTGAGAGGGACCCTGAACAAATGAACCAGGGGGCCACACGGTCTATCTCCTTCACAAAAGATCCTAAGACTTTGCTGGAGACCTTCAAGTTTCGCTCTTTGAGAGCTGTCTGCAGCGCCGTGACTAATGACGGTGCATTCCCCATGGTGCCTCCTTATTTACAGAGAACCATCAACCATCATCCTAAAAAGCAGGGGCCTCTCGGAACTTACCCCTCCGGGCTTTCTTCTGACCTGCAGTTCTGAATCCTCTCCAGATGTCTGAAGGGTCCTCCCTGTGCCGGTGATGTTCTGGTTCCCGGGTTTCGGCACCACTTGTCGCGTGCCCTGTCCTCGCCGGCAAGAACAGCACGCAACAACAGCAGGATTCTTCTGCAGAAAGCTTTATTCTTCAGCTCTTTGTGAAACAAATGAGTTGGGCAGGACCCAGAGGGGAAGGAGAGGCTTGCTTATATAGTTCTCATGCTCTGACTTGGTTGGTGTGGCTCCATATGCCTTATTAGCATAACCATTTGGTGGGTCTCATTGGTCCTTATGCCAAGGCGCAATTAGCATGTAGTTTAGTGGTGTGGGATGATTTGTCATTAGGAAGTTCGGGGCCTTCCGGCTGCCCTGCATTGGGCGCTATTTTCTGAGCGCGGCTGCCAACAGTCCTAGCTGATGTTCCCGCTACTTTCATTCTGTGACCATCGACCTGGTTTGCGGCCGGGGCCCCACTGCTTCCTACTGCCCGTCACTGACTTCCACAGAGGCTTGGCTTTTTGAACCCATGGGAACAGGTGCTCTGATGAGCACACAGGTACTCACGGCCACGGGCAGCTCTGCGTTTGAAATGGGGATGTCCGTGCAGCCGCGGCCTGTTCGTGGCACTGTGCCCATCGCGCTTCCGAAGCAGCCCGTGCGTCCCCACGGCTGTGTGTGGAGGCCCTGCAGACCCCAGCCAGGCCCCCGTTGCTGGAAAGCCCCAGCCCATCAAAGAAAGGCCCTGCAGCTTCCACGTCCAAGACCAGAAATTCCTCCTTTGCATTTCTTGGAACTTCACCCTCCTGCTAAATACGCTTTTTACCTTTTCAATGGTTTTAATGGACTATCTCACACAAGTAAGACCTTCGCATGATTCACAGTCCATTGTAAACACGGAAAGTACAGTGGCGAGTCCTCCTCCCGCCTCTTTCCCAGCAGCCCAGACCTCTGTCCACCAGGAACCAGTGTCATCTGATTGTGGAGATCTTCTCAGACATGTGCTATGTGGCCAAAGGCAAATGCATTCTCTTCTTATTTTGTAAATGCTTTCAGTTTTCTCTTCTGGTGGAAATTCATTTAGGTTCTGATATATTTGCAGATATTTACAGCCTTGCAAGCAAGTCACGGTGAGCTTTATTTTACGGAACTGCTGCTGGGGATGGAAAAAAGAACAACTTGCAGACATCTCCCAGGACTTGGGTTTTCAGCATGGGAAACCTTAGATGACTTTCACCAAGGAACTTCCTATTCAGAGGGATGAAGACACTCACGAAAGGCAGGCTTCCCTCTTGCTTCCTCCACCAATTGTGGACAAGATTCTCCCTCACGGCTTTCATGTAGGATTTGCTTGTTCTTCTCAGGACCACCTACTGGAAAACTGCATTGTGGAAAAATTATCTCGTCCCAATTCCACACCCCTTTTTATATGACTCCATCAAAAAGCCTAGGCTCCAGAAGCAGATAGAATTGTTAGCCCAAATGTGTTTGAAAACACCAGCCATGCAGGGGGGGAGATGACAGTCCTCTGCACTCTGATTTCTGACCCTTCCTGCAGGAAGGCCAGGGGCGGGTGTCTTTCGAGCAAACAAAAATCTCCAGACGTGCGTCTCAGGCCTTAGCGGACAGAGGATCTTCCTCCCAGTCAGGGAGGAGCAGCAGAATGGGGAGATCACGTGCGCACACAAGGTTTTAGTGTGGTAGGTGAAGCTGCGGGGTTGAGACCCGGTACCCACCTTGCAACAGGCCGGACGGGTGTGTGGAGCTTCTGGGAATGCATTACAAACTCAAGTCCCAAAGTGGCTTCTGCTGCCTGTCTTTTTCATTGCCAGCTCCAATGCTGCAAAATTCCCTCCGGAAGAGGAGGGGAGCGAAGCTACTCCTACACTGCCTGCTATGCAACTTCAGTTGGCCCCTTGGCCCGTGCCAAGGATCCAGGTCAGAGGCGCCATGCTCACGGAGGAGGGTGTGCCCGCCACCCTCCACCCGGAGGCATGCTCAGGGGGAAACCTGCATGCACTCATCAGGTGCCGTGAAGGGGACACGTAGTGCAGCAGGCCCGCGGAAGAAGCCCGAGTGTTTCCCCGGTGGGTCTAGAGCTCTGAGCCAGGAGTGTTCTCTTGAGAGTTATTTTTATGTTTTAGGTACTAGTCCATTGTGAGACGTATGTTTTGCAAATATTTGCTCCCAGTCTGTAACTGGTCTTTCCATCTTGTTAAGGCGATCACTGGCAGAGCAAATGTTTTTACTATCCATGAGGTCTGGCGGGAAGCTCCCGCCAGTCTCTCGGGAGGGCCGCCCCTGGACTCGGGGGCGGGGCGCGAACCTAGGGAGGCAGCCCGCTGCCCGTGAGGCCTGTGGGACAGGACGGCTGCGAGGCAGCCAGCCCGCGGTGCGCGGGCCGCCGAGCGCAGGGTGCGGGCTCGGGCTGCGCAGTCCACAGGCGGCGGAAAGCTGGCCGGGCTCTGAGGCCCCGGGACCCTGAAGCCAGGTCCTGCCAGCCGCGGACTGCCGCTTCGCCTCGCGCGTCGCGCGCACGCGCGCCACACGCCCAGGGAGCGGGCTCCGGGCGCTCGGACCAGCGGCTCCAACGGCTCCCAGGGTCCCTTGCGGCGGACCGCTGGGGCTGCGCAGGAGCGCGCGGGGCGGGGCCAACGGCGAGCAGCGGGTCGGCGCGTCCGCGGCCGCTAGCTCTGCCAGCGGCGTGAGCGTGCGTTTTCACTGCTTTCTCGGTGTCGTAGTTCGCGGCTGCTGTTTGGGTGCGGGACCGGCCGGGCGGTTGCCGTCCTCCTGTACCTCGCGGGCTTTCCGCGGGGAGCTGCTGCTGCTCGGGATTCCTTCCCGCTCCCCGTCAGCGCTCCAGCCCGCGCCTGGCCCGGGGCTCGCGGGGTGTTTTCTCAGCCTGACGCTGTCTGACTCGTGGAATTGGTGAATACAGACCGGCGAGGGTGGGTGTCACAAGGTGTGTTGTGATGATGGGAGACCTGCCAGTGTCTGTAAGGATGGTTTATAGGGGGCGTGGGCAGGAATCGTGGGGTTCGGGTTTTGGCTGGTCGGCGGCACATGTGTGGGGGGGGGAGGGGGGAGGGGAGCGCAGAGCCGTCTGTGCACTGGTGGTGCAGAAGGCCTCAGCGTGCTGGAGTCCGGGGGTGACGGGTGTGGTGTGCGGAGCACCTGGCGCTCTGGGGCTTCTGGCGACTGTAGGTGTGGATGTGAACGGTCAGGGTTTGTCCGTGAAGATTTGTGGATAGAATTGATTGTCTAGGAAGTGAGGGTAGGAAGGCACGTGTGTGCCCGTTCGTGCGTGCATTTGGGCTTGGAGTTGCATGTCCTAGTCGGCGTGCAGGTGGATTGTGTCACATACTGGTATGGAGGGGCGGGGCGCCGTGAAGCGGCTCCTTCTGTCTTGGGATAGTGGATGCTGCACATTTCTTCCCAGCTCTGCTCAGTGCTCCCCGTTCGGTCGCCAGAAGTGGGGCACGCTCGGAATATTTGTACCAAGTACACACCACAGGCTACGTCTTTCCGGACTACCCCTGAGAACTGTTTCTTAAGCCTCTACCAGCAGAGCACTGGTGTGGGTGAAGCATGTACATGTGTGGAAGACTCCAGGTGAATTGTGAGCGGGACCCTGGAGCTGATGGTCCTTGTATGTGCCCACACTCTGGTCATCTTGTCATCGCATGGTTCGTCCTTGGGCTGGCCCTTTTTAGGGCAAAGAATCCCTGTAGATGTTGGGAGTTGTGGGTTGGAGGAGGTCTGTGCCTTAGACATGTGGGTGCCCCTTCTGCACTTGTGTGGTCCTGGCACCTGGGTACCAGGTTGGGAGGTCCTGGTGGGCAGATGGCGTGCAGTGCATTAATCATATGTTTATTTTTTCCGTTTTGACATGTTAAGCTTGTGTGGCTGCGGAGAGACTGTCCCTTCTAGGACTAGCCAATTGTCAAGAGCTAGGAAAGGGCTCACTGGGATCTCATCTTTCATATGCAATCCAACAAATCCTGAGTCTACTGCCCTAGCTACCCCCTTTATCTAATCTTACACAGTTAGCCCAGGTTTCCCCTGACCTAAATCATCCTAGGGCACGTACTAAGCAACTAGAGACCACCCCTGTAGCCTAAAACACATTAGAATTATTCATATATTTTGTCAGAATCTACTTCAGAATATATTACTTCATTCCAGCAAGATACATAAAAATGATACTCCTATATATGTCTGTTCCCCTTCCCCCTTTTCCGTTATTTTTGTGGATAATATGTGCTGCAATCCCAGCAACACGTTGTAATTATTACTTTATATGATTTTATTTATTTTTAAGAAGTCCACAGAAGAGAGGGAAAAAGTACATATTTATAGTTTGTGATATTAACCTTCCTATTTACCATTTCTGGTTCTCATTTTTTTCTGTAGATTCACATGATTATCTGGTATCACTCTTTCCCCACTACAGCTTTGCTCTATTTTACCTCCTTTGTGCCATTATTGCCAAAGATCTCATGTTTCTGTTACAGGCCCCAAACTGTAAGCACATGCATACTGTTTTATGCAACTGCATTTTAAATCAGTTAAGAGAGAGAGGTAGAGGAAATATGCAATTTTACTCTCTTTAACAATTATTTACTTAATTATCATTAATGACTTCTTTTTTTTCCAATGTAGATTTGAATCACGGTCAGGGGTTGGCCTGGAGATCTTTTGTATTTATTATAAGGTGGGTCTCCTATAAAAACATTTTCTCATTAGATATATTTAGAAATGTCTTTATTTCACCTTCATTATTGAAAGATAATGCTACTAGATGTAAGAGTCTTGACTTCATGGTTTCTTTCAGAGCCTTGAATTTGTCATTCCACTCTTTTGGTTTCTATTGTTTTCAATGACAAGTCAGTTGTAACTCTCTATGTGCTATGCGATAACTCATTTTTACCCTGATACTTTAAATATTTTCTGTGTGTTTGGGTTTCAACATTTTGACTATAATACTTTTGGGTGTGGATATCTGCCTTTGCATTTATCTTGTTTGGATTTGTTAGCTTCTTGCTTGTATAAAATATTATTTTTATTTTTATTATTTACACCATTAATCAAATTTGGGGTATTTTAACCATTATATTTGAGATTTTTTTTCATCTTCTTTCTCCTTCTGGTAAACCAGTTATGCATATGTGGGTATGATTAATGGTGTTCCACATTTCTACAAGGCTCCATTGTTTGTCTTATTCTTTTTCTTTCTCCGTTCTTTGCTTTGAAAGTCTCTATTAATCTATCTTCACGTTTGCTGATTCTTTCTCGTGCCAGCTCAAACCTGCTGTTGAGCCCTTCTAGTGGATTTTTCATTTTGGCTATTCTACATTTTGGTGCCAAAATGTCCATCTGATTCTTTTTTATATAATTTCTATTTTTTTGTTAATATTCTCTGATTGATGAGACATTGTCATCCTTTTACTTTTTAAAACATAGTTTACTTTTATTATTTGAACATATTTAGAATAACTGCTCAAATCTGTTAAATCTGACAGCTGAATCCTCTTACAGGTAGTTTCTGTTGCCTGCTTTTATCCCCATGTCGGAATCACATTTAGTTCTGTTTCTCTGCATGTCTCAGTTTTTAAAATTGGAAACTACATTTTATTTAATTTGTTGTAGCAACTCTGGATACTTATCTCCCTTCACCAATACTTGTTTTGCTTGTTTGGTTGTATATTTCTTTAGTGACATGCTTACTGACTTAGAATGTGAAGTACATTTCCTCTTTACTGAGCCATCTCTGAAGTCCCTTCTCATAGTTTGTACCCTTGGGTATGTACTCAGTTGCCCTGATTCTCCACCTACCAGGAAATCTGTGTTTTTTTGGCCGTGCTTTCTTGAGTGTCTCTTTCCCTAATCTCCCTGTTAAGTTTATAGTTGGTATGTTTCTACTGGTATCACATCCAGCTATTAGTCTCCATTACTCACTAGCTGGTTTCTTTTATTTTCAGCAGTTTCCTGGGACATAAATTACTTCAAAATAGTTGGACTCCTTTGTAGAAGAAGTCTGTGAGGCTAAACTTTGAGACTGGCTCTGAAACTATTGGGTTCTTCTCAGCTGTCCATTTTGAGTCTTCTCTAAAATATTTAGCTGGTCTGCCATTTCACTTACTGCTATCATGCTACCAGCCTCTTCATTGTTGACCACCAATATATCCATTGTGTTTGAAATTAGCTTTAGTCTGGAACTTCCCCATACTATGTTCCAAATAAACCATATTCCTTTATGGAGTTACAGAATTTTTTATTTTATTTTTCTCTACTGATTTCCTGTTTTCAATTTCATTGATTTCTGAATTAATTTTTATTATTTTTATTCTGCTAACTTTGAGTATAATTTTTCTTCTTTTTCTAATTTCCTAAGGTGGAAACTTAGATTACTGATTTGGAGTTTTCCTTGATTTCTAATGTATTCATTCCATGCTATAATTTTTCCTCTAAGTACTAATTTTACTGCATCCCACAAATTTTCATAAGTTGTATTTTCATTTTCATTTAGCTCCTTTTCAAATTTTTCTTGAGACTTTTTCTTTGATAAATGTATTTTTTTGAAATGCAGTGTTTAATCTCCATGTATTTTGTGGTTTCCTAGCCATCTTTCTGCTATTAATTTCTGGGTTAATTTCATGATTTGAGAACATAATTTCTATGATTTATGTCTTTTACATTTGTTTAAGTGTTTTTAATGGCACAGATATTCATCTAGCTTGGTAAGCTTGATGAATATGTTCCAGATAAGCCTGAGTAGAATGTTCAGTCCGCTGTTGTTGAATGAAGTAGTCTGTAGATGTCAATTATATCCAATTGATTGGTGGTGCTATTGAGTTTAACCATCCCTTACTGTTTTTCTGCCTGCTAGAACTGTTCATTTCTCATAGAGGGGTGTTAAAATCTCCATATATAATAGTGGATTCATCTATTTCTCCCTGAAGTTCTGTTAATGTTTAACTCACATATTTTAACACTCATTAGGCACATACACGTTAAGAGCTGTTGCATTTTCCTGGAGTGTTGACCCCTTTATTATAAAGCAATGTCACTGATAACTTTAGTTATTCTCTAGTCTGCTCTATATGAAATTAATGTAGCTATTCTTGCTTTCTTTTGTTTGGTTAGTGTTAGCATGATATATCTTTTTTCATCTCTTCATTTTTAACCTATATGAGTGTTTATATTTAAGTTAGTTTTCAGGTAGACAATATATGAGTCTTGTTTTTGGTCCATTGTTTCTCATTTTTTAATCGGTGTAGTTAGACTATTGATATTTATGATTATTATTGATATACTTAGATTTTTTTATTATTGAAGTATTATTGATATACAATCTTATATTGGTTTTAAGTATACAACATAGTGGCTCAGCAGTTATCCATGTTATTAAATCCTCACCTCCACTAGTACGGTTACTGTCAACATAGGAAGATGTTCCAGAATCATTGGCTGTATTCTCCATGCTGTACTACCATCCCCGTGACTAACTTGTGATTGATATTTTGGTGCCCTTTTATCCCCCTCACCCTCTCTGGTATACTTGGATTATTAGTACCTACCATTTGTTCCATTTGTTACTTTTTTCTGTGTGTTGCTCTTGTTCATTGTTAATATTTTCCTCCTTTACAATTTATTCTGGCCTTTACTTTTAATTGAGCATTTTGTATGATTCTATTTTTTCTCCTTAGCATATAAATTACACTTTTTTCTTTTTTTTCTTACATATTGCTAAGAGAGTAGTTTGCCCAGAGTTACCCAGTAAGTAAACCATGTCCCATAGGTGAATAAAACTATGCCTTTACCATAAAATATGTTGAAAGGTAGACTAAAATATAAGTTTTTAAGATGAAACAAAATACATCAGAATTAACTTATACACAAAAAAGATGAACTGGCTTACTTAATAGAGCAATACTTCTGACATTTCATCAACCAGAGCTTAAATTATAAGAACATTTTAGGACTGTCTAAAATGACTCTTTATCGGATTAGTATAATTAGCTGAATTTCTGTTTAAGGGTGAAAGTTACTCAAGAATGTAGAACTTTAACATGTATTTACCCATTCTTTTGAGAACATTCTATAGCTCTGCCACTTTTTGGAAGATGAGCCGAGTGTAAGGAAGCCTCGAGTATAACTAGGCACCATATGCATAACAGGCACTTGACAGATTACTATCTGTTAGATTTGTTGATAGAAACAAGTTAATAAGAACAAATCATAGGAAACAAAATAAATAGTAGTGCTAACAAAATTGTGAATCTGTATTTAATTGTAATTATGCTTAGATGTTTATTGAAAAATATTAACATTTTATAAATTTACATTGGGCATTAGAGAAAATAAATGGATTGGCACAAAACCCTTGAACCCCTAAAGGTGCACTGTATTAATGATACTGTGGAAATACTGGCAAAGCCTCATTCTATTATGCCACAAAAAGAACTATAGGAACCCAAGGGGGCCAAAACACCAGCATTTATCGATAGCCCATCCTGGGAACCATATGTTGAACTATCCTTTAGAGATAAACAAGAGTCTAATATATGGGGTGGAAAGACACATGGTGACCAGAAAGCATGTTGCACCTATGACTGTCAGTCTTTGAAGAAGTTCTTAATAGGATTTTGGCTTATTTTAATCAATGACAAAGTGAATAATTTACCGAACTTGTAGTGTATTATAGGCAGTGGTCATTTTCCATTAATTTTAAATAATCTTCACAGACTACCCAGAAAAGAGGCATAATTATGTTCATTATAAAAATGTGAAAAAGGTTTAGAAGGATTTGGTGTCTTGCTCTGGCATGCAAAGAGCTGGTTTGAAAAGCTCCAGCTATTAGTCTGACTCCAAAGACCATCTCATTTTGCTGAATCACAGGTATTCCTAAATCTTAGGTGCTGCCACATATTTTACCATTTCAGCTTTGGCTTCCCCCACTCTCTTTGTTTTCCCCTTATGCCCAGGGTAATTTAAATTTCAGACCAGGAGATGCATGCTAAGTTGCTCTGTAGCATCTCAATTTAGTATTCTTAGAAAGTTATCCTGTATGTGATCAGCAGTTTTTTATTTCTGTCACCAGGGTGGGCATGTTCAGTATAAACTACACAGATCCTGAATACAGCCTGGTTAGACATTTGAGTTAGCTGAATATATTTTGTATCATAGGGAGAATGCAAGTTTTCCATTTTTATAGGTTTTTATACCGTGAGTCATTTGAAATTGTAAACATTCCTTTGCCAACTATCTGAAACCTTCTGTGTGAAACAACATCAAACTATCCCCCTCATACTACCCACCTCACCATGCCTGCTTAGATTTGCCATAGCAGAAAGTGTGGTCATTTCACTCCATATAAAAGCCTGCTTTCTAATTGGCATTTTTGTATCTAATTTCTTTAGGGCACCTTCATGGTGTCTGCTCAAACAATAGCCAGTTTTACCAGTAGGAGTTGAACTCCAAGTAAGCCCTCCTGTAGCAAGATTGACAGGCCTGTGGTCAAAGTGTTTCTTTAAGGCGTTGGGAGGCTCCTCTGCTGGTGTCCTTTCAGCATGCTGTGCAGTACCCAAAATGTTGATTGTGGATGGATTTGAGTTCCTTGGATCTGCTTAAGGCAAAACAGTTCCTGTTTTCATTAAACTCAGAAATTCAGGCTTGCCATGAGGCTATTCAGAAATCTGAAACAAAAATATAGGCAAATCTAAAAATTCTTCCAAAGCCATTTCTATCAGTTCTTGTCCTTTAAATAGGAACAAAGTTTCCTTATATTATTAAGTCAGCTGAGTTAAAAAAAATATCCCAAATATAGGGTCCTATCATTTTAAACTTGACATTCTACAACTTTATCCATGTCTGGTTGAAGAGGTGTTTCCTCGCATCTCATTTATATTTTGATTTTCACTCTAGACAAAACTGTAAAGTGAATAAATTAATTTTTGACATTTTACAACCTCTTTCTTCTCTTTACCCTTTCCCACCTCGAGATATATATATATATATACCCCTCTTCTGGTAATTTCCTCTTCTCATTTTCCCTACCCTGGACCCCAATTTGGGTACTCTCTCCTATGCTGAAGTTTATCTTCAGGGAAAGATATGAAATCTGTGAGGTTTTATATCATGCTCATTATCAGCACACCTCAGTGGTAGAAAATTGATTTGATGAAGTCTGGGTCTAGTTTTCTAGTCTCTAAAATCATATTCTAACTGGGACCACCTACTCTTTCTATGTGCAAGAGTGACACACACAGATTTAGGGTTAAAGTTGTCTTCTTATATGAAAGAAAGCCTATGAGAGGGTGTTTTCCTTGATACAGAAGAAACTACGGTATTTTTTTTACATAACAGTGTTAATGTTCCTTACCCTACTACATCCTTATAAAACCAGGGGCCCTACATAGAACCAGTCTGAATAAAACAGTTAAGCAAATTATTTGTGAAATAGCCATTGATGATTAGTCTCTCCTCTTTTAACTTCCCAATCATCTAGTGACAAGAACCTGAGAAGAAAAATTCAGCTTGTTTACCATTTCTCTACTTATTTTTGAACATACTATATAGTTGGGAAGGATTAGGTTTTTCTTGATTTCACAGAAAAATTTATTATATAATGTTTTAACTAAAAATAATTTCCTTTTTATTTGAGGTCAAGGTCCTTCCCCAATTGGCCCTGAAAGGTGAGAATTGTTCTCCTAAAAATACTGATGGAGGTCAGAAAGTCATGAGAGAGTTAAGCTTTCTCTATAATATAAATGAAGATCAACCTTTGTATTCCATGAAAAAGTAGGAAACCTAAGTGGACTCAAATGACTTCCTGATGCTAAAGGGTTGAAAAACTCCATTTCAAACTATGATATTCAGCACAGGTAATCTTTCCTGTTAATATCCATAGAAGAAAAAGTAGAATAGTTGACTTGAAAGCTCTGGTATAATTTCTAACAGGTACAATTACTTTGACTCTTAAACTAAAAAATAAATAAATACAAGTATAGCATAGGAAAAATACATAAATAAACAAATAAGATCAAAGCTTTAGATTTCTACACTGACACTACTTTATAAGCCACTCATCACCAAAATAAAAATAAACATTTTACATTTATGATCACTTTTCATTTCATAAATGTCACTGTTCTCAGGATGTATGGGCCCCTTTGTTCAGCGCCTTGGAATCACCTCTGTCCTTCCTGCCCCACCGCCAGTGGGGCTCCATTGCTGGCTGACGTGCAGTTGGTTTGGCTAATGGGAGACACTAGCATAGATAGCCGGGATTGACAAGTCAGAGCTCAGTGTTTCCTCCCCACTCACAACACCCTCCAGGCTCTGACAGCGGCTGCCCTTCTGGGGCCCTGACAACAGCCTTTCCTCCCATTGCTCTCTGGCAATCGCAGTAATGGTTTTCTGTTACTGCCTGTCTTTGGTGTCACATCTCTTGTTGGGTCCCTTACCTGTACTTTGAAATCTCTTAATAAAGCCATCTTGGTGAGGTCTGCCTGGGCCTTGAGGAATGCAACAGGGTATTTTTAATTAGTGTCACATTACATTGCCTAAAAAATATTGTAAGAAAGAAAAGCATTTTTAGAGATGTAGAATACTTGTAAGAAAAGATCCATTTAGGACTTAAAGTGCTATATAAAGTTGGCAGGAGAAATGTTATATTTTTACTAGGACTTAAAAGTGCTATAAAGTTGGCAGGAGAAATGTGGGTGTATTTTTACTGTCTCACTATTTTCTAAAAATGAAAATTGAAGGACTCTATGTTCTGGCTTAGACTGGAATGCACATGTTACATTACTATAAGAGAAGATGAAATTGCAGAATGATAAGTACAGGGTAAAGCACATCAAAATAAAATTACCACCACCACCATATACAGGGTTTGTATATAAGAAGGGCAAAAATTAGGAAAATGTATACCAATCTGTTAACTTCAGTAGGGTCAGAGTGGTGGTGGTAGCAAATTATTATTTTCTTTATACAACTGTAAAAATGTGCCTTTTGTAATTCAAAAAAAATCTGGAAAAAATTTTAAAGACCAAAATGATGTTCTTGTTCTTGTTAATGGAGTTGAAGAATGAACATCACAAACACTCAAGAAGGTAGGAGAGCCAGGCAAAGGCTTTTATTTAGACATAAAGCAAGAGGGACAGAGCTTGTGGCTCAGGCCAGGAGGGGACAAGAGAGCCCGGGGGTGGTGCTTTGTCTAGGGGACTTATAGGTGGTTGAGAGACAAAGGGCTAGGGATGCACACCTGTGAGATGGTCCCAAAATGTTTATCTTTGAAGAGACATTAAGTTTCATATTAGTATTTGGGTTTATTTACAAGAAACTTGCTGCTGATTCCCTCCCAGGATAGCAGCTTCCTGGTCTGGGAGCATATCTATCAAAACTGCCTGCTTTGCTCCCAAGGTGGGCTAAGTAATTGTGTTTGTTAAAGAGTATGTTAAGAAACTTACTTTTTAACTAATTTGGCTTTAAAATGCAATCTTATCTTCAAGATGGAATCCTTCCTGTTTTTACTACATTGTTTTGGGCTTGCTTGCTAAATTGCCCAGGTTGCAAATCCCTTGATTAGGGCTGGAGGAGGGAAAGCAGCACCTGGGTAAAGTCAGAAAAATAAGCTGGGCCGCCCAGCAGGCCAAAGCAAATCCCACAGTGGATTCTCTTGCTTTGTTCCCCCCCCCCCCAACCCGGCCCTCATCCTACTCTGTCTACAGTCCCTGTCTCAACATGCATGCACTCAGCAAACCATGAAAGGAGATGTCCTCTTGCGCATCCAATATTTAATCCAGCTTGTGACAAGTTCCTGTGGTCTGGTCTCTTTGGGCACAAGGAATGGAGACTAGGACCTGAATTTAACTTTGAAGATGAATCAATGGT
The DNA here is from genome assembly GCF_040802235.1 of Manis javanica. Taxonomy (NCBI): domain Eukaryota; kingdom Metazoa; phylum Chordata; class Mammalia; order Pholidota; family Manidae; genus Manis; species Manis javanica. Next base: position 95,940,529 of record NC_133157.1, on the reverse strand, counting down.
TAACACAGATACAAAGAGAAAAGTAAGCAAAGCCTCTGTTATGTCAGAGGACATTTTAAGAATTGTTCACTGTTGGTTTCCAGTTGTGTATGGTTTTTGAAGAGTATATCTCCCAACAACAAATATATTTGAATTCTTGATAAGGCCCAATTTTAAAGACTTGTGATATAACTTGAGTTTTACTGTAATTAAGATATTTATGATTTTATTATAAGAAGATTGGTAGAAAAATAATATAGCATCAACATTAAGAAAATTTTTGTGTAATGTCAGAAAGCTGTTCAAATAGCCTGTCTTGTTCTATGTGATTCACATGCTAATTTAAACTGTTGTACAGCACTAGAGAAAAGGTCCACCATTTATATTAAGAAAATGCTTCTGAGCCATGAAATTTTATAGCACAGTGTTTCAGAGCCTAAAACTTGTGAACATTGCTAAAAGTTAGGAAAAATTTTGGAACTTAGGAAAAGATGTTTAGCTTTGAGAAAGCACCTAATGTATCCGCTCTGTTCTCATGGTCCAATGACAATTCAAGGAATCCAAATACTCATAAAATTGTAATAAGATGAAGCCAATAAAAATATCATAGTTTTCAGATATTATGAGAATAACAGTTTGCTCTCCTTCATGTTTATAAATAAACCTGGACTTTGAGAGATTTATATCAGAAGTGATAATGAGTCCTACCGAATTAACTCTACTTTACTTGTCCATGTTTTGCATGGGAGGCAACTTCCTTCCAAGGCTGCAGCCTCCTGAGACAGAGATGGTGTTTGCCTCTGAAGCCAAGGGCAGGCAAGGCCCATGGGAAAGTAGAGTGAAGACTCTACAACTTGTCTGTAGAACAAATCTATGTATTTCTTCAATTTTAATACACTTATGTTAGGAAAGCAAGTTTTGTCTTCATGCTACATTTCATTATTAGATTTTTCAGTCTTAAATTCAAGCTTTTAAAAACAGAAAAACAGTATATTCATCAACTGTCTTGACTATCTCTTGAACTTTTTCTGAGTTACTAATTCACCTTCCCATCTGTCCTGCCCCATAATACAGTCTTCTTCTGCCAGGCAGGGCACCTTTTCCTACTACCGTATTGTTGCATATCCTGCTGCTTTTCCTGAAATATTCACGTTCTTTTCTCCCTGATTTCTCCTGGACAGTGCTTTCAGATCAGAGGTCACCTGCTGTATGATGCCTTCCCCAAGCCAGTGTCCTCTGGACTTCTCCCATTATACTGAGCATATTGCATTGCAAGTGCTTTTTTAGTGCATCACTTTCATAAAACTGATATATTTGAGAGGCGATTTTGTACCACCAGCACTTATCATAGTGTTCGGATTATAACCATTATTCAATATATAGAGAGTGAATAAAGGGATCAATGCCACAGACTGATGATAATACAAGGAAAGATGAGACTGGATGGGTCAAAAGCATTGTAGCATTCAGCTTGGTATTATAAAGGTAAAGCTGAAAAGGTAGCTTTGATCTAAAAATCCATTTACTTTTGCAGCCAGCAGTTTGAACCCAGTAAATATCTTGTAGTTAGATTCATTCAAACATCCATTCCAATCTGTCAAGGTCATTTGGATATACAGACTGTTTCTTTGTTCCACTCCCTGGATTTCCTTTATAGCATTGTAATAAGGTTCTCTGGAAAAACAATATATGTGTAAGATTTATTGTAAAGAAATGGTTCATCTGTTTATGGAGGCTGGCAAGTCTGATCTGCAGGGTGACTTGGCAGGCGGAGATCCAGGGAGAGCCAGGGTTCGAGTTCGGAGGCTGCTGGGCAGGAGCAGCCAGTGCTATGGCGAAGCCCAAAGGCAGGCTGCTGGATTCTGTTTCTGACAAGCGTTCATCGTCTTGTTCTGTTCAGGCCTTCAGAAAGTAACTGGACAAGCCCACCTACATTATGGAGAGCAAATGGCTTTACCAGTTAAAATGTTAATGTCATCCAAAATCTTCCTTGCAGAAACACCCAGAATAATGTTTGACAAAATACCTGGGTACCTTGTAGCTCAGTCAAGTTGTGATGTGAAATTAATCACCACTTCATTACTTTTGATGAATTAGATCCTGTTTAGATAGAGACTGCGAATAAGCAAGCCACCAAACAACCCAGAGGACCGGTAATGAAAGCTGCGCTTTCCTGAACATCAGAAGGGCCTGTGCTTCTCACCCCCCAGAGGCCGCCCTGTCCATGTGGTGTGTTAGCCCAGAACTTCTGTCTGCGTTTAGATTAGGAGCCAAACTTGCTGACAGCTAAGGTATTTCTTACATCTGCATCCCCCATCTTGGGCTTCAGTTCCTTCTGTTGGCATTCGTTTTACATTTTCCCGTCTGAAATTCCTTCTTTACAGATGGTGAAAACCAAACACAAGTTAGTTATTTCTATTTTCGTCTTATCTTTATGAGCTTTGCCCAGAGAGGACCTACAGCTTCTTTGGTCTTGTTTTTCTCACAGGCATACTGAAAAGTTTCTTTGGTTGCTTTTAACAATCTTTGCAAATGTTCGTTTGTTCTGGGCCTTAGCTTCCTTCACTTTGCTTCCTTTTAAGTTGTGCTAATGCTCCTTTTGGTCACAAATACTCTTTCTTTGGCCCCTTCTCCCATTTCTCTCTACTTCACTGGAGTCATCTGGTCTGGATTTCATTCTGATAGCTTTTCACATTGCTGAACTATTATTACAAATCTAGCTAAAGATTTAAGGGAACAAGTAAATGTGAGCTTTTGCTAAAGAGCAATGAATACTCCTTCCTATGTACCTCTGAGTAGATAGATAGGAATGATGTCTCTTTTTATGTGGGTGCTCTGATGTCTGTGAGGTGATATTATGTAACATTTCCCATTTTTTCTCAGATACTATCTTCAAATTAAAAAACCATCTCAAATCTCTAATATCACGGAGCTTGAAATTATTATTAGAGTTAGAATTCACACAGAAGACATATTTCACTGGAATATGCTTACCATCTTCCTGACTTTTTCAAATCATTTTTGAGGTCTCAGATAAACATCTGACTATTCTCAGGGCTCCCTCCTCGGCACAGTAAATCCTGAGATGTCACGATTGTTGTTTTCTCAAGGATTCTGACACTGCCCCTTACTAACTGCTTTGTAGCCAAAAGCAGACAAAGGAACCTGTGTGATACTTTGCAGGTTTATTACTTTGCACTGAAAAAAATCTTCTGGCTGATGTCAGTCATGCTGATGGATTAATATGTCTAGAGTGTATCTGTTGCCTGTTAACTTCGGGATTACTTAAATTCTCTTCCATTTCTTCTGCTCCCATATGCTCTCCAGTCTACATTGGCCTTTGAGGGCATGACGTCTCTTTGAGATGTTACAAATTTGACATACAACCCTCTTTCCGTCCCTGTGTAATAAATCTTGGAAGACTCTATACCTTTCTCATGCCTGGTATTCTGGTTCGGATACTAATCCTGTCAAATCTCAGAGTTACATAGGAAGTAGTATTCATTGCTCTTTAGCAAAAGTTCACATTTGCTTGTTTCTTAAAGCTATAGCTAGGTTTGTAATAGCATTGGTTATAATGTCTTCAAATTATTATTTTTAAATTCTCAGTCATATCTGGTGTCTACAGAAATCATTTCTTTAGCAGCTTAAAACAACACACATTTATTATCCCACTGTTTCTTCATGTTGGGAGTCCAGGCACAGCTTTGAGGGGGCTCTGTTTGGGGTCTCAGGGATACAATTAAGGTATCAGCTAGGCTGCTATCTCACTGAGGCTCAGTGGGAAGAATCTGTTTCCAGACTCATTGAAGCTGTTGGCAAAATTCATTTCCTTATGGCTGTAGAACTGAGCATCAGTTTCTTGCTGATGTTTGGGGTCCCCTCAGCTCCTTGCGACTGGCTGCTCATAGCTCTTTGACACATGGGGTTTCCCTACATGGTGGCTTGCTTCTTTAGAGCCAGCAAGGAAGATGGATACTTTACCAATCATGGGCTTTACAATTTTATGTAATTATATATTCATTTCCATGTAGTTACATATATACCATCATCCCAACTTTATGTGGTTGGTTAAAAGCAAGTCACAGGTCCTACCCACACATGGGGGTAGGAATTACACAAGGGCATCCCAGGAAATAAAGAGGCATTTTGGACCATCTTTTTTATATTTATATATTTATTATTTTATTGTATAAATTTGACATGTAGGATTAAGGTGTACAGTGTATTACTTTGATACATTTACTATTGGAATATGGTTGCCATTATAACTATCACATTACATTTATTATTTTATTGTATAAATTTGACATGTAGGATTAAGGTGTACAGTGTATTACTTTGATACATTTACTATTGGAATATGGTTGCCATTATAACTATCACATTACATTTAGTACTATATTGTCTACATTCGATGTGCTTTGCTTTAGACCTCTATGGCTTATTTAGTACTTGTTACAAGTTTGTACACCATTTTACTCTCCATTTTTTATTTAATTTTTCCACAGGTGTGACTTTTCTGGATTCCACATATACATGATACCATACAGTACTTGTCTGACTCTGACTTACCTCACTTAGCATAATGTGCTCAGGGTCCATCCATGTTGTTGCAAATGGCAGTATATCTTCCTTTCTCCTGCCTGAATAATACTCTGTTGTGCATATTACACCCCATCTTTTTTTATCCATTCACCTACTGATGGGCACTTAGGTTATTTCCATATCTTGGCTATAGTGAATAATGCTATGATAAGCATGGGACTGCTTATTGAAACATCTCATTGAATTCCTGTGTTCACTTCCTTTGGTCATAAGGAAATGGAATTCTGGGATATACCCAGAAGTAGAATTGCTGGATTGAGTGGCAGATTTCTAGTGAAATTTTTGAGGACCCTCCATATTGTTTACCATAGTGGTTGGATTAATTTACATTCCCACCAACACATACATGGGTTCCCTTTTCACCATATCCTTACTAGTACCACTTGTCCTTTGTCTTCTTGATGATATTCATACAGGTGTAAGGTGGTATCTCATTATGGGTTTTATTTGCAGTGCCCCTGATAATTTGTGATGTTGAGCATTGTCTCATGGCCTGTTGGCCATTTTCATGTTCTCTTTGGAAAAATGTCTGTTTTGTTCTGCCAGTTTTTAAATCAGATTGTTTTTTTAAATTAAGTTTTATAATTCTTTAAATATTTCAGATATTAACCCCTTCTCTGATACATGGGTGTGCAAAAATTTCATCCCATTTATAGGCTGTCTTCATTTTAAATTCTTCTGCTGTGCAGAAGCTTTTGAGTTTGATGAAGTCCCATTTCTTGATCTTTTGCTTTTGTTATTTGTGCTTGTGGTGTCATGACCAAAACATCATTGCTAAGACCAATGTAACATATAAGCTTCTTTCCTATGTTTTCTTCTGAGAGTTTTATGATATCAAGTCTTATGTTTAAGTCTTTGTTCCATTTTGGGTTAATTTCTGTGAGTGGTGTGATATAAGGGCCCACTTTCATTGCTCTGAATGTGTGTCTCTAGTTTGCCCTGCTCTGTTAGTTGAAGAGACCATTCTTTTCCCATTGGGTATTCTTGGTTTCCTCATCAAATAGTAGTTGGCAGTTTGTATCAGAATTTAATTCTGTGCTCTCTATTCTGTTCTTCATTTGGGGTTCTCTGTTCTGCTCTATATTTTGTCTAAGTGTCTATTTTCATGCCAGTATTATACTGTTTTTATTATTATGTATATAGTTTGCAGCATAGTTTTCAGTCAGAAAGTATGATACCTACAGTTTTGTTCTTTTTTTCTCAAGATTGCTTTGGCTATTTGGGTTTTTGTGCTTACACAGAAATTTTAGGATTGTTTCTGCTATTTCTGTGAAGAATGTCTTTGACATTTCGTTGGGGATTGTGTTGCATCTATAGATGGCTTTGGGTAATATGACCATTTTAACAATATTAGTTCTTCTGATCCTTGAACATAGGATGTCTTTCCATTTGTTTATCTTTGATTTTTTTTAAAAAACGTCTTGTAGTTTTTATTGATCTTTCACTTCCTTGATTTAATTTATTCATAATTATTTTACTGTGTTTGATGCTGTTGTGAATGGGATAGTTTTCTTCATTTTTTTCTGGTCTTTAATCACTATTTTAAAGGAGTACAATTGATTTCTGTATGTTGATTTTGTGTCTTTCCACCTTAGTGAAATCATTAATTCCAACAGTTTTTTGATTGACTTTTGGGGTCTTTCTTTGTAAACTGTCATCAGCAAATAGCAACAATTTTACTTCTTCCCTTCCAATTTGGATGCCTTTTTGTTTTGCCAAATTGCCCTAAATAGGAGTTGCAGTACTATATTGAATAGGAGAGATGAGAGTGGGCATCCTTGTCTTGTTCCTGATCTTAGAGGAAATGTTTTCACTTTTTTCTCCATTAGGTATAATGCTAGCTGTGGGTGTTTGTTATACATGACCCTTTTTTGTTGAGGTTTTGATGCCACAGTTCTTGTTTGCATAGTCAAGAATGAACTTCGCAAACACTCAAGGTAGGAGAACAAGGCAGAGAGGCTTTTATTTAGAGATAAAAGTGAGAGGACAGAGCTCCTGGCTCAGGCCAGGAGGTGACCAGGGAACCCCAGGGTGGTGCTGTTGTCTAGGGGATTTATAGGTGGTTGAGAGACAAAGGGCTAGGGGTGCACACCTGCCAAGTGATCCCAAAATGTTTATCTTTGAAGAGACATTAAGTTTGTTATTAGTCTTCCTGTTATTTACAAGAAATTTACTGCTCTGATTTCCTTCCAGGATAGCAGTTTCCTGGCCTGGGAGCATATCACTAAAACTGCCTGCTTTGCTCCCGAGGTGGGCTGAGTTATTGTCTGTTTGTTAAAGAGTATGTTAGGAAACTTACTTTTTTTTTTTCCTATGTTCTGTTTGGTTTATTTAATATTTGATGCTGCTTAGAACCCTCTATATCAGTTTCACAATCTACTAAGATCATGACCCACAGTTGATAAAACACAGCATAAAACTGTGTTGTGTGTTATGATCCTAATCCAGGAGCCACTGCATTAATTTGATTAAATGAAATAAACCAATATTTACTTGTTTTAAAAATAGATGTCATTCTGTATACTGTGAGGTGTTTGCAATGAACCCAAAATATTTTCAAATCAAGAGAAAATAAAACTTTTCTCTTTGGGAAAAATAATAGACTCTGGAAAAATATTCTAGTTTTATGAAACTTTGCCATATTGCTTCTTTTTTTTTTTGAGAGGGCATCTCTCATATTTATTTGATCAAATGGTTGTTAACAATAAAATTCTGTATAGGGGGGGTCAATGCTCAATGCACAATCATTAATCCCTCTCAAGCCTAATTCTCATCAGTCTCCAATCTTCTGAAGCATAACGAACAAGTTCTTACATGGTGAATGAATTCTTACATAGTGAATAAGTTCTTACATGGTGAACAGTACAAGGGCATTCATCACAGAAACTTTCGGAGGAAACTTACTTTTTAACTAACTGGGTTTTGAAATGCAATCTTATTTTCAAAATGGAGTCTTCCTGTTTTTACAGTTGTTTTGGGCTTGTTTGCTGAGGTTGCAAATCACTTGATTCGGGCTGGAGGAGGAAAAGCAGCACCTGAGTAAAGTCAAAAAAATAAGCTGGGTCCTCCTTGGAGGCCAAAGCAAATCCCACAACGAATTATCCCGCTTTGTTTTTTTCCAGAGGTCCTCACCCTACTCTGGGTAAGCCCATGGTCCCTGTCTCAGTTTGTTCCTTCTATACCCAGTGTTAAGGGTTTTTATCATGAAAGGATGTTGTATTTTGTGAAATGCACCATCTGTACCTTTTCAGATGATCATGTGATTTTTATCTCTATTAAAATATTTTATCTTTACATTTTAACATTTTATTGATGTGATGATTTACTTTCATTGGTTTGTATTTGTTGTATCATCCTTGCATCCCAGGGATAAGGCCCACTTGGTCTTGGTGTCTAATCATTTTATTGAAATTAGTTTGTTAGTATTTTGTTAAGAACTTTTGCATCTATATTCATCAAGGATAATGGCCTGTAGTTTTCTTGTGATTTCATTGTTTTGATATTAAGGTAATGCTGGCTTCATAGAATGAGTCTGGGAGTGTTCCCTCTTCTTGAGATTTTGGAAGAGTTTGAGGAGGAGTGATGTTAATTCTTCCTTAAATGTTTGGTAGAATTCACCAGTGAAGCTGTCTGGTTCTGGAATCTTCTGATAGGAGTTTTTTGATTACTGACTCAATCTCTTGGCTTGTTATTGGTTTGTTCAGATTTTCTATTTCTTCCTGATTTGGTCTTGGTAGGTGGTTTCTAGAAATGTGTGCATTTCTTCTAGGTTATATAAATTTTTGGTATATAATTAATTATTCACAGTAGTCTTATGGTTGGTATTTCTTCCCTTTTACTAACTGGAGTTTATTTGTTCTTTTCTTCCTAGTCCCTTGAGGTGTAAAGTTAGGTTATATATTTGAGATATTTTCTGATTTCTTAACATATGCATTTATTGCTATGAATTTTCAGAGATGCCTTTGCTGCATCCCACAAAATTTGACATTTTCATTTGTTTTGAGATGATTTTGTAGTTTATTTCTTTGATCCATTGGTTGTTTAGAAATGTATTGTTTCATTTCCACATAGTTGTACATCTTCTCACTTTCCTCTTGTTTATTTCATCCCATTGTAATCAAAAGATGGTAAATGGAATGATTTCAGTCTTCTTAAATATGCTAAGATTTATTTAGTGGTTTATCATACGATCTGTCCTGTAGAATATCGCATGTGCACTTGAGAAAATGTGTATCCGATGTTGGATGGAATGTTCTGTCTACCTGTTAATTTGTCCTAAAATATGTCCATTCCAGCATGTTTTGTTGACTTTTTGTCTGGACAATCTAGCAGTTACTGATAGTGGGGTATTGAATATTGAAGTGCCCTACTGTTATTGTTGTCAGTTTGTCTCTTAATATCTGTTAGCATTTGCTTAATACATTGCAGTACTTACATTTTCAGAGCATATATATTTGATTGTTGTGTTTTCTTGATATATTTACCCCTTTATCTCTTGTTACCTTTTTTGACCTGAAGTTTATTTTGTTTCATGTAAGTATGGCCACACCTGCTTTTTTGGGATACCATTTGCTTGGAGTATTATCTTCCATCCCTTCACTTTGAGGCTATCTTTAGAAAGCCTTTAGAGCTGTGTGTCTTTAGAGCTGAAATGAGTATCTTGAAGGCAGCACATAATTGAGCCTTGTTTAGTAATCCACGTAGGGACTCTATGCCTTTTGATTGGTGATTCCGATGCAGTTACATTTAGGGTAATTATTGATATGTAAGGACTTAATACTGCCATTTTTACTTTTGTTTTCTGGTTGTTTTGTATCTCCACTTTTCCTTATGTTTTCATCCACCTTAAGTTTCTGCCTACCTTTAAAATTGGCTTTGCATGATGATTTGCTCAGTTACCCCTTTCTTCATGTTTCATTATCTCTGCTTTAGATTTTATTTTGTGGTTACCATGAGGTTAGCATGAAGAGTCTCATAAGTAAAATAATCCTCTTTGTGTTGTTAGCTTGTATCTTCATTTGCCTATACAGGTTCTGTCTTTTTTTTTCTGTCATTATTTCTGTCACTATTTTTGCTTTCAGAAATTATCACTTTATATACTTTGAGTCTGTTACCAAATTGTAGTCACTATAGTTACTTTTAATGCTTTTTACTTCAATCTTTATGCTATTAGTAAGAGTTCAATACCCCATTCTAAATAGAATTACAGTTTTCTGATTCACCTTATTCAGAGTTTTGTGTACTTTTTTCTTTTCATTTCAGAAAAGATCACCTTTCAGTATTTCTTGATGAAACTCTCAGCTTTTGTTTGCCCAGAAAGGACTTTATTTCTTCATATCTAAAGCATAACTTTGCTGGATAGAGTATTCTTTTTTTTTTCTTTTATTGGTTTTTTTTTTTTGGTATCATTAATCTACAATTACATGAGTGACATTATGGTTACTAGACTCCCCCCATCATCAAGTCCCCACCACAAACCCCATTACAGTCACTGTCCATCAGTATAGTAAGATGCTATAGAATCACTCCTTGTCTTCTCTGTGTTATACAGCTCTTCCCGGGCCCCCCACCCCCTACATTATGTCTGCTAATCATAATGCCCCTTTTCCCCCCTCTTCCCTCCCTTCCCACCCATCCTCCTCAGTCCCTTTCCCTTTGGTAACTGTTAGTCCATTCTTGGGTTCTGTGAGTGTGCTGCTGTTTTGTTCCTTCAGTTTTTTCTTTGTTCTTATACTCCACAGATGAGTGAAATCATTTGGTACTTGTCTTTCTCTGCCTGGCTTATTTCACTGAGCATAATACTCTCTAGTTCCATCCATGTTGTTGCAAATGGTAGGACTTGTTTTCTTCTTATGGATGGATAGAGTATTCTTGGCCGGCAGTTTTTATCTTGGAATACTTTGAATATGTCATTCCATTCTCTCCTGGCCTGTAGAGGTTCTGCTGAGAAATTTGCTGATAGCCTAAGGGGGGAAGAGTTCCTTTGTAGGTTACTTTCTTTTTTTCCCCTTACTGCCTCTAGGATTATTTCTTTATTATTGATGTTAGACTGCTTTAGTATAATGTGCTCTGGATAAGGCCTTTTGTGTTGGAATAATAAGGTGATCTGTTAGCTTTATGGATTTGTATGTCCAATTCTTTCCCCAAGTTTAGGAAGGTCTCAGCTATTATCTCTTTAAATAAACTCTCTGCTGCCTTCTTGTCTCCTTCTGGTATACCCATTACTCTTCGGTTGGCTAAACTAATGGAATGTGATAGTTCTCCATAGGGTTCGTTCCCTTTTAAAAACTCTTAGTTCTGTCTCTTCCACCTGAGTCGTATCTAGATTCTCATCTTTAAACTTGGCTATTTGCTCTTGAATATGATCTGCTCTATTTCCAGTGCTTCCTAATTCATTTCTTCACCAGAATTTGTTTAGTTCTTTTTAAAAATTTCTATCTTTGGTAAAGTACCCCTTCTGTTCATTAATTTTATTCCTGGGTTCATTGAATTCTTTCGGAGTTTTCTTGTTCATTTAATTTCTTCATAACAGCTCTTTTGAATTCTTCATCAGATTGCAATCTTCTATATCTTTGTGTTTGGTTGCTGGAGAATTTTCTTTTTCTTTCCGTGACAGTGCACTACCGTGACTTTTCACGGTGTTTGATGACATGTGTCTTTGCTGGTACATTTGAAGTAGCCAACACCTTTTTTATTTAGATAAAGCTTTCTTTGTACACAGTCCAAGCTTGGCAATTAAAGGACTTCCTTTCATTTCCCAGCAGGTGGCACTATAGCACACATTTTTGGGTTCTCTTAAGGGAGCTGCTCAGTGGCTGCATTTGAGAGAGTGCTCAAAAAGATGACGAAACAGGGCTGGCAGCAGAGTGGGGAAGGCTTGTGCCCGGCCCTGGGGGTTTCGGGTATGCCCGTGGCCCTGGTAGGGGGAGCCTCAAGGGAGGGAGTCTCTGAAGCCCTGAGTGAGCCTCTTGCTGATTTGCAGAGCTGACAGCAGGGAATAACGGGTGACCTACTGCTTCTCTGCCCTCCTCCTCTGCCTTTCCCTCCCCTGTCAGGAGTCTGGCTCCAGAGGACCAGGCAGCACTAAAGAGCAAGGAGATCCCCCAGCTGTGGCCTGTGGGGCCAGGTAGGCTTCCACTCCTCACTTCCCTCCTCTTTGCCAGAGAGTCACTGGTGCTACTGGGTCACCTCTGCTGGTGCCTCCAGGGTTACTGGGCTCCTTAGTGCCGTATAGAAATCAGTTTTGTTATTTGTTTCCCTCTTTTTCTACTTAGCCTTCAAGGAGCACATCCTTCACCAGGGAGGGAGACATGTCAGCCAGGCATCTCAGGGACACACGAAAAGCCCAGTGCCATAGTGTGGGACAGATATTGCGGTGCATGAGCACTGTGAGTGTAGTTAGAATGTTTTCTATTATATCAGGTAGTTTCTTTGGGGAACATTTGAATACCACTTTAAAAGATATTCATGGATTTATTTTGCCAGCAAAAATGGGAGGTTTTTTGCAAAGTAACCCAAAATAGAAGGAAATAACATCAGACAGATGAGCTTAAGGCAGTAGTCCCTCACTGGTGTCATCTGTCCTTCTTGGAGTCTGCCCTGACCACTTCATGGTGTGTGGGCCTGTTGTCCAGAGATGGAGTACAGGCTTAGCCACTTTCTTGCATCTCAGCTTCTTCAGTGTCTGTACATCCTTTTAGAAAATTTAGGTCAAGTCTTTAGCAAGTTGTATTAGTATTTCTTAGCCCACTACATAGCGTATCTGCCGTGCCCTGAGAATCATCACTGCTTTGTATTACCCAGACAGCATGTCCCTGGGGAGATGAAGACAGGCTGTAGTCACTGTCAGGTAAACACTGGAGGGGGATATTTAAGAAGGCCAGAGACAGGGCAAACCTTTATTTTGCATGATTACATTTAGAAAATAACAGGCGCTCCTTGTGGCAAGCATGTTAAATGTAGTTTCTAAGATGGATTATGCTATTTTTTACATGTTAATATCACACATATTACTGTCTGACTCACCCACATATATGTAACATTGTCACTTGTAGGGAATATGTAGAAAAATGTTTCTGTATCGACTATTTTGTGTGTTTTACTAAGCAGTGAAGTACTGTTTCCCATATTGTGGAGTAAATGTTTCACAATGAGCTGTTGGTTTTTTCTGTTGTCAAGTCTTAAGACATGTTACCATCTTAATGACATTGACCTGTTTTTAGAAAGCTGTTATAATTCCAGTATTTTTATATGAAATCATTTTCATTCAGACAATTCTGTGCACTAAATTTTCTCTCTGTTGTGCCTCATATCATGAATGTATTCTAACAAGTCAGCAGGAAAGACTTTGGGCTGCATCTTTATCTCATTAAACATAGCTGAGTTTTTATTGAATCATAACAATACAGTTAATTCTATATGTTTCTTTCCTTCAGTGAACCTGACAAGTTGATCCCAAAGAAAAGGGTACTTACAGAATATACAGAATATTATAAAGATATTTCCAAGGTGTAGTGTTCCTCTCCCACAAAACTATCCCAACACGTGACATAAAACATGTTTAAAATTAATAAGTCAGTAAGTAGACTAGAAAATAAGAAAGGATAGCTGCCTGAATGAGAAAACAGGTAGTATCTTAGTAAAGAAAGCACAGGATTAGACTAAAGAACACAGATGTCACCCCCACAATTATAAAGAGAGGAGCTGCCCGAGGTGGAGTGGACCCAGGGCCTCTTCAGGCTCACAGTTGTGGCCACCAGGACAGCAGGGCTCTGGGGGTGCTCATGGTAGGATGACAAGTGAGTTTATCTGGACCAAATACTCCCCAGTCCCCAGCACTTCATTTATACCAGAACACAAGCAACAGGGGATCATCCCTGGCTGACAGTGAGGTACAGGGTCCTTGGGTTGGAAAGGCAGGAAAATTCCTGGGAGACTAGAGCCATCAGCCCCAAGGAGGGGCGTTTGGCCCTCATGGGCATTACCTCCCAGCAATTCCTTCAGGAGAAATCGGAGCTTGGGGTCTTCTAGTTCCCCACTACAGATGATGCCTTTATGGGTCCAGCTTCATGAAGGTAACTGATCTGAACATGTGCACAGTCTCCAAGCCTTGTGTGCCGCTGCACAGGTTTTCTGCAGAGTGCCCTGAGCCTTCCTAAGCACAGTAAGGTGTAGACACAGCATTCACACTCCTGTGTCTGCACCCGAAGTACTTGAGCACCAGGTTTAGCAGAAAGTGGTTGCAGGTTGGTGGTGCACCCAGACATCTTGCAGAAGCATGAAAATGCAGGACATGAGCGAATTCTGAGGGCTGATGGACTGTTCAGCTTCCTCATTATGGTGGAGGTTACATGGTCGCATGTGTTTGTCAAAACTAATAGAGCTGTGCACGCTTTTTTAAAGGGTGAGTTTTACTCTGTGCAAATTACTCTGCAGTACACGTGTTCAAATCTTTTAATTTAAAACAAGAAGGATCTTTCCCCTAGGTCTCTATGTATTTCTTTTTTTGTTGTTATTGCTTATTTCTCCCTCAGCTGCAGCCTGTGTGTTAACTGTATCATGGTGTTTTCCCCTAGCAGATGGTTGCAGTGCTCCCTTGGCATTCTTGCCTCCTGCGTCCTTCAGCAGCTCCTGGGAGCTGTCCAGCAGCCTCGGCCCTGGGTTTGCAAGGCTTGGTGCAGAGATGGTGAGTCTGCCTTTTCCCTCCTATTCGTACTTGGTGAATCTCTTTGCATTTTCATTTAATAAAATACTTACAATTTTATGACTGGTGTCTTGAGGAAGGAAATAAAATTCTAAATAAGCAGACTGACTCACATTTGAACCTCCAGGGTGTATCTGACATGAGTAAGTTAATCCCTTTGTCACTCTGGCCCCGCTGGGCCTCTGTCAGTACCGTCCTCAGGGCACTGAAAGAAGTCACCCCTGACTTAAGAGTGTCTCAACTCTGTACAGTCATTTCCAGATCCAAGTATTGAAGGCCTAAGAATTGTTCATGTCCTTTTGTTTATCTTGAATTTTTTTTTCTACCACATGTATACATTGCTTCAGTACATTATCCCAGATTATTAAATGATCTCTATTTGGACAAGAAAATTAACAGAATAAGAAGCATTTTAAAAAGGTTAGGCTTTGAATGTTCTTTAACTATAACTCTTAGTTTATTCTTACTGTGCCTGACTTGATTCTCTCCCTAGCACCCACTGAGGAAGAATAGGGATAATAATGGCTTATTCACGCTCCATTGTGAATATTCTATTTATATTTGTAAGCATATCTTTGAGGCCTGTGTTTCTTTTCCATATGCTAAACAGAAGGGTAGAAAATGGAATGCTATCTTGCTATATAAATAATAGGAAACTTCAAAACACCATATGCATGGTGACAGGGCATCACCCTGGGGCATTTTCCGAGCCAAAACTGAGGTGAAACTTCTATGAGTGAATTCTCATGAAATTGAATTTACATTATGAACAAAAAATATTTGTCGGCATGTAAGAAAAATACACCAGAAGTGTTAACACTATTAGTATTATGCTTCCCTATTTCTTTATTGCCTTCCTTATTATTTGTGCTTTTCTGTTTTTTTAATTCCCTTTTGCTTTCCTTTGTGTTTTCACTAATTGAGCTTATTTAGGGCACTTCACATTGGACCACAAATATATTATGGCCTTTATTGTAGGCAATATGGTTATCAGAATATACGTCTTACTTAAAGCACTTACTCTAATAAAGCTGCTTTAGAATCACTTTTTTATCATGTTAATAGGCATCCGTTTTTATTTTAAGACTTAGTTTTATGTTTCTATGTAAGTAAGGTAAAGTGTGAATGTGTGTCAGTTAAAGCAATTGCTAACAAGCAGTCACTGGTTATGAGACTCTGGCTAATGCCGCAGCCCCCGTGGACTGTGAGTCGATGCCTCCTAAATATGACCAGGACACTGAACTATTATCTCCTAAATATGAACAGGGGTTATTGGAGGAGAAACAGTATTCTGAAAAAGATCTTTTTGAAAATAAGCAACATGGCATCCAACATGGTGCCCATAGCATCCAAAATGATGACCAAGAGGAATTTGCTTCCTCAGTGCTGAATTGGAAAGAGAAACCCTATAAGGCCTTCCAATGAACCTCCTACTGATGCCAGATCTGTTTTAACTGCTTATTCAAATCATGTGTCTTCTCCCAGACCCCTATATCCGTTCACCTGCTCTAATAAACCTCAAAATTCTATATTGCAATCAGGGAACCCCATCGTGCCTTTGCATCCCCCTAGTGGTCAATCTAACCAGGGACATTCTATTCCTGTTGTTGCCAAAATGATTTCTAATCCTGCTTACTACTCAATTTTACAGCAAAGCATCCAAGAAGGTCAAAGGCAAGGAGATGATATAACTGGGTTCCACTCTGTCAGTTATTGAAGTGCAAGACAGGGATGGGAATGTTAAACGGCATAATCCCATTCCTTTTAAAACTTTAAGAGAGCTTTAAAAACTCTTGCTCTCAATATGACCCAACTGCTCCTTTTACCCTTACTCTCTTGGAGGAGATATCAACTGATGTTCTGGCTCCAAATGATTGGAAAATGTTTGCTGAAGTGTGTCTTTCTGGAGGTGATTATTTGCTATGGAAAACTGAATTTGTAGACTTGTGCACACAGCAGGCCAAAAGAAATCAACTGCACAACGTTCCTATTAGCCTGGATATGTTAACTGGAGATGGGCAGTATTCTGTCTTGTCTTAGTAGATCAGCTCCAGTTTCCTATACAAGCATATCAACAAATTAATATTTGCGGGGTTAAGGCTTGGAGAAGTCTGCCTACTGCAGAAGCAAAAACTGAAGAACTTAACAGCATTCAGCAAGGTCCAGATGAGCCACTTCAGGAATTTGTTTCGGGATTACTGCAAGCAATATCTAGTGTGGTTCCTGATCCTGAAGCTAGAAATATCCTTACTAAACAACTAGCTTTTGAAAATACAAATAGTGCATGTCAGGGTCTCATTCGGCCTTTTAGAAAGAAAGGGAATCTTTCCTATTTTCTTAGACTTCGTGCAGATGTGGGACCTTCTCATACGCAAGGCATAACGTTGGCAGCCATATTAAATAAAATAGGCCTGACACGGTGGCCCCACCCTCAATTAGAAACACAGCGCCATTTTACAGGCAAGTGTTTTTGCTGTGGACAATTCGGCCATTTTGCCTGAGAATACTTGCCCAACAGATTATCAAAAGGTACCTCCTACTAATTCACCTCAAGAAAGACTAAACAAGACACCTAGTGTTTGCCCACAGTGTCACTGAGGCAAGCATTGGGCCAGTAACTGCATGTCACAGGAGTTTCTGTTACCAGGAAACTCCCGGAGGGGTCAGGCCTGGCCCTGACAAATAATGCGGGCTCTGTCCACGACTCCCTCAATTGTTCTCCCCAACATATAACAACCCAACAACTCTATCAAGCAACCTCAGGGAGCACAGGATTGGACCTCAGTCCTACCTCCCAATTTGTATTAACTCCTGATATGGGACCACAAGCTATTCCTACTGGAGTATATGGCCCTTTACCTCCCGGTACAGTAGGTCTTATTCTGGGTAGGGGTAGCTGGAACTTAAAAGGATTACAAGTGCTTCCCAGAGTCATAGACTTTGATTATACAGGAGAAATTAAAATTATGTGTTGCTCACCTTTTGGAATTATACAGATGTTATCTTCTGACCGTGTAGCTCAACTAGTTGTACTGCCTCTTGTAAAAACTGGCCTGTGTCAATCTTCTCAGACGAGAGGGAGCCAAGGCTTCAGTTTCTCTGATGTTTTTTGGGTCCAACAAGTGGGACTCAAGGAACCTGCTTTAACACTTTGGATTAATGAAAAACATTTTGAAAGCCTAGTAGATACTGGAGCTGATGTATCTGTTACATCATCACGGCATTGTCCCACCACTTGGCCCACAAAAGAGGTTATGACTGATCTGCAAGGTATTGGCATGGCACAGGGTTCTTTACAAAGTTCTCAAATGCTGACTTGGTCAGACAAAGAGGGACATTCAGGAACTTTTCAACCATAGATTCTCGACCATCTTCCTGTTAATTTATGGGGGTGGGATATTTTAACTCAAATGTCAGTTTTACTTTATAGTCCTAGTCCTCAAGTTGACCAAATGATGCTGAATCAAGGATATGTGCCTAGTACTGGTTTGAGATGTGGAAATCAGTGTCAATTACTCCCGCTTTCTCCTCAGCCTCGTCAAGATCGATCTGGCCTAGGGTACCATTCAAATTTACCTTAGGAGCCTTGGTATCTCCTGACTACCCAATATTGACGGCCTCTAAAATACAGTGGTTAACTGACAAGCCTGTCTGGGAAGACCAATGGCCCCTAACTCAGGAGAAACTGCAAATTGCCCAACAGCTTTGTGTCCAAACAATTAGAAGCCAGACATATTGAATAATCCCTTAGTCCTTGGAACACTCCCATTTTTGTGATGAGAAAGAAACATTCTGGTCGTTTGAGGCTCCTACAGCACCTCTGTAAGGTTAACGCAATCGTGGTTACCATGGGAGCAGCACAACCGGGACCTCCCTCCCATTATAATTCCTTGTAAACACTCCCTCATTGTTACTGACTTGAAAGATTGTTTCTTTTTTATCCCTTCACATCCAAAGGACAGAAAATGCTTTGCTTTTAGCTTGCCTTCAGTTAACTTTAAAGAGCCCATGAAAAGATATCACTGGCAAGTGCTTCCACAGGGAGTGGCTAACAGCCCCACCTTGTGTCAAACATTTGTAGTGCAAGCCATTCAAGTGGTACCTGACAAATATCTGGAAGCATATATTATCCATTATGTGGATGATGTTCTTTGTTCTCATGCAGATCCAGAAATTTTATCTCAACCTTACGGGCCACTTAACATTCAATTGACTGTCCATAGACTTCATATTGCCCCTGAAAAGGTGCAAATACAAGCTCCATTATCCTATATAGAAACCTGTATTTTATAGAGAACCATTCAGCCACAAAAGGTGGAAATAACAACTAGGCACTTGCATACCCTGAACGATTTCCAAAAATTGCTTGGAGACATTAATTGGTTAAGACCTTTCCTGATACCACAGGACAAATGCAACCTCTTTTCCAAATTCTTCAAGGTGACTTTAATCCTTCCTCTTCTAGGTGCTTGACACTAGCTGCCACACAGGCTTTAAAACTTGTTCAGAATGCTATTCCGCATGCTTAGTTACTTTGCCTTGATCCCTGAACACCTGTTTCCATTATTGTCTGTACCACCAGCCTGACTCCTACAGGTGTTTTATGGCAGCCCTTGGGACCACTTGAATCAATTCATCTTTCAAATTCTCCTTCTCAACACCTTACCCCCTATTATGTTCTAGTGTGTGACATGGTTCGCTAAGCCAGAACTCAACTTAGACAGCTTATGGCTGCTGAACCTTCTTTCATTGTTATTCTTTACAGAGCCCAGCAATAGGTTTGGTTGTGGCCCACTTCTGAGGAATGGCAACTAGCTTTTGCCAATTTTCCTGGGAAAATCGATTGCCACTACCCCTCTAATAAACTCTTACAATTTCTTAAGGATACTCCTTTAACTTTTCCTGGAATTATGCAGAGTACACCTATCCCTGATGCAATCACTATTTATACAGATGGATCTAATTCAGATACCGCTGCTATTCACCCTCCTAATGGCATTTACTCCCGCCACACTTATCACAGTTCCACCCAAAGGGTAGAGCTGGAAGCTGTGCTTTGGGTGCTTGAGTTAGACCCAGAACATTCTCTTAACATTTATACTGACAGTAAATATGTGTTTACAGTATTCCATACTATAGAAACAACTGTCATTTCTCAAGCTACTGCTGAAGAAATTTTCCATCTTTTTCATAAAGCTCAAATGGCTCTTAAGTGGAGAAACAATCTGGTATACATCAGACATCTACATGCACACACTGGTCTTCCTGGACCTTTGGCTACCGGTAATGCAGCTGTCGCTGCCGCTGCCAGAGAGCTTCCTCTAACAAGGTTTAATCTTTGTTTCAGAATCTCCACTCTCAGCTGCTCAACACTCTCATCAGTTGTTCCGTCAAAACTCCTGGACTCTTAAAAAGCAGTTTGGGATTGTCCAAGAACAAGCCAGACAAATAGTTCATACATGCCAAAACTGTCATTCTTTGTTGCCTACAGCACCTCTTGGTGTTAACCCTCAAGGCCTACTTCCAAATCAGATTTTGTAAATGGACATTACCCATGTCCCATTCTTTAAAAATACATCTTTTGTTCATGCTTCCCTTGATACTTATTCTGACTTCATATGTGCTTCCCCTTGTTCAGGAGAAGCCAGTAACACATTATTTCCCATTGTTTATATGCATTTTCCATCACGGCCATTCCTAAAATTATAAAAACTGATAATGGGCCTGGCTACACTGGACAAGCCTTTCAACATTTCTGTTATACTTTTCAAATTCAACACATCACAGAAACTCCTTACAACCCTCAAGGTCAACGAATGGTGGAAAGAGCCCACCTCACACTTAAAAATAAATTATTTAAACCAAAAGGGGGAAAATATGGGACCTCCCCAGCAAACCAATTTAAACCTTTCCTTATTCACATTAAATTTTATTTCAGTGGATGAGCAAGACCTCACAGCAGTGGACAGATTTTGGACACCTCAAGATAAGAAATTTGCTTTGGTCAGATGGAAAGATCCCCTCATGAGTCTTTGGCAGGGAACTGACCCTGTACTAATCTGGGGGAGAGGTCATGTTTGTGTTTTCCCAAAGTCTGCTACAAGTCCTCGTTGGCTCCCTGAATGACTGGTTAAACTTCATCATACAAGGGTCAACTTACAGGATAAGGATGAGGACCACCCGAGGAGTCCACCTCCCTCGATGCTCAATATTACAACAAAAACAGAGAACCCATCCTCTGATGCAGAAGCAGCTCAAGAGGTTGACCCAAGACAAAAAGGTGGTGATCAACCAACAGGACCTGACTCTGGTGCCTAATAAACAGTCCTTGGCACTGTTAGTCATCATCGCCATCCAGTTAGGAACGGTGTAGGGACAGACCTATTGGACTTTTTATCCAAATCCTGCAGTATTACACCCAATCACCTGCAGTGATAAGTCAGTCCCAGTATCTGTAAATGATTCCTGGATCCTGGGAGGACACCCAGGACCAGATGGACTGCATTGGCAGCATCAGCATTATTTAACTATTCCAGACAGATGGTAAATCCTCTTTTATGTGGAGTCCACCAACCCATGGATGGATGTTTGTTGTTAGGACATATAACCAAAACTTCTGCAAGAGGTACTGAGGAAGCTTCTATTGCTGGGCCTTGGGACCTTGATAAATATATTTCTACTGTTTCTTTTGTAAAACTACCTACTACTTTGTTGTTGCAGCCCCAACTCATATTCCATTAACTTATTGTGCAAATACTACTAATGAAGAGTTGAAGTGATTTGTTAATTAGGTAGACTGTGTTCACCCAATGGCTGCTCAACACAAATTCAGTCACTCCTCAGAATTAGTATATAATTGGTCCTATTTCTTAACTGGGCCTATTCAACATGGAATGACACCTGGAGGATATATATCACCCACTTTCACCACCTCACGGCACAAAATGCAACATGAGTTGTGGCGTATATGGGCTTCCACAGATGATGCTAATTTTTCTTCCCCCTCTTCAACTACCTCACATCTTATGTGTCCTTATAGAGTATGAACTTGCATACAGCCCCCATGTGTGTTGCTTGTAGGACCTTTTACTGTCTCTTTTCAAGGAAATCTGTATCACATTACATGCACAAATTGTAATTTAACCATATGTGTGTTTGCCTGAAACAAAGGAAAAGAAGTTTCAGTTCTTTCCCAACCACCATATATTATGTTAACTCAAATCTATCTGAGGCCATGGTATGATGAACCAGGAACACAAGCCCTTATAGAAATGAAAAATGAACTCTCCAGAAGCCAGAGCTATTGGACTTAGTGGCAGCTATTTCCATCCTCATCACACCACTGTTACTTCATCTATGGCTCTTTCACAATCTATACACACTACTCAATTTGTTAATCAGTTGGCTTATTACACCTCTCAAGCTTTAAGATCTCAAGAAGATGTTGATTTAAAGATATGAAGCTGAGATTCTGTCTTAGAGAGTACAATGTTAGCCCTAGGTGATGAGGTGGAATCCCTCCAGAGGCAGTTATGGCTTTGATGTCATACTACATTCAAAAGTATCTGCGTTACTAATGCACCTTCTTATAGTTCTTGCTGGAAATGGCATTAAATCCATAGCCATCTCCTAGGAGTATGGCACCATATGAATCTTAGGATTGATTTATATCATGAAATTTAGGTATCAAAAATGTTCGATTGGATATAATAGATCCCCGAGATCTAGCAAAAGAATTTCTGGAGTACCTTAAAGGTTTTAATCCTTTTAATATGCTAAAACACATTATTTTGGTATTTACTTGCTTTGGTATTTCTGATAATCGTTTTGTTTTACTTAATATTAGTTGGCTGGTGAATTTTCAAGAAAAGAAGTTATGCAGACCAATCAAAACTGCACCAACTACAACTTCAATTTGAGAATGAGAGGGGAAACTTTTCAGTTTCTAATCTTTTCATCTCTTTTTCTATCTGCTGGTGCTGTAATTTTCTCCTTCCTTTTTAAGAACTTTACTACCCTGTTGTTTCAAAAGAAATATCTTATATTATAAAAAATGGCCTGAGTTGCCAAAATACATTACCTTAGCTAGGACCCTGATGGCTGGCAAGAGAACCTTAAAGCAGGTGCTGAGCATGAATGGAGGCATAAACAACCTAGGAGACAGAAAACCCATGCTGTCTCTTTCTCCTCACTCTCATATCTTACATTGCTCTGATTGGCTCTGGAGGATGATTGGTTATCCAGAGACAGGTAAGATTCCTCAAAGAGGGAATAACCTAAGACAGGCACAATCATAGAGGGGCCTTGGGGAGAGAGCCAACTTGGGGGCCAACAGAGGTGAGGCACAGATCTTCAACCCCCCGACCTTGCAGAAGCTTGAACCCTCACCATCTCTGAGAGAGGTTTCATTTGCCCGTGCTCAGCTTAGATTGAAAACCAGGCTGTGGTCATAATTCCACTTTTCTACATTATGGGAAATTAAAGAAATCTCTCATTATGGGAACTTAAGGGAAGGGCTATATTAAACTGGGATACTTAAGAGAAGACTTTCTATAATCTCTAGTATATCTATCTATCACCTATAATTTTAATAAAGAAAAAAGGCGGAGATGTGGAGGGCTGGACACGATATTACCCTGGGAAGTGATGTCACCCTGAAAGTGACATCACCAGATCCAGACACCAGAGAATGATATCAACAGGAAATGACATCACTGGAAATAGAAATGACTATACTAGATATGAGATCACCTGATATGAGATCAGTCTGGAAGTGACATTATTATGAGCCTGTGTATATAAGTAGTGCCCAGAAAATAAACTGTGTCACTTGTCTGCCATCTGTGGGCAGTGAATCTCCGGATCCCAGCTTTGGTTTCTGTGTTTTCCTTATATTTTTCCCTGTGTTTTCCTTATATCTTTCCCTGTGTTTTCCTTAAGATCCTCATCCACTCTTTCAGGTACAGCTGGTTTGTGGAGCTGGTCTCTGCAGGAAAGTATATAATATATTGCATACTACACAGACAAAAAGAGTCAAAAAACAGTATTTATTTCTCTTTCATTTATCTCAGATTTTTATACACATCTGTATCTATTGATGGCAGTAAGAATCCTTCTGATTAAAGGATAGCTTGAAAGTTTCTCATTTAACTGTAGTTCTTTTTAGGTAAATGACAAATTCAGGATTTAAATCAGGGTGATTGAAAGTTCACACTCCATAGAATTATGGTCTTTCTTTTGTTCTTTCCCTACACTTTTGCCTGACCATGAAGAGCATGTTCACATATCATGGGACCAATGCCCCATCTTTAGGTACTTGTAAAATTAGTTATAATATACTTCCAAAGCAAGGTTTACTAGGGACAACCTATCCAATGATATTTCTGGGAAAAACTGTAGAGAGCAATAGCTTTTCTTCATAACATTATCTTTGCAAAACTATGTCTAGGCTATGTGTAGTTATGCCTATGATAAATATATGTTATAGAAAATATTGTGGAAGCAAGCCCCTCAAGACTGAGGATATAAAAACATGACAGTGTGTTTGTGTGCTCACTCAATAACCAGTACTATTTTATCTGTCCAGCCCTACTCTGAGGTTCACTGCATCTGCTATTAGAATCCAGTCACACCTGGGAATATCCAAAATTCAGCCTGACACATCGATTTCTGAGACTAGACAGGCTTCTATATAGGCATTCTGGCAGGTAATGAAGAGCAAAGTCAGCATTTGAAGAAAACTTTCCATGTAATTTGATGTGAAACTGAGCTGATAGAATGTCTCATATGTCTTAGTTAGCAGTGGCTAACAGTGTTCCTAAATTGTTCTTTGAGGGAATGTTTGGCCTTTAAAGACCTTCATGCATTGTAAATGGGAATGTTAATTGGTGCAGCCACTCTGGAAAACAGTTGTGGAGTTTCCTCAAAATATTGAAATAGAAATTCTATATGATACAGTAATTCTGCCTATGGATATTTATCTAAAACAAACAAAAACTTATTTGAAAAGATACATGCAGCCCTACATCCATTGCAGCATTACTTGCAATAGCCAATATTTGGAAGCAACCTAAGTGTCCATGAAAGGATAAATAAATAGAATATAATCATCCATAAAAAAGGATGAGATCTTGCCATTGGAAACATGGATGGATCTAGAAGCTATTATGCTAAGAAAAATAATTCAAGGACAAATACAGTATGGTTTCACTTACATGTAGAAACTAAAAGGTAAAACAAACTTACAAAACAAAACAAAAAAAAAGACTTATAAATACAGACAAACCAGTGATTGCCATGGGGGAAGGATGGTTGAAATATGTGAAAGAGATAAAGGTACAAACTTCTTCATTGATAAACAAACTTAGATATAAAATAGCATCATGGGGTAGATGAATTCAAGATAGCAGTGTAAGAGGTGAGACAGGGAACTCAAAACCACGTGTAGTATGAAAATATAGTTAACACAGCTAATACTAAAAGAACAATAGGAAATAAGGTTGCACCAGACTGCATATACCTGGAGAATGTACACCTAATGAAACAGGGTAACATACCAAAGCCTAATCCGGTGGGACCCATGCCATTCCCCACCCCAGATGACCACAGAAGGAAGAGAAATGGAGCGGGGAGGGGGTGGAAGCCTAGGACTGCTGAACTCCAGCCCTGAACTCTGCTTTGGATCACAAACCTACATTACATGGTGCGCTGGAGATTAGTGGGGTTGGAAAGCTAAGAAAGACAGAATACTTGAGAGACTGAGATTCGAGCTGTTTGCGGAGGACAGGAATCCACATCTGACCACTCTGGGACAAAGGAAAGGTGGGCGTTCTGAGAGGGTTCCTAGCAGCAAGAAGGGTGCTGAAGGGCCAGGGATTGATAGAAGATTGCTGCACAGCAGAAGGGATAGGTGGACAAGGTTGTTTGGGTGTGCTTTGCTTAGCAGTTTAGGAAATTTGAGCTTCAGGTGCTCCATCCCCCTGGCTGGCTAATCAGCTCCAAGAACCCTCACTGTGATATGCAACCTAATGCACCTTCCTCCTGGCCTGATGGCACCAGATCACAAAC
Organism: Manis javanica; assembly: GCF_040802235.1. Taxonomy (NCBI): domain Eukaryota; kingdom Metazoa; phylum Chordata; class Mammalia; order Pholidota; family Manidae; genus Manis; species Manis javanica. Next base: position 95,915,172 of record NC_133157.1, on the reverse strand, counting down.
CAGCAGTCACTTCATGGGCATCAGGCCAGCCAGAGGGAGGCCCCACCTAGGACAGCTACAGATGCAAAGCACAGAGGCTTCCACCTGTGTGTTCAGCCCACTGGCTCTGATACTGGAGCCAGGAACTGCATCCAGGAAGCAGGAAACAGCTCTTTCCTCCCCACAGGCACCAATGCCAGCAACCAGTGACCCCTAATCTCACTCCAGGGACTGAGCAGCTACAGAGACTAGAGCTTCTGGGCACTAGATGGTGCAATATACAAATATGAAACACCAAAGGAACCTGGTTCAGACCTAAATCTCTCAAACCCCAGAAAATGGGCCAAATGAAACAGAACTCACCAATCTTCCTGAAAGAGAGTTCAAAATAAAAATCCTGAACATGCTCATGGCAGTACAGAAAAATATTCAAGAACTTAGGAATGAATCTAAGATGGAGGTTCAATCATAAAGAAATACCATATCTGAAAAGAAACATACAATGGAAGAATTTAAAAGCAGATTAGATGTAGCAGAATAGATGGTAAATGGAATAGAAATTAGAGAAGAGGAATACAGAAAAACTGAGCCATAGAGAAAAAAAGGGTCTCTAAGAATGAAATAATATTGAGAGAATCATGTGACCAATCTAAATGGAACAATATTCACATTCTAGGGGTACCAGAAGAAGAAAAGAGAGGAAAAGGAATAAAAAGTGTCATTGAGGAGGTAATTGCTGAAAACTTCCCCAATCTGGGGAAGGAGATAGTCCCTCAGGCCAAGGAGGTACACAGATCTCCCAACACAAGGGACCCAAGGAAGACAACACCAAGACATATAATAATTAAAATGGCAATGATCAAGGATAAATATAGACTTTAAAAGCAGCTAGAGAGAGAAAAAAGATCACATACAAAGGAAAACCCATCTGGCTATCATCAGATTTCTTAACAGAAACCTTACAGGCCAGAAAGGAGTAGCATAAAACATTTAATGCAATGAAACCAGAAGGACCTCCAACCAGGAACATTCTACCCAGCAAGATTATCATTTAAATCTGAAAGAGGGATTAAACAATTTTCAGGTAAGCAAAAGCCGAGAGAGTTTACCTACCACAAACCACCTCTACAGTGCATTTTGGAGGGACCACTATAGGTGGAAGTATTTCTAAGGATAAATAGTTGTTACAGGGGAAATAAAACCAAAGCAAAGTATAACAATTAATTACTAAGAAGATGCAAAATCAAATCAACTACCCACAGTGTCAATGAAGGAATAGACAAAGAGTACAGAATATGATACCTAAAATATAAAGAATGGAGGAGAAAGAAAAAGGAGGGGAAAAAAAAGAACCTCTAGGTTGTGTGTGAAATAACATACTAAGTGAGTTAGATCAGACTGTTAGATAGTAAGGGAATTACCCTTGAACCTTTGGTAACCATGAATCTAAAGCCTGCAATACCTATCAATATCAACCTAAATGTAAATGGTCTGAATGCACCAATCAAAAGACATAGTCACTGAATGAATAAAAACCAAGACCCATCTATATGCTGCCTACAAGAGACTCACTTCAAACCCAATGACATACACAGATTAAAAGTGATAGGATGGAAAAAGATATTTCATGCAATTGCAACTAACAGGGAGGAAAAATCAGGAGTTTCAGTACTTGTATAAGACAAAATAGACTTCAGAACAAAGAAAGTCACAAGAGACAAAGGACATTACATAATGATAAAAGGGTCAGTTCAACAAGAGGATATAACCATTATAAATATCTATGCACCTAACACAGGATCATCTACATATGTGAAACAAATACTAACAGAATTAAAGGGGGAAATAGAATGCAATGCATTCATTTTAGGAGACTTCAACACACCACTCTTTCAAAGGAAAAGTCAACCAGACAGGAAATAAGTAAAGAGACAGTCACTGAACAATGTATTAGAACAGATGGACCTAATGGACATCTACAGAACAAGCTTGAAGTTGGGGAGTTTAATCTCCCCATTTTATTCTTCTTTCTCAAGATTTATTTGTATACTTGGGGTATTTTGTGGTTCCATATGAATTTTAGAACTATTTACTCTAGTTCATTGAAGAATGCTGTTGGTATTTTGATAGGGATTGCATTGAATCTGTAGATTGCTTTAGGCAGGATTGCCATTTTGACAATATTCTTCCTACCCATGAGCATGGGATGTGTTTCCATTTATTGGTATCCTCTTCAATTTCTCTCATGAGTGTCTTGTAGTTTTCAGAGTATAGGTCTTTCACTTCCTTGGTTAGGTTTATTCCTAGGTATTTTATTCTTTTTGATGCAATTGTGTATGGAATTGTTTTCCTGATTTCTCTTTCTGCTATTTCATCGTTAGTGTATAGGAATGCAACAGATTTCTGTGTATTAATTATGTGTCCTGCAGCTTTGCTGAATTCAGATATTCTAGCATTTTGGAGTGGATTCTTTAGGACTTTTTATGAACAATATCATGTCATCTGCAAACAGGGACAGTTTAACTTCTTCCTTATCAATCTGGATGCCTTTTATTTCTTTGTGTTGTCTGATTGCCATGGCTAGGACCTCTAGAACTATGCTGAATGAAAGTGTGGAGAGTGGGCATCCTTGTCTTGTTCCTGATCTTAAGGAAAAGCCTTCAGCTTCTCACTGTTAAATGAGTTGGCTGTAAGTTTGTCATACATGGCTTTTATTATGTTGTGTTACTTCCCCTCCATACCGATTTTGTTGGGAGTTTTTACCATAAATGGATGTTGAATTTTGTCAAATGCTTTTTCAGCATTTATGAAGATGATCATGTGGCTTTTGTCTTTCTTTTTGTTCATATGGTGTATGACATTACTGCATTTTTTGTATTTCTGTGGTGTCAATTGTGATTTTTCCTTTCTCATTTCTGTTTCTGTTTATGTGTGTAGACTCTCTCTTTTCCTTGATAAGTCTAGGTAGGGGTTTATTTATTTTGTTTATTTTCTCAAAGAACCAGTTCCTGCTTTCATTGATTCTATTGTTTTATTCTTCTCAATTTTATTTATTTATTTCTGCTCTAATCTTTACTATGTCCATCCTTCTACTGACTTTGGGCCTCTTTTGTTCTTCTTTTTTTTAGTTTCATTAATTGTTAGTTTAGACTGTTCATTTGGGATTGTTCTCCTTTCTTGAGGTAGGCCTGTATTGTAATACACTTTACTCTTAGAAGAGCTTTTGCTGCATCCCACAGATTTTGGGGTCTTGAGCTTAATGTTAAGGCTCCATGTGTTTGCTCAGTTTTTTGTTTTCTTTGCACAGTTTACTTCTAGTTTCATACCTTTGTGGTCTGAGAAACTGGTTGGTACAATTTCAATCCTTCTGAATGTACTGTAGCTCTTTTTGCGGCCTAGTTTGTGATCTAGACCTATTTTTGAAAATGTTCTATGTGCACTGGAGAAGAATGTGTATCTTGCTGCTTTTGGGTGGAAAGTTACATAGATACCCACTATTTCCATCTGTTCTAATGTGTCATTCAGTGCCACTGTCTCCTTATGGTTGGTCTGTCCCTTGGAGTGAGTGCTGTTGAAGTCTCCTAAAATGCATAGATTGCATTCTATTTCTACCTTTAATTCTGTTAGCATTTGTTTCACATATGTAGATGTCCTGTGTTGCCCATAGATATTTATAATGGTTATATCCTCTTGTTGGACTGACCCCTTTATCATTATGTAATAGCTTTCTATGTCTCTCATACATTCTTTTTTTTTTGAATTTTATTTTGTGTGAAACGAGTACAGCAACTCCTGCTTTTTTTTCTCCCATTATTTGCATGAAATATTTTTCCCATCCCTTCACTTTTATTCTGTGTATATCTTTGGGTTTGAAGTGATTCTCTTGTAAGCAGCGTATAGATGGGTCTTATTTGTTTTTATCCATTCTGTAACTCTGCATCTTTTGATTGGTGCATTCAGTCCACTTCCATTTAGGGTGATTATTGATAGATAAGCAGGCTTTAGATTCATGGTTACCAAAGGTTCAAGGGCAGCTTCCTTACTAACAGTCTAACTTAACTTGCTTATTACACTATCAAACACAACCTAAAAATTCTTTTTTTCCCCCTCTCCTTCTTCTTCTTCCTCCTCCACTCTTTATATATTAGGTGTCATAATCTGGACCCTTTGTGTATACCTTGACTGACTTTTTGGTTAGTTTATTTAATTTTGCATTTGCTTAGTAACTAATTGGTCAACTTCCATTGCTGTGGTTTTATTTTGTCTTGTGAAAGCTATTCAGCCTTAGGAGCACTTTCATCTATAGCAGTCCCTTTAAAATATACTGTAGAGATGGTTAGTGGGATTCCCTCAACTTTTGCTTATCTGGAAATTATTTAATCCCTGCTTACAATTTGTTTAATTTTTTTGTATCATTAATATAAAATCACATGAGCAACATTGTGGCTACTAGAATTCCCCATTATCATGTCCCATCACATACCCCATTCAAGGTAATGTCCATCCGCTTAGTAAGATACTATACAGTCACTACTTGTCTTTTCTGTGCTCTACTGCCTTCCCTGTGTGCACCCCTACATTATGTATGCTAATCATAATGCCCCTTATTACCCTTCTCCCTCCCTTCTCACCCACCACCCCAGTCCCTTTCCCTTTGGCAACTGTTAGTCCATTCTTGGGTTCTGAGTCTACTGCTGTTTTGTCCCTTCAGTTTTTCTTTGTTCTTATGCTCCACGGATAAGTGAAATCATTTGGTACTTGTCGTTCTCCACCTGGCTTATTTCACTGAGCATAATACCCTTAAGCTCCATCCATGCTGTTGCAAATGATAGGATTTGTTTTCTTCTTATGGCTGAATAATACTCCATTGTGTATATGTACCACATCTTCTTTATCCACTCATCTACTGATGGACACTTAAGTTGCTTCCACTTCTTGGCTATTGTAAATAGTGCTGCAATAAACATAGGGGTGCACATGTCTTTTTGAATCTGGGATCTTGTATTCTTAGGGTAAATTCCTAGGAGTGTAATTCCTGGGTCAAATGGTATTTCTACTTTGAGTTTTTTGAGGAACCTCCATACTGCTTTCCACAATGGTTGAACTATTTTACATTCCCACCAGCAGTGTAGGAGTTTTTCCCTTTCTTTTGCATCCTCACCAGAATTTGTTGTTCCTAGTCTTTTCTATGTTGGCCAACCTAGCTGGTATGAGGTGGTATATCTTGTGGTTTTAATTTGCATTTCCATGATAATTAACCAGGTGGAGCATCTTTTCATGTGCCTGTTGGCCATCTGAATTTCTTCTTTGGAGAAGTGTCTGTTCATACCTTCTGTGCATTTTTTAATAGGGTTATTTGCTTTTTGGATGTTGAGGCTTGTGAGGTCTTTATATATTTTGGATGTTAGCCCTTTGTTGGATTGTCATTTACAAATATATTCTTCCATACAGTAAGATGCCTTTTTGTTCTGCTGATGGTGTTCTTAACCTGTTCTTGGTTTGAGATCCTTCTGTGTCATTGCATTAAATATATCATGCCATTCCCTTCTGGAATGTAAGTTTTCTCCTGATAAGTTTGATGATAGTCTGATGGGTTTTCATTTGTATGTGATCTTTTCTCTCTCTCTGGCTGCTTTTAATACTCTGTCCTTGTCCTTGATCTTTGCCATTTTAATTACTATGTCTTGGTGTTGTCTTCTTAGGATCCTTTGTGTTGGGAAATCTGTGCACTTCCATCGCCTGAGAGATTATTGCTTTCTCCAAATTGGGGAATTTTTCATCAATTATTTCCTCAAAGATACTTTCTATCCCTTTTTCTCTCTTCTTCTTCTTCTTCTTCTGGTACCCCTATAATATGAATATTGTTCCATTTGGATTGATTGCACAGTTCTCTTACTATTCTTTCATTCCTAGAGACCCTTTTTTTCTCTCTGTGCCTCAGCTTCTTTATATTCCTGTCTCTAATTTCTATTTTATGTACCATCTCCTCTGCCTCCTAAAATCTGCTTTTAAATCCCTCCATTGTATATTTCTTTTCAGATACTATATTTTTCATAGTTCTGTCTCTTTCTTGAAGTCTTCCCTGAGATAGTGAATACTTTTCTGTTGCTAAATGAGCATTTTTATGATTTTTATTTTGAAACTTTATAAGGACATTGGTGGTTACAGTTTCACTTAACCCTCTTCCTGGTGTTTGAGGGATTGTAATTTGCACAAGATTCTTTTGCTGTTTCATATTTCTAATGATTACTAAGGAATAACAACTTCATGTAATTCATACCCTCTATTGCCCAGAATCTCTACTCTCTGGAACTGCCCAGCTCTGGAGAAATAGTGGGGGTCACAGGCATGTGGTGCCACTGCCTGCTGGGAAGAAAGAGCTCTTTCCTGCTTCCCAGCTGTGGTGCCAGCCTCCACTACCAGGGCCAGTGGGCCAAGCATACAGGGAAGAGCCTCTCTGCTATGCCCCTGTAACTGCCATAGGTAGAACCTCCCTCTTGCTGGCCTGGCATGATGATGGGGCAGTAGGTCTTCAAACTGGTGCCAGTAGGGAGGAAGGAGCAGCAGGCTGCGTATCACAGTTGGGGGCCTTGGCACTGCATTGCCAGCCAGGGGGATGAAGTGCTTGAAGCTCCTGAATATTCTGAAACTTCTGGGCTGAGCATTCTGTGATGATTTTGTCCAACTGTCCTTTCTCCTGAGCAGCAAGTTCTGTGTAATCTTTGCCCCTTTTGCAGCACGCTCATGTTGGGAAGTCTTTCAAAGTGCCCGCCTTTCTTTTGTCCCAGAGTGGCCAGTTGTGAGTACCTGTTCTCTACAAGTGGCTGGAATCTCAGTCTCTCTTAGTGTTCTGCCTGCCTTTGCTTTCCATCCCCTGTAATCTCTAGAGCACTATATAATGTGGGTTCGTGCTCCCACAGCAGATCTCCAGGGGTGGGTGTTTAGCAGTCCTGGGTTTCTACTCCCTCCATGCTCTGTTTCTCTTCCTCCTGCCTATCAGCTGGAGTGAGGGTAGGGCTTAGGTCCTGCTGGATTGTGTCTTTGCTAATTTACCCTTTTCCATGAGGTCTTTTCCTTTACCCAGATGTAGGCCATCTTTTGCACTCTTCTTTCCAGTTGCTCTTTCAGGATTACTTGTATTTGCTATATTTTTGTGTTATATATGGTTTTGGTAGGAAGTTTCTGATACACTTCTCACACCGTCATCTTTTTCCACCCATTCCAGGCTAAAAGGGTTTTTATGGCCAGGATTTTTGGCAGGTGTTTGAGGGGATGGGTCTGGGAAAAGATGGGCTTGTGGCTTGCTGACATGTCCTCTGAAAAATGCTTGTAGCCTATGTAAGATGAAACGTAGGTCTCTCTGAGGTGGTGGTTGGGCTTATTCAAAAAGGCAGTACCTTTGTCCAGGCTCTATCATTCCTGGCTCTAAAGGGGTACAGGAAAACAGGTCACCATTATTTTCTTGTCTTCTTCCTGCTGAGAGGAGCAATGAAGGGGGTTTTCTGATATTTTGAAGCAGGAAGGACATTGGAGATGGCCATCGTTCGACCCTGTAAAAGTCTTTAGAATAGGTTAATTAGGCAGGGAAGGAAAAGGAAGAAGAGGGTGTTAATGGAGCCAGGAGAGGTAGAAGGTAACCAAGGGTTGTAGAAGCTTGAGAGTGTAAGAGTTTGATTCAGGCTGGTGAGTAAAGGGTTAGAACACAGTGGTTGAGAAAGTCAGGGAGGTTGTGTGAGGACTGTACCTGTAATGGCTGGTGGAGAACAATTTTTTGGGCTTCAGAGATAAGGGATGCAGCCAATGCTATGACCTGCAAGTAAAGAGGCTAGAAAGCCCAGCCTTTTATCACAAGGTCGAGTTCTTTGGACAAATAAGCACCAGAATGGAGGGAGTCCCCAGCTGATTGTGCAAATAGCCCTAATGTTTGTTCCTTTTTGCTGGTTAAGCATAGAAAGAAACGTTTATTAGGGTTATGTAGAGTCAAAGCAGGTGCCTTGAGGAGTACTCTCTTAAGGCCCCAGAAAGAAACAGTAATTAAGTCTGTCTCTGGAACACTTCCTTGGGGATCCCCATGGTAGGCCTTATAAAGGGGTTTTGCAGTGAGTGAGAAATTTGGGATCCAGAGTCTAAAATATCTAAGAAGCCCCAGGAAGGAAAGAAGATCTTGCTTTCTGGTGGGTAAAGGGAGATTATCAATAGCTTATGTTTGGAAGGTGGGTATGCAGCAAGTGGTAGGGTTGAGTTCAATGCCAAGATAGGTGACTTTTGCTGTGGCAGTTGAGCTTTGTGTTATGAGACATGGTATTCCTTCTTCCCCAGGAATCCAAGAAGGGAGATAGTGTGTGATATAGAATCATTTTTTGAGGTGCTGCAAAGCAAGATGTCATCAACATATTGGAGCAGGAGGCTAGAGGTAAGTTTGAGAGATTGGTGGTCCTTTTATAGTGCTTGGCCAAAGAAGTGGGGACTGTTCAGAAAGCCCTGGGGAAGAACTGTCCATATGAGTTGTTGGGTGAACAGAGATATGGGATTTTTCCAGGTGAAGATGAAAAGTTGTTGGGAATCAGGGCTGAGAGAAATAGTAAAGAAGACATCTTTGAGATCTAGGTCAGTAAAATATTGAGTACTTGGGGGGGATATGGGAGAGGAGGGTGTAAAGGTTGGGGAATACTGGGTGGGTGGGAATAACAGCTTCATTAATCTTTTGGAGATCTTCAACTAATTGGAAGGGGCTATCAGTTTTTTTTACAGGAAGGATGGGAGTATTTTGGGATGAGTGGATGTGGATGAGGATTTGGGCTTTAAGAAGGCAGTTGATGATGGGCCAGAGACCAAGATGGCCATCAGGGCTCAGAGAATATTGGTTAACTGTGACAGCTTGAGTAGGGTCTTTCAGGACTATTCTGAGGAGCTGGTGGTGTGAGGCTATAGAAGGGTTTTTGTGTCCCAAACAATACAGTCAACTTGTGATTTAATAAGCTTTACCATCTCAGAGGGGAGGGCTTCTTTTGGGGGTATGACTTAGAGAATGAGGGAGGGTTCCAAGGGAAGTGAGGGAATGTGTAAAGATGCCCCATGCCATGGAGATCTCTCCTCCCAGGAGGGACGTGGGACAGTGGGGGATTACTAGAAAGGAGTGAGTGGAAGTACTATGGCCCAAGGAACAATACAAAGGAGGGGTCTCAGCTGTTAAGACTTCCATGCCAACAACCAAGATAGAGGAGGAGAGCAAATGTCCCGAGTATTCAGTAAGCACAGAGAGTTGGCTCCTGTGTCAACTAGAAAATAAACCTGGTTCCAAGCCACCACAATTGTTAGCCATGGATCCACTGGTGTCATCATGAAGGGGGCTTTGGGATCTAGGCCACATCGTCAATCACTGAAGACAAAGCCATGAAGGCTGCTAGGTCCTCTCTAGATGTGTCTGGTCACCTGGAGGGGAGAGAACTCAAGGGAGGGGCTGACTTCTGCAGAGGGCAATCCGTTTTCCACTTACCCCACTGTCCACATTTCAGACACGGCTCTGTAGGAGGCCTGGGATTAGGGCAAGCTTTTGCCCAGTGGCCTGGGTGGTCACAGAGAAAACAGTTGCTAGGTAGGTGTGTGGTGTACACTTTTGCAGGCTTGTCAGTGGGAGGTCAAACTTGGGGGGGGGTGCAGAATCTGAATGCACAACATGTCCTGGCACTGGTGGACAGAGGAGCTGAATGCTCTGATTTATGGCAACCTAGAGCATTTTCCTGGGATCCTGGCTGTGATAGATGGCTATGGGGCTTAGGCAATCAGAGGGAGGAAAGCCCAAATTGCTTTGGGGATAGGGTGTTTACCCCTAAGTGAGTATACTGTGTACATTTTCCCATCCCTGAATATATTTTGGGGGTAGATATCCTGCAGAGCTTGTTGTTACAGACCACTGCAGGTGGGTTCAGACTAAGGGTACATGTGGTAAGGGCAGTTCTGAGAGGACATGGTAAGCACCCACCTGTAGCTCTGCCTGTACCTTGGCGGGTGACATACGAAGCAGTATAAATTGCCTGGGGACACAAAGGAATTGCAGAAACTTTATAGGAGTTGGAGAAGGTGGGCATCATAAAGCCCATTCATAGTCCTTTTAATTCCCCAGTGTGGCCAGTAAAAAGACAGATGGCTCCTGGTGTATAACCATGGATTACAGGGAACTGAATAATGTCACTCCCTTTGCATGCTGCTGTACCCTGTACAGTAGCCCTTATGGACACCCTGTCATGAACTAAGGACGTGTCATTATGTTGTGGACCTTGCTAATGCTTTCTCTTCTATTGAAATAGCACCAGAAAGTCAGGAACAATTTGTCTTCATGTGGGAGGACTGAAAGTGGACACTCACTCTCCTTTCACAGGGATACCTCCATAGTCCCAACATTTGTCATGAACTTGTAACCAAGCATTTAGTCACATGAATAAACCACAAATGGTATGGCTGTATCACTGCATTGATATCAGGATCACATCTAATTCTCTTGCAGATTTAGAAGGAGCAGTTCCTAGACAGCTGCAACATGTACAGGAGAAAGATGGGCTGTGAACAGCACCAAGGTTCAGGGACATGATTTAACAAAAATTCTTGTGGGTTGTCTGGTTGGGTAAAACTAAAATTATTCCTGAAGCAGTCATAGACAAGGTCCTGGCTTTCCCTACCTCTACCATTGTGGCACTATTACAAGAGATTTTGGGTCTTTTGGGCTACTGGAGAGTATCCCACACTTTGTACAAATTCTGTAGCACTTATACCAGTTGGTATGAAAGAGCATCAGGTGAGACTGGGATGAGACATGTGCAGCTGCTAAGCAAGTAGGCTGTACAGGCCTTGAGGTTAATGAACTTATCCACGCCCTGTGAGTGAGATAGATGTTCATGTAACTGAAGATGGTTATGGCTGAAGTCTTAAGCAGTGGCTTGGATGGACACGCCAATGTATTGAATCTGGTCACAACTATGGAAAGGAGCAGAGATCCAGTATACCCTGATAGAGAAGCAACTGGCTGCTGTGTACTATGCTTTGCTGGCTATGGAGCCCATTGCTGGAACAGCTCCAACCAAGGTAATAACCACCTATCCCATCACTGGGTGGGTGAGAGACTGGACTCAAAGGCCACAGAGTGGTGTGGCACAGAAGCCTACACTGGCCAAATGGGGTGCATATTTACAGCAGCATAGTGCCCTCTCCAGTAGTCCCTTAGGGGAGAACTCTGATGCTTATTGGGACCAGTGATGTATAACAGTGGAAAGCAGGAAGAACTTGCTTTGAACCATTGGTAGCTGAGAGTCCTTATAAGGAGGGTAAATCCCCTCCATGTGAAGATGCTTGGTATACAGACAGCTCCAGTCATAGACAGCCCCTGAAGTGGAGGGCTGTGGCTTTCCATCTTAAGACTGAGGCAATATAGATGGAGGATGGAGAGGGGAAGAGGAGCCAATGGACTGAGTTGTAGGCAGTATGGTTTGTGATAACCCAGGAGTCTTCCCCCATAGTTGTCTGCACTGACAGCTGGACCATCTATCGGGGCTTGACCCTGTGGCTACCGACATGGTACCATGCCAACTGGATAGTTGGTCACCAGCCCCTTTGGGGGCAAGAGTTGTAGCAAGATCTATGGGCCTTTGGTCAGACTAAGATTGTTACTGTATATCCTGTGACAGGCCATTTGCCTTAGGAATCCCCAGGGAATGATGAATCAGACACATTGGCCCAGGTGCACTGGCTTGAAGGAAAGCCTGCCTCTGATGTAGCCCAATGATTACATCAGTGTTTGTTGCACATGGGGCAAAAGACAATGTGGGCTGTAGCCCATCGGTGGGGCTTGCCATTGACATCTAAAGATGTCATCTAAAGAAGTCAGCAGAGCCTGCAAGGAGGGCCTTGCGTTCTCTAAGAGGGACTTACACCGATTCCCACAGTGACAAGGGACAATATTAAAGGGGCCAGTGCCTCTTGTTTGGTGGCAGATAGACTCTGTTAGGTCTCTGCCCATATCAGAAGGATATCACTATGCCATGACTTGTGCAGACTCAGATACTGGACTGTTGATTGCTTTTCCTGAATGTCATTCACACCAACAAATAACCAAAAGGTGCATAGACTGCCTCTTTGCTGACTATGTCTGGCCGCAGGTAATTGAGAGCAATCAAGGCACCCAATTTACTGGACATGTGTTAAAAGAATGGGTGCAGCAAATAGAATAAAGTGGAAGTTTCGTGTGCCGTATAATCCTACCTGGGCAGTCACTTATAGAGAAGAACAATGGTTTGTTGAAATCTGGCCTGAAGTTGGACACCAATAGTCTACAGGGCTGGTCAGTTTGCTTATGGACAATGCTATGGTGTTTGAATGAGAATCCCCAAAAAGGAGCCTTGAGCCCTGTGGACATGCTAACACACATTGCTGTCTCTCCTATACAACTATATGTTCAAACCAAAGAAAAGTTATTGTAACCAGGATATGGCCAGCAGAGCAACATCCTGCTGCCAGCATTAAACCGTGAACACTGTTGAGTGGTCATGGTCCTAGACATTTCAACATATAGGCCAATAGTGGCTGGCCTTTCTGGCACCTTGGAGAAAATGCCTAGAAGCTGGCCTCTAGTGTGTTCTTGGAGTAACAATAGATTGGTCCCCAGCATTCATATAGTGTACCCAAAACATCGAAGAGGTAAGAGCCTCTTATGGGGAAGTTTTGTTTTATCTTTATAGCCAGTTCATGTACCTCCTGTGGCCCTATATATTGACCTATCTGTAATTCCCACATGGAAGGGGTTAAATGTCTGGTATGCTAGATCAAGATGAGATCCCATTTCTGTGACTGTCCTGTTAGAGGACCACTCTCTTGCATGCATCCTACCTGATGGACAAAATTTGCCTATGCAGGTGTCATTGATACATGTATCTTATCACCCTTTAGGTTATTTTCTTCTATAGTCCCTGTGGCCTGGATCTGCCCCCTGGCTGCAGCTGCTGCATGATGATTGCTCTGAACTTCCTCCCCTTTTCAGCTATAGATTTTGCCTGTGGAATTGGTGAGCTATGGACTTAATCTGCATAGGACTTTGAACCTAGGTGAGTCCACCAGCTTGAGGATTATCATGATTTTATTGTTGTTATTATTGTATGTTATTAGTCTTGTTACAGTCTCCAGTTTTCTCACAGAGGGGCCATTACAGAAGAAGGGGAGCAAGTAGATTGTGAGTCTTTTCTGGAGAGGTGGGACATGGGTAAAATTGCAATATTTCCCAGTATCTCTCAACAAGTCTTAGTGCATCTCCATATCAATAGGTGTTTCCATGGTGTGGAGAAAAGTAGTCCATCTCCATATCAATGGTGATTATTAAGGAGAGTGAGGGTCTATCTGGCCTGGAGAGGTTTTGTGGGGGTTTTTTGCAGCTGAGTCATGAGAGACATGGGTGAACAGAAGTAGATGACTGCTTATAGGCAATAAACATGTTTCTCCCACTTTATTTTTCCCTTTGACTGATTTTGGCTTCAAAGGTTATTTGCCCTGGGCTGGGAACATACTTTCCCCCTGAAAGTTATAGGGTTACAGCAGAGTCACAGCTGGAGCTCCCCTTGCCTCCTCCTCTGAATCCACTAAGTTACCCACTCTGCCATCACGAAAGCTCTTCCAAATGAGTCCAACCAACTCCCCCTGTGTCTCCCCACTTCCTCCTTCTCCACCACTTTGAGGTCCCTGGCTGGTCACCCCAGTCCCCTATTCCACCACTTGGTCACCCAACTCATGTCCCCCATGGTTTTGTCCCCTCCCCTGTGTCCACACTCCCCTGTAGCCCTGACCTTCCGATGTGGGCTCTGTGTTGGGGCAGTGCTGGGACTGGTTTATCCTTCTTTCTCACAGAGCAGATGGCTCCCTCTACCCAGGGTAGAGGACATGTCAAGCCCAAGGTCTCAGTTCTCTGTCATGGTCAGAATCTGACCTGCTTTGCTTTATTATCCTGTAGGAAGTGTCCATTCCTTTTTTCCATCAAATGGGCTCCAGATGCAGTTAGCCTCAGAAAATTACAGCCACTTCCAGGTTCCTCTCTGATAGCATCTTCTGCACAGGGCTGGAAGATTTGCTCATGGCTCCTTAGCCCACCTCCTTGGACGCCTGCACTTAATCTCCTTTCCATGCCATCAGTGACTGGGGTTCCAGCTCCACTGACCACTTTGAGAAGTTCCCATCTTGTTTTTCTCAACTGATCAGATGAATGATGTGCTAAGCAATCGTGGCCTGTTCTTTCTCAGGCTATTTTAATATTTTCAATGCCCTTCACCCTGTTAAAGCAGGTGTTTCCAGAATATGTCTTTGTTTCTGCTGCACAAACTCATCCTGTAGTTCTGAGCCTCCCCAAGTCCACAACCATCAGAAGGCACTCTTGGCACATTCAAGAAGTGGTGGAGGCCTCTAGCCTCCAGAACTGCAAGAAAATATTTGCTGTTTCAGTCACCCAGTATGTGGTATTTCATTTGGCAGTCCTCGCAGATTAATACTGCCTACCTAGTATTTTTGAATACTGCCTAGATGAATGACATGAAATAGCATCACTCTGCAATTTTAAATTAGAATCTGCTCATTACTAATAAGCTTAATCACCTTTTTATATATTTATGGGCTATATATGATTTCTGTACTGTGATGGCCTTCTGTAATATATCCATTTTTATATTGTATTTTGTCTTAGTTCTGGCTACATGATCTTTTGTTCTTCTTTTTTTAATTAAGGTATTAATGATATACACTCTTATGAAGGTTTCACATGAAGAAACAATGTGGTTACTACATTCACCCATGTTATCATGTCCCTCTCATACCCCATTACAGTCACTGTCCATCATAGTAGTAAGATGCAGCAGAGTCACTATTTGCCTTCTCTGTGCTACACTGTCCTCCTCATGATCCCCCCCCACAAACCATATGTGCCAATCATAATACTCCTGAATCCCCTACTCCCTCCCTCCCTACCGGCCCTCCACCACCCCTCCCCTGTGGTAACCGCTAGTCACTTCTTGGAAACTGTGTCTGTTGCTGTTATGTTCCTTCAGTTTTGCTTTCCAGTTGTTACACTCCACCTCGCTTATGTCACTGAGCATAATATCCACCAACTCCATTCATGTTCCTGCAAGTTGTAGGATCTGTTTCCTTTTTATAGCTGAATGGTATTGAACTGTGGGACAACTGGGTTATCCAAGACAGTGCCAGACTGATATTTAGGAAACCTGGCTTCTAGTCTCAACTCCACTAATTACCAGCAGATACATGACCCTAGACACATCTCTAGACTTCCACGATCCTCATTTTTTCACCCTTTTGCCTTACTGTGTCACTAAATTTTAAGTGCCTCTTAAAATCTTAGCATTTTTTAAGGTGAATTTGTGATTACTGATATATTCCATTTATTTTTCTACTACCTTATTTAGTAATCTTTATTAACTGTACTTTATCTGTTTACTTCTTTTTCCCATCTTTCCTGTCTTCCACTGGGATTTATTGACTTTTTTTTCCCCTTGTTTTCCACTCACTAGTTTTGAATGTATACATTCTATTTTTATTCAGTCATCAGTTACTGAAAATTAATAGGAAATATTTACTTGGTCTTTGTGCCTCGTTCCTGACACAGAGCTCCTAAAATCCTTGTGATTTCCTGGCTGAGGAGGAAAATAGGACCATCTTATCCAAAGCTTCTAAAAACCATGGAATTTACTGGGTGATAGGAGCATCCTTTGTTCTTTTCTTTTTTTTTTAAGTATCATTGGTATACAACCTTATGAAGGTTTCACATGAGCAACATTGTGGTTACTACATTCACCCATATTATCAAGTCCCCTCACCCACACACCATGCAGTCACTGTCCCTCAGCATAGTAAGATACTATAGAGTCACCACTTGTCTTCTCTGTGGTATGCTGCCTTCCCCATGCCCCCCTACATTATGTGTGCTAATTGAAATGCCCCTTATTCCCCTTCTCCCTCCCTTCCCTCACACCTACCTTTCCCTACACCTTCCCTTTGGTAACTGCTAGTTGCTTCTTGGACTCTGTGAGTCTGCTGCTGTTTTGTTCTTTCAGTTTTGCTTTACTGTGATACTCCACAAATGAGTGAGATCATTTGATACTGGTCTTTCTTCATTTGGCTTATTTCACTGAGCATAATACCCTCTAGCTCCATTCACATTGTTGCAAATGGTAGAATTTGTTTTCCTCTTATGGCTGAATAATATTCCATTGTGTATATGTATCACCTCTCCTTTATCCCTTCATCTACTGAAGGACACTTAGGTTGCTTCCATATCTTGGCTATTGTAAGTAGTGCTGCAGTAAACATAGGGGTCATTCATTTTAAGTGCCTGTGTCACTAGATTTTAAGTGCCTCTTAAAATCTTACCATTTTTTAAGGTGAATTTGTGATAAGTCATTTTGAATCTGGGATCTTGTTTTCTTTGGGTAAATTGCTAGGAGTGGAATTCCTGGATAAAATGGTATTTCTATTTTTAGTTTTTTCAGGAGCCTCCATTTGCTTTCCACATGGTTGAACTAATTTACATTCCCACCAGCAGGGATGGAAGGTTCCCCTTTCTCCGTATCTTTGCCAGCATTTGTTGTTACTTGTCTTTTGGATGTTGGCCATCCTAACTGGTGTGAGGTGATATCTCATTGTGGTTTTAATTTGCATTTCTATGATAATTAGCCTTGTGGAGCATCTTTTCATGTGCCTGTTGGCCATCTGAATTTCTTCTTTGGAGAACTGTCTGTTCATATCCTCCATCCATTTTTCAATTTGGTTATTTGCTCTTTGGGTGTTGATGTGTGTGAGTTCTTTATGTGTTTTGGATATTAACCCATTATAGGATATGTGATTCATGAATATATTATCCCATACTGTAAGATGCCTTTTTGTTCTATTAATGGATTTCTTTGCAGTACAGAAGTTTTTTAGCTTGTAGTAGTCCCATTTATTCATTTTTGCTTTTGTTTCCCTTGCCCAAGGAGATGTGTTAAGGAAATAGTTGGTCATGTTCATATTCAAGAGATTTTTGCCTATGTTTTCTTCTAAGAGTTTTACGGTTTCATGACTTGAATTCAGGTCTTTGATCCATTTTGAATTTACTTTTGTGTAAGGAGTTAGACAATAATCCAGTTTCTTTCTTTTATATGTAGCTGTCCTGTTTTGCCAACACCAGTTTTTGTAGAGGCTGTCCTTTCCACATTATATACCCAGGGGTACTTTATCATATGTTAATGGACCATATATGCTTGGGTTTATATTTGGGCTTTCTATTCTGTTCCATTTATGTGTAGGTCTGTTCTTGTCCCACTAACAAATTGTCTTAATTACTGTGGCTTTGTAGTAGAGCTTGAAGTTGAGCAGCATAATCCCCCAGCTTTATTCTTCCTTCTCATGATTGCTTTGGCTATTCGGGGTCTTTTGTGATTCCAAGTGAATTTTAGAACTATTTGTTCTAGTTCGTTGAACAATGCTGTCGGTATTTTGATAGGGATTGCATTAAATCAGTAGATTGTTTAGGTAGGATGGCCATTTTGGCAATGTTAATTCTTTCTATCCAGGGGCATGGGAGGTATTTCAATTTATTGGTGCCTTTAATTTCTCCTAAGAGTGTCTCATAGTTTTCAGGGTATAGGTCTTTCACCTTCATGGCTAGGTTTATTCCTAGGTATTTTGTTCTTTTTGATGCAATTGTAAATGGAATTATTTTCCTTCTTTCTCTTTCTGCTAGCTCATCATTAGTATATAGGAATGCAGCAGATTTCTATGCATTAATTTTCTATCCTGCCACTTTGCTGAGTTGTTATTAGTTCTAGTAGTTTTGGGGTGGATTATTTAGGGTTTTTTTATGTATGATAACATGTCATCTGCAAAGAGTGACAGTTTAACCTCTTCCTTACTGCTTTGGATGCCTTTTATTTCTTTGTGTTGTCTGATTGCCATAGCTAGAACCCCCTGTACTATGTTGAATAAAAGTGGTGAGAGTGAGCATCCTTGTCTTGTTCCTGATCTTAGAGGAAAAGCTTTAAGCCTTTCACTGTTAAGTATGATGTTGTCTGTTGGTTTGTAATATATGGCCTTTGTGATGTTGAGGTACTTGCCCTCTATACACAGTTTGTTGAGGGTTTTTATCATGAATGGATGTTAAATTTTGTTAAATACATTTTCAGCATCTATGGAAAAGATCATGTGGCTTTTGTCCTTTTTGTTGATGTGGTGGATGATGTTGATGGATTTTTGACTATTGTACCATCCTTGAATCCCTGGAATAAACCCCACTTGATCTTGATGGATGATCTTGATGTATTTTTGAATTCAGTTTGCTAATATTTTGTTGAGTATTTTTGCATCTGTGTTCATCAGGGATATTGGTCTGTTATTTTCTTTTTTTGTGGTGTCTTTGCCTGGTTTTGGTATTAGAGTGATACTGACTTCATAGAATGAATTTGGAAGTATTCCCTCCTCTTCTACTTTTTGGAAAATTTTAAGGAGGATGGGTATTTGGTCTTCTCTAAATATTTGATAAATTCAGTGGTGAATCCTTCTGGTCAAGGGGTTTTGTTCTTAGGTAGTTTTTTGATTGCCAATTCAATCTCATTGCTGGTACTTGGTCTGTTCAGATTTTGTGTTTCTTCCTGGGTCAACCTTGGAAGGTTGAATTTTTCTAGGAATTTGTCCATTTCTTCTAAGTTATCCAATTTGTTAGCATATAATTTTTCATAGTATTTTTGAATAATTCTTTGTATTGCTGTGGTATCCATAGTGTTTTTTCCTTTCTCATTTCTGATTCTGTTTATGTGTGTAGACTCTCTTTTTTTCTTGATAAGTCTGGCTAGGGTTTTATCTGTTGTTGTTTTTTTAATTTTCTCTAAAAATGAGCTCTTGCTTTCATTGATTCTTTCTATTGTTCTTTTCTTTTCAATTTTATTTATTTATGCTCAGATCCTTATTATATCCTCCTTTTACTGACTTTGGGCCTCTTTTTTTCTTTTTCTAGTTTCATTAATTTTGCATTTAGACTTTTTATTTGGGACTGTTCTCTCTTGAGGTGAGCCTGTATTGTAGCATAATTTCCTCCTAGAACAGCCTTCCATCTATAGCATCCCATAGATTATGGAGTGTTGAGTTGTTGTTTTCATTTGTGTCCATATATTGCTTGATCTCTTTTTATTTGGTCATTGATCTATTGATTTTTTAGGAGCATGTGGTTAAGCCTCTGTGTGTTTGTGGGCATTTTATTTTTCTTCATAGAATTTATTTCTAGCTTCATACCTTTGTTGTTTGAGAAGCTGGTTTATAGAATTTCAATCCTTCTGAATTTACTGAGGTTGTTTTTGTAGCCTAGTATGTGACCTATTCTTGAAAATGTTCCATGTGCAGTTGAGAAGAATGTGTATCCTGCTGCTTTTGAGTGGAGTGTTCCATAGATGCCTGCTAGGTCCATTTCTTCTAATGTGTTTTTTAGTGCCTCTGTGTCCTTACTCATTTACTGTCTGGTCGATCTGTCCTTTGGAGTGAGTGGTGTATTGAAGTCTCCTAAAGTGAATGCATTGCATTTTATTTTTCTCTTTAATTCTGTTCATATCTGTTTCATGTATGTAGGTGTTTTGGGTGCATAGATATTTATAATAGTTATATCCTCTTGTTGGACTGACCCCTTTATCATTATGTAATGTCCTTCTTTGTCTCTATTACTTCTTTGCCATTGCAGGCTTTAGATTCATAGTTACCAAAGGTTCAAGGGTAATTCCCTTACTATCTTATCTAACAGTCTAATTTACCCCCTTAGTACGCTATTACAAAAACAACCTAAAGGTTCCTTTTTGCCCTCCTTTTTCTTTCTCCTCCCTTATTTATATATCAGGTATCATATTCTGTATTATTTGTCTATCCCTTGATTGACTTCGGGGGTAGTTGATTCGCTTTTCCATCTGCTTAGTAATTAATTGTTCTACTTTCTTTGTTGTAGTTTTTTTTCCTCTGATGACAGCTATTTAGCCTTATGAATACTTTCATCTATAGCAGTCCATCCAAAATGCACCATAGAGGTAGGTTCAGGGAGGTATATTCTCTCAGCTTTTGCTTATCTGAAAATTGTTTAATCCCTCTTTCAAATTTAAATGATAATCTTGCAGGGTAGAATATTCTTGGTTCGAGGCCCTTCTGCTCCATTCCATTAAATATATCATGCCAGTCCCTTCTGGCCTGTAAGGTTTCTGTTGAGAAATCTGATGATAGCCGGATGGGTTTTCCTTTGTATGTGATCTTTTTTCCTCTCTAGATGCTTTTAAAAGTCTGTCCTTATCCTTGATCTTTGCCATTTTAATTATTATATGTCTTGTTGTTGTCTTCCTTGGGTCCCTTGTGTTGGGAGATCAGTGTACTTCCATGGCTTGAGAAACTATCTTCATCTGCAGATTGGGGAAGTTTTCAGCAATTACCTCTTCAAAGACACTCTCTATCCCTTTTCCTCTCTCTTCTTCTTCTGGTACCCCTATAATGCGAATATTGTTCCATTTGGATTGGTCACACTGTTCTCTCAATGTTCTTTCATTCTTACTGATCATTTTTTTTCTCTGTGTATTCTTTGTATTCTTCTCTAATTTCTATTCCATTTCCTGTCTCTTGTACTACATCTAATCTGCTTTTAAATCTCCCCATTGTATGTTTCTTTTCAGATATGGAATTTCTTACTGATTGAATCCCAGTCATAAATTCATCCCTGAGTTCTTGAATATTTTTCTGTACCTCCATGAGCATGTTTAGGATTTTTATTTTGAACTCTCTTTCAGGAGGATTGGTGAGTTCAGTTCCATTTGGCCCCTTTTCGGCTATTTCTGATGTTTTTGTTTGTACCAGTTTCCTTTGATGTTTCATATTTATATGTGGTGCCCTCTAGTGCCCAGAAGCTCTAGTCTCTGGAGCTGCTCAGAACCTGGAGTGATGGGGGTTGTAAGGGAGTGGCACTGGTGCCTGGGGTGAGGAAAGAGCTGCTTCCTGCTTCCTGGCTACAGCGCCTGTCTCCACTGTCAGAATGCTGAGCACACAGGTGTAAGCCTCTATGCTTTGCATCTGAAGTTGCTGCAGGCAGGGCCTCCCTCTGGCTGGCCTGTCACCAGGGCACAGACTGCTGGTTTGCGATCTGGTGCTGGTAGGCCAGGAGGAAGGTGTAGCAGGTTGTGTATCATAGTTGGGGGCCTTGTAGCTGAGTAGCCAGCCAGGGGAATGGAGTGCCTGAAGCTCCTCGAAGTTCCCAACCTGCTGGACAGAGTGTGACCAGACAACCTTGTCCACCTATCCCTTCTCCCACACAGCAAGCTCCATCCAAACCCAGCCCCTTCCACAGCCCTCTCACTGCTAGGAAGCCTCTCAGACCACCCACCTTTCCTTTGTCCAAGAGCCAGATATGGATCCCTCTCATGCTCAAATGGCTAGAATCTCATTCTTTCTAAATATTCCTCTTGTTTTAGCTTTCCAACCCCCTAATCTCCACAGCACCATGCAATGTAGGTTTGTGCTCCCAGAGCAGATCACCAGAGCTGGGTATCCAGCCTCCTAGACTTCCACCCCCTTCCCACTCTATTTCTCTTCCTCCCGCAGGTGAGCTGGGGTGGGGAAAGGGCTTGGCCCCTGCCGGATCAAGGCTTTGGTACATTACCCTGTTTTGTGAGGTCTGCTCTGTACTCCAGGTGTAAGCAATCTGGTGAAGCCTTCTTTCCTGTTGCTCTTTTAGGATTATTTGTATTAAATATATTTTCATATAATATGTGGTTTTGGGAGGAGTTCTCTGTCTCACCTCTCCCACTGCCATCTGGAATCTTCCCCTTCTAGTAGTCTTTATATAATCATGTTTTTCCCAGCTTCTCTGAGATATAATTGACTTGAAGCACTGTGCATTTATTATATATCTTTAAATAATATTCCATATATATATATATATATATATATATATATATATATATATATATATATATATATCTTGAGGGCATTATGACTTGACTAAATATGTTGTGAAAGAATTACCACATTAAATTTAGTTAGCATCTGCTGACTCATATAGATACCAAAAAAGAAAAAATTTTCACTGTCATAAAAATTCTTAAGTTCAACTCTCTTATCAACTTTCAAATATACCGAACAGCATTGTTCATTATGCTGCATAGTCATGCTGTATATGACATCCCAAGTACTTATATATTCTATGAGTGGAAGTTTGTACCTTTTGACCATTTTGGTCCAGTTATATCACCTCTCTCCCCCTTTCTCTTGCAACCACAAATTTGATCTCTTTCTGTGATATTGCTTTCTTTTTTAAGATTCTATTTATAAATGAGATGATACAGCATTTTAATTTGTATGATTTATTTTACTTATCACAATGCCCTCAAGGCCCATCCATGTTCCAAATAGAAACACTTCATTCTTTTTATGGATAGAAGATATTCCATTATATATACAGAATATTCACAACTTATTTATCCATTCATCCAAAACATTTAGATTGTTTACATGTATTGGTTATTGTAAATATTGCTGCTATGAACACGGGGTCCAGATATGTCTTTAACATATTGTTCTCATTTTCTTCAGAACTATTCCTATAAGTGGAATTTCTGGATCATATGGTAGCTCTGTATTTAATATTTTGAGGAACCCATACTGGTTTACACAGTTACATTGCCAATTTGCAGTCCCACCAACAGTACACATAGATCCTCTTTTCCCCACATACTCCCAAGCATTTTTTGTCTATTGTCTTTTTGATGAGAGCGACTCTACAAGCACCCTGTGAGAGGTATCTCATTATGGGTTTGATTGGCATTTGTCTGGTCATTAGTGATATGGAGCACATTTTCCTGTGCCTGAAAAGTGTCTATTCAGGGCCTTTGCCCATTCTGTAATTGGATTATTTATGGGGTTTTTTTGCTATTGGATTGTATGAGACTTACGTATTTTGAATATTAACACCTTATCAGATATGGTTTAAAAATATTTTTTCCCATTCCATGGGCTCTCTTTTCATTTTGTTGATAATTTCTTTCACTATGCAGAAGCTTTTTAGTTTGATGTAGACCCACATGTTTTTTTATTTTCTTGCTTGTACTTTAGGAGTCATATCTAGAAAAATCATTGCCAAGATCCATGTCAAGGAGCTATTTTTCCTGTGTTTTCTACTAAGCATTTTGTTGTTTATTTTGGTAAAATTCATCTACAATTATATGAGCAACATTATGGTTACTAGACTCACCCCTTTATCAAGTCCCCACCACATACCCTATTACAGTCACTGTCCATCAGTGTAGTAAGATGCTATAGACTCACTACTTGTCTTCTCTGTGTTGTACAGCCTTCCCTGTGCCCCCCTACATTATGTGTGCTAATCATAATGCCCCTTTTTATCCCTCCCTTATCACACATCCTCCCAGTCTCTTTCCCCTTGGTAACTGTTAGTCCATTCTTGGATTCTGTGACTCTGCTGGTGTTTTGTTCCTTCAGTTTTTCCTTTCGTCTTATACTCCACAGATGAGTGACATCATTTGATACTTGTCTTTTTCTGCCTGGCTTATTTCACTGATCATAATACCCTCTAGCTCCATGTTGTTGCAAATGGTAGGATTTGTTTCCTTCTTATGGCTGAATAATACTCCATTGTGTATATGTACCACATGTTCTTTATCCTTTCATCTACTGATAGACATGTAGGTTGCTTCCATTTCTTGGCTATTATAACTAGTGCTGCAATAAACATAGGGGTGCATATTTCTTTTTCAAACTGGACTGCTGCATTCTTAGAGTAAATTTCTAGGAGTGGAATTCCTAGGTAAAATGGTATTTCTATTATGAGCTTTTTGAGGAACCTCCATACTGCTTTCCACAATGGTTGAACTAATTTACATTCCCACCAGCAGTGTAGGAGGGTTCCCCTTTCTCCACATCTTCACCAACATTTGTGGTTGTTTGTCTTTTGGATTGTGGCCATCCTAACTGGTGTGAGGTGATATCTCATTGTGGTTTTAATTTGCATTTCTCTGACGATTAGCAATTTGGAGCATCTTTTCATGTGCCTGTTGGCCATCAGAATTTCTTATATGGAGAAGTGTGTATTCAGCTTCAGTGACCATTTTTTAATTGGCTTATTTGCTTTTTGTTTGTTGAGGTGCATGAGCCCTTTATATATTTTGGATGTCAACCCTTTATCAGATATGTCATTTATGAATATACTCTCCCATACTGTAGGATGCCATTTTGTTCTATTAATGGTGTCCTTTTTTGTACAGAAGCTGTTCAGCTTGATATAGTCCCACTTGTTCATTTTTTATTTTGTTTCCCTTGCCCGGGGAGATATGTTCACTAAGAAATTGCTCATATTTATGTCCAAGAGAGTTTTGCCTATGCTTTTTCCTAAGAGTTTTATGGTTTCATGACTGGCATTCAGGTCTTTGATCCATTTCGAATTTACTTTTGTGTATGGGGTTACACAATGATCCAGTTTAATTCTTTTACATGTAGCTGTCCCGTTTTGCCAACAGCTGCTGTTGAAGAGGCTGTCATTTCCTCCATTGTATGTCCATGGCTCTTTTATCATATATTAATTGACCATACATGTTTGGGTTAATATCTAGACTCTCTATCCTGTTCCACTGGTCTGTGGGTCTGTTCTTGTGCCATTACCAAATTATTTTGATTACTGTGGCTTTGTAGTAGAGCTTGAAGTTGGGAAGTAAGATGCCCACCGTTTTACCCTTCCTTCTCAGGATTGCTTTGGGTATTCAGAGTCTTTTGTGGTTCCATATGAATTTTAGAACTGTTTGTTCCCATTTGTTGAAGAATGCTGTTGGTATTCTGATAGGTATTGCATTGAAACTATAGATTTCTTTAGGCAATATGGCCATTTTGACAATATTAATTCTTCCTACCCAAGAGTATGAGATGAATTTCCATTTATTAGTGTCCTGTTTAATTTCTCCTAAGAGTGTCTTGTAGTTTTCATGGCATAGTTCTTTCACTTCCCTTGGTTAGGTTTATTCCTGGGTATTTTATTCTTTTTGATATAATTGTGAATGGAATTGTTTTCCTGATTTCTCTTTCTCCTATTTCATCATTAGTGTATAGGAAACCAACAGATTTCTGTGTATTAATTTTGTATCCTGCAACTTTGATGAATTCAGATATTAGTTCTAGTAGTTTGGAATGGATGGATTCTTTAGGGTTCTTTATGGACAATATCAGATGATATTGACTTCTTCCTTGCCAATCTGGGTGTCTTTTATTTCCTTGTGTTGTCTGATTGCCGTGGCTAGGACCTCCAACTCTATGTTGAATAAAAGTGGGGAGAGTGGCCATTCCTGCCTTGTTCTTGATCTTAGGTTAAATGCTTTCAGCTTCTCGCTGTTAAGTATGATGTTGG
Organism: Manis javanica; assembly: GCF_040802235.1. Lineage (NCBI taxonomy): Eukaryota > Metazoa > Chordata > Mammalia > Pholidota > Manidae > Manis > Manis javanica. The sequence goes on along the minus strand of NC_133157.1, from coordinate 95,889,755 downwards.
CTGTGGGTTAGTCATATATGGCCTTTATTATGTTGAGGTACTTGCCCTCTATACCCATTTTGTTGAGAGTTTTTATGATGAATGGATGTTGAATTTTGTCAAATGCTTTTTCAGCATCTATGGAAGTTATCATGTGGTTTTTGTCCTTCTTTTTGTTGATGTGGTGGATGATGTTGATGGATTTTCAAACAGTGTACCATCCTTGCATTCCTGAGATGAATCCCACTTGATCATGGTGTGTGATCCTGTTCATGTATTTTTGAGTTCAGTTTGCTAATATATTGTTGAGTATTGTTGCACTTATGCTCATCAGGGATATCAGTCTGTAATTTTCTTTTTGGTTGGGGTCTTTGATTTTGGTGTTAGAGTGATGCTGGCTTCATAGAATGAGTTTGGAAGTATTCCCTCCTCTTCTATTTTTTTGGGAAACTTTAAGGAGAATGGGTATTATGTCTTTTCTATATGTCTGATAAAATTCAGCAGTGAATTAATCTGGCCTGGGAGTTTTGTCCTTGGGTAGTTTTTTAATTACCCATTCAATTTTGTTGCTAGCAATTGGTCTGTTTAGATTTTCTGTTTCTTCCTTGGTCAGTCTTGGAAGGGTGTATTTTTCTGGAAAGTTGTCCATTTCTTCTAGGTTATCTGGTGTTTTAGCATATAAATTTTCATGATATTCTCTAATCATTCTTTGTATTACTGTGGTGTCCATCATGATTTTTCCTTTCTCATTTCTGGTTCTGTTTATTTGTGTAGATTCTCTATTTCTCTTAATAAGTCTGGCTAGAGGTTTATCTTTTGTTTATTTTCTCAAAGAACCAGCTCTTGGTTTCATTGTTTTTTCTGTTGTTTTATTCTTATCAATTTTATTTATTTCTGCTCTGATCTTTATTATGCCTCTTATTCTGCTGACTTTGGGCCTAATTTGCTCTTCTTTTTCCAGTTTCAATAATTGTGACTTTAGACTGTTCATTTGGGATTGTTCTTCCTTCTTTAAATAGGCCTGGACTGCTATATACTTTCCACTTAGAACTGCCTTCACTGTATCGCACAGAAGTTGGGACATTGTGCTGTTTTTGTCATTTGTTTCTATATATTGCTTTATCTGTTTTAATTTGGTCATTGATGCATTGATTATTTAGGAGCATGTTGTTACACCTCCACATATTTGTTAGCCTTTTTGTTTTCTTCATACAATTTATTCCTAGTTTTATATCTTTGTGATCTGAGAAGTTGGTTGGTAGAATTTCAAACTTTTTGAATTTACTGAGGCTCTTTTTGTGGCCTAGTTTGTGGTCTATTCTGGAAAATGTTCTATGTGCACTGGAGAAGAATACATATCCTGATGCTTTTGGGTGTAGTGTTCTGCTGATGTCTGTTAGGTCCATCTGTTCTAGTGTGTTGTTCAGTGCCTCTGTATCCTTACTTATTTTCTATCTGGTGGATCTGTCCTTTGGAGTGAATGGTATTGAAGTTCCCTAAAATGAATGCATTGCATTCTATTTCCTCCTTTAATTCTGTTAGTATTTCTTTCACATATGTCGGTGCTCCTTTGTTGGGTGCATATATATTAATAATGGTTATATGCTCTTGTTAGACTGCCCCCCTTTATCATTATGTAATGTCCTTTTTCTCTTCTTACTTTGTTTTGAAGTCTATTTTTTCTGATACAAGTACTGCAACCACCTGCTTTTTTCTCCCTATTGTTGGCATGAAATATCTTTTTCCATCCCTTCACTTTTATTCTGTGTATGTCTTTGGGATTGAGGTGAGTCTCTTGTAAACAGCATACAGATGGGTTTGCTTTTTTATCCATTCTATTACTCTGTTTATTTTGATTGGTGCATTCAGTCCATTTACATGTAGGTTGATTATCGATAAATATGTTCTTATTGCCATTGTAGGCTTGGGATTTTTGGTTACCAAAGGTTCAAGGGTAGCTTATTTACTGTCTAAGTGTCTAACTTTAAATCACTTATTATGCTATTATAAATACAGTCTGGTGATTCTTTATTTCTATCCCTTCTTATTCTCCCTCCTCTACTCTTTATATGTAGATGTTTTATTATGTACTCTTTTCTGTTTCCTTTGACTGCTTTTATGAGTAGTTGATTTTATTTTTTGCCTTTATTTAGCATTTGGTTGGTTTGCTTTATTTGCTGTGATTTTATTTTCTCTGGTGACATCTATTTAGCCTTAGGAGTACTTCCATCTAGAGCAGTCCTTTTAAAATACCCTGTAGAGGTGGTTTGTGGGAGGCAAATTCCCTCAACTGTTGCTTACCTGGAAATTGTTTAATCCCTCCTTCAAATTTAGATGATAATCTTGCTAGATACAGTATTCTTGGTTCAAGGCCCTTCTGTTTCTTGGATTAAATATGTCATGCCATTCTCTTCTGGCCTGTAAGGTTACTGTTGAAAAGTCTGATTATAGCCTGATGGGTTTTCCTTTGTAGGTGATGTTTTTTCTCTCTCTAGCTTTCTTTAATACCCTGTCCTTGTCTTTGATCTTTGCCATTTAAATTATTATATGTCTTGGTTTTGTCCTCCTTGGGTCCCTTGTGTTGGGAGATCTCTGGGCTTCCATGGTCTGAGAGACTATTTCCTTCCCCATTTTGGGGAATTTTTCAGCAATTATTTCTTCAAAAACACTTTTTCTCTCTCTTCCTCTGGTGCCCCTATAATGTGAATATTGTCCTGTTTGGATTGGTCACACAGTTCTCTTAATATACTTTCATTCCTAGAGATCCTTTTATCTCTCTCTGCCTCAGCTTCTCTGTATTCCTGTTCTCTGATTTCTATTCCACTAAGAGTCTCTTGCACATCATCCAGTCTGCTCTTAAATCCTTCTATTTATTGTTTCATTTCTGTTATCTCCCTCTGGAGTTCATCCCTTAGCTCTTGCATATTTCTCTGAAGGTCCATCAGCCTGATTATGACTTTTATTTTGAATTATTTTTCAGGAAGATTAGTTATATTTATCTTTCCCAGCCCTCTCTCTGGGATTGTTTGAGTGATTTTTGACTGGACCAAATTATTCTGCCTTTTCATCATGATAGAAGTGATCACTGGCAGGTGGTGTGTGTGTCAGCTGGGAGAACAAAGTCCCTTCCTGCTTTCTATCACCTTGCCCTTCTCCACTGCCTGAGCCAGTTACCCATGCACAGGGAGCAGTCTCTGGGATGATCTCCTGAGCTGCCGTGAGTGGGGCAGTGCTTGGGATAGCCTAGGGCACTGCAGGGGTTCGCAGACATGCCGGGTCTGTTCTCCTGTGAGAACGGCACCCCTTCCTGCCTTCCGGATCTTGCCCTGGCTTCCTCTGCCTGTGCCTGGAAACTGTGCATAGGTGGCAGCCTCTGGGTATGTCCTGGATATGCATACTGAGAAGAGACTGTGTGGTTGCTGTGAGCGGGGCTGCTCTCTGGATGCTCTGCAGCTGTTGTGGGTCAGCCAGTTTTCTTGCAGTGCCAGCATGGGGGAATCAATGGCAGGCTGCTTATCACCATGAGGGACTTTGGAGTTGTGTTGCCATCCAGGGGGTTAGGATGCCTGAAGTTCCTTCAGATTCCCAGCCTGCTGGGCTGGGTATGCTGGGACAATTTTGTCCAGTTGTTAAGCCCTTATCCGTTTAAGACTTCTAAAAGTGCCCACTTTTCTTTTGTCCCAGGGGAGCCAGCTGTGAGGACCCACTCGCAGTCTCAGTCTAGGATTTTACTTTTCCATTTCTCTAATATCCAATACACCATGCAATGTGTGTCTGTGCTCCTGATGCAGATTACTAGGGCTGGTTGTTTAGAAGTCCTGTGCTCCCACTCCCTTCCCACTCTGATTCTTTTCCCCCCACCAGTGTGCTGGGGTGGGGGTAGTGCTTGGGTCTCACCGGGTCATGGCTTTGTGTCTTACCCTTTTCATGGGCTGCTGAGTTCTCACAGATGTAGATAGATGTAGCCTGGCTGTTGTACTGTATCTTCTGGTCTCTCTTTTAGGAATAGTTGTATTTGTATTTTCAAAAATATATATGGTTTTGGGAGGAGATTTCTGACACCCTACTCACACCACCATCTTGAATGCCTCCCCGTCCATTAAGTTTTTTATGGCTTCCAGTATTTAATTATTATTAAAGTCTTTAATTCATTTCAAGTTAATTTTGGTGAGTGAAGTAAGATAAGGATCTAATTTCCTTCTTTTACATGTAAATATCCCATTTCCCTGCACCATTTATTAAAGAGACTATTTCTTCTCCACTGAGTATTCTTAGCTCCCTTATTAAATATTAGTTGGCTAATATTAATCATTTAAAAATATTTTCAATATTTTATGTTGCTTTGTCAACCTCAGACCTCCTGAATCCAGGAGGGGCTCACTCTCCCTTGATTATCTAATTCCTAGAGAGATCATACAACTTGCCTGAAACTATGTCTTTGACGTGTAAACTCACTAATTCTGAGACCATTCCAGCATCAGGGTGCTTTTGTTAGTCCTTTGAAGTCCAGCACACTGTCCCCTAAATCACCCCAGGTACCAGACAATTAGAGACCACCCCTACAGCCCAGAACCCCCACAAACTGTTCAGACTATCCATACTCAACCTGCTCTGTTGCTTAACCTGCCTCATCTATTCACACCCTCAAAACCCCAGCAAAGGCTTCTACCCATGCTTTCCCCTTCCTCCTCTTCCTCCTGACTAACCCTGGTAATTCTGTGTGACTATGCGTGGTATGGAATTCCCTCTTCTTGAGAACTGCAAGTAATAAACTATCTTTTCAATGGCAGATGATTCCTGATGCACTGGCTTCCCCATACCTAAATAAAACCAAAGTCCTAGGAACAGTTTACAATAGTTATGTTTCATGTGGCTATGCTGCTGTGCATATGAACCATGAAATTTCAAACGCTTACCATGAAAATGTATTGTTCTTGCAATTTCCAATGCAGGTAGTTGTGCCTCTGCTCCTTAAGTGACTCAATTCCAGTCATAGACCATCTGGGAATGTCACTATCCAAATGTTGCCAGAGCAAGAGTAGAGAGAGCTTGGTGTTCCTCTGAAATCCTTTTTCTAAGGCTGTATCTTTTCTGTGTTTTCTAGTACCTCTTAATGTAGCTTGATGTGGTAAAAATCCACCTAAAGTATATAGATGTAGAAAGCACCTTATGTATTAGGTTTCTGAAGACAAACTGGCAAAAATCTCAATTTGAGAAAATTCTCAAGGAGAGTGATAAGTTGTCTATTAAATAAATTTCTAATAAATAAATTGTCTATTGATGTTTGTGTTTCTAGTGCACAGTTTTCATTCTCAAGAGTACCCTCTGGTCATCTGAATGTACCTGTTCTTGTTTTATAAGTGTAATATATTCTCTCACCTACTTAAATTATCTGCTCCACAGGACATAACCTCCTTGCACCAGAATCCATGTATGGTCTCCTTAATAGAGAAAATCCTGCTACCAAAAAAAAAAAGAAAAAGTTAAACACTGTTGAGTAGAGATTTGCTGATTTGTATTTTAAAGCCACTACCTTATTTTGTCACCTAGGAGAATTCTGAGTAACCATCTGGACCCATTCTGGCTATATAACACATGAATCTCCAGTTCCCTGTATTTTCTCTGCTTCCTTCAAGCACACATTTTTTCTGGACCTGTGTAATTCCCTTCCTCTGTGTTTAGAAACTTTACCCAAATGTTGGCCTTTTTTTAATTTGTAAAAATTAAAGAAATATATTGGAAGCCTTAAAATTATTCACATGTAAATTTTTCTGTCACATAAATTTCTGAATGAATAATTTCTGATTAAGTAGCAATATATTTTGAATGTTTTGAGAGGTATTTTTAGATTGAGTGTTACTTCTTGATTGTTAGCTTGATTATTACTTCTGTCAGCATAATAGGAGGATTTTCTTTTCCTGTTGTATTTGCTCCGGAACTGAGCAGTCCATTCATTGTATTATCCACACTATCATCAACAAGGTATATTTATTTTCTTTCTGGAATTTCTTCATTACTAAAAGTGTTGAACACCTCATTTATTGTCTACTAGATTTTTATTTCTCACTTACACATACCATTGCCACCTTTTCTATATAAGTTGTATTAGTACTTTTACCATGTTTTTTTTTTTTGGTCCACGTGGTTATAAAACATTCTTATACAGGAGTGTTTTACATTTGGATGTATGAGGCTTATGTCTGTCACTCTTATCCATGCTACTTCCTTTCTGTTATCAAGGATTTTTCCACTCCAGGAATATAAATACTTTCACTAATATTTATATGAGTTTCTGCTTTATAATTGTGTTTCCTCAATCCACTGCCTTTTTTTCTATTCATACTGATTCTACTGTTTTTTATCAATTAAAGTGTGCTGATATGATTATGTGAGTATCAGCCACTTTTTCCAGTTGTTAATGGCATACTGGAATATATTCCTAAATGTAAAATTTCCAGACAAAAAGACATAAATAGCCAGTCCCATATGTGCTTTGATGAGAATATGGAGAAATTCATGAAATGCCAGGGAAAGCCAGAGAAGAGGAAATGTATCTTTATGCTTAAGGCTCTAGTTCATGAGAATGATGAATTTTGTGGTTCCAAATACATTAGTTAACCATACCAAGTTTATAAATGCAAATAACGAATCCTACCATTCATGGCCTCTGTCCTTTAACTGAAAAAAATGTGGTAAAGTGCTTAGTATTGTTATCAAGAGAGAGTTTTCCAGATGTTAAGGTAGACAATTAAGGAAATGATCCAAACTTAAAGTAACAGTTGAGCCTTTATTCACTTTGCAGTGATAATATAAAACAAGAGGCTAAACAGTAAACAGCTCCAGCTTTCCCATAGTTCCATGTTTCCCATTATAACAGCATTGGGCCAGTCAAATGGCCTAGCACAAATTGGGATGGAGTGTGGCATCTCACAGATGAAGGAGAATTTCTCTTAAGTATGACTGGGAAGTATTTATTCAATAAATAAATAAAGGAAAGAATTGACACTTTCCACAATTTAAATTTGTTTTTTCATAAAAATATACATAAAAGGAGTAAAAAGAGAATCAATAAGAATCAGAGATATCAGAAATGTACATAATTGAAGATTTATTTCTAGAACATATAATGTTCACTATTAGCCCTTAAGAAAAAGAAACCTGCTACAAACTAAATATTTGTGTTTCCCCAAAATTCACATCTAGAAGCCCTTCCCCCAAATGTGAGGGTACTTGGAGGTGTGGCCTTTGGAAGTTAATCCAGTTAAGAGATCACATACAGAGAGGATTAAACAAGGTAGTGTGAGAGGTGAGACAGAAACCTCCTCCTAAAACCACATATAATACGAAACTACAATTAATACACCTAATCCTGAAAGAGCAACAAGAAAGAAGGCAGTGCCAGACTGCATACACCTGGAGAAAAAAGCAGACCTCACAGAACAGGGCACCAGCACCGCTTCCCTGTGACCACCCCATATCACTCCAGGGGCTGAGCAGCTCTAGAGAGTAGAGCTACTGGGCACTACAGGGCACCACAGACAAATATTAAAAGTCAAAGGAAACTGGTTCGAAGCAAAATCTCAGCACCAGAAAAAGGATCGAGTGAGACTGAATTAATAAATCTTCCTAAAAGGGATTTCAAAATAAAAATCATAAACATACTCCTGGAGGTACAGAAAAATATTCAAGAACTCAGGAATGAATTTAGGACAGAGATCCCATCATTGATTAACACAATGGAGGGTATTAAAAGCAGATTAGATATGGTGGAGGAGACAATAAATGAAACAAATTAGAGAAGAGGAATACAAAGAAGCTGAGGCATAGAAGAAAGGATCTCTAAGAATGAAAGAATATTGAGAGAACTGTGTGACCAATCCAAACAGAACAGTATTCATATTATAGGAGTATAAGAAGAAGAAAATAGACATTATCTGGCAGGATTATCATTTAAATTTTAAGGAGAGATTAAACAATTTTCAGATAAGCAAAAGCTGAGAAAATTTACCTCCCACGAATCATCTCTACAGTGTATTTTGGAGAGAAATTAAAGAAGTTACCAATATGGAAACACATCCCGTGTTAATGGATAGTAAGAATTAATATTGTCAAAATGGCCACCTGGCCTAAAGCAATCTACAGATTCAAAAATACTAACACCATTCCTCAACTAACTAGAGCAAATAGTTCTAAAATTCATATGGAATGAAAAAGACACTGAATAACCAAGCAATCCTGAGAAGTAAGAATAAATGAAGCTGGGGGATTGCACTCCCCAACTTCAAGCTCTACTACAAAGCCACAGTAGTCAAGACAATTTGGTCTTGGCTCAAGAACAGACCAATGAAACAGACTAGAGAGCTCAGATATATATCCAAGCATATATGGTCAATTTATATATGATATAGGAACCATTGACATACAATGGGGAAATGACAGCCTTTTCAACAACTGGTGCTGGCAAAACTGGACAGCTACATGCAAGAGAATTAAACTGGATTATTAAATATCCCCATACACAAAGGCAAATTAGAAATGGATCAAAGACCTGAGTTTAAGTCATGAAACCATAAAACTCTTAGAAGATAACATAGGTAACAATCTCCTGAATATAAACATGAGCAACTTTTTTCTGAATGCATCTCCTTGAGCAAGGGAAACAAAAGCAAAATTGAATGCATGGGATTACATCAAACTAAAAAGCTTCTGTAAAGCAAAGGACACCATCAACAGAATTAAAAGACATCCTACAGTATGGAACAATATATTTGTAAATGACATATCTGACAATGGGTTAACATCCAAAATACATAAAGCACTCACATGCCTCAACACCCAAAAAGCAAATAACCCGGTTAATAAATGGGTGGATAATATGAACAGAAAATTCTCCAAAGAAGAAATTCAGATGGCCAACAGGCACATGAAAAGATTCTATATATCACTAATTATCAGGGAAATGCAAATAAAAAGCACAATGAGATTTCACCTCACACCACTTAGGATGGCCAGTATCGAAAAGACTCAGAACAACAAATGCTGGCAAAGATGTGGAGAAATGGGAACCCTCCTACATTACTGGTGGGACTGTAAGCTAGTTCAACCATTGTGCAAAGCAATATGGAGGGTCCTCAAAAAACTCAAAATAGAAAAACCATTTTATCCAGGAATTCCATTACTAGGAATTTACCCAAAAAATATAGTTTCTCAGATTCAAAAAGACATATGCACCCCTATGTTTACTGCAGCACTATTTATAATAGCCAAGATATGGAAACAACCAAGTAGATGAATGAATAAAGAAGACGTGGTACATATACACAATGGAATATTATTCAGCCATAAGAGGAAAACAAATCCTACCATTTGCAACAACGTGGATGGAGCTAGAGGGTATTATGCTCAGTGAAATAAGCCAAATGAAGAAAGACCAGTATCAAATGATTTCACTCATTTGTGGAGTATCACAGTAAAGCAAAACTGAAAGAACAAAACAGCAGCAGACTCACAGAGTCCAAGAAGCAACTAGCAGTTACCAAAGGGAAGGTGTAGGGGAGGGTGCATGGGAGGGAAGGGAGGAATAAGGGGCATTACAATTAGCACACATAATGTAGGGGGCACAGGGAAGGCAGTATAGCACAGAGAAGACAAGTGGTGACTCTATAGCATCTTACTATGCTGATGGACAGTGACTTCATGGCGTGTGTGTGAGGGGACTCGATAATATGGGTGAATGTAGTAACCACAATGTGCTCATGTGAAACCTTCATAAAATTGTATACCAATGATGCTTTAAAAAAAAAAAGAACAAAGGATGTTCCTATCACCCAGTAAATTCCATGGTTTGTAGGACCTTTGGGTAAAATGGTCCTATTTTCCTCCTCAGCCAGGAAATCACAGGATTTTAGGAGCTCTGTGTCAGGAACCAGGCATGAAGACCAAGTTTATATTTCCTATTAATTTTCAGTAACCAATGACTGAATAAAAATAGAATGTATACATTCAAAACTAGTGAGTGGAAAACAAGGGAATAAAAAAAGTAAGTAAATTCCAGTGGAAGACAGGAAAGATGGGAAAAAGAAGTAAAGAGATAAAGCACAGTTAATAAAGATCACTAAATAAGGTAATAGAAAAATAAATGGAATATATCAGTAATCACAAATTCATCTTAAAAATGGAAAGATTTAAGAGGCACTTAAAATATAGTGACACAGAAAGGTAAAAGGGTGAAAAAATGAAGATTGTAGAAGTCTAGAGATGTGTCTAGGGTCATGTATCTGCTGGTAATTAGTAGAGTTGAGACTAGAAGACAGGTTCCCTAAATATCAGTCTGGCACTCTCTTGGATAACCCAGTTGTCTCACTGGTCTCTATTCTAGTTAGTCATGAACCTCTGTTCAACCTGGATACTACGAATCTCAATACAGTCAGAAAGACAGCAGTCACTTGTAAAAATGTTGAGGCTTAAATGGAAACTAAGGGAAAGTATTTGTCATATAATTGAAAGGGTTAATATCTTTAATCTGTAAAAGAGCATCCTATTCATTCAACACATATATATTGAGTATTCAGTAGGTACTCAGCTGTGCTAGACAGTGAGAATACAAAGGTGAGTAAGAATAGTATGATCTTTACCTGCATGGAGTTTACTGGGTAGTGAGCAGACTAATCAGAAATTACTATATGTGAAGCTTCTTGCCTCCCACATGGAAGGGTGGATGTGGGCCTTGAGCATTTCCTTATAGAAAGGTAAAGGACCCCCATAGCCTGTGCTAAATGTATCTCTTTGTTTTGGAATATATTTTTCTGTTCCAGGTTTGTTGTCTACTTCATTCTGGTTAAGGATGTGGGTCAATGGCCCTATGGCAAGGCCCCAGCTTTCTGTATTTCAGACCCTATGGGGGAAGATTTAGTGTCCTTCACCTACTGTACATCAACTTTGGGGCAAGACCAGCTGGCCATGGGGACTGATGCTCACTACTGAAGCTGATCCCCCTCTGTCTCTTCTTTGTGTGAGTAAAGTGTTGTTCTATCTAGTGTCTGTGTGATTCATTTCTTCCTTGCTGAATGTGAATCTGTTTAAATGTGGTTTTCCTATGTTACCCTGATACCTGCAAACCATGCAGTGGGTTGATATCCTGGGACTGCTGCTCCTGGTTATAGGCAACAGGTGTCACTTACTCACAGTTTGGCTCACCAAGCAGGGTCATCAACAAAGAACACCATGGCAGAGTGGAGGCACAAGGATTCATCATTCAGTCATCCTTCTATGGCATTACTTCCCTGGGGTGACAGGCTGAGATGCTGGTCTTCCTCTGTCCATACAGGGATATGTGGGATTTAGACAACCTCATTGTCAACAAGCATGAGATGGAGCAATGGACGAGGATGGAAATGTGAGAGGAGGGTCCTAGAAAGAACAGGAGAGAAATAACCTGGTTTCTGGCCACCCTCTGGCTCCCATGCCACCTGTTAACTTCCACAGTATCCCCAGGTGTGATGATTAGTTTTATGTGTCAACTTGATTGGATCATTAAATGCCCAGATATCTGATTAAACATTATTTCTGAATGTGTCCATGAAGGCATTTCTGAAAGATATTATAATTTGAATATGTAAACTGAGTAAAGAAGATTGCCCTCCCCAATGTGGGTGGACATCCCCGAATTCGTTGAGGGCATGAGTAGAACCAGAAGGTGGAGGAAGGGAGGACTTTCTCTCGCTGTCTGACTACTTGACCTGGGATGTGATCTATCCTTGGACTGGGACATCTACCATCAGTGCTCCTAGTCTTCAGGTCTTCAGACACAGACTGGAATTACAGCCAGCAGGTTGTAGGATTTCTTAGACTCCATAATTGTGCAGGCCAATTCCTTATAATGAATGAATGAATGCGTGAACAAATGAATGAATGAATGAATATTCTATTGGTTCTGTTTCTCTAATGAACTCTAATATACCAGGGGTCACAGATGATATTCTAGGGAAATCAGGGACCACAAGCAGGGAGCTCTGCCCAATCTAGGTCCTTTGCAAGCCTCAGGTAGGACCTGTGTTCATGCAGTGCAAAACCACTGAAGGCATTGCTGAATGTGAATCTGTTTAAATGTGGTTTTCCTATGAGAATGAAATACAAACGCTGCAAGACAGATACAGGCTAAAGCCAGGGGACCCTGTGTCATTGTTGAGTGCACCTGTACTGCAGACCCGACTGTTTGGGCTGAGTGGTGCAGTCTGAGGAAGCTTACACAATGACCCCTGCTGCAGTACATTTTTGCCCACATTCAATAATACAGCCAACAAGACAGAGAACAACCCATGCTGATCTTGATCTGATGTGGCAGGAAACATGAGGGCAGTGTTTTCTAATGTGGGTAAGATAAGCTGGAAAAAGTCCATGAGGTCATAACTGACTTGCATGTGAAGACTACAGACACTTAGTTTTATGGCCCCACTCCTGGCCAGGATAGGCCATCAACCAATGAGATCCAGGCCACCCAAAAGTACAGTACCTGGGAGCCTCCAGGGTCAGTAATCAAGGAGCATTCCTGAAAAAGTCAAACAAAAACTGCTTTCTTAGTTGCCCTTACCAATAGGAAAGAAACTCCACAGTTCGTCGCCTGCTTGGTTATTGGTGACAACATATGCCACACATGGATATCTTTTGGCCCTTTAGTCAAGTAAGGCAACCATCTCAGGATGGGGCATCCAGGAACAGCTGACTCTAAGGCCCTGCAACATGAATTGGCACAGACCCTGTCACTGGGATCGAGGCAGCCAGCCCTATGGAACTACAGGTGACTCCTACACATTTAAATTGGAGGTTGTGGCAACAAGGGACAGCTACAGAGGTGCATCAGCCCCTCAGATTTTGGACACATAAATTATCAGAGATGGCTGCCAGTTCAAACAGCCAATTCAAGCCCACTCTTGGGCCTCAATGGAAACAGAACATCTGACCATGGAAGCGTTCTATGTGATCTTCAAGTCTGGGCTGCCCATCCTCATAGAGGTACCCACTGATCCTACAAATTATATGGGGCAGATTCAGCAAAAACTCCACCATTAAATGAAAATGTTACATCCAAGATCAAGCCTGAGTGAGACTCCAGGGAGTCAGCTGGCTCCGCAAAGCAGCTGCTTTCCTGGAGACTAAACAGCCCATAGGGGATGCTCCTGCCCCTCCCTTAGCTAAATGAAACCCTCAGTTCAAGATGCTCCAGCTAATGTATGGCTTGGTTTACAGATTTGTGAAACTCAAACCTGATGGAGTCCAATGAGCCTCTGTTGCCATCAGCCCCAATGACGGCTCCATTTTGACTGAGCCCAGATGAGGATGCTCTGCCCAACGAGCTGAGCTCCAGCAGTAGTAGTAGCTATGTAGGCCACTCCAAAGGCAATTCCCTGCTATGTACTTACAGATTCACGGGCTGATGCCAACTGATTAACATATGCTCCAGTGACAAGCAGATTAAAGATGAGATTATGAAGGTTTCTCCTCTGTAGAGACAGGGACTGTGGCAGCAGCTTATGGATGGCAAGGAAAACTCTGTTGCCACTCTTGCTAATGTTCACAGCAAAAGCCCATTCAAAATGGAACATGACTAACAAGCTGGAAAACCTAGAAGAAATGGACAACTTCCTAGAAAAATACAACCTTCCAAGACTGACCAAGGAAGAAACAGAAAATCTAAAAAGACCAATTACCAGCAATGAAATTGAATTGGTAATCAAAAAACTACCCAAGAACAAAACCCCCAGTCCAGAAGGATTCACCATTGAATTTTATCAGACATATAGAGAAGACATAATACCCACTCTCCTTAAAGGTTTCCAAAAAATAGAAGAGGAGGGAATACTTCCAAACTCATTATATGAAGCCAGTATCACTCTAATACCAAAAACAGGCAAAGACACCACAAAAAAGGAAAATTACAGACCAATATCCCTGATGAACTTAGATGCAAAAATACTCAACAAAATATTAGCAAACTGAATTCAAAAATACATCTAGAGGATCATACACCATGATCAGGTGGGATTTGTCTCAGGGTTGCAAGGATGGTACAACATTCAAAGATCCATCAACGTCATCCACCACATCGTCAAGGAGGGGACGTAAGCCATGTGGTCATCTCCATGGACCGGGGGGGAGCATTCGGCAGGGTTTGGCATCCATTCATGGTAAGGACTCTCAACAGAGTGGGTGTAGAGGGCAAGTGCCTCAACATGGTAAGGGCTGTGTGTGACAGGCCCACAGCGAACATCATGATTGGCAGTGAGAAGCTGGGGGCTTTTCCCCTGGGATTGGGAGCAGGGCAGGAATGCCCACTCTCCCCACTGTTATTCAACATGGTGCTGGGGGTCCTGGCCATGGCAGTCAGACAGGATGGAGAGGTACGTAGCATCCATATCAGTTGGGGGAGAGGTCAGACTGTCACTGTTTGCAGATGACATGACACTGCATAAAAGGACCTGGAGACTCCAATCCAAAACTACTGGAAATAATGTCTCAGTTAAGCAGGGTTGCAGGGTGCAGAGTTGGTGCGCAGAGATATTTTGCATTCCTTGACGCTGGCAGTGGACTGCTGGAGGGAGAAATCAGGAAAACAATTCCATTCACAGTTGCATCAGGAAGAATAGGATACCTGGGGGTGGGCCTAGCCAAGGAGGTGAGGGACCAGTGCCATGGGGACTACAGGTCACTCTTGAGAGAAATTAAAGAGGACACTAACAAATGGCTAGTAAGAATAATATTGTCAAAATGACCATCCTGCCTAAAACAATCTACATATTCAATACAATACCTATCAAAATACCAACAGCATACTTCATCAAACTGGAACAAATAGTTTTAAAATTCATATGGAATCATAAAAGACCCCAAATAGCCAAAGCAATACTGAGAAGGAAGAATAAAGCAGGGGGAATCTCACTTCCCCACTTCAAGCTATACTACAAAGCCACAGTAATCAAGACAATTTGGAACTGGCACAAGAACACCCACAGACGAGTGGCACAGAATAGAGACTCCAGATATTAACCCAAACATATATGGTCAATTAATATATGATAAAGGAGCCATGGACACACAATGGGGAAATGACAGCCCCTTCAGCAACTGCTGATGGCAAAACTGGACAGCTACATGAAGAGAACGAAACTGGATCATTGTCTAACCCCGTACCCAAAAGTAAATTCGAAATGGATCAAAGACCTGAATGTAAGTCATGAAACCATAAAACTCATAGAAAAAAACATAGGCAAAAATCTCTTGGACATAAACATGAGTAACTTCTTCATGAACATATCTCCCAGGCAAGGGAAACAAAAGCAAAAATGAACAAGTGGGACTATATCAAGCTGAAAAGCTTCTACACAGCAAAGGACACCACCAATAGAAAAAAATGACATTCTACAGTATGGGAGAATATATTCATGAATGACATATCCAATAAAGAGTTGACATCAAAAATATGTAAAGACCTCACACACCTCAACAAACAAAAAGCAAATAATCCAATTAAAAAAGGGGCAGAGAAGCTGAATAGACAGTTCTCCAAAGAAGAAATTCAGATGGTTAACAGAAACATGGAAAGATGCTCCATATCGCTAGTCATCAGAGAAATGCAAATTAAAACCACAATGAGATATCACCTCACACCAGTAAGGACCACCACCATCCAAAAGACAAACAACAACAAATGTTGGCAAGGTTGTGGAGAAAGGGGAACCCTCCTGCAGTAGTGGGAATGTAAATTAGTTCAACCATTGTGGAAAGTAGTATGGAGATTCCTCAAAAATTCAAAATAGAAATATCATTTGACCCAGGAATTCCACTTCTAGGAATTTACCCTAAGAATGCAGCAGCCCAGTTTGAAAAAGACATATGCACCCCTATGTTTATCACAGCACTATTTACAATAGCCAAGAAATGGAAGCAACCTAAGTGTCCATCAGATGAATGGATAAAGAAGATGTGGTACATATCCACAATGGAATATTATTCAGCCATAAGAAGAAAACAAATCCTACCATTTTCAACAACATGGATAGAGCTAGAGGGTATTATGCTTGGTGAAATAAGCCAGGCAGAGAAAGACAAGTACCAAATGATTTCACTCATCTGTGGAGTATAAGAAAAAACTGAAGGAGAAAAACAGCAGCAGACTCACAGAACCCAAGAAGGGACTAACAGTTACCAAAGGGAAAGGGACTGGGGAGAATGGGTGGGAAGGGAGGGGTAAGGGGAGGGACAAAAAGAAAGGGGGCTTTACGATTAGCATGTATAATGTGGCAGGGGGCACAGGGAGGGCTGTACAACACAAGGCAAGTAGTGATTCTACAGCATCTTACTGTGCTGATGGACAGTTACTGTAATTGGGTATGTTGGAGGGGGGAACTTGGTGATGGGGAGAGTCAAACATAATGTTTCTCATGTAATTGTACATTAATGGTACCAAAATAAAAAGTAAAATAAGGAACATTAACATGACTCAGTCTGACCTAACATAGGTTCAACAGAATCATCATGATTGTCTGTTGGATCCATCACAGAATGGGAAATGGAAGTATACGTCAAATGCAAGACTGGGTCAAGTCTAGATGCCTGGTTCTAGAAAGAATGAATGCCAGAGACACAAACCAACAGCATAACTCTGCCAGCCAGCACAGACCACACCACATGGTGAGCCAGGCTCATCAGCTGGAGCACAGGCCACAACTGTGGCAAATTGGCTGCGGTGGGCCGCTGGTCCCCAGTCATGGGTTCCCGTGGTGCCTCACCACCAGGGACCCATATTCCACATACGGGACTCCATTCCAGTATGTTATGTGGACCTGTGAGAACTACTGCTGTGGCCTTCAGAAAACCTCCTCTGCCATGATCTGGATATCCAGCAGGATTCTAATCTGACCACAGCACTGCAAGAGCCCAAGAAGCTGCACAGTGGCTCGCACACTCCCGTGGCAGAGGGGAGACCTTTCAGGCTCTGTGTCAGTGACTGCAAGGGGAGGGAAACACAGCTTCTGCTGGGAAATACAGAGCTTGGGAGGAGGACCAGACAGTCACCCGACTTACCTGTGCCTGTGGAATTCCAAGCTCAGTATACCCAACCATTCATTTTCTTTACTTCCCACTGGAATGCAGTCCTTGGAAATGGTTCATGGTCTGGGCCACAGTGCTGTCATCAGTAGGGACTCTCAATTCAAACATGGAAAGCGATGCTATCCAGGAACTTCCTTCCCGTCCCTTCCTGGGGACAGGGGAATTGGTGACAGAATATCGAGGCACTGGGTCTCCCCTGGCCATTCCTGAACCTCCAATTCC
This sequence comes from Manis javanica, assembly GCF_040802235.1. Classification (NCBI taxonomy): domain Eukaryota; kingdom Metazoa; phylum Chordata; class Mammalia; order Pholidota; family Manidae; genus Manis; species Manis javanica. The sequence continues at coordinate 95,872,448 of NC_133157.1, read as the reverse complement.
TCAATACAAGTGGGCAATAATATGGCATACGTCAAATTTTTTCAGAATGTGCCCCCTTCTTGGTTGAGTGACTATGAATGAAAGGTTTGGGTCAAGCAACAGGGGCAATGAATCTCTGCAGAAATTGTAGTCTTTGGACTGGGAAAGTCTGGGCAGCTGCCCCTGGGTAAACCTCACCCCTGTTACTGGACAGAAGGATCTCTCCTCAGGAGGTTTGTAGAGGGAGAGAGAGGGGAGCATTGATTTTTCCTTTTCTCATTCCCACAAATGCCTCTGGAACAACACTGTGGGAATCAGTGCAGCAATGGCTAGAGGTGGCAAGCTCCAAAAATGGTGAATTTGCAAGCCCAAAATGACGTCCCCCTTGTCCCACATGCCCCTTGTGGTGGCCTTATTGGTACAAAGGGCTTGGACCTTCCTCAAGCCTTCCAAAACTAACAAGACTTACTAACTTCACCAACCATGATGGTGATGCACACCCGAATAAAGCCTGATGACTTAAGCCCTGTTGTGAGCAGGGTGGTGGTGTGTTATTGCCACCACCTCCTGCTATGTATTTATCAGTGGTTCGAGGACAGTAGAAACAGCTGGAGAAGATTCAAGCTCAGGTTATGAGCAGTATTCCCATGGTCCCCCTGGACTCATTTATGTGACTTATCAGTGTCTTAATCCAGGCAGTTGGGGTCCCTGGCTGAGGACCATTCTCCAGGGAGGCCGGATTAACCTTCCAAGTCTGGTTCTCCTAATAGCTCTGGTAAAATCATAGGGAGGCTCTGCAAGCAAACTGCATCCATACAGATTGTTCAGGGGCTGGTCAAACCCAGCTCCACCCACCTCCATTCTTGGGAAGGATGATGATCCTATTAAATTCATTATGTATTATCCGTTGATTAGGGGCAAGCAAAGATATGGGGATGTTCTTTGGGGAAAGACAATAATGTGCAGGTTTTCAGCCCCAGCATGGTCACATAACAGCAGCGTGGTCCTGGAAAATTTCCTTACAAAGAGATAAGGAGCCCTTACAGCCTGTGCTGAGCATATCTTTTTGCAGTGGAATATCTTTCCCTGTTCCAAGTTTGATGTAAACTTCTCTGTTCTGCTTAAGCACATGCATCAGTGACCCACAGGCATGCCCTCAACTTTCTGTATTTCAGACCTCATGAGAGAGGGTATTCAATAGTCCTCCTACAGTACAAAAGGGGTGCTTGGAGATGATCTCCCTATGTTGGATGTGGGGTAAGATCTACTGACCATAGGAGATGGACACTGGCTACTGAAGCTGATCTTATTGTTTGTTCTCTATGTGAGTAAAATGTTGTTCCATCTAGAGCCTACATGAGTCATGACTTTCTTGACACTGATGTTTGCAAACCATGCAATGGACTGACACACTTGGACTTCTGTACCTGGTAGTAGCCAACAGATGTCACTTGCTCAAAAATTACCGTAATGAAATACTAGCTTAACAAAAGGCAAGCCTGCTGAGTAAGGGACCTGACCAATGTTGGAAGTGTGACCCAGATTTGGGAGTGTCAGGGAAGTATTGATGAAGTGACTGATTCCTGTTATCCTTTTTATTTTTGGTATCATTAATGTACAATTACATGAGTAACATGTTCACTAGGCTCCCCCAATCCCCAAGTCCCCCACACATACCTCATTACAGTCTCTGTACATCAGCATAGTAAGATGCTACAGAGTCACTACTAGTCTTCTTTGTGTTGTACAGCCCTCCCAGTGCCCCCCCTCTTATTATACATGCTAATCATAATGCCCCCCTTTTTTTTCCCACCTTGTCGCTCCCTTCCCTCCCATCCTCCCCAGTCCCTTTCCCTTTGGTAACTGTTAGTCCCTTCTTGGGTTCTGTGAGTCTGCTGCTGTTTTGCTCCTTCAGGTTTTTTCTTTGTTCTTATACTCCACAGATGAATGAAATCATTTATGATACTCGTCTTTCTCCGCCTGGCTTATTTCACTGAGCATAATACCTTCTAGCTCCATCCATGTTGTTGCAAATGGTAGGATTTGCTTTCTTCCTATGGCTGAATAATATTCCATCATGTATATGTACCACATCTTCTTTATCCCATCATCTGCTGATGGACACTAAGGTTGCTAACATTTCTTGGTGCTGCAATAACATAGGGGTGCACATGTCTTTTTCAAACGGGCTGCTGCATACTTAGGGTAAATTCTTGGAGTGGAATTCCTGGGTCAAATGGTATTTCTCTTGTCATCTTTTAGAGGAACCTCCATACTGCTTTCCACAATGGTTGAACTAATTTACATTCCCACCAGCAGTGTAGGAAGGTTCCCCTTTCTCCACAACCTCGCCAACATTTGTTGTTTTTTTTTGGAGGGTGGCAGTCCTTACTGGTGTGAGGTGATATCTCATTGTGGTTTTAATTTACATTTATCTGATGACTAGCAATGTGGAACATCTTTTCATGTGTCTGTTTGCCATATGAATTTCTTCTTTGGAGAACTGTCTGTTCAGCTCCTTTATTTATTGGATTATTTGCTTTTTGTTCATTGAGGTGTGTGAGATCTTTATATATTTTGGATGTCAACCCTTTATTGGATATGCCATTTATGAATATATTCTCCCATACTATAGGATGCCATTTTGTTCTATTGGTGGTGTCCTTTGCTGTACAGAAGCTTTTCAACTTCATATAGTACCACTTGTTCATGTTTGCTTTTCTTTCCCCTTCCCAGGGAGATATGTTCGTGTTATGTCCAAGAGAGTTTTGCCTATGCTTTCTTCTAAGAGTTTTATGGTTTCATGACTTATATTCAGGTCTTTGATCCATTTCGAATTTACCTTTGTGTATGGGGTTAGACAATGATCCAGTTTCATTCTCTTACATGTAGCTGTCCAGTTTTGCCATCAGCAGTTGTTGAAGGGGCTGTCATTTCCCCACTGTATGTCCATGGCTCCTTTATCATATATTAATTGACCATATATGTTTGGGTTAATATCTGGACTCTCCTGTTCCACTGGTCTGTGGCTCTGTTCTTGTGCCAATACCAAGTTGTCTTGATTACTGTGGCTTTGTAGTAGAGCTTGAAGTTGGGAAGCGAGATCCCCCCCTGCCTGCTTTATTTTTCCTTCTCAGGATTGCTCTGGCTATTCGGGGTCTTTTGTGATTCCATATGAATTTTAAAACTATCTGATCCAGTTCATTGAAGAATGCTGTTGGTATTTTGATAGGGATGGCACCGAATATGTATATTGCTTTAGGCAGAATGGCCATTTGGACAATATTAATTCTTTCTAGTCAAGAGCATGGGATGAGCTTCCATGTGTTAGTGTCTTCTTTAATTTCTCTTAAGAGTGTCTTGTAGTTTTCAGGATATAGGTCTTTCACTTCCTTGGTTAGGTTTATTCCTAGGTATTTTATTCTTTTCGAGGCATTTGTGAATGGAATTTTTTTCCTAATTTCTCTTTCTGCTAGTACATTGTTAGTGTATAGAAAAGCAAGAGATTTCTGTATATTAATTTTGTATCCTGCAACTTTGGTGAATTCAGATATTTGTTCTAGTAGTTTTGGAGTGGAGTCTTTAGGGATTTTTATGTATAGTATCATGTCATCTGCAAATAGTGACAGTTTGACTTACTCTTTACCCATCTGGATTCCTTGTATTTCTTTGTTTTGTCTGATTGCCGTGGCTAGGACCTCCAGTACTACGTTGAATAATAGTGGGGAGATTGGGCATCCCTGTCTTGTTCCCGATCTTATAGGAAAGGCTTTCAGCTTCTCACTGTTAAGTATGATGTTGGCTGTGGGTTTATCATATATGGCCTTTATTATGTTGAGGTATTTGTCCTCTATACCCATTTTGTTGAAAGTTTTTATCATGAGTGGATGTTGAATTTTGTCGAATGCTTTTTCAGCATCTATGGAGATGATCACATGGTTTTTGCCCTTCTTTTTGTTGATGTGGTGGATGATGTTGATGGATTTTCAAATGGTGTACCATCCTTGCATCCCTGAGATGACTCCCACTTGATCACGGTGTATGATCTTCCTGATGTATTTTTGAATTCATATTGCTAATATTTTTTTGAGTATTTTTGCATCTATGTTAATCAGGGATATTGGTCTGTAATTTTCCTTTTTGGTGGTGTCTTTGCCTGGTTTTGGTGTTAGAGTGATGCTGGCTTCATAGAATGAGTTTGGAAGTATTCCTTACTCTTCTATTTTTTGGAAAACTTTAAGTAGAGTGGGTATTATATATTCTCTCTATGTCTGGTAAAATTCAGAGGTGAATCCATCTGGCACAGGGGTTTTGTTCTTGGGTAGATTTTTGATTACCGATTCAATTTTACTGCTGGTAATTGGTCTGTTTAGATTTTCTGTTTCTTCCTTGGTTAGTCTTGGAAGGTTGTATTTTTCTAGGAAGTTGTCCATTTCTTCTAGGCTATCCAGTTTGTTAGCATATAGATTCTCAAAGTATTCTCTAATATTCTTTGTATTTCTGTGGGATCCATCATGATGTTTCCTTTCTCATTTCTGATTCTGTTTGTGTGTAGATTCTCTTTTTCTCTTAATAAGTCTGGCTAGGGACTTATATATTTTGTTTATTTTTTCCAAGAACCAGCTCTTGGTTTCATTGATTTTTTTCTATTGTTTTATTCTTCTCAATTTTATTTATTTCTTCTCTGATTTTTATTATGTCCCTCCTTCTGCTAACTTTGGGCCTCATTTCTTCTTTTTCCAACCTCAATAATTGTGACTTTAGACTATTCATTTGGGATTGTTCTTCCTTCTTTAAATAGGCTGGTATATACTTTCCTCTTAGAACTGCCTTTGCTGCATCCCACAGAGGTTGGGGCATTTTGCTGTTGCTGTTGTTGTCATTTGTCTCCAAATATTGCTTGATCTCTATTTTAATTTGGTCATTGATCCATTGATTATTCAGGAGAATGTTGATAAGCCTCCATGTATTTGTGATCCTTTTTCTTTTCTTTGTACAATATATTTCTATTTTTATACCTTTGAGGTCTGAGAAGTTGGTTTGTAGGATTTCAATCTCTTTGAATTTACTGAGGCTCTTTCTGTGGCCTAGTATGTAGTCTATTCTGGAAAATGTTCCATGTGTACTTGAGAAGAATGTGTATCCTGGGTGTAGAGCTCTGTAGAGCTCTGTAGATGTCTATTATGTCCATCTGTTCTAGTGTGTTGTTCAGTGTCTCTGTGTCCTTATTTTCTCTCTGGTGGATCTCTCCTTTGAAGTGAGTGGTGTGTTGAAATCTCCTAGAATGACTGCATTGCATTCTATTTCCTCCTTTAATTCTGTTAGTATTTCTTTCACATATGTTGGTGCTCCTGTGTTGGCTGCATATATATCTATAATGGTTACTTACTCTTGTTGGACTGACCCCTTTATCATTGTGTAATGTCCTTCTTTATCTCTTGTTACTTTCTTTGTTTTGAAGTCTATTTTGTCGGATACTAGTACTGCAACACCTGCTTTTTCTCCCTATTGTTTGCATGAAATATCTTTTTCCATCCTTTGACTTTGAGTCTATGTGTGTCTTTGGGTTTGAGGTGAGTCTCTTGTAAGCAGCATATAGATGGGTCTTGCTTTTTTATCCATTCTATTACTGTGTGTCTTTTGATTGGTGCATCATTCCATTTACATTTAGGGTGATTATTAAGAGATACATACTTATTGCCATTGCAGGCTGTAGATTCATGGTTACCAAAGGTTCAGGGATAGCTTCATTACTATCTAATAATCTAACTTAACTCATTTATTAAGCTATTATAAACACAGTCTGATGATTCTTTATTTCTCTCCCTTCTTATTCCTCCTCCTCCATTCTTTATATGTTAGGTGTTTTAATCTGTACTCTTTTGTGTTTTATTTGCCTGCTTTTGTGCATAGTTGATTTTATTTTTTGCCTTTAGTTAGTATTTGTTTGGTCTACTTTCTTTGGTGTGATTTTATTTTCTCTGGTGACCTCTATTTTGCCTTAGGAGTGCTTCCATCTAGTGCAGTCCCTTTAAAATATTCTGTAGAGGTTGTTTGTGGGAGGCAAATTCCCTCAACTTTTTTTGTCTGGGAATTGTTTAATCCCTCATTCATATTTAAATGATAATCATGCTGGATACAGTATACTTTATTCAAGGCCCTTCTGTTTCATTACAGTAAATATATCATGCCATTCTCTTCTGGCCTGTAAGGTTTCTGTTGAGAAGTCTGATGATAACCTGATGGGTTTTCCTTTGTAGGTAATCTTTTTTCTCTCTCTGGATGCCTTTAATACTCTGTCCTTGTCTTTGATCTTTACCATTTTAATTATTATGTGTCTTGGTGTTGTCCTCCTTGGGTCCCTTGTGTTGGGAGTCCTGTGTGCTTCTGTAGTTTGAGCAACTATTTCCACCTCCTGTTTGGGGAAGTTTTCAGCAATTATTTCTTCAAACACACTTTCTATCCCTTTCTCTCTCTCCTCTTCTTCTGGTACCCCTAAATGTGAATATTGTTCCATTTGGATTGGTTACACAGTTCTCTTAATATTCTTTCATTCCTGAAGATCCTTTTATCTCTCTCTGCCTCAGCTTCTCTGTATTTCTGTTCTCTGATTTCTATTAAATTAACAGCTTCTTGTACCTCATCCAGACTGCTCTTATATCCTTTCAGAGATTGTTTTATTTCTGTATTCTCCCAACTTGATCCTTCAGCTCTTGCATATTTCTCTGCAGGTCCATCAGCATGGTTATGACCTTTATTTTGAATTCTTTTTCAGTAATATTGGTTAAAGCTATCTCCCCAGGACCCCTCTCAGGGGTTGTCTAGGTGATTCTGGACTGGACCAAATTCTTCTGCCTTTTCATGGTGATAGAGGTAGTCATAGGCAGGTAGCACGTGTGTCAGCTGGGAGAACAAGGTCCCTTCCTACTTGCTGGTCACCCTGCCCCTTGTCCGCTGCCTGTGCCAGTTCCCCACACACCAGGAGTAGCCCTCAGGGCATCCCAGATCCCTGCGAGGGGAGGCAGGCACGCCCAGTGTACTCTCCTGCTTTGCACCCTCTCCTGGCTTCCTCTGCCTGCACCAGTGGCCCCAGGACTGGCCTGGGTGGCTGTGTACTGGAAGGAGGCTCTGGGTAGCTGCTGTGGGTGTGGCCGCTCCCAGGCTGCTCAGCCGGGGCCTCTCAGGGGAATGAATGGCAAGCTGTTTATCGCCAGGAGGGGCTTCAGAGCTGCATTGCCTCCCAGGGTTCCCAGGGATTCCCAACTGCTGGGCTGAGTGTGCCGGTATGATTCTGTCCAGCTGTGAGGCCCTTGTCCCTTTAAGACTTTCAAAAAGCACTCACTTTTCTTTTGTCCCAGGGGCACTGGCTGCAGGGGCCCACTCACAATTTTACTTTTCTGTTTCCCTGATATCCAGCACACTATGCAATGTGTGTGTGTGCTCCCAGTGTGCATTACTTGGGTTGGGTATTTAGCAGTCTTGGGCTCCCACTCCCTCCCCACTCTGACTCCTCTCCTCCCATTAGGGAGCTGGGGTGGGGGGAGTGCTCAGGTCCCGCCAGGCAGCGGCTTCTATCTTGCCCCCTTCATGAGATGCCAAGTTCTCACAGATTTAGATGTAGCCTGGCTGTTGTACTGTATCCTCTAGTCTCTCTGTTAGGTGTAGTTTTATTTGTTGTATTTTCAAAAATATATATGGTTTTGGGAGGAGATTTCCACTGCCTTACTCACGCCATCTTCCCAGAATCTGCTGTTATCTTTTTACAAGAGCTAATTAGGGAAGGACAGAGAAGGAGCAGATACTACAGACAAAGGAAATTAGATGCAAAGGGCCTGTGGCAGGAGGAAACATTGTGTATTTTCAAAACTGAAAGAGGGCTGGTACATCATCAGGACATAAAGTTTGAGGAAGGGTGTGGTCAAAAAGACTGGAAAAGGAGGAAGGGACCAGACTGCACAGAGCCTTCCAGGTCACATTGAAGATTTCAGTCTGTATGCATTGAGAAATGGACAGAATGGGAAAATTTACTAAGAAGGGTATTGGTATAGTGAGGTTTGTGTTTTAAAGAGATGAGGCTAGTGGTGGTGGTAAAAATGGATCTGATAGGAAGAAAGCAGACACAGAGATAACTGAGACTATTGTCAACATCCAGGAGAAAGAGATTGGTAGCTTAGAGCTTTGTTTCTCGAGCAGGATCAGAATATACTTGGCAAGGCCTAGAGACATTTTTGGTTATCACATTGTTGCGGGGAGTTACTAGTATTTAGTGGATAAAGGTCAGGGATGCTACTATATAAACATCCTACAATACACAGGACTGCTCCCACAGTGATGAATTATCTGGCCTGAAATGTAAATAGTGCCTAGATTGAGAAACCCTGGATCATATTGTGATGGTAGAGAGAGAATATATATTGGAGAGGATAGTAAAAATCAGCAGCATTTAATGACTGATTGATTATGAGGAAATAGGGAAAGATTTACCAAAGGTAACCCTATAGTTTCTGGCTTGCTCACCTGGCTGAATGGGAGTGCCATCCTCTGAGCAGAGAAATGCTGGAGTTACTCATGGTTTGGTAGGGGATGATAAGGAGCTCAGCTTGAAATCTAGTAATTTGAGATGCCTTTAAAACATCTCAGAAAAGTCAAACAGGCCATTCTCTAGGTCTACAGCTCAAAGAAGGGAAGCCTGATCAGGAGATGTGTATTTAAGAGGCTCCTGTGAATAGAACGGAAGTCATGGGCATAAATGAGATTACCCAGGACAAGAGCACAGAGCGAGGAGAAAAGAGGACCCAGGATGAGTCTTGAGAAACTCTTAGGAGACAAGCAAAGCCAGCAAAAAGCATCTGGAGAGTAGCTAGAGAGATGGGAAGAAACCAAAACATGTCACAACCCAGAAGCTTTGAGAGGGCCTGCTTGCCCCACTTTCTCCAACACAGAGCACCACAGATCTTTTGAATCTTCGCTAAACTGATCAGTTAAAAAAAAAATCTTGTTTGAAGATATCAAAGTTTTTATCGGTAATTTGGGGGTAAGTAATGGGATTAAGCATATTCCACATTTATTGGCCATAAATTTTGTAAGTTGGCCAGTGCATGCCATTTGTCCATCTTTCCCTTTTTAAATATTCATTTTTCTATAAACTTGTATGACCTCATATTATAGTTTTTCATTCTTCTATCACATTCTTAAATATTTCCCCATGATTTATTCTTTTTTCTTTGGCTATTTTTTCCATGCAGTTGTTTTACATATTTATGGATGTAAGTTTGGGGACCTATCTTCCTATTTTGATCCCAAGTTAGAAGAGGCTCATCCTTCAAAAGGGTCATAAATATGTTTTATATTTTCTTAGGATATTAAATCTCTTTATCTTTAAACCTTTAGTTTATGTAAAATCTACTTTGTATATGATGAGCAATTGGGATTTTTTCCAAATGGTGAGCTAGTTGTTGCAATCCCAGTTATTAAATAGAATGTTCTTTCAATCTCTTTATATTATCCTAAATTCCATATCCATTAGTCATTGGCCTACTTCTTTTGCTCTTTAGTTCTCAGTATATTGTGTCCAAACCAGCTTGTTTTAATACTGTAGTTTTATAGTAAGTATGGTTTGGTATATGGTTTGGTATGTGGTAAGGCAAATCTGTATTATTTTATAATCAGGAAAAAACATAAAGGTTTGCATATATATGTATGTTTGTTCTTCAGTGTGGAGGGTTGACGGGGAAGTATAGCATGTATGTTTGCGTATATGTTCTTACATGTGGAAGGTTGATGGAGAAGTGCATCTAAATGACTAAGACTAATTTGGGAGCTATAAACAAGTTTAAGACAGTGCCTGGAGCAAAGAGTTACCAGGGAAATTTGAAAAAATAAAAGGACACTTAGAGAGTACAGGGCTCTCAAAGGAGGTTGATAAAGCACCTATGAAGCCTGTAGATTGAGGAAAATAAAGAGGAAATCTGGTGACATGGATTAATCACTTATATTTAGGAACGAGCACCAGCTGCATTTCAAGGCCACTTAGGCCCAGGAACCTATTCCTAGCTACCAGGAAATCAATGCAGAAGGTAGGGTCAGTCATTTCATCCCTTAGAACCAGTGTTACGACTTCAGGTCTAGGTACAGTTTCAACAGCCATTTGTGGGTTTATGGCCCCCTGGGTGCAGAGGGTCCCTCAGCTTTCAGTCATATGTATTATCTTTCATCAGCCCACAGGTTTCAAAGAAAATAAAGAAATGTGCCCATTTCCATCTAGTGAAGAGTGATTGATGCTCTTGTAAATGCACACGCACACACACGCACACACACACGCACACACATCCCTAGAATGGGGCCCTCCTCTCTGGGCACAGACATCTCAGAGCAGGGACGTTCTCCAAAGGCTGTCTTACATCATAGCAGGTTTGGCCCCACCTGCAAAGGGTAGGAAACCAGTGGTGAACGGGGCGCAGCTCTCCAGAAGAAAGCAGGCAGGCCCAAGACACAGCTGGGACCTTAGCTCTTCTTCCAGACCTCCAGGAGCCACAATGAAGAGTGATCGAACAGAATCCCCTTTTGGCCTCTTGCAAGCTTCGTTCCAAAAGTCCTTGGGGGGTCACTCAGAGGGGCCAGGAGACTGGCGGCTGCTGAATGAAAAACAAACTCCTAGAGTATTTGAATTGCTGCATATCTGTATCTTTCCTATTTGGCCTCTTTCAGACAGTAACTATCCTGAATTTTGGCCTAATAACACTCATATAAAAGATTATAGGAGAGAGCATTTCTCAGTAACCAGTGATGTCCCTGGACATGGCCAAAGCAGTTTTGCTAACTGCTCCTAGGGGGAACGTCTCTATGTATAAAGTTGTTTTCCTGACCCTGGTGACCCAGAGGCCAGTCTACTTACTCCCCTCACTCCCAACATTACAGGTAATTAATGGCTTCCGCTCCATGTAAAGATGGGGCACAGGGCCCACCTATGAGCACCCACGGAGTGCCCAGACTCTGCCCCACCCTGCCTCCACTTGGGCTTGGGTGGCAGGGGAGGAAACAGATCAAAAGGTTTTTGGCCTTGACACTAAGGGAAGACAGGCAGGTGCGGGACACCTACCCGGCTTCCCTACATAGGCTCAAGCTGGACTGAGGTGACAGCCGACTGAACTAGGCGTTGACCCGGCCGAGGGGGCGGCCCGAGCCGCGCCGCAACGCCCGCGCACCCCGGCTCCCCGCGCCTCGCAGAAGCCTGGCTTTGGCCGCGGGCAGGTACCGAGGCGGGGCCGCGCCGCTCGCTCTCTCTGGATCTTCCCCGCACAGGTGAGTACCGGAGTCCTAGCGCCGAGGCCGCCAAGGAAGGAGCAGGAAGCCTCGTGAGGCTATGAGCTGGGAGGGAAAAGAAACGGAAGCGGACCTGCAGAGGGCCGGAGGCAGGGACCAAAGGTCCCTAGCCCCTAATCCTCGGGCGGTGGGGCGGTGGTGCTTGCCATCCATGCCCAGAGAGGTGGGTGCGTCTTTACGGAGGGTCTCTATGGGTTCGCAGATGAGCTGGGCGCTTAGACGCTGTGTGGAGACGCAATCCCGAACGGGGCCTCCCAGATGCTGGGGGCGCTTGATCCCAGGCTGAAATACGCTTGCAACTGTGTACAGCCAGCAGCTAAAGATACTCCTCCTGGGTCTTGAAAGGACGGCTCCTCCAGGTTCTCCAGGGTGCTTTGAAGACCTGCCTCAGCCCTGTGAATGTTAATAACGTGGAAGATTTGTTCTGCCGCGGGGAGCGGGGGCACGGGAGGGTGTGTATAGGTGGGAAAATCTGCAGGAAAGGATTGACTTAGTTTTTGCAATTTTTTTCAGTTTAAAATACCAGCAAACTTTTTCTTACTTTCTTTGCATCCGGAAAGGTGACACTAGAATTTAAGCCCAACTTTGGGTCTGTCTCTGAAGTTCTAAATTCATCTGCCCTCCGTGAGGCTTTGATTATGGAAGAGGTGGTGTGTTTTAACACTGTGCAAGTTTTCTGAACTTAAGTCAGGGGCCATGGGCACACTGTCATTCTGCGTTTTCTCGCCTGCAGCTGGGAGGAAAGATGCTGTCTGTGCAGACCCGGCAATCTTGTGGGCGCGCAGGTTAGTATCTCTCTGCAGGCAGCAAGTGTGATTTTGTCAAATCACATGAGAATTCCAGCTTCAACCCAGTTTTTCCATTCCTGTCCCCTGCAAATGACTCTTTAACCTCTTGGTTTGAATCTCAGTTGCTCACCAAACTTTCTCACCAGCAGTCCTCAGGTAAAAGTAATGTTTTTCACTAAAGCTACACAAAACAAGGAAGTAACGTGCATATTTCATTTAAATGGTTTTTCCAGTTTGCGTAATCCACTAATTCGGCCCTTCCGCCGTTGTGGTTTCCCTCACCCAGCTGGGTGTAAGATCTGCTTTAGATATTGTTGATTTTGTGTTGAACTGTAAAGCACTTGGATTTTTCTTTTCTCCCTTTCCTTTGGAGTGTTGCTGCTGGCACAGCGCCTTTGGTGCCGCCTGCTCCCCACCATGGGTCATCACTGTTGATACTGCAGGCTTACCACACACACACACACACACACACACTCCCAAACTTGCCCTGCCTGCCTGCACTTTTTGCATTTGCTCACATGGAAGCTCAGAAGGGTCTGGCCTCTCCACTCTCAGGTAGGTACCTTGTAATTACAGTGTTTGTTCAGTCCTAATGACAGCATAGCTCTGGACCTGCATTCCTTAGATGAATGAGAGTCCATTTTGCTCTGTGATAGGCTTTTTTTGCTGGAGTAAGGATTTGCTTAAGGAAATTATAGCTTTTTACCTGAAAACTGATGAAGTGCAGAGAACTTAGGAGTTCAGCCATGTGGCTGTGGTCAGGAGACTGCTTGCTTTCACATCACCCTCTCTAGCCCCTTTAACAGAGATGTTCCTAAATGTACCTTGACTTGGGCATTCTTGTCTTCCAAAAGAATTTGATTTGAGGATAGGAGAGGCAATTTATATGGAAAATATATATATATATAAATGTAAAGGAAAATTGTACCTAAAGAGCTGGTTTGGTTTGATTTCCAGGTTTTCCCTAAAACACTTTGAAATTTTAACGCATATACTATATCAACACACACATAGACTAACTAGTTATATTCCTTCCAAATGGCAAGTTTAAATTGGCAGACTAAATCTCTATCATATCTTATTAGGAGAAAATAAAACCTTAAACCTTTATAACTGACACTGACTTCTGCATTCTTTAAAAGTTGATGCAAAAATTTGCCTCTGTGGATAAACTGATTCCTGGCTGGTTTGTGTACTTTTTTTTTTTTCTAGTTTTCCCAGTACTATTTTTTGTTTGTTTGTTTTCTTTTTATTGGCAAATAAAATATACATGTTTTATGTGTACAACTTATATAGAGATATACATATGAATTATATATATACTTACTGGTTTGTGTACTTTTATCTAGAATCAAAGAAAAGTGATACAGGACCCCTTCAGAGGCTCTGAAGGTCAACTCCAATACCTCCCTCCAGTTGCTGTAATAAACAATTCTGCAATGATTGACTTTGTGTATAAATCATATTGGACACTCCACGAGGGGCTAGTTCTGTGGAACAAATTCCCAGAAGTGCTACTATAAGTCAGATGGTGTCACATTTTCAATTCTGATAAATATTGACAAATTGTCCTCCATTGCTGCTGTGCCAGTTTACACTCCCAGTGACCAGGTAAAAGAATTAAGGTGTTAAGTGACCACCTTTGACATCAGGAAGTATCTGTGGCAGCCTCTATACTGCAGGGGAATCAAATGGGGCAGAAAGTGTTGGCTGTTCTGAGCCATTGAGACCCACTGCATGATTCCAATAGTAAATATTATAATGCAGCTGGATATTGAGGCTAAATCTAATTCTATATGGTGTTACACACATGCCCTCTTTTTCTTTTGGGAAAATGTCTCCTAGAAATTATAAAGGAATAGAGCATAAATTATAATAATCTAAAAGTACATGTTTGTAATACAACAGGATCTACCCCATTGCTGTTCAACAGAACTTTCTGTGATGATGGAAATGTTCTGTAGCTCTGTTAACGGAAAATACAAAAAAAAGGCATGGACTGGATCACCGACAGAAAATCCAAGTGGCACTCGGAGGTCTTGGAGTGTTGAGGTTTATTTCACACCCGCAGGCTCAGAGGGGAGTAATCTCCCAAAAAGTCTGAGCCCCAAACAAAGGCAAAGGGAGCAATATATATCTTTCTGCTTCCTTATCTGTAACATTCCTACGTGCACAGCAAGCGAGCAGGCAAGGGGGAGGTAGTTTAGGGAGTGAACCTTGGGAACCGATGCTCGGCAGAACGGGAAACCAAGGAAGTGGTTTGTTTTTTTTTGTTTGGGTTGAGGAGGAGGGCGAGGTGGAGAGGAGCCACCTGTAAATTACTGTCCTTGTAGTGCTGTTTATGTTGGTGGAGGGGCGAGACAGAGTGGAGTCACCGGCCAGGTTGCTGTCCTTGTCAATTTTCCCTATCATTCCCCCCCTCTGATGCCCCTTCAAACACTTTGTTTTAGGGGGCATCATCTCCCTGGCTTATGACAGGGTCATAGTGGCTCCTCATATACATGAGCTGTATGTAGGAAATGCGTTCTTTGATAAAGTTAATGAGCCAGTTAAATATACAGGGTCCCACTAATAGTTGAAGGAACAGCAGAATCCCTGGCCCAGCAAGGCCAGTTAGAGGAGTTGTTAGTCATGGATTCTATTCAAACCATCCCTGGAACTAAGACTTTTTATTTTCTAACATTTTATTCCTATGCTGGAGGTTTTTCTTTTTTTTTTACTTTGGCTAGATAGCTCCTAACTATGCCAGAGTTGTTTGTATAAAAACAACAATCTTCTTTAAGGGCTGTACATAAGCCTCCTTGTGACATGAACAGGAAGTCCAGTCCTCTATGATTTTGCAGCATCACTTCAGCCAGGGAATCAATTTGATCTTACAGCTGAATCGTGGTGGTTTCAAGCTGCTCTAAATCTTGATCAGCGTCCTCTGTTAGGGCAGCGAGACCTAAGTCTCTTTTTATTAGAGCCACTGTGCCTACTGCAGCTGATCCAGCTCCACTGAGCCCAACCAGAGCAGGGATCAGTAAAGGGGCAGCCTGTTCAGCCTAGGAAATCTTACAGGGGGACAGGAGGTAGCTCCCTTCAGGCCTACTATGCACTTTATAACTTTGTACAGTTAAACATTACAGAGAGGTACTTTGGAAGTGCAGGCTGAGACTTGAGTTCAGCTAGTAGAGACACAGCAAAACAACTTAACTATTACCCAATAGATAATAGAAAGGGCAACTTTTTTTTTTTGAGGAATAGTCCAGTCCAGGGGTGCAACATCACAGAGTCCAATGCCCAGAATAAAAGACACCACTCTGACGAGAGCCAGGATCCACAGCGCGCAGGTGTCTATATTAGTCAGAGGGCAATCGTCGGATGCGGAGGCGGACAGGATTTGGAGGTCTGGCTGGGCCTCCCACTGATATGCTTCTTTGTCAGGATGATAGTGATGCTGGGGTTATTGTTCCTGAAGTCGAAGAATGAGCTTCACAAACATTCAAGGTAGGAGAGCAAGTTACAGGCTTTTATTTAGAGATAAAGTGAAAGGACAGAGCTCCCAGCTCATGCCAGGAGGGGACAAGAGAGTCTGTTGTTGGCTCATTGTCTAGGGGTTTTATGCGCGGTTGAGGATTTTTAGGAATGAGGGTAAAGGGTTAAGGGTGCAGACTTGTTGATTGGTCCCAGAATGCTCATTCTTGATATATAACAGAGGAGATTTTCAGCTCTAGATTCTTTCTCAAGATAGCAGTTTCCTTCTGGGAGCATGTCAGTTAAGACCGCCTACCCTGCCCCCAAGGTGGGCTGAGTTGTTGCCTGTTCGCTGAAGTAAGTTAAGAATCTTACTTCTTAACTTCTTGGGCTGTTTATAGTTGGGCTTGCTTACTAAATTAGTCTTTTTCCTAGGTTGCAGATTATTTGGTTAGGATCAGAGAAGGAAATATAGCACATAGGTACGGTTAAAATAAGCTGGGCCTTTTAGCAGGCTAAGGTAAATTTTACAGTGAAGTCAAGGGTTATACTGAGACACTTTTCTTTATCTACAGAACACTCAAATATTCCAGGCTAAATTGCTGCTGGCCTTTTGAGTTTTAACTGATCTCATTGAAGATGTCTATATTCCTAGTCTGGTATCTTTACCCTAGAGAATTACTGTGACTCTGACTTTGTGTAATGCTTATCACAGAGTTTCAATAGGGACATCTTTGCACATCATTACATTGTTCTGACTGTAATTTTCTTGCTCTGCTTTTTCTCCAGAGGCCCTCACCCTACTCTGCCTAATCCCTCCATCCCTATCTCAATGGACCCTTCTCACTCTGGAATGATGGACCCCTGGAGTGATGCCTGCAACCTTGAGGGCAGTAGGAGTGGTTAGAACAACAATGTGGGGGCCAGTCTACTGAGGTTTAAGGGGGTCTTTTTTCTAATTTTTAACTCAAACTGAGCCCACAGCCTGGAGGGAATGTTCCTAGAGAGATCGGGGCTCTATGGTGTATTGTTATAGTATATTTAGGGTGGCTTCCAAGGCTTGGAGATGTTCTCCTGTTCCCTTATCTCCTATTTGGTGTAGGTTCTCTGAGACACTTCCTAGACAAGGGGGAGGGTGTCTATATACTAATTTAAAAGGGAAAAAAACCTTGAGTTCCAGGTGTGCAGCCAGCATGCAGGAGAGCCAGGGGCAGTGAATCTGGCCACAGGTGACCAGTTTTTTGGCAAAACTTAGCTAGGGTTCTTTTGAGGGTGGATTCATTTGCTCTACTTTCCCTGAACTCTATGACCTGTATGCAGTGTGAAGTTTCCTGGTAATATTGAGGGATTTAGTTAACATTTGCACTACATCTGCTATAAATGCAGGCACATTGTCACTGTGGATTGTGGATGGTAGGCCAAACCAGGGCACAGTTTCTCTCAGGAGGACTTGGACTAACTCCCGGCTCCATTCTGTTCTGGTTGGGAAGGCTTCGAACTAGCTAGAGTATGTACACACTATTACTAGGAGGTATCTGAGTCCCCTGCTTGGCTGGACATCTGTGAAGTCTATCTCAAGGTCTTTAAAGGGGGCAACTCCCATTCTTTGGACACCAGGTAGGAGTCGTGGCACAGACCAAGTATTATTTCTGGCACAAGTTACACACTGTCTACTTACTGCTCAGCATAGTGCTGGCAACTGGCTGATGTAGTATTGCTTTTTGAGGAGGGCCTCTAGTGCAGTTTCTCCCAGGTGGGTGAGCTGGTGGTATTTGCTGACTAGCTGCCTCCCGGTTGCAGTTGGGACAAAGATACATCTGTCTGGCAACATCCACCATCCGTTTTCAGTTAAAGTGGCTCCTTCAGTTATGGCCCAATCTTTCTTCTTTTCAGTGTACCTGGGTAGAGGGGCCTCTACCTGGGGTGTTAGGGCCATAGTGAGGGAAGGAGCTCTCCCTGACTCTTTACTGGCTGCTGTTTTGGCAGCATCATCTGCCATCGATTCCCCTGTGCTATAGGGTTGTTTTCCTTTTGATTTTCTTTGCAATGCAGAATTGCTACCTTTATTATGTACGAAGAGATTGAAGGGCCTTTTTATATTTGGCAGGCCTAGGGCTGATACCTGTTCTGAAGCAGTTTTTATTTCCAGGAAGTGGCTCTTGTCTCTTTTGTCTAGACAGGGGCCTCCCCAGGAGGTTGCAGAGGGGCATTGCCATTGCTGAGAATGTGGGAATCCAGATTTTGCAGAACCCGGTGGCCCCTAGGAATTCTCACATGCCCCCCTCATCCTGGGCTGGGGCAAGGAATTAATGACCTGTTTCTTCTCTGGCTTTAGTGACCTTTCTCCCTCGGTGAGGAGAAAGCCTAAGTACTGGGCTTGCTGTTGACAGATTTGTGCCTTTTTTTATGAGGATTGGTATCCTGAGTCTGACAGGAATTGCAGGAGGGCCTTTGTGCCTTTTGCATAATTTTCCTGGGTGTCACTGGCAAAGAGGAGGTCATCTACATACCGCAGGAGGGCACAGCATGTGGCATCTCTCAGAAAGCTGAGGAGGTCTGCAGCCAATGCCTCTCCAAAGAGAGTGGGTGAGTTCTTGAACTCTTGTGGAAGCTACATCCATGTTAACTGCATCTGCCACCGCGTATCCAGTTCAGTCTATTCAAAGGCAAATAAGAGCAGGCTTTGGGGGGCCAGCCAGAGGTGGAGAAAGGCATCATTATGTCTGTGCGAGTGAACTATTTGGCAGACTCTGGGATCTGGCTGAGGATGGTGTGCAGGTTTGGGACCACTGGGTATAAAGAAATAGTTACTCTATTAATGGCTCACAGGTCTTGAACAGGCTGGTACCCTCCTCCTGGCCTTTTGACTGGTAGAAGCGGGATGTTCCAGGGTGACTGACTCTTGGTTAGAATGCCTGCCTCTCTGAGTATGGTCAGGTGTTCCTGGATGCCTGCTCTCACCTCTTGTGAGGGGGGTACTGCTGCTGTCTTTGTGCCTCCGAGAATAGTTGCAGTCTTTTTCACTGAAGGGGGCTGCAGGGAGGGTGACCACAGAGTGTTCTGCCCCTCTGTTAACTATAAAAGTGCTGTTTTGGCCCCCCACTTTCATTCTGACCATGGGCTCACAGGGGCCAAGTGCGAGAAAGCCTGTCCTTGTCACTCTGAGTCTGCTCCTGCCAGGCCAGTGAGCCTTTCCCCATGGGGCTCCTCCCGGCTCCCTCCTGATGCATGATATACAACCAAAACTTCTCCGTAAATACTACTCCCAAAATTGGCGAACAGACCCCCTAGACAATAACAACCAATGGCCCGCAGGGGGAACTATTGATCCTAACATCACTCGCGATCTTTTTAACTACTGCCAGCGCCTGAAAAAATGGAAGGATATTCCCTATATCGAAGCTTTCCGCCTCCTCCTCTCCCCGCCCCCTCCCAAGTTCTCCTAGCCTGCAAGCCGCCGCCCCCGCAGAAGCCTCCCGTTCACTCCCTTCCCCTTCTCCTACAACAGCCCTTCTCCCTTCCTCCCCAACCATCTCCTCCCCCATCTCACCTTCTCCACCTTCATTCCCTGCAGATTAAGCCTGAGCCTTTCAGACCCCCTTTAACTAGGTCCCAAGAGCCTCCTCCGTCTTTGCCCTCATCACCTGTTTCTCCCCTGTTAGGGACCGCCTTTGTCTTCTCACATGTTTGTAGGGAGAATGGGAAAGCACCTTCCCCCATGTCTGAACGCAGCATGGGAAAGCACAAGCTAGAGAACAACCGGTGCAGTCCTTAGAAGTTATCTGTCCACAAAAACATATCTTGCCAAAACTCCTCACTCTGAAAATAGGGAGATCTTGAAGATGTGTAGAAGCACCGCCCCTGCTTCTAGCTATGCCCTTCCCCCACTTGCCGATGTGGCAGGAATAGAGAACATTCTGTTTACGCATTCCATAAGCAATTACCTAGAGCCCTGCTGCAGCTCAGTTAGTAGGGCATGGGACTCTTAATTCAGAGTCATGAGTTCAAGCCCAACTAGAGCGGCAGAAGTAAGCAGCTGAGCTGCTAGCTGGCGACATAGGGGTCTGATTCTATCTTTCTTTATTTTCTTTGCCCCCCTTCTGCACTTCAGGACCTGCTCAACTAGGCACGGCTAGACCGTGTCACTCCCCCACAGACTGAGCCAGAACCCTTCAGTCCCCCTCAAACTTAGTCCCGAGAACCTCCCAAAATTATCGCCCCCCTCCTGGAGGTAGCAGGATCCAAAAGCATTTAAGAGATTTAGCCCAACTAGAGAAATGCCTAAGTTCCTTTTCCACTGATCCCATGACATACATCAGGGAGTTTCAATAGACCCTCCAGTCTTACAGCCTCACACATCATGACATTTTCATGCTCCTGGCCAATACTCTCCTCCCTGAAGAGCGTAGACGAGTTTAGGACTTCGCCCAAATGCACACTACCGAAACCCACAGGACTGACCCCACCTATCCCCCTGGCCCCACTGCTGTCCCCGAACAAGATCCACACGGAGATTATAACACCGCCATGAGACTCCGCTCTCGAGATATTTTTGCCTCCTGCTTAATAGCAGGTCTGAAAAACGCAGCTTTTAAAGTAGTCAATTTTCAAAAGCTCCAAGACATAATTCAAAAGAGAGATGAAA
Source organism: Manis javanica (assembly GCF_040802235.1). Taxonomy (NCBI): domain Eukaryota; kingdom Metazoa; phylum Chordata; class Mammalia; order Pholidota; family Manidae; genus Manis; species Manis javanica. The sequence continues at coordinate 95,852,258 of NC_133157.1, read as the reverse complement.
TCCCCTCCGAGTTCTTAGACAGACTCACTCAAGCCCTATTACAGTATACCAGCCTGGACCCAGAAACACCTGAAGGAAGACATGTCCTTATGACATACTTCCTAGCTCAAAGCTACCCCGATATTAAAGCTAAACTCAAAAAGTTAGAATAGGGCCCCGCTACCCCACAGACTGAGATCCTAACAGTGGCCTTTAAAGTCTTCCATAGCTGGGAGGAGGAGAAAGAAGGCAGTAAACAAAAGGCTGATCAGGCCAATTTCCAAATGTTGGCCCAGCTGATAAAACCACAACCTGGGCGCCCCTCTACAAACAAGCCCCCCCCAGGAGCTTGTTTCAAGTGTGGAAAAGAGGGACATTAGTCAAGGGCATGCCCCTCCCCCAGATCTCCTACCACTCCATGCCCCAGATGCCACAGAAAGGGCCACTGGGGGTCTGATTGTCCAACCACCCGAAGGGGAGGCTGGACGAACAACCCCCATCCTAACCCCGCTGTAGTAGGGCTGGCAGAAGAAGATTGATAGGGCCCAGGGGCTTCTCGCCCGACCATTTCCATCACCAAACAGGAGCCCAGGGTTACTTTAACAGTAGACGATCGCCCCATCTCCTTCCTCCTAGACACAGGAGCCACCTTCTCAGTCTTGCGAGAATACTGGGGCCCTACCATGCCTGCCATTACTCCTATAGTCAGGGTAAGAGGTAAACAGATTTTCCCATTAACCCCCCCCCCCTTTTATGCACAATCCAAGACAATCCCATACCTTTCTCCCACTCCTTCCTGGTTATGCCCCAGTGTCCCATCCCTTTTCTAAGATGAGACATCCTTTCCCTCCTCCACGTTTCCATAACTATATCCACTCCCACAGCCCCCAGTACTCCCTTTCTGATAGCCCTCATAGCCAACGACCCCTCTCTACCAAATGAAAGCTCCAGTTCCGCCCTCATACACCCTGTAAATCCCAAAGTTTGGGACATTACAAGCCCCTCCGTGGCCCTATGTCCCCCTGCCTCTATCAAATTACGTGACCCCTCTCAGTATATCTGTCAGGCCCAAAACCCCCTAACCACTTCAGCCCTCATAGGCCTCCAACCCATCATTCAAGATCTCTTAAATATAAATTACCTCAGACCCACTCACTCCCCATTTAATACCCCCATATTAGCTGTTAAAAAACCAATGGATCTTTCCGCCTTGTCCAAGACCTTCACCTCATCAATATGGCCGTTGTCCCTGTCCATCCCTTAGTTCCAAATCCATACAGCCTTTTATCGCAGATCCCTGGCTCGGCTTCCCACTTCTCAGTCCTACATCTCAAACCCGTTTTTCTATCCCTCTAAGCCCCTGCTCCCAAGATTTTTTCATCTTCACCTGGACGGACCCATACACAAGACATTCTGAACAACTCACTTGGACAGTTTTGCCACAAAGCTTCCGAGATAATCCCCATAATTTTAGACAGGTCCTAGCTCAGGACCTCAAACAGTTTCATCATGATCACTCCAAGTCCACCTTATTATAATACATGGACAATCTTCTACTCTGTAGTCTCTCATGAGAACAGTCTCAACTTGACACTGCCTCCCTACTTAACCTTCTAGCTTCCAGAAGTTACCGAGTATCCCCCATCAAAGCTCAAATCTCTTCCCCTCCTATCACTTACCTCAGATTCCTTCTATCTCAACAAAGAAAGTCCATTACCTTAGACAGAAAATGGCTCCTCTCTGACCTGCCCATTCCCAAAACCAAGACAAAAATCCTTTCCTTTCTAGGCCCTTTCTAAGCCTAGCTAGATATTTTAGAATGTAGATCCCTAACTACTCCCTGCACCCTGTTGGCAAGACCCCTATACAACCTCAGCAAGAGCCCCCTAAAAAACCATTATCCTCCTCACCCCGACACTCCTTCATTAAGCTCCGTCAAGCCCTTGTGGAAGCCCCAGCTCTCCATCTTCCTGATTTGTCGAAGCCCTTCTCATTATACATTCATGAGAGGTCCAGTCAAGCTCTAAGAGTCCTAGGCCAATATTATGGCCCATCCTTTGCCCCAGTAGCTTATCTCTCCAAGCAATTAGACCCCACAGTTCAGGGATGGGCCCTCTGCCTACGAGCATTAGCCGCTAGACAGCTCTTGCAGAAAGAAGCTCATAAACTGACATTCAGGGTGCCCCTTACCATTCTGTCCCCACATCACCTAAAAGATCTCTTAACCTACAAAAGTTTACAGACTCTCCCTCCCTCCAGACTCCTGACCTGACTGTCCTCTTTCCTCCAAAATCCCGTTCACCCTCTTTGCCATCCATACCTGAATCATGACTTTTTCCTCCTTTACGGCTCTCTCGCTTTTTTTCCTCATTCCTATTGTTTTCCCCACCACCCCATCCTCCTTTGTATGGCGATTCAAAGTCAGACAGACTTACACACAGCATCAAACAAAAGTTACTGCCCTCATTGCCACACCAGACTGCCCTCTGAAAAGCTGCTCTGAGCCTTTATACCTCTACTTTCCTCCCTCCACTGAAGTGTTCACTAGCAGCTACCCTTATTCTCCCTACCTCTGCTTCGTCTATCACCAAAAACAAGCCTATTGCAGGCGATGGCCAGATACCTACAGGAGATGTCCCTACTAGTCTTGCACCATTCACTACATAGGTAACTTCCAGTACCCACAGTATTACTCCTCCAACCGTTTCATGAAATATCCCAATAGCTCATTCTCCTTATCAATCCCAGATCCCTGGGACTCTCGATGGGCTGCCAGAGTCACAGCCTCAGTTTACTACGGGGGGTCCTCGACCCCCCACAGTACCCTTCATATCTCTCGAAAGTATGTTCCCTCTCATTCCCAGATCTCTCAAGTTGCATCAGATAGCAGACATTCCGAAAAAGTCATTATCCAAACTCTTGATAGTGCCTCTTCATCTTCTTATCCCCACCCCTCTTCCCATTTCTCCTACTCTTCATTACAGCTCATTCAGGACACCACCATCTTTCTCAACCACACCCTTAACACAGCCAATTGTTTCTTGTGCGCATCACTACAGCGCCCACTGCTGGCCACCGTGCCCCTTAATATTTCCAACTACTCCTTCCATGCAGAAAGACAACCCCTCTGCCCCCTGGCAGACATACCCCTATGGGAACCAGAATATACAGATAATCTCACCATCCACCACTGTGTAAGCCCAACTCCACCCCCTTCCAGCGCATTTCACTGCCTCTCTATCTACACCCCTACCTCCGGCTCTAAGACTTTTACACAACCGGGACACTTCTTTTAGTGTAATAGCAGTCTTTTCAACTCACTGCCTCTCAACTCCGATACACCCTGCATTCTCGTCACCCTAATCCCACAGTTAACACTTTACAGCATGGCAGAATTCCTTGAGCTCCAACCTCCCTTGCCCTCGCGCACAAAAAGAGCTGCTTTCCTTCCCATCATGATCAGTAGCTCTTTGATCACCTCAGCCATTGGGGCAGTGTTTTCGGGAGAAGCCTTGGGTCACTCTCTATAGGCAGTTAGAGATCTCAACGCCAAACTTGAGGGAGCCCTGACATCCACTGCCGATTCCCTAGCCTCTCTCCAAAGACAGGTCACTTCGCTAGCTAAAGTCACCCTTCAAAACCGGCGGACCCTAGATCTGCTTACAGCCGAGAAGGGCGGCACCTGCGTCTTCCTCCGAGAAGAGTGCTATTACATCAACGAATCCGGCATTGTAGAAACTGACATTACCAAACTCATCGACCTTGCCACCAGCCTCCACTCTGCTTCCAATTCCAACCGATTCTCATCAATACTAACAAACCCCCTTCTCACCTGGCTCTGGCTCATCGCAGACCCCATAATAATCATTCTTTCTGCCTGTCACTTCTTACCCTGTATAATAAAGTTCATCAAATCCCAAGTTGAAAAAATCTCTAATCAAGCTTTCAACCAGCTTTTACTCAGGAACTACCAGCTTCTGGCCACAGAAGATCCCTCACCCTCACGTGACCTCCTCACCACACGCTGAGATGGACCCCTCTCTCCACTGGAAACTGTTCCTGGAAACAATAGCCGCAGACACCTGGCTCCTGACACCCATATCCTCTTGGCCAACCTATGGTTACAGGGAACCTTCATTGATTTCCAAACCTGAAGAAGTCCACATCTACTCGTCCTTACTGCGGGGAGTCCTATCAACCCTTTCCTCCCAATCCTCAAGCCCTCACTCCCTTCTCCGCCCCTGTTCAGCAGGAAGCAGCCAGAGAGAAAGCAACGTCCACAAACCCATAGAGGAGAAAGGGGGGAATGAAGGGTCCCCACCAGTAAGATGGCAAACTTCCAGCTTCTCTTCGTGGTCCTCAGTTCCCGCCGGCGCCACCTGAAGCCCAATCACCTCTCGCCCCCCTCCCAATCCCAGCACCTAGCCAACAGCCACCAGCTCCGTAGAAGTGACACCTCAATCAATTCATGCCCCCTCCTATATAACCCAGCACCTTTCCCTAATAAAGCGGAACTCTCCGGTGAATTGCTGCTATGTGTTGCTCCCTTCCTTTCACAGTCCAATGAGAAAAAGAAGAGACCCCAACTGCATTTTCATAGAGACTCAGGGACCAGATGAGAAAATATTCAGGACTTGATGCAGAAGCTCAGGTAGGACAGGATCTTTTAAAAGTCAATTTTGTAACCAAAAATTGGCCAGGTACATCTAAGAAATTACAAAATTTAGATGTATGGAATGAAAAAACTAGAGAAGAATTACTGAGAGAAGCTCAAAAAGTGTTAGAAGAGAGGCTAGAAGCTTGTATTTCAAATTGTTAGAGGGAGAGCCATACCCTCTCCAATGGGCCCAGCGGAACTGCAATTTCTAGAAGAATTGAAAGGAATCTTTAGTCACCACCCCAGTCCTGGCACTCCCATCTTTAGAGAATCCATTTCACTGGTTTATTACTGTTGAACAAGGTTCCCTGTAAGAGTTTTGACCCAAGCCTGGGGAGGAAAGACACAACCAATAGCCTTTATGTCTAAACTATTGGATCCTGTCTCTTGAGGATGGACTGAATGCACTCAGGTCATCGCAGCCATGACCTTACTTGTAGAAGAGAGCAGGAAATTAACTTAGAGGAACCCTCACAGTCAGTATTCCTCACCAGGCTTGGGTCATGCTTACTTAATCAGTGGGCTGGGCACTGGCTAATAGATTCTCAAGTTTTTAAATATGAAGCAAGTTTACTTGAAAAAGATGATCTGATCTTAACCACAGACACCTGTCTCAATCCGACCAGCTTCCTATAGGCAGGGGAGGCTGAAAGTCAATCAGAACTGAGCCATAATTATATGGACCTCATAGAGTATCAGACTAGTGTCAGGCCTGATTTAAGGAAAACTCCTCTAGGTGGGGGTGTGAAACTGTTTATAGTTAGGTCCTCCCAGATGATAGAGGGCAAATGACATAATGGCTATGCCATCATTGATAAAGACCAGTTATCCATCTGCAAAAAGGGGAGATTACCCAATCATTGGTCAACTCAAACCTGTGAGTTGTTTGCTCTTGATCAGGCCTTAAAACTACTTTCAGATAAGGAAGGCACCATTTACACAGACATGCCTTCAGAGTAGTCCATATATTTAGAAAAATTTGAACAGAAAGGGGTCTTATAAATAGTAAAGGACAAGAATTGATTCATGAGAAATTAAAGAAGTTCTAGAAAATCTTGTACTTCCAGCTGAGATTTCTATAACACATGTAAATTGTCACCAGAAAGGAAGTTCTTATGAAGCTACGGGTAATAGAATTGCTGATGTAGCTGCCTAAAAATTAGATTTTTGAACCTCACCCCAAATATCCCAAAGTTTTCCATGAAAGAGATTAAGAAGCTACAGGAGGTGGGGGCATCTCGCGATGAGAAAGGGTGGTGGACGTTACCAGATGGGAGAGAAATGATCAGCCAGCCTATTATGAGACAGCTGATGAACATGTTACACAGGGGGAGCCATTGAAGTCCTCAGGAGATGTGTGATACTTTGCTAAATGTTCATGGATGTATTAGCATTTACACCATTGCTAAGCAGGTTTGTAAGAGCTGCATAACATGTGAAAGAATTACTAAGAAGTGTATGAGAAAGCCAGTATCTGGAGAGAGACTCCCAAGAATAAGACCATTCCAAAGTATTCAAATTGACTTTAATGAGATGCCAAAAGTGGGAAAGCTTAAATATTTAGTAGTAATTGTTGACCATCTCACTGGATGGGTGGAGGCCAACTCATTAACAACTGCAATGGTAGGATCAGTGATAAAGGTACTTTTAGAGCAAGTTATTCCTAAGTTTGAGTTAATAGAAAATGTTGATTCAGATAATGGGAGTCATTTTACTTCAAAAGTACTACAAGGAATGATTATTATATGAGCTACCACATCTGGGAAGGACAACAGACTTGCCCACTATAGAAACAAAAGATCAATTTTTAAGAGAATATATGCTAGCCATGTCTTCTAACTTATCTTCTCTAAAGCTGAAAAGACTCCTGACCCAGACTCCCCCACTTGAGTACTTCACTCACTGCTTCCAGCCTAGAGACCTGTTGTTAGTAAAATCCTGGAAAGAAGATAGACTCCAGCCCAGCTGGGAAGGCCCCTCCCAAGTGCTCCTAATCACAGAGACCAGTGAGGACAGCTGAAAAGGGTGGGACTCATTACACCAAAGAAACTGACTGGGGGATCTGGGGACAAAACAGAATTAGCAAGTGTCCCAAGTGGCTAACCAACCCTTAAAGCTGAAACTAAAAAGAACCTAAAATGTTAACTTTTATTCTAACTCTGTATTTCACAGGCAAGTTGCAGAGAGCCCTAAGATGGGAAGGAACTCCTGTTTATCCTGTCAAACTAGTAATCAATATTACTAAAACATCAAGCCCCAAACCATTAGGTTTGATGCCTGTCAGATTCTCTCTTGTGGTGACCTAAATGACCAAAAACAGCTTTCTGGAGATAATAAGTATCTCTGTCCTGAATGGACAAATCTTAATAGAATAAAAAGGCAAGTAGGCCTCCATGTCCAAGGTGGAGCAGTGTTTGGTGGACTACCCAGTTTCAAGGGTGGACAGCCCCTCATGCAGTAGAAAAATCTTTAAAAAGAAAGCTCCATTTAGCTAAAGGAATTCCTCCTGACAATTGCCAGGATAGACAGTGTAAACCCCTTTTATTAACTATACATAAACCTCAAGACGGACTCGGTGCAGATGTCATTGGAGTAGATCCTATGGGAAGAATTGGTCTTAATTTAATCAAAGGCAAGACTTCACCCATAGTGGCCAACCCCAATCCTGAGGGAAATACTGAGCCAGAGCTTCCCCAAAATGACCCTAGACTAGTTACTGTTAACAGGGATAAAATATCTAAAACAGACTCTTGAAATAGAGATAGGTTATGGAAACACCAATGCCTGGGTAGAGTGGGTTAAATTTTCAGTACTCGCTTTGAATAAAAGCGATTGTTACACATGTGCTGCTGGATGGCCATAGGCGCAGGTGGTCCCATTCCCTCTCTGCTGGGACACAGACCCCACTGGGATGAACTTCATGTTGGCCCTGTACCAGGACAAGGACGCTTGGGGAAATGAGACTTGCAAGGGCTTGTCTTTACTCTTTCATGCACTAAAGAAGTCAGACCCAAGGGCGATCCCCTCTTTTTCCATAGGGAAGATGAATCACTCCTCATGCCTCTCTAGGCAAGGGGAAGGTTTCAAAACTCTGGTGGGGAACTACTGACTTGTACCCATGTCCTAAATGTCTCTAAAGAGGGCAACTTCTCGAAATTGCGCATCCCCCTAGCAGATGTTTGGTGGTACTGTTGAAAGGGGAACCTGCGCTGCTAGTTGCCACCCACCTGGACTGGGACTTGTGGTTTAGTCCAATTGGCCATTCCATTTACCCTGGCATTAATCTCCACACCCAGTGAAAAAAATTTTCATAGAAGTCAAATATATACATTGACTCAATAAGAGTCCCCAGGGGAGTCCCTGGTTAATTTAAAGCTATAAACCAAATAGCTGCAAGATATGAGTCAGCACTATGTTGATGGTCCACCATCAACAAAAACATAGATTAGATCATTAACTATACCAGGGATGCTCTTCAAGGAGTAACTAGTCAACTAGATGCTACCAGCAGGATGGCCTGAGAAAACAGAATAGCATATGTTAGCAGAAAAAGGAGTCTGTGTTATGTTAGGAGGAAAATATTGTACTTTTATCCCAAATAATACTGCCCTTGATGGTACTATTACTAAAGCCCTACAGGGACTCACCACTTTAGCTAATGAATTAGCTGAAAACTGGCATCAGTGACCCTTTTACAGACTGGTTGGAAAGGTAGTATAGAAAATAGAAAGGTATGGTTGCCTCTGTTTAACATCCCTTGTTATAGTTGCAGGAGTTTTAACTGCTGTGGATGCTGTATCATCCTTTGTGTGAGAAGCTTGACTGAAAAGCTTATTAAGGCAGCCATAAACAAGATTAGAGAAATTTGAGAAAGGACCAAGTGTAAATTAAAATACATTGCTGGGAATAAAATCAGAAATTCTTAAATAAAAAGAGGGGGGAATTGTTAGGAAAGAGTATAAAACCTAAATGTGATTTATTCCCACTAGGATGTTTAAACATTTTAACAGTAAGGTATGAACAAAGGGCCACGTGGTGGAAACTGCTCAGGCTGAGAGTGGAGGTGGGGGAATTGATAAGGGCCTGGCAATTCCTGTTTGAGTTTTTCAAACCTACAAGACAAATGTAAAGGAAAGATATAACCGGCTTAGGCGATGCCGGGAAAGAATGTGAACCCTGTAGTACTCAGCCAATGAGGAACCAGGGGAGGGACTCGTGTATCAGGAGATAAATTATTAGCACCAAACTCCCCAGGTGTGCCTGCCCATCAGACACCCGATCTTGCAAGATTGTCATTAAAGCCTCACTCCGCTGTTCTCTTTGTCTCCATGTCCACTTACTGAATTTGGACAGTGAGTGTGTTTCTCACATTTCCAACATAAGGGCTATTACCAGAGATAAGTTTTATCTGAGTGACCCATCTGTAGGCAGGCACCTAATCACCAAGCCCCTGCTCTTACTTGCTCTGTGAGTCAGCCACCTCCCCTTTGAAGCCCAGGCACCCGCCCCATTCCTTAGCTCAGGATGGCAGACACATCGCATTTGCCCCGTGCTTTGAACCTCTCATGCATGTGGGGTTCTCGTGTGTACAAAATTAAATTTGATCTTCTGCTCATCTTATGTCCATTTGATTCTCAGGCATGGGAAGAACCTGGAGGGGCAAATTTTCCTTTTCAACATGGCCTATAAGAGATATTTTTAAATCGAAGAAAAGTAAGAGCAATGAATTTTGAACATTTATTCGCACTGTAAAATATTTGGGGTTCCCCTGTGGTATCTCAAAATTAGGATTAGCGGTACCATTCCTACTCTGGCACAGTTTAACCACAGACTAACCTCCAACTCTATATTGTCACCCACCAGGTCGGGCCATGACCCTGCATTCCAGGTGAGTCATAACACCGCCTCTCCAGCTGTGATCCCATCAGACTGCAAATGAGGATCCTGGGCTGAGGGAATCTGCCCTCATTTCCCCCAGGCAGTGGGCCCCACCTGCACAGGCTGCTGGGGGAGATGCCTGCTGAACTGCCTCCACCCCTCAACAGAGGGGGCACAGTGGCTTTTCCCACAGCCTGTTCTACTTGCTCATACCTGCGATAGGAGGGTTCTGCTGTTGTGTGATCATAAGACACCCTAGAATGTGTACGGGGGAGCAGCTGCTGTTTCTGGAGTGGGAAATGTATGAAGAGGGAATGTGTGTGTGGTTAAAATCAGACATTTAAGGGGGCTTGCAGCCCTTTCTTTGCCATCACATTTTCCACCTGCCAATCCCCACTGTCATTTTTAATGGGTGAGATCTTGATGCAGGGAAGTTTGAGATGGGTGTAGGGAAAGGGAATGAGATTTGGGAGGTGGTTCAGGGCAGAGATGAAGCAGCCACTCTGACCGCTGCATAGGTGCTGGACTCCCCACTCACAGGCTTAGTTAGTTCTGAGCCATGTGCCTTCCATTGTGTCTGACACCTGGTTCTGCTCAACGTCCTATTCTCAAGGATCAGCTTGGCTCCTTGTTCTGTCTTCTTCCTTGTCTCACCCTTAGATTGATGCCTGGTTCTATCCTGGCTATAGCCTTAGTGCCCCTGGCAATAACTCTGGTTCCCTAACCCACCTATGCCAGGTTGTGTGTGGTTGCATAAACCCTACTTCCAACTCAGACCTTACTTTCTCTGTTACCTCCTTGGTAAGGACTTCCTCATGTAGAGTGTTGATGATCCTTAGTGCCAGTGATTAGCAGAATTTACTGGCTGAATCACATTTGTTCCCTTGTGGCACTTCTTTCTCCATACGTCAAGTGTGCCACTTCCAATCAGTACTGTGGGGCTTCCACCAGGAGGGCAGCCTAGGCTCATTGGAAAGCAAACTCCCAGATGCAGATTTGCAAATAAGGAACTTATTAGGGATGCCCTCTGGATCCACAGTGGTAAGGGGAAGGGAAATAAGCATGGCTGGGCAGAAGGAGAGGTCCTCAGCTGATCTGCTAGAAGTTCTGACACTGACATGGCCTTCTGGAGTTATCCTGAACTGGGGCAAGATAGCCAGTCATTCAACAGGCTGCTCCTGGCAGGGAGAGTGAATGTGGGCAAAGTGGCTTCCCTCTGCCATGGCAGTTCTCCAAGGAGCTGGCAGCTGAGTGATGTCAGAAAACAAATTCCCAAGAGCTGTGGGGAACTCATCCTTTGGCTCATGAGGAGAGATCTGGGGGGTGTAGCAGAATCCGTGACACTGAACAACTATAGGAAAAAATTGTATAGGAACAATTACAGGAGAAAAATTCATGATCCTCAGTGGTAAAGGGCTAGGAATACATAAATGTGTCTCATAGTAAGATTCTGGGTTGGAGTTAAGATCCATCAGTGGGTATGTTTTCTTTGTTCAGTTAGGGAGGCTGTGATTAAGCTGTCTGACTTGCTTTTTTTCACATTTGTATTATTTGGCACTTGGTGCTTTTTGGACTATTGCGCATTCAGTAATACTGATTAATTAACAGTCAATATACAGGCAAATTGTTGCATCAGAACCTTGCTGCACTGTTAGCTGCCTTGAGACAAAATTTAATAATATAAGATGGGCTTGGAGAAAATGTTTCCCTCCCCACAACCGCACCCAGTCACTGTGTGTGTGCGCATGCGTGCATGTACATGTCTGTTTGCCCTTGGCATCAGGCGACTATTTTATTGTTTTATATTTAGACAAACAACCCCAGATCACCAATGACTATGTCACTGGAATATCACCAAAGTAATATGCAACTTCAGAGGTCATTTTTTCTGGACTTCTCTAACTCTACCTGGATAAGCATCACTGGGAAGCCTAATAAAATGCAAATTCCTGGGCCTAGTTCAAGAGGCTCAGTGAGGACCGGTTACAGTGGCCACCCAACCAATGTCCTGGCACCTGAGGCAAAAGGAAAAATTAGTAAGACTGATCCTGTTTTATTTAAAATTTTGATTTTTTTAAAATGATAAATTGTACATTAATCAGTATTTTTAAGATAGATATTATGTTTAACTACTATTTATCTTGATCAGGGAGTTTTCTGGCCCTCCCTTACCTTAATGCCTCACTCTCCTTACCCTGGTTCCCAGATGTGATTCTATTAGCAGTTGGGGGGCAAATACTCTTTCCTTTGGAGATGAGATAATCGACTTCCTCTGGTTCTGTCTCCGAGGAAGGAGGCCAGGCCTGGATGACTAGATAAGGAGTCAGAATTGAAGGGAAGCAGATCCTTCCCCGTGTTGGACTGAGCAGAGCCGGCCTCCACTGCTCCCTGGACTGCAATTACCTGCACGGGCAGCCCCTCTCATAGGCCTCCCCTTGTAACAAAGCTACTTTTCTCACACTTTAGAACCTAAAGCCTGGAAGAAAGAGGTGAAAGCGACTCCTAACTGAGAAGGAGCTTGGAGAGCAAGGCTGGGTCCAGTCTTTCTGAAACTGTCCCCTGGGAATGAGCCTCCATTGTTCAGGTGCTGGCAGGAAAGAGGGCACTTGTGTTTGGCCACATCACCTTGTGTGTCATTCCAAGGGTCTAGTTACTGGAATAACCAGGCAAACACTGTCCTGTGCTGTTTCACCTGTACTACAGCATTAAATGCTGAGCACAATATCAGTTCTATAGTACTTCAAAGGGAAGGGAAAGAACTCACAACTTACAAAAGCCCGTCCTCTCTCATTTGTATAAATGTGTATTGAAGAAAAGACTGAATGCACACCCACATTTTAATGGTGAGTTTTTCTGGGCTATGTGATTATAAATGGTTTCATTTTCTCATTTCTAATTTTCTCTACTTTCTAAATTTCCTACAATGACAGATATTTTTATTAAAATCAGGAAAGAAAATTTAAAATGTCTAATATTAACTATATACCATTTCTCATTTAATTATTGTCCTCAGTTATAGAAGGTGGGCCTGAAAGCTAACTCAGTGTATTGCATTGTTCACCTGCCTATTCCTATCACATGGCTGGTTCCTAAGCCATAAGAGGGAACATTTTCATTTTCCTGCCCCCATTTGTGCCCCTGTCCCTGGCTTCCATCTTTGGCTGTGTCTTTTATTTAAAAGACTCTACAAGTCCTTGGAGTATCATGAACCTCCCAGGATAAAACAATATCCACTTAGAAAGTCCTCAGTTTGTCCTTAAGAATTTCCTGAATCAAATCAGGTCACTGCCTACTAAATACCTTCCACTGGCTTCCCACCACACTTGGAATAAAATCCAAAATCCCCCCCATGTAGCCTGGCTCCTGCTGCCTCTCCAGTTTATACCTTCTCTCTCCTTTGCTCACTGCACTGTGGCCACATGGGCCTCAGTGCCCCTCAGACAAGCTGCCATGGACCATGTCACGCACTCCACATGCACTGTGCAGACCCCTCTGACACCCTCCTTCCTTACATGGGCCAATGCTCTTACCTCACTGCTACCTTGATCTCCTCAGTTAAGTGAGCAGTTCCCAGCAGTCCATCATTCCAGCTCGTGCCATTTCTAGCAGATCCCTTTTCATACCTGACACCATGGCATCTACCTGTGCTTGGCCTGTTGTCTCCCCACCAGGGCATGGGAATTCACTGCTGGGTCCCCCAGCAATACCTGGCCCGTAGAAGGGCTCAGTAAATATTTGTTCAATGAGAAAGGCTTACTAATCAACTCCTTTATTATAAAAAATCTCCTAACGTGTTTTGAAACTTTCTTATAATATTCAGTGATTCACCATGCACTGCTTGATGGGGAAAGCTTCATGGTGGGCTGCAGGGCAGCCTCTGCCACATCACCGTGAGGTTGCCCATAGGCTTCCAAAACATTCTAAATATATCTATTTTACCCCATTTCATCCTTCTTAACTTCTCAACAAATTTATTAGAATAAATTTACTCAAATAAAATTGAATAACCTGAAGTTCATATACTTTACCTGACACTGCTCATTAGAAATAATAAATACAAAATATTCTTAGCATGAGAAAAGTTCAAGCACTTTGGTAACATAAATATTTGGATATCATTTAGATACAGGAAACAGGATTTTTATAGTCCCAGTTTTGGATAACAAACTCTTCATGGAAATTATTGCAGTAATGTACAGAAAGACCAGATTATGTGACTGCAACACTGCTTCAATCAGAAAAGTCTTGTGACTCAAATGAAAACCACAGGAGACTCCATTCCCTGAACCCTCCTTTTCATTGTCAGAATGTGTGACCGAAGACTAGGGTCCTTTACAGCTGAAGGATTTTTTTTTAAAACGTCATTAACTATTTTTTTCTAATTGATGTATAGTTGATATCCAATCTTATATTAATTTCAAGTATACAATACAGTGGTTCACCAGTTCCCCCCATTATTAAATCCTCAACCCAACTATCTGTCAACATAGAAAGATGTTCCAGAATCATCGGCTGTATGTTCCATGCTGTACTACAATCCCTGCGAACAACTTATATGATTGAGAATTTTGTGCCCCTTTATCCCCATCTACCTCCCCTCCACTTACCTAACCCAGTCCCTCCCCCGTGGTAACCACCAGTCCCTTCTCAGTATCTGTGAGTCTACTGCTATTTTTTTTCATTTTGTTTTGTTTTTAGATTCTACAAATAAGTGAAATCATGTATTTGTCTTTCTCCACCTGGCTTATTTTACTTAGTATAATACCCTCCAGATCCATCCATTTTATTGCAAATAGCAGGATTTCTTTCTTATTATGGCTGAATAATATTCCACTCTGTATATGCACCACCTCTTCTTTATCCATTCATCTACTGATGGACACTTTGGCTGCTTCTATATCTTGGCTATTGTAAATAATGTGGCAATAATCATGGGAGTGCATGTATCTTCTGATCATGGATTTTGTTTTCTTTGGATAAATTCCTAGAAGTGGAATTACTGGGACATGTAGTACTTCTATTTTTAGCTTTTTGAGGAACCTCCATATTGCTTTCCACAGTGGCTGCACAAATTGACATTCCCACCAACAGTGTAGGAGGGTTCCTTTCACATCCTTGCCAACACTTGTTATTTCTTGTTGTTTGGATAGTGGCCATTCTAACTGGTGTGAGGTGATAATCTCATTGTGGCTTTGATTTGCATTTCCCTGATGGTTACTGATGTGGAGCAACTTTTCATGTGCCTATTGGCCATCTGTATTTGGCCAACAGAAGAATCTTTGGAGGAATGTTTGTTCAGGTCCTCCACCCATTTTCTAATGGGATTATTTGTTTTTTTGTTGTTGAGTCATATGAGTTCTTTACATATTTTGGATATTAACTCCTTTTCAGATAAATCATTTATGAATATATTACCCATATTGTAGGCTGTCTTTTGTTCTGATGATGGTGTCCCTTGCTGAACAGAAGGGACAGAAGGGACTTTTTAGTTTGATATAGTCCCACTTTTCAATTTTATTTCCCTTACCCAGGGAGATGTGTCTAGAAAAAAATTGCTCATGCTTGTGTTCAAGAGATTCTTGACTATGTCATCTTCTAACAGTTTGATGGTTTCATGTCTTACATTTAGGTCTTCAGGACATTTCAAGTTTACTTTTATAAAGTCAAAATGGATTGTAAAATGGAGTTAGACAGTAATCCAGTTTCATTCGCTTGCATGCAGCTGTCCAGTTTTCCCAACAACAGTTATTGAAGAGAGTGTCATTTCTCCTTTGTATATTTTTGCCTCCTTTATCATATGTCAATTGACCATATATGTGTGGTTTCTATTCTGTTCCACTGATCAATAGGTCTGCTCTTTTGCCAGTACCATGCTGTTTTGTTTGCCAGTACCATGCAAAGCTATATAGCTTGAAGTCAGGGAGCATAATATCCCCAGCTGTGTTCCTCTTTTTCAGAATTGTTTTGGCTATTTGGGGTCTTTTGTGGTTCCATATGAATTTTAGGATTATTTTCTCTAGTTCATTGAAAAGTGCTGTTAGTATTTTGATAGGGACTGCATTGAATCTGTAAATTGCTTTGGTCAGTAGGGCCATTTTAACACAATTAATTCTTCCTATCCATGAGCATAGGATAGATTTCCATTTATTTGTGTCTTCTTCAATTTCTTTCATGAATGTCTTAGTTTTCAGAATACAGGTCTTTCCCCTCTGTGGTTAGGTTTATTCCTAGGGTTTCTCTTTCTGATGCAATTGTGAATGGAATTCTTTTCCTGATTTCTCTTTGTGCTAGTTCATTGTTAGTATAGAGGAATACAACAGATTACCATGTATTAATTTTGTATCCTGAAATTTTTCTGAATTCAGTTATTAGTTCTAATAGTTTTTCTGATAGAGTCTTTAGGGTTTTCTATATATAGTATCATGTCATCTGTAAATAATGACAGTTTTACTTTTTCCTTACTAATTTGGATGCCTTTTATCTCTTCTTGACTTATGTCTGTGACTTGAACCTCCAGTACAATGTTCAATAAAAGTGGTGAGAATGGACATCCGTGTCTCGTTCCTAATCTGAGAGGAAAAGTTTTTGGCTTTTCACCACTTAGGCATGATGTTAGCTATGGGTTTATTGTATATGGCATTTATTATGTTGAGGTATGTCCCGCTATACCCTTTTTGTTGAGAGCTTTTACCATGAATGGATGTTGGATTTTGTCAAATGTTTTTCAGCATCTACTGAGATGATCATATGGTTTTTATCCTTTTTGTTAATATAGTATATCATATTGATTAATTTACAAATATTTTACCATCCTTGCATACCTGTAATAAATCCCATGTGGTTATGATGGATGATCCTTTTGATGTACTTTTTAATTCGGTTTGCTAATATTTGGTTTTAGTTATTTATTTCTCTGTTGATCAGGGACATTGGTCTGTAATTTTCTTTTCCTTTATTTGTAGTGTCTGTCTGGTTTTGGTATTAGAGTGATGCTGGCCTCATAGAATGAGTTTGGAAGCATTCCCTCCTCTTCTACTTTTTGGAAAACTTTAGAAGGATGGTATTGGCTCTTCTTTAAATGTTTGGTAGGATTCAGCTGTGAAGCCTCCTGTACCTGGTCTTTTGTTTGATGGGAGCTTTTTGATTACCAATTCAATCCCATTACTGGTAATTGGTATGTTCATATTTTCTTCTTCCTTGGTCAGTCTTTGAAAGTTGTACTTTTCTAGTAATTTGGCTATTTCTTCTAGGTTTTCCAATTTTGGGCATATAATTTTCATAGATTTTTCTAATAATTCTTTGTATTTCTGTGGTATGTTGTAACTATTCCTTTTTTCTTGTTTTTGACTTTATTTCTGTCCTCTCTTTTTCTTTTTTCAGATAAGTCTGATTAGGAGTTTGTCTATTTTGTCTGTCTTCTCAAAGAACCAGCTCTTAGTTTCAATTTTTTCTATTTTTTTAAATTCTCCTCTATTTTACTTATTTCTCCTCTGATCTTTATTATATCCCTCCTATTAACTTTGGGTTTCATTTTTTTCTTGCTTTTTCTCTTTTCTTCAGTTGTGAGTTTAGTTGTGAGACTGTTTATTTCGGGTTGTTCTCATTTCTTGAGGTAAGCCTGTGTTGCTATGTACTTCCATCTTAGAGCTGCTTTTTCAGCAACCCACATATTTTGAACTGCTGTATTTTTGTTTTCATTTGTTTCCATGTATTGCTTGATTTCTTCTTTGATTTGTTCATTGATCTATTGATTATTTAGAAGCATGTTGTTTAGCCTCCATGTGTCTGTGGGTTTTTATTTTCTTCATGTATTTGATTTCTAGCTTCATAACATTGTGATATGAAATGATGCTTGATTAAATTTGAATCTTCTTAAATTTATTGAGGCTCTTTTTGTGTCCTAATATGTGATCTATTCTGGTGAATGTTCCATATGCACTTGAGAAAAATGTATATCTTGCTTCTTTTGGGTGGAATGTTCTGTATATATTTTTAAGTCTATCTGATCAAGTGTGTTATTCATCTGAAATATTTTAAAGTTAGTGCTACCACAGGCGTTATGGAAAAGTAATGTGAGTCATAAAATATATACTGATATCATTTGCTCAGTAATGCAAGTTATCTATATAAAAAAGAATTCTTATCTTAGAGAAGTTCTAACAAAAACATGTGTTTGACTAATATATTTAGTACCATGTATAGCTTTACAAAATCCCATTTTGTAATCCACAAAACAATGATACATATCAAATGGTTGCCAACTCCACCTCTTCTCAAAAACCCCACTGGAACCTAGTTGCTAAGCTAAAAACCTTAATCATCATCCCTTTTTCTATGTCCACTGTAACCAGGACAGAGTGGTTTGTTTTTTGTTTTTTGTTTTTTGTTTGTTTGTTTGTTTTTGAGAGGGCAACTCTCATATTTATTGATCAAATGGTTGTTAACAACAATAAAATTCAGTATAGGGGGGTCAACGCTCAATGTACAATCATTAATCATCTTACAATCATTAATCCATCTCAAGCCTAATTCTCGTCAGTCTCCAATCTTCTGAAGCATAACGAACAAGCTCTTACATGGTGAACCAATTCTTATATAGTGAATAAATTCTTACATGGTGAACAGTACAAGGACATACATCACAGAAACTTTCGGTTTTGATCATGCAATATGACCTATAAACAATCAGGTCAAATATGAACATTCGTTTGATTTTTGTACTTGATTTATATGTTGATCCCACATTTCTCCTATTATTATTATTATTTTTATTTTTAATAAAATGCTGAAGTGGTAGGTAGATGCAAGATAAAGGTAGAAAACATAGTTTAGTGCTGTATGAGGGCAAATGTAGATGATCAGATGATCAGGTGTGTGCCTATGGACTAAGTATTAATCCAGGCTAGACAAGGGCAGCAAGACATCCATGGATGCAGAAGATTTCTCTCAAAGCAGGGGGGGGTGAGGTTCTGAGCCTCACCTCTGTTGATCCCCAATTTCTCACCTGATGGCCCCCCTGCGACTGTGCCTGTCTTAGGTTGTTCCTCCCTTGAGGAATCTTACCCGTCTCTGGCTAACCAGTCATCTTCCGGGGCCATACAGGGAAATGTAAAGTTGGTAAGTGAGAGAGAAGCCATATTGTTCGCAAAGGTTAGCTTTTTACTTCTTTGCAGATTTATGCCCTGTGGCTTCTATGCCCAGCACTTGTCTCGAGGTATCTTTACCACCTGGAGGAATTATGATACTCAGTAAATTCGATATGAGGCACGAATTCTATTTAAGGGTTGTAATTAGGAAGGAAGAAGAAAAGCTATAGATGTAGCATATGAAGGAAACATGGGAGGATTGATTATTTCTTTGACATATCTTCTTGTATAGTACCTTAAGTATGTATAGGTTTTAAACTACTAACTAATTTGCACACACATATTAACATAATAGGAATACGGTGACATAAACAAAGCAAATCTATAATTACCATCCATCTCCAGTAAAGCCAAGAAAACCACTTAGGCACCCTAGGCATTTGTGAAAATTTATCTATGATATGATGGATATTGTCCAACTGTACTTGAACCATCAGACAAATTAAAGCAGCCCATTTCTGGGATCTGTTCACATCCCATATATTCTTTTAACCATAGATAGTCTATAGTCATAAGATTTTGGAGTGCTACAACTTGCACCCCTCCCAACTCCTGGTTGAGTCCCAACAGTACAGATCCGGTCAAATTCGTTGTCTCACTGTATGCACATGCCAGCCTAGACATCTCCCTCCTCATTCTTATGGCAAGTCCAGGAGACGGTGGGCTGGATGCAGCCACAACCGCAGCATCGTCCGGATCCCTGTGGAGGCTTTTTGATGATCATCCCCCGGCACAAGTCCTCCAGAGAGTGCTGATGCCGGAAGCTCCTCCTCATATCGTATCTTAGTTCATTTTCTGGGTATCCAAGCTAGGCCTTGATCTTCTGCGTAGAAACAAATAGACCCTTTGCCCACACTTTGACCTGCCCTCTATACCACTGTGCAGAACTCATTGGAGGTCAGCACACAGTAACTGCTTTTTTTTTTTTTTTTTAATTAAGAGAAAGGAATATTATCAGAAAAGAGTACCTCCATAGCTGATCATCTGATACCCTTTAAGTGATCAACATTAAGGATATTTAAAGCATGCGTTGATCTTTGATTTACCAATAGTTTTATCCTGTTAAGGAGTAATCCTCCTTTTCTTTCTTTCTTTCTTTTTTTTTTTTTAATTTTTAATCTACACTTACATGAAGAATACTATGTTTACTATGCTCTTCCTATATCAGGTCCCCCCTAACAACCACATTACGGTTACTGTCCATCAGCTTAGCAAAATGTTGTAGAGTCACTACTTGTCCTCTCTGTTTTGTGCAGCCCACCCTCCCCTTTGTCCCTCCCCCCATGCATGCTAATCTTAATACCCCCCTTCTTCTTCCCCCCTCTTATCCCTCCCTGCCCACCCATCCTCCCCAGTTCCTTTCCCTTTGGTACCTGTTAGTCCATTTTTGGGTTCTGTAATTCTGCTGCTGTTTTGTTCCTCCAGTTTTTCCTTTGTTCCTATACTCCTCAGATGAGTGAAATCATTTGGTATTTCTCTTTCTCCGCTTGGCTTATTTCACTGAGCATAACACTCTCCAGCTCCATCCATGTTGCTGCAAATGGTTGGATTTTTCCACTTCTTATGGCTGAGTAGTATTCCATTGTGTATATGTACCACATCTTCTTTATCCATTCATCTACCAATGGACATTTAGGTTGCTTCCAATTCTTGGCTATTGTAAATAGTGCTGCGATAAACATACGAGTGCATCTGTCTTTCTCAAACTTGATTGCTGCGTTCATAGGGTAAATTCCTAGGAGTGGAATTCCTGGGTCAAATGGTAGGTCTGTTTTGAGCATTTTGATGCACCTCCATACTGCTTTCCACAATGGTTGAACTAATTTACATTCCCACCAGCAGTGTAGGAGGGTTCCCCTTTCTCCACAGCCTCACCAACATTTGTTGTTGTTTGTCTTTTGGATGGCAGCTATCCTTACTGGTGTGAGGTGATACCTCATTGTAGTTTTAATTTGCATTTCTCTGATAATTAGCGATGTGGAGCATCTTTTCATGTGTCTCTTGGCCATCTGTATTTCTTTTTTGGAGAACTGTCTGTTCAGTTCCTCTGCCCATTTTTTAATTGGGTCATTTGTTTTTTGTTTGTTGAGGCGTGTGAGCTCTTTATATATTCTGGACGTCAAGCCTTTATCGGATCTGTCATTTTCAAATATATTCTCCCATACTGTAGGGTTCCTTTTTGTTCTATTGATGGTGTCTTTCGCTGTACAGAAGCTTTTCAGCTTAATGTAGTCCCACTTGCTCATTTTTGCTGTTGTTTTCCTTGCCCGGGGAGATATGTTCAAGAAGAGATCACTCATGTTTATGTCTAAGAGGTTTTTGCCTATGTTTTTTTCCAAGAGTTTAATGGTTTCATGACTTACATTCAGGTCTTTGATCCATTTTGAGTTTACCTTTGTATATGGGGTTAGACAATGGTCCAGTTTCATTCTCCTACATGTAGCTGTCCAGTTTTTCCAGCACCATCTGTTGAAGAGACTGTCATTTTGCCATTGTATGTCCATGGCTCCTTTATCAAATATTAATTGACCATATATGTTTGGGTTAATTTCTGGGGTCTCTAATCTGTTCCACTGGTCTGTGGCTCTGTTCTTGTGCCAGTACCAAATTGTCTTGATTACTATGGCTTTGTAGTAGAGCTTCAAGTTGGGGAGTGAGATCCCCCCTACTTTATTCTTCTTTTTCAGGATTGCTTTGGCTATTCGGGGTCTTTGGTGTTTCCATATGAATTTTTGAATTATTTGTTCCAATTCATTGAAGAATGTTGCTGGTAATTTGAGAGGGATTGCATCAAATATGTATATTGCTTTGGGCAGGATGGCCATTTTGACGATATTAATTCTTCCTAGCCATGAGCATGGGATGAGTTTCCATTTATTAGTGTCCCCTTTAATTTCTCTTAAGAGTGACTTGTAGTTTTCAGAGTATAAGTCTTTCACTTCTTTGGTTAGGTTTATTCCTAGGTATTTTATTCTTTTTGATGCAATGGTGAATGGAATTGTTTTCCTGATTTCTCTTTCTATTGATTCGTTGTTAGTGTATAGGAAAGCTACAGATTTCTGTGTGTTAATTTTGTATCCTGCAACTTTGCTGTATTCCGATATCAGTTCTAGTAGTTTTGGAGTGGAGTCTTTAGGGTTTTTTATGTACAGTATCATATCATCTGCAAATAGTGACAGTTTAACTTCTTCTTTACCAATCTGGATTCCTTGTATTTCTTTGTTTTGTCTAATTGCCGTGGCTAGGACCTCCAGTACTATGGTAAATAACAGTGGGGAGAGTGGGCATCCCTGTCTGGTTCCCGATCCCAGTGGAAATGCTTTCAGCTTCTCGCTGTTCAGTATAATGCTGGCTGTGGGTTTATCATATATGGCCTTTATTATGTTGAGGTACTTGCCCTCTATTCCCATTTTGCTGAGAGTTTTTATCATGAATGGATTTTGAATTTTGTCAAATGCTTTTTCAGCATCTATGGAGATGATCATGTGGTTTTTGTCTTTCTTTTTGTTGATGTGGTGGATGATGTTGATGGATTTTTGAATGTTGTACAATCCTTGCATCCCTGGGATGAACCCCACTTGGTCATGGTGTATGATCCTTTTGATATACTGTTGAATTCTCTTTGCTAATATTTTATTGAGTATTTTTGCATCTACATTCATCAAGGATATTGGTCTGTAATTTTCTTTTTTGGTGGGGTCTTTGCCTGGTTTTGGTATTAGGGTGATGTTGGCCTCATAGAATGAGTTTGGGAGTATTCCGTCTTCTTCTATTTTGTGGAACACTTTAAAGAGAATGGGTATTATGTCTTCTCTGTGTGTCTGATAAAATTCCGAGGTAATTCCGTCCTGCCCCGGGGTTTTGTTCTTGGGTAGTTTTTTGATTACTGTTTCAATTTCTTTGCTTGTAATTGGTTTGTTTAACTTTTGTGTTTCTTCCTTGGTCAGTCTTGGGAGGTTGTATTTTTCTAGGACGTTGTCCATTTCTTGTAGGTTTTCCAGCTTGTTGGCATATAGGTTTTCATAGTAGTCTTTAATAATTCTTTGTATTTCTGTGGAGTCTGTCGTGATTTTTCCATTCTCATTTCTGATTATGTTGATTTGTGTTGACTCTCTTTTTCTCTTAATAAGTTGGGCTAGAGGCTTATCTATTTTGTTTATTTTCTCAAAGAACCAGCTCTTGGTTTCGTTGATTTTTGCTATTGTTTTATTCTTCTCAATTTTGTTTATTTCTTCTCTGATCTTTATTATGTCCCTCCTTCTGCTGACTTTAGGCCTCATTTGTTCTTCTTTTTCCAGTTTTAATAATTGTGATGTTAGACTATTCATTTGGGATTGTTCTTCCTTCTTCAAGTGTGCCTGGATTGCTATATACTTTCCTCTTAAGACTGCTTTCGCTGCATCCCACAGAAGTTGGGGCTTAGTGTTGTTGTTGTCATTTGTTTCTATATATTCCTTGATCTCTATTTTGATTTGTTCATTAATCCATTGATTATTTAGTAGCATGTTGTTAAGCCTCCATATGTTTGTGAGCCTTTTTGTTTTCTTTGTAGAATTTATTTCTACTTTCATACCTTTGTGGTCTGAAAAATTGGTTGGTAGAATTTCAATATTTTGGAATTTACTGAGGCTCTTTTTGTGAGCTAGTATGTGGTCTATTCTGGAGAATGTTCCATGTGCACTTGAGAAGAATATATATCCTGTTGCTTTTGGATGTAGAGTTCTATAGATGTCTATTAGGTCCATCTGTTCTAGTGTGTTGTTCAGTGCCTGTGTCTCTTTACTTATTTTCTGTCCGGTGGATCTATCCTTTGGGGTGAGTGGTGTGTTGAAGTCTCCTACAATGAATGCATTGCAGTCTATTTCCCCCTTTAGTTCTGTTAGTATTTGTTTCACATATGCTGGTGCTCCTGTATTGGGTGCATATATATTTAGAATGGTTATATCCTCTTGTTGGACTGAGCCCTTTATCATTATGTAGTGGCCTTCTTTATCTCTTGTTACTTTCTTAGTTTTGACGTCTATTTTGTCTGATATTAGTACTGCAACCCCTGCTTTCTTCTCACTGTTGTTTGCCTGAAATATGTTTTTCCATCCCTTGACTTTTAGTCTATGCTTATCTTTGGGTTTAAGGTGAGTTTCTTGTAAGCAGCATATAGATGGGTCTTGCTTTTTTATCCATTCTATTACTCTATGTCTTTTAATTGGTGCATTAAGTCCATTTACATTTAGGGTGACTATTGAGAGATATGTACTTATTGCCATTGCAGGCTTTAGATTCGTGGTTACCAAAGGTTCAAGGTTAGCTTCTTTAGTATCTTAGTGCCTAACTTAGCTCGCTAATTGAGCTGCTATATACACTGTCTGGAGATTCTTTTCTTCTCTCCCTTCTTATTCCTCCTCCTCCATTCTTCATATGTTGTGTGTTTTGGTCTGTGCTCTTTTTAGGGGTGCTCCCATCTAGAGCAGTCCCTGTATGATGCCCTGTAGAGGTGGTTTGTGGGAAGGAAATTCCCTCAGCTTTTGCTTGTCTAGGAATTGTTTAATCCCACCATCAAATTTAAATGATAGTCGTGCTGGATACAGTATCCTTGGTTCAAGGCCCTTCTGTTTCATTGCATTAAGTATATCATGCCATTCTCTTCTGGCCTGTAGGGTTTCTGTTGAGAAGTCTGATGTTAGCCTGATTGGTTTTCCTTTATAGGTGAGCTTTTTCTCTCTAGCTGCCTTTAAAACTCTTTCCTTGTCCTTGATCCTTGCCATTTTAATTACTATGTGTCTTGGTGCTGTCCTCCTTGGATCCTTTCTGTTGGGGGTTCTGTGTAATTCCATGGTCTGTTCGATTATTTCCTCCCCCAGTTTGGGGAAGTTTTCAGCAATTATTTCTTCAAAGACACTTTCTATCCCTTTTCCTCTTTCTTCCTCTTCTGGTACTCCTATAATACGAATGTTATTCCTTTTGTATTGTTCACATATTTCTCTTAGTGTTGTTTCATTCCTGGAGATCCTTTTATCTCTATGTCAGCTTCTATACGTTCCTGTTCTCTGGCTTCTATTCCTTCAATGGCCTCTTGCATCTTATCCATTCTGCTTATAAATCCTTCCAGGGATTGTTTCACTTCTGTGATCTCTTTCCTGACATCTGTGATCTCCTTCCGGACTTCATCCCAGTGCTCTTGCATTTTTCTCTGCATCTCATCCCATTGCTCTTGCATTTTTCTCTGCATCTCTGTCAGCATGTTCATGATTTTTATTTTGAATTCTTTTTCAGGAGGACTAGTTAGGTCTGTCTCCTTCTCAGGTGTTGTCTCTGTGATCTTTGTCTGCCTGTAGTTTTGCCTTTTCATGGTGATAGAGATAGTTTGCAGAGCTGGTACAAGTGACCGCTGGAAGAGCTTCCCTTCTTGTTGGTTTGTAGCCTTTTCCTGGGAGAATAGCGACCTCTAGTTGCTTGTGCTGGGCAGCTGTGCCCAGACAGCGCTTCTGCTTCCTGCCCAGTTGCTTTGGGGTTTATCTCCGCTGTTGCTGTGGGCTTGGCCTGGCTGGGGCTGTTCCTCCAAAATGGTGGAGCCCCGTTGGAGGGGGAGCGGCCAGGAGGCTATTTATCTCCGTAAGGGGCCTCTGTGCTCCCTGCTGCCCAGGGGGTTAGAGTGCCCAGAGATCCCCAGATTCCCTGCCTCTGGTCTAAGTGACCTGTCCTGCCCCTTTAAGACTTCCAAAAAGCACTCTCCAAACCAAAACAACAACAGCAACAATGAGAGAGGGAACAGAAAGAAAAAAAAAAAAAGGAAAAAACAAGCGATTTTTTTTTTTTTTTCTCCTCAGGTGCCGGTCCCAGGCACCCGCTCAGTGGTCCTGCTTCCCTGTCTCCCTAGCACCAGGG
Source organism: Manis javanica (assembly GCF_040802235.1). Classification (NCBI taxonomy): domain Eukaryota; kingdom Metazoa; phylum Chordata; class Mammalia; order Pholidota; family Manidae; genus Manis; species Manis javanica. Next base: position 95,826,716 of record NC_133157.1, on the reverse strand, counting down.
TCCCTGTCCTTTCAAGGCTTCCAAAAAGCACCCACCCACCGGTCCCACAGGGAAGGAACGCTTGATATTCTTTGTCCTCAGGCACTGGTCCCAGGCACCCGCTCACCAGTCCCGCCTCCCTGCCTCCCTAGCACCGGGGTCCCTGTCCCTTTAAGGCTTCCAAAAAGCACTCACCAAAAAGAGAGAAAAAAAGGGGAAAAAATGCGCGATTTCCTCCGTCCTCAGGTGCCGGTCTCAGGCACCCGCCCACCGGTCCCGCAGGGAAAAACGTGGGATATTCTTTGTCCTCAGGCACCGGTCCCAGGCACCCGCTCACCAGTCCTGCCACCCTGCCTCCCTAGCACTGGGGTCCCTGTCCCTTTAAGGCTTCCAAAAAGCGCTCGCCAAAAAGAGAAAGAAAAAAGGGGAAAAACGCGCGATTTCCTGTGTCCTCAAGTGCCGGTCTCAGGCACCCGCCCACCGGTCCCGCAGGGAAAAACGTGGGATATTCTTTGTCCTCAGGCGCCGGTCCCAGGCACCCGCTCACCAGTCCCGCCCCCCTGCCTCCCTAGCACTGGGGTCCCTGTCCCTTTAAGGCTTCCAAAAAGCGCTCGCCAAAAAGAGAAAGAAAAAAGGGGAAAAATGCGCAATTTCCTCCGTCCTCAGGCACGGGTCTCAGGCAGCCTCCCACCGGTCCCGCAGGGAGAAACGCGGGATATTCTTTGTCCTCAGGCGCCGGTCCCAGGCACCTGCTCACCGGTCCCACCACCCTGCCTCCCTAGCAACGGGGGCCCGTCCCTTTAAGGCTTCCAAAAAGCACTCTCCAAAAAAAAAAACCGCTCTGGTTTCTTTCCATCCGCCGGGAGCTGGGGGGCGGGGCGCTCGGGTCCCGCCGTGCCAGGGCTTGTATCTTACCCCCTTCGCAAGGTGCTGGGTTCTTGCAGGTGTGGATGTGGTCTGGATGTTGTCCTGTGTCCTGTGGTCTCTATTTTAGGAAGATTGTTCTTTGTTATATTTTCATAGCTCTATGTGTTTTTGGGAGGAGATTTCCACTGCTCTACTCATGCCGCCATCCTGGCTCCGCCCTCCAGAGTGGTTTGTTTTTTAATCAGTTTGTTTAGATGATGAATTATTATTAGGCAGTAGTTCTTGAAGTGTGGGTTAGGGATGCTGAGACCCTTCAGGGGGTCCTTGAAATCCTTTCACTGGATTCCTGAGCTCTATTCTGAGGGTCCATGGGTTCAAAACCATGTATATACTATTTATATAACAATACTAAGATATTTTCTTTTTCACTCTCATCCTCTCATGTATATTATTGGAGTTTTCCAAAGGCAGAAAAGTGATGACATCATTACTCTGACAGCAAGTTGAATGTGTTTGTGTATTCTTGCATTAAAAAATTTCTCAGTTTTAATTTTGAATACAGTAAATATCAACAGATATAACCCACACAAACAAAAGCTGTTAAGGATCTCCAATTATTTTTAAGAATGTACAGGAATCCTGGGAGAAAATGTTTGAGAACTGTTGCTACAAGCAAGTTAATGACTCAAAACCTGTGTCGAGTGCCCACTCTGCACAGTCTATGGGAGCACCAGGTCTGAGCAGACACAATTCCTCCACTGAGGAGAATACTACCTTGTTGGGGAAGACAGACAGTTATAATGTGACAAACCCAGTGTATTCTGGTTACTAAGAAGAGGAACACTGACTTAGTCATTTACTGACCAAGTATTTCAGTCAACAGGAAAGACATGGAGGAGTGATAGAGCCTAATGCCCTCAAGGAAACTGCAAGGGGCCAGGTCAAGATATCCTGAATGAACCCATTACAACCTACCTTGTGTTTTCAGCTACTTTCATAAATCTGGTGATTATTATTAGACTATATTCAAAATGACCCACTGAATGATATTTTGTAAATGTTTAACAACTGGATCTGAAAAAAAAATGACATCTGATTTGTAACATTTGCCCAGCTCTGTGGTGTGAATGTTCCCATCCCAGCTGCTCACAAGCCACCACCATCACTCCACTGAGCAGGGAACTGAGAGAGAAGAACACACCACCATATGTCCATGTGTAGTAGCTCAGCATACTTAATACATTTACTGTGAGTGTGAATAACCCTGAGACAGATAATAATGCAATGCAGTAAAATAATTTGGAAGTGGTGAGTTTTGAATATCATCTTTATTTTTAATATAATTTATTTTAGTTAAGTTTAATTTATACATTTATTTTTTAATAGTAGTTTAATTTTTAAGAGTGGCCTGTGTTTAGCAATCAGCTTGCAAAATTTTCCTGAAAATTTAACAATTTGTTCTTGCAAGCCAGTGTAAGCTGGCTTCAGCATCCCAGTAGATCCACCACCTCCTTAGTACTACATTGTTAATTATGGTGTCATTATAGTTTCCTCATTTTGGAGAGGGAAGAAAATGGGACATTCTGACTGAGACCCAGGTGGGGAATTGTAAAGTTCCAGTATGAATGTAGCTATGCAAGGAAGTGGGTGGCAGACAGGGTGGGCGGGGGGTGGTGCATGGCCTCAAACATAAAAAGAAGGGTTAATTATGGTAAAGAGCATTAAGAATGGTAATTATGAAGTTAAGTTCAGAGAGCAAATGCTAGCCGGTAGAAACAGACGTTCCTCAGAGAGGGCATTAACATTTATGGAGTGTGTACTGCACACTGTGAACTCTGCCAGGCACATGGCACATTGTATGTCATCTATATGTGTCACATGGAGTCACATGCTCCAAAGGCAGATACCTCAAAGAGTGCCGAGTAAGAATGCAAACTCAAGTCCAGCTTCAAAATCTTTGCTCTTTCCATTTCATCAACCAAGGATAGAATAGAATATGTACAGGGTAGTGGAATAGGGGTATCTGGGAGCAAAAACCAAAGAGACAATACTGAGGGCCAAGTGGCATCTATGAAAGGAAGATCACCGCGGGGGAGCCCAGCAAGGCCAGCTCCAGGCAAGGCAGCCCTTGGCGCTTGGAGGCCGCTTCCCGAGGGCAGCTCTGGGGTTGCCAAGGGACAGGAGATACTCTTGTGATAAGAGAGAATTCTTCTTTCCTTTTTCAGGAAGTGCCAAGGGCTTTGTGTACGGCTTTGTATCAGCAACAGGAGAATCAGTGTGGCAGCTGAAGGAATGTGGAAGCAAATGCAGGATTCCAAAGGTAAGAACATCAGATTTACGCGTATCCATGTGAAGCCCCAGTGAGGGAGAAGGAAGAGGAGGTGGAGGAGGGCTCTGCCCTGACCCCACCACTGCTGCTCTCAAGGGGCCCGCAGCCTCTCTCCCGTCTGCCCCCCACAGAGAATCGCAGGTGCCAGACACAGTCCAGAGGGTGCCAAGAGTCAGAGGTACAGCCCCTCACTGGGAATAAAGCCCCTGAAGGGGACAAGGAGAGGGAGCGGGCAGCAGGGGCCCAGGCAGAGGTGCCGGTCCAATGCCCAGGAAAGTAAGGTGGCCGGGACGGCGCCTGGGGGAGAAAGAGCCTCAGGCATAGCACAGTGCTGAGGAAGCCTCAGCCCGCAGAGTGGGGTCTCCGGTGCAACAGAGGGGTCCGGAGCTGGGCACAATTCTGTGTCCCACCAAGCTCGGTCATTGCTGGGAACCCCCTCAGTCTCCATGTAACACGTAGCCCAGAGGCAGAATGCTGGAGGGTGGGGGGTGTAGGTGCTCAACAGTGTCACCCAGAGTCTAGGGCATTCTTTCATCTTCTCTCTCCCTCAGATGAACTCTACTCACAAGGCGGCTGCCTCAGGTGTGGCGCAGCTGCGGCGCCTGCAGCTCCTCTCCCTGCTGTAGGCAGGTAGAGCAGTGGACACAGGGGAGGACATGGGCGCGGCTCATCCACTCAGCGTAGAAAACCTTCTCCACAGCCCCACCCTGTCGTCCACAGGTGTTTGCTGACTGAACCGTATCACCCCGCCACACCTGACCGACCCGCGTGCGCGTGGGACCGCTGCGACTGGTGGACCACCCACGAGCCATCCCCTGGAGATGGGAAGGGGCCCGTCCCATGAGCACATGGCCATCTGGTTCCTGAAAAAGATTTGCCTCCTTTCTACAAGAGAAAATGTTGGCGGGTGCTGTGAGCAAGCGACAATCATGTCAGGTACAGATTTGTGAACATGGGGAAGAGCAGGAGGTTTACTTGTTTAATGCAAGTGTTATAGCTCTTACACCCTGGCTCTCAGCCTCAGCCTCACAATAAAATTATGTGGGAATAAAAAAAATACCTATGTCTGGGTGTCACCTCCAGGGATTATGATTTAATTGATATGGGGGGCAGACTAGGCATCCCGATTTTTAAAAGCTGCCCCAATGACTCTAATGTGCCATAAAACTTGATTTAGTACATGGCAGTTTCTGTTTTAAATGCTTTAAAAATGTTAATCTGTTTAATCCTCTTAACAGTCCTATGAGAAAGGTACCATATTAAACTCCATTTTATAGATGAGGAAATTACGGCACAGAAAGATTAAACTATTTACCTAAGAACAAGCCAACTCTGGATGTCTGGCTGTATACCATGCCCTAAGACACTATACCATGTGGAATAAAGAAGCAACAATCCTGTAGAGAAGTGTTTGAAATGCCTATTAAAAATCCAAGTAGAGATCTTGAGCGGCCATAGTTTATGTGAATCTGGAGTCTGGGAGAGAAATTGGGACTACTGACATAAAGCTGTTTATCCTGGGTGTAGAGATGGTCTATAAAGTGCAGGCTTAAGTGAAATCACTGATGGGGAGATCTCAAAGAGAAAAGGAGAAGCAAATCTGTATGAAGAGAAAGTTGATCAGTGTGGGAACCAGAATTAGCTGTGAAGAGCAGGAGGGATCTTACGGCACAACAGAAAAACATTGAATTGTACACTTAAAGTGGATGAATTTATGGTATGTAAATTATACCTCAATAATGTTAGAAAGAGAACAGAGTTTGGTGGCATGGAAACATTTCCAGTGCAAACAGAAGAGGGCTTTGCAAAGGTGTGATGAGGCCTTGGAGGGAAGTGGAGGGCAGGAACACAGCAGCTGAGCTTTGAGAGTCCCCCTGGGAGGAGGTGCCCTGGGAAAGAGGTGCGCCAGAGAGAAGGTGCCCCAGGGGGCAGTGCTCAACTGTTTTGAAATCCCCAAGTGTTTGCAGAAGAGTGGTGAGGACAGAAGCAGTGGCCACTGGATTTGGCCAGAGGAGGTCATACTGACTCTGAGGGCTGCAGAGCAGTCCAGACCACCTGGGATGGGAGTGAGGGGTGAGGATGAAGGAACGGCAGCCAGCCGGGCTCCTTGTGGCCTCTGGTGCTCCGAGGCTTGTAGATGGTCCCCCAGGTCTCTACTTTCATTTCCCACCATGTTCTTCCTGGGAGCATGTCTTTGTCTGAATTCCCCCATTTATAAGTCGTATCTGTTAAGGCCCGCCCTAAGGACCTCATCTTGACATCTGCAAGAACCCTATTTCCAAATAAGGTCACTTCACAGGTCCAGGGATCAAGACTCCAACACCTGCTGGGGAGACAAATCCGACCCACATCCCGTCTCCTTCCCTAACAGAGTGGAGCCATCGCCACCATCTGTTGTCACTGCTCACACAGCCCCATAGGCTCTCTTCTTTGCCTTGGACTGCTTGATTTTGGTTCTTCACTGACACATTAGCACTTCTGTCACAGGGTGGTCGATCAACAGTCATTATTTTACAATTTCTTTACTTTCTAAATACTATTAGGACACTAAAAATCCATTCATTGTGGATTTATGAAAATAATGAAGTATAAAGAAGAAAAGTTACCCATAATACCATCAAGAAGTGGTTGACAGAATATAGTATTGTTACTGGGTCATAGCCCAGTTCCCAACACAAGTCTAGCTGCTTGTCACTCGAAAGCTCAAAACTTGAATGATAAGAGTTGGTGAAAAGCAAAGGTGGCTTTGCTCTCATGAAGCTGGTGATGCAAGAAGACGGTAGATGTGTGTCCCAAAACCATCTCCACAGGGCCATTTAGAGCAAGACCATTTTAAAGGGGAATAGAGGGGAGACAGGCAGGGCCTGGCAGTTAATCAGTGACTTACAGCAGACTTGCCCGTGGTCAGGGAGGCTGTGGGCTTCACTACTGCCTTATGTTCTTATCCATGGCTTCCAAGGGGCTCCAGGCGAAATTCCCAAAATTCAGAAAGTTCTGGTTAGAGAGCAACATGTAGAAAGAGGTTTAACTTCCCAGCTTCGTTCAAAATAGAGTGAGTTAGGCTTTTTAGTGCCTCTAACAGTATCATAAATGAACAGTAGTTCACTGCATTTAAGACATCATTAATTTTAAATGGATTCCAATTTCAAAAGGTGAAAATGTCTATCTTAGAATCAATAAAATATGGTATATATATACTGGACATAAATATGTACAGAATTGGAACCACAAAATTCCATGAGAATCTCCCAAATTCCAAAAATTACATCAGTTTTTGTATCCCACAGTTTTTCTGATCATTAGCTTAAGTATTTTCCTAAGATGTTATATATGTTTTTAAAATTATGTTAATGATATAATAAAGCGTAATGGTTTAACATTTGTATTTTACTGATTTTTCCCCTTATTTTCAATTACACTGAAATAAATGTTATATATAAATAATGTGTATTTTTTTATTATTTCCTCAGGATTAATTCCAGAATTATGTAGATAAAAAGAAAAGCTGACCACCATACTAAGAATGACCAAAAAGATTTCCAAGGCCTAAGTGTTGAAATTTCATTAACTCTGGGAGTCTCGAAATGGCCACCCTTGAAAACTTAAACCTTTGTTAATTAAAACCAAGTTAAAGCTAAACAAAGTACGCATCACCACATCTCTTCTCCTTTGCTGTCCAGATTCCTGCTCAAGGTCAGAAGACAAGAAGCTCGCCCTTCCCCTTACTGCTCTTTGGTGCCCAGATGTACACTGCCTCCAACCCACTTTTCTTGGCATCACATACTTTATGTGAGTAGATGGGCCGCTCTGAAACTGTCTTCCTTGCCTGTCTCCCTGAGGATACAAAAACCTTTGTAAGACTTGGGCTCCTTGAAACATTTCTCCTCTCCATAGGAGTTCCTGTTTCCATGCTTCTAAGTCCTTGCTCTGGCTCAAATAAAACTCATCTTTATTTCAAGGTGACTAATGATTTTTTCCTGCACAATTGTACCTACTTAATTAAAAGGTATGAATTTTTATAAAGCTGTTCATGAATTGCAAAATTGTTTTAGGAAACTTCTTTTAATTTGTATTGCCATAGGTCACTCCAGTTGAAAGTGTATTATTTCTACACCTTAATATTTTCTTCCCTCCCTCCCTCCCTATCTGGAGCCTTCCTTCCTTCCTATAGCTCCAGTGGGGAGGGCAGGTCTCCACCTGGGGCAAGTTCCCTATGAGTTTGCTGACGCTGAAGGAGGACAGGGGATAGGCAGGTCGTGAGAAAAGGTTTCTATTGCCCACAGCTCTCTTGGGTTTGTGAACCAGCCACCTCACCCCCTTCCCCACCCCTTCTGAGAAGAACCCCATGGGCAGGCAGCAGGCCAGTCCAGGAGCAGAGTGGAAGAGGGAAGGCTGTTTGCTCTCCACCCCTTGCCCTGGCTCTGGCCCTGCCATGACCTACTGATACGCAAATATGGAGGAAAATTCTGGGTGCAAACTTACATTTATCCCACACTTCTTTCCCTTATTCTTTTCCCTTTCTCTCCCTATCTCTCTCTCTCTCTTGCGTGCTAATATGATATATGAAAGATAGGATTCTGTTGTTTTGTTAGCTATTCCTGCAGTTATTGGCAAACCCAAACATGTATTTCTTTGTTCACTTACACCTTCACTAGGTTCTGCCTCCATAGTGATCTTACAGCTGCAGGACCTTGCAAGGATCATTAACCTTGTCTTGTCCTTTGCCCTCGTCTCTGAAGGTGGTTGTAGGAAGGTGGAGGTGGGGAGAGGGGGCTGATGTTGGATAACGTCTCAGTTGCAGAGCTCATTCCAGACATGGAGTCAACATGCACCATGCCAAGAGCCCTCAGGCAGTGCCAGGGTGCTGAGAATGGCCCACAATCCTGAGAGGCTCCAAACCTCCTCCGGTTTCTGCCCTGACCTCCACACTCCCTTGCTGTCATATGTGAATCCACTCTTCAGCCCAAGGAGACAAGGCAGAGTTGAGAAAGGTCCCCTGCCTTCTTGTCGGGCTGTCCGTCTGATAAGAAAGCTTTCTCTGCTTTAAACCCATGGCTCAGAGGCTGGCTGACTGTGAATGAGGCAAATTTGGATTTGGGGGTTTGGTAACATGGGTAAATATAAAAGGTTTATTTTAAATTTCTGTTTTCTTGGCCATTTAAATTTCTTCTTTGGTAAATTTTTTGTTGATATTGCTTAGCACTTTTACAAGATTTAAACATTTTTCATGTTGATTGATTTGTGTCTTTAAATATTAAATATTTTATGTATTACAAATACTTTTTCTAGTTTGTTTAAATTTTGTTGATATTTTTGACATGCTAGAGTATTACATTCTTGTATAGTCATTACATCATTTTTTTTTAATTGAAGGGTAGTTGACACATTAGTTTCAGGTGTACAACACAGTGATTCAGCATTTATATACATGATAATTCTAGCTACCAGCTATCACCATACAAAGTTCTTACAATATTTTGACTATATTCCTTATGCTATACATTATATCCTGGTTACTTATTTATTTTACAATTGGAAGTCTGTACTTTTTTGTTTTGTTTTGTTTTTTTGTTTGTTTTTTGAGAGAGCATCTCTCATATTTATTGATCAAATGGTTGTTAACAACAATAAAATTCTGTATAGTGGGGTCAATGCTCAGTGCACAATCATTAATCCACCCCAAGCCTAATTTTCATCAGTCTCCAATCTTCTGAAGCATAACAAACAAGTTCTTACATGGAGAACAAATTCTTACATAGTGAATAAGTTACATGGTGAACAGTACAAGGGCAGTCATCACAGAAACTTTCAGTTTTGATCATGCATTATGAACTATAAACAATCAGTTCAAATATGAATATTCGTTTGATTTATATGTGGATACCCCATTTCTCTATTATTATCATTTTTAATAAAATGCTGAAGTGGTAGGTAGATGCAAGATAAAGGTAGAAAACATAGTTTAGTGTTGTAAGAGAGGAAATGTAGATGATCAGGTGTGTGCCTGTAGACTAAGTGTTAATCCAAGCTAGACAAGGGCAATGAAACATCCACGGATGCAGAAGATTTCTCTCAAAACAGGGGGGGTGAGGTTCTAAGCCTCACCTCTTTTGATCCCCAATTTCTCACCTGATGGCTCCCCTGTGACTGTGCCTGTCTTAGGTTGTTCCTCCCTTGAGGAATTTTACCCATCTCTGGCTAACCAGGCATCTTCCGGGGCCATACAGGGAAATGTAAAGTTGGTAAGTGAGAGAGAAGCCTTATTGTTTGAAAACGTTAGCTTTTTACTTCTTTGCAGATTTATGCCCTGTGGCTTCTATGCCCAGCATTTGTCTTGAGGTATCTTTACCACTTGGAAGAATTATGATACTTGGTAAATTCGATATGAGGCACAAATTCTATTTAAGGGTTGTAATTAGGAAGGAAGAAGAAAAGCTATAGAAGTAGCAGGCGGAAGAAAACATGGGAAGATTGATTATTTCTTTGACATATCTTCTTGTAGAGTAACTTCAGCATGTATAGGTTTTAAACTACTAATTAAATTGCACACACACATTGACATAATAGGAGTACAGGTATATAACCAAAGCATACCTATAATTACCAGCCATCTCCACTGAAACCAAGAAAACCAGTGAGGCACCTTAGGCATTTGTGAAAACTTATCTATGATATGGTGGGTATTGTCCAACTGAACTTGAACAGTCTGAGAGAAATCATACAAATTAAAACAACCCATTCCTGGGGACTGTTCACATCCCATATGTTCTTTTAACAGTAGATAGTCTGTAGTTGTAAGATTTTGGAGTGCTACAATTTGCACTTCTCCTAATTCTTGGTTGAGTTCCCACAGTATAGATCCAGTCAAATTTGTTGTTTTACTGTATGCACAGACCAGCATAGATATCTCCTTCTTCATTCCCATGGCAAGTCCAGGAACCGGTGGGATGAGTACATCTACAGCTGTAGCAGTGTGTGGATCTTTGTTGGGGTTTTTTGATGATCATCTTTTGGTATGACTCTTCCAGAGAGTGCTGATGTTGGAAGTTCTTTTTCATATCATATCTTAGTTCATTTTCTGGGTAGCCAAATTAGACTTTGATCTTCTGTATAAACAAAAACAGACCCTTTGCCTACACTTTTATATGCCCTTTATACCATTGTGTAGAATTCACTGGAGATCACCACACAGGAACTGCTTTTTTTTTTTAAGAAAAAGGAATATTATCAGAAAAATGTACCGCCATAGCCGATCATCTGACACCCTTTAAGTGGTCAAAATTAAGGATATTTAAAGCATGCATTAATTGTTGATTTATAGTTAGTTTTATCCTATCAGGGAGTAATCCCCCTTTTCTTTCTTTCTTTTTTTTTTGTTATCATTAATCCACACTTACATGACGAATATTATGTTTACTAGGCTCTCCCCTATACCAGGTCCCCAATATAAACCCCTTTACAGTGACTGTCCATCAGCATAGCAAAGAGTTGTAGAGTCACTACTTGTCTTCTCTGTGTTGTACAGCCCTCCCCTTTCTCCCACTCCCACATTATGCATGCTAATCTTAATATGCCCTTCTTCTTCCCCCCCTTATCCCTCCCTACCCACCCATCCTCCCCAGTTCCTTTCCCTTTGGTAACTGTTAGTCCATTCTTGGGTTCTGTGATTCCGCTGCTGTTTTGTTCCTTCAGGTTTTCCTTTGTTCTTATACTCCACAGATGAGTGAAATCATTTGGTATTTCTCTTTCTCCGCTTGGCTTATTTCACTGAGCATAATACCCTCCAGCTCCATCCATGTTGCTGCAAATGATAGGATTTGCCCTCTTCTTATGGCTGAGTAGTATTCCATTGTGTATATGTACCACATCTTCTTTATCCATTCATCTATCGATGGACACTTAGGTTGCTTCCAATTCTTGGCTATTGTAAATAGTGCTGCGATAAACATAGGGGTGCATCTGTCTTTCTCAAACTTGATTCCTGCGTTCATAGGGTAAATTCCTAGGAGTGGAATTCCTGGGTCAAATGGTAAGTCTGTTTTGAGCATTTTGATGAACCTCCATACTACTTTCCACAATGGTTGAACTAATTTACATCCCCACCAGCAGTGTAGAAGGGTTCCCCTTTCTCCACAGCCTCGCCAACATTTGTTGTTGTTTGTCTTTTGGATGGCAGCCATCCTTACTGGTGTGAGGTGATACCTCATTGTAGTTTTAATTTGCATTTCTCTGATAATTAGCGATGTGGAGCATCTTTTCATGTGTCTCTTGGCCATCTGTATTTCTTTTTTGGAGAACTGTCTATTCAGTTCCTCTGCCCATTTTTTAATTGGGTTATTTGTCTTTTGTTTGTTGAGGCATGTGAGCTCTTTATATATTCTGGAAGTTAAGCCTTTATTGGATCTGTCATTTTCTAATATATTCTCCCATACTGTAGGGTTCCTTTTTGTTCTATTGATGGTGTCTTTTGCTGTACAGAAGCTTTTCAGCTTAATATAGTCCCACCTGTTCATTTTTGCTTTTGTTTTCCTTGCCCAGGGAGATATGTTCAAGAAGAGGTCACTCATGTTTATGTCTAAGAGGTTTTTGCCTATGTTTTTTTCCAAGAGTTTAATAGTTTCATGACTTACATTCAGGTCTTTGATCCATTTGGAGTTTACTTTTGTATATGGGGTTAGACAGTGATCCAGTTTCATTCTCCTACATGTAGCTGTCCAGTTTTGCCAGCACCATCTGTTGAAGAGACTGTCATTTCGCCATTGTATGTCCATGGCTCCTTTATCAAATACTAATTGACCATATATGTCTGGGTTAATGTCTGGATTCTCTAGTCTCTTCCATTGGTCTGTGGCTCTGCTCTTGTGCCAGTACCAAATTGTCTTGATTACTATGGCTTTATAATAGAGCTTGAAGTTGGGGAGTGAGATCCCCCCTACTTTATTCTTTCTCAGGATTGCTTTGGCTATTCAGGGTCTTTGGTGGTTCCATATGAATTTTTGAATTATTTTTTCCAGTTCATTGAAGAATGTTGCTGGTAATTTGATAGGGATTGCATCAAATCTGTATATTGCTTTGGGAAGGATGGCCATTTTGACGATATTAATTCTTCCTAGCCATGAGCATGGGATGAGTTTCCATCTGTTAGTGTCCCCTTTAATTTCTCTTAAGAGTGACTTGTAGTTTCAGAGTATAAGTCTTTCACTTCTTTGGTTAGGTTTATTCCTAGGTATTTTATTTATTTTGATGCAATTGTAAATGGAGTTGTTTTCCTGATTTCTCTTTCTGTTGGTTCATTGTTAGTGTGTAGGAAAGCCACAGATTTCTTTGTGTTAGTTTTGTATCCTGCAACTTTGCTGTATTCCGATATCAGTTCTAGTAGTTTTGGGGTGGAGTCTTTAGGGTTTTTTATGTACAGTATCATGTCATCTGAAAATAGTGCCAGTTTAACTTCTTCTTTACCAATCTGGATTCCTTGTATTTCTTTGTTTTGTCTGATTGCCGTGGCTAGGACCTCCAGTACTATGTTAAATAACAGTGGGGAGAGTGGGCATCTTTTCCCATTTTGCTGAGAGTTTTTATCAGTAATGGATGTTGAACTTTGTCAAATGCTTTTTCAGCATCTATGGAGATGATCATGTGGTTTTTGTCTTTCTTTTTGTTGATGTGGTGGATGATGTTGATGGACTTTAGAATGTTGTACCATCCTTGCATCCCTGGGATGAATCCCACTTGGTCATGGTGTACGATTCTTTTGATGTATTTTTGAATTCGATTTGCTAACATTTTGTTGAGTATTTTTGCATCTACGTTCATCAGGGATATTGGCCTATAGTTTTCTTTTTTGGTGGGGTCTTTGCCTGTTTTTGGTATTAGGGTGATGTTAGCTTCATAGAATGAGTTTGGGAGTATTCCCTCCTCTTCTATTTTTTGGAAAACTTTAAGGAGAATGGATATTATGTCTTCCCTGTAGGTCTGATAAAATTCCGAGGTGAATCCATCTGGCCTGGGAGTTTTGTTCTTTGGTAGTTTTTTGATTAGTGATTCAATTTCGTTGCTGATAATTGGTCTGTTTAGATTTTCTGTTTCATTCTGGGTCAGTCTTGGAAGGTTGTATTTTTCTAGGAAGCTGTCCATTTCTCCTAGGTTTCCCAGCTTTTTAGGTTTCTCGTTTCTGATACTGTTGATTTGTGTTGACTCTCTTTTCCTCTTAATAAGTCTGGCTGGAGGCTTATCTATTTTGTTTATTTTCTCTAAGAAACAGCTCTTGGTTTCATTGATTTTTGCTATTGTTTTATTCTCAATTTTATTTATTTCTTTTCTGATCTTTATTATGTCCCTCCTTCTGCTGACCTTAGGCCTCATTTGTTCTTCTTTTTGCAGTTTCGATAATTGTGACACTAGACCATTCATTTGGGATTGTTCTTCCTTCTTTACATATGCCTGGATTGCTATATACTTTCCTCTTAAGACTGCTTTTGCTGTGTCCCACAGTAGTTGGGGCTTCGTGTTGTTGTCATTTGTTTCCATATATTGCTGGATCTCCATTTTAATTTGGTCATTGATCCATTGATTATTTAGGAGCATGTTGTTAAGCCTCCATGTGTTTGTGAGACTTTTTGCTTTCTTTGTATCATTTGTTTCTAGTTTTGTACCTTTGTGGTCTGAAAAGTTGCTTGGTAGGATATCAATCTTTGGAATTTACTGAGGCTCTTTTTGTGGCCTAGTATGTGGTCTATTCTGGAGAATGTTCCATGTGCACTTGAGAACAATGTGTATCCTGTTGCTTTTGGATGTAGAGTTCTGTAGATGTCTATTAGGTCCATCTGTTCTAGTGTGTTGTTCAGTGCCTCTGTGTACTTATTTTCTGTCTGGTGGATCTGTCCTTTGGAGTGAGTGGTGTGTTGAATTCTCCTAGAATGAATGCATTCCATTCTATTTCCTCCTTTAGTTCTGTTAGTATTTGTTTCAGATATGTTGGTGCTCCTATATTGGGTGCATATATATTTATAATGGTTATATCCTCTTTTTGGACTGAGCCCTTCATTATTATGTAATGTCCTTCTTTATCTTTTGTTACTTTTTTTATTTTGAAGTCTGTTTTGTCTGATATCAGAATTGCAACACCTTCTTTCTTCTCTCTGTTGTTTGCATGAAATATCTTTTTCCATCCCTTGACGTTAAGTCTATGCATGTCTTTGGGTTTGAGGTGAGTCTCTTGTAAGCAGCATATGGATGGATCTTGCTTTTTTATCCATTCTATTACTCTGTGTCTTTTGATTGGTGCATTCAGTCCATTTACATTTAGGGTGATTATTGAAAGGTATGTACCTATTTCCATTGCAGGCTTTAAGTTTGTGGTTACCAAAGGTTCAGGGTTAGCTTTTTTACTATCTTACTGACTAACTTAACTAGCTTGTTGAGCTATTATAAACTCAGTCTGATGATTCTTTATTTCTCTCCCTTCTTATTCCTCCTCCTCCCTTCTTCATATATTGGGTGTTTTGTTCTGTGCTCTTTTTAGGAGTGCTCCCATCTAGAGCAGTCCCTGTAGGATGCCCTGTAGAGGTGGTTTGTGGGAGGCAAATTCCCTCAACTTTTGCTTGTCTGGGAATTGTTTAATTCCCTCCTTCATATTTAAATGTTAATCGTGCTGGATACAGCAGTCTTGGTTCGAGGCCCTTCTGTTTCATTGCATTAAGTATATCATGCCATTCTCTTCTGGCCTGTAGGGTTTCTGTTGAGAAGTCTGATGATAGCCTGATGGGTTTTCCTTTGTAGGTAACCTTTTTTTTTTCTTTGTGGCTGCCTTTATTACTCTGTCCTTGTCTTTGATCTTTGCCATTTTAATTATTATGTGTCTTGGTGTTGCCCTCCTTGGATCCCTTGTCATGGGAGTTCTGTGTACCTCTGTGGTCTGGCCATTTCTTCCCCTAGTTTGGGGAAGTTTTCAGCAATTATTTCTTCAAAGACACTTTCTATCCCTTTTTCTCTCTTCTTCTTCTTCTGGTACCCCTATAATGCGGATATTGTTCCATTTCAATTGGTCACTTAGCTCTCTTAGAATTCTTTCATTTCTGGAGATCCTTTTATCTCTCTCTGCATGAGCTTCTCTGCATTCCTGTTGTGTTTTCTAGTCCATTAATGGTCTCTTGCATCTCTTCCATTCTGTTTTGAAGTCCTTCCAGAGGTTGTTTTATTTCTGTATTCTCCTTCCTTAGTTCTTGCATAATTCTCTGCAAGTCCATCAGCATGGTTATGACTTTTGTTTTGAATTCTTTTTCAGGAAGACTGGTTAAATCTATCTCCCCAGGTTCCTTCTCAGGGGAAAATATAGCATATGCTGAAGCTGTCTGTGTTAGTCTTGTCTGTATCATATTTTTTTGCCTTTTCATGTTGACAGGTGCTATTGACTGTCGGCTGGGAGGGCCAAACTTTTCACTTGCTCCTGGCCTTTCTTTACTGGGTCAACTGCGACCCCTAGTGGCTTGTTTTGGGTAATTGTGTGTAGACTGGGTCTTTGTGTCTTGCCCGGCCAGTATGGAGGAAGCTCCGTTTCTGAGGGCGTGGCTTGCCTTAGGCTATTTCTCTGCTTTCGCAGTGCCCAGAGGGATAATGGACTGGGGGGCTGTTTGGCTGTTTACCTCCGTGAGGGGTCTCAGAGCTGTTGCCCAGGGGGTTAGTGAGCCCAGTTTTCCCTGTAATTTCCAGCCACTCGGCTGTGACCTGTGTTTTTTCTGTCCAGCTGTTACGTCCCTGTCCCTTTAAGACTTTCAAAAAGCACTCGCTTTTCTTTGTCACATGGGCATCAGCTTTGGAACCCGCTCAGAGGTCTTGCTGCCCTGTTTTCCCTAGTTTCCAGCCCTCCACGCATGCAGACTGTGTCTGCGCTCTGGTGTGGGTGGCTGGGGCTGGGTGTTTAGCAGTCCTGGGCTCCCTCTCCCTCCCACCGGGAGCTGTGGGGAGGTGTGCTCGGGTCCCGCCAGGCCGGGGCTTGTATCTTACCCCTTTCACCAGGTGCTGGGCTCTTGCACGTGTGGATGTTGTCTGGCTGTTGTCCTGTGTCTTCTTGTCTCTCTTTTAGGATTAGTTTTATTTGTTGTATTTTCAAAAATATATATATTTTTGGGAGGAGATTCCCACTGTCCTACTCACGCTGCCATGTTGGCTCCGCCCCGCCTACGTCATTTTTTTTCTTTAAACTTTTTAAACCACAGAAAATGGTTAGTCAATTTCTCACCAGAGCTCTAATAAGGCCCATCTGTGGAGGCTAAATTCAGACAATTAAATGAAAACAGTCCCAAGGGCAATATACAGCATCTTCTGAAAGCTTTCATTGTCTGGCCCTGGGGTCAGGGCTTCACACCATCCTTAGAACAACACTAAAAGGGTTGGTTTACAACTTTGGGAGTTGTGGGGTTTGGGGGTGGGGGTCTGAAAGGGCAGGGAGAGACTGAAGGAGAAGCAGGCTCCAGAAGGGTGGGTGGTAAGTGTAATAAGCAAGGGGAGGCTTGTCCTGAGCACCCCAAGATAGGACATTCCTACATCAGCCAAACAGAATCTCAGTTTATATAGAAGCCTTACCTGACTTTAGACATGCCTACCTTCTAGAGGGTCTCAACAACATGCTGCTCTCTCAAGACTGTGTCCTTGACAGTAGCCCCCACCCTGGTAAAGGTGGGCAGAAGGCACATTTTGTTGGCACGGTGGGGCTGGAAGCCTCCATTGCCCAGGGCCAGCTCAAGGGTCAGTAGCAGTCACATCCTTCTGATGACCTCCTGTGACAGAATGGTGGCTGTGTCATCCACAACGTATGGATGAAAGAAGAGAATTTGGAGGTTACCAGATCTTCTCAGGACAGTGAGTTAAGGGTCAGGGTTAAATCCAGGATTTCTTGAATATAAAGCTGGCATTTTTAGTCATTCTGCCATATCTCTGCTGAAAGGTATGTAGAATCAGAAGTTTAAAGTCATGATAATTTTTTCAAGTATTATGTTGATATTTAACTTAGCAAAAAGTATTGTTTTTCTTTCATGCATTTATTTAACAAATATTGACTTAAATCTGAACTTTAGTGAGCACTTCGGTTGGTAGATGCTAGTCATACAGAAACAAACAGCATATTCACTTTGGGGAGGTATTTCCAAGTGAGGCATGTGAAATCATAAATAAATAATTACTTACCATGAGGGCATGAAGTGCTTGGAAAAGAGTAGAATCGACCTCTGTATGCATGTGTCACATTCTTTCAGTATTCTCTGAAAACCTAGGTCATTCATAAGTAAACCGACCCCAAAACTTGGAGTTATCTTCATCACATGACCATAAGTCTTGTTAAAAAGAAAGACACAGGCCCATCATGGAGTCATCAAACCAGGGCCTAGTCCTTAAACCCAAGTACTATTTCAATCTCCCCCAGAAACACAGTCAGCCAAGAATTTTCTGGTCAGTGTCACTGATAAAGTAAGGTGTCACAGAGCCTTCCCCATCTGCCCTAAAATATTAAGTCATCTGCATTGTAAGGCCCCTTGCATGTCCCCCCTAAAGAGAAAGTGACTATGCCTTAAACAATCCCTTCTTTTCTTTTGTCTATAACTTTCCCTTACCCTCCTGTCTATAAAAACTCTTCCATTCTGTACAATTCCTCAGAGCATCTCTACATGCTGGAGAGGATGCTGCAATTCACAACTCACTTAATAAAGCCAATTATATTTTTAAATTTGCTGGGATGAATTTGTTTTTAAGTCTATACAGACCCAGCCACTTGTTTCTCATTCTTGCATAAACTATTGTTAGTTCTCTACTCCCTCTGTTCTCAGTGCAAACTCTGTACAAGCTTTTCTGAGCGATAAATCTGCTGTTTGCCTTTTGGGCAAATGAGCGGTTTCGAGTAGAGGGTGTTTCTCATGTTCCCAAATGGACGTTTATAAAGTCAATCTATGCAGGCTCACTGGTGGCGGAAAAAGAAGGCTGCCCCTTTTAGAACATGCTTTATTCCTGTCTGTCTACTTGAGTTTGTGGATAAAGTGAAGGTTCCTGTGGCCAGGATTCTCCCTGGCCCTGATCGGCTAGCTCACTACACACGTGTAGGCAAGCGTTGTTACTGACTTTATATAAAGAGCTCTGCCCAGTGCTCTGGGTGACATGGTGGCATGGCTGCAAGGCTGCAGGAGAGCAGAGCAGAGGCTGGAGTGGTGGCATGCCGAGGACAGAGACTGAGATGGCTGCGGGGGCAGGGAGGCCCAGAGGCAGAGACCTGCTTGCTGCATGCAGATGTGCTCTGAGGGGACGGGATTCTAGTGATTGACTGGCCACCATGGGAATAAAGTTGGGTATAACCCTTTCACCCCAAGAACATTCTACTGTCATTTCTTTGGTCACATTGAATCCATAGTGAACTTGCCTGGGGCTGAAACCCATTGGCAAGACAAGTTACTATCCACTTCCTACAGAGACTTCAGGGAGGGGCTGGCAAATTTAACTTCCTGACAGTTAAAATGTTTTGACTTTTTTATAACATTGTATAGCATCCTGTTTTCCCATCACCACAGATTTGGAAGTGACCTTAAGTGCTCATTAATTTCTTTTTTCCCCACACCCTCGCCACCCCAACTTCCTCTACAGAGAGCAATGTGGTGAAGGAATTTAGACAAGGGGCAGGTTTTATCCTGGTTCCACAACATGCAATCTGCATGTCTCCAAGGGTGGAGAGGAAGATTTAATTTTTCCACTTTATGTTTTGTGTTGAACTTACTCCTTTGAGTACAACTGTTTTAAGACTGGACCTCCTGGGCACTTGTTTTATGTGGGTTATGCTTGCTGGCGAGCTGGTTGGGGTGAGGGACACTGGGAGAGCAGTGGGATTTGGTCTCTGCTCTCCTGGTGTAAGCGTAGCTGTCACTCACTCTGGCAGGCTCAGCAGAGCCTTTGAGCCCAGAGTTTGCACCTGCGTGGGGACTCAGCTATGTGGCAGCTGAGAAAGATTTCCGTTTTACTTGACAAGTAGTTGCCAAGACTGAGCCACATTTTTTAGGTGAAAAGAATGTGCTATGTAAAAGTGACTGCCTACAATAGGTAAAACACATAGTAGGCAGAATTTTTTTTTTTAATATAGGCCTTCCTGATTTTAAAAGTCAATGTTGCTTAAGCACCTTTCATGTTTTAGGCACTTTATATATGTGACTCATTTAATACAATAATCTCAAGAGATAGGATGTATATCCTCATTTTACAAATGAGGAAAGAAGGCTCAGAGAGGCTAAGTGATTTGCCAAAGTTCATGCCAATAATAAGCGGCAGAACCAGCATCCGAATGCTGGGGCCGAAGCCTGGGGCCTTGCCCCCGTGCACCACTGCCTCCCTCAGACAGGCGCTGCCGGCCATGCTGCCCAGGGACATTTTCCTCTTAACTTTGAACAACTTCTCCCAAAGGAGGTTCTTCCTCAGATCCTCATGGTTTTGAGGACTGAAGAAGAGTGAGTTAAGAAAGATAGGCAGTTATTTACAAGTCAATTTTGATATTTTGTAAATTGATTATGAGGGCGTTCATGACCTTGAAGAGAGGTGCCAATCCAATAACAATTCTCACACCACAGAGAAGTCCTCTTTTGAATGAGGGCCCGACCCTGGTTGATGAGCTCCCACACCGTGTCTTCCATCTCCCTGAGCACCTCCGAGTTCCCTGCCCTCAGATGAGGAGCCACAGGGGGGGTCCTATTGAGAGTGTTATTCCCTAGGGGGAACTATCATAGCTCAGCTTGACTATCGGCAAAGCCTACCTCTGAGTATGCAAATTAAATGCAAATATGTTTTAGGCCTTTCCCATAATTGCCTGTTGGTCATTCAGTTCTTACAACCCTGTCAGTGAGTGGTATCACTTCCCCAAGAGCGGCTGAAGTCAGAAACCTTGGTGTCGCCCTGGATTCCTTCACCTCTTAAATCCTTTCGTATCAGCCGACACGTCCTGCCAGGTGTTGTGTACCAAGCCCAGGACTTCACTGTAATGCAGGTGACGCGGGTCTAGGGCTCAGACCCTGATCTAGCCTTACTAGAAAGTTAGTGAACTTCTCTGTGTCTCCATTTTCTTTTATTAGAAGGATACTATTTTAGTTTCCTGTGGCTTCTGTAACAAATTACCTTACTTTTTGGTGGCTTAAAACAACACAAATGTATTATCTTCCAGGTCCCCCGGGCTGAAAGCAAGGTGCTGCTGGAGCTGGGTCCCCCAGGCTCAAAGGGCCGCCGCGTCCCTCTGCGCTCCCACCTTCCTCGGCTCCAGGCCCTTCCGTTTCTCTGCGGGCTCCGCCCACGGCACCAGTCTGGCCCTGACACTTCCGCCTCTGGTTTAGGGACCCCTGTGATCACACTGGACCTGCCTGAGTAATCCAGGATACTCTTTTATCCCTGCTTTAAGGTCGGGTGATAAGTAACCTGAAGTCCATCCGACCAGCCTCCCTTAGTGCACCCACAGGCCCTGGGAACCAGGATCTCTGGGGGACATTGCTCTGCCCACCACAAGGGCCCGCCTCACAGGGCGGCGGCAGGTAATCAGGGAAGGAAGCCCAGGGAGCACTTTGCACGGGGCTCTGCCTGATGTCCGTGCCCTATGGTGTTAGCCACAGTGAGATTGTTACACTGTGTCCTCAGTCTCTCTCTCTCACCTCCCTGCAGCCATAAATATATTTTCACAAGACCAGTCTTGTGATATTTCCCCATCCTGTTCTTCTGTTACCCTGTGATTCCTGCATACCAATCCACTGTTCTCTAATTGTCGGTCTGTCTGTCTTCCACTAGAGTATAAGTGAAAGTGTGGTCCATGGACCAGCAATGAGCCTATTGAACCCCCATCACCCTACCAAAATGAATCAGAATCTGTGTTATTACAAGATTTCCCAGTAACTCACAGGTATATTACAGTTTGAGGACAACTGTGCAGGAACACAAATCCTTGGTAAATAGTAGATGCTTAATAAATGTTTAGTGAATAAAATAGTAAGAATGTACCAGGCACTTATGTCAGGTGTGTGCAACACTTAATAGCAGACATGATTTCTCACAGCTGCTTGTGTGTATTCTGCTCTTGAATTTCACCCTTTGTGTGACCTACATGATGACCATCATGGAGTGATTTAAGGTAGGAGTTTAAACTTCTGCAGAATTACGCAGGTGCATGATGAAGTGCAGATGGACGAGGATTGACGTCTGTTGTTACAATAGTATTCCCTCACCTGGGTTAACACCAGTACGCAGAACATGCTCCACAAACACAGCTGAGTAAGTGAATCTGACCTGTGTGTTTTCCCCCAAGGGAAACTCCGCCTCCAAGGGCAAAATCTTTTCAGCTCAAATCCATTCAGGAAGCTGCTTTCGGAGCCCAAGGAACAGGACATACTGTAGTCTCTTCTCGTCCCACCAGAGGAGGCTGTTAATCTCTGAGAATACACAGGCGGCTCCTCTGGAAATTAAACACCCAAATGAGACAGAAGGACATGAAGCTGGAGGACCCTGTCTCCAAAGACAGAAGCCATTTTTATTGGTCCATAACCCACACAGTAGGCAGCACTCTTCATGGCAAAACTGCTGCTGAAGGGTCAGTAATGGGAAGGCGCCTTGAAAGTAGACCGTGGCAGGCCTGGGGGTGTGGACTCGGACCCACGGAACAGTACCAAGAGGTAGGGCGAAGGCAGTTGGAGACTCAGATGAGGGCCAGCAGATCTCGAACAGGAAAAGAAAAGAAATGCCAGGTAACAGAGTCCCAATGGCCAAGGACTTTAACATTTCCTTTGTGATGAGAAATTGGAAATTAATGCCAGGCCTTTCTCAGTGGACACACTGCTGGAGTTGTGTGGTAAACCATGTGTTTCTTCTGTTGTCATGGCTCCTTCATTCTTAACTAATTGTTTGCTTTTGTCATCAAACCCTGAATGAAACAATACATACAAGTATTGTTATAAATAGCTACTTGGCCTGGGTGGACTGAAGTGACAAGTGTGCAAAGCCAGGACACCAGATACACCTCCCCACCCTCACTGACACAATGCCTGTTTTTCTCTATGGGCAACTTCACACTCCACCCCCTGCAGCTGCCCCCTTCCTGTGGCCCCAGGGTTGCTTCTGTGCTTCTATGCATCTGTGAGAGCTGGCGTGACTATCTTCTCAAAGTCTTACCTGACTTCCCCGATGGAGTGTACTGTCACGCCTCCTCTGTCTCACAGCCTTTGTCTACCCCTCTGAGCAACATAAACCTACTTACTCCCCTTCTCTTCCCTCTGATGCACTGGGAACTACTTTAGGTATAGCCTGCACCTGATTCCCCTTTAACCTTCCCAAATTTCATGGATCACCAGCACCTAGGAGGCACCTTGCAAATGTTTGCAAACATCAGTGTCATAGCCAGGGGTGGTAGGCAGGCCTCCCCAGTATTAGGAACACCTCAGCAAAGGGACACTTCCACTGTGGACGGTGCCTGGCTGTACTGTTTAGCTGGTGAACAGGCCATGACTGTGCCTGGTGGGCAGCCACCATCCTGCCCAGGACAGACTGCTCTGCTTGTCAATCAACCCAGTTAGGAGAAAGATGATGATCTCCTTGTCTGATGAACAGACCATAGTCATGCCTTTCCAGTGAGCTAGTTGCCAACTGCTTTGTATAAGCTAATAGTGTTGTTACACACTGGTTTCTAACCCTTATCATCATCATCATTAGGAAATTGTTTGAACTTTTATTACCAGAGAACCTCTGGAGTAAACAGAACATCTGGGGTAAAGACCCAGCTAAAAGTAAACATGAAACTCTGTCTTTGGAAAGATTTTCAGTTTAGTTATTCTAAAGGCATGCCAATAGAAACCTACCTGTGAAACTAGGGGTGTGCAGCTCATCCCTTCCCCTTTCTCCTTTCCCCTCTCCCTCCTTCCTTCATCTTCCTCAGTATTTATTGAGCACATACATGATCTAAAACAGATCATGTTTTAAGCATAGAAGATACAAAGTGAAGGAATCTTAGTCCCCTACCACCCTCATTCCACCCCAGTTGCTTTCTTCCTAGGGATTTTCTTTTGTGAAAAGAGAAATAAAAAGGGAATTTGTAAAAATTGGAATTTAGAATTTGTGAAAATGAATTGAGAGTAAGAGCTAGCAGCCAGTGATTAGCTTTGTATGAGTTGGCCCAAAGCATTTTGAAGGGTAAAAGTTCCCATCAGACAGCTAAACTCATCATTTAATTGCCATAAATCCAGATTGTCTTAATTTGTCCTTACTATACCACATTATATTAAGTGAATATAAGATGTGGCCCCTGACTTTGGGAACATCATCATTGGAGCAATACCTTTAATGGGAATCTGAAGTTCTTTGCCAGTGTGATGAAAGGCTGTCATCACTACATCAGTACAGGAGCTGAAGGACACCAGGTTCTAAGAGTTTGACTAGCTGAGTCTAAACCACTTTTGAAAGTGCAAACCCCAGGCAAGCACATTATTGTCACTTGGGAACTGTTAAAAAGGCAAATTCTTAGGCTTTAAGTCAGGGCTACTGAGTCTGAAGCTCTGGGGGTGGAGTGGGGTGCAGTGGCAATCTATGCTTCACCAGCCTCTCCACCACCCTGAGCAGGTTCAGGTGTGACTGGGAACCATGATGTGGTCTGCTCACCAGCAGCTTCAACATCTCTGGGAACTGGCTGGAAAGACAAGTTGGGCCCTGCTCTGACCTGTTAAACCAGTGTCTGCATGTCCACAAAATTCCCAGGTGATTTGTATGCACAGTAGGTCTGTGAAGCCCAGCTCCAGCCCAGATGGTGCCTTGACAGGCACTGAGCCAGAGCCCAGCTGTAGCTCCTTCCACCTCATCATCCCATCACTGCAGCACGCCAACACGCTCCACTGCTTCCCTCTGCACTTGTGCGATGCTACAAGGAGCTGGCGTTTTGCAAACTCGGACAGCATCAAGGTTTCTTGCAGAGCAGGCTCAATACCTGTCCACAGAGACTGAGGGTGGTGCCACGTGAAATATTGTCGATTTGCCAACAGACTGCTATTAAAATTGTTTATCAATTTTCCTTTTTCTTAAGGTACAATTAATTTTTTGTCTGAAGCAAGGGTCATAAAATTTCCAACATAAGCGGGTCAGATAAATTTTCAAAATAATGAGTAATGGGAAGAATCTGGGATTTCTCAACCTGTATTACCTTGACTAGTATGTCAAGGCCAATAGAACCAATCTGATTAATAAGATACTGCAATTCTTCCATAAGAAGTGGTTAATTAGCTGTTGTCCCCTGACACCCGTGCGCAGCAACTCCTCTCGGCTTTCCCTCGGGCTCCTGTGGATTTCTCCCAGCATGTCAGGGGCCCTGAGCCCTGAACAATGTATTGCATTGCTTCTGATTTCTTGGTGCTCCAACTCGACCACTTATTAGATACAGGCAGTCCTCATTGCAGATTCTACATTTATGACTATGTGCATTTGCTACAAATTATTTGTATCCCCAAGTCAAGACTCACAGTGCCTTTGCAGTCATTTATTTGTGGACATGTGTGAAGTGGTGAAAAATTTGACTGACATGACATGCGTGACCCCAGCTGATGAGCAAAGGGCTGCCCTGCCTCCTGTAGGTCGACTTCCCTCTCCTGCTGTGAACAACAGGGCTTTTCACAGTCCCTTTAGCACCGGCGTTGTTTACATTTTTGTGCCTTTTATTGGTGACTCCCCCAAGCCTAATGCTGACAAGCTGTCTGTTGTTCCTAAGCCAGAGAAACCTGTGCTGTGCCTTACAGAGAAAATATGTGTGTTAGTTATCCTGCCTCAGGTGTGTGTCACAGAGCTGCTGGCCATGAGTTCAGTGTTAATAAATCAACAATATTTATTAAATAAGGTGTCTTTAAGCAGAAACACACATGAAACAAGGTTATATATTGATAAACTGATGAAGATCTTGTGATCAGAAGCTTGCAGGAACCTTACTGTATTTTCCCTGTAAGCAACCATTTGTAATGTGTATACAGCATAACTGCCATGAATAACAAGAACTACCTATATTTAGAGAATCACTAAATGTGTGGTTTATAAATGTTTTAATCTAATTCTTTACTTTTGATAGCTTTGCTGGAAATGTACAGAGTGCTATCACCCTGCCTTCACACAAAGTGCTTGCTAGGTGGGAATGGAGCACAGAACGGCCAAGTGTTGCAGACACATTTTCTGAAAATGCAGTGTGTATGCCTTCATATTTGTATTCTCAAGGCAACATTTACTAAACGTTTCCAGTATATGTTTCATTGACTATGATTCCTAAAGGGGAAATTCATGAGCTGGTGATGAAACTGTGGGGAGGAATAGCGATTAAAATTGGAGCCCTGGCCAATGACCCTTGCAAATTTCATGATTTCTTTATCTACAGAGTGGATGTGAGAGGCCAGAGGCAGTGACCAGGAGAACATGTTCCCTGCCCTATGAGCGCAAAGCCACAAGCAAGAAAGGCATGTCAACAAGTAATTCCTACTCTGTAATCATGGCCGTATTAGAACTGTTGTAGGAAAAGCTATGGGAAACTGGAGGAGGAAATGCTTGATTTTTCTAGAGGGTTTCATGGAGAAGGAGACATTTTAGCTGATTCTGGTAGAGAGAGTTCTTTAGGTAGGCCAGAGGGGGAGATGGGCCAGAGGCTGGGAGCCGGGAGGATTCTAGGCAGAAGGAGCAGGAGGCATGCTTGCATCCAGGGCCTGTGGTGGGGTGGGGGTGGGTAGGACTTTGAGCCTATAAGGCAGGACAGAATGCTGGGGATGGGAGAGTTGTGGTGAGCAGACCCCACCACCAGGGGTTTGCACTTTACACTGGAGGCCCGAAGAAAGGAGAACAAGATCTGAGGTTAGAAGCTCGCTTTGGCAGCAGTGGGAAGACAGTGGGAATGGGGAACTCTGTGCCCCTCTCAGGCCTGTGTAACCCAGCTCAACCTGCCTCTCCAGGAAACATCTCTGCCCTGGGTGCTTCTTACCTATGCTCTGTTTCTCTAAACTGAACCTTTCCAGGCTTGAGTGGGCATAGAAATCTCACTGAAACGTACATTCTGATTCAGTGGGGCTGAGTGTGGTCGGAGCTCCGCAGGTCTAGGGAGAGCGCCCCAGGGCTGCAGTGCTGCGGGCCCACAGGCACACTGCGGGGACAGGCTGCAACCTGCATGCACACTGGAATAACCTGGGGCTTAGAAAACAAAGCCCCCAAAACTGATGTCTGGTGGGAATTCGAGACTGACTTAAGTGTAGGGTGTGGCCTAGGCAGTGAGAATTTAAAAAGTATCCCAGGTGAATGACCAGGTGTTTTTGTGTGTATTGTTTTTAAAATTTCACTGGACGATACTGAGATCTGGAGCCAGCAGCCATGCCGGGTGGCAGTGGGTGGCCCTGCTTGCAGTGTCCTTAGAGCCTGCAGCTCCGGCAGGGCAGGGACATACTGTGACTCTAATAATTCCTGGTGGCGAGGGTGTCCCCTGTCAGCCAGATTATTCCAGGAGAGCAGGAAAGAAACCATATTCCGAGCTTCTTAGATCACCCCCTTGACTTCTCCTTGCCTTATGATATTTGTTTTGACCTTCCTCCCTGAGAATGGCACCAGCTACCTTCTCCCACAATGTTACAAGCCTTGTCATTTCACACATGTGGCTTCTTTCCCATTCCTTAAGGTGCTACCTAGGGTCCCCTGTACTGTGGTACATAGGAATGGTGAGAGCAATTGATCACCCTTGAGCTGTTCCTAATTTTGTAAGAAATACTTTCAAGATATTACCACATTGGCTCTTATTTCTGGGAAGGGAGGGGCTACTTTTTATTGTTATTTTTAGATTTATTAGGTCAAAGAAATTTCTTCTATTCTTGGTGTTAGGACTTTTTATTTTGTCAAAATTTTTTGAATGTATTTTTAAAAATTATTTACTTATTTTTATTGAAGTGTAGTTGATATACAATATTATGTTGGTTTTAAGTATACAACACAGGATTTGACATTTATCTACACTATTAAATGCTCACCTCAGTAAGTGTAGTTATCTGTCAGCATAGAAAGATATTATAGTATTATTGATTATATTCTGTATGCTGTCCTTTCATCCCTGTGACTAATTTCTATTATAATTGAGATTTGGTGCCTCTTTATTCCCTTCACCTATTTCATACACCCACCCCAACCTCTCCCCATGGTACCCACCAGTCTCTCATTTGTGTCTATGAGCCTATTTCTGTTAAAAATTATGAATATTATTGAGGTTCATCAAAGGTGGTTTTTTTTTTAAATTTATTGGGATGACATTTTCCTCACTAATTTCTTAAGGCAGAGAATTACAATAAATGATTATCTAACATTAAACCATCCTTGCATTTCTGGGGAAGAATCCATTTTGTTATTTTTTTGTACACTATTAGGATTGCTTTGCTAGCTACTTGTATTATAAAGAGAAAGATTGTCCTGTGACTTTTCTTATTCATGCTTATCAGTTTGGACATCAAAAGTTGTATGAAACTCACTAAATTATTCTGTTTACCTATTTCCTGAAAGACTTTGAAGACTGGAAATTGTTTCTTGAATGTTTAATAGAGCTTGATGGTTAAATTATTGGAGGCTGCGGTTTTTATTTTTGGTAGATTTTTAACAATAATTTAAATTCTGTACCAACTGTAGTGTTCAGTGATTTCTATAGTGTAAACACTCTCAACATGGCTGATACAAAGCTATCATCAGTTAACAATTTACTCACAAAATTCCTTAATACTTAATAATTGGCTCCTGGATTCTTGTAGGAGGTGGCCCCTTGTTTATAGGGCTATATCTTTTGGGATTTTAATTGAAATCATACAATATTTTTTCTAAAAATTTGTCCATTTCATCTATTTCAAAATTTGTTAGCATAAAATTATTCATAATACTATCTTGGCATGTTTTGAATCCCTACGTCACATCTAATCACATCTTTTCCATCCTTCCACATCCTTGGGGGCTCCTCCTTGATCAATCATGCTGACAGTTGGTCCACTTTGTCTTCGTCAGTCCTCTGTGCTGCATGCTTGTTTTATATTGTATTCACTTCTACTTATCTTTGCTTTTTCTTACACTTAACTGGTTTGGGCTTGTGTTACTTTTATGTTAACTTCTTTGGTTGGAAGCTGTGTCATCCAGGACAGTGGCAGGAAGCAGGTGAACTCTCAAAGAGGGAATGAACGGGGAGAGTCGAACAAGGACAGCGTTCATGCTGTGTGGGGTGAGGGAGACCTGGAGCCAGGACACACCCCGGGCCCACAGGAAGCCGGAGCTGCTGCTCAGCCTGCAGTTGTGAGGAAAGGTATAGTGTTTTCAGACCTTGGGAGAGACCTGTAACCTCGGAGAGGAGCTTCCTAAGAAGAGCTCTGTCTGCAGGCAGTGTAGACTCTCCACGACCACGGCTCAGTGAGGGGAGCAGAGAACAAATAACCTGACCTCTCCTCCTCCCCCTGATGCCGGCCGGGCCACCCACTGGGCTCAGCCAACTAGGAGCCAGCTGAGAGATGTCCATGCAGGTGAGCCTCAGGGCACAGAATAAGGACAGGAGGGTGGCTGAGAGAGGGGCGAGCCGAGGGGGTCGGCAGAGGGACTGTGGCTCATGCGTGCCAGCCTCCCCGTCCTTGCTGATCTGTGTATTTAAGACTGTGCTTTCCCCTCTGCATTCTATTTAAGCGACATCTCATAAACCATAAAGTGAGGTATATTCATTTGTGTTCTTGCTGTTTTGTAGATTCTGCTGAAATTTCTTCTTTAGCCTGTGAGTTACTTAGATGTATGTTTCTTATTTCCAAACAGAAGGGTTTTGTGGTTTTCATTTTAGAATTGATTTCTAACTAAATCACACTGTGATGTGAGACTGTGGTCTGTTTGGCACTAATTCTAGGGAATTTTTTGATGCTTGCTTTTTAGCAAAGGGTTTCATGTGCTTGAAAAGATTGTGCACTCTGAAGCACCCAGGTGCAGCAGTCTACATATGTTTATTTTTAACTTCTTAATCTATCAATTACTGAGAGAAGTATATTAAAATCTGTCATTATGATGGTGGTTATTTTTCCTATTTCTCTTTTGTTTTCTGTCGATTTTGTTAATACACTTGAAAAATACATTATTAGAAAGACATAATTTAGTCATTTCTTCCTAGGGAATTCAACTGTTTGTAAAATGTACTGTCGACATTTTTTTGTATGTGTCCAAAAGTGTTTTGTGTATGTGTCTCCCTCTGGTGGGAACAGTGCTCATATCCTCCTCGTCACTTAAAATTCCTGCTAATCTTTCAAGTTCCAGCTCACCTGTCACTTCCTCAAGGAAGCTTTCTTGACTCCCCCATCTAGGTCAAATCCCTGTCTATGTGGATGATTTAGCATCTTCCTTGTCCCTTTTAATTATTTACATAGTTTATGATTTTACATTTCCAAGTGATTAATTGATTCCACATCGCTGCCCCTTAATAGACCTTAAGATCCATGACGGCAGGAAAATGTTTGCAGTTGCTCATTGTGTCTCTAGCACATGGTTTGGAAATTAGTAAATTCTTAAATAGTGTTTAATGACTACTGAGTGAAGGCTGATTGTAAAGTCAGTGTATCAGTCTGCTCAGCGTGCTGTAACAAAGTGTCACAGACTGGGGGCTTGAACAGCAGGAGAGTATTGTCTTACAGCTGTGGGGCCTGGGAGTCAGAGATCAGGGCGTGGGTGGCAGCCCCTCCTGAGGGCTCTCTGGGAGGCTCCGCTGCAGGTCTGTCTTCATGGCTTGTCAGAGGCCATCCTCATCTTGTGTCTCTTCACACTGTCTCTCTTGTGCAGAGCTGTGTGTTCCAATGGCCCCTTTCTATGAGGACATCAGCATATGGGACCAGGCAACTAATTACCTCATTTTAATTAGATTATCTCTGTAAGACCCTATCCCCAAAGATTACATTCTGAGGCATCAGGGGCTAGGACGTTAACACATGAATTTTGTGAGGACACAATGCAACCTATAACACATGGCGATACGCTACTTCTTCCACTGGCCACTGGAGTTTGGGACTTACAGGGCCAGCAAGTTCCTGATGCTGTGTGTGTGGAGGGAAGTGCTGTAAAGGGGTAAAAGCATGGGAGGCACCAGCGAGCAAGTGGTAGATTTAGAGCACAAGCCCTTTCACCTAAAAGAGGTTCGCTTACTTTTGCCTTGGTGGGATAAAGCAACACTTGGAACACATGGAACTTAAAAATGTATTGAATTCACAATTTCTTGAATTTATTTTTACCAAGGAATCCCATTTTGCAAAATAAATTACTAATGTACTATATCATTAGATCAGAGAGGCTTGGGAAATGCCAGCCTGGGGTTGCTTCTGTGGGCGGGGGAGGCACTGTCCCTGGTGATGTCTTTTCTTCTTTCTTCTCTGTATAATCTGGCAGTTGCCCCTCTCTCTCCGTTTACATCTCATCAGTCACATTAGATTTTATATGAATGGCAAAGGCCCTGGCTGTGGTTAATAATTTTGCCTGCTGCCACAAAAGAGGGATAGGCAGTTGTAGTTATTGGTATAAGTCTGTTTACAAGAACATTACAGGAAATTTGTAAAGAAACCCTCCTTTATTCCGATGCTCTCAGAAACTGTACAAGCCACACACGTGATCTTGTCTGGGTCTTTAAGTGCCTCGGTGATGATCTGAGCAGTAGCCATGTGTGTGTGATGAGCTTTTCTTTGCTAAGATCCCAATTTTAAGAGCCTCAGTGGTATAAAATATCACTCCAGAGTGGGAGGTCGATTTTAGAATGAGGTCCGGTTGGTGTTCATTTCCTTACAGCTGATCCCACAGACTTTTCTAAGTGAGAGCTGGTATTCTAAAGCACCTGTCCTCCCACGTGCCTCCCACTTAAGAGGACAGAGGACAGTATCCTTGCTGAAGATGGGAAGTCAGTGCTCAGGTGCACGCAGACGACGAGCTGGTGAGCCACGTCGTCTGGCGCCATGACTCATCCCAGACCCACAACGGCCGCCCTCTGGAGGCAGCGCGGGGGCAGGACTGCCGGGCATGATCTGTGGACGCCAAGAAGGCTGGCGAGGACCGTGGACTCCCTGACCTCCAGCATGGGGGCTCGGCTTCCCTTTGAGGCAGGGGCTGTGGGTGTAGACAGAGCAGGGTGAGGGCCTTTGGAAAAAGGCCCCTACCAAAACTCCATATTAAACAATTAAGCAAAGACAGAGTCACATTAATTCTCTAAAGTAAAATATCAAACTAAGAATATAAGCATTCTTCAGTGAGATTAGTCAAAACTAAAAAGCCAGGTATAACTTGGCCTGGAATGTTTGAATATCCTTCAGATAAGAAAGTACCTCAGCATAGCCCATGTCTTCATTGTTAATTAAATGAGGCTATTGTAAAATTTACTTCAGCCAGCTAAAAGGCCCAGTTTATCTTCTTTAACTTTGCCCAGATGCTACTTTTCCTCCTCCAGCCCCTAATCAGGTCATATATAACCTGGGCAATTAGTATAGGATGCAAACCCAGTCACAAAGAACGTAGTAAAACAAGAAAGATTCCATTTAAAGATAAGATTGCATTTTAAAACCGAAAAAGAAAAAAATAGGTTTCTTAACATAACAAACAATAACCCAGCCCACCTTGGGAGCAGGACAGGCGTAAGAATGGGAATAGGTTAGCATAAGAGTAGCCATCTTAGGGGCCTAGAAGCCATTTTCTGAGTATGTGACTTAGAAAGAAAAACTGGAATTGGGTAAGGCCTTGAAAAACAAGCTAATCATGAACACCGGGTGGTGGGCAGCTGTGAACCTTGGTCAGCTAACCTTGGTCAGCTAATCTTACATACCAAGCTTATCATACAGAACCTCCCTAACAATTGAGGAGTGGTCTTATCTTGCTCTCGCTTAACCCCAGGATGTATGACTTGCAAAAATAATGTGCAGCTGTGGAAAATTAATATGAGTTAAGTGTTTTGAAAATGCTATATAGACCCTTGGCTTTGAGTGCTCGGAGTCCTTGTTGAAACACGCTGTGTCGGGCAGACACTTGGACCCCAGCTAGCTGGAATATAAACCTCTTGCTTGTTGCATCGATCTGCCATGGCCCTCGTCTCCTTACTGGGGGGAAGCGCAGACTGGAATAAGGCTGCTAGGTCTTACACAGGCAGCCTCGACTGATGTGCTCCCAGACCAAGAAGCTGCTATTCTGGTAGAGAATCAAAGCAGTAAATTTCTTGTGTTAACTCTGCAAAATAATCCAGAAGACTGATAAGAAACTTAGTGTTTCTTTAAAGATAAACATTTGGGGGCCATTTAGTGGGTCTGCATCCCTAGCCCTTTGTCTCTCAACCCCCTACACAATGCACCACCTCGGGCTCTCTTGTCCCCTCCTGGCTTGATCCAGGAGCCCTGTCCTCTCACTGTATCTCTAAATAAAAGCCTC
The DNA here is from genome assembly GCF_040802235.1 of Manis javanica. Classification (NCBI taxonomy): domain Eukaryota; kingdom Metazoa; phylum Chordata; class Mammalia; order Pholidota; family Manidae; genus Manis; species Manis javanica. Next base: position 95,794,108 of record NC_133157.1, on the reverse strand, counting down.
TCCCTGGCTCTCCTTGTTGGATTCTCCCAGAGGAGGATGCCGCCCCAAATCACTCATGAAAGGCGTCTCTTGATGCAGCAAGCAAGAGGAATTTATTCAGGAACCAGCTAGCTGGGGTCCAAGTTAGCCCAACGCAGCGGGTCTCAACAAGGACCCTGAACCCACAAAGCCAGAAGTTTTTATAGCATTTTCAAAGGGGGCAACATTTTCCACAACCACAATACAGTGTTTTTCCATAGACACATAAATCTTTGGCTGGCGCCACATCCTGGGGGTCTGGTTAGATAAAATCACCTTCGGAATGTTTAGGGTGGTTCTAGCAAGATAAGCTTGGTATGTATGATTAACTGATTTGAGGTTAGCTAACTAAAGGTCACTACATTTAACTGGCTGACTAACTTGTTTTTCAAGATTCTAATAATTTTCCCCCTTCTAGGTTAGAGGATGGTGTTTAAGCCTTTAAGATGGCTGTACTTATGCTAACTTTTGATTTTTCAGATCCTACATTTCCCCACTTCTCTTTAGGGGCATTCCAATCATGGAATGTTTGTGTCTTCTTGTGGGGTGAGTGAATGATATTGTTGCCTCAACATTAGTACATGAACAGCACTCACTCTTTCTCTAACAAAAGTTATCAGCCAATTTAGTATTCAGGGTCCTAAAGTGAGGAGCAACACAAGGATGAGTAAGGGCCCAGCCAGAGTGGATATCAGGGTTGTAAACCACGGGGATCTAGTGAACCAAGATTCAAATAGCCCTTTGCCGGCTTCTCGTTCTTTCTTTCCCTAAGCTTTGACATTGAATCTCTTACTATTCCGGAATGGTCTGCATAAAAGCAGCATTCTTCTTTTAAAGCTGCACACAGTCCTCCTTCTTTTAGGAACAGCAAATCCAGCCCTCGTCTATTCTGCAAGACTACCTCAGAGAGGGAAGTCAGAGATTCTTCAAGTTTTGTAATGGATTGCTCTATGGTCTTTAGGTCTTCATCAATAGCTGTCCTTAGTCCTTCATAATGTTGGTTCCCTTGGACAATAGCGGCTGCCCCCATTCCCACTCCGGCTGCGACACCTATCCCTAACAACACAGCTAAGGTCAGCGAGACCGGCTCTCTTCTATATCTATGCCTAGGTTCAAATTCAGCTACGAATGAAAGATCATCATGATACATCAACCTGGGCACCAGCTGAACCATGATGCAGAAATCATGGGAGGAGTTGAAGGCAGAAGTAGAGACACATGGGGTCACTCCAGTGTTACAAGCCCACCATCCCTCGGGAGGAGGGACTAGATACTCATTTTCACCTGAGGAGGTCACAGCTATGGTTTCATTACACAAAGCTTTATGGGTAGGGGCAACTGTACCTAAACATCTTCCTCTTCCAGTTACTTCGGTCAGGGTTAGTTTCCTATGGCTCCCCCAGCTACAGATCTCGTGATGGGTCGTTCTGTTAAAACTGCCCAACAATCCTAATCCTTCATAATAAGGTGGCCCAGAAGAGAAACACAACCAACAAGATTCAGTAGTTTTAGGATTGGTGGTGTTTAGAACTCGGAAAGCTCCTTCAAGGAGGTTGAGAAGGCGTTGTCCTGTGCTAGGAAAAGGGGTAATTTGGCCAAGAGTGGAGGCAGAGGGAGTGGTGGCAGAGTCCATAGGTGGGGCTAGGGTCTGCTCTGGGGCTGGGGCTGGGAGACGCGGCCGATCCCACAGGACAGCGTTGGGTCCTACTGGGATAGTCGGGAGAGTCTCTACCTTGAGCCTGAGCATAAACAAGACTCCATTATCATAGCCACTCTGATAGAGTCTTAGTCCCCACGTAAGCCCTTTTTCCCAGTTTGTTGCCCTTTTTCCTGCATCTGTGAAAGAGATGTCAATAAGATTGCAGGTGGGATTAGTCATGCATTTGGCACGAGTGGCACTCTGTTGAATTTTTATGAGGCCTGGAGGAGGTCTCCCTGTGCTTCCTGTCAGCCAATGGCATGTCCCTGTCTGTTCACAACCCCAATTTTTACAGAAAAAATCTGTCTGCCCACCACACTGTGAGACCTCGGCATCGGTTGAGGGGGCCGGGCACACATAAGAGCAGGTACTTTGGATCTCTTTCATAGTCCCAGAGCCCCAATGCACTGTATAATCCTGAGTGCCACATCCGGGTACCCCAATTTTATCTTCGTACCAAGGGTCTTGTTTGATGAGAGTGCATATATCTACAGTGAGGGTAGGCCACCAGATTCCCCTAGGGTGTTGTCCTGTTAACTGGACTACTACTTGGCGGGAGGCTAGGGTAATGATTTGCCACGTCAGCAACCTGGGTTCATGGGGGTTAGGGTTCTGGAGGGTTGGAAGTGGCAGAAACATCAGAATCACTAGTAACATAGTTCTTTCTATATAAACAAAGCTTAAGGGGGTTATCAGTCCTAGTTACTCGCCAGTCCAGGTCCGGTGGGGGTGCCTTCTTCAGATGTGAAGCGTGTATCCAGGAAGAGACGCCATCTACTTTCACGGCTGTGGGAGTAGTCAGAAGGACGATGAAAGGTCCTTTCCACCGCGGCTCGAGGTTTCCCATCCGGTGTCTTCTCACGTAGACAGGGTCTCCCACCTGGAACTGGTGAGGTACTGAGAGGTCCTCTGGCCGATAGGCTTCCTTAATGGAGGCCCACACCTCTTTCTGCATGGCTTCCAAGGCTCATAACCTTTCAAGCAGAAACTTATTAGTTGCACATTCGGGGAATGTATGAAGATGAGCTGATTGGAGCGGGGCCTGGGCCCCAAACATTATTTCAAAGGGCATTAGTCCAAAGCGGCTGGGAGTGTTCCTGACTCTAAACAGGGCGAAGGGAAGGAGGACTAACCAATCACATAAGCCAGTCTCTATGGACAATTTAGTCAAGGTCTCTTTTAGAGTTCTGTTCATCCTTTCTACCTGTCCTGAGCTCTGGGGCCTGTATGCACAATGCAATTTCCAATCTGTCCCCAGGATCTTGCCAATCCCTGACTTATCTGGGCAACAAAGGCAGGTCCATTATCGGAACCGATTACCTTGGGGATTCCGAACCTTGGAAATATTTGTTCAAGTATCTTTTTAGACACCGTCTGAGCTGTCTCAGTTTTGGTGGGGAACGCCTCTGTCCATCCTGAAAATGTGTCTAGGAAAACTAGAAGGTATTTATATCCATACCTAGCAGGCTTAATTTCAGTGAAGTCAACTTCCCAATAAGCTCCTGCGCGATCTCCTCGAAGTCTCTTCCCGGATATTGCTTGATTTTTACTCACGTTTACTAATTGGCAGGGAACACAATTTCTTACAACCTCGTCAGCCAATTTTCCTAATCCAATAACATGATGAGGGGAGTCCCGAACCAAGGTCTTTAGGTTTTTTTGCTTCCAGATGTGTCAATTGATGTAATTGCCTTAAGTATTTTTCTGCCTCTCTCTGGGGGAGAACAACTTTCCCTTTTTCAGACTTATATATCTCGTGGGGAGAGGAATTTTTGAACCCTAATTTATTTATACAAGCGAGATCTTCAGGTGTATACTGGAAGCTCTTAATGTGAGTGGCTTTCAGATACACTTGGAGGGATAAAATGTTCATTCCCTGAGCTGCTTGTTTTGCGGCTTGGTCCGCCCTCCGGTTTCCTCGAGCTATTGGAGAGTCATCTTTCTGATGTCCAGGGCAATGTATTATCGCTACTTCCTTAGGCCTATGGATGGCTTCCAACAAATCTAAAATTTCTTGTTTGTTTTTAACATCTTTCCCGGCAGAAGTTAACAGCCCTCTCTGTCTATAAATAGCCCCATGTATATGAGAGGTGGCAAAAGCGTATCGGCTGTCAGTGTAGACGTTAAGTCTCTTACCTTCTGCCATCCTTAGAGCCTGAGTCAGGGCGATGAGTTCTGCTCGCTGTGCAGAAGTGCCCGTTGGGAGTCCGCTGGCCCACACGATCCAGTCATCATCTACTACTGCAGCTCCAGCCATTCTCTTACCATCCATGATGTAACTGCTCCCATCTGTATACCAAGTCAGGAGTCCTGGTCCTCCTAAGGGCTGATCTTGTAAGTCCCGGCGGGTCCCTGTCTCCTCAGCCAGGATTTCCTGGCAGGTATGAAGCACTTCCTTCCCCGAATCGGGGAGCAGAGTGGCCGGGTTTAGGATGGCAGGGGGGAAAAACTCCACACAATCACGATTCAGGAGTAAGGTTTGGTAGTGAGTCATTCTGGCATTCGACATCCATCTCTCGGTTGGTTGCCGGATTACACCCTCCAACACATGTGGAGCAACCACAGTGAGTTTTTGTCCCAGTGTCAGTTTGTCAGAATCTTTAACCAAGAGGGCCACGGCCGCCACTACTCTCAAACAGGCAGGCCATCCACTACTCACTGGGTCCAATTTTTTTGACAAGTAGGCGACAGGTCTCTTCCAAGGTCCCCATTGTTGGGTCAACACTCCCTGAGCCACAAAAGGACGAACGGCTTAGTCACATCTGGCAAGGCCAGTGCGGGTGCCGACAAGAGGGCCTTCTTGATATCATCAAAGGCCTGCTGTTGTTCAGGTCCCCAAACAAACGGGGCCGCCCCTTTGGTTAGGGGATACAGAGGGGCGGCTAAGGTGGCATATCCGGGTATCCATAATCTACAAAACCCTGCCGTCCCTAGAAACTCGCGAACTTGGCGCGGAGTAGTAGGAACTGGGATCTGCATCACAGTCTGCTTTCGGGCTTCAGTAAGCCACCTTTTCCCCTCTCAGGGAATATCCCAAATAAGTCACTTGTTGTTGGCAGATCTGTGCCTTTTTGGCAGATGCCCTATATCCCAATTTAGCAAGTTCAGTCAAAAGGGCTCCAGTGGCTTCTTGGCAAGCGTCCTGAGTAGGGGCTGCTATCAGTAAGTCATCAACATATTGTAACAAAGTTACCTGTGGGTTGGAGGCTAGGTAAAAAGCCAAGTCATGATGTAAAGCCTCGTTGAAGAGGGTGGGTGAATTCTTGAGTCCTTGTGGCAAGCGAGTCCAGGTCAATTGTCCAGTAGTTCCTGTGGAGGGGTCTTTCCATTCAAGAGCAAACAGTGGTTGGCTACTCTGGTGCAGGCACAAACAAAAGAAGGCGTCTTTTAAATCTAAGACTGTATACCAGGTGTTTTCCGGGGCCAGAGAGCTTAACAGGTTATAAGGGTTCGGCACAGTGGGATGAATGTCCTGTATCCTCTTATTAACTTCTCTTAAATCTTGCACTGGTCAATAATCTCCTGTTCCCGCTTTCTTTACAGGCAGCAAGGGAGTGTTCCATGGGGATTTACATTTTACTAATATCCCCTGCTCTATGAGCCTCTGGATATGGGGCCTAATTCCATCTCTGGCTTCTTTACTCATTGGATATTGTCTCACAGTTACTGGTAAGGCTGAGGCTTTTAATTCTATGACCACCGGGGGCTGGTTTACAGCAAGCCCCATACCCGCTGTCTCTGCCCAGGCCCCTGGAAACTGGTTAAGCCACCCCTGACCAACTCGGGAAGGTTCTGGTTCCTTAAAAAGGCAGTACTCGTCTTCTAATCTTATGGACAGAATACTTAGGCCCAAAGGTTTTTTTCTCTCGATCAGTCACTCGGGTATCTTCAGCCTGAAAGGATATTTGGGCCCCGACTTTGGTCAAGATGTCTCTTCCTAACAAGGGTGTGGAGCATTCCAGTATGACAAGGAATGAGTGGTTTACTTGTCCCACTCCTAAGTCCACTGTTCTTTGGGTAGTCCATGCATATTGTTTCTGGCCCATGGCCCCAAACACCCAAGACTTTTTGCCAGAAAGAGGGCCTCTAGCTTGGGTCAGTACAGAATGTTGAGCACCAGTATCCACCAGAAACTCAACGGGTTGCCCCTCCACCTTCAGGGTTACCCTAGGCTTGGGGAGGGGCTCTGAGCCCCATCTTCCCTAATCCTCATCTTCCAGCAAAGACAACACTTTCTTCGGAGGTCCCCGCGGTGGCTTCTTAGGGCATTCTTTCACCCAATGCCCCTTTTCTTTGCAGTACGCACATTGATCTTTATCCGAAGGAGGCCGGTTGCCCAGGGGCCCTGCCTTACTAGTTCTACCACTAGAGGGCAGGCGTCCCTTACTTTCTACTACTGCAGCCAAGATCTTTGTTAAATTTCTCTCATGCTTCCTGTCCCTCTTTTCCTCTTTACTTTCTCTTTCCTTTTCCTTCCTTAATTCCTTCTCTTCCTCAGTCTCTCTCTTATGATAAACTTTCTCAGCTTCTTTCACTAAATCCCTCAGCGACAAATCCCGTAAGCCTTCTAGTCTCTGAAGCTTTTTTCTAATATCAGGTGCTGATTGCCTGATAAAGGCAAGAGCCACTGAAGCACTGTGCTCCTCAGAAGTGGGGTCAAAAGGAGTATACCGCCTGAAGGCTTCCATCAGGCGTTCTAAGAACACTGTGGGTGCCTCAGCGGCTCCCTGACTAACCTCTCTTACCTTGGCCAAATTGGTGGGGTGCCTTGTGGCCCCACGAAGACCTACCACCAGAGCCTGGCGATAGATGGTTAGTTGCTCCCTACCTTCTGGAGAATTAAAGTCCCAATTGGGTCTGGTCAGCGGGAACCCCCTTTCTATATCATGAGGGAGTTGCGATGGTTGTCCGTCAGTTCCAGGCACGTTTTTTCGCGCCTCCAGGAGGATCCTTTCTCTTTCTTCCATGGTGAAGAGTACCTGTAAGAGCTGCTGACAATCATCCCAAGTGGGCTGGTGAGAGAACATCAGGAACTCTATCAGTCCCGTTAGTCTCTGCGGTTCCTCTGAAAAAGGAGGGTGGTTAGCTTTCCAATTGTATAAATCAGCAGAGGAGAATGGCCAATATTGCAGAGGTTGGAAAGGTGGGTCCCCCTCTTCCCCAAGGATGGGAACTCCATAAGACCGGAGAGGAAAAATACCCGGTGGGTTCAAGGTGGCCCCTCGGTGGCGCCGAGTTCCCTGGGCAGGTCCCGGGGCCGGCCCCAGTGCCTCAGTGCCAGGGGCTGGCGGTTCCGGGGGTGCCGGGGCTGGCAGTGCCGGGGCTGGCAGTGCCGGGGCTGGAGGTGCCAGGGCCGGGGGTGCCGTAGGGGCAGGAGGATAGGGAGGGGGATCATCAACCATAAGCAAATCTTGAGTGTCAGGGTGAACTTTAGTAGTTTCTTTTTCCTTGCTCTGGGGTTGGGTCTGGGCAGCTAAAACTCGAGGGCCCGTTTTCTTCTGCACCCAGGGCTTTACCCAGGGCGGTGGGTTTTTCACCAACTCTTGCCAGACTACAATATAGGGTTGCTGATCCGGGTGTCCTTGAGGCGAATCCTGGAAGACAATGGCTTTTACTGCTAATAAAGTGCGGAGATCAAAAGTCCCCTCCGAGGGCCACCCAACATTGAAGGTGGGCCATTCGGAGGTACAGAAAGTCTGCCATGGTCCCTTTTTTACTTCTACTGACAAGTTATGCACTCTCACTCTGACTTCCGTCCAATGATCTAACGTCAGGCTAAGGGGGGTCGTCACTGTCTGTCCCATTGTCAGTACAACAATAATCAGGCACGTAAAAGACACAAAAAACAAAGACACACACAAATTAGACACACAGCAGCCGCTTTTTGTTTTTCTCAGATTTTCAAACAGAAACCGAAAGGAATCGGAGGGTTGATACTCCTGGTGCCCAAAAATCAACCCTATCTCATCAGGTTCACTTTGCCGGAAAAACAGACGAGAGGCTACCAGGCATCCCTGGCCCTCCAATCTCCCCGAGGCGTCCCCCAGGGTTGCAGCCTGCGGTGCTCCAAGTACGTCTACCGACCGCAGTCTCGACCCCTTTACGGGATCAGGACGACTGCCAGACAGAGGGTACCCTTTCAGAATTCCGACCGGTCTCACTGAAAAACAGAAAACAGAACACAGACAACTCAAGGCGCCACTAACCTTACCTCTTCCTCCAAGAACGGCTTCGGGAGTGAAGCGGGGTGAGTGCACGATCCCGGACGAGCCCCCAAATGTTGGATTCTCCCAGAGGAGGACGCTGCCCCAAATCACTCACAAAAGGCGTCTCTTGTGCAACAAGCAAGAGGAATTTATTCAGGAACCAGCTAGCTGGGGTCCAAGTTAGCCCGACGCAGCGGGTCTCAACAAGGACCCTGAACCCACAAAGCCAGAAGTTTTTATAGCATTTTCAAAGGGGGCAACATTTTCCACAACCACAATACAGTGTTTTTCCATAGACACATAAATCTTTGGCTGGTGCCACATCCTGGGGGTCTGGTTAGATAAAATCACCTTCGGAATGTTTAGGGTGGTTCTAGCAAGATAAGCTTGGTATGTATGATTAACTGATTTGAGGTTAGCTAACTAAAGGTCACTACATTTAACACTGGCTGACTAACTTGTTTTTCAAGATTCTAATAATTTTCCTCCTTCTAGGTTAGAGGGTGGTGTTTAAGCCTTTAAGATGGCTGTACTTATGCTAACTTTTGATTTTTCAGATCCTACATCCTACCTTGGATGTTTGCTAAGTTCTTTCTTCGACTCTGCAAACAAGAACCCCGGCATCACCTTCATTTTAGATCTAAAAGTACAGTTGTGACTGGAACACTGCCCCAGGGATGTTGCCGGGCTGCTGTATCTGGGAAGGTCTCTCCCTGCACACCAGGTGAAGCACGAGCAGAAACCTCAGCCTGGATGGGGGAGGGGTCGTGACTCTGGACGAGAAAGAATTCTCCAGCAGGTCAGAAGAGTGTAGGTAAGAAGGAATTCATGAGAGCCAGAGCTGCAGGAAATGGCAGCCACCTTGCAGGCAGCAGAGAACAGGAAAGTGCAGAAGGAAAGAGGGAAAGTTCTTGGTCTAGGGCAGATTCCCTTGCCAGCTCCTGAAGCCAGGGTTGCCTGGCATCCTGTGTCAGCTTGGATCTGCATGGCATGGGGCCTAGCTCCTACCACCCCAGGATTTGGGGGAGCCGCAGAGCACAAGATGGAGTGACATTATGTTATGAGACCTTTCCAAAAGAAAGGAAATTTTCAGGTAGGCCACTAAGAGCAGCTCGCACAGCAGCAGTTCTGTCCAGGTCACGCAGGCAATGGAAACATGCAGGTCCAAATCTGAGCTCTCAGCAGCCCCTCCTACTTATTAGGAGTCAAGAGGAGACAGAGTGGAGACTTGGAAATAAAGTAAATAGCAAAGAGACAAACAGTAATAATTTAAGCAGTGAGAAAGCTTTATTTAAGGCAAAAGGTGCACCCTCAGAGAAAGGAAAGTGTGTGTTCCCTCAGCGAGGAGGTGTGCTGGAAGTTTGGGGATTCTGTCTTAAGGCTTTCATGAATGGGGCAGAGGGCACTGGGAGGTTGTTGTGTGTAGGGTTGACTGTGGTCTCAAGATTCTTTTCTCTGGTGAGACCCTGTGCCTCCTCTCCTCTGGTATCAGTCCTCCAGCTGATTCTGTTAAATAAACCTAACACAAGGGATTTACTTATCCTGTTCTTCTCCAAGCTAGTGGTTACTCACAGGCAGTGGGGACATATCAATTCAGACTGCCTGCCCTGTCTTAGGATAGGCTGTCAGGCTATTGTCTCATTACCAGAGAATATGTTAGGAGTCTTCTCAACTCTCTGGTTTTTTAAAATGGAATCTTAGCCTTAAGATGGGGTACTTTTTATTGACCATCTTATGGAAATATTTACAGATGGAATGATATGGTATCCAAGATCTCATTCAAAAGAATCCAGGGGCTTATGACCATCCTGGCTGGAATAAACCAGCCTCACTAGACTGTGGCACAGCAGTCCTGGGAGGCCTCTGAAGGGGCAAATGCAAGTAGTTCCTATTCTTTCTACCCTTGAGCAAACATAGAACCTTTACTAAAAAATGAATTTATTTCCTTTGTTACCTTCTCAAATAAGCTTTATTGAGATATAATTTCCATACAATAAAAGTTACCAGTTTTAACTGTACAATTCAATGTGTTCTGACAAATGTGAACAGTTGTGTAAGCATTAGCAGAATCGTGATAAAAAACATTTCCACCCTCCCAAAGCAATCAGTGAGTGGGGTCAATGGATGGGGTGGGTGAACAAGACTGGCCACTCGTCAGTTGTTAACACTGGGTCATGGGGGCATGGAGGCTCATTATAATATTGTCTCTACTTGTGCCTATGTTTGAAAATGCCCATATTAAAAAGTTTTGTTTTGAAGAAACGATTTCATTATAGACCACTAGTGCCATCTATGGGTCACCCACGGGAACTGTCCTGTGAGGGAGGAAAGCCAAGGGGGCTGAGGCCGCGTGGGGAACCCCCGAGGGGGCCACCTGGCTGCTCGGCTGCCTCGAGGGACAGAGCCGTGGGCCGCCTGCGGCTGGCTCTGACGGTGGAATGTGTAAACTCTCCACATCTGACCCACAGGCGCAGAGCTCAACCCAGGATCTGGTCAGCTGACTGTACTTACTGAACACTCAGGAATAAAAGTCTGTGTGATTCCCTGGAAAACAAAGTGAGTTTTGCAGAAATGGAATGGGTCATATTGCAAAGCTCATGGAGTCTGGGTCCTGAAGTGTTGATTCAGCCACTCCAGTTGGTAGAGTTTAAAAGTTAAGATTTCCTCATTTGTAAAAACCAATTGCATAGTGTACATTTTCTTTTTCTTTCTCTTGGAGAGATCTTAGCAAATAAAAAACAGTTTGGAGGGTCATGTAAATTCTAGTGTAAAAAACTTTTGTTATTAGAAAATAATTCTTCTAAGATCATCTCTGTGCTAATGTTTCTTAATATTACTTAGGTTGTTTGGAATCTGAAAACAGCAGAGTTCTGGGGTGTGACGGTCTCCGGTTGGTGCCCTCTCGCTGATCTGACCCCTCCTCCCTGCAGAGCCCACTCTCATGTGAGGCCCGTTTCTGACACGGAGAGGGAGGGGACAGCCATCAGGGCGTCCCTTTCCCTCCCCTCTCCGCTTCTCCTCACTAAGTCCTCACAGACACCCTGTTGCGCTGACATCTGGGTTAGAGTGCTGGGGGCGCAGGCTGGTTGCTGACACCACAGATGTTTATTTCCTCACAGCCCTGGAGGCTAGAAGTCCCTGCTTACGGGTCTGCGGGGCTGGTTCCTTGGGGCCTCTGTCCCCCGGCTGCAGGTGGCTGCCCGCGTGCGGTGTCAAGTGGCCTTTTCTCTGCAGATGCTTGTCTGTACTGACCCTTCCTCTTCTTACAAGGATCCTAGTCCTACTGGCTTAGCGCCGACTCCAACGACCTCATTTAACCTTAATTCTCTCTCTCTAAAGACCCTATTACCAAATATAGTCATATTCTGAGGCACAAACAGTGTTATCACTATTACTGTTCCATTTTTGCCTGTGATGAAGCCAAGACCTGGAGAATTTCAGTATCCTGTCCACGGTCTCCTATGTGGGAAGGGTGCGGTCTGCGTTTGGGTCCAGACCGCTCGCCCTCCCCGTGTTACAAACCCTTTTCCTGTCTCTGCTCCCTGCTGCTGGCCCTCAGCTCACATGCCTTCCTTGTCTTTGAAAACAACACTTTTGCTGTTGTTTTGTTTAGTATCAAATGAAGGATTTTTAGCCTATAATTTTTAAATTTAGTTGAACTTCAGTAATAACCAAAGGTTTTTACTGCCTATTACACCAGGAAAGTAGACACTGTATGTATGACACACAAAAAAGTCTGGGGAATGAGTTTCTGTCCTGATTGCCCTAGTCTGTTGTCCGGATTGGCTTCCTTAGCTGGTTCTTGAGGAGCCCTGATGCTTCTCATTTTCTCCTTCTGTTCTCATCATGAGCTGTTCAATGACCTTCCTCTCCCTCCGTTTGCATGTCCGTTATTCTACCTGCTTTTGATTTGCTCCTCCAGGAAGCTGTCTGGGCTGAGCAGAGTAGCTGTGGTGGTTAAGCAGGTGAATCAAAAGTCTGCCAACTTCCAGGTGGAAGTTTACATCTTGGGGGAACCCCAAATCCATAGCATGCATTTCTTCTTACATGTTTTAATAATAATATCAATAATGAACCTTTCTGTTCAAGATAGCTGACCAAGCATGCCTCTTTCCCTGCCTTCACTTCTCTAATCCCACTAGAATGAATGAAGAAATCTAAGAATTGAGTAAAACAATACCTTATATTCCTACTGTGGCACACACTCATTCAGTCTCCACAGTAAATCTGGGAGGTAGTGGAGACGCCAGCATTTTTGATGTGGAGGCTTCGTCCCCTGAGCGTCACGCCCGTGGAGGAGCAGGCGCCCCAGCCCCAGAGTCCAGGGTCACGTCCCAGAGCACCGCCTGCTCAGCCCAGGCTGTGGTTTAGCAAGCCTGACCATCTGACCAGGCAGGATCGATCATACTTGCTTAAGAATTGCCTACATGGAGAAACCAATTTATACCTATTTAAAAACCCAAAGAGCTAATTTTATATTTATCAATTTACAGTGTAGGATGTGTCTGACTTTACCTTCCATCCCTCCCGATCATCAGCACCTTCTGTGGGACCTGGGCGGTGCCCGATGCTCACCAAGCCGGCCACCTCAGGCAGCTCTGCATCACATCTGACGTTATGACAGTACCTATACTTTCACTTGGGGACTGAAATAATAATCCAATTCGATACATAATTTTTAAAAAACTACCTTTTTGCCTTATTGGTGTATGGTTGAAAGCAATGCCGCATGTCCGGTTTCTAAGAGTGACAATGGTAAACATAGTCTCTATTGACTTTGTCCCTGAATCCAAAAAGGTATAGGAATCATGGTTTCAGATCATCCTAAATAAAATGAATGATTCAAGAGCAGTTTTGTGAAGAGGAAATGCATCCGATCCATGGTTTATTAATGTCATTAAATGTTTAATGACCAAAAGCTGTTCATGAATCCCTATGCTAGCCTAGGAAAACTATTTGTAACTGAACATAGAAGATATAAGAGTGGGTTCTACAAATCAAATCAAATCAAGCCAAACAAAGGACCAGTACCTGAATCTAAGTTTAAGAGCTGTCAGATAAGGCGGTAACCTGCAAGATATACCCAGTAACTGAAGGACCTGAATATGCTGACATTTAAAAATAATGATTTTTCTTATTTACTATATGCTTTTAATTGCAAAATGTCTTATTTACTTAAGTTTATGACAGAATTTTGGAATGAAACTGTCTGTGACTTTCGTATGAGGACATAATCACTGGTACCTTTTACTGAATTCTCCACCATTCTTTTTATTTCTTGTTCTCTATGTATAGACATACACACTTACACACTATGTAGCTAGTGGCTAACACACACACACTCACATATATTCAGTATTATATTATACATGCTATTTTATCAGCTGTCTTTTTCTTCCCTTTAACATATAATTAGTTTATTTCCATGACAATAAATGAACATACACATTAAAAGGTGTTTTATTCCCAAGGCCAATTCACAAGTGCCCTGGCCCTCAAGATTTATTCATGTCGTAACAAATAGCAGGATTTCCTTCTTTATTATGGCTGAATAATATTCTGTTATCTATATACCACATTTTCTCTATCCATTCATCTTGCCTCTTGTGAATATGCTGCATGAACATAGAGGTGCAGAGATCTCTGTAAGATAGTGATTTCACTGCCTTCGGATGAGTACCCGAAAGTGGGGTGGCTGCGTCCTAAGGTAGTTCTATTTCTATTTTTGTGAGGAGTTCTCCATGCTGCTTCCATAATGGCTGTAACAATTTATACCAACCACCAGCAGTGTACCAGGGTTTCTTTTCTTCTACATCCTTGCCAACACTTTTTAACTCTTGTCCTTCTGGTTCTAGCTGTTCTAATAGCCGTGAGGTAATATCTCATTGTGGTTTTGATTTCTGATTTCCTGACGCTTAGTGATGTTAAACACTTAATTCCATGTACTTTTGGCTATCTGTATGTCTTTTTCGGAAAAATGTCTATTTTGTTTCTTTGTCCATTTTAAAATCAGATTCTTGGGGGAGGTTTGCCATTGAATTGTGTGAGTTCTTTTTATATTTTGGATATTAACCCTTAATCTGATACATGGTTTGCAAATATTTTCTCCTGTTCCATAGGTCACCTTCTCATTCTGTTGATGTGTCCTTTGCTGTGCAGAGTTCTTCAGTTCGATGTCATCGCATTTGCTGATTTTTGTTTTTGTTACTTGTGCTTTTGGTGTCATAACCAAAGAAATCATTTCCAAGATACCTGTCAAGGAGCTTTTCCCCTTATGTAAAACTTTTTCTTTAACTCAATGTCCTACCTTCTTTGCTCCTTCTGAGTCGTTTTCAGTACAGATCCTTGCAAACCCCTTTGTTATCTATCATGCATCAAAAATGTTCATTAGAATGTGACTGGAGGGCAAGAAGAAACCCAATGACTGAACATGGGGCTGTAGGGCACAGTCCAGAGCACTCCCTCAGGTATTGGCCATTAGGTGCATGCATGGTCTGTAAAGAGCTTAAAAATAATCATGAAGTGGGAGCCAAGGTGACAGCATGAGTAGAGCAGCGGAAATCTCCTTCCAAAACCATATATATGTTTGAAAATATAGCAAATACAATTATCCCTAAAATAGAGACCAGAAGATACAGGACAACAGCCAGGCTACATCCACACCAGTGAGAACCCAGCACCTTGCGAAGGGGGTAAGATACAAGCTACAGCCTGGTGGGACCTGAGCGCCCTCAGCCCAGCTCCCGACGGGAGGAAAGGAGTCAGAGCGGGGAAGGAGAGGGAGCCCAGGACTGCTAAACATCCAGGCCTAGCCATCCGCACCAGAGCGCAGACACACAGTGTGTGTGTGGGGTTCTGGAAACTAGGGAAACAGGACAGTAAGAACTGTGAGCAGGAACCACAGACAGCGCCCCTGGGACAAAGAAAAGCGAGTGCTTTTTGAATGTCTTGAGGGGACAGGGACCCCACAGCTGGATGGAAACATCCCAGGACACTTAGCCCAGCACCTGGGAATCCCGGGTAACTCCAGGTGTCCTAACCCCTAGGTGTCAGCACAGCTTGGAGGCCCTTCAAAGAGATAAACAGCCTCCTGCCCATTTCCCCACCGACATGGTTCCGCCATAGTGGAGAAGCAGCCTGAGACAGCAGGGCAGTGATTCTTTCACAGCGGCCTGGCAAGAATTAGAAACCCCATCTGCACACAGCTGCCCATCACAAGCCACTAGGGGTCACTGTTCTCCCAGGAAAGGAAGGCCACAACTAGCAAGTAGGGATGTTCTACCAGTCAACACATGCAACAGCTCCCCACAAATACCTCTATCGCCATGAAAAGGCAAAAGAATTTGATAAAGACCAGACTAACCCAGACATCCTCACCTGACAATGAATCTGGGAAGATAGACCTAACCAATCTCCCTGAAAAAGAATTCAAAATAAAGGTCATAACCATGCTGATGGAGCTGCAGAAAAATATGCAAGAGCTAAGGGATGATGTATGGAAGGAAATTACAGAAATAAAACAATCTCTGGAGGATTTATAAGCAGAATGGATAAGATGCAAGAGGCCATTGAACGAATAGAAACTGGAGAACAGGAACGCATAGAAGCTGACACAAAGAGAGATAAAAGGATCTGCAGGAATGAATCAATATTAAGAGAACTGTGTGACCGATCCAAATGGAACAATATTCGCCTTATAGGGGTACGAGAAGAAGAAGAGAGAGAAAAAGGGATAAGAAAGTGTCTTTGAAGAAATAATTGCTCAAAACTTCCCCAAACTGGGGGAGGAAATAATCATTCAGACCATGAAAGTATGCAGAACAGAAGGGACTCACTGAGGACAACACCAAGACACATAATAATTAAAATGGCAAAGTTCAAGGACAAGGACAGAGTTTTAAAGGGAGCTAAAGAGAGGAATAAGGTCACCTACAAAGGAAAACCAATCAGGCTATCATCAGACTTCTCAACAGAAACCTTACAGGCCAGAAGAGAATGGCATGATATATTTAATGTAATGAAACAGAAGGGCCTTGATCCAAGAATACTGTATCCACCATGATTATCATTTACATATGACGGAGGGATTAAACAATTCCCAGACAAGCAAAAGTAGAGGGAATTTACCTCCCACAAACCACCTCAACAGGGTATTTTAAAGGGAATGCTCTAGATGGGAGCACTCCTAAGGCTAAACACATGTCACCAGAGAAAAAAAATCACAGCAAAGAAAATGAACCAACCAAACACTAACTAAAGGCAAAAAATAAAATCAACTACCCACACAGGCAGTTAAAGGAAACACAAAAGAGCACAGAATAAGACACCCAACATATAAAGAATGCAGGAGGAGGAATAAGAAGGGAGAGAAATAAAGAATCAACAGACAGTGTTTGTAATAGCTCAATAAGTGAGTTAAGTTAGGCAGTAAGACACTAAAGAAGCTAAACATGAACCTTTGGTAACTACGAATCTAAAGCCTGCAATGGCAATAAGTGCATATCTTTCAAAAATTACCCTAAATGTAAATGGACTGAAGGCACCAATCAAAAGACACAGAGTAGTAGAATGGATAAAAAAGCAAGACCCATCTATAAGCTGCTTACAAGAGGCTCACCTCAAACCCAAAGACATGCACAGATTAAAAGTCAAGGGATGGAAAAAGATATTTCATGCAAACAACAGGGAGAAAAAAGCAGGTGTTGTAATACTAGTATCAGACAAAATAGACTTCAAAACAAAGAAAGTAACAAGAGATAAAGAAGGACATTACATAATGATAAAGGGCTCAGTCCAACAAGAGGATAGAACCATTATAAATATATATGCATGCAATACAGGCGCACACCACTCACCCCAAAGGATAGATCCACCGGGCAGAAAATAAGTAAGGACACACAGGCACTGAACAACACACTAGAACAGATGGACCTAATAGACATCTATAGAACTCTACATCCAAAAGCAACAGCATACACATTGTTCTCAAGTGCACGTGAAACATTTTCCAGAATAGACCACATACGAGGCCACAAAAAGAGCCTCAGTAAATTCAAAAAATTGAAATCCTACTAACTTTTCATACCACAAAGGTATAAAACTAGAAATACATTGTACAAAGAAAGCAAGAAGGCTCACAAACACATGGAGGCTTAACAACATGCTCCTAAATAATAAATGGATCAACAACCAAATTAAAATGGAGATGCATCAATATATGGAAACAAATGACAACACAAAGCCCCAACATCTGTGGGACACAGTGAAAGAAGTCTTAAGAGGAAAGTATATAGCAATCCAGGCACACTTAAAGAGGAAGAGTAATCCCAAATGAATAGTCTAACATCACAATTATCGAAACTGGAAAAAGAAGAACAAATGAGGCCTAAAGTCAGCAGAAGGAGGGACATAATAAAGATCAGAGAAGAAATAAACAAAATTGAGAAGAATAAAACAATAGAAAAAATCAATGAAACCAAGAGCTGGTTCTTTGAGAAAATAAACAAAATTGGTAAGCCACTAGCCAAACTTGTTAAGAGAAAAAGAGAATCAACACACATCAACAGAATCAGAAACGAGAATGGAAAAATCACAACAGACTTCACAGAAATACAAAGAATTATTAAAGACTACGATGAAAACCTATGTGCTAACAAGCTGGAAAACCTAGAAGAAATGGACAACTTCCTAGAAAAATACAACCTTCCAAGACTGACCAAGGAAGAAACACAAAATTTAAACAAACCAATTACCAGCAAAGAAATTGAAGTAATCAAAAAACTACCCAAGAACAAAACCCCCGGGAAAGATGAATTTATCTTGGTATTTTATCAGACATACAGAGAAGATAGAATACCCATTCTCCTTAAAGTTTTCCAAAAAATAGAAGAGGTGGGAATACTCCCAATCTCATTCCATGAAGCCAACATCACCCTAATACCAAAGCCAGGCAAAGTCCACACAAAAAAAGAAAATTACAGACCAATATCCCTGATGAACATAGATGCAAAAATACTCAATAAAATATTAGCAAACTGAATTCAAAAAAATATATCAAAAGGATCATTCACCACGACCAAGTGGGATTCATCCCAGGGATGCAAGGATGGTACAACAATAAAAAATTCATCAGCATCATCCACCACGTAAACAAAAAGGACAAAAACCACATGATCATCTCCATAGATGCTGAAAAAGCATTCAACAAAATTCAACATCCATTCATGATAAAAACTCTCAGCAAAATGCGCATAGAGGGAAAGAACCTTAACATAATAAAGGCCATATATGATAAAACCACAGCTAACATCATAATGAACAGCGAGAAGCTGAAAGTTTTTCTCTGAGATTGGGAACAAGACAGGGATGCCCACTCTCCCCACTGTTATTTAACATAGTACTGGAGGTCCTAGCCATGGCAATTAGAGAAAGAAATACAACCAATCCAAATTGGTAAAGAAGTTAAGCTGTCACTATTTGCAGATGACATGATACTGTACATAAAAACCCTAAAGACTCCACTCCAAAACTACTAGAACTGATATCAGAACACAGCAATGTTGCAGGATACAAAATTAACCCACTGAAATCTGTGGCTTTCCTATACACTAACAATGAACTAATAGAAAGAGAAATAAGGAAATAATTCCATTCACAATTGCATCAAAAAGAATAAATTACCTAGGAATAAACCTAACCTAAGAATTGAAAGACCTATACAATGAAAACTATAAGGCACTATTAAGAGAAATTAAAGAGGACACTAGCAGATTGAAACTCATCCCATGCTCTTGGCTAGGAAGAATTAATATCTTCAAAATGGCCATCCTTCCCAAAGCAATATACAGATTTGATGCAATCTCTATTAAATTACCAACAACATTCTTCAATGAACTGGAACAAATAGTTAAAAAATTCATGTGGAACCACCAAAGACTGTGAATAGCCAATGAGAAGGAAGAATAAAGTGAGGGGGTATCTTGATCCCCAACTTCAAGCTCTACTACAGAGCCACAGTAATCAAGACAATTTGGTACTGGCACAAGAGCAGACCCACAGACCAGTGGAATAGAAAAGAGACTCCAGACATTAACCAAACATATATGGTCAATTAATATATGATAAAGGAGCCATGGACATACAATATAGAGATGACAGTCTCTTCAACAGATGGTGCTGGCAAAACTGGACAGCTACATGGAAGAGAATGAAACTGGATCATCATCTAACTCCATACACAAAAGTAAATTCGAAATGAATCAAAGACCCAAATGTAAGTCATGAAACCATAAAACTCCTAGAAAAAAACATAGGCAAAAATCTCTCGGACATAAACATGAGTGATTTCTTCATGAACATATCTCCGCAGGCAAGGGAAACAAAAGCAAAAATGAACAAGTGGGGCTACATCAAGCTGAAAAGCTTCTGTACAGCAAAGGACACCATCATGGGAGAATATATTCATAAATGACAGATCCAATAAAGGGTTGACATCCAAAATATATAAAGAGCTCATGCACTTCAACCAACAAAAGTAAATAATCCAATTAAAATATGGGCAGAGGAGCTGAATAGACAGTTCACCATAGAAGAAATTCAGATGGCCAACAGACACATGAAAAGATGCTCCACATCGCTAGTCATCAGAGAAATGCAAATTAAAACCACAATGAGATATCACCTCACACCAGGAACGACTGCTACCATGCAAAAGACAAACAACAACAAATGTTGGCGGGGTTGTGGAGAAAGGGGAACCCTCCTGCACTGCTGGGGGGAATGTAAATTAGTTCCACCATTGTGGAAAGCAGTATGGAAGTTCCTCAAAAAGCTCAAAATAGAGGGGCGGAGCCAGGATGGTGGCGTGAGTAGAGCAGTGGAAATCTCCTCCCAAAAACACATAGAGCTATGAAAATATAACAAACAACAATCTTCCTAAAATAGAGACCACAGGACACAGGACAACATCCAGACCACATCCACACCTGCAAGAACCCAGCGCCTTGCGAAGGGGGTAAGATACAAGCCCCGGCCCGGCAGGACCCGAGCGCCCCTCCCCCCGGCTCCCGGCGGGTGGAAAGAAACCGGAGCGGTTTTTTTTTTGGCGAGTGCTTTTTGGAAGCCTTAAAGGGACGGGCCCCCGTTGCGAGGCAGGGTGGCGGGACCAGTGAGCAGGTGCCTGGGACCAGCGCCTGAGGACAAAGAATATCCCGCGTTTCTCCCTGCGGGAATGGCTGGCGGGTACCTGAGACCGGCGCCTGAGGACGGAGGAAATCGCGCGTTTTTCCCCCTTTTTTTTTTCTCTTTTTGGCGAGCGCTTTTTGGAAGCCTTAAAGGGACAGGGACCCCGGTGCTAGGGAGGCAGGGTGGTGGGACTGGTGAGCGGGTGCCTGGGACCGGCACCTGAGGACAAAGAATATCCCGCGTTTTTCCCTGTGGGACCGGTGGGCGGGTGCCTGAGACCGGCACCTGAGGACTGAGGAAATCGCGCGTTTTTCCCCTTTTTTTCTCTCTTTTTGGCGAGTGCTTTTTGGAAGCCTTAAAGGGACAGGGACCCCGGTGCTAGGGAGGCAGGGTGGCGGGACTGGTGAGCGGGTGCCTGGGACCAGCGCCTGAGGACAAAGAATATCGAGCGTTCTTTCCCTGCGGGATCGGTGGGTGGGTGCTTTTTGGAAGCCTTGAAAGGACAGGGACCCTGGTGCTAGGGAGACAGGGCAGCAGGACCACTGAGCGGGTGCCTGGGACCGGCACCTGAGGACAAAAAAAAAAAAAAAATCGGTGTGTTTTTTCCTTTTTTTTTCATTCTGCTACCTCTCTCATTGTTGCTGTTGTTGTTTTGGTTTGGAGAGTGCTTTTTGGAAGTCTTAAAGGGGCAGGAAAGGTCACTTAGACCAGAGGCAGGGAATCTGGGGATCTCTGGGCACTCTAACCCCCTGGGCAGCAGGGAGCACAGAGGCCCCTTACGGAGATAAATAGCCTCCCAGCTGCTCCCACTCCAACGGGGCTCCACCATTTTGGAGGAACAGCCCCAGCCCGGCTAAGCCTACAGCAATGGCGGAGATAAACCCCATAGCAACTGGGCAGGAAGCAGAAGCCCTGTCCGTGCACAGCTGCCCAGCACAAGCCACTAGAGGTCGCTATTCTCCCAGGAGAAGGCCACAAACCAACAAGAAGGGAAGCTCTTCCAGCGGTCACTTGTACCAGCTCTGCAAACTATCTCTATCACCATGAAAAGGCAAAACTACAGGCAGACAAAGATCACAGAGACAACACCTGAGAAGGAGACAGACCTAACTAGTCCTCCTGAAAAAGAATTCAAAATAAAAATCATGAACATGCTGACAGAGATGCAGAGAAAAATGCAAGAGCAATGGGATGAGATGCAGAGAAAAATGCAAGAGCAGTGGGATGAAGTCCGGAAGGAGATCACAGATGTCAGGAAGGAGATCACAGAAGTGAAACAATCCCTGGAAGGATTTATAAGCAGAATGTATAAGATGCAAGAGGCCATTGAAGGAATAGAAGCCAGAGAACAGGAACGTATAGAAGCTGACATAGAGAGAGATAAAAGGATCTCCAGGAATGAAACAACACTAAGAGAAATATGTGACCAAGCCAAAAGGAATAATATTTGTATTATAGGGATACCAGAAGAAGAAGAAAGAGGAAAAGGGATAGAAAGTCTCTTTGAAGAAATAATTGCTGAAAACTTCCCCAAACTGGGGGAGGAAATAATCGAACAGACCATGGAATTACACAGAACTCCCAACAGAAAGGATCCAAGGAGGACAACACCAAGACACATAGAAAATAAAATGGCAAGGATCAAGGACAAGGAAAGAGCTTTAAAGGCAGCTAGAGAGAAAAAGGTCACCTATAAAGGAAAACCCATCAGGCTAACATCAGACTTCTCGACAGAAACCCTACAGGCCAGAAGAGAATGGCATGATATACTTAATGCAATGAAACAGAAGGGCCTTGAACCAAGGATACTGTATCCAGCACGACTATGATTTAATTATGATGGCGGGATTAAACAATTCCCAGAAAAGCAAAAGCTGAGGGAATTTGCTTCCCACAAACCACCTCTACAGGGCATCCTACAGGGACTGCTCTAGATGGGAGCACCCCTAAAAAGAGCACAGAACAAAATACACAACATATGAAGAATGGAGGAGGAGGAATAAGAAGGGAGAGAAGAAAAGAATCTCCAGACAGTGTATATAACAGCTCAATAAGTGAGCTAAGTTAGTCAGTAAGATACTAAAGAAGCTAACCTTGAACGTTTGGTAACCACGAATCTAAAGCATGCAATGGCAATAAGAACATATCTCTCAATAGTCACCCTAAATGTAAATGGACTTAATGCACCAATCAAAAGTCATAGAGTAATAGAATGGATAAAAAAGCAAGACCCATCTATATGCTGCTTACAAGAAACTCACCTTAAACCCAAAGATAAGCATAGACTAAAAGTCAAGGGATGGAAAAACATATTTCAGGCAAACAACAGTGAGAAGAAAGCAGGGGTTGCAGTACTAATATCAGACAAAATAGACTTCAAAACAACGAAAGTAACAAGAGATAAAGAAGGATACTACATAATGATAAAGGGCTCAGTCCAACAAGAGGATATAACCATTATAAATATATATGCACCCAATACAGGAGCACCAGCATATGTGAAGCAAATACTAACAGAACTAAAGGGGGAAATAGACTGCAATGCATTCATTGTAGGAGACTTCAACACACCACTCACCCCAAAGGATAGATTCACCGGGCAGATAATAAGTAAGGACACACAGGCACTGAACAACACACTAGAACAGATGGACCTAATAGACATCTATAGAACTCTACATCCAAAAGCAACAGCATACACATTGTTCTCAAGTGCACGTGAAACATTTTCCAGAATAGACCACATACGAGGCCAAAAAAAGAGCCTCAGTAAATTCCAAAATATTGAAATTCTACCAACCAATTTTTCATAACACAAAGGTATGAAAGTAGAAATAAATTCTACAAAGAAAACAAAAAGGCTCACAAACACATGGAGGCTTAACAACATGCTACTAAATAATCAATGGATCAATGAACAAATCAAAATAGAGATCAAGGAATATATAGAAACAAATGACAACAACAACACTAAGCCCCAACTTCTGTGGGATGCAGCGAAAGCAGTCTTCAGAGGAAAGTATATAGCAATCCAGGCACACTTGAAGAAGGAAGAACAATCCCAAATGAATAGTCTAACATCGCAATTATTAAAACTGGAAAAAGAAGAACAAATGAGGCCTAAAGTCAGCAGAAGGAGGGACATAATAAAGATCAGAGAAGAAATAAACAAAATTGAGAAGAATAAAACAATAACAAAAATCAACGAAACCAAGAGCTGGTTCTTTGAGAAAATAAACAAAATAGATAAGCCTCTAGCCCAACTTATTAAGAGAAAAAGAGAGTCAACACAAATCAACATAATCAGAAATGAGAATGGAAAAATCACGACAGACCCCACAGAAATACAAAGAATTATTAAAGACTACTATGAAAACCTATATGCCAACAAGCTGGAAAACCTAGAAGAAATGGAAAACTTCCTAGAAAAATACAACCTCCCAAGACTGACCTAGGAAGAAACACAAAAGTTAAATAATCCAATTACGAGCAGAGAAATTGAAACAGTAATCAAAAAACTACCCAAGAACAAAACCCCGGGGCCGGCCGGATTTACTTCGGAATTTTATCAGACACACAGAGAAGACATAATACCCATTCTCCTTAAAGTGTTCCACAAAATAGAAGAAGAGGGAATACGCCCAAACTCATTCTATGAGGCCATCACCCTAATACCAAAACCAGGCAAAGACCCCACCAAAAAAAAAAATTACAGACCAATATTCCTGATGAATGTAGATGCAAAAATACTCAATAAAATATTAGCAAACAGAATTCAACAGTATATCAAAAGGATCATACACCATGACCAAGTGGGGTTCATCCCAGGGATGCAAGGATGGTACAACATTCGAAAATCCATCAACATCATCAACCACATCAACAAAAAGAAAGACAAAAACCACATGATCATCTCCATAGATGCTGAAAAAGCATTTGACAAAATTCAACATCCATTCATGATAAAAACTCTCAGCAAAATGGGAAGAGAGGGCAAGTACCTCAACATAATATAGGCCATATATGATAAACCCACAGCCAGCATTATAATGAACAGTGAGAAGCTGAAAGCATTTTCTCTGAGATCGGGAACCAGACAGGGATGCCCACTCTCCTCACTGTTATTTAACATAGTACTGGAGGTCCTAGCCATGGCAATCAGACAAAACAAAGAAATACAAGGAATCCAGATTGGTAAAGAAGAAGTTAAACTGTCACTATTTGCAGATGATATGATACTGTACATAAAAAACCCTAAAGACTCCACTCCAAAACTACTAGAACTGATATCGGAATACAGCAAAGTTGCAGGATACAAAATTAACACACAGAAATCTGTAGCTTTCCTATACACTAACAATGAATCAATAGAAAGAGAAATCAGGAAAACAATTCCATTCACCATTGCATCAAAAAGAATAAAATACCTAGGAACAAACCTAACCAAAGAAGTGAAAGACATATACTCTGAAAACTACAAGTCACTCTTAAGAGAAATTAAAGGGGACACTAATAAATGGAAACTCATCCCATGCTCATGGCTAGGAAGAATTAATATCGTCAAAATGGCCATCCTGCCCAAAGCAATATACAGATTTGATGCAATCCCTCTCAAATTACCAGCAACATTCTTCAATGAATTGGAACTAATAATTCAAAAATTCATATGGAAAAACCAAAGACCCCAAATAGCCAAAGCAATCCTGAAAAAGAAGAATAAAGTAGGGGGGATCTCACTCCCCAACTTCAACCTCTACTACAAAGCCATAGTAATCAAGACAATTTGGTACTGGCACAAGAACAGAGCCACAGACCAGTAGAACAGATTAGAGACCCCAGAAATTAACCCAAACATATATGGTCAATTAATATTTGATAAAGGAGCCATGGACATACAATGGCAAAATGACAGTCTCTTCAACAGATGGTGCTGGTAAAACTGGACAGCTACATGTAGGAGAATGAAACTGGACCATTGTCTAACCCCATATACAAAGGTAAACTCAAAATGGATCAAAGACCTGAATGTAAGTCATGAAACCATTAAACTCTTGGGAAAAAACATAGGCAAAAACCTCTTATACATAAACATGAGTGACCTCTTCTTGAACATATGTTCCCGAGCAAGGAAAACAACAGCAAAAATGAGCAAGTGGGACTACATTAAGCTGAAAAGCTTCTGCACAGCGAAAGACACCATCAATAGAACAAAAAGGAACCCTACAGTACGGGAGAATATATTTGAAAATGACACATCCGATAAAGGCTTGACGTCCAGAATATATAAAGAGCTCACACGCCTCAACAAACAAAAAACAAATAACCCAATTAAAAAATGGGCAGAGGAACTGAACAGACAGTTCTCCAAAAAAGAAATACAGATGGCCACGAGACACATGAAAAGATGCTCCACATCGCTAATTATCAGAGAAATGCAAATTAAAACTACAATGAGGTATCACCTCACACCAGTAAGGATAGCTGCCATCCAAAAGACAAACAACAACAAATGTTGGCGAGGCTGTGGAGAAAGGGGAACCCTCCTACACTGCTGGTGGGAATGTAAATTAGTTCAACCATTGTGGAAAGCAGTATGGAGGTTCATCAAAATGCTCAACACAGACCTACCATTTGACCCAGGAATTCCACTCCTAGGAATTTACCCTAAGAACGTAGCAATCAAGTTTGAGAAAGACAGATGTACCCCTATGTTTATCGCAGCACTATTTACAATAGCCAAGAATTGGAAGCAACCTAAATGTCCATCGGTAGATGAATGGATAAAGATGTGGTACATATACACAATGGAATACTACTCAGCCATAAGAAGTGGAAAAATCCAACCATTTGAAGCAACATGGATAGAGCTGGAGAGTATTATGCTCAGTGATATAAGCCAAGCAGAGAAAGAGAAATACCAAATGATTTCACTCATCTGAGGAGTATAACAACAAAGGAAAAACTGAAGGAACAAAACAGCAGCGGAATTACAGAACCCAAAAATGGACTAACAGGTACCAAAGGGAAAGGAACTGGGGAGGATGGGTGGGCAGGGAGGGATAGGGGGGGGAAGAAGAAGGGGGGTATTAAGATTAGCATGCATGGGGGGGAGGGAGAAAGGGGAGGGTGGGCTGCACAACACAGAGAGGACAAGTAGTGACTCTACAACATTTTGCTAAGCTGATGGACAGTAACCGTAATGTGGTTTTTAGGGGGGACCTGATATAGGGGAGAGCATAGTAAACATAGTATTCTTCATGTAAGTGTAGATTAAAAATTTAAAAAAAAAGAAAGAAAGAAAGAAAGGGGGATTACTCCTTGACAGGATAATACTATTGGTAAATCAAAGATCAACGCATGCTTTAAATATCCTTAATGTTGATCACTTAAAGGGTGTCAGATGATCAGCTATGGAGGTACTCTTTTCTGATAATATTCCTTTCTCTTAATTAAAAAAAAAAAAGCAGTTACTGTGTGCTGACCTCCAATGAGTTCTGCACACTGGTATAGAGGGCATGTCAAAGTGTGGGCAAAGGGTCTGTTTGTTTCTATGCAGAAGATCAAGGCCTAGCTTGGATACCCAGAAAATGAACTAAGATACGATATGAGGAGGAGCTTCCGGCATCAGCACTCTCTGGAGGACTTGTGCCGGGGGATGATCATCAAAAAGCCTCCACAGGGATCCGGACGATGCTGCGGTTGTGGCTGCATCCAGCCCACCGTCTCCTGGACTTGCCATAGGAATGAGGAGGGAGATGTCTAGGCTGGCATGTGTATACAGTGAGACAACGAATTTGACCGGATCTGTACTGTTGGAACTCAACCAGGAGTTGGGAGGGGTGCAAGTTGTAGCACTCCAAAATCTCATGACTATAGACTATCTATGGTTAAAAGAACATATGGGATGTGAACAGATCCCAGAAATGGGCTGCTTTAATTTGTCTGATGGTTCAAGTACAGTTGGACAATATCCATCATATCATAGATAAATTTTCACAAATGCCTAGGGTGCCTAAATGGTTTTCTTGGCTTCACTGGAGATGGATGGTAATTATAGATTTGCTTTGTTTATGTCACCGTATTCCTATTATGTTAATATGTGTGTGCAAATTAGTTAGTAGTTTAAAACCTATACATACTTAAGGTACTATACAAGAAGATATGTCAAAGAAATAATCAATCCTCCCATGTTTCCTTCATATGCTACATCTATAGCTTTTCTTCTTCCTTCCTAATTACAACCCTTAAATAGAATTCGTGCCTCATATCGAATTTACCGAGTATCATAATTCTTCCAGGTGGTAAAGATACCTTGAGACAAGTGCTGGGCATAGAAGCCACAGGGCATAAATGTGCAAAGAAGTAAAAAGCTAACCTTTGCAAACAATATGGCTTCTCTCTCACTTACCAACTTTACATTTCCCTGTATGGCCCCGGAAGATGGCTGGTTAGCCAGAGACGGGTAAGATTCCTCAAGGGAGGAACAACCTAAGACAGGCACAGTCGCAGGGGGGCCATCAGGTGAGAAATTGGGGATCAACAGAGGTGAAGCTCAGAACCTCACCCCCCCTGCTTTGAGAGAAATCTTCTGCATCCGTGGATGTCTTGCTGCCCTTGTCTAGCCTGGATTAATACTTAGTCCATAGGCACACACCTGATCATCTGATCATCTACATTTGCCCTCTTACAGCACTAAACTATGTTTTCTACCTTTATCTTGCATCTACCTACCACTTCAGCATTTTATTAAAAATAAAAATAATAATAATAATAATAGGAGAAATGTGGGATCAACATATAAATCAAGTACAAAAATCAAACGAATATTCATATTTGACCTGATTGTTTATAGGTCATAATGCATGATCAAAACCGAAAGTTTCTGTGATGAAATGTGGGATTCACATATAAATCAAGTATAAAAATCAAACGAATATTCATATTTGACCTGATTGTCTGTAGTTCATAATGCGTGATCAAAACAGAAAGTTTCTGTGATGACTGCCCTTGTACTGTTCACCATGTAAGAACTTATTCACTATGTAAGAATTTGTTCACCATGTAAGAACTTGTTTGTTATGTTTCAGAAGATTGGAGACTGTTGAGAATTAGGTTTTGAGTGGATTAATGTGCATTGAGTCCCCTATACAGAATTTTATTGTTGTTAACAACCATTTGATCAATAAATATGAGAGATGTCCTCTCAAAAAAAAAATACAAAGCACAATTAAGGACATTAAAATTGTTTAAATTCTAAAAAAAAATAATAATAAAAAAAAATTAAATTAAAAAAAAAAAAAAAGCTCAAAATAGACACACCATTTGTCCCAGGTATTCCACTTCTAGGAATTTACCCTAAGAATGCAGTAGCCTGATTTGTAAAAGACACATGCACCCCTATATTTATCACAGCAGTATTTACAATAGCCAAGAAATGGAAGCAACCTAAATGTCCATCAGTAGATGAATGGATAAAGAAGATGTGGTACATATATACAATGGAATATTATTCAGCCATAAGAAGAAAACAAATCCTATCATTTTCAACAACATGGATGGAGCTAGAGGGTATTATGCTCAGTGAAATAAGCCAGGTGGGGAAAGACAAGTACCAAATGATTTCACTCATCTGTGGACTATAAGAATAAAGAAAAAACTGAAGGAACAAAACAGCAGCAGAATCACAGAACCCAAGAATGGACTAACAGTTTAGGGAAAGGGGCTGAGGAGGATGGATGGGAAGGGAGGGATAAGGGGGCATAAAAGAAAGGGGGTATTATGATTAGCATGTATAATTAGCATGTGGGGTGTCATGGGGAGGTCTGTGCAACACAGGGAAGACAAGTAGTGATTCTACGCTGATGGATAGTGACTGTAATGGGGTATGTGTGGGGGTACTTGCTGAAGTGGGGAGCCTAGTAAACATAATGTTCTTCATGTAATTGCAGATTAATGATAACAAAATAAAAATAAATAAATAGATAAAAATAATAATAATAATCATGAGGTTAAAAGTCTGTGTGCTTTTTTAATACCACCAAGCTCCAACAATTCTAAACAATGTCAGTCAGAAAATCCTACTATGTGCTTCTGCTAACCATTCCCACTCACCCCCACCTGGAACTCCACTGCCTGGCAGACATCAGATTGCCAAGAATTTCATGCAGTGAAGGATGCACCATTTGGGGCGTTAATGCCTTCTGGAAGGAGAGCATTCAAGAAGGTACAGTAGATCTGCACTGTCCAGTAGGCTATTTACATTTAAGTCAATGAAAATTAAGTAGTATTTAAAATTCATTTCCTCAGTCCCACTAGCCACATCTAAGGGTTCACCAACTTCATGTAACTAGTGGCTACCAAACTAGACAACACAGACGTAGAGTATTCTCATCACAATTTCTATTAGATAGCATTGCTCTAGACTTGACCAGCTCTCTGGCTATATGGAAACATACTGACTATACACTATTCACTTATTATATATACAGTAGACAGTATTATGTATAATAATATTTCTGAAATGAACAGTGGTATAACAAACCAGCATTTGGGGGTTGTTTTAAATGAAATATGTCTCTACCCATAAAAGTTTGAGAATAGTTCAGTTCAATAAAAATATTACTGTATACCCATGATGTGCTAGAACCCTGTTAAATACTGGAGACAGCAAAGTAATTACTAGGATTCCTGCCTCAGAAGGGTTCATCATTTAGTAGAGGAAACATATAGGTGAACAGATATTTTTCAGTATGATATGTGTAATGATTGAAGTGTGTTTAAAATGTAAAGTTAGCACAAAGGAAGCTTTCCTAAACTATCTCTATGCATGGGGGTTAGGGGGAAGGGCAACACGCTAATGTAATGGGAGGAATGAAAGTCCGGGATGACCTACTCACAAGAATCAATTAGTCCAGGCTGTTGTGAAGGGAATAATCAAACGGTTTCTGGTCTTTGGGAAAAATGGTGAGCTGTGTCCCTACTACTTCAAGCATTGCTACTACCAGATTGGAAAATGAGTTAGGTTGGTGGAATTAGAAATGTAAACAGAGTTAATGTCACAGAACCTGAGTATCTTGTGGAAGCTATTGTTTAGAGAAGACACAAGTTTGGTAACAGGAAAGTAACATGAATATTGAATTAAAACATGAAAGATTAAAGAGGTGTTGAATGAATCAGGGATAATGCACAATAAGGCCGGGAAGTGGGAAAGAAGCAGCAAAGGGCGAAGCATATTAGAAAAGAACAGAGGGGCCTTCTTTGGCCCAGTGTTGAATCTGATCTAGAACAAAGCCAAATCTGATCTAGAACAAAGCTAGGGCTGTTTGCCAGAATTATGCCAGCAGAGGAACTGGTGCCCCAGAAATGTAGTTTTGTCAAAACTTCAACACTGTGTTCTAGTACATTAGTGCCCATAAAACATTTGTAGGATGATATGAACTGTATTGATTGTAGTGTATTTATTGCATGTTTATAAATATGAACTGCATAAATTATAGTATCACGATTTTGTGAGCATAAGAATCTCCTAAGGAGTTTTCATAGATATAAAGATTCCCTGGGCAAGTAAGTCCTCACCTCACTCACCACAGTAAGTTTGGGATGAGACTGATAATTTGTTTGTTTTTTTAATAAGTACCCCAAGTATTTCTGATGTAGGTGATCCTATTGACTGCAGTTTAAGAAATACTGGTTTATTGGAACAATGAAATGGGGAAGGAAGAATTCAGGCTATAGGAAGATTTCCTGGTCACTTCCCTTTCAAGAGAAGTAAAATAATATGCAATGTGAATATTAGTTTTGGTTTCCAATATACAGAGAAATTTTCATCTAAAGCAAATGGCAAATGGATTCCACAAATTAGTTATTACATGTGGAAATGGGTCAACTTAACTCTAAGAATACTAGCTAAGAGGGAAATAATTGCTTCACTCTAAGATTGATTTAATTTGTAACATGTATTTATTAGCAGTGATTTGTTGCATTCTGTACTGGACACAAGGGTAGAGCTCATCTAGCCACAGCTCTGTGCAGATGCAAAGCAGAGACTGAGTGGAGATAAGGATCTTTGTGGCAACCATATGCTGCCTCTCCAGCGGTTCTCAAAGACCCTCCTCAAGCTCCCCTGCCGGATGTTTCCCTCCTTTGATGAGGAGGCAGTTCAGAATCCTTCTAGTTCCTCAGTACTGATCTGTCCTAAACTTCCTTTTTTAAAATTGAAGTATAGTTGATGTATAATATTATATTCATTTCAAGTATACAACTTAGTGATTCAAGAGTTATCTACATTTTTAAATGCTCACCTCAATAAGTGTAGTTTCTATCTGTTGATATAGAAAGATATTACAGTATTATTGACTATATTCACTATGCAGTACTTTCATCCCCCTGATTAATTTATAGTATAATTGAGATTTTGTGTCTCTTTATCCCCTTCACTTACTTCACCCGCTCCCCACCCTTCCTTCCTGCATGATAACCACCAGTCTATTCCCTGTGTCTCTGAGTCTACTTCTGTTTTGTTCACTTGCTTTGTTTTGTTAGGTTCAATTGCAGTGAAATCATATGGTATTTGTCTTTGTCTGCCTGGCTTGCTTCATTTAGCATAATACCCTTTAGGTCCATCCATTTTATTGCAAATAGCAAGATTTATTTCCTTTTTAGGGCTGAGTAATATTCTATTGTATATATGTACCATCTCTTCTTTAACCATTCATCTATTGATGGACACTTTGGTTGCTTCCATATCTTGGCTATTATAAATAATGTGGCAATAAACATAGGGGTGCATATATCTTTTCAAATAAAATATTTTATTGGGTAAATTCCCAGAAGTGGTTGGCTGGATCATATGGTATTTCTATTTTTAGTTTTTTGAAGAACCTCCATACTGCTTTCCACAGTGGCTGCACCACTGACATTCCCACCGACAGTGTAGGAGGCTTCTCTTTTCTCCACACCCTCACCAATAATTGTCATTTCTTATCTTTTGGATAGTGGCCATTCTGATTGGTGTGATGTGATATCTCTTTGTGATTTTGATTTGCATTTCCATGATGATTAGTGATGTGGAGCATTTTTCATGTGTCTGTTGGCCATCTGTATGTGTTCTTTGAAAAAATGTCTATTCAAGTCCTTTGCCCATTTTTCAAATGGGTTATTTTTTTGGTGTTGAGTTGTATGAGTTCTTTATACTTTTGGATATTAGCCCCTTATCAGATATATCATCGGATAATATATTCTCCCTTTTAGTAGGTTGCCTTTTTGTTTTGTTAATGGTTTCCTTTGCTATAAAGAAGATTTTTAGTTTGATGTAGTCTCAATTGTTTATTTTTGCACTTGTTTGCCTTGCCTGGGAAGACATACCTAGAAAAAAGTTTACTCATGCTGATGTTGAAGGGATTCCTGCCTATGTTTTCTTCTAAGAGTTTTATGGTTTCATGTCTTACATTTAGGTCTTTAATCCATTTTGAGTTTACTTTTGTGTATGGGGTTACACAGTGATCCGGTTTCATTCTTTTGTATATAGGTGTCCAGTTTCCCAACATCAGTTATTGAAGAGATTGTCTTTTCCCCATTGTATATTCTTGCCTCCTTGACCATATATTAATTGCCCATATGTGTCATCAGTCTCTATATATCTGGGCTCTATATTCTGTTCCATTCATCTATGGGTCTGATCTTTTACCAGTACCATACTGTTTTGATTACTGAAGCTTTATAATATAACGTGAAATCAGGAAGCTTGATACCCACAGCTTTGTTCTTCTTTTTTAGGATAGTTCTGGCTACTTAGGGTCTTTTGAGATTCTATGTGAATTTTAGGATTATTTGCTATAATTCAGTGAAAAATGTCATTGGTGTTTTGATGGGGATTGCATTGAATCTGTAAATTGCTTTGGGCAGTTTGGCCATTTTTGACAATATTAGTTCTTCCAATTCCTGATCATGGGATAGATTCCCATTTATTAGTGTTTTCTTCCATTTCTTTCTCAATGTCTTAGTTTTCAGAGTATAGGTCTTTCGCCTATTTGGTTAGGTTTGTTCCTAGGTAATTTATTCTTTTTGATGCAATTGTAAGTGGAACTGCTTTCCTGATTTCTCTTTCTGCTAATTGTTATTCTAATTTTTTTTTCTGGCCAAAAGAAGGGCTGTGAATCAAAGGATCTTCATGGGAGAGTGGCTCCCCTGGACAAAAGAAGTGCCTGAGATTGCTGGCATGGAGAGTGGTGTGAGGTGTTGGAACCTCTTGGCTTCTTTGTGTCTAATATAGGACATCCTTTATAACTCCATTAAATTTAGTTATTAGGTTCTTAATGAGTAACGTCTGTTCCTTATAAGAGTCATGGACAGGGGTGACCTTGTTAGGCTGGAGGTCCTGGAGTGGGGTCAATGGTGACAAAATTGTTGAAGAGGAGTAGAGAACAGACTGGCTTCCAGAAGCCTGCCAGGAAGACATGATGGACTGATTGAGATAAAGGCTTGGAAATGGAAATTAATTTCGTTAGGGCTGAAAACCTCACCACATCTCACTGTGATTGGCTTACATAGAGTCCATCTTCCCCATTTACCAAGTATTGCATGGGACATATTATAGTAAAAATACTTTTTTAAAATCTGAAATACAAATTTATCTAGAAGTCTTGTGTTTTATCTTGGCAAGCTTATTTTCAGGGGATAGGATTCCTGTTTCAGTTGCCCAACACAGAGGAGGCACTTTCCTTTAGAAAGGAATATACTTAGTCATATTCCTGTCAGAAATAATGACAGGCTTATCTGCACACAGTGGCACTATCTAGTAAGAAAGTCACTAGCTGTATGTTGCTGTTGATGACTGGAAATGGGGATAGTCTGAATTGTGAATACATGCCCAATTTTGAAGGTTTAGTAAACAGAATATAAAATATCTCAATTTTTAAATATTAATTATACATTCAAATGATATTTTTTCATACATTAGGTTTAAAATATATTCTTACATTTAATTTAACTTGTTTTTTTCCCACTTTTAAAATGTGGCTGATAGAAAATTAAAAACTAGGTATGTAGCTCGCATTTATAGTATGCACTGCATTTCCAAGGGACAGTGCTGACCTAGAGCTGAAGCCAATTCAGGGAGACCTGTTGGCCATCAGGCTAGGAGACAGGTGCCAGCCTGCCCAGAAGGAATTAGATTCTCCTAAGTATTAGCATGTTGTGGCTGAAATGGTTGGGAGTGTACAGAATCCCTGAATGCAGTATGTGTTCACAAAGTTTCATTGTTTTTATTTCTATTCATTCTGACAAAAACATTCTCAAAAGAATTCTGATTTCGAATGATTACAGGACATACAGAATTGGGGCTGGTGTTTCCTGTGGCGTGTATGTGGCAGTTGAGTTATGACACTGGACTGAGAATGGAGGAGGTGGGGCTCCTGGTGGAGGAGGGGGACAGGCTGGTGCAGGTCCTGGTCCCCGTGCCTAGATGTTCTTTTTTACTTCTTTTTCTTCCTTTGGTTTATGATTACAAACCAGTGGTGTCAGGACAGCTCTACCTATCTTTGCTAGGAGCAGATGTCCACATTAATTTAGAATTTTAGAGATAGAAAATGATGGAGGGTGGCACTGTGAAGTATGGAAGATTTTGCCGGCCAAATTAAGTCTCTGCAAGTCTCCTGACTTAGGAAAACTATTTACAGAACTGAGTTCTGAAAGTGGGACATCTTTTTATAACTGAAAATATTTTAAGATTCTAGTTTAGACTTAAATTCTCCCTGATCTGCCGCTCTCCCTTAGTCCCCAACACCTCGCTGTCTTCTGAAGTTCCCAGAGAGTAAGGGAACATTAGTGAAGGCAAAGCAGGGAAAGATTCAAGACCTTATGGAGACCAAGGGCTTGGACTATGGTAAAATAACCTGACCTTCACCACGTTCCACTTCAAATGTGTATGCCCACCAGGTCAGAAGGAAGGATCAGTTCTTGCCTGCAGTACCCACCATTTGCCAATTTCCACTTTTTCTTCCCAATCTCACCACCCACTGCCCAGGCTGCCATGTTGCCCTCCACAGACACCTTGTCACCTGATTCTAGGATGTGACATCCAAGGTCTTAGGCCAGAGAGAATGAGTTACTGCCACATCCCTTATCAGCTGGAGTTTAGGGAGCCTTGTGTCATCTCGTCTAGCCCTACAGCCCCGCCGTGCCTGCCCCAAGGCCCCCTGTTGGCATGGCCACTGTTGTTCTGAGGATCATCGTGACACATGTGCAACATGGCTTTTCAGTAAGAGGGGTGCTGGTACCACTGCTGGCAGGATGAGGCAGGGAACAGAGGTGTAGGGGCTGTGTGCCAGAGGTCTCTCTGGGTGAAGGAGAATGCTTGGTTTCTTAAGGCCTTGAGATGTCAGACCCAAAGGTGACGGCAGCAGAGCATGCAGGCTGAGTGGAAGTGCCGGTGGCAGACTGGACTGTGTGAGGTGCGTGCTGCCCATTGTACTCTCTCCTGGGGAACCCTTCCTGCTCAGGCCTGGAGCCAGGCAGCTGTGGCTGCATATCTTCCAGAAGCTCACTGTCCTCTGGTCATTGGTTCTTGACTAAGACCAATGGGAAACTAAACAGAAATCCAGAAGTCTCCAGCTTGGCTCACTGTGCCATGTTGCCAGGTGTCAACCTCTAGACTGTGATCTCTTTTCCCTTGTTTACTGCCTTGTCATAATCATGTCACTTATCATTATGCTGTGCTACCTTGATTTCATCCCTAAGGTAGGGACCGTGGCAGACGAGAGCAGGCAGAGGGGAGGGACACGGTCTGCCTCTGTGCCTCATACACTGCGGTGGTGGGGGACAGTCAGCGAGGCAGAAGAGGAGCAGGAGCTGGGCAGCCTGCGGGCTCCAGTCCTGCCTGAGGCGCAGAGCTGGGGAATGTCCCAGCAGCTGGCATGACAGTGAGAACAGGTGGGTAGTTCCAGTTCTGGCTGCTGCACAATAAATGCTCTCAAAGTCGTGCTGTGATACCCATGGTATTATACCCATTAATTCTGTGTGTCAGGACTTTGGAATAGGTATTATGGAGGTGGTTTGTCTCTGATTCACACTGTCTGTGGCCTGGCTGAGGAGACTCAGAGGCCAGAGGTGACTTGACAGCTAGGACTGGAGTGATCCAAGGGCACGCTTGTCACATGTCCTTTTCTGACCTCTCCTCAGAAGGGTTCATTACTTCTGCATAC
This sequence comes from Manis javanica, assembly GCF_040802235.1. Lineage (NCBI taxonomy): Eukaryota > Metazoa > Chordata > Mammalia > Pholidota > Manidae > Manis > Manis javanica. Next base: position 95,757,803 of record NC_133157.1, on the reverse strand, counting down.
TTTACTGGCTGTAGGTGTCCCAAGCTTCTGGTTAGAATCACATGGAGAGGGCCACTTTCCAGGGAAGAAGTGCTAAAGAAGCTGGGGTTATGCTTTAAAACATATCTGTCCTCTGACCACAATTGTTTACATTCCTTTCCCATGCATGCAAAACACATTTGGTGCATCCAGGTCCCTATAAAAGTGTCATCCTGTTATGAAACCAGGCTCATCCATGAAATCCAGGTGCAGATTGGGACTCCAGGTGTGGTTCCTCATGTCCATCTCCTTGAGCACCATCCCTCTCAACCCAAAGATCTTTGAACTGAAACCTGGTCATATTCTCCACCATGTGGGACAGGCATAGGGTCACTACAGGAGACACTCCCCGTTCAAGCAGAGAGGAAACAGGAGGCACACAGCAGCTACTGGTCCATAGCAGCCCTCAAGTCCAGCAAGGCACATGCAACCAGTTCCCTCAGGCTCCGTGCTGCTCTCAGGATTTCCTGTGCTTGGGACTCTGCCCTTGAGCTCTTAGTTTTGCCCTCGGAGTTATCCTCCTCGTCCACAAGAAATGGACTCAAAGGTCATGCCAGGAGGTTTGGGAGGGGAGGCAGCCGGTGTCTGGGCTGCTCCGAGGACAGAGCTCTGGCTCCATGGTTCGGCACTGCAGCAGGGGCCTGGCCTTCCTGGGCATAGAGGCAGGTGGTAAAGCGAGATGGGCAGCTCTGGTCCATGCAGGGGGATGAGGCAGAAGTTAATGCCTAATGCGCCTCACACAAAGAGGGGGCCTGAGGACCCCGGAAACTGAGGCCCTTTCATTATGAAGCAAAGGCTGAAGCTATTTTACTCCAATGTGAACTTGGTCAAGGCAGAAAAACTAAGCTTTTTTTTTCCCAAGCCAAATTAATTCACTCCTGGCAGTCAAGTCGGGCCCTTTGTAGGATGTGTTCTGCCCAGCGACGCTGATATGCTGCATTAGCCTGCCGTCCCAGGTGACATAATAAAGGAGTTTCAGCCTGGAGTAGTTTTTCTTCAGAGCTAATTTAGAATATTTAAATTATTTCCTTATAGTTTTTATTCCAAATAAGACTGAGCCAGTATATATTTTAAAAACAAGATTATCAAAATAAAGGATCAAAAGCTATATAAATAAGTATGCTAAAAATTAATTTAGTAAAAGTGATTGACTGTTACATTTATTCCAGAATATACTTTTATACAGCTGTGTGTATGGTTTAGCATATCTGAAAATGAACAAAAACCTAAATATTTGCTTCTGGAAATACTTACCTCCAATTCCTTTAAAGATGAAGCTTCTCTTAGTGTAGTTAGAGTGTCCCTTGGGAGACTTCCTTTGAATGGAGTGCTTGAAGCTCGAGGGGCCTTCAGGGACCATCAGCCTGCCTCTTTCTGCAGGGGAGGCAGAAGGCTCAGAGAGACCCGGAGGCTCGTCCCCAGGCTGGCCTGGCTGGGAGCCCAGGCTGGTGCTGGCACAGCGTCCCCCCTGCTCCACCAGAGGGGCGGTTCCTAGGTCTGAGTTCTCAGTTGCTGGTGGATAGGCTTAATGAGGAGTGAACAAGTACGTATTTTCAGTAAGAAGTTATATTTGGTACACACAGGTCTGTTTTCAGATCTGAAGTGAGTCTAAGCAGACGTGAGCCAGCAGGTTCATGCTGGACCCCAGTGAGTCCCAGTGGACAGGAGGAACAGAACAGAGACAGGACCAGTGGTTGGATCATGGAGGGACCCCAAAGGAGGCCAGGAGCTGTTCTCCTGATTGCTGTTCTAGGGAAAGTGAGGGATTAAGTCTGGATGCTACCACCCTTTTCTTCACTATCCAGTGAAGTAGATAGTGCTTCACATGCCATTGTGAAGCAGAACTTGGTCAGATCAAAGCATCTCAGCTTTCAGATGTGGTTTGCTGACTTAGTTCCTCCAGTAATTCGTTAGAATACACCAGAGGAGCAGAACCACATAAATGATATGAAGGGTTTGTTACAGGACTGAGGTCTCATGAAAACGTGGGAGCTGGCCAAGCAGTACATACACTGGGCTGCTGTGGGTCTGGTGCTGGGCCTGGAGTCAGTGAAGCCAGCAGTCTCCAGGGGAAGGGGGCCATGAAGTGGGGAGAGAAAGGGTAAACTGAACCCCACATCAATCTCTCAGTGCCTCCAAGCTTACAACTGCCATGTTGTGGGGGATGCACTGGCACATTTTACCCCAAAGCTGCTCATAGATGTAATGCAGAATTCAGAGAAGTGGAGGAGAGCAGCAGGAACTGGATGGAAGAGGAACTCAGGGTTCACTAAGGAGGGGGACTGAATGGCCCCTGCACCCCAAACCCTCTAGTTCAGCTTGCACTTCCCTTCTACCTTCCCAGTTCCTGCATACAGGTGTGGGTACAGCCTCCCCAGAACTATGTGGGATGGGATTCTGGACACATGGTTCCCCAGATGTCATACAAGTTGATGTAATACCAGCTACTGCATCTATGAATGAAGTTATTTTCCTCAGTCTTCCAGTGCCCTGATATTCACTGCTGGAACCAAGAGGCTGGCAGGTTGGCTATTTTGGAAAGCTTAGCAAGGGGACATATATGTCAGCAAAGACAGTATTTTGTGAAAGTTAAGCTGAAAATAAGCAGAGGCATTCATGGGAGGACAGGCTGGTGTGGTTGTTACATAGTAACTTTTAAGGAACATTCCCATAAAGGCACAAAGCTGTCTGAAATTGGAACTCCTGAAGGATAATGCTGCAATCTGCGTAGCTGGAATGTACCTTGTAAAAGGGCTGTTGTTTCATTGGGGGACTAAATTGAACCTTGGGAGAACCCATATTGATTTGAGAGAAAGAAAGAGGGAAGGAACAAGAGGAAAGGTACAGTGACTGTGAGTTTTACAGTAAAATATGACATTACTGTGACCTCAGGCTGATAGCAGTGCAGAAAGCAGTCCCTGGAAGCCTTTTGAGATGTGAACTGCAGAGCAATTACAGAAGACAGCATTTGTCCAATTCCCTCATGGCAAGTCATTTGTGTGCCCTGCGATGGGAACATTCTTTTTCCTTCCCCTCCCCCATTTCAATAAAGCTAACATGCACCAGCCCCAACTTCCACCTGGCTGAAGGCTTAACAAAGACCCTCTGGATGATGTGCTGACAGAGTGGAAAACCTGGGCCAGGACAGGTGGGCTTTGTGGGTGTGAACCTCGGGAGAAACCTAGAGGTTGCTTCTCCAAGAACAGGAGAAAAGACTACAATAGTAGCTTCTTTTTGCATTTTTGTGATGTGGTTAATGTAAAGGGGCTGAAATAAATGGAACAGTGACCATCTGGGAAATGAAGATGCCAGCTGGTGGTATGCCTTGCTGAGTAGCTTACTGTTATGTGTGAGGGGCATTACATGTGCCTGCCCTTCCTGCAACAGGTATGTGTTTGGTTTCTCAGTGTGACTTGTTTCTTACTTAAGTTCTTTCTAATGTTAGAACATACACATTTTGGTAAAAAACCTATAACATTAAATTTACCATCTTAATCATTTTTAAGTGCACTGCTCATTCGCATTCAGTACATTTACATTGTTGTGCTGTGGATCTCTAGAACTATTTTACATTGCAAAACTGCAACTCTATACCCATTAAATATTAATTCTTTCCTCCCCCAAGCCCTTGACAATGACCTTTTCTTCTTCCTCTTTTAGAAAACACTATATTGAGGTATGACTGACATTAAAAATAAGTGAATGCCTATAGGGCACACAATGACTTAGAAGTTTGGAAATAAGTATACTATCATAAAGCCATCACCACATTCAAGGCCACAAACTGATTCATCACCTCACCTCCAAAAGTTTCCTCCCACCCCCTTTATTTTTTAAATTAATTAATTTTATTAATTTTGTTAAGAGCACTTAACAAAAGATCTGCTCTCTTAACAAGCTTCTAAGTACACAACACAGTACTGCCAACTAAGGCCCTATGTTGTACAGTAAGTCTCTAGAGTTCATTCACCTGGCTTAACTGAAACTTTGTACCCTCTGACCAACACCTCTTGGTTTGCACCTCCACCCAGCCCCTGGTCACCACTGTTCCCTGAACTACTGTACTTCTATAAGTTTGACTATGTCAAATTCCTCATAAAAGTGGGATCATGCTCTATCTATCTTTCTGCATCTGGTTTCACTTAGCTTAATGTCCTCCACACACATCTGTCTGGTCATAAATGGCAGGATTTCCTCCATGTTAAAGGCTGAATAATATTCCATCATATATATATAACACATTTTCTTTACTCATTTATCTGTCAATGTACGTTTGGGTTGCTTCCACCTCCTGGCTATTGTGAGTAATGCCACAGTGAACATGGGTGTGCATCGCTGGAGATTCTGCTTTGAATTCTTCTGGAATATATACCAGAAGTAGAATTGCAGGATCATGGCATTTCTGTTTTTAATTTTTTGAGGAACCTTCGTATTGCTTTCCATAGGGGCTGCACCAATTTGCATTCCCACCAGCAGTGCAGGAGGGGTCCCTTTTCTCCACATCCTTGCCAACACTTGTCATTTTCTGTTCTTTTGAAAATGGCCATCATAATGGGGTAGAGGTGGTATCTAGTTGTGGTTTTGATTTGCATCTATCTTGTGATTAGAGCATAAATGTTTATTTAAAAAATCCTGTGTGGAAAACAATGAGGGAAAATCAGGGCAGCAGGGCTGACAGTTAGCCTTGTGGCCATGGCAACATCCCCTTTCTCTTTTATGTTGTGCTGTACTTGAAATCTCCCACTCAGTTTGATCCCCTTTTCTCCTGCTGTTTTTGGGGCATACTTGGACTTTTTGACTTAGTCCCCGCCTGGAAGTTAACTTTTGAATTTGTGAGCCAACATTTTGGGATTGGAAAGGATTTAAGAGATCTTCTAATTACCACATTCCCATTTTACAGTTGGGGAAATGGAGGATTAAAAAGTGAAAAAGAATTCAACTGAGAAGGAATGTCTTAATATAAATGGAACAGTCTTTCTAATTATTGAAACCTAAACTCTAATTTAATTCTATTACAAAATAGTCCTAGGGAATATGGCACTATTAGGAAGATTCAATTCTTAAAACCTGTGGTTGAGCATAATTTTGAATAATTGCCACAAATTTTCTGGGGTGTATGCAAGACGGCTGTACTGTAATCACCTCCTTTCTATAGCTCTGATATAAATCTTTGACTGATACACTTTGGAACTTGGACTAGATTGTTTGGCTTGTAAAACCTTGTAATTAAAACACTTATTTTTTGCCTGTGTTTTGCCAATGAGAGCAAATCCCCATGTGTGACATGTAGTTGGTGAAGGGAACAGAAATTAGGGGTGCAACACCAGGTTAGTGACCATCAGCCTGAACCCGTCTTGAGGCAGGTGTCATTCTGGGCCTATTGAGGGTCCCCAAATCTCAACAAATATGGACAGTTTCCTCGCGGCCAATGCAGGCCGTTGTTCTTCCCAGAGTTTGCTGTGGATATCAGGGTTCTCCTGAGAAACAAAATCAGAAGCACGCACATATTTATATATATGTATAATAAGTAGGTTTATTAGGGAAGCTGAAAAGTCCCAAGATCTGAAGGAAGCAGGTGGAGACCCAGAAGAGCAGGTGAGCAGTTCCAGTCTGAGTCCAAAGCGCTGAGACCCAGGAGAGCTGATGGATGGCATGTCAGTCTGGAAGAGGTCAGGCTGCAGACCCCAGAAAAGCAGACATTCCAGTGTGGTCCTGAATGGGGGTCCAGAGCAGTCAGTTGGGGTTAGGCCCTTCTCACTTGTTTTTTTTGTTCGATTCAGAGCTTCACTGGATTAGAAGAGGGCCACCCAGAAAGGGAGGATCACTCTGCATTATTAGCCTACTGTTCAGACCTTACTCTCATCCTGATATGCCCAGAATAATATGTGGCCAAATGCCTGGGTATCCTGTGGCCCAGTCAAGTTGACACAAAATTGACCATGGCGCTGTAGTTACCACCGAGGGGTTCAAAGGTGACTCTGGGGGCGTGGACTGATTACCAGACGTGTGGCCTTGGGTAAGTTATTCAACTTCCCTGTGCTTTGGCTTCCTCATTCTAAAGACAATAATGAGAGCTCCTCTCTCTGTGGGTTGTTTTAAAGATTAAATGACTTTGTAAAGTGTGTAGAATCATGTATGGCAAGTTGCAAGAGCAACATGCGATAAATACAATTCTAACATATATCAACAGTGATGTAGGTATTTTAGGGTGCAGTAGAATGAAACAAAATTGGCATCTTTGAGGCTATTATTGCTTAGGATGAGACTAAATAAAAAACAGTGGGTTGTTTTCAAGGCAAATAGTAAGTAAATACTATTGTAGGAGACACTCGAATATGGTAAAAACTGTGACACTGGAAAGTGAACGATGAAGCTTGAGAAATACTGTGAGTGAGAAAAAGAAGGTGATGGGTGACTAAACCCAGCCCCGCCTTCTGGGGAGCTGCTGGGCTACAGGGCCTTCAGGGTCAGAACCTGGGTGTCTGGCCTACATGTGTAAGACTGCACTTTGACATTTATCATCAAACACACATGCACTGAGTACCTGCACTATTCCAGGCACTGGGTGCTTCTGAAGGGCCCTGCCTCTAAGGAGCTGGGGGTGGGGTGGACCATGGCTCAGTTCCTGCTGCTGGTAGGTCTGTGATTTTAAATGAGGCCGCTCAGCTTCCCTCCATCCATGTTTCTTGGTCTGCAAAATTAGTGGTTGGAATATGTGATCTGTAAATCCCTTCCACCTCTGGGGTTCTTCAGCAAGGACACAGCACATCTGTTACTGCTGGAGTCTCAGCTCCCATGGATGTCCAGGGCAAGAAAAGAATGAGGAGCAGAGTGTGCACTGTGATTCACTTTGCAGCCTCCATCCCAGCCTGAGGCAGGCGAGAAACAGAGCAGGGGCTCTCCTGCCCGCTGGGCTCCTGGCCACCGTGGCCTGGGCACACACTGGCCACCCAGCTCAGGGTCCTTTGAAGAGACCTAATTGATGCATGTGATCTGGGAGCCCGGCAGGAGAGAGGCTTTCGGCCAGGTGTGCGCGCGCGCGCCCGCACACACACACACACACACTCGGCCAGGTGCGCGCACACACACACACACACATACAAGGTTTCCCTAAGAAATGGCCAGGTGCGCGCGCGCGCGCACACACACACACAAGGTTTCCCTAAGAAACTGCTGAACGGTTTACAGGATGAGAAGAGATGTCCGTGAAGTCTAGAGATACAGTGGCCCCAGTTGTGGCCGTGTTTGGAAGTTGAAAAGGACTCTTTGGTGGTGGGTACGGTGAGGATAAATAACTTATTTAATTGATTAAGAGGATCTTGTTTGGAGCCTGATTCTCTTCATCAAATGACCTTTTAGAGTCTACAATCTTCCAAGTTGCAGGCAAGTTTTGTTGCATAAGAGCGCAACTCACAGACCATCTGTTTCTGTGTGGCTAAAATCATCTTACAGTTATGGCTTAGAAAAACTATCTCACACAAATCATATGCATACATACTTTTCCAGAATCAATTTAATGCAACAAATATCTATTGAGTGCCAGTTACTAGCACAGTTCTGTGAAGTCCTGAAGAGAAATGAGAATCTAAGCGGCCAGGAGCCGTGGCTAAGGGAAGCATGGTGGGAAGCCAGTCAGCCTCTTGACACTGGTTTTGCTGTTTGTGGAAGAGCTGATGGTTTTTATCTGGAACTGAGATTAACTCTTTGTGAGACTGGAGTACAAGAGAGGCTTTGGCTACTGGAAAGCCTAAGTTCTCGGCTCAGAGAATGTGGTTCTCAGGAGTCTGGTCTTTCTCATAATGCACTTCTTCTAGGACTTGTGACACCCACACTCTTCCCGGCAGCCTTCTCTCTAATTACAGCTCCCGTGGGTCACTGGAGGTTTTCAGACCCAGAATATGAAGAGACTATAAGAGCAGCTTACCCAACAGAGCACATGGGTCAGGGGTGGAGCACTTGACTGCAGATCAGGAAGTCTGTGGTTCACATCTAGGAGCTCCTCCTACAGTGACTATCTTTGCCTCAGAGGGACATGGATTGATATTGACTTTAGTCTTCTGTAGCTCACAGCCACTTGAAAAATAATACTAATGTCTCTGTGTATATACCAGGCACAAGTCTGGGTTCTTTACATTGATTGTCTTCTCCATTTCTTGCCAAAATTTTAAAAGATTCATACTATCAGTATCCCCATTTTACATGAGGAGGCTGAGACTTGGAGAAGCGCAGAGCTACAGAGAGCAGGTACAGGATTTGAACTCAGAGCACACACTCAGTGCACTTCATTCTACCACTCATACAGTTCTCCTAGTGTTAAAAGCACTATGATGAATTCACAATGCTCCCAAGGTGCTAGGACTGTCCCTGGAGTTTTAGGTCCTTTCAGCTGCAAGGCCATCTCAGCAACTCAGTGACTGGCAGTGTCATCGGGACAGTCAGGGCACAGTCTGTTCCCAAAATTCCTAGGGCTAAGATTGACCTGGCCAAAAGGTTGGGAAACTGCTCTAAAGTCAAGGAATTCCTATTAGCTTTCCAGCCCCAGTTCCTCTGTGCAGCTGGGCATCCCCAGGGTGGGTGCCTCCATTCCAGGTGAGGCATGGTGCAGGGGTCACCCCTTAGCCCAGGTCTGCATCCTGCCAGTAGTGCAGGTGCTACTGAGTCTTCAGATCAGCTTGAACAACATACAGTGAGCACTGACTATGTGCCAGAACTGTGCCAACCATGTGCCCCGGTCTCGGTGTGCCCTCGGCCAGGATGCAGGCCTGTGGCACAGATCAGAGTGGTGTGAGCTGTGCTGAGCTGAGCCATCCCTGGGGACACAGAGGAGGCAGCAGTCACTGTGCCTGGAGGAGAGGAGGCTGCAGGAGGCCTCCGGGAGGGGCTGATGGCAGGCCAGAGTTTGCAAGATGAATGATGTCACACTGGGCAGAAGACAGGGGTGTGGGGAACACAGTCCAGTTCCCGGCAGAGGAAACTGGGCAGGCAGGGGCTGCAGCCAGAAGGATGCAGCTGGAGGCAGTTGGAGCACAGAATGTGGGGAGGGTGTTCAGCATGAAGCTGAAGCCTGAGCTGAAGAGACGGAGCAGGATTCAGAATTAAAGAACTTTGCTTGTTGTGCTCAGAGACTTGCAGTTTTCATAAAGGAATTAAAAAGGGATGGACAGATTCTGTGTTAACACAGGCTACTCGGAGGGATGATGTGCAGGGAGGAGGCTGGGAAGCCGTTCAGGAGGTGGTGACACTGCAGGGCAGGGTGCGGAGAGACGCCAGAGCTCAGTGGTCAACAGGAATACAGGGGGAGGCCAAGGCCCAGGGCTGTGTTTTGGCCAAATGACAGAGGGCACAGTAGTGTCACCAACCAAGATGGGGTAGGCACAGCACTGTGGGCCCTCGCACAGTTTTGGCCACAGTCATGTTAAGAGCTGGGGAATACAGCACTGAGCTTTAGCGGCAGGGAGCACCATGTGTGTGCAAGCTCTGGGAAAAGCAGGGGGTGGTGTGGTTAGAAAGGGAAAAGGGGTGAATGTAAATCTGTGAGGGACCTGACTACAGAAGGCATTTCTGAAGTATAATATAGCTCATAAAACTGGAGTAAATGCTTTTATAAGAGCCTTTGTAATCTGGGGCAATAGCTCAGTGGTAGAGCATTTAACTGCAGATCAAGAGGTTTCTGGTTTGAGTCCAGGTGCCTCCTGCGCCTCCTTTGGAAAGTGGACCCCAGCCTAGATGAGCGAGGTGCATAAGGGCCAAGCTTCAAGGTGTTCACCCGTGTGGTCATGCTCACCTGGCTCACGGGTTCCTTCGCAGTAGAGCTGTGTGCCAAAGCCCTCCGCCCGCACACACCAACCCCGCAGACGTGCATACAGGCCAGATGCTCCCCCGTCACCAACATCCCAGTAGATAAAGTTCACCCATACACATACATGAGCTTTCTCACAGGTATCTTTATTTCTCCTTTTCTCCATTGTCAATTTCATTAACCACTTTCCATCTTCCTTTCTTCAACGTTTTTCTTTTTTAATAATTTTAGATTTATGGAAGATTTACAAAGTTAGTACCCAGAGGTCCGGCAGACACTTTCCTCAGCTTCCCCTAATGCTAACTTCTTGTGCACCACGGCATACTTACCAAAACCATGAATACGTGGTGCAACACTGAACCAGACCCCAGGCTTCATTCCCTTGGCACCAGTTTTCCCAGTAAAGTGGTCTGTTTCTGTTCCAGGATTCCATAAGGATACAGTGATGCCCAGAGTCATAATGTCAACTTGGTTTCCTTCAGAATCTGACAGCTGCTTAGTCTTTCCTTGTGTTTTTTTAAATCTTAACACTTTCGAGAAGTCCTGGTCAGATATTTTGTGGAAAATGCCGCTCACTGTGGTCTGTCCGTCTTCTTACAGTCAGGCTGAGGCTGCGGATACGAGGGAGGGTATCGCGGACTCCGGGGCCCCTCTCGCGTGGTCCTGTTCGGGGTGGAGGAGAAGCGCCGCGGTGATTTCGGGGGGTCAGATGGCTGCGGGCCCCACCGGGGGCTGCTAGGACAGCCCTCCTGAGGCGAGAGGCACCGCAGAACAAGGGCGTCACACGGTGGCGTCCTTGGGTTTCGATGGCAAAGTGTTTGGATGTGCTTCTGTTGCATGTTCACTGCACAACAGTGACCCACACGCCCGTCCGTCCCGGGGCCTCCAGAGTGAGGACAGGGCCTGCGTTCAGTGCAGGCTGTGGGGAAAGCTGCTCCTGCGTGGGGATTCGGGACAGTCCTGGAGGCATAAGCAGCGACTCCAGCTTTATTGATGCACCTTTTTCTTGTTTCAGCAGCACACTGAATTCACCTCTTGTTATGTTATTACACGGTGTACTGTAATTGCTTATACATCTATGTGTTAATCAGGCTAAACATGGCTACACCGTGTAACAACCCGCAAAATCTCAGGAGCGTAGCACACTCAAGATTTGCACCTTATGCCCAGTTGGTGACAGGGCTGTGGCCCCGTCCCTCTTACACTCATCATCCAGCAGTGTGCTCAGGAAAAGAGGAAGGTGGAGGGGTCCCCCGTCCACAGCTGCCCTAGGCCCAGAGGGATACGCATCGCTTCTGGTCACAGCTCACTGGGAAGAACTGGTCATGCAGCCCCAACTCCGCCACAGTGGAAGCCGGGAGAGGTGAGGAAGCGCGCGGACGCCCGGGGGCACCTGCTTCCTCTGCAGCGAGCTGCCTCGTCCCCCCCCCGGGGCAGCCCCAGGTGCAGGCAGGTCTTCCTGACTCTTGTTACCACCAGCGACTGGCCAACACCTTCCTCGGAGTGGGGCTCAGATGGCCTTTGGTGAATAACAGCTATTAGCTAATCCAGTGAGTGAATAAATGAATGATGCAAGGTATATAAACAAGTGTTTTCAAGTTACTTGGAAAATGATTCTATTATAAGGCAGGAGTTAAACTTCTCACATTTGAAAAACAATTTTTTGTTGCTTTTTAAACAATATCCTAAGAGACTAAACCTTTATTGAAGGAGACAACTATGTCTATGCATCAAGTAAAACATGGAATAATCCTTTTCTTAAACCAGTTTAACTTGAATATAAACATTTACTACTGTTTTCCTTTCTAAAACTGTTCACATGAATTTACCTACTATAAAATCAAAATACCTTTATTGTATAAAGCTTAAATATATATCATATATTAAAGAGTACAGGAGGGAATAAAATTTGGCTGGATTTCCATCACCTGTTTTTTTTTAACTCTTGTCTTTTTTATGTGTGCCCGTTTGTACATGTGTGTATTTTATGTGCATTGCGTATACATATTTATTAAACAAAGATGTGTCCGGCGTGTCTCAGGCAGCATCTCAGGACCGGGCCTGGCCTGTCTCTGAGACTCCCGGCTGCTCTTCTGCCCTGGGGCAGCCAAGGCTGTGGACCCCACCAGCTTCACCCTGTGCCAGCCTGCTGTGCCTGTCCTCCTGCCCACACAGGGTGCCTCTTGCCTCCTGCTCTTGGTTTCCCTCTTATTTTGAGGTCTGAAAGGCCATGAGACTCCCTTGGCACCCCCACATGCAGACTCTGGAAGTGATGAGGGGCTGGTACACCCTGGGAAAAAGCTCTCTGCAGTGAGATGTGGAAGCCAAAGGCTAGTGTCCCCCTCCTCTGAGTCAGACTGTCCTGGGATGCAGCAGTTCAGACAGGTGACAACTGTACTTGCTACCCAGTGATGGCCAGTATGGACATGAACCTTTGCGCTGCCGTGAACCTCAGTTCCCTGCCTCACTCCTGCTCCCTGGGTTGCATTTCTGCCAATGGGGAGCACTGAGCTTCTGCCGGGAGCTCCATCCAGGCGCAGCGGATGGCCAGGGGGCTCTGCAGATGCCCTTTAGCCTTTACCACAATAGTCACCCTGGCCTGAGTCCAGATGCCACACAAGCTTCTCTACCCTGAGGGTTTTTGGGGGACTGAGGGGGGTGCAGAGCCTATTCTACATCTGTTTTTGGCAAGCTAGCAGTGCCAGATACTCAGTGGCCCCTAGGAACAGCCTTCAAAGAAAAGCTGACCGGCATTGAGTTTAACTGCTCCCAGCTCCTTACCCTTCTATGGGATAACTCGGGGCTGTGATGCCTCTGACCTCGGTTCCTGGAGGGACTGAGGCGTGTGCCCACCACGGTGCCCTGCATGAGATGGCAGCCTTTCCCAGTGCACTGCCTGTCTCCTCTGCCGGGCATCTGTGGTGCCTCCCAAACAAGCTGCTTGAACTTGAACTCCTGACTTGCAGTCCGCTGCTGTGGGAACCCAAACTAAGATGCCAGCCTAAGACAACAAATTTTTAAATTGTTTTAAACTGACTTTTTTTTCATTTAAGAACATATCCTGTACATGATGTTAAATATTCTAAAACTTTTCTGAGCTATATGGGATGTAAGTGCTGCATGGTATTTAATTTATGGATTACATAAATAATATGTGGGACACATCAGTTGTTTCCAACTTTTCTATCCAACTGGACTAGCCCAGCACTGAACCTAGACAGGTTTTGTCTCTAGGATCAGAGCTGCAAACAAGTAGGCTTACCACACCTGGGTCATTCGTGCATATCATAGGGAGCAAATGATCAACGGAGGGCTCTCCTCTAATTTCTATTTGATATTTTCTGAAGATTGTCCCAAAGCAGGGCTTCTTAGAGAAAACTAGGAGGCATCTCAATTAAATTCTCCTTTAAAAGGAAATGAGTCACATCCAAGCTTTCATTAAAGATGGAACCATCTCTGTCTAGTTTCTCTTTGAAAAGAACTGACAGCTAAATAAAAGCTTGATATGAGGTACTTTGCTACCTAACGGATTTTGTTTTACCATGGGGCAAATCGGAATTCTTGCTTCTGAAGGGTTATAGCTCTCTCATTTTTTTTTTGAGAGGGCATCTCTCATATTTATTGATCAAATGGTTGTTAACAACAATAAAATTCTGTATAGGGGACTCAATGCTCAATGCACAATCATTAATCCACCCAAAGCCTAATTCTCATCAGTCTCCAATCTTCTGAAGCATAACGAACAAGTTCTTACATGGAGAACAAATTCTTACATAGTGAATAAGTTCTTACATGGTGAACAGTACAAGGGCAGTCATCACAGAAACTTTCGGTTTTGATCACGCATTATGAACTATAAACAATCAGGTCAAATATGAATATTCATTTGATTTTTATACTTGATTTATATGTGAATCCCACATTTCTCCCTTATTATTATTATTATTTTTAATAAAATGCTGAAGTGGTAGGTAGATACAAGATAAAGGTAGAAAACATAGTTTAGTGTTGTAAGAGAGGAAATGTAGATGATCAGGTCTGTGCCTGTAGACTACGTGTTAATCCAAGCTAGATAAGGGCAAAAAAACATCCACGGATGCAGATTTCTCTCAAAACAGGGGGGGTGAGGTTCTAAGCCTCACCTCTTTTGATCCCCAATTTCTCACCTGATGGCCCCCCTGCAACTGTGCCTGTCTTAGGTTGTTCCTCCCTTGAGGAATCTTACCCATCTCTGGCTAACCAGTCATCTTCCGGGGCCATACAGGGAAATGTAAAGTTGGTAAGTGAGAGAGAGAGGCAATATTGTTTGAAAAGATTAGCTTTTTACTTCTTTGCAGATTTATGCCCTGTGGCTTCTATGCCCAGCATTTGTCTTGAGGTATCTTTAGCACTTGGAAGAATTATGATACTCGGTAAATTCAATATAAGGCATGAATTCTATTTAAGGGTTGTAATTAGGAAGGAAGAAGAAAAGCTATAGAAGTAGCAGACGGATGAAAACATGGGAAGATTGATTATTTCTTTGACATATCTTCTTGTAGAGTAACTTCAGCATGTATAGGTTTTAAACCACTAATTAAATTGTGCACACACATGAACATAATATGAATATAGTTACATAACCAAAGCAGACCTATAATTACCAGCCATCTCCAGTGAAACCAAGAAAACCTGTTAGGCATCCTAGGCATTTGTGAGAACTTATCTATGATATGATGGATATTGTCCAACTGAATTTAAACAGTCTGAGAGATATCAGACAAGTTAAAACAACCCATTCCTGGAAACTGTTCACATCCTGTATGTTCTTTTAACAGTAGATATTCTGTAGTTGTAAGATTTTGGAGCGCTACAACTTGCACTTCTCCTAATTCTTGGTTGAGTTCCAACAGTATAGATCCAGTCAAATTTGTTGTTTTACTGTATGCACAGGCCAGCTTAGATATCTCCTCCTTCATTCCAATGGCAAGTCCAGGAACCGGTGGGATGAATACAGCTACAACTGTAGCAGCGCCTGGATCTTTGTTGAGGATTTTTGATGTTCATCTTCTGGTATGATTCTTCCAGAGAGTGCTGATGTTGGAAGTTCTTCTTCATATTGTATCTTAGTTCATTTTCTGGGTAGCCCAATTAGGCGTTGATCCTCTGTGTAAACACAAACAGACCCTTTGCCCACACTTTGATATGCCCTTTATACCATTGTGTAGAACTCATTGGAGGTCACCACACAGGAGAAACTGCTTTTTTTTTCTTTTTTTTTGTTATCATTAATCTACACTTACATGAAGAATATTATGTTTACTAGGCTCTCCCCTATACCAGGTCCCCCCTATAAACCCCTTTACAGTCATTGTCCATCAGCATAGCAATATGTTTTAGAATCACTACTTGTCTTCTCTGTGTTGTACAGCCCTCCCCTTTCTCCCACCACCCCCATTATGCATGCTAATCTTAATATGCCCTTCTTCTCCCCCCCCTTATCCCTCCCTACCCACCCATCCTCCCCAGTTCCTTTCCCTTTGGTACCTGTTAGTCCATTCTTCGGTTCTGTGATTCTGCTGCTGTTTTGTTCCTTCAGTTTTTCCTTTGTTCTTATATCCCACAGATGAGTGAAATCATTTGGTATTTCTCTTTCTCCACTTGGCTTATTTCACTGAGCATAATACCCTCCAGCTCCATCCATGTTGCTGCAAATGGTAGGATTTGCCCTCTTCTTATGGCTGAGTAATATTCCACATCTTCTTTATCCATTCATCTACCGATGGGCATTCAGGTTGCTTCCAATTCTTGGCTATTGTAAATAGTGCTGCAATAAACATAGGGGTGCATCTGTCTTTTTCAAACTTGATTGCTGCGTTCATAGGGTAAATTCCTAGGAGTGGAATTCCTGGGTCAAATGGTAAGTCTGTTTTGAGCATTTTGAGGAACCTCCATACTGCTTTCCACAATGGCTGAACTAATTTACGTTCCCACCAGCAGTGTAGGAGGGTACCCCTTTCTCCACAGCCTCGCGAACATTTGTTGTTGTTTGACTTTTGGATGGTAGCCATCCTTACTGGTGTGAGGTGATACCTCATTGTAGTTTTAATTTGCATTTCTCTGATAATTAGCAATGTGGAGCATCTTTTCATGTGTCTGTTGGCCATCTGTATTTCTTTTTTGGAGAACTGTTCAGTTCCTCTGCCCATTTTTTAATTGGATTATTTGTTTTTTCTTTGTTGAGGCATATGAGCTCTTTATGTATTTTGGACGTCAAGCCTTTATTGGATCTGTCATTTACAAATATATTCTCCCATACTGTAGGGTTCCTTTTTGTTCTATTGATGGTGTCTTTTGCTGTACAGAAGCTTTTCAGCTTAATATAGTCCCACCTGTTCATTTTTGCTTTTGTTTTCCTTGCCCGGGGAGATATGTTCAAGAAGAGGTCACTCATGTTTATGTCTAAGAGGTTTTTGCCTTTGTTTTTTCCCAGGAGTTTAATGGTTTCATGACTTCCATTCAGGTCTTTGATCCATTTTGAATTTACTTTTGTATATGGGGTTAGACAATGGTCCAGTTTCATTCTCCTACATGTAGCTGTCCAGTTTTGCCAGCACCATCTATTGTAGAGACTGTCATTTTGCCATTGTATATCCACGACTCCTTTATGAAATATTAATTGACCATATATCTTTGGGTTAATGTCTGGAGTCTCTAGTCTGTTCCACTGGTCTGTGGCTCTGTTCTTGTGCCAGTACCAAATTGTCTTGATTACTATGGCTTTATAGTAGAGCTTGAAGTTGGGGAGTGAGATCCCCCCTACTTTATTCTTCTTTCTCAGGATTGCTTTGGCTATTCGGGGTCTTTGGTGGTTCCATATGAATTGTTGAATTATTTGTTCCAGTTCATTGAAGAATGTTGCTGGTAATTTGATAGGGATTGCATCAAATCTGTATATTGCTTTGGGCAGGATGGCCATTTTGACGATATTAATTCTTCCTAGCCATGAGCATGGGATGAGTTTCCATTTGTTAGTGTCCCCTTTAATTTCTCTTAAGAGTGACTTTTAGTTTTCAGAGTATAGGTCTTTCACTTCTTTGGTTAGGTTTATTCCTAGGTATTTTATTCTTTTTGATGCAATTGTGCATGGAGTTGTTTTCCTGATTTCTCTTTCTATTGGTTTACTGTTGGTGTATAGGAAAGCTACAGATTTCTGTGTGTTAATTTTGTACCTGGCAACTTTGCTGTATTCCGATATCAGTTCTAGTAGTTTTGGGGTGGAGTCTTTAGAGTTTTTTATGTACAGTATCATGTCATCTGCAAATAGTGCCAGTTTAACTTCTTCTTTACCAATCTGGATTCCTTGTATTTCTTTGTTTTGTCTGATTGCCGTGGCTAGGACTTCCAGTACTATGTTAAATAACAGTGGGGAGAGTGGGCATCCCTGTCTAGTTCCCATTCTCAGGGGAAAAGCTTTCAGATTCTCACTGTTCAGGATAATGTTGGCTGTGGGTTTATGATATATGGTCTTTATTATGTTGAGGTACTTGCCCTCTATGCCCATTCTGCTGAGAGTTTTTATCATGAATGGATGCTGTATTTTGTCAAATGCTCTTTCAGAATCTATGGAGATGGTCATGTGGTTTTTGTCTTTCTTTTTGTTGATGTGGTGGGTGATGTTGATGGACTTTAGAATGTTGTACCATCCTTGCATCCCTGGGATGAATCCCACTTGGTCATGGTGTACGATCCTTTTGATGTATTTTTGAATTTGGTTTGCTAATATTTTGTTGAGTATTTTTGCATCTAAGTTCATCAGGGATATTGGTCTGTAGTTTTCTTTTTTGGTGGGGTTTTTGCCTGGTTTTCGTATTAGGGTGATGTTAGCTTCATAGAATGAGATTGGGAGTATTCCCTCCTCTTCTATTTTTTGGAAAACGTTAAGGAGAATGGGTATTATGTCTTCCCTGTATGTGTGATAAAATTCCGAGCTAAATCCATCTGGCCCAGGGGTTTTGTTCTTTGGTAGTTTTTTGATTACCGCTTTAATTTCGTTGCTGGTAATTGGTCTGTTTAGATTTTCTGTTTCTTTCTGGGTCAGTCTTGGAAGGTTGTATTTTTCTAGGAAGTTGTCCATTTCTCCTAGGTTTCCCAGCTTGTTACCATATACGTTTTCATAGTACTCTCTAATAATTCACTGTATTTCTGTGGGGTCCGTCATGATTTTTCCTTTCTCATTTCTAATTGTTGATTTATGTTGACTCTCTTTTCCTCTTAATAAGTCTGGCTAGAGGCTTATCTATTTTGTTTATTTTCTCAAAGAACCAGCCCTTGGTTTCATTGATTTTTGCTACTGTTTTATTCTGCTCAATTTTATTTATTTCTTCTCTGATCTTTATTATGTCCCTCCTTCTGCTGACCTTAGGCCTCATTTGTTCTTCTTTTTCCAATTTAGGTAATTGTGACATTAGACCATTCATTTGGGATTGTTTTTTCTTATTTAAATATGCCTGGATTGCTATACACTTTCCTCTTAAGACTGCTTTTGCTGTATCCCACAGTAGTTGGGGCTTTGTGTTGTTGTTGTCGTTTGTTTCCATATATTGCTGGATCTCCATTTTGATTTGGTCATTGATCCATTGATTATTTAGGAGCGTGTTGTTAAGCCTCCATGTGTTTGTGAGCCTTTTTGCTTTCTTTGTACAATTTATTTCTAGTTTTATGCCTTTGCGGTTTGAAAAGTTGGTTGGTAGGATTTCAATCTTTTGGAATTTACTGAGCCTCTTTTTGTGGCCTAGTATGTGGTCTATTCTGGAGAATGTTCCATGTGCACTTGAGAAGAATGTATATCCTACTGGTTTTGGGTGTAGACTTCTATAGATGTCTATTAGGTCCATCTGTTCTAGTGTGTTGTTCAGTGCCTCTGTGTCCTTACTTATTTTCTGTCTGGTGGATCTGTCCTTTGGAGTGAATGGTGTGTTGAAGTCTCCTAAAATGAATACATTCCATTCTATTTCCTCCTTTAGTTCTGTATTTGTTTCACATATGCTGGTGCTCCTGTGTTGGGTACATATATATTTATAATGGTTATATCCTCTTGTTGGACTGAGCCCTTTATCATTATGTAATGTCCTTCTTTATCTTTTGTTACTTTCTTTGTTTTGAAGTCTATTTTCTCTGATACTAGTATTGCAACACCTGCTTTTTTTCTCCCTGTTGTTTGCATGAAATATCTTTTTCCATCCCTTGGCTTTAAGTCTGTGCACGTCTTTGGGTTTGAGGTGAGTCTCTTGTAAGCAGCATATGGATGGATCTTGCTTTTTTATCCATTCTATTACTCTGTGTCTTTTGATTGGTGCATTCAGTCCATTTACATTTAGGGTGATTATTGAAAGGTATGTACCTATTTCCATTGCAGGCTTTAAGTTTGTGGTTACCAAAGGTTCAGGGTTAGCTTCTTTACTATCTTACTGTCTAACTTAACTTGCTTGTTGAGGATATTATAAACACGGTCTGATGATTCTTTATTTCTCTCCCTTCTTATTCCTCCTCCTCGCTTCTTCATATGTTGGGTGTTTTGTCCTGTGCTCTTTTTAGGAGTGCTCCCATCTAGAGCAGTCCCTGTAAGATGCCCTGTAGAGGTGGTTTGTGGGAGGGCAATACCCTCAACTTTTGCTTGTCTGGGAATTGTTTAATCCCTCCTTCATATTTAAATGATAATTGTGCTGGATACAGTAGTCTTGGTTCAAAGCCCTTCTGTTTCATTGCATTAAGTATATCATGCCATTCTCTTCTGGCCTGTAAGGTTTTCTGTTGAGAATTCTGATGATAGCCTGATGGGTTTTCCTTTGTAGGTGACCTTTTTTTTCTCTGTGGCTGCCTTTAATACTTTGTCCTTGTCTTTGATCTTTGCCATTTTAATTATGTGTCTTGGTGTTGCCCTCCTTGGATCCCTTGTCATGGGAGTTCTGTGTACCTCTGTGGTCTGAGAGGCCATTTCCTCCCCTAGTTTGGGGAAGTTTTCAGCAATTATTTCTTCAAAGACACTTTCTATCCCTTTTACTCTCTCTTCTTCTTCTGGTACCCTATAATGCAGATATTGTTCCGTTTCAGTTGATTACTCAGCTCTCTTAGAATTATTTCATTCCTGGAGATCCTTTTATCTCTCTGCATCAGCTTCTCTGTTTTCCTGTTCTCTGTTTTCTAGTCCATTAATGGTCCCTTGCATCTCGCCCATTCTGTTTTGAAGTCCTTCCAGAGCTTGTTTTATTTCTGTATTCTTCTTCCTTAGTTCTTGCATATTTCTCTGCAAGTCCATCAGTATGGTTATGACTTTTGTTTTGAATTCCTTTTCAGGAAGACTGGTTAAATCTATCTCCCAGGTTCCTTCTCAGGGGAAGATGTAGCAGATGCCGAAGCTGTCTGGCTTAGTCTTGTCTGGATCAAATTTTTTTGCCTTTTTATGTTGACAGGTGCTATTGACTGTCAGCTGGGAGAGCCAAACTTTCCTCTTGCTACTGGCCTTTCTTTACTGGGACAACTGCAATCCCTAGTGGCTTGTGTTGGGCAATTGTGTGTAGACTGGGTCTTTGTGTCTTGCCCGGCCAGTATGGAGGAAGCTCCCTTGCTGAGGGCATGACCAGCCTCAGGCTGCTTCTCTGCTTTGGTATGGCCCCGGAGGGGTAATGAACGGGGGGCTGTTTGGCTGTTTACCTCTGTGAGGGGTCTCAGAGCTGTTGCCCAGTGGGTTAGTGTGCCTGGGTTTCTCTGGAATTTCCAGCTTCTGGACTGTGACCTGGGTTATTTCTGTCCAGCTGTTGCGTCCCTGTCCCTTTAAGACTTTCAAAAAGCACTTGCTTTTCTTTGTCACAGGGGCATCAGCTTCAGGACCAGCTCAGGGGTCTTGCTGTCCTGTTTCCCTAGTTTCCAGCCCTCCACGCATGCACTGTGCATGCGCTCTGGTGCGGATGGCTAGGGCTAGGTGTTCAGCAGTCCTGGGCTCCCTCTCCCTTCCCGCTCCGAGTCCTCTCCTCCCGCCGGTGCTTGTATCTTACCCCTTTCTCCAGGTGCTGGGCTCTTGTGTGTAGTCTGGCTGTTGTCCTGTGTCTTCTGGTCTCTCTTTTAGAATTAGTTGTACTTGTTGTATTTTCAAAAATATATATGTTTTTGGGAGGAGATTCCCACTGTCCTACTCATGCTGCCATCTTGGCTCCCCCTCAGCTCTCTCATTTTTATACAGTTAGGATGGCTTCTACAGTTAGTTTTGTGCCAGCTCCCTGAGTGATTAGGAGCCAGCTAACCTCTTCTTATCTGTATGCTGGGGATACTGCTAGTAATCCCCTTACAAAGTTTGGTGTCAAAATCGTATGATATATTATCAATGAGTGCATATGAACTACTCAGTAAATGATGGCAATTATTCCCCAGTGATTCTATTTTCAGTGGTGAAAAAGGAGTAGCACCAAGCAGAGGGTGGGGCTTAAGAACTATGAAGGGGTCTGGGTGTGAGACATGCAGACATCTAAATAGATTCAGGGACAAGAATGGTTCTACAAGCATCACACAGTCCCAGACATCCCACCTGGCTTGGTGCTTGTTGGAAGTACACCAGAGGTTTCGGGAACACCTGGAACTGGCTGGAAATGTAAATCACCAGGTCCGTCCTTTGACATTAGAATCAGAATCTCTGGGTGGGGCCCATTACTCTGTGTTTTGAAAGCTGCTGATGCACATTATGGCCTGGAAACTGCCATCCTTGAGCCTTCAGCCCAGCCTGCCTGGCTGGGCCTCCCCTATCTGCCCCAGGGGCCATCCTCCCTGGTTCAGGTCCTCCTCCAGCCTTCATTCTGAAAGGCTGCTATTTGTTGTCTCAGTTTTGCACACCTTCCCAGCTCTGATTTTGACCCCTCACTTCTGCATTACTCTGAGGCCTTAGATCTGCCGTGGTGTATTATTTCTACTCATCCCTTGGTCCTTCGTGTTTGTTTTGCCAATCGTGTTTCATTTGTTTCCCTCTGCTCCCCGTATTTTGCAGGAATATTTTAAAGAAAACTGCAAATTTCATGTCACCCTTGGATACTGTTTCTTTTTAAATTTTGTGTTTCCTTTTGTCAACCAAGGGAAGGTGAAACTGAGAAGCAGAAAAGGCCTTTTATTTGGGGGTCTCAGAATTGCAATTGGGGAGCACAAATCTTGGGAGCACCTAGAAATGTGTTCCACTGTGTGGGGAAAGCAAGGGGTGTTTTGAGAAATGGAAGGGGGTCAGTGACATGACCTAGGTAAGGAAGAGAAGGATATGCTGATTGGTGCTACCTCATCAAGCTGCCTGAGTTTGCTCTCCAGACAGACTATTTTATTGGTGTTATCAAACAAAACTATCCTTGGTAGGCGTTAGTTAACTGTTCTGTCTTCAGGAAGTTCTTACCAATGGTTTTAGCATATGAGTGACAGTTGTTCTGTTATGCTTTATGATCAATTGTTTATAAAATAAAATTGCTGCTTCTGGTCCAGCTCAGGAGTTCATTACGGAGAAAGGAAAGCAGGGTCTCTCAAGTCCAGAAAACTTAGACAAGTCCACACTCCCTGTCCTTAACTGTATCAACTGTTTAATATTGCCAGGATCCCACTCTCCACCTGTCTCCCTTCATATGAAATAGTAACTAAGAGATGAGTGCTGTCTCCCATACTCCCCCCTTTCCTCCTCAGAGCACTGGGCAGTTCATGCCTCTCCCCATACTCTGCTAACTGTTCAGCCTTGGGGGATTTGCTCTGTTGTGCTGAGTGGTCAGTAGGAGCTGAGAGTGTGTGAGGAGGGGTGGAGCTTATCCTTTTTTGGCTGTCTCTCAAACTTCCTTTCTATGAGAAATACAGATCTGTTCTGTCTTTACTCCTAGCTGCATTCATCATGCAAATCTATACTTTTGCGGGTAACTACTGGGCTCTTTGCTTCAACATCTAAACAGCCCTAAGGGCAGGTTTTCAGGCACTCAGAGCAGCATGGTAGAGGACAGTGGTTCTTGAAGTGCAGCGGCCCAGGGCCTCCTGGGGGGTTTACAGCATACGGATCTGAGAGTCACTCACAGGGACTCTGGCTCAGCAGGTCTGTGGGTAAGGCCTGAGAATATGCATTTCCATGAGCTCCCAGGGCCAAGGTGCTGGAGTCCTGGGAGTGCAGTTGGGGAACACCGGTCTATGAGAACTTTCTGCTACATAGCTTGACAAGAAAGCCGGAGCAGGGGCTCTGGGCAGGTGACCAGACCGCTCAGATTTTGGTTCCCTTTCTGTGACCATCAAATGCTCATTCCCTTACTTCTTCCAGCACTGACTTTTTGCTTTTAAAGGAGCAAGAGTCCCCTGCTTCCTGTTTTGTCAGTGCTGGTGGGAAGTGGTTTGTCAGTGTTTGCCCTCAGAATCCTGCTGAGCCTGTGATGCAGGGTGTGGGGTGAGCCAGCCTGGTGCTGGGCCCAGACTCCTGGGACAGAGAGTGATGTGCAGGCAGCGGCAGCGATCTACTATGCCCGGCCCCCCTCCAGCTGTGGAAGGTAGGCGGCGGTGTCCTTGTCCTTAGAGGCTGTGTGTTTTAGTAAGGTGATCAAAAGGCAACAATCTTGGTGGGGCCCTAATGAAACAGGAAAATACAGTGAGGAGTCAAATAATAGTTTTCATTATTTTCTCCCAGTCCTGGAGGCCAGGAGTCCCAAGTCGGCTTCCTGGGCTAAAGGCAAGGGGGTGCTGGCGGGGCGATTCTCTCTGGAGGCTGCAGGGCAGACGGTCTCCTTGTCTTTTCCTGCTCTTAGAGCTGCATGCCTTGGCTCAGGTTCCCCCCTCCATCTTCAAGGCCAGCAGCATGGTATCTTATCCCTCTCCCATCATCTCACCTTCTCCTCCAATTGTATCAGTAACTAAAGAGAGTTTGGGGCAAGGGAGAACACAGGTGCAAGGTGGGAGATGATCTGAGAGGCTGGGAAGCAGCGTCGGAACACACGGGCCGCAGCCTGCCACTGGTACTCTGGAAGCTGTGGCCGAGCAGCAGCAATGAGAGCATCTGTTGCAAGGCTCCCATGTGCAGGGGTTTACAAGCACCTGTCCTTTAACTTTTTTTTTTATTAAGGTATTATTGATATACACTCTTATGAAGGTTTCACATGAAAAAACAATGTGGTTACTACATTTACCCATATTATCAAGTCTCCCCCCATACCCCAATGCAGTCACTGTCCTTCAGTGTAGTAACATGCCACACAGTCACTACTTGTCTTCTCTGTGCTACACTGTCTTCCCCATGATCCTCTCCACATCATGTGTGCCAATCATAATACCCCTCAATCCCTTTCTCCCTCCCTCCCCACCCGGCCTCCCCGACCCCTCCCCTTTGCTAACCGCTAGTTCCTTCCTGGAGTCTCTGAGTCTGCTGCTGTTTTGTTCCTTCAGTTTTGCTTCATTGTTATACTCCACAAATGAGGGAAATCATTTGGCATTTGTATTTCCTCCGCCTGGCTTATTTCACTGAGCATAATACCTTTCAGCTCCATCCATGTTGTTGCAAATGGCAGGATTTGTTTCTTATGGCTGAGTAGTATTCTATTGTGTATATGTACCACCTCTTCCTTATCCATTCATCTCCTGATGGACACTTAGGTTGCTTCCATTATCTTGGCTATTGTAAATAGTGCCACAATAAACATAGGGGTGCATATGTCCTAATGAATCTGAGAACTTGTTTTCTTCGGGTAAATTCCTAGGAGTGGGATTCCCGGGTCAAATGGTATTTCTATTTTTAGTTTTTTAAGGAACCTCCATATTGCTTGTCCTTTAACTTTCACAGTAACCCTTTGAGGGGTACTGTTTCATATGCAAAGAAAATCTATGGCTCAAAGTTCCCTTTGCCCAGAGCCGCAGGCTATCAGGTACTAACCCCAGAATTGCAGGTAAGCTGCCTGCATCCAGAGCAGAACTGAAAGAAAGCCTGGCTCCCGAGGCTGCAGACTAGCGGTGGAATCACAGAGAACTCATTAAAAATGCAGATGCTCAGGCTCCACCCAATACCAGGACCAGAATCTGCATTTTAACAAGAGCCTCTGTGAACCAAATGTGGGACAGTGTGAGAAGCGTGGCCACCAAGCCCTCATCGAGCTGCCAGGGCCCTACACTGTCAGCATCTGTGGAAGCTGGCAGAGATCCCAATCTCTTTTGTGTTTGCTCCAACAACATTACAGCCCAGTTAGTCTAAGTCTTTTTTGAGCAAGCAAACAAGAATTAAAAAACCTCTGCAAGTTCTCGTGTACAGGCCTGTAGAAGGACAGCACCAGGCACTCTAAACAGCACATGCCTCTCTCCTGGGGATCAGATACTTGTGGACTCAGTTGTTTATATGTGTGTGGCAGGGTCCCGGGCGGTACATCATGGAAGAGAGTTACCGAATAACGCCACTGTCTCTCACATCGGGTGCAGGTCTGGGCATATTTTGGGCACTGCAATCATCACACAGCAAGTAGAGGATCATGATTTTTGTGCCTGTAAAAGATGCTTACCCACAGAAACTTGTCTTTATACTGGGTCCTTGGGAGGCTGGTGCTCTCTCTAAACCTTAGAGTGTGCGCTTTGGGCTGAATCAAGGAATGGAATAAATAGAAAGAGAAGATGGTTAGGAGACTAGCACGTTGTGAACCATTTGCATTAGAAATCTTGTGAAAATAATAGGTGCTGGTCAAAAATATACATCTTTGGGCCACCTGGAAAATTAGCCACTAAGAGTGATATCCAGAAATTAAAATTTTTGATTCACTTGCCAGGCATTTCCTACATAAACTAATATGTGAGCGTTGCTGTCATTGTACTATCAGACCTGACCCTTACTACCTACGCGAGGGATCAGAAAAAGAGAGCAGTATAATGACTCACCCCACATTTAGTAACATTACCCATTTTCATATATATACACATATATGTTATATATAAGAAAAAAAAGTCTGATACCAAACGCTGGCCTTCTCAGAGAGCCTTTCAGATCTATTAGTATTAGTAAAAGCAGGGCTAGATGATCATGAGTGGCTGAACGTGACAGGCAAGTAAGCGCTAATGAAGCAATACTGAAACTTAAAAGACTCTCATGTACTAAATATTAAATGACCATTTGTTTCCAGGCAAGCCTAAGCCACAGGATCTTACCAGAGTTTAAAGAGTTGTGGCAATGGCTGAGTTGCTTGAAAGAGCTGATATGCCACAAATTGCCATGAGGGGGCAGCAAAGAGCTGCCGAGCTGCCCTAGAGGCCACGTGAACCAAGGTCATCAATTCAAGAGGGGCAGTGGGCGAAGCGGGCTACCCCAGGGGTGTGCTAAGGATGCAGCTATCCCAGACAGTCTGAGGCTTAGCCCCAAATGAGGAGACCTGGGTCTGAGGCAGAGGCCTGTCATGAAAAAAAGCAGTGCCCAGGCTATAGGGTGGAAGTGAGGGGCTGAAGTCAGAAAGGTGAGCAGGGTGTGTGGAAGCAGGGTAACTGCGCTCTGTTGCAGTGGCATGGCAGGTCATCAGGGAGCACCAGCTTCTGCTGAGCCATTTGCTTTCATTTACAGCAGCTTAGGGCCTCTGCCCTAGTAAGGTCAGGAAAACATCTCATAATCAGAATCCTTAAAAATCTCATACTCTAATCCCTTATTTAAGATATACTTTGGCAGTGAGATTGTCAAGTTCTTTTTAGAAAAAGCCTTAGTAGCTAAAAAAAAAACCTTAAGGAATACAAGACAGTGCATGGTTAAATACTGCAATCATGGTACGATCAATACTTGCTCAGGAGACTTCGGGGCAGGGTAATTGAAGGGCCCCCACCAGTAAGATGGCGAACTTCCAGCTTCTCTTCGGGGTCCTTGGTTCCCGCCGGCGCCACCTGAAGCCCAATCACCTCTCGCCCCCCCTCCCAATCCCAGTACCTAGCCAAAAGCCACCAGCCCCGTAGAAGTAACACCACAATCACCCTATGCCCCTTCCTATATAACCCAGCACCTTTCCCTAAGAAAGCGGAACTGTCCGGTGAATTGCTGCTGTGTGTCGCTCCTTTCCTTTCATTGGTGCCGAAACCCGGGAGACGGGACACCCCAACTGGGCCCCGTCTTCCCCCCGACACCAGCAGCAGCTTGCCCTCGTCCTCTTTTTCCAGCGCTGGCTCATCACACTCACCACTCCTCTCTGGCCTTTAGGTAAGTTTTCCCCCGGAGTGGGCCACTCTTCCCCGAGCTATCGCAGTGCCATTGACCGTGATCATCCAGCAAGGCCCTGACGCTCGGGGACGAGGAGGGAACTCTCCCTGCCTCAGGCCTTCACAGCTGCGGCGGACCCTCAGGCCCCTCCTCCGACAGTCATAAATCCCCGCCTCAGGCCTTCACAGCTGCGGTGGACCCTCAGGCCCCCCTCCAACAGCCATAAATGAAGTGACTCCTTTGCGGATGAGAATGCTCCCTTCCCCCCTCCCTCCTCCTTTTGTTCCGTCCGCCAAAATCTGTTCTGTCTGCCGAAAATTCCTAGTGCTAGGTACCTCGTGACTCCGGCAAACTGCCTTCTTAGGGAAGTCTGGGTGATGACCCACACTTCCTAAGAAATTCCGACTCGTATACGAGTTTCTGCAGACAACCAAGGATCATCGGGGACGCCCTCTGTCTCCTTGCGGTCTGCTTCCAGTCCGAGGATCTCCGTTCGTCTTCCCCTGTTTGTCTTCTTCTCTGTCCTTTAGCCATGGGAGCCTCCTCATCCCTCCCAGAAAGTTCACCTCTTGAATGCCTGCTTAAGCATCTGGCTACCCTCTCCCTGACGCCTGATATAAAACCAAAACTTCTCCGTAAATACTGCTCCCAAAATTGGCCAACAGACCCCCTAGACAATAACAACCAATGGCCCGTAGGGAGAACTCTTGATCCTAACATCACTCGCAATCTCTTTAACTACTGCCAGCGCCTGAAAAAATGGAAGGAGATTCCCTATATCGAAGCTTTCCGCCTCCTCCTCCCGCCGCCCCCCCAAGTTCTCCTAGCCTGCAAGCTGCCGCCCCCACAGAAGCCTCCCGTTCACTCCCTTCCCCTTCTTCTCCTACAATAGCCCTTCTCCCTTCCTCCCCCACCATCTCCTCCCCCATCTCACCTCCTCCACCTTTGTCCCCCACGGATTAAGCCTGAGCCTTTCAGCCCCCCTTTAACTAGTTGCCAGGGGCCTCCTCCGTCTTTGCCCTCATCACCTGTTTCTCCCCTGTTAGAGACCGCTTTTGTCTTCTCACATGTTTGTAGGCAGAATGGGAAAGCACCTTCCCCCATGTCTGAATGCAGCATAAGAAAGCACAAGCTTGAGAACAACCAGTGCAGTCCTTAGAAGTTATCTGTCCACAAAAACTTATCTTGTCCTCGAAGACGAGCCAAGACTCCTCACTCTGAAAATAGGGAGACCTTGAGGATGTGTAGAAACACCACCTCTGCTTCTAGCTATGCCCTTCCCCCACTTGCCGATGTGGCAGGAACAGAGAACAAAAAACATTCTGTTTACACATTGCATAAGCAACTAACTGGAGCCCTCCTATAGCTCAGTTAGTAGAGCACGGGACTCTTAACCTCAGAGTCATGAGTTCAAGCCCAACTAGAGTGGCAGAGGCAAGCAGCTGGGCTGCTGGCTGGCAATGCGTGGGAGCGTCAGCCCTCCCAGTTCTTTCTATCTTTCTTTATTTTCTTCGCCACCTCCCCCACCCCGCACTTCAAGACTTGCTCGACAAAGCATGGCTGGACCGCGTCACTCCCCCACAGACTGAGCCAGAAACCTTCAGTCCCCCTCAGACTCGGTCTTGCGAGCCTCCCAAAATTATCACCCCCCTCCAGGAATTAGCAGGATAGGAAAGCATTGTGCGCGTTCACGTCCCTTTCTCATTAAGAGATTTAGCCCAACTACCGAAACGCCTAAATTCCTTTTCCACTGATCCCACGACATACATCAGGGAGTTTCAATAGACCCTCCAGTCTTACAGCCTCACACATCATGACATTTTCATGCTCCTGGCCAATACTCTCCTCCCTGAAGAGCGTAGACAAGTTTGGGACTTCACCCAAATGCACGCTACCAAAACCCACAAGACTGACCCCACCTGTCCCCCTGGCCCCACTGCTGTCCCCGAACAAGACCCACACTGGGATTATAACACCGCCGTGGGTCTCCACTCTCGAGATATTTTTGCCTCCTGCTTAATAGCAGGTCTGAAAAAGGCAGCTCGCAAAGTAGTCAATTTTCAAAAGCTCCAAGACTTAATTCAAAAGAGAGATGAAACCCCCTCCGAGTTCTTAGACAGACTCACTCAAGCCCTATTACAGTATACCAGCCTGAACCCAGAAATGCCTGATGGAAGACATGTCCTTATGACATACTTCCTAGCTCAAAGCTACCCTGATATTAAAGCTAAACTCAAAAAGTTAGAACAGGGCCCCGCTACCCCACACACTGAGATCCTAACAGTGGCCTTTAAAGTCTTCCATAACCGGGAGGAGGAGAAAGAACGCTGTAAACAAAAGGCTGATCAAGCCAATTTCCAAATGTTGGCCCAACTGATAAAACCACAACCTGGGCGCCCTTCTACAAACAAGCGCCCCCCAAGAGCTTGTTTCAAGTGCGGACAAGAACGACATTCGTCAAGGGGGGTGTGCCCCTCCCCCAGATCTCATACCACCCCATGCCCCAGATGCCACAAAAAGAGCCACTGGGGGTGTGATTGCCCAGCCACCCGAAGGGGAGGCTGGACGAACAACCCCCATCCTAAGCCCGCCATAGTGGGGCTGGCAGAAGAAGACTGACAGGGCCCGGGGGCTTCTCACCCAACCATTTCCATCACCAAACAGGAGCCCAGTGTTACTTTAATAGTAGACGGTCACCCCATCCCCTTCCTCCTAGATACAAGAGCCACCTTCTCAGTCTTGTGAGAATACTGGGACCCTACCACACCTGCCATTACTCCTGTAGTCAGGGTAAGAAGTAAACAGATTTTCCCATTAAACCCCCCCCCCTTTTATGCACAATCCAAGACAATCCCATACCTTTCTCCCACTCCTTCCTGGTTATGCCCCAGTGTCCCATCCCTTTTCTAAGATGAGACATCCTTTCCCTCCTCCACGTTTCCATAACTATATCCACTCCCACAGCCCCCAGTACTCCCTTTCTGATGGCCCTCATAGCCGACAACACCCCTCTACCCAATGAAAGCTCTGGTTCCGCCCTCATACACCCTGTAAATCCCAAAGTTTGGGACATTACGAGCCCCTCCATGGCTCTATGTCCTCCTGCCTCTATCAAATTACGTGACCCCTCTCAGTATATCTGTCAGGCCCAATACCCCCTAACCACTTCAGCCCTCATAGGCCTCCAACCCATCATTCAAGATCTCTTAAACAAAAATTACCTCAGACCCACTCACTCCCTGCTTAATACCCCCATATTAGCTGTTAAAAAAAAAAAAACCAACAGATCTTTCCGCCTCATCCAAGACCTTTGCCTCATCAACATGGCCGTTGTCCCTATCCATCCCTTAGTTCCAAATCCATACAGCCTTTTATCGCAGATCCCTGCCTCGGCATCCCACTTCTCAGTCCTAGATCTCAAGGACACATTTTTTTTTCTATCCCTCTAGACCCCTCCTCCCAAGATTTCTTTGCCTTCACCTAGATGGACCCATACACAAGACATTCTGAACAACTCACTTAGACAGTTTTGCCACAAAGCTTCTGACATAGTCCCCATATTTTTAGACAGGTTCTAGCTCAGGACCTCAAACAGTTTAATCATGATCACTCCGAGTCCACCTTACTACAATATGTAGATGATCTTCTACTCTGCAGTCCCTAGTGAGAACAGTCTAAACTTGACACTGCCTCCCTACTTAACCTTCTAGCTTCCAGAAGTTACCGAGTATCCCCCGTCAAAGCTCAAATCTCTTCCCCTACTCTCACTTACCTCAGATTCCTTATATCTCAACAAAGAAAGTCCATTACCTTAGACAGAAAATGGCTCCTCTCTGACCTGCCCGTTCCCAAAACCAAGACAGAAATCCTTTCCTTTCTAGGCCTGGCTGGGTATTTTAGAGCGTAGATCCCTAACCTTTCCCTGTTAGCAAGACCCCTATACGACCTCATCAAGGGCCCCCCTGAAGAACCATTATCCTCCTCACCCTGACACTCCTTCATTAAGCTCCGTCAAGCCCTTGTAAAAGCCCCAGCTCTCCATCTTCCTGATTTGTCGAAGCCCTTCTCATTATACATTCATGAGAGGTCCAGTCAAGCTCTAGGAGTCCTAGGCCAATATTATAGCCTATCCTTTGCCCCAGTAGCTTATCTCTCCAAGCAATTAGGCCCCACAGTTCAGGGATGGGCCCCCTGCCTACAGGAATTAGCCGCTGGACAGCTCTTGCAGAAAGAAGCTCATAAACTGACATTCAGGGTGCCCCTTACCATTCTGTCCCCACATCACCTAAAAGATCTCTTAACCTACAAAAGTTTACAGACTCTCCCTCCCTCCAGACTCCTGACCTGACTGTCCTCTTTCCTCCAAAATCCCGTTCACCCTCTTTGCCATCCATACCTGAATCATGACTTTTTCCTCCTTTACGGCTCTCTCGCTTTTTTTCCTCATTCCTATTGTTTTCCCCACCACCCCATCCTCCTTTGTATGGCGATTCAAAGTCAGACAGACTTACACACAGCATCAAACAAAAGTTACTGCCCTCATTGCCACACCAGACTGCCTTCTGAAAAGCTGCTCTGAGTCTTTATACCTCCACTTTCCTCCCTCCACCGAAGTGTTCACTAGCAGCTACCCTT
Source organism: Manis javanica (assembly GCF_040802235.1). Taxonomy (NCBI): domain Eukaryota; kingdom Metazoa; phylum Chordata; class Mammalia; order Pholidota; family Manidae; genus Manis; species Manis javanica. Next base: position 95,726,178 of record NC_133157.1, on the reverse strand, counting down.
ATTCTCCCTACCTCTGCTTCCTCTATAACCAAAGACAAGCCTATTGCAGGCAATGGCCAGACACCTACAGGAGATGTCCCTACTGGTCTTGTGCCATTCACTACATGGGTAACTTCCAGTACCCACAGTATTACTCCTCCAACCGTTTCATGAAATATCCCAATGATTCATCCTCCTTATCAATCCCAGATCCCTGGGACTCTCGATGGGCTGCCAGAGTCACAGCCTCAGTTTACTAACGGGGGGTCCTCGAACCCCCACGGTACCCTTCATCTCTCAAAAGTATGTTCCCTCTCATTCCCAGATCTCTCAAGTTGCATCAGATATCAGACATTCCAAAAAAGTCATTATCCAAACTCTTGACGGCACCTCTTCATCTTCTTATCCCCACCCCTCTTCCCATTTCTCCTACTCTTCATTACAGCTCATTCAAGACACCACCATCTTTCTCAACCACACCCTTAACACAGCCAATTGTTTCTTGTGCGCATCACTACAGCGCCCACTGCTAGCCGCCATGCCCCTTAATATTTCCAACTACTCCTATGCAGAAAGACAACCCCTCTGCCTCCTGGCAGACATACCCCTATGAGAACCAGAATACGCAGATAATCTCACCATCCACCACTGTGTAGGCCCAACTCCACCCCCCTCCAGTGCACTTCACTGCTTCCCAACTCCAGCACACCCGGCATTCTCATCACCCTAAACCCACAGCTTACACTTTACAGCATGGCAGAATTCCTTGAGCTCCAACCTCCCTGGCCCTCGCGCACAAAAAGGGCTGCTTTCCTTCACATCATGGTCGGTATCTCTTTGATCACCTCAGCCATTGGGGCAGGGTTTTCGGGAGAAGCCTTGAGTCACTCTCTATGGGCAGTTAGAGATCTCAACACCAAACTTGAGGGAGCCCTGACATCCACTGCCGATTCCCTAGCCTCTCTCTGAAGACAGGTCACTTCGCTAGCTAAAGTCACCCTTCAAAACCGGCGGGCCCTAGATCTGCTTACAGCCGAGAAGGGCGGCACCTGCGTCTTCCTCCGAGAAGAGTGCTATTACATCAATGAATCCGGCATTGTAGAAACTGACATTACCAAACTCATCGACCTTGCCTCCAGCCTCCACTCTGCTTCCAATTCCAACCGATTCTCATCAATACTAACAAACCCCCTTCTCACCTGGCTCTGGCTCATCGCAGGCCTCATAATAATCATTCTTTCCGCCTGTCACTTCTTACCCTGTATAATAAAGTTCATCAAATCCCAAGTTGAAAAAATCTCTAATCAAGCTTTCAACCAGCTTTTACTCAGGAACTACCAGCTTCTGGCCACAGAAGATCCCTCACCCTCATGTGACCTCCTCACCACACGCTGAGATGGACCCCTCTCTCCACTGGAAACTTCCTGGAAACAATGGCTGTAGATGCCTGGCTCCTGAAACCCATATCCTCTTGGCACCATTGGAATCAACAGGTCCTCGACCTATGGTTACAGGGAACCTTCATTGATTTCCAACCTGAAGAAGTCCACATCTACTCATCCTTACTGTGGGGAGTCCTATCAACCCTTTCCTCCCAATCCTCAAGCCCTCGCTCCCTTCTCCGCCCCTGTTCAGCAGGAAGCAGTCAGAGAGAAAGCAATGTCCACAACCCCATAGAGGAGAAAGGGGGGAATGAAGGGCCCCCACCAGTAAGATGGTGAACTTCCGGCTTCTCTTCGGGGTCCTCAGTTCCCGCCGGTGCCACCTGAAGCCCAATTACCTCTCATCCCCCCTCCCAATTCCAGCACCTAGCCACCAGCCACCAGCCCCGTAGAAGTAACACCACAATCATCCCATGCCCCTTCCTATATAACCCAGCATCTTTCCCTAATAAAGCGGATTTCTCCAGTGAATTGCTGCTGTGTGTCGCTCCTTTCTTTTCAGGAATCAGTGAAAGTTTTGTGTGACCAGGAAAGGCTTCCTTAAGGAAGTGAATCCATCTGAGCTTTAATGGGTGAGTGTGGTTTAGAAAGGCAAGGAGAACCTCAGTGAGCCCCCAGGGAAAAGCTGCATCACTTTGCAGGCCTGTGAGCAGGTGGCCCAGTTGTGTCAGGGTGCCTGGAGTGTGGGTGGGCTGGCATATGAAGACACTTTTTCAACCTTTGTTGGATTTGTTTTGTTTGATGGTTTCTGACCTGCTTAAAAACAGGGTCCACCTTCTTCACGCACTGGGAGTGCATCACTCACTTAGAGAAAATGAACACTGATGTGTTTCTGGGACACCATCTGTGAATAGGTGGGATCTGCTTAGTATATGTCTGGATATCTAAGATGCTAAAAGGTTTCTGAAATCATAACCTGTACTGAGAACCAGGGACAGTTAATTGTGCTTATACAATAAGGACACAAGTTGTCCATCTTCCACACACCAATGGGCTGCCACTTATCCCTTACAGTCGCAACCTAGAGAGTGATTCTGGTGTAGTTGGGTGGGCTTTCCTTCATGTGCCGCCCCTCCGGGATGTTAGTGAATCAGAGTAGGGTGAGGGCCTCCGGAGGGGGCAGGGTGGGATATTTGCAGTCAGAGCAATGTAACTACATGCAAGGAAAACCCCCTGCTAAAACTCTATGTTAAACATTGAGCTCTAGAATCATTCTTCAGTGAGATCAGTTAATGTTCCCCAGATAAAGAAGAGTAGCACATGTTTTATTATGCTAATTAATCATTTGTAACCATGTGTAAGATTCACTTTAGTAAGCTAAAAGGCCCAGGCCTATGTGCTGTCTTTCCTCCTTCAGATCTGACAAGGTGATTTTGCAAACTGAGCAACTAACAGCATGCAGACCCAGCTGTAGACGGCATGGTTAAAGGCAGGAAGAATTCCATCTTAAAGATAAGATTGCATTTTAACACCCAGGAAGTTCAAGAGGCAAGATTCTTTAGCAAATAAACAGTACCTCAGCCCACCTTGGGGGCTGGGCAGAAAGCCTTTTGATGTGCTCCCGGGACCCAGGCGCTGGTGTCCCTGAGAAAACAAGGCAGGAAATTCCTTATGTTAATTTTAAATATTCAGGGACCACTCAACAAGTCCACACCCCTAAACTCTTTTTCACGTTCTCAAAAAATCCTCAACTGCCTATAAAACCCCTAGACAGTGCACCACCACGGACTCTCTTGTCCCCTCCTGGGGTGAGCTGGGAGCGCTGTCCTTTCACTTTATCTCCAAATAAAAGCCTGTACCTTGCTCTCCTACCTTGACTGTTTGTGAAGCTCATTCTTCGGCTCTGCAAACAAGAACCCCGGCATCATTAGCTTTCTCTTTTTTATTACCAATTACTGCTGGGCCTTTTGTCTGCTTATATACTTGTTTAAAATACTATCCTTTTCTCAATTAATTTTTAGAGAGGGCTTCATGTCCTTTCAATACATCTGTAAAGCCCTCACCTGTATTTCACACAACAGCTGATCTGTTCACACATCAGTTCTTTTTTCACTGATACAAAATGTTTCTCAAATTCTATTTATTTTTGGTCTGAGCCACTTGAAAGATAAAACACTTTCCTATCAGTAACAATGGCGCCCTGCCCAGTGATTCTCATGGGAATGGAGACAGCTTGGGAATGAAGCAGGGAAGGACTGTCACCCAACAGCAAGGTCCTGAGGAACCCCCTCCCCCACTGTGGAACCTCCTCCCACTGTGGACCCTCCCCCCACTCTGTGGAACCTCTCCCCACTGTGGACCACCCCACTCCCCACTGAGGTTCTTTTAGCTGAGAGGCATCACTGGAACTTCAGGATACAGACCCTGTGTGGGGGGTCTGTGTGTATCTTGCAGTCATCAGGGCTGTGCATCTGCTGTTATTTTGGGTGGGGTGTTTAAATCCCTTTGCTGAGGCATGATATTGTACATAAAAATCCCTAAACAATTCACCCCTAAACTAATAGATCTAATATCTGAATTCAGCAAAGTTGCAGGATACAAAGTTAATACACAGAAATCTGTGGCATTCCTATACACTAACGATGAACTAATAGAGAGAGAAATCAGGAAACAATTCTATTCACAATTGCATCGAAAAGAATAAAATACCTAGGAAAAAACCTAACCAAGGAAGTGAAAGACCTATACCCTGAAAACTACAAGACACTCTTAAGAGAAATTAAAGAAGATACCAATAAATGGAAACACATCCTGTGGTCCTGGCTAGGAAGAATTAATATTGTCAAAATGGCCATCCTGCCTAAAGCAATCTATAGGTTCAATACAATTCCTATCAAAATACCAACAGCATTCTTCAATGAACTACAGAAAATCATCCTAAAATTCGTATGGAACCACAAAAGACCTTGAATAGCCAAAGCAATTCTGAGAAGGAAGAATACAACTGGGGGCAGTATGCTCCCCAACTTCAAGCTCTACTATAAAGCCACAGTAATCAAGACAATTTGGTACTAGCACAAGAACAGACCCATAGACCAATGGAACAGACTAGAGAGCTCTGATATAAACCCAACCACGTATGGTCAATTAATATACGACAAAGGAGCAATGGCTATACAATGGGGAAATGACAGCCTGTTCAACAGCTGGTGTTGGCAAAACTGGACAGCTACATGCAAGAGAATGAAACTGGATTACTGTCTAACCCCATATACAAAAGTAAACTTGAAATGGATCAAAGACTTGAAAGTAAGTCATGAAACCATAAAACTCTTAGAAGACAACATAGGCAAACATCTCCTGAATATAAGCATGAGCAACTTCTTCCTGAATGCATCTCCTCGAGCAAAGGAAACAAAAGCAAAAATGAACTCATGGGACTACATCAAACTAAAAAGTTTCTGTACAGCAAAGGACACCATCAACAGAGCAAAAAGGGATCCTACAGTATGGGAGAATATATTTGTAAATGACATATCTGACAAGGGGTTAACACCCAAAATATATAAAGAACTTACATGCCTCAACACCCAAAAAGCAAATAAACCAATTAACAAATGGGCAAAGGATATGAACACACAGTTCTCTGAAGAAGAAATTCAGATAGCCAACAGACACATGAAAAGATGCTCCACATCACTTATCATCAGGGAAATTGAAATTAAAACCACAGTGAGATATCACCTCACACCAGTAAGGATGGCCAGAATTGAAAAGACTAAGAACAACAAATACTGGCGAGGATGCGGAGAAAGGGGAACCCTCTTACACTGCTCGTGGGAATGTAAGCTAGTTCAACCACAGTGGAAAGCAACATGGAGGTTCCTCAAAAAACCAAATACAGAAATACCATTTGACCCGAGAATCCCACTCCTTGCAATTTACCCAAAGAATACAACTTCTCAAATTCAAAAAGACATATGCACCCCTATGTTTATTGAAGCACTTTTTTCAGTAGCCAAGTATGGAAGCAACCTAAGTGTCCATCAGTAGATGAATGGATAAAGAACAGGTGGTATATATACACAATGGAATACTATTCGGCAGTAAGAAAGAAACAGATTCTACCATTTGTAACCACATGGATGGAGTTGGAGGACATTAGGCTCAGTGAAATAAGCCAGGAGGAGAAAGACAAATGCCAAATGATTTCCCTCATTTGTGGAGTATAACAATGAAGCAAAACTGAAGGAACAAAATAGCAGCAGACTCGGAGACACCAAGAATGAACTATTGGCTACCAAAGGGGAGGGGTGTGGGAGGGCGGGTGCGGAGCTAGGGAGAAGGGGATTGAGGGGTATTATGTTTCGTACACATGGTGTGGGGGATCACGGGGAGAACAGTGTAGCACAGAGAAGGCAGATAGTGGATCTGTGGCATCTTACTACACTGATGGACAGTGACTGCATTGGTCTATGGGGACTTGATAATATAGGTAAATGTAATAACCACATTGTTTTTCATGTGAAACCTTCATAAGAGTGTATATCAATTACACCTTAATAAAAAGTAAAAAAATAAATGATAGATATAGATAGATAGATAGATGATAGATATAGATAAATAAATAAATAAATCATTTTGCTTAATCTCTTTCGTAGGTCACATCACTTCCCCTTGGGGATCCAGACAAAGTGCGTCCCTCACTCGGTGGTACCAGAGATGCTGGGATGGCTCTTGGACAGCTCCACATTTCTTCCTGGCAGTGTAAGTGTAGAGGGAGCTCAGAGAGAGTGTTATTTAATCACTTAAAGCTCACTATCAGGACATGCCTTCTTTTAAGAATTCATTTCTTTTTAGGACATTCTTCAGGGTTTCAGGGCACCCATAAAAAACTATCTGAGGAAGAGAAAAGAGCTAAAGCTAGGTTCCGTTTTTTAAAGGAAGGAAACCTTGTGTGAGAAGCTAACCACTTGGAGGCATTCAATACCTCTAAACGGCTGAGAGTTGTCACAAATAATTAGCAAATCTGATATCACAGTTGAACCAAGCTTTAGCGAGTCCAGGACATGTTAAAACAGATGAGGGTTGCCTATGTCTGTAGGTGGGACTAGACTCTTTGTGCAGAGAATAATTATTTCCTAATTAATTGATCTCATCCACCCTGCTGAATCCTAATGTTTGGTCCAATGGAATAGTTCTAGTTCAACCCAGCAATTTAAACTATTTCTGTAAGTTTGTGCATATTTTCTTTGCATAAACACTCTCCCCTGTCCCTGCCCACTAAGCCTTTCAGAGTTATGGTGGGCACACTAGGGGTGTGGCTTAGGCCCACTGGCTGGTGAGGTGGAGGCAGGACACTCAGGTGTCCGGACAGAGGGGCTGAAGTGGGCTCCTGTGCTGGAGAGCGCTGAGCGTGCGCGGCTGCAACAGAGGGCTGCCTGCTGGTGTCTGCGCTGTGCCTCGGGGTGTTTGGGACCTTGGGCTCCAGGAATGGGGCCAGAGGGCAGAGCTGGAGAGGTTGTGGGGCCGTTCCTCTGGCTAATCATTTCTCTTCATGAGATTCTGTTTGAGGAGGGGTACTCACACTGGGATATTTTCATTTTAGTGCTGGAAACCATAGCTGCACAGTTGTCTTCCTCTTTGGGAATCCCCTCAATCCCGTCCTAATATATTCTCTGGGCCTCTGGTCCAAGTAGGGGAGACTGAGGTGCACCTTCGTCCCGTCTACCAACTCTAAGGTTGGAAGAGGAAAACTTTGGACGGCCCTCTGTGTGTCCTCTACGGCCTGTTTGCTTCCCGCCCTAGGACAGCAAGCCTTTTGGGGAGCCGCCGGACTCTGGCGTGTCCTTGCTCAGGGCATGGTCCATGGACTTCCACTGCTGCACCACCTGAGAGTTATTAACATTCAGAATCTTAGGCTCCACTCAGACCTAAGGGGTCAGAATTTGCATTTTTAGAATGGTCCCAGATCATGACCTATGTGCACAGTCAGGTCTGAGAAGCGCGGGGGCAGAAGAAACACCCTACCACAAAACTTGTGTTCTCTAGAACACGTTTTAGAATATTCTTATCTGAAATAAACCTCTTACATTAAACATGCAAAGACTGCCAAATCTAAATTGTGGTGTCTTCATATGGCTGTTGAGTTCTGTTAAGAATAGTTCTGAATGTGAATAAGGGAAAGGTTAAATTTTTGAGATTGCTCTATATCTTAACTTTATGCTCATAGCTGTTAATATATCCATAGCAGATACTTATTTTAGATGCTGTCTGAGGCAGGCAAGATATTCAGGTGCCACAAGTTAAGTCGGAACTATGAGGTAAGACAATGCAGTTACTAACCACAAACTGCTATTTTACGGGGCATGTTTCCTCCCTGAGTTCTTCTAGTGCACCCTTTACTCTTAGGAGGGCTGACTGGAGCTGTACCCTCACGGGAGGAGCCTCCTGCCTTGAGAAGGCCTAGGACTGAGGAGCAGGGGCTGCTCGGCCAGAGGTTTTACAGAGAAATGCTACGTTTGTCTCTTGGGTACCCGGTTTCTTGGGTCTCTCTTCCCTTGCCTGCCCTGCTTTTGGAGTGAGGATAACTAGATGCTAAGATAAGGAGGCCAAGGAGATCATTTGCTTCGAGCCTGTCAGACAGGGGTTGGAAAACCTGTTTTTCCTGAGCCAGATGATAAATATTTTAGTTTTTTGCAGACAGGCCAAACAGTCAACATCACACTAGTCATCTCTGTCACTGTAGTGTGAAGGAAGGCAGCACACTGAGCACTTACATGAATGACTGGAGCTGGGCTCCAGTGAAGCTTTCCTGACAAAAATAGGTGTTGGGATGAATTTGGCCCTTGGGCCATGGTTTGCTGACCTCTGCCTTGGGAAATGTGTCTTACAGCTAACGTATCACTGTGCTTTAAGTCAACCAACACCCCTTGAGAAGAAAATACATGTTTCTGAGTTTCCCCTCTAAGCATCTTGCTCATGAATCTGTGACACAGAGTGCTGGGTTTGAAGATCCTGGGTTGACATCATCTTTCTCTATTTTTCACAGACAGAACAAAAGAAAACTTATAATCTTCTTATGAGGTAAGCTGGACCCGTAAGCTGCCCCTATTTTTCAGATGCTTGATATTAACTTCCAAATTTTCTACAAAAGGCATATTGGGAAAACATTCAATAGTGAGCTATACTGAAGGCAAATTAAATAATACAACTTGGTTAATTGCAAAATGTCCAGTTAAGTTCGCGAGGTAACCACCAGGAGACATAGACACTGATGTATACTGCTTGCATATCAGAAGGGCTGTCAGTGCTGTTAGCCTTGTGCTGGGTCAGAAGGGACACCTAGGAGTTCAACTCCACGCTAATGAGACCTGTGCCATCTGCACAATAGCCTTCCTGAATTTCAGAGCATCTGACACTTTAATATCACTGCATCAAAACATGGCTCAGATTTCTTCCCTTTCATGAATCTCCTACGTTTTGTGCCACCACTGTTGCTCATAGGATAATGACAGGCAGTGTGTTTGAACAAGCTGAAACAGTTATGCAAGAAGCCATTCCTGCTGTTCATGATCTACTTAATTGCCAGCTTTGCTAGATCACCCATCAGCTAGCCCCAAAACTTTTCTAAAGAAACAGAGACAGGGCCAAGGAGGGAGATCTATGGGTGGCCAGTGTGGGGCTGCCTCTCTGCTGCTGGTACTGATGGATTCCTCCCAGGCTTGCCTGGGAAGCTAGGGCTTGGGCACCCGTCCCTTGGTTCCACACATGTGGTTTCTCTATGGGAGGACCAAGAATGCAGGTCTAGGCACTAATTTAAGAATCTCTATCTCAAATTCTATCCTATTGGCTTTCCTGAACTCTGTGACATCTAATTAGATAATTTTCTGTTTCCTTTTCTCTCCACACTCCTGTGTCTTTGTATCTTCTCATTTTGATGCCTGATGAGTGGGACTGGGCTCCTGCTTATCAGTTAGTCGTCTTGAGGTCTACAAAGCCATTTCCAGAGTGAAAAACCACAGGTAACAGTCCCAATTAGGAGAATGTGAGCAACTTTCTTCTGAAAGACCCCAAAGCAGTAGCTCGGGCGGCATTTGCTCTGGACTAGTTCTTGCTTTCAGTGCTAAGGGAGGCTTTCTGACAGGATAAGAAAATGAGAAAGACCAAGATGTAGCCTGTCCAAATGCCAGCACGAAGTGGTTGTTATGATTGCTTGTTCCATCATATTTCCATGAGAGCAACATCCGTGCAGTGTGCTGAGCTGTTAGAACACACATTTTAAAGACGGTCTATGAATATCACAATTGTATACAACGAAGTCGCAAGGTCTGCCGCGTTCTGGCATCCAGTCTGCCCATCCCACTCACCACCAGCTCCTGGAGGGATCCTATCTGTGGGTGCGATTCCAGGCTCCAGCGGCAGAGGCACCTGGCAGACCCCTGGATGGGCGGATGGTCACACGACTTTGGGCTCCCGTGATTTGCTTTAGTTGAGTCAGGTTCCTTATTTAGCCAATGAGACAGCTTTAGCTGGCCCAAGACCTGGACAGAGGCAAGCGTTCTTCCCTTTGGGTATGGATGAACACAAGGTGGAGCTGGGCTGCTGCAGCCAGGGCACCCTCTCGGCAGTGCTGAGTCTTGGCTCTGCAGTTACAGGGCAGGGCCAGGAAATAAGGAGGAAGAAGGCTCACCGAGCTTCTGTTGTTGGAGCCCTGATCAGCACATCTGACACTGCCTTGGAACTTTCAGTTATATAAGGCAATAAATTTCAGTCTTGCCTAAGCCACTTTGAGTCATATTTTCTGTTATTGTAAGCAAATAAGGCCTAAATATTCAGATCTAGATGACAGCCACTCATGCTGACAGGAGCCTGGGGGTGGTCCCCTCCAGCACCTTATTTTAGGAGGTGGGGCACTGATGCGGCCCCAGCCACAGGGGCTTGAGGTGGATGGAAGTCTAGCATCCAGGGCTCTTTCCTTTCCCACCTTAAAATCTGGAACTGTTTCCATTGTTAGCACATGAGACACATTCAAGACAGTTGCTTATCTTTTTTGTGGCCTGTTATTCAAATATGCCAGTTCTGATGTCAGTTCTTACTTTTATCTTCTAAAATTAAAACACAACTGGCCTGCCAACTAAAACAAATAATAAAAAGTTATTGTTGGGGGATCACAGGAAGATGGCTGTATGAGTAGTTCAGTGGGAATCTCCTCCCCAAAACATATATATTTATGAAAATAAAATAAATACAACTATTCCTAAAAGAGAAACCAGTGGATGCAGTACAACAGCCAGGATATATCTACATCTGTGAGAACTCAATATCACACGAAGGGGGTAAGATACAAGCTGTGGCCAGGCGGGACCCAAACCCTCCCCAACCCCAGAATCTGGCAGGAAGAAAGGAGTCAGAATGGGGAGGGAGTGAAAGCCCAGGAATGCTAAACAACCAGCTCTAACAAGGCATCTAGCAAGCAGGAAAGGACTTTCATCTCCCAGCTGACACACCTGCAACCTGTCTACAGCCACCGCTACCACCATGAAAAGGCAAAAAATTTTAGTCCAGACCAAGATAGTTCAGACAACACCTGAGAGAGGATCTGCAGAGACAGACCTAACTAGTCTCCCTGAAAAAGATTATAAAAAAAAATCATAAACATGCTGACAGAGCTGCAGAGAAATACACAAGAGCTAGGGGATGATGTCTGGAGGGAGATTACAGAAGTGAAACAATCTCTGCAAGGATTTATATGCAGAACTGATAAGATGCAAGACTCCATTGATGGAATAGAAACCGGAGAACAGGAACACATAAAAGCTGACGCAGAGAGAGATAAAAGTATCTCCAGGAATGAAACAATATAAAGAGAACAGTGTGACCAATCCAAAATGAACAATATCTGCATTATAGGGGTACCAGAAGAAGAAGAGAGAGAAAAGGGGATAGAAAGTGTCTTTGAAGAAATAATTGCTGAGAACTTCCCCAAACTTGAGGAGGAAATAGTTACTCAGATTACGGAAGCACACAGAACTCCCAACAGAAGAGACCAAAAGAGGACAACACCAAGACACATAATAATTAAAATGGCAAAGATCAAGGACAAGGCAGATTATTAAAGGCAGCCAGGGAGAGAAAAAAGGTCACATACAAAGGAAAACCCATCAAACTACCATAAGACTTCTCAACAGAAACCTTACAGGACAGAAGACAATGGCATGATATATTTAATGCAATGAAACAGAAGGGACTTGAACCAAGGATACAGTATCCAGCATGATTATGATTTAATCATATAATATAAATATGAAGGAGGGATTAAACAATTTCCAGAAAAGCAAAAGTTGAGGGAATTTGCCTCCCACAAACCACTTCTACAGGGTATCTTAGAGGGACAGCTCTAGATGGGAGCACTCCTAAAAGGAGCACAGAAAAAAACACCCAACATATAAAGAATGGAGGAGGAGGAATAAGAAGAGAAATAATCATCAAACTGTGATTATAATAGCTCAATAAGTGAGTTAACTTAGACAGTAAGGTAGTAAAGAAGCTAACCTTGAACCTTTGGTAACCATGAATCTAAAGCCTGCAATGGGAATAAGTACATATCTTTCAATAATCACCTTAAACGTAAGTGGACTGAATGAACCAATCATAAGACACAGAGTAACAGAATGGATAAAAAAGCAAGACCCATCCATATGCTGCTTAAAAGAGACTCACCTCAAACCCAAAGACACACAAAGATTAAAAGTCAAGGGTTGGAAAAAGATATTTCATGCAAACAACAGAGAGAAAAAAGCAGGTGTTGCAATATTAGTATCAGACAAAATAGACTTCAAAATAAAGAAAGTAACAAGAGATAAAGAAGGACGTTACATAATGATAAAGGCCTCAGTCCAACAAGAGGGTATAACCATTATAAACATATAAACCCAATACAGGAGCACCAATATATGAGAAGAAATACTAACAGAATTAAAGGAGGAAATAGAATGCAATGCACTCACTTTGGGAGACTTTAACACACCACTCACTCCAAAGGACAGATCCACCAGACAGAATATAAGTGAGGACACAGAGGCATTGAACAACACATGAGAACAGATGGACCTAATAGACATCTATAGAAATCTACATCCAAAAGCAACAGGATATACATTCTTCTCAAGTGCACATAGAACACTCTCCAGAATAGACCACGGACTAGGCCCCAAAAAAGAGCCTCAGTAAATTCCAAAAGATTGAAATCCTACCAACCAACTTTTCAGACCACAAAGGTATAAAACTAGAAATAAATTGTACAAAGAAAGCAAAAAGGCTCACAAACACATGGAGGCTTAACAACATGCTACTAAAAAATCAATGGATCAAAGACCAAATTAAAATGGAGATCCAGAAATATATGGAAACAAATGACAACAACAACACAAAGCCCCAACATTGGTGGGACACAGCAAAAACAGTCTTAAGAGGAAAGTACATAGCAATCCAGCCATATTTACAGAAAGAAGAACAATCCCAAATAAATAGTCTAATGTCACAATTATCAAAATTGGAAAAGAAGAACAAATGAGGCCTAAAGTCAGCAGACGGAGGGACAAAGTAAAGATCAGAGAAGAAATAAATAAAATTGAGAAGAATAAAACAATAGAAAAAATCAATGAAACCTAGAGCTGGTTCTTCAAGAAAATAAACAAAATAGATAAGCCACTAGCCAGAATTATTAAGAGAAAAAGAGAGTCAACACACATCAACAGAATCAGAAATGAGAAAGAATGAGAAGAAATACTTACGGACCACACAGAAATACAAAAGATTAGTAGAGAATACTATGAAAACCTATATGCTAACAAGCTGGGAAACCTAGGAGAAATAGACAACTTCCTAGAAAAATACAACCTTCCAAGACTGACGCAGAAAGAAACAGAAAATCTAAACAGACCAATTACCAGCAAGGAAATTCAATCACTAATCAAAAAACTACCCAAGAACAAAACCCCCGGGCCAGATGGATTTACCTCGGAATTTTATCAAACATACAGAGAAGACATAATACCCATTCTCCTTAACGTTTTCCAAAAAATAGAAGAGGAGGGAATACTCCCAAACTCATTCTATGAGGCCAACATCACCCCAGTACCAAAACCAGGCAAAGACCCCACCAAAAAAGAAAACTACAGACCAATATCCCTGATGAATGTAGATGCAAAAATACTCAACAAAATATTAGCAAACGGAATTCAAACATACATCAAAAGGATCATACAGCATGACCAAGTGGGATTTATCCCCGGGATGCAAGGATGGTACACCATTCCAAAATCCATCAACATCATTTACCACATCAACAAAAAAGAAAGACAAAAACCACATGATCATCTCCATAGATGCTGAAAAAGCATTCAACAAAATTCAACATCCCTTCATGATAAAAATTCTCAACAAAATGGGCATAGAGGGCAAGTACCTCAACATAATAAAGGCCATTTATGACAAACCCACAGCCAACATCATACTGAACAGAGAGAAGCTGAAAGCTTTTCCTCTAAGATCGGGAACAAGACAGGGATGCCCACACTCCCCACTGTTATTCAACATAGTACTGGAGGTCCTAGACATGGCAATTAGACAAAACAAAGAAATACAAGGAATCCAGATTGGTAAAGAAGAAGTTAAACTGTCACTATTTGCAGATGACATGATATTGTACATAAAAAACCATAAAGACTCCACTCCAAAACTACTAGAGCTAATATCGGAGTTCAGCAAAGTTACAGGATACAAAATTAACGCACAGAAGTCTGTGGCTTTCCTATACACTAACAATGAACTAATAGAAAGAGAAATCAGGAAAACAATTCCATTCACAATAGCATCAAAAAGAATAAAATACCTAGGAATAAACCTAACCAAGGAAGTGAAAGACCTATACCCTGAAAACTACAAGACACTCTTGAGAGAAATTAAAGAGGACACTAACAAATGGAAACTCATCCCATGCTCCTGACTAGGAAGAATTAATATCGTCAAAATGGCCATCCTGCCCAAAGCAATATACAGATTCAATGCAATCCCTATCAAATTAACAACAGCATTCTTCAATGAACTGGAACAAATAGTTCAAAAATTCATATGGAACCACCAAAGACCCCGAATAGCCAAAGCAATCCTGAGAAGGAAGAATAAAGTGTGGGGGGGATCTTGCTCCCCAACTTCAAGCTCTACTACAAAGCCACAGTAATCAAGACAATTTGGTACTGGCACAAAAACAGAGCCACAGACCAGTGGCACAGAATAGAGACTCCACACATTAACCCAAACATATATGGCCAATTAATATTCGATAAAGGATACATGGACATACAATGGGGAAATGACAGTCTTTTCAACAGATGTTGCTGGAAAAACTGGACAGCTACATGTAAGAGAATGAAACTGGATCACTGTCAAACCCCATACACAAAAGTAATTCGAAATAGATCAAAGACCTGAATGTAAGTCATGAAACCATAAAACTCTTAGAAAAAAACATAGGCAAAAATCTCATGGACATAAACATGAGTGATTTCTTCATGAACATATCTCCCTGGGCAAGGGAAACAAAGGCAAAAATGAACAAGTGGGACTATATCAAGGTAAAAAACTTCTGTACAGCAAAGGACACCATCAATAGAACAAAAAGTTATCCTACAGTATGGGAGAACATATTCATAAATGACAGATCCAATAAAGGATTGATGTCCAAAAGATATAAAGAGCTCACACACCTCAACAAACAAAAAGCAAATAATCCAATTAAAATATGGGCAGAGGAGCTGAATAGACATTTCTCTAAAGAAGAAAATTCAGATGGCCAATAGACACATGAAAAGATTCTCCACATTACTTGTCATCAGAGAAATGCAAATTAAAACCACAATGAGATATCACCTCACACCAGTAAGGATTGCCATCATCGAAAAGACAAACAACAAATGTTGGCGAGGTTGGGGAGAAAGGGGAACCCTCCCACACTGCTGGTAGGAATGTAAATTAGTTCAACCATTGTGGAAAGCCATATGGAGGTTCCTCAGAATGCTTGAAATAGAAATACCATTTGACCCAGGAATTCCACTTCTAGGAATTTACCCTAAGAATGCAGCATTCCAATTTGAAAAGGACAGATGCATCCCTATGTTTATCACTGCACTATTTACAATAGCCAAGATATGGAAGCAACCTAAATGTCCATCAGTAGATGAATGGATAAAGAAGATGTGGTACATACACGCAATGGAATATTACTCAGCCATTAAAAAAACAGATCCTACCATTTGCAACAACATGGGTGGAGCTAGAGTGTATTATGCTCAGTGTAATAAGTCATGCAGAGAAAGACAAGTACCAAATGATTTCACTCATATGTGGAGTATAAGAACAAAGGAAAAACTGAAGGAACAAAACAGCAGCAGAATCACAGAACCCAAGAATGGTGTAGCAGTTACCAAAGGGAAAGGAAGTGGGGAGGATGGGTGGGGAGGGAAAAGGGTGGGGAAGAAGAAAGGGGGTATTACAATTAGCATGTATAGTGTGTGTGGTGCACGGGAAGGGCTGTGCAACACAGAGAAAACAAGTAGTAATTTTACAGCATCTTACTACGCTGATGGACAGTGACTGTAAAGGAGTATGTGGGGGGGACTTGGTGAAGTGGGGAGCCTAGTAAACATAATGTTCTTCATGTAATTGTAGATTAATGATAACAAAAAGAAAAAAATCGTTATTGTCAAAACAGCAACGGACTCATAGACACTGAGAAGTGACTGGTGTTCAGCATTGGGGAGGGGTTTGGTGGGTGCAGTGCAGTGTATTAAAGGGGCTCAAAAATTCTCAGTCCTGATATAAATTGGGCACAGGGAGGGGTAGTACAGCATGGAGAATACAGCCAATGATTCTGTAACTTCTCATCTGTCATGTGTTGACAGAGATTAGCCACCAGAGGGGGTGAGGATTTAATAATATGGTAACTGTTGGAACCACTGCATTGTATTTTCAGAACCAATATAATATTGTATATCAATCGTACTTCAATAAAAAAATAATAATGAGAGTTGTTGCAACAGGCCCTTGGCTGGTCAGTCTGAGCTGGAGCTACGGCACCTTCTGTGGCTGCATGATGGGCCTCTGAGACCCTGACCTGTTACCTCTCAAGTGGGCACATACTACACACTGGTGTTGCATGACGTCTTGGTCCTGACTGCCACAGTGACTTCTAGCCTGTCTAGCCTCCGGGACCTGGTCACAGAGATCCTGTAGCCCCGGCCTTTGCTCAGGCAGGAATCAGCTCTGCAGTGGGCCGAGGCCCCAGTCCTCCCTGGGGTGGAGGCCGGGGCTGTTCTTCAGTCACTTGCTTTGGCCTCTCCCTGCACTCCCTTCTCAGGACTCCGTGCATGTGGTTTGACACTGGGTCTCCTATGGAACTCGACTTCTGGTCCCTTCTGTCTACTTAAAGGATGTCTGGGGAGTTTCTCCACTAACGTGGCCCTTTGGACTCCGACTATGCTCCTTGGGATGCTGGAATATTTCTTTTTTCGTAATTAGAGCAAGTAATTACTCTGTTTGCTATTCCCAGAGGACTTCAGTATGGATGTCCTGGGGGCCTCATTGAATTTACAGTCTTAAGAAAAAGTAAATAGGAGCCAGTATTTAAAATTTTACAGATTTTATATCACAGTATATCAGATTTTATATCACAAGAATAGTTTTAGACTATTCTTTGAAAACTTAGATGAGGTGACACCATGTTTCCCTTTTCTCATATTTCACAACTGCTGGGTGTGAGTTTCAGGGGCCCCCCTTGTGGGGGTGTGCCACAGTCCCTAGCAGTCCCTATTAATTGCTATTGTATAAACTCTATCATGCCTTTACCTGATCAGCCTGTCCAGTATTCCTGTTTGAGTTTGTAATCTGTCACTATTCTAATGATGTTCGCACCCAAATTATATAGTGTGAATGTTTCTTCTCCAGGAAGATGTCCCTTCAAAGTTCTATGTGCAATTCAGATTATATATATGTGATTTAGTTATTCTTAGTTTGTTACCTGCATATCCTGCACATATGTAATAATATGTTTTTGATCACTGCTCCCTTAGCAGAGTGGGTGGTTAGAAATGTCCCCGGAGACACTGCCATGAAGTGGCTCCTATGTCAGGTGAAGCCGAGCGCAGAATTTCTCTGTGGATGCTTCATAAGCCAGCAACCTTAGACTAGCCTGTGGTGCTTGCTAAAGCTTTAGTATACAGGTTCCTGAGCTTCATCCCAGATCGACTGTGCACTACTAGGTTTGAGGCCTGGATATTCTCATTTTGTACCAGATCTAGTTTGAGACCAGTTTGTGAGCAGGTGTCCTGGTGGGTAAGGATGGCAGCAGCCTGCTAGTGGGGCTGGCCTGAGCAGGGAGATGAAAATGTGCTCCAGAAGGATAGCCATGGACATGTAGCTCGCACATCATGGAAATCAGAAGCCCACCCATGTGGGCCAGCGTGAGAGGGCGGGGCTAGCGCTGGAAGGACAGGGTTCCCTGGGAGATCTGAACACAGGTGACTGGGCTCGGCTCTCAGGATCTACCCCTACGGGGGCCTGAGGGGAGCGAGACTGGGGAGAGATGCAGTCACAAGAGGCCTTGGGCAGTCTTGCAAGGCCCTGGAACAAGACGGCCTTTCAGAGCCATCCTCCCCGGGGCCAGGCAGACTGCGCCTGCGGCCCCTTACCTGACCCGGCTGCTCCTGAGGAGACTGCTCAGCTTGGTAAGGCGGTTATCTTCTGTGGAAGCAGCCTCCAAATCCCTACTCCTGGAGCTGAGATTCTTCAGTCCTAGTGGGGCAATGAGGTGGCAGGATGCCCCCTGCAGCAGGTGTGGTCTTGGGCCAAGTGCAGCTTCTGTGGGTCGTGGTGAACAAGCATTTCCTGTCATGCAGCCACTCACTCACATACTGTCCATGGCTGCTTCCCTGCTGCAGTGGTGGAGATGAGGGGTTGTGCCAGAGCTGTAAGAGGAAGTTCGCTTCAGACCCCCCGAGGTAGAAGTGGCCCAAGGGGTCTTCTCCAATAGAACGTGTTCAGCTGCTTCCAGACATGAGAGTGGCAGAGGGCAGGTAGGAGGAGGGGAAGTGAGCAGAGGGGAACATTTTAGCTTGGGAAGGATGCCTCTTTTAAAAATTTGCCTCTGGCTCTTCAGGTAAAGGGGTTATCCTCCCAGAAACCCCACTGAGCTGACCTGCAGCCTGCCTCAAGGCTCTTTCTTCCTTTTATACGATGGGATCAAACTAGGAGGACCATGATTATTTTTACCAAGGTGATACAATGCACAAGAGGATTACTATTTTATGTTTTTAAAACTCATTTGCTATAGGAAAAGAAGGTGGACAACTCACTACCTCATCTGTTTAAACAGGGTCTGGGATGCCCTGGAGCCCTAAGGTCTGTGAGAGTGGGAAGGGGAGGCTCCAGGACTTGGGCTCAGTGCACTCAGAGACATACACCTGGGGTCACTGGCTGGCCTCGGTGGGTGTCTGAGCCAGCAAGAACCCCCAGGCTCCGCTGTCCCCTTCAGCAGAGGATGTGGTGCTTTTCTGTCATTTGCTAGATAGGTGGTTTCTATAACAACGGGCTGCACTTAAATAGATGCAGCTCATTTCTTTGTTCTGGAGGAGAGTGGCGTTTCAAAGACTGTTCTGCTTTGCTGATCACTTTCAAGACCGAGGAGACGTTCTGACTCACAACTTCACAGGGACTAAGTCATCGCCATGAGCTCTGAATATAAAAAAAAGCCCCTGAGCCCCAGCTCTGTCCTTCCAAATCAGATCCCTTGAGAGTGGAGCCCCACAGCATCGGCTTTAGGAAAGCAAGCTCCCTGGTGGCCAGGGTGCCCCCTGGTTTGGGGAGCAGTGACTTGGCACGGCTGCCGCATCCACCACGTCCAGGGGAATGCGTTTCTGTGCCCACCAAGAACACATCTGTGCGGGGATGAAATAACAGTGAGGGACTCCTGTTTTCATGGGTTGGCATTTAGGGATGTGGTGGGACCATTAGGGTTTAGATTTTACATGTATAAACTGCAGATCTTTCATTCATCCTTCCAAAATACAGTCAACAAATATTTAAATGTTTACTGACCATCCATTACATTGTAGACATTTTGCTAGTCTCTGTGGGTACCAACAAGTATAGAAAGAAACCCTGCCTTCAAGGAGTTCACAGTCTGGCCACTGTGTCCACTACACTGACCAGTGCCTGGTAGTGTGCAGGCTGGACGCTACTGAGGGCTGAGCTGGGGCTCCACTCTGAACTCCTGAAACTATCCTCGGGCTCTTCTGAGTCTACCGTCTATCTGATCATATGTGATGATACCCTTTAGAAAGAGTAAGACTGTCTTGGAACATGCCGGGACACACAGAGTCACACTAAGTGCATCTTCACCTCCTTTCTTATGTCGTGGCTGTCTCCTCAGAGTCAGGAATCCTGCTCCCACTTGGAAGCAATGCTGAAGGTGCAAGTCTCTCATTATGATCATGGTCAGGCTTTGAGACTTTCTTGAATGAAAGGATTCTGTAAAATACAGTTTATTTTTGGAAACTTGCCTAAGTAAACTCTCCTAAAAGGAAGTCACAGAGAACAAGGTGAAGGACTGCAGTGACACTGAATAAGAAGAATGGAGCAAGGCCATTGAACTGGGACTCGGGAGCCGTCAGTGACTTCATGGTGAGCAGTTCCTGCCCATGGCACAGACACAAGCCAGAACATGTGAGTGTGAGAGGGAGTTGGTGAAAGAGTAGAATTAAGCTGAGCTCAATGACTTGTTCAAGATAAATGGGGGCAGGTAACGGGGGAACTGTGGTCAGAAAAAAAACATGGCTAAAGAAACAAGGCCATTGAGCACAAAGAGTGGGGTTAGAGTAGGAGCTGGGGGACTTGCAGGGAGGCAGAGCAAACACCAGAGGCTAGTGCTTCTATCACTCAGGTGGGCAGGCCCTGAACATAACAGGGGAGGGCTGCATGGATGGCTCTGCTGTGGCCTTTTGGCAAAACAAGTCATGAGACCAGATCAGACTGAAAGGATTAGGAAAAAGACATTTGCTAGGAGGACTGAAAAGCCACATTGCACATAGGTGTGGGTGCAGGGAGGGGGATAATGAGAGCAGATTTTGCACATATCTACCACATTTTCCTTTTGCTTCTGTGAATAGGCAGAGCCCACCATACTGGAATGTAATTCACACTTCATTGCTTGCACAGAAATTCAATGCCTTCCTGAGGGTTGAGGTCTGGCCAGGCACCCACTGGGTGAATCAGTGATAACCCAGTTCTTACATTCCCACTGCTTGGTCTTAGGCCCGGAGAAGAGACTTCTTGGTCCTGATTACCTCAACATGCTCTGTCACCCTTTGAACTTAAAAGGCTTTTCGTAACAGCTTGCTACCCAAGGAGCCAGTTCTGGGAGGAATGTCTAATGCTCCCACAACAATACGGAAGAGGCAGTTGAGCCCCATGACTTCTGGGAATATCCAACTCAAAAATGTCATCTCAGCACAAAGCCCAGTCTTTTCAGATGGCCAACAGCACTACAGCTAATATAATTAAGAAATAAACTTCCTAGGTAATGGCCGTGGCCGCCCTTCCCTCTCCACTGCACCTTCCCTGTGCTGATGGGAACTACCTCTAGGATATCCTTCCAGTTGAACGGTGCTGGTGATGATTCCAGTCCTGTACCCAGTAACCCTCTTCCACAGGATGGTCCTGGAATATCAAATATACTGCATGCTCTCCACACGGCACCATTAACATTCCTCATGTGCCTTTTGTGAGAATTACAAGCTAATTACAGAATACATAATTAAGTGCTTCATCTTTCAAATGTGAGAGAAGCAACCAAGCGGTCCTCCCTTTGAGATTGATTTAACCACTAGTGATTAGTGACATGATTCATTCTGAAATGGGAGGGGTGTGCTCTGAAGCATTATAGATGGTTGGAACCACAGGACACGTTTGATTGATTTTTTCCCTGTAAAAATAGAGTTGATTGGAAACCCCTTTCTTCTCACCCTTTGTGAATCATTGTTTAGTTCTCATTGGACTTGTGGAGCATAACCTCTTCTCACTGGCTGAGGTCAAAGTAGTGGGTCTACTAGGCATAAGACAGCTGTAATGTTCCTGCAGCATCTTACAGTCAGTGAAGCTCATCTGTGCTCACCTCCCATTCAGCCCGACAAGCCTGTGATGGGGTCTCTGGTCTCTGTTTTGCAGCTGAGAGTCCTGGGGCTCAGTGGGGTCACTCAGAGTCATGTCTCTGACTCAGCAGTGACTGGGGCCCCTGGCCGGCGTCAGTGCGGTCCCAGCATCCCAGGCACTGCCTCCTGTAATATAAAGGAAGGGTGGGCAGTCAGAGGCCAGCATGAATGTGTGTCCCGAGAATTCTCTTGTGCTTCATGCAGCTGGATGCTTCTCTTCATGAGATCTGGTGGGGGTGGAGTTATGAAAACACAAAGTAAACAGGCTGACTCATCCGCTTAAGGAAATAGATGCAATACTGTGTGGATGTTGAGATTTGATTATGGGGTTGGGCTTTGTTATGATTTTCCTTAAAATGGCTTAGGAAGTGTGGAGTAAGCCTCCATAGACATGAGGATGCCATATGTATAAGGAAAAACTCTGTTACATCTCTACTAACAACACTTCCAATACCAAATGTGTGGGTTCTTCCCATACCAGCCAATTATCTGACACCAGCTGGGTATCCTACCATTCAAGTCAGTTCTGACACCATCTTTCTGGAGGGGGTATCAGGTTCTGCAAGTTATGTCCCATGAGACTGTCTCCCTGCACCAGATGCCCATCACAGTGCCAGTTGTTTCCTGGGATTCTGACTACTTACCTATAAATCAGTGTTCCCAGGACCCCCTAAGTTTCTCATAGAACTTAGAGAAACACTTGTGTTTACTAGTTTATTGCATAGTAAGGGATATAATAAAGGATAAAGATTACCAGCCAGATGAAGAGACACCCAGGGCAAGGTTTGCAGGGTCCTGAGCTCAGGAGCGTCTGTCCTGAGGAGTTGGGGTGTCCCACCCCTTGACATGTGAATGTGCTCTCCAGCCCAGAAACTCTCCCAACTCCATACTTCAGGGAGTTTAATGGAGGCTTCATCATGGAGGCATGATTATTAACTCCATTTCTAGCCCCTCTCCACTCTCTGGAAAATGGGATGTAAGGCTGAAATTTCTAAGCTTCTGGTCATGCCTTGGCCTTCCTCATGACCAGCCCCTACCCAGGAGCCCACCAAAAGTCACCACATCAGGACCCAAGGTGTGCCTATCTCCACAAATCCTCAGGACTTCAGGTCAAAACTAACTATTATCAGGAACCAATATAGGGGGCAGAGACCAATATATGCATATTTGCTATGTATGTGTATCTAAGAATCCATATCTTAATATTTCACAACATATCAGCCCTGTGCATGGTCACCCTCTACCCACTCCTTGCCCAGTCCTCACCTCTTATTACCTTGTCTAATTTTGTCTCCATTAGATTGTATCCCACATTTAAATCCCTAACCAGAAAGTGCATGTATGTCTAATATATGAGTCAACTGACATTCCCTCTTTCCTGGGTCTGGACAATGAGGTCTAGGAGATTTTTGTTTAATTTTTCAGAATCAGCCAGTCATCTCTTTACAGTATCTTTACAGGAGATGTTCTGGGCCCCCCCACAGATCTACCATCCAACTGGAGGCACACGCATTTCTTTGCCTAAGGGTTTCCTCTGCCCACTGGAGTCCACTTTAGCATCCCCTGGGCAAGCTAGAAGGGCTGGGGGTTAGCATCTACTGAGTGAATTCCTGATGGGAGAGAGGCATAAGCACTCCAGTCCCCTCACCCCTCCACCATGGCACGTGGTCTGCAGAGTTTTCCAAGGACACTGGGCTCCAGGCACCTGCTGGGTAATGTACTCTTTGCATGCTGCCTTCCTTGTTCCTTGTCCTTTTTGTCTTGTCCCCCACGTCCCCATTGGTGTTTCTTTCAACTCCCACATAACCTCTTGCATCCATCTCTACTTGCAGCAGATTTGGGGTCTGCTGCTGAGGGAATCCAAACTAAGACACCTCTGTGCTCAGAGCAACTTCCCTCTGCCAAGTAACAAGTGCTTGCCCAGCGCCAGTTCACTGCCAGGCATCATGTGTGGAAAGCAGGGTTGCCCAGGTGAGTTCTCCAAACGCACTCTGGTTAAAGGATGAGAAATCCTGTATGGTACACCTCCTGTATAATACATCAGTGTTTTAAGGGTTCTGGAAATTCCAGCAATAAAGAAATAGCCTAACTTTGTTTATTTTAGTATTTCCTAAACATTTTGGGTAAACAATTCATTTTCCTTCCACAGCAGAAATTATATCTCAGTGTAATGTAATGGGGAATGCTTACCTAGACTAACCCTAAAAGATTTGGCCTAACATTCTTTCTGAAAAAGCTATCACAGCACAAAAGAAACTCCTTATTTTACTGATTTTAGTATATCAGCTTCTCCTCTAAGATGGGGAACAAGACAGGGATGCCAACTCTCCCGACTGTTATTCAACACAGTACTGGAGGTCCTAGCCATGACAATCAGACAAAACAAAGAAATAAAAGGCATCCAGATTGGTAAAGAAGTCGTCAAATGGTCACTATTTGTAGATGACATGATATTGTACATAAAAACCCTAAAGACTCCACTACAAAACTACTGGAACTAATATCTCAATTCAGCAAAGTTGCAGGATATGAAATTAATGCACAGAAATATGTTGTTTTCCTATACACTAATGATAAACTAGCAGAAAGAGAAATCAGGAAAACAATTCCATTCACAATTGCATCAAAAAGAATAAAATACTTAGGCATAAACCTTACCAAGGAAGTAAAAGACCTATACCCTGAAAACTATGAGATACTCTTAAGAGAAATTAAAGAGGACACTAACAAATGGAAACTCATCCCATGCTCTTGGCTAGGAAGAATTAATATTGTCATAATGGCCATCCTGCCCAAAGCAATATACAGATTTGATGCAATCCCTATCAAACTACCAACAACATTCTTCAATGAACTAGAACAAATAGTTCAAAAATTCATATGGAACCACCAAAAACTCCAAATAGCCAAAGCAATCCTGAGAAGGAAGAATAAAGTGTGTGTGGGGGGATCTCGCTCCCCAACTTCAAGCTCTACTACAGTGCTGGGATTTCTTGAGGGAAGTTCTCAATCCAAGGGATGGGATAGAGGAAAAGAGACAAACCTGAATTTTCCTACTTGCTCTAGAGACCTATATCTTATGTAGCAGTTTCTTCTTCATTCTTTGGCATTTTCTGTGGCTCAAACCCTGAATTATAGCAAGTTTCAAAGAGACTCTTAAAAGATTGGATGATATTCATCTGAGCTGAAAGAACACTAGGGTTTTGACTTGGGAATCAGGTCAAACTTTGAAGTGATTTTTTTTCCTGCCTTTGAAGTGATTATGATGGTAAGGACCCAGGAAAGATCGATTTCCAAATTGAGAGCCATATTTATTGACACTGAAGTACCCTTAAATTGATAGATGTGCTTTTTTCAGTTCTGAAGCAGTCTGTTCCTCACACTATGTGCTTGTGTCATTCAGTTTGTAAAGTGAGATCACTCAGCCCCAAGACTTGACAGAAGAAGAAGAGTGGGAGAAGCAGAATAGTAACACCGTGGGAAGGGAAAGAACGTTGCAAGACCTGGAAGAAATAGCTAGACTTGTAAGCAAAAAGCTGGGAAGAGCCCTCTGATAGGTTTTCTTCCTCAGCTTGTCTCTCATCAGTCATCAGGTAAGCTAGTCTCCTCTTTTTTACATGCAAAGAATAGTCAAAAGACATGGTAAAATAGGTGTTGAGGGCACAGTTTCTTTGGTAATATTTAATATTGGGAAGACCTGCATGTGGGCATGTATATCCTGGTGAGTTGGTGTAGATACATATGTGGAAATCAAACCACAGGTCCTTTACCTGACAATATGCAGTGAGGCAGTTACTGCAGGGAAATAGCACCAGGTGAAAGGGAGAACAATCAGCTGAATAAAGATGGGTGGTAGCAGGGAGCTCCACACCAATGCTCTGATTCTTTCTCTCAACAGGAAAGGAAAAATGAGACTCCGGTCCACAGTATAAGAGAACTTCAGAAAAAGGTGGGATGGGGCTCTAGTTTTCCCCAGGTTCCCCGCAGCAGCTCCAGTTGTCAAAGGGACAAGGGAGGGAAAATGATCATAGAGGATCCCACATGTCAGCAAAGCTTGTGCTGGGGGTGGGTTCTACCCCTGCCCCACTCTCCTGAGGCTGAGCCTAGTACCTGAATGCCATGGACTTCCCCTGCAAGCATGAGGTGAAGGGAGTGGGTGTGACATTTGGGCTATTTTGTGATCCCATGGGTTTTTTCATTCTATCACAAGAAAATGGAATCCACTGACACTTTGTCGGGAGGTTAAAGGTTAATTTTATTTTCCAGAGAGACTTTTTAAAATACTTAAATCCCAAGGGCTTCCCCTTTCCTTATCCAGGATTTCACTCCACCTCAACTCCTGCTCAAAATACAGTGGGTTTCCTATGATCACCCTACTTTCTGACCCACGCTTTCAGCCCTCTGTAGCCTGGAATGGCATAGGGTTCAGGGAAGTACTCCTGCTTGTGCAGACTCTAGCTTTGGTGGCCAAGACTAGTGAGAAGAAGATGGAGGTAGAATAAAGATGTTTCCAAGGGCACCAAGTATCCATTAAGGGACAATCTCCTGGAAGCTTTATCAAGGCCATGTTATTGGCTCTACACACCAAACAGTGTGTTTGTCTTCCAGAATATTTTATTTGAAGTATTTTTATTTGAAATATGTATTTATTTAAAATCATACTTACAAGGAAATCGCAAAAGGCAACCAAGTGTGAACAAGGCCATCTAAAGGGAGTACCAGAAGAGTCAAAGGTAAATGAAAAAGCAATCTTGAGTGGGTTTGGGTTACATGACCATGAAGCAAGCTTTTAAGTGGAAACAACTATCAAAACTGGGATAAATTCTTTGTAGCTTTAGCCCATGTCAGACTTAGGCCTAGGCTACTGAGTACTGAATTCTTTTCTGCCCTTGGTAAGGAATTTCACTCTGAAGCCATACCTTTTGTTTCTCTTCCTTCAGGAAGAGCAGAGCACAACTGCACAATGCATATATAACACTGAAGTCCCTGGTTTATATCCTGGTCCCAGCACTTAGTGAGGTATACGAAGTTGGGCAATTTAATTAGCCCCTTACAGCCTCAGTTTGAAAACTGAATGAAGTTGTACATTTTTAAAATACTCTTTCCTTTTTTTTGAAGAGTAAAACCTTGAAACGTCACATATTTAATGTGATTATTTAAAAGTCTAGGTTAGGCAAATATATGGATTCACAGAGAGCAGAGCTAGGATTTGTCAATCTACTGTGTGCTAGGTAATTTACACACTCTATCACTGACTCCCATCCAGAAAAGGATTAATTCAATTTATCACTCAAATATTCAGTGACCTCTACCTGCTGAGTGCATCACACATTGCTTAGCATTTCTCTCATTGTGTTCCAAAGATAAAAACCTGGGCACAACCACAATGCATCTGCTCAAAGACGCAAAAAGGTGGACTTACTTTTTTATTCAGAAAACAGGTACAATTCTTACTTGATACTTTCTGTAGAATTCCATCTTGCCCTTGCCTTATTTCTCTTTAGCTTCTTAAGCTCACACTTAAGCCCATACTGCATCTGTGGAGCCCCTGCAGAGATGGACACACTGAAAATAGAAATAGAAAGTGAAAAATAGAGAATTACTTCCCTATTTCCTGTCAGTCAAATTAGTACTGATAGCCACAAAAACAAAACAAAACAGGAGGTCCAAAGCCACCAAAACAGCTTGCTTGGCCATGCCTGTCCAGGAAATATATCTGGAAAGGAAGAAATGTGGAGCCTGCATGTGCTTCAGGATAAACTTGGGGCTCAGGTTAGAAAGGCTTATGAAGCCCCTTGACTAGCCTTGCCATATAACTGCATTTGCTTCCTTCTGCTCAAAAAAAGTTTTCTTGACAGTAGCCCACTAGAGCCCATGCAAGGCTTTAAGTCTGGTGATGCTGTCACCTCAGCTGAGCTGAAAGACTATAGGTAGTTCCAGGTATTGTCAGAACAGTGGCGATTATTTTCCGGGAAGCTATTAGCCCACTTCCAAAGAACTCTAAAGCATTACTGACCCTTTAAATTACTCCCATTTGCCTACATGTGTTGGAGAATACTCAAGTGATTTCTCTAATTCTATGAAATACATAGCATCTCTTGCTTCTGTTGTTCTTACATTCTGGCAATCAGCTCATCAGTTTAATGGCATGCCTGCTGCGCCTCTTTGTGTCTCAGACCACCGTCCTGAAAATACAGCCCTTAGCACATTTGGCTCTCTGGCCCTGGATATAATTGACTGAAGAGGAAAGGAACTGTTAGAAGTCTTCAGATGTGAAACAATGGTACCTAGATCAAAGTGGGAACAGTAGAGCTAAAAGTGGAAGGAAGGAAAAACACAGGCTTGTCTGCTCTAACTAGGGAATATACCCCGAGCACATATATTCTTCCGTTACTATTACCCTTCTACAAGCCACCAGAAGCCCTTGCCTGGATGCCAAATTAGCCTCTTAGTTTTCCTGCTTCTGCTCTTACCCTTAATCTACTTTTCACACATAGAAAAGACTTATTCTTTAAAAACACAAATCAGATTATGTCATTACTACTTTGAGTTCACACCTGGCTTCTCACTGCAATTAAAATAAAGAACCAAACTCTAGAAGCTACAAGGCCTTATATAATCTCATCCATGTCAACCTTTCCCCACCTCATCTCCTCCTTACCAGGTGTTTCCCCTTGCTCCAGCCACATAACTTCCACATACACACTAAATATGTGCTCTTTCACAGTCTTGGCTCTTGCTGCAACCCTGCATGGGACATATTTCTTCCAGATCTCCATTTGGCTAATATTTACCATTTAGACTTCAATCCAGTATCATTTCATCAGACAGGACTTCACCTATGATAGCTCTCATGCCATCACTATCACTACATTTCTGTTTGTATTTCTTTCATAGCATTTATCATTATCATGTTGACATATCTGTTAATGTCCCCAACTAGAATGTCAGCTCTGTGAGGCAGAGACTCTGCCTGTCAATCCTGTTCACCACTGTATCCTTTCTACTCTCATGGCCCTCTGCCCATCAGTCCAACATAGTGACCAATATAGAATAGGCTTTCATCAAACAAGGAAGGAAAAGAAGTAAGAAGGAATACGGGAAGCAAAAAAGGAGTGAGCAGTAAGTATATAAAAGGAAAAGGAAGAGTGAAGTTTTCCAAGATTGATGTTTTTCCTAAGAGAAATAGCTAACAAGGAAGGAAGCTAAGAATTGTAGTTTAAGCGTGAGTGGAGCCCTGATGAATGCTAAGGACTTGGGAGTGTAGAAGGGTAGGTTCACCAGAAGGATGCTGCATGGTTTGACTCTCCTCCACTAAAAAGACACCTGATATCATGCCTGATGCAAGTCAACCATCTGTAAGATAACCTTTGAGACAGTATTTCAGAATGGAATCCTGCTCGCACCTTGAGTTACCCATCTCCTTCCCTTTCTATAGGTTAAGTTACAACAGTTGGAAGCTTCCTGTGCTGACCAAGAGAAGGAACTGGCCAAGGTGATGGGAGTAATTTCAGTATTACTTCTCCCAGAGGAAGAAAAAGTTGATGTTCAGTTAGACAATACAATACATTCTGCAAATGATTAAGTTATATATAATCAGGTTCCAGATCCAGAACCATTATGGGGTTGAGGAGGGGATGAAGGAAAGGAAGATAAGTGCAGTCTCCTAGGTTTCCTTCTCTTCAATAATTTTTACAGGATATGTTCCATATCTGTATCTTCAACAAATTAGTATCTATTCTTCTCCCAACTGTCCCAAAATAAAATTCCCCCCAACATACAGCTTATCTAGCCTCAGAAAAGAAATGAGTTCATATATACAGCAAAAACATATTTAGAACAAGCAGAAAACTACATTTAGGCTCTGGGATTTAGGAGGAAATAAGTATACTCCGATTCTTAGAGAAATTTTCTGAAAGAAATTTAAGACTGAATTATGGTTTCCCAGGTAATGGAAGACTATGCATTTGTGGCCCAGCTCTGCAAAGATCAGGTCATCTGCATTAAAGTAGTTTCTTGGTAATACAACACAAAAGGGTTTGTAAGGTACAGGATAATATGAAACCAGGCTTTTCAAAGAACACTTTCTAGAACAATATTAACTCTTCAAAGTGGCATTACAAAGGGACTTTGGGTCCCTGACAACCCATCACCAATATCATTATGTTACAGCCCTGGTCTCCTGACATCTGTACTCTTAAATTCATAAAGAGCACTTTTCCTTTCATGATGCCAATTACCCAGGGACCTGCCTGGGAAGGTAGGAAGTGTAGCAAGTGATCAGGAGTGGTGGTGGGTGTGGGGGCTGGAAAAGGAGACCAAACATTCATGTTACCATGTAATAATACATGCTTCTTGCGATTAGAAAAAGTGTAAGGCTTCTAATTAGTAACTGTGGTTTCTTTTATTTCTCTTGGAAGAAGTACCAGGAAACTTCAAAGAGAATTGAAGAAGAAGTAGAGACTCGGCTCCTTGAGAGAGAAGTGTGAGTTTTGGCAAAAAAAGGAACTCTTTGGTTTTAGTGGTAACTCCATCTCAGCCTGGATCAGAGCAAACATTCCTCTTACCAATTCCTACTTGGGATTGAGTGAGCCCCAACACCACATCTCTCTCCCTTCTGTTAGTGATTGTTTGAATCCCA
Organism: Manis javanica; assembly: GCF_040802235.1. Lineage (NCBI taxonomy): Eukaryota > Metazoa > Chordata > Mammalia > Pholidota > Manidae > Manis > Manis javanica. The sequence goes on along the minus strand of NC_133157.1, from coordinate 95,695,912 downwards.
CTAAACCACACCAACTTTAAAATGCAGGTCCTTCTTCCATCTTTCTTAAAAAACCACAGAAACACATCTCCCTTCATGCTTTTATCACATTTTTAATTATTCAGGTTTATATTAAGGGCAGAAACATCTGATTTTAAAAGGGCTGGTGGTCAGGCACTCTGATGAGTAGGACATTCCTACTTTCACAGAAAAGCCCTTTAAACTAATACCACCCTCATTTCCCCCAAAACATAGAGACTCATCCATATAAGATAGGCATGAAACTAACCTCTAGACACATGAAGGCTGTCATATTACAAAACCAAACTGTACACTATATTAACTACTAAACTATGACCATTAAAGGTTAGAAACAGTAAGACAAAAGCCCCTCCTTTAGGAGTTTGTCTAAAATTGAATTGGTAAGAAAACAAAGTAAAAAATCTCACTCCCATTTCTTGGTCTCTTTTTAGAAGTTAAATCTTAACTTAGTCAAGAAGGACTTACATTTATTAAATATTTTAGAATCTTGGGATCAAGGTAAAGAGACTCAAACTTCATACCACCTCTAAATAGCCCTGGTATGCACTGTGGCCTGGGAGGGCCACAAGGTACCAGGATTTGGAATTCTGAAGGATACCTTCAAGTTTCCTGAGAGCCTTCTTGAACATTAAGTATGGCTTCACTGCTAAGCTAAGTTTCTAGAACAGAGCTGCCCAATAAAACTTTGTGCCATCCAATATGTAGCCACTGACCACCTACTGAGTACCTGAAACACGGTTAGTATGACCGAGGAACTGATTTTTTTTATTTTAATTAATTTTAATGTTCATATCTACATGCAGTCACTGGCTTCCATAGTGGACAGCACAGCTTTAGAGTATAAAACTTTTAAAATAATCATTATGTAGTATGAATATTTGAGTGTACTTTATTCAATCCCTATCTTGGTTCATTTCCACATAGATCAAATGTCTTGAGCATGAACTCTGCAAGAAAAGAATACAACAGCCAAAATAATAAGGTGAGCATTCCACCCTGTGTCCTCTCAGTGCCACTGCCTGTCAGAGTTTCCAAAACACTATAAGCCATGAAACATACATAAATCTTCCCATGTACATTTTACAAGAACAGTACTAGATATAATTTCAAAGCATTCCAACCTGAAACAAAGAAGACAACTGTCTTCCCTCTCTTACAGCCATGTAAATGACATGTCCTCATAGAAACTAGTGTAAGACCTAAGAAGGTTCAGAATGCAAATAAGGAACATTAACTGAGGGTATGCTCTACAGAGAAGAGGCTAATATATGACACATACACCACACCGCCCACCTCCTGCAATTACAGAACTCTTTCCAGATGATCCCACCATGGTCCCAAATCTTTCAAAACACATAGCACCAGGGTTATCTGTCACTATCTGATCAGAGTTGCCCCATGAGTTAACATAAGAAGTCATCATGGAGGCAGAGCCAAGATGGCAGCATGAGTAGGACAGTGGAATCTCCTCCCAAAAACATATATATTTTTGAAAATACAACATATAGAACTATCCCTAAAAGAGAGACCAGAAGACACAGGACAACAGGCAGACTACATCCACACCTGCGAGAACCCAGGGCCTGGTGAAAGGGGTAAGATACAAGCTGAAGCCCAGTGGGACCCGAGGCCCTTCACCCCAGCTCCCGGCAGGAGGAGAGGAGTCGCAGCGGGGAGGGAGAGGGAGCCCAGGACTGCTAAACACCCAGCCCGAGCCATCCACACCAGAGCACAGACACACAGTGCATGCGTGGGGTGCTGGAAACAAGGGAAGCAGGACACTAATACCTGTGAGCGGGCCCCGCAGCTGACGCCTCTGGGATAAAGCAAAGTGAGTGCTTTTTGAAAGTCTTTAAGGGACTCGGACCCCACAACTGGATGGAAGCATCCCGGGTCACAGTCCAGTAGCTGGAAATTCCAGGGAACTCCGGGCACACTAACCCCCTGGGCAACAGCTCTGAGAACCCTCAAGGAGGTAAACAGCCAAACAGCCCCCTGTCCATTACCCATCTGGGGCACCGCCATAGCAGAGAAGCAGCCTGAGGCTGGCCACGCCCACAGCAAGGGAGCTTCCTCCATACCTGCCGGGCAAGATACAGAGATGCAGTTTACACGCTATTGCCCAACACAAGCCATTAGGGGTCGCAGTTGTCCCAGTCAAGGAAGGCCAGGGGCAAGTGGAAAAAGTCTTGGCTCTCCCAGCTGATAGACATGTCAAAAGCATACCACTGTACCTATCAACATGAAAAGGCAAAAAAATTTGATCCAGACAAGACTAACCCAGACATCTTCGACTTCTTCTACATCTTCCCCAGAGAAGGAACCTGGGGAGATAGATTTAACCAATCTTCCTGAAAAATAATTCAAAACAAAAGTCATAACCATGCTGATGGACTTGCATAGAAATATGCAAGAACTAAGGAAGGAGAATACAAAAATAAAACAAGCTCTGGAAGGACATCAAAACAGAATGGACGAGATGCAAGAGACCATTAATGGACTAGAAAACAAAGAACAGGAACGCAGAGAAGCTGATGCAGAGAGAGATAAAAGGATCTCCAAGAATGAAAGAATATTAAGAGAACTGTGTGACCAATCGAAACAGAAAATATCTGCATTATAGGGGTACCAGAAGAAGAGAGAGAAAAAAGGATAGAAAGTGTCTTTGAAGAAATAATTGCTGAAAACTTCCCCAAACTAGGGGAGGAAATGGCCTCTCAGACCACAGAAGTACACAGAACTCCCATGACAAGGGATCCAAGGAGGGCAACACCAAGACTCATAATAATTAAAATGGCAAAGATCAAAGACAAGGACAGAGGATTAAAGGCAGCCAGAGTGAAAAAAAAAGGTCACCTACAAAGGAAAACACATCAGGCTATCATCAGACTTCTCAACAGAAACCTTACAGGCCAGAAGAGACTGGCATGATATACTTAATGCAATGAAACAGAAGGGCCTCGAACCAAGGATACTGTATCCAGCACGATTATCATTTAAATATGAAGGAGGGATTAAACAAATCCCAGACAAGCAAAAGATGAGGGAATTTCCCTCCCACAAACCACCTCTACAGGGCATCTTACAGGACTGCTCTAGATGGGAGCACTCCTAAAAAGAGCACAGGATAAAACACCCAACATATGAATAAGGGAGGAGGAGGAATAAGAAGGGAGAGAAATAAAGAATCATCAGACCATGTTTATAATAACTCAACAAGCGAGTTAAGTTAGACAGTAAGATAGGAAAGAAGCTAACCTTGAATGTTTGGTAACCACAAACATAAGCCTGCAATGGCAATAAGTACATACCTTTCAATAATCACCCTAAATGTAAATGGACTGAATGCATCAATCAAAAGACACAAAGTAATAGAATGGATAAAAAAGAAGACCCATCCATATGCTACTTACAAGAGACTCACCTCAAACCCAAAGACATGCATAGACTTAACGTCAAGGGATGGAAAAAGATATTTCATGCAAACAACAGAGAGAAAAAAGTACGTGTTGCAATACTAGTATCAGAGAAAATAGACTTCAAAACAAAGAAAGTAACAAAAGATAAAAAAGGACATTACATAATGATAAAGGGCTCAGGCCAACAAGAGGATATAACCATTGTAAATATATATGCACCCAATACAGGACCACCAATGTATCTGAAACAAATACTAACAGAATTAAAGGACGAAATAGAATGCAATGCATTCATTTTGGGAGACGTCAAAACACCACTCACTCCAAAGGACAGATCCACCAGACAGAAAATAAGTAAGGACACAGAGGCACTGAAAAACACACTAGAACAGATGGACCTAATAGACATCTACAGAACTCTACATCCAAAAGCAACAGGATACACATTCTTCTCAAGTGCACATGGAACATTCTCCAGAATAGACCACATACTAGGACACAAAAAGAACCTCAGTAAATTCCAAAAGACTGAAATTCTACCAACCAACTTTTCAGACCACAAAGGCATAAAACTAGAAATAAATTGTACAAAGAAAGTAAAAAGTCTTACAAACACATGGAGGCTTAACAACATGCTCCTAAATAATCAATGTATCAAAGACCAAATTAACATGTAGATCCAGCAATATATGGAAACAAACGACAACAACAACACAAAGCCCTAACTACTGTGGGATACAGCAAAAGCAGTCTTTATAGGAAAGTATATAGCAATCTAGGCATATGTAAAGAAGGAATAACAATCCCAAATGAATGGTCTAATGTCACAATTATCGAAACTGGAAAAAGAAGAACAAATGAGGCCTAAGGTCAGCAGAAGGAGGGACATAATAAAGATCAGAGAAGAAATAAATAAAATTGAGAATAAAACAATAGCAAAAATCAATGAAACAAAGAGGTGCTTCTTTGAGAAAGTAAACAAAATAGACAAGCCGCTAGTCAGACTTATTAAGAGGAAAAGAGAGTCAACACACATCAACAGAATTAGAAAACAGAAAATCAAAATCACGACAGACCCCACAGAAATACAAAGAATAATTAGAGAGTACTATGAAAACCTATATGCTAACAAGTTGGGAGATGTAGGAGAAATGGACAACTTCCTAGAAAAATAAAACCTTCCAAGACTGACCCAGAAAGAAACAGAAAATCTAAACAGACCAATTACCAGCAACGAAATTGAATCATTAATCAAAAAACAACCAAGGAACAAAACCCCCGGCCAGATGGATTTACCTCAGAATTTTATCAGACATACAAAGAAGACATTATACGCATTCTCCTTAAAGTTTTCCAAAAAATAGAAGAGGAGGGATTACTCCCAAACTCATTCTATGAAGCCAACATCACCCTAGTAACAAAACCAGGCAAAGACCCCACCAAAAAAGAAAACTACAGACCAATATCCCTGATGAACGTAGATGCAAAAATACTCAACAAAATATTAGCAAACGGAATTCAAACATACATCAAAAGGATCATACAACATGACCAAGTGGGATTCATCCCTGGGATGCAAGGATGGTACAACATTCCAAAATCCATCAACATCATTTACCACATCAACAAAAAAGAAAGACAAAAACCACATGATCATCTCCATAGATGCTGAAAAAGCATTCAACAAAATTCAACATCCCTTCATGATAAAAGTTCTCAACATAATGGGCATAGAGGGCAAGTACCTCAACATAATAAAGGCCATTTATGACAAACCCACAGCCAACATCATACTGAACAGAGAGAAGCTGAAAGCATTTCCTCTAAGATCAGGAACAAGACAGGGATGCCCACACTGCCCACTGTTATTCAACATAGTACTGGAGGTCCTAGACATGGCAATTAGACAAAACAAAGAAATACAAGGAATCCAGATTGGTAAAGAAGAAGTTAAACTCACTATTTGCAGATGACATGACATTGTACATAAAAAACCATAAAGACTCCACTCCAAAACTACTAGAGCTAATATCGGAGTTCAGCAAAGTTACAGGATACAAAATTAACACACAGAAATCTGTGGCTTTCCTATACACTAATAATAAACTAATAGAGAAATCAGGAAGACAATTCCATTCACAATAGCATCAAAAAGAATAAAATACATAGGAATAAACCTAACCAAGGAAGTGAAAGACCTATACCCTGAAAACTATAAGACACTCTAAGAGAAATTAAAGAGGTCACTAACAAATGGAAAATCATCCCATGCTCCTGGCTAGGAAGAATTAATATCGTCAAAATGGCCATCCTGCCCAAAGCAATATACAGATTCGATGCAATCCCCATCAAATTACCAACAGAATTCTTCAATGAACTGGAATAAATAGTTCAAAAATTCATATGGAAACACCAAAGACCCCGAATAGCTAAAGCAATCTTGAGAAGGAAGAATAAAGTGGGGGGAGGGGGGGATCTCACTCCCCAACTTCAAGCTCCACTACAAAGCCACAGTAATCAAGACAATTTGATACTGGCCCAGGAACAGAGCCACAGACCAATGGAACAGAATAGAGACTCCAAACGTTAACCCAAACATACATGGTCAACTAATATTCGATAAAGAGGCCATGGACATACAATGGGGAAATGACAGTCTCTTCAACAGATGGTGCTGGCAAAACTGGACAGCTACATGTAAGAGAATGAAACTGGATCACTGCCTAACCCCATACACAAAAGTAAATTTGAAATGGATCAAAGACTTGAATGTAAGTCATGAAACCATAAAACTCTTAGAAAAAATATAGGCAAAAAATCTCTTAGACATAAAAATGAGTGACCTCTTCTTGAACATATCTCCCTGGGCAAGGGAAACAAAAGAAAAAATGAACAAATGGGACTACATCAAGCTGAAAAGCTTCTGTACAACAAAGGACACCATCAATAGAACAAAAATGTATCCTACAGTATGGGAGAATATATTCATAAATGACAGATCCAACAAAGGGTTGACATCCAAAATATATAAAGAGCTCACACACCTCAACAAACAGAAAGCAAATAATCCAATTATAAAATGGGCATAGGAGGGGGCGGAGCCAGGATGGAGGCGTGAGTAGAGCAGTGGAAATCTCCTCCCAAAAACACATAGAGCTATGAAAATATAACAAAGAAAAATCTTCCTAAAATAGAGACCACAGGACACAGGACAACATCCAGACCACATCCACACCTGCAAGAACCCAGCGCCTTGCGAAGGGGGTAAGATACAAGCCTCGGCCCGGCGGGACCCGAGCGCCCCTCCCCCCGGCTCCCGGCGGGTGGAAAGAAACCGGAGCGTTTTTTTTTTTTGGCGAGCGCTTTTTGGAAGCCTTAAAGGGACGGGCCCCCGTTGCTGGGGAGGCAGGGTGGCGGGACCGGTGAGCGGGTGCCTGGGACCGGCGCCTGAGGACAAAGAATATCCCGCGTTTCTCCCTGCGGGACCGGCGGGCAGGTGCCTGAGACCGGTGCCTGAGGACGGAGGAAATCGCGCGTTTTTCCCCTTTTCTTTTTCTCTTTTTGGCGAGCGCTTTTTGGAAGGCTTAAAGGGACAGGGACCCCAGTGCTAGGGAGGCAGGGTGGCGGGACTGGTGAGCGGGTGCCTGGGACCGGCGCCTGAGGACAAAGAATATCCCACGTTTTTCCCTGCAGGACCGGTAGGCGGGTGCCTGAGACCGGCACTTGAGGACAGAGGAAATCGCGCGTTTTTCCTCTTTTTTTTTCTCTTTTCTGCGAGTGCTTTTTGGGAGCCTAAAAGGGACAGGGACCCTGGTGCTAGGGAGGCAGGGCGGCGGGACTGGTGAGCGGGTGCCTGGGACCAGTGCCTGAGGACGAAGAATATCGAGCGTTCCTTCCCTGCGGGACCGGTGGGTGGGTGCATTTTGGAAGCCTTGAAAGGACAGGGACCCTGGTGCTAGGAAGACAGGGCAGCAGGACCAGTGAGCGGGTGCCTGAGACCGGCACCTAAGGGCAGAAAAAAAGAAAAAAAAAATCGCTTGTTTTTTCCTTTTCTTTTTTTTTCTTTCTTTCTGTTCCCTCTCTCATTGTTGCTGTTGTTGTTTTGGTTTGGAGAGTGCTTTTTGGAAGTCTTAAAGGGGCAGGACAGGTCACTTAGACCAGAGGCAGGGAATCTGGGGATCTCTGGGCACCCTAACCCCCTGGGCAGCAGGGGGCACAGAGACCCCTTACGGAGATAAATAGCCTCCTGGCCGCTCCCCCTCCAAACGGGGCTCCACCATTTTGGAGGAACAGCCCCAGCCAGACCAAGCCCACAGCAACAGCGGAGATAAACCCCAAAGCAACTGGGCAGGAAGCAGAAGCCCTGTCTGCGCACAGCTGCCCAGAACAAGCAACTAGAGGTCGCTATTCTCCCAGGAAAAGGCTACAAACCAACAAGAAGGGAAGCTCTTCCAGCAGTCACTTGTACCAGCTCTGCAAACTATCTCTATCACCATGAAAAGGCAAAACTACAGGCAGACAAAGATCACAGAGACAACACCTGAGAAGGAGACAGACCTAACCAGTCCTCCTGAAAAAGAATTCAAAATAAAAATCATGAACATGCTGACAGAGATGCAGAGAAAAATGCAAGAGCAATGGGATGAGATGCAGAGAAAAATGCAAGAGCAGTGGGATGAAGTCCGGAAGGAGATCACAGATGTCAGGAAAGAGATCACAGAGGTGAAACAATCCCTGGAAGGATTTATAAGCAGAATGGATAAGATGCAAGAGGCCATTGAAGGAATAGAAGCCAGAGAACAGGAACGTATAGAAGCTGACATAGAGAGAGATAAAAGGATCTCCAGGAATGAAACAACACTAAGAGAAATATGTGACCAATACAAAAGGAATAACATTCGTATTATAGGGATACCAGAAGAGGAAGAAAGAGGAAAAGGGATAGAAAGTGTCTTTGAAGAAATAATTGCTGAAAACTTCCACAAACTGGGGGAGGAAATAATCGAACAGATCATGGAAGTACACAGAACCTCCAACAGAAAGGATCCAAGGAGGACAACACCAAGACACATAGTAATTAAAATGGCAAGGATCAAGGACAAGGAAAGAGTTTTAAAGGCAGCTAGAGAGAAAAAGGTCACCTATAAAGGAAAACCAATCAGGCTAACATCAGACTTCTCAACAGAAACCCTACAGGCCAGAAGAGAATGGCATGATATACTTAATGCAATGAAACAGAAGGGCCTTGAACCAAGGATACTGTATCCAGCATGACTATCATTTAAATATGATGGTGGGATTAAACAATTCCCAGACAAGCAAAAGCTGAGGGAATTTGCTTCCCACAAACCACCTCTACAGGGCATCCTACAGGGACTGCTCTAGATGGGAGCACCCCTAAAAAGAGCACAGAACAAAACACACAACATATGAAGAATGGAGGAGGAGGAATAAGAAGGGAGAGAAGAAAGGAATCTCCAGACAGTGTATATAACAGCTCAATAAGCGAGCTAAGTTAGGCAGTAAGATACTAAAGAAGCTAACCTTGAACCTTTGGTAACCACGAATCTAAAGCCTGCAATGGCAATAAGTACATATCTCTCAATAGTCACCCTAAATGTAAATGGACTTAATGCACCAATAAAAAGTCATAGAGTAATAGAATGAATAAAAAAGCAAGACCCATCTATATGCTGCTTACAAGAAACTCACCTTAAACCCAAAGATAAGCATAGACTAAAAGTCAAGGGATGGAAAAACATATTTCAGGCAAACAACAGTGAGAAGAAAGCAGGGGTTGCAGTACTAATATCAGACAAAATAGACTTCAAAACAAAGAAAGTAACAAGAGATAAAGAAGGCCACTACATAATGATAAAGGGCTCAGTCCAACAAGAGGATATAACCATTCTAAATATATATGCACCCAATACAGGAGCACCAGCATATGTGAAACAAATACTAACAGAACTAAAGAGGGAAATAGACTGCAATGCATTCATTGTAGGAGACTTCAACACACCACTCACCCCAAAGGATAGATCCACCGGGCAGAAAATAAGTAAAGACACACAGGCACTGAACAACACACTAGAACAGATGGACCTAATAGACATCTATAGAACTCTACATCCAAAAGCAACAGGATATACATTCTTCTCAAGTGCACATGCAACATTCTCCAGAAGAGACCACATACTAGCTCACAAAAAGAGCTTCAGTAAATTCCAAAATATTGAAATTCTACCAACCAATTTTTCAGACCACAAAGGTATGAAAGTAGAAATAAATTCTACAAAGAAAACAAAAAGGCTCACAAACACATGGAGGCTTAACAACATGCTACTAAATAATCAATGAATCAATGAACAAATCAAAATAGAGATCAAGGAATATATAGAACCAAATGACAACAACAACACTAAGCCCCAACTTCTGTGGGATGCAGCGAAAGCAGTCTTAAGAGGAAAGTATATAGCAATCCAGGCACACTTGAAGAAGGAAGAACAATCCCAAATGAATAGTCTAACATCACAATTATTAAAACTGGAAAAAGAAGAACAAAGGAGGCCTAAAGTCAGCAGAAGGAGGGACATAATTAAGATCAGAGAAGAAATAACCAAAATTGAGAAGAATAAAACAATAGCAAAAATCAACGAAACCAAGAGCTGGTTCTTTGAGAAAATAAACAAAATAGATAAGCCTCTAGCCCAACTTATTAAGAGAAAAAGAGAGTCAACACAAATCAACATAATCAGAAATGAGAATGGAAAAATCACGACAGACTCCACAGAAATACAAAGAATTATTAAAGACTACTATGAAAACCTATATGCCAACAAGCTGGAAAACCTACAAGAAATGGACAACGTCCTAGAAAAATACAACCTCCCAAGACTGACCAAGGAAGAAACACAAAAGTTAAACAAACCAATTACAAGCAAAGAAATTGAAACAGTAATCAAAAAACTACCCAAGAACAAAACCCCGGGGCCGGACGGATTTACCTCGGAATTTTATCAGACACACAGAGAAGACATAATACCCATTCTCCTTAAAGTGTTCCACAAAATAGAAGAAGAGGGAATACTCCCAAACTCATTCTATGAGGCCAACATCACCCTAATACCAAAACCAGGCAAAGACCCCACCAAAAAAGAAAATTACAGACCAATATCCCTGATGAATGTATATGCAAAAATACTCAATAAAATATTAGCAAACAGAATTCAACAGTATATCAAAAGGATCATACACCATGACCAAGTGGGGTTCATCCCAGGGATGCAAGGATGGTACAACATTCGAAAATCCATCAACATCATCCACCACATCAACAAAAACAAAGACAAAAACCACATGATCATCTCCATAGATGCTGAAAAAGCATTTGACAAAATTCAACATCCATTCATGATAAAAACTCTCAGCAAAATGGGAATAGAGGGCAAGTACCTCAACATAATAAAGGCCATATATGATAAACCCACAGCCAGCATTATACTGAACAGCGAGAAGCTGAAAGCATTTCCACTGGGATCTGGAACCAGACAGGGATGCCAACTCTCCCCACTGTTATTTAACATAGTACTGGAGGTCCTAGCCACGGCAATCAGACAAAACAAAGAAATACAAGGAATCCAGATTGGTAAAGAAGAAGTTAAACTGTCACTATTTGCAGATGTTATGATACTGTACATAAAAAACCCTAAAGACTCCACTCCAAAACTACTAGAACTGATATCGGAATACAGCAAAGTTGCAGGATACAAAATTAACACACAGAAATCTGTAGCTTTCCTATACACTAACAACGAATCAATAGAAAGAGAAATCAGGAAAACAATTCCATTCACCATTGCATCAAAAAGAATAAAATACCTAGGAATAAACCTAACCAAAGAAGTGAAAGATTTATACTCTGAAAACTACAAGTCACTCTTAAGAGAAATTAAAGGGGACACTAATAAATGGAAACTCATCCCATGCTCCTGGCTAGGAAGAATTAATATCGTCAAAATGGCCATCCTGCCCAAAGCAATATACAGATTTGATGCAATCCCTCTCAAATTACCAGCAACATTCTTCAATGAATTGGAACAAATAATTCAAAAATTCATATGGAAACACCAAAGACCCCAAATAGCCAAAGCAATCCTGAAAAAGAAGAATAAAGTAGGGGGGATCTGACTCGCCAACTTCAAGCTCTACTACAAAGCCATAGTAATCAAGACAATTTGGTACTGGCACAAGAACAGAGCCACAGACCAGTGGAACAGATTAGAGACCCCAGAAATTAACCCAAACATATATGGTCAATTAATATTTGATAAAGGATCCATGGACATACAATGGCAAAATGACAGTCTCTTCAACAGATGGTGCTGGCAAAACTGGACAGCTACATGTAGGAGAATGAAACTGGACCATTGTCTAACCCCATATACAAAGGTAAACTCAAAATGGATCAAAGACCTGAATGTAAGTCATGAAACCATTAAACTCTTGGGAAAAAACATAGGCAAAAACCTCTTAGACATAAACATGAGTGATCTCTTCTTGAACATATCTCCCCGGGCAAGGAAAACAACAGCAAAAATGAGCAAGTGGGACTACATTAAGCTGAAAAGCTTCTGTACAGCGAAAGACACCATCAATAGAACAAAAAGGAACCCTACAGTATGGGAGAATATATTTGAAAATGACAGATCCGATAAAGGCTTGACGTCCAGAATATATAAAGAGCTCACACGCCTCAACAAACAAAAAACAAATAACCCAATTAAAAAATGGGCAGAGGAACTGAACAGACAGTTCTCCAATAAAGAAATACAGATGGCCAAGAGACACATGAAAAGATGCTCCACATCGCTAATTATCAGAGAAATGCAAATTAAAACTACAATGAGGTATCACCTCACACCAGTAAGGACAGCTGCCATCCAAAAGACAAACAACAACAAATGTTGGCAAGGCTGTGGAGAAAGGGGAACCCTCCTACACTGCTGGTGGGAATGTAAATTAGTTCAACCATTGTGGAAAGCAGTATGGAGGTGCATCAAAATGCTCAAAACAGACCTACCATTTGACCCAGGAATTCCACTCCTAGGAATTTACCCTAAGAACGCAGCAATCAAGTTTGAGAAAGACAGATGCACTCCTATGTTTATCGCAGCACTATTTACAATAGCCAAGAATTGGAAGCAACCTAAATGTCCATCGGTAGATGAATGGATAAAGAAGATGTGGTACATATACACAATGGAATACTACTCAGCCATAAGAAGTGGAAAAATCCAACCATTTGCAGCAACATGGATGGAGCTGGAGAGTATTATGCTCAGTGAAATAAGCCAAGCGGAGAAAGAGAAATACCAAATGATTTCACTCATCTGAGGAGTATAGGAACAAAGGAAAAACTGGAGGAACAAAACAGCAGCAGAATTACAGAACCCAAATATGGACTAACAGGTACCAAAGGGAAAGGAGCTGGGGAGGATGGGTGGGCAGGGAGGGATAAGGGGGGGGAATAAGAAGGGGGGTATTAAGATTAGCATGCATGGGGGGAGGGAGAAAGGGGAGGGTGGGCTGCACAACACAAAGAGGACAAGTAGTGACTCTACAACATTTTGCTAAACTGAGCGACAGTAACCGTAATGTGGTTGTTAGGGGTGACCTGATATAGGGGAGAGCATAGTAAACATAGTATTCTTCATGTAAGTGTAGATTAAAAATTAAAAAAAAAGAAAGAAAGAAAGAAAGAAAGAAAGAAAGAAAAGGGGGATTACTCCTTAACAGGATAAAACTATTGGTAAATCAAAGATCAACGCATGCTTTAAATATCCTTAATGTTGATCACTTAAAGGGTGTCAGATGATCAGCTATGGAGGTACTCTTTTCTGATAATATTCCTTTCTCTTAATTAAAAAAAAAAAAAAAAGCACTTACTGTGTGCTGACCTCCAATGAGTTCTGCACAGTGGTATAGAGGGCAGGTCAAAGTGTGGGCAAAGGGTCTGTTTGTTTCTATGCAGAAGATCAAGGCCTAGCTTGGATACCCAGAAAATGAACTAAGATACGATATGAGGAGGAGCTTCCGGCATCAGCACTCTCTGGAGGACTTGTGCCGGGGATGATCATCAAAAAGCCTCCACAGGGATCCGGACGATGCTGCAGTTGTGGCTGCATCCAGCCCACCGTCTCCTGGACTTGCCATAGGAATGAGGAGGGAGATGTCTAGGCTGGCATGTGCATACAGTGAGACAACGAATTTGACCGTATCTGTACTGTTGGAACTCAACCAGGAGTTGGGAGGGGTGCAAGTTGTAGCACTCCAAACTCTCATGACTATAGACTATCTATGGTTAAAAGAACATATGGGATGTGAACAGATCCCAGAAATGGGCTGCTTTAATTTGTCTGATGGTTCAAGTACAGTTGGACAATATCCATCATATCATAGATAAATTTTCACAAATGCCTAGGGTGCCTAAATGGTTTTCTTGGCTTCACTGGAGATGGATGGTAATTATAGATTTGCTTTGTTTATGCCACCGTGTTCCTATTATGTTAATATGTGTGTGCAAATTAGTTAGTAGTTTAAAACCCATACATACTTAAGGTACTATACAAGAAGATATGTCAAAGAAATAATCAATCCTCCCATGTTTCCTTCATATGCTACATCTATAGCTTTTCTTCTTCCTTCCTAATTACAACCCTTAAATAGAATTCGTGCCTCATATCAAATTTACCGAGTATCATAATTCCTCCAGGTGGTAAAGATACCTCGAGACAAGTGCTGGACATAGAAGCCACAAGGCATAAATCTGCAAAGAAGTAAAAAGCTAACCTTTGCAAACAATATGGCTTCTCTCTCACTTACCAACTTTACATTTCCCTGTATGGCCCCGGAAGATGACTGGTTAGCCAGAGACGGGTAAGATTCCTCAAGGGAGGAACAACCTAAGACAGGCACAGTCGCAGGGGGGCCATCAGGTGAGAATTTGGGGATCAACAGAGGTGAGGCTCAGAACCTCACCCCCCCTGCTTTGAGAGAAATCTTCTGCATCCGTGGATGTCTTGCTGCCCTTGTCTAGCCTGGATTAATACTTAGTCCATAGGCACACACCTGATCATCTGATCATCTACATTTGCCCTCTTACAGCACTAAACTATGTTTTCTACCTTTATCTTGCATCTACCTACCACTTCAGCATTTTATTAAAAATAAAAATAATAATAATAATAGGAGAAATGTGGGATCAACATAGAAATCAAGTACAAAAATCAAATGAATATTCATATTTGACCTGATTGTTTATAGGTCATATTGCATGATCAAAACCGAAAGTTTCTGTGATGAATGCCCTTGTACTGTTCACCATGTAAGAATTTATTCACTATGTAAGAATTCGTTCACCATGTAAGAACTTGTTCGTTATGCTTCAGAAGATTGGAGACTGACGAGAATTAGGCTTGAGATGGATTAATGATTGTACATTGAGTGTTGACCCCCCTATACTGAATTTTATTGTTGTTAACAACCATTTGATCAATAAATATGAGAGATGCCCTCTCAGAAAAAAAAAATGGGCATAGGAGCTGAATAGACAGTTCTCTAAAGAAGAAATTCAGATGGCCAACAGACACATGAAAAGATGCTCCACATCGCTTGTCATTAGAGAAATGCAAATTAAAACCACAATGCAAATATCACCTCACACCAGTAAGGATGGCTACCATCCAAAAGACAAACAACAGCAAATGTTGGCGAGGTTGTGGAGAAAGGGGAACCCTCCTACACTGCTGGTGGGAATGTAAATTAGTTTAACCATTGTGGAAAGCAGTATGGAGGTTCCTCAAAATGCTCAAAATAGAAATACCATTTGACCCAGGAATTCTACTTCTAGGAATTTACCCTAAGAATGCAGCACTCCAGTTTGAAAAAGACAGATGCACCCCTACGTTTATCGCTGCACTATTTACAATAGCCAAGAAATGGAAGCAACCTAAGTGTCCATCAGTAGATGAATGGATAAAGAAGATGTGGTACATATACACAATGGAATATTATTCAGCCATTAGAAGAAAACAAATCCAACCATTTGCAACAATGTGGATGGAGCTAGAGGGTATTATGCTCAGTGAAATAAGCCAGGTGGAGAAAGACAAGTACCAAATGATTTCACTCATATGTGGAGTATAAGAACAAAAGAAAACTGAAGGAACAAAACAGCAGGAGAAGCACCCAACCAAAGAATGGACTAACAGTTACTAAAGGGAAAGGGACTGGGGAGGATGGGTGGGAAGGGAGGGATAAGGGTGGGGAAAAAAAGAGGGCATTACGATTAACATGTATAGTGTGTGGGGGGCCCGGGTTGGGCTGTGCAACACAGAGAAGACAAGTAGTGATTTTACAGCATTTTACTATGTTGATGGACAGTGACTGTGAACGGATATGTGGCAGGTACTTGGTGAGGGCGGGGAGCCTAGTGAACATAATGTCCTTCATGTAAATGTAGATTAATGATACCAAAATAAAAAAAATATTAAACATACAATCTCAGGATGCTTTTAATATTAAAAGGAGATTATCTCTAGGAAACTGAGATGTATGATCACACTACATACCAACTGTTAATTTGGTTGTTGGTCTAGTCTCCCCTGCTGTGTTCATCAAGAGTCTCTCATTTAGTTTGCAGTGAGTCTTGATTTTTTTTGAAGAAATGGTTGTATTTTAATAGTTATTTTTGTGCGGAAGTAATAGGTGGCTGCATGACATTTTCAACTGCAAGTCATCCCTCTTCTGACATAGAGGGCAATGTAGTAAGCTGCATTATGGTTCAGTATACATACTCGTGGCCCCTTCTTGAACATCCTCTTTTAGTGGCCCTCTTTGCAATATAACCCCAGATCTTTTGGTCCCAAACATGAACACATAATTGACTATGGCCAGTCATTTGCTAGGGAAATTCAAGAGAAAATGCCCATACTCATTTCCCACAAATTCTGTATTGCCTCTGACTTACATTTTCTACATGAGACTGATAATGTTCTAGATACAGATCCTCAGTAAGCCTGGATAGTGACGTAAAACAACATGAAACGGAGTCAGAGCCAAAGGATGATAAACATACAATTTCAGATAGAAACACAATTTTGTTGTGAGTCACTGAGATCTTGGTGTTGTTTGTAAGAGTGTCATAACTTAGTCAAAACTGACAGCAGGGAATAGTTTGCCCCCTGCTGGAAGAATAAAAATAGGTTTGAGTATTACCCCTTATTTGACAGTGTCTTCATTTATTTGGTATTGTCTCTATATTCTTGACCAGTTCTATTTCAATTATGTATCCCATATCCATTCTTCATATATGCACAGCTAAAGATAAAAGGCCCTACCTAGTAATGATCTATACCTCTAAATTGGGTACAATTTTTAAAGACTAGCTCCTGTAGACCTAATAATGATCTATACATGGAAAAACTTGGACAGGGATATCTTGACTATCGCGGGAAGCCATAATGATTATCTCCAGTGTGTCCATTCATTTTAGAAATTTTTGTTTAGTTCCTTGCCCAGGACAGGAGTTTGGAAGGAAAATTTCATTTTAGATTTTCTAAATTTGAGGAAATTTAGAGAAACTGGAAAGAAATTTGACTGATAAAATTGTTGAAGTGAACATATTGTAGAATAAAATCATGTAGAGTATATATCTTAACTAGGTTCTTAAATTTTGGAGGCAAAAGGACAGGAAAATCTATTTCCAAACATAATCCTTAGCTGCTTACCTTTACTTAAAGTATTATCTAGAGGTAAAATTTATCCAGACTTTATCTTAAGAGGCATGTACTATACTTGCACTCTGTGGGATTGGACATCTCTCTATCCTCTCTCATCTAAGAATCCCTATTTGAAGTGAAATAAACCAGCCATCCAAAAGCCCATTGGGAGTTTAAGACCTAAATACAGCATGAGTTGCACAAAGAGAAAGTCAATAAAGCTGATTTCAGTGACTTCTGAAAAAGGTCTTTTCTTTTTTTTTTTAATCTTATATTATACCTTCCACAAGCTATTGGATAATGCCTGGAAATATCCCATTGGAAATTTTGATGAGGTTTTATGGAAAGAACACTAGGTTGGAAATTAGATAATGTGAATTCCAATTCTGAGTCTATCCTTCTTAACCTTTTTGGATTTTAGTTTTACTCTTTGTAAAATGAAGTTATTTGATGAAATTTTTCATATGCTGGCCTAGCCACTAAATTCCAAGTAGGACTCTGGACATATCAAACTACTTTTCTCACTGAAAACGCCAATGTTTAATTTCTAAATTAGTGTTATTTTTGAATGGGAAAAGACTTAAGAAGTCACCTAATTTAATATCCTAACTTAATAGATGAGGTCTTGCCTTAGCCCAAAGGACTGTAAATTTAATAGCAGAGGAAGTTGAGCAGCTCCCTCCTAGGCCAGAGAATGCTTCTACCACCACTGCTGCACCTCTGTTCTCATTAGTTTATTTCTAATAAGCTAGAACACTGTTATTTTCTCCTTCCACTTTCCTGTCCCTGGCTGCCAGACCAGGCTCCTTTCGTGAAATATAAAGCTTTTCTGGAACAAGATGGATCTTAAGGAAGACTTGTGAAACAGCAACAGACACTGGCGGTGGCTCTGCTGGCAACAGAGGGGCAGGAGGGGGCGGAGGCGACCGTCAGTGTTTGCAGCCCTGCTGAACGGTACGGAGCATATGCAAGCCTTGTGCTGTCCCTTATCACTTATAGGAGGGCTGGCAGATTTAAGTAAACTCAAGCTGTCTCTTCCAGGTAGAGGGGGAGGGTATTTATATAACAAAGAGAAGTGCTGGGTGCCTTTCTCAAGGTTTGGAGTATGAGGTAGAGACCACTCCAAATGTGTCCCTTTTTGCCTGAACTTCTGGAAAATTGGAGTGGATATTATGACATCAAGTTTGCTTAGACTCTTAGTTCTTAGAGATTTCATCTGTGTCCTTCTAGTATAGTAATATAGGAGAATGCAATTTGTGAGAGAATGGAAAAAGAGAGAAAATATAATTAAAGACAAGGTTTTCTTGAGCTTGATGGGGTGCTTTAAAATCTACAAGACCTACTTTGAATGACAATCCTAATACTGACAACAAATCGTGTCCTCACCAGGCACCTCTGTTAGTAATAATTTGTCCAGAAAGTAGCTCAGAATTCTTTTAGAGGGAAGCAGTCCAGATTGAAATCTTTCCTTACCAGAGCTCTTTTACTGGCCATCTAAAGATCCATATATCTTGGTGACCATCAGATATGCTATTTTTCTGAAAACATGTAACAGTCAGTTTAAGCTTTGAGTTTAACAAAGAAAACATTTCTAGCAGTTCCCAATAAGGATAGGATTATATGCAAATTCTTTTTAACAACACAAATTTCCTATGGCAGAGAGAATGTAATATTTTTATGAAACAGTTAAGTAATTTCACAGGGGAAAGTTCAACTATATAGTTTAATTTAATGATATTTACTGAGCATCATCTGTGTGCCAAGTATTGTACCAGGTTCATCTTTCTAGAACAGACAAAAATAGGTAATAAAAACAGTAGAGAGAAATTACTGAGTACTCACTATGGACCAAGCATCTTTTGGTTCATTTATGCATTTTTCAGGTATTAACTCAATTGCTCTTCTCAATAACCTAACGACGTAGGCATTATTATAAGCCCCTATTTCATTCATGAGGACACTTAGGTATAAACACTTTAAATAGATTTTTTAAGAAAATTCAATATTTAAATGACAGAACCAGGACTCAGGTCAACAGTCCAATTGTAGAAAGAACATTTAGAATATATTTAGAATATATTGGTTTGTTTGAAGGATTGCATCATTTCTTTCACAGCACACTGGATTGTATTGGTTCATCCCACTAAAAGGCTGTGAGGAAGTGGCCCAGACCCTGCAGGCTGGGCATGCACTCCCAGTGCTAGGAGGCCAGGACTACCTCTAGCCTACTAACACCAGAGTTTATATGTTGTGACAAGCAGGACTCACCCAGTTGCTTCCTTGTTTTTCGCTGCCTGTCCCTTTTCTCATCTTGGATCACTCATTTCTCTTGACTTTCAGAGAAACAGATTTCTCACCACATTTTCTCTCCTGTATACTATTTTGGGGGACAAGTATAAGGCTCAGAGGGAAGGGTAGCCTCTGGAGTCTTTGGCCCTGGAAGTAGATGCAGACATTAAAATTTCTTAAATGTTAAAAAGTCACTATTATTAAATGCAAAATACATCATCCATTTATACTACCCTAAGGGCAGAATGAATTATTTCTGAGAAATAATTCTAGAGCTAAGAACCCAATATATAAGGAATATGATTTAAATTGTTGAAAATATTTCAATATAAAAAATTTTAAAGTACTTGACATTTGTGAAAATATAAACAAAGAGCATAATAACATGTCTTTTAATATGTCATTCAAAATAATTAAAAACCCTAGGAGGAATTATTATGAGGTACTTTGCAGTATGAGTTCTAGAGTAAAGATGGTCTTATTTGAAATGTAAGTTTCATCTTTTCCTTTCTGTGAAACCATCGACAAGCAACTCCTTGTTACTGGAGTTCACTTTCCACATTAATGAAAATGGGGCCAGTTTAGTGTTTCTCAGATTGGTGCTGTGAAGATTAAATAAATGACTGCCAGTAAATCACTCAGGGTGGTAACTGGCAGTGAATTATACATAAATGTAGAGAAACCAAGAGAATGCCCCAAGAATGATGGATGAAATCACTGTAATGAATGGTCACAGACATACTGCAGTCAAAGGTATGAAACTCCACAAGAAATTCCTAGCATCACACTCGCCTGTTGTTTGCTGGGTGTTTTCTGCCCTAACTGGATCTCATCCCTATGCTTCTCATCAGAAAATTCCTACATGTTGAGCCAAAAGTCCCACCAATTTCTGACTTCCCATGGTTTGCACAGGGAATGTTATCAAAACCCCAGGGCAAGTGACAAGCTTTAATATTTAAGTCTTGTCATGGGTTTACCTGAAATGAATAGTCGATTCTTTGAAATAATATTTGTACAGCTTTTACAGCATCAAAATGCTTTCACCATTTGGTCCTGATAATAACATATTAGCTTCTCATTGTCCCAGCAGTCCTGTAAGGAACCCAGAATTGTCCACATTTTAAAGATGACTGATTAGAACCACTCAGTCAAACTTGAACCCAGATCATTGGATTGCAAATGCTTTGCTTTTTAAACTTCAACTGGCCCATGGAGTAATTTTTAAAAAAACAAATATAGTTTCAAGTAGATGTTTTCTGTCAATGTGACAAAAGTACTCATAGAATGCTCTCAAAGCCCAGGCTCTCAGTGTTCATCACAGAACTCATTTGAAGCCTCAGCTGTATTCAAAGTGGGCCTATTGGATTTGCCTAATAACTAAACCTGACTCATTCATTTAGTTTGGGCATTTTCTTTCTTTCATAAGTAGCCTGTTGAGGACAATTTGGGTGTAGCGATGGTCACGTCCTGCCAAAGGGTGGCAAAATACTGAGATATCTATGCACAATTAATCATGCAAATACAACATATGCCCATATGTCCAGGGACCAGAAGAAACCATACCACACCTTGAGCATGCTGCACACTCTCACTAAATATTTATTCTTGATTGATGAATTGCTTAAAATATGACCAGGTCATGGGAAATTGGGCAGAGAGCTAGGAGAATTTTTATGAGCTTGGCTTTTTGCCCATTCCAATTGTAATGCCTGCACTTCTTTCCACACTAACATTTAAGGTTGTGAAATGCAACCTGTCGTCTCATTTACCATTTGGCACATTTGTTTTTGTTTTTTTGTTTTGTGGCTTATACTGAATTTGTAAATAAATTCTGTATATTGACTCTCAGCAAATGACTTTTGAACTATAATGTACAAAGCAGTAGCCTTGGGGAGCCTATTAAACATACATATTTCCTATTAGATCTCACCTCAGAGATCTGGATGAGACAAAGAAATGTACACTTGTAAAACAGGTACATGGTTGGGGCCACATGGTAAAAGAGATGTTGTACAGAAATCTGTATATCCACTTTTGGAAGGGGACTGGAGGTATTAATGACACATTGTCCTAATAAAGTGCACTCTCATTTTTTATAGCAACTTTAACACAAATCTTATCATTAACCAACTAGATCTCTGATGATTACCAACACCATCAGGTGATTTTATTCATTAATTATGGTACATAATTCTCCAAACCACTGAGGGTTTGATCCACAAAATAGTTGTTGGGTTAACATCAAGAATAAGCCTTGGTCATCATTAACATGGAATAAATATTCAGCCCTTTAACAGAAGGAAATAAGGAATTTTAATAATTAATTCTCTACATATAATGATTTATCATTTTATTTTTTATAAATATTAGATGCATCTTTTCCGTGAATCATGAGTAAAATCAAGAAAAGGGGGTGTAGGGCATAGACAAAATAAGAAAGAAATTTTAAAATTTATTTTAATAAGTATACTGGAAGTTAATTTTAAGTAAAATTTAGTGAGAATTTAATGATCTGGTGACAATATTGAGACTCATTATTTAGCTATCAAATCAGAACATAGCAAACATTAATGTGTCTCAATATTATCACCAGATCAAATTTTAATATTAATTTGGTTATCAAATTTGAATGTAACAAAGTATCTCCTGTTAGGATACTATTTTGCCTGTGCCAATATTAGTGATGGTTGATTGGATTATTTTCTCTACAATTTTTTTTCCTTACATTTCTTGACAATGTAATTCAAGGATTAACATACAAGTCTGTACTTTGTTATAGTCCTTTAACAGATATTTCCTTCCATCCATCAAAGTTGATTGCATTTAGGTTTTTTATAACTCAGAAATATATTAAGCTTTCTGGCCTGAAAAGTTCTGAGTTGTGTGTTGTGGTCACCTGCAGGGTGGTCTTGTACAGGAAACACCCACCACTCCTGCAGGGCTAGACCATGTGTCGGCCTCACAGTATCACTCCCTGCCTGTAGCTAGTAGGCCAGGGTATAGACCCTGAAGAACACTGGGCTAATCAGGTTTTCTCTTCAGTAAATTTGGATTGGGACCAAATGATTGTACTCTCTGTCTGTGCTGCCTTGTAAGTGGAAGAGGTACATAGTCCCTCTGTGAACTGAGGAGCAGAGAAAGTTCTGCAGAGAAAAGAGCAAAGCAAATATGACTCTTAAATGTGTATTTCCACGTGGACCTCTCCTCTGAACTCTAGGTTGTACATAGACAGCTGTCTACTTAACATGCTGACTGAGAGACCCAAAAATGTTTCTAACACATGTCTAAGCCTGAAATTCCAATCTGCCTTTCCAAAGGTTTTCCACCTGCATTATCCCCCATTTCACTTACTGTAACTATATACTTTGTGCATCTCACACATGAAATGCTGTCATGTTTTACTCTTCTTTTATCTCATGACCCATGATTATCAGTGAATCCTTATTTCTTTAAAATATATTCAGTCAGATCACTTCTCACCATCATTACTGCTTAGTTCCCTTGTCCAAGCTCTCTTCATCACTCAGCTAGGTTATTGCAATGGTCAGCTAACAGGTCCCCATTTTTCACCCTCTGCATTCTATTCTCACCAAAGCAGCCAGAATGATCCTTTCAAAATGTAAAATTGTGTAATTTCACTCATCAGAGTCCTGTGGCACTTCTCCAGTTCATTCATATTAAATGTCAAATTCATGTCTCCTGCCTAAAAAGCCCTCCTTAGAACTTGTAAACAGAAAGCCCTACTAATACACAGGGGTACTTTGATGGCCTAACCGTGGTCTTGTAAGGCTGGTTTTTCACTACTTAGTGACTTCAGGCAAATCCTTCAAGCTCATCTAAGTCTTGGTTTGCTTGTCTGGAAAATAGGACTGACATCTGCTCTGCTACTTTCATAACATCCATTTGAGGATCAAATTGGGAAATCTGCACATATATAAACAATCATCATTGCAAAGTAACACAGATGTTGTACTTTGGTATTCAAATAATAGGAAGGCTACAACAGCCAAATAATGCAGTTCTTAAGAGGCAAGAAAGCATGTCAGTTTAGTTTTCACCTTCATTAAACTACTAAATTCTCTTAAAACTATTAAAAATATAAGTGAATTTGAGAGGAAATCTGAAAGATGGTTGCAGTAGAGGTTGGGGTATGATCAGATTAACACATATAGAAAATAATGTATACAACCAGATTGCCATTTGTTAATGCAATATGAAAAAAATTAGTGAATCAAAATACATACTAGGGTCTCCTAGATAGCTTATTCTTTCCACAGTAGGGTGAAAGGAAGGATGACCTAATCAGAAGGGAATTTTGTTTTCCTATTTGAAACAAAATATGCAATCAGCCAGTGTACAAATTTTGGTATGCTTTGTAAGTTTTCCTCAGGTGTCTGAATTTGAGAGATGAATAAAGTATAATTTGGTCTCTACTTCTGAGTTTTGATTCAGCAAGAGCTATTCAATGGTGTCAGATGATAATACAAACATTTAGAGCAATGTGATGGGGGAGAAAAGATGATCAATATAGTAGTCAATTTCAGTTTGCTTAATAAGACTACTAGGAAAATAGACTAGCACACATGAAATATAAAGTAGACAGAGAAGGTATTAACATAAAATTTTTTCATTGACTTATTTCTTTATACCTTTCCATGAACAACTCCATGCCCCTGCATCTGAGGATCATCACTGTGTACTGAGGCAGCATGGCTGACACCCAATGTCTCCACCTGCATGGATCAGAATTCTTTTGGGTTGTCTTTTTGAGTCAGTATCAATAGAGATTTATCTCTTCTTGAGTAACTCAAAGAATCCTGCATTTCCTATTGACTCAATGTAAGTAATTAACCTTTCATGAAGTGCTGGTTTGATGAAAGTGTTTTATCTATAAGTTGGGGATCAGTCCCAAAAGGCATCTAGGCTCATCACCCCTAGACTTGGTGAATTTAACAATATCCCTTCTTCTTCACCTTCTTAGAGAAAATGGGCTGAGTTAGAGGTGCTGCAACTAGTCATTAAAAATGACCCAAATGGGCTTGAAGGGCAGGAGCCTCCCTGGCCATGAGGGGTTCATGGGTGACTTGGGAAGGCCTACTGCTGTGACACAAGGAAGGGGCTGACCCATCTATAGCTGGCAGCACTAGACTTAATCCCCAGAGGCCTTGGTTTCACCATTCCAATTTGGGATATTACCTTTTACAGCCTTCACTTGCCATGTCAAAATGGATTAGTAAAAGGAAATAATCAAGTGGATGTTCCTGATTGGCAATGGGCACTTTAAACAGGGTACAGGCAAGAGAATTCTAAAAAGCAGCCAGATGGGATGGCAGTGTGAGAGATGAGACAGAAACCCCCTCCCAAAACCACATATAATATGAAAATATAGCAAATACATCTAATCCTGAAAGAGCAACAGGAAAGAAGGCTGCAGCAGACTGCCTACACCTGGGAAAAAGAGTAGACCTCAAGGAAAAGGGTAAAGTACCAAAGTCCTTCCCCCACCTAAGCTCACTAGGAGGAGGAAGAGAAATAGAATGGGGAAGGGGTGCTGGCCTAGAACTCCTGAACACACAGCCCTGGAGATCTTCTCTGGGAGCACGAACCTATATTACATCATGCTCTGGAGATTAGTGGGGTTGGAAAGCTAAGACAGGTTGAGTACTTGGAGAGATTGAGATTCCAGCCACTTGTGGAAATGCGTATCCACAACTGGCAGCTCTGGGACAAAAGAAAGGTAGGCAGTCTGAGAGACTTCCTAACAGCTAGTGGGCTCTAGGCCCTCCACTGTGATATGCAGCCTGCTGTACCTTCTTCCCACTGGCACCAGCTCACAAAACAGCTGCCCCACCATTATGCCAGGCCAGCTAGAGGGAGGTCCCACCTACAGCAGCTACAAGTGCAAAGCACAGAGATTTCTCCCAGCATGCTCGGCACATTGACCCTGGCACTGGAGGCAGGCACTGAAGCTAGGAAGCAGGAAAAAGCTCTTTCCTGCTGACAGGCACCAGTGTCACTCACCTGTGATCCCCACCATCGCTCCAGGGGACGAAAAGCAATAGAGGGTATAACTTTTGGCTACTAGAGAGTGTCACCCACAAATATGAAATGTCAAAGGAACCTGGTTCAACTCAAAATCCCACAAACACCAGAAAGAGGGCCAAGTGAAACTGAACTCATCAATCTTCTTAAAAGAGATTTCAAAATAAAAATTATAAACATGCTCATGGAGCTACAGAAAAATAATCAAGAAGGCATATCCACAACCGGCCAATCTGGGACAAAGGAAATGCGGGCAGTCTGAGAGACTTCCTAACAGTGAGAGGGCTGCTAAAGGGGCAAGGATTGCACAGGCCTTGTGGCTCAGGAGAAAGGACAGGTGGACAAAATTGTCCAGGTGCACTCTGCCCAGGTAGGAATTCAGGAATGAGATACAAATATTGAAGAATTCAGTATCTGAAATGAAAGACATAAAATGGAAGGACATAAAAACACAACAGATGAAGTAGAGGATACGGTAAATGAAATCGAAATTAGAGAACAGGAATACAAAGAAGATGAGGCACAGAGAGTAAAAAGGGTCTCTAGGAATGAAAGAATATTGAGAGAACTGTGTGACCAACCCAACCATAACAATATTTGTATTATAGGGGTACCAGAAGAAGAAGAGAGAGAAAAAGAGATAGAAAGTGTCTTTAAGTAGGTAATTGCTGAGAATTTCTCCAATCTGGGGAAGGAGATAGTCTCTCAGGCCATGGAGATCCACAGATCTCCTAACACCAGGGACCCAAGGAAGACAACACCAAGACATATAGTAATAAAATGGAAAAGATCAAGGACATGGACAGAGTATTAAAAGGAGCCAGAGAGAGAAAGTAGATCACATATAAAGGAAAACCCATCAGGCTATCATCAGACTTCTCAGCAGAAACTTTACACAGCATGATATATTAAATACAATGAAGCAGAAGGGCTCAAACCAAGAATACTGAACCTGCCAAGATTATCATTTAAATTTGAAGGAGGGATTAAACAATTTCCAGATAAGCAAAAGCTGAGGGAATTTACCTCCCAAAACCATCTCTACAGTGTATTTTGGAGGGACTGCTATAGATGTAAGTGTTCCTAAGGCTAAAGAGCTGTCACTAGAGAAAACAAAACCACAGTAAAGAAAGTAGACCAATTAATTACTCAGCAGATGCAAAATATAATCTATGACCCACAAAATCAGTCAAGGGCTAGACAAAGAGTACAGATGATACCTAATATACAAAAATGGAGGAGGAAGGAAAAGGAGGCTAAAAAAAAAGGACCTTTAGATTCTGTTTCTAATAGCATACTAAGAGAGTTGAGTTAGACTGTTAGATAGTAAAGAAGTTACCACTGAACATTTTGTAACCACTAATTTAAAGCCTGGAATGTCAATAAGTACATACCTATCAATAATCACCCTAAATGTAAATGGTCTGAATGCACCAATGAAAAGACATAGAGTACCTGAATGGATAAAAAAACAAGACCTGTCTTTATGCTGCCTACAGGAGACTCACATTAAACCCAAAGACATAAACAGACTAAAAGTGAAGGGGAAGAAAAAGATATTTAATGCAAAATAGGGAGAAAAAAGACAGAGTTGCAGTACTTGAATCAGACAAAATAGACTTCAAAACAAAGAAAGTAACAAGAGACAAAGAATGATGTTACATAATGATAAAGGGGTCAGTCCAACAAGAGGATATAACCATTACAATACCTATCCACCCAATACAGGATCACCTACATATGTGAAACAAATACTGAAAGAATTAAAGGTTGAAATAGAATGCAATACATTCATTTCAGGAGACTTCAACACATCATTCACTTCAAAGGACAGATCAACAAGACAGAAAATAAGTAAGGAGACAGAGGCACTGAACAACACATTAGAACAGATGGACCTAACAGACAGCTACAGGACACTCCACCCAAAAGCAGCAAGATACACTTTCTTCTCAAGGGCACATGGGACATCTTCAAGAATAGATCATATACTAGGCAACAAAAGAGCCTCAGTACATTCAAAAAGACTGAATTTGTACAAACCAGATTCTAAGACCACAAAGTTATAAAACTAGAAATAAATTACATGAAGAAAAGAAAAAAGCCCACAAATACATGGAGGCTGAACAAAATGCTCCTAAATAATCAATGGATCAATGATCTAATAAAAACAGAGATCGAGCAGTATATGCAAACAAATGACAACAATAACTCAACACCGCAAAATCTGTGGGACGCAGCAAAGGCTGTGCTAAGAGGGAAGTATATTGCCATACAGGTTTACTTCAGGAAAGAACAACAATTCCATATGAACAGTCTAAATTCACAGTTAATGAAATCAGGAAAAGAAGAACAAATGAGACCCAAAGTCAGGAGAAGGAGGGACATAATAAAGGTCAGAGCAGAAATAAATAAAATTGAGAATAAAACAATACAAAGAATCAGTGAAAGCAGGAGCTGGTTCTTTGAGAAAATTAATAAAATAGATACACTCCTATCCAGACTTATCAAGAAAAGAAGAGTATCTACACACATAAACAGAATCAGAAATGAGAATGGAAAAATCATGATGGACACCATAGAAATACAAAGAATTATTAGAGAATACTATGAAAAATTATATGCTAACAAACTGGATAACCTAGAAGAAATGGACAACTTTCTACAACTTTCTAGAAAAGTACAATCTTCCAAGGCTGACACAGGAAGAAACAGAAAATATGAACAGAACAATTACCAGCAACAAAATTGAATTGGTAATTAAACAACTACCTAAGAACAAAATTCCTGTACCAGATGGTTTCACAGCTAAATTTTAACAAACATTTAGTGAAGACCTAATACTCATCCTCCTTAAAGTTTCCCAAAAAGTCCAAGAGGAGGGAGTACTTCCAAACTCATTCTATAAGGCCAGCATCACTCTAATTTCAAAACCAAACAAAAACATCACAAAAAAAGAAATTACAGAACAATATCCCTGATGAACATAGATGTAAAAATCCTCCACAAAATATTAGCAATTCAAATTCAAAAATGCATCAATAAGGTCAACCATAATGATCAAGTAGGATTTATTCCACGTATAGAAGGATGGTACAATATTTGAAATTCCATCAACATTATATACCATATATACAAAAGAAGGACAAAAATCACATGATCATCTCCATAGATGCTGAAAAAACATTCAAAAAAATTCAACACCCATTCCTGATAAAAACTTTCAACACAATGAGTTTAGAGGGCAAGTACCTCAACTTAATAAAGGCCATATATGACAAACCCACAGCCAACATCATACTTCACAGTGAGAAGCTGAAAGCTTTTCCTTTAAGATAGGGGACAAGACAAGGATACCTACTCTCCCTGCTTTTATTCAACTTACTACTGGAGGTCCAAGCCATGGTGATCAGACAACACAAAGAAATAAAAGGCATCCAGATTGGTAAGGAAACAGTTAAACTGTCACTGTTTGCAGATGACATGATATTGTACATAAAAAAATCCCTAAAGAATCCCCCCCAAACAACTAGAACTAATAACTGAATTCAGTAAACTTGCAGGATACAAAATCAATACGCAGAAATATGTTGCATTCCTATTTACTAATGATGAACTAACAGAAAGAGAAATCAGGAAAACAGTTCCATTCACAATTGCATCAAAAAGAATAAAATACTTAGGAATAACCTAACCAAGGACATGAAAGACCTATATTCTGAAAACAAGACACTGAGAGAAATTAAATAAGATACCAATAAATGGAAATACATCCTGTGCTCATGGATACAAATAATTAATATTGTCAAAATGGCCATCCTGTCTAAAGGTATCTATAGATTCAATGCAATCCCTATCAAAATACCAACAGCATTCTTCAACAAACTAGAACAAATAGTTCTAAAATTCATATGGAACCACAAAAGACTCCAAATAGCCAAGCAATCCTGAGAAGGAAGAATAAAGCTGGGGGGATTATGCTTCCCAACCTCAAGTTCTACTACGAAGCCTTAGTAGTCAAGACAATTTGGCACTAGCACAAGAACAGACCCATAGATCAATAGAAAAGAATAGAGAGCTCAGATATAAACCCAAGCATATATGGTCAATTAATAGATGATAAAGGAGCCCTGGATATACAATGGGGAAATAACAGCCTCTTCAACAACTGGTGTTTGCAAAACTGGACAGCTACATCTAAGAGAATGAATCAGGATTATTTTCTAACTCCACACACAAAAGTAAACTCAAAATGCATCAAAGACCTGAATGTAAGTCATGAAACCATAAAACTATTGGAAGAAAACATAGGCAAAATTCTTTCAAATATAAATATGAGCAACTTTTTCCTGAACGCATCTCCTCAGGCAAGGGAGCAAAAGTAAAAATGAGCAAGTGAGACTACATCAGACTAAAAAGGTTCTGTACAGCAAAGGACACCATCAATAGAACAAAAAGGCATTCTACAGTATGGGAGAATATATTTGTAAATGAGTTATCTGACAAGGGGTTTACATCCAAAATATATAAATAATTCACACACATCAACACCCAATAAACAAATACCCTGATTAAAATACCAATGGAGGGTCTGACCAGACACCTCTCCAAAGAAGAAACTTATATGGCCAAGAGGCACATAAGAAGATGTTCCACATTGCTAATTATCAGGGAAATGTAAATTAAAACCAGAATGAAATAACACCTCACACCAGTTAGGATGGCTAACATCAAAAAGACTAGGAACAACAAATGGTGGCAAGGTTGCGGAGAAAGGGGAACCCTTCTACACTGCAGATGGGAAAATAAATTAGTTCAACCATTGTGGAAAGCAATATGGAGGCTCTTCAAAACACTATAAATAGAAATACCATTTGACCTGGAAATTCTACTCCTAGGAATTTACCCAAAGAAAGCAAGATCTCAGATTCAAAAAGACATATGCACCCTTATGTTTACTGCAGCACTATTTACAATAGCCAAGATATGGAAGCAACCTAAGTGTCCATCAGTATAGGAATGGATAAAGAAGATGTGGTACATATACACAATGCAATACTATTCAGCATGAGAAGAAAACAAATCCTTCCATTTTCAACAACATGGATGGAGCTATAGGGTATTATGTTCAGTGAAATATGCTAGGCAGAGAAAGACAAGTACCATATGATTTCCCTCATTTGCGGAATATAACAATGAAACAAAACTGAAGGAACTAAACAACAACAGACTCACAGACTCAAAGAAGGGACTAGCCATCACCAAAGGGAATGTGTGGGGGAGGGTGGTTGGGGAGGAAGAGAAAAGGGGATTGAGCAGTATTATGATTGGTACACATGCATGGTGCGTTTGGGTTCACAGGGAAGACAGTTTAGCACATAGAAGACAGGTAGTGATTTTGTGGTATCTTACTACACTGATGGACAGTGACTTCAATGGGGCATGGGAAGGACTTGATAATATGGGTGAATGTAGTAACTACAATGTTTTTCATTTGAAACCTTCGTAAGAGTGTATATCAATGACACCTTGATAAAAAAACAATAAACAAATAAAGCAGTGAGATGGTAATGCCCAGGAACACATTGAAGAAGATATCTGCCCTGTAGGTAGACAGAAAGAAGCTGAAAGTTTCAAGCCATATCTCATATTTGCATCTAGTGAACTGGGCTTCAAGAGGAAGAGAATAGACAAAGCAGACCAGTGAGAAAGCTGGAGTTATAATCAGACTGGAGATAATAAGGCTCTGAACAAGGACAAGCAAGTGAGGATTCCAGATGAGGGGAGATAAATGGAAAATATTCAGCTAGACTTCATGATGTGAGAGGTTCAAAAGAAATAAATTGTTGTGTTAAATAACAGAGTTTAGAAACTTTCTTGCTCTAGGGCTGAAACACCAAAACCTAATTAAGGTCCTCCCTCTGGCATTTTAGAACTAATTTAGAAAATGTTTTCCCAAATCTAATGCTTCCTCCTCCTCACCCCTACACACATAGTTTCCCATCTACAATGCTTTTAATGTAGGAAAACTCTAATGGAGACTTACTATTAACCGTTCAGAGACGTCAAGCCAGGTCGAGGTCGACCAGCCCTTTGATTAGAACCTGTCTTATTTTCTTGAAGACTTTCCAGATCTATACCTGGGTTGTATACTTCCCATGGACTTCCCTTATCTTGCATAAATTGATGATCTTGATTAATTAACTGTACTGCATCAGATCCTAACATCAATACTGTAAAATATACTTCAGTCCTAGTTTTTTTAATCATAACCACTTTGGACATTTAAGATGTCGAAATTGCCTTACATTACCCATATCCATTTTCCTACTGAAGTTTTCATTGTTGTTCTTTGTCATCATGTTTACCTTGGGTAGTCGCTCTAGGTTCTTCCTAGGTTTAGCACTTATTTTCTTGAGATAAACCATATGGGTAGGAGACTCTGATGGACACAAATGCCCAGTTGGGCACTAATCCATTTAGGAGTTAGAAGATACTTATGGAAGAAGTTCTCAATGTTGGTTATGCATCAGAATAATCTGCAGAATAAAAAAGGAAAATTTAAAAAAATGAGGGGAAAAGTAAGAACTCAAAACAATATGTAAATGAATGGATTAATTTCTAGATGGATCATCTTGTTCCCAGAGGTCTAGATGAAAATTAAGTATCTCTAGTTTTATCAAAAGCTTGTCAAATATTTTGCTGACCTACAAGATTTAAAGAAGTTTTCTAATAAGTTATCTAGTGCTACTTCTTACTTTCAAGTAAGAACACAAGATCCAGTTAAGCAGAATCCCATAGTTAGAGATACAAGTAGTGTATGGAACTTTTTTCTCAGACTAATGTGTTTTATATTGCCAGCAAATCCCTTGTGTTAAGTACCTGATTCAAACAGTAACTAAGAATATGTATCTCACATAAAATTGAACCCATAAATTCCTTTCACTTGGTGGTTCAGTAAGCATTGGAACCATATGCCCCCACCTATTGCTCAGCCAGACCAGATGACTATATTTAATAAAGCCTTAAAAACACCAAATCTGGTTATAATCAGACTAGCAGCAACTACTTATGTAATCAACCAAATGTGCATAGCTAACACCTTCAGGAATTGTCCAATAAATATAACATGGACTCAAGTGTTTAACTGCCAGTCTTGCCCGTAATTGTCTTTTTTTCAGTGTTTAGGAAGTTGAGCTGCTAACGAATGTCTGTTAAGCATTACTCCAACCTGTTTGAAAACATGTTATACCACTTATGATGATGGGTCTGTGTTCACACGAGATGACAAGAATCTGTTTGCAACCTGTTATGTTAGTGTTGAGCCTCTTGAGAGATTATGGTAATAAAAGTGATTGCAGGCTTATCTCCTGATCATGCAATTCTTCCTTTATTCTTGAGTTTGAGTGTGCTGGTAACCAGCACACCCCAAATAAACATGATCTTTTCTTCTTTTGTATGCAAGTTATTTAAACCTATTTTCCTCTGGTCCATTAAAAAAAACACACAACTGATCTAACAAACCCCTCTCTCATGCCAACTTTTACCATAATTATTTTTACCAAGTAGGTGCACCATATTGTGCTGTGGATGAGTGCCCTGAGATGACTAAGTGAGCAAAATTGTCTTTTGTCCTATATCTTGGCAGGGTTGTCTTAACTCAAATAAATGTTCTTCATTCTGTGATTTTTCCCTGAGGCATGGCCCAGTGGGACTAGGCCAACTCCAGTAAATGCTGCCATACTGGGAGATCCTGTTCTGGATGACTAATTTTCTCAGGGTATTCTGTAGACTCCTGGTCAGCTACTTAATACTGTGCAAAATATTTAGAGGACACCAAGAAAAGATGCTGACTTGAGCACAGGTATTTACCTTGCCATATACTTTCCTTTCCATTATACAACTAAAATTTATGGAAATACATATGCATATGTGTGCATATCTATCTATCTATCTATCTATCTATCTATCTATCTATCTATCTATCTCTCTATCTATCTATCTATATATATATATATATATACACGTGTGTGTGAATAAATACATCATATGCTTGCATATATAGATATTTCCAGTCTGGGTTGATAAGATGGACTTCCTTAGCAATGAAAATTCAAAAATGGTGTTAACTAAACGGAACAAAGTGAAATCATTTTGATGAGCTCTAGAGTAGTGATATTGAGGAAATATGAAGGTTGATTTATAAATCCCTACATTTTCTAAAATCCCTAAAATTACAAATTTTCTATAACTCTGTACCAAGAAAGTAGTACAGAGTTACAGAAAATAATTAGAAGAAATCCTGAAAGAATACCAAACGAAGACTGTAATTGAAAGTATTGACCAAAGGAATACAGAGGGAG
This sequence comes from Manis javanica, assembly GCF_040802235.1. Classification (NCBI taxonomy): domain Eukaryota; kingdom Metazoa; phylum Chordata; class Mammalia; order Pholidota; family Manidae; genus Manis; species Manis javanica. The sequence continues at coordinate 95,661,997 of NC_133157.1, read as the reverse complement.
TACCCAACTTATCATTAAATTGGCTGAGATTAAATATTATTCAGAAATAGATGACTTAGGATGCTAAAGGACAACATGCAAAAGAATACCAGTAAACAAAAATGTCTCCAGTGAGATGGTTGCCCTAGATGTGGTTTTTAACTGAAGTCACAGGTCAAACTGTTACCTCAAATATTGGAGAGACAGACAGGTAGATACAGAGAATCATATCTAATGAGAGCAGACATCTCCACAGGAATCAGTGCCTGGGTAGGAAATCCTGAATTGTACTTAGAAAATTGCTAGGGACTGAATTTGGACAAGTCTGAGAGTTTGAAACTCTGAGGTGAGGGGGTTTCCTTGTCATACGGGGGCTGCCCCACTTTTATGAGTTTTACCTCCAGGATTGCTACCAGGTTCTCACGGTGAAGATCAGAGAAAAATCCCTTCCTGCTTGCTGCCTAGGGAGGGGAAAAATGATCAATCTGAAATACTCCCAGAGAATTCTGGTCTTAACAAGGCCTGACTTCAAAAGAAAAAAAAATTGCAAGTCTAAATAGCTGGGATTTTATCCAAGCCTCACCAACCTGAGGGAAAGGGGATACTCACCCACAGCCTGCTCCAGCCATGTATATGAGGGAAGAAAAATACCCATCTCCTTCCCTAGTAGCCTTCCACATGGGGGAAGGGAAATAGCCAACTCCAGCCCCTACAGCCTTTCAGCCTCCACTAAGCAGGTGGTGGGGAACTGGCAAGCACCTGAGAAGCTCACAGCCCAAGGATACAGACTCACTGAAAGACTGAAACTAATCATAGGAGTGTATCTTGTTTCTCTCCCCTCTTCTTACCACCACATCTGTAGGGCTACTGTGTAATAACAGAATACACTAACTAGAAGAATGGCACATATAATTTTATTTATAATTTTATTCAAGAATGAGTCTCTAGGGAACCCCAAAGACAACAGGGGAGATAAAAATAAGGACACCAGAGGAAATTTTAGCCTGTCACCTGCAGCATAGCCACAGCAAACACAGCCAAACTCCTTGTCAGATAATCATAAAATGTAGCATTAAAGGCCTGTTTACCTCAGATCCTTTTACCAAGGTCATCATACATAGCTTTCAAAACACTTCAAAGCATGGTAAAAGACAAAAACTCAGTTTGAAGAGATAGAACACACATCAGATCCTGACACAGATATGGCAAAGATACTGGAATTATCAGACAAGAAATTTAAAGCAACTATGATGAATATGTTAAGGGCTGTAATGGAAAAAAATGGACAACATGAAAGAACAGATGGGTAAAGCAGACAGTTGGAAATTCTAAGAACAAATCAAAAGGAAATACAAGAAATCAAAAACACTAACAGAATCAAAGAATGCCTTTGATGGGCTCATTAGTAGACTGGACAGACCTGAAAAAAAAAGAGTGAGCTGGAGGATATGTCAACAGGAACTTCAAAACAAAGAGATAAAAGACTCTAGAAATCCCCAGAATATCCAAGAAATGTGGGTGAACTATAAAACATTTAACATGTGAATAATTGTACACCACAAGGAGAAGGGAGAAAGGCACAGAAGTATCTGAAGCAATAAAGACTGAAAATTTCCCAAAACTAATGATAGACACTAAAGCACAAATCTGGGAAGCTCAGAAAACATCAAATAGGATAAATGCTAAAAAAAAAAAAAAACTATAACTGGGCATACCGTATTTGAACTGCAGAAAAAAAAGACAAAATTTCAAAAGAGACTAGAGTAGAAAACAACACAGGCACACTTTACTTATAGAGGAGTACAGATAAGAATTACTTGGAGCTCTTTTCCATATGCAAGCAAGGAGACAGTGGACTGAAATATTTAAAGTGTTGAAAGAAAAAACTCAACAACCTAAAATTCTACATCCAGTGAAATTATCCTTCAAAAGAATAGGATAAATAAAAATGTCTTCAGGAAAAAAAAATGAGAAAATTTGTCACCAGTAGATCAACTTTGCAAGAAATGGTCAAATAAATTCTTCAAAAAAAAAAAAAGAAAATGATATAGGTCAGTAAGTCAGACCTACATAAAGAAAGGGAAAGCATTAGAAAAGGAAAAATGATGGTCAAATAAAATATTTTATTTTTCTTATTCATAATTGATCTATCTACCACCTTTCTGGTTTAGCATATATGAGAAGAATTCTATTATTATTGGAGAAATCAAGAAGAATACACTGTCCTCTTCTGTAGAACAAAACAAACCATAACAGAGCACCCTCAGATGAAGAATAAAGTCTTTGGAACCTAGAAACAAAACAAAACCTGAGCCTGCAAAATATTTTGCCACCCCACAAGAAAGAGATAAATAGCACACTTGAGAGACAGAAAAAAGCATAATTTTTGCCAACAATAAAACTCAACAAAACTATATATATAGTCTATGAAGCAGTAGATAAAATATGAGCTAAAACATGGAAAGAATATGATGAGAAAGCAGAAAAAGAATGGAAATACAAAAGAACTGTTTGGAGGAAGAGAAAGATCTTAAGTGACCTAAAGCTAAGTTAAAAAAATCAAACATTTTATTTGAAGCAGTAAATGGAAATTAACAGAAGAACTGACTCAGAGACAGGGAGGGCAAATGACAGACTCTACCAGAAGATAGAGGAAACTGAGAAAAAGGGGAAAAGGCCCGTTAAAATACAACAGACAAGGGGACAATGGATAAAGAGTGTATTGATGATGGCAATTCTTAAGTGACAAGAGCAACAGAACAGAAGCAATTATATGCTTAAATAAGTACTAACATCAACAAAGATAAATAAAATTAAATGATACATGAATGGGAAACTCAGACACTAAATTCTTAAACACAGCATAGACTAAATCTAAACATGGATAGGAAAAAATGCGTAGTTTTTGTGTGTAAATATACTCTAGGTAAAAAATGCCCCAATATATTAGGGCAAAGAACCCAGGTTTTCAAAACAAAAAAAAGTCTAAAGGTAGAGATTAGGATAAAGAAATTTTGTTTAGTCATTTTTTAGAGGAATGGTTGCTAAATGATATTTCAACTTTAATTCTAAAATTAGATAAAGACCCATAATATTTTCAAACCCTTAAAATTAATTCCTGATAGAATTTAAAGACACATGTTGCACGAGAATAGATTTTCTCAGCAGACTGAGTGGCAGCTATAAAACAATAACTACTGGGGGATTTACTAACTGCAGAGAGGATGCTCTATCTTAAGGGATTATATCCAATTTCTAAAAATATCAATGGATAAGGAAAACACATCTATAACCAGATTATGCCTGGGGCCTCCCTAATCAAAGAACTTGAGACAATAATAAAAGCAATAAATCTAAATAGCAAATGACAGAAAGAAAAGAAAAATGTATATATTTTTAAAAACTAAATATATGTGTGTGTGTAATAGAACATCATAAACACATATACTTTTATTTCCATTATTAAACTAAAAGACACATATTCATATAGGAAGTATAATGAGAGCTCACTCCTCTCACAGCTGAATATCCAGCACAGTGCCTTGAACTGACACAAGGGAGCTATCAAGGTCTTGAGAGGTTCTAAGAGCCTGTTTGATTTGACTATAAGAATAGGAATCGCCTACTGTGTCCCCATTGAAAGAGCTCTCCTTTCATTTGGTCCTCATTGCTCGTTCTAATTTCTAGCTTGTTCAGGAAATCTTCCCTTGATCTATTACTTCTCTGATCACCTGCATTCTAAAATTTTTGCTGACCAATATCCTTCCACCTAATGTAGTCCTTAGCTTCCACCGCTTATTCATTTTCAAAACCTGGTTTTCATCTCTGCTTAGATTTTGAGCTCACTGAGGAAAACCTCACTTTTTTTCTTGATCATCAACAATTTTGAGCACTGATCTTGAAATGATCCTAAAATAAGCAGTTGATTGATGGGTGTGACGTGTGTGACAAATTTCCGTTTGATGTACAGGGAAAAATTAGCAAATGAAGAGAACCCTTTTCTGCATTCTCCGCCCCAGTAACATTTTGAAAGGCAGTGACTGAGCCTTCATTAAGTCTGGGACACAATCAAATTGTGACCTTCCAACATAATCGTGTTTCTGTGTCCCATAATATATAATGCCGTGGGAAAATTCAAATAGCCTTGGTTTGATGCACAAGAGTCAAAATTTGAGATTCTCTTTTTTACCTATCTCTAGTAAGCCTAAAATATATGTTTAGTACACAAGTAGCCTTGGAAACTGGATTAAAGATCCTATGTTAGTAAAATAAAATTAACCTATTTGTACCTTATCAGATGTTTCGTAAGCTATTCAATAGCTGTTTTTAATTTGATGTAACTGTTAGGCATGGAATGTATCAAGGAAATCCTATAAACTGGCAAGCTTCTCCCACAACCTACCAAGCACAACTGGATACATAGAGAAAGACTGGAAAGTTGACAAGTATAAAATCCCCATACTTTAAATGCGTAGCTGACAAGAGAGCCAAGTAGTGATGGTAATAACTCTATGAAATATTTTTTCTGGCTCTGTGTTAGATGCTATAGTCCAGTATTAAAGCAAAAGTCTCTGTCTGGAAACTAGTTCAAGAAAAAGAAAACTCTTCTAACTAGAATATTTAGTATTAGAACAAATGGTTTGTCTTTTGCTGTCAATTTATATCTACAAGTCATCTAAAAGAAAGAAAGCAGTTCAAAACATGCTCTTCTAGAAGGTAGCTGGTGTGTTCAGTGACATTTCAAACTCTCCTGAGGCCAGTGAGATGTACCACTATCTGACAGTTCACTTGATGACTTTGAAGGGACGTGATCTGGGGTAATGGTGAGTGATACAATTTAAGAGATTTCTTTGCAAGTAGAGTTAATTCTCCACATGTATTTTGGATCTAGTGCTAATTTTCCTAAGCTACAAACATGGAGCATTACAGATGGTAATATGAATATATATATAATCTTATACCCAAATTCATGGCATGTCCTGTTAACTCTGGGATGTTCAAACATTTTGGGGACCTTTCAATCTGTGTTTCCATGCAAACTGAACCCATTGTCTTCTTGTTATTGGCTGATATGGACCATTAAAAATCTTCCTTTAATTTTTCATTCAGCCTTCTGCCTATGTTCCAAATTACAATAAACTTGGAGACAGGAAAGTACTTCAAAGGAAAACTACGTCAAATGATATAGTTTGCCATTATGAAAGAATGGATCATATTTTATAGATCAACTGTACCAATCTTAAATCATTACAACCAAAACTTTACTGGACTGTATTAGAAAGTAATAATTTCTAAACTGTATTTATATGTGCAGGATTCTTAATTACATGGTATACTAAAGGACTTCTTTTAATGAAATGAATATGTACCCTTACATATGAACCATAATGCTAAAACTAAATTAATAGTTTTATAATATAAACTAAATAAATAAAATAAACTACAGTTAATTTTGATAATATATTGGTTCCTCACTCTCCCCATCACCCACAGTGCTTTTCATAATATCTAGGCAGTTTCCAAAAGAGAGGAGAGAGTTTTGGTTGTCATGAGCTGAGACCAGGACAGATAATCTATAAGCCATCTATTTTTTTTACAACTGCAAACTATGTCTGCCACTAATAATATAATCTACTTAGTACTTCCTTTGCAATACTTTCCTGTCTCCAAGTTTATTTTAAAGTAGAACAGACAGAAGGCTGAGAGTGAAAATTGAAGGAAGGTTGTTAATGGTCAGTATCAGCTGATAAGGACAATGGGCTCAGTTTGTGATGATGGAAGTAGAGGTTGAATGATCCCAAAGTTGGGATATCCTGACATTAATGGGAGATGCCATAAATTTAGGGTATATATTTCTGAGAAGGGGAGACAGGGGAGGATCAAGCCTGGGGAATCAGCCAAGCTGGCTATAGATGAGAAATTAGAAGAGTGAGGCTAATTTTATTGATGTGGCTACATAGCACTGTTTGCTCCAAAAAAAATTGGTATCTCCATGATTTATCTTTAAGCAAGCATTTATCTGGTTTATTCTTGTACCTCAGAAGCCTAAACCAGGAAAAGACCTGCAACTTGTGAACCAACAGGTGGTGTGAAGTGATGTTTAGTGACTGTGGGCATGGAGATTTTCCTGGGTATATTGCATCTAAAGTTTAACTATAAAGCAAGGGAGTTCTTGGGAGCAATGAACAATCTGGACATTCAAGCTAAGAAACCTAAATCCTCATCTAGTTGCAGAGCTGAATGTTAAGCTCTCCTGCATGTGTTTATATGCTGACCACTTGACTAAAGATTTACAAAACTGAGGTGGTCCTTAGCTGGAATGGAAAACAACAGTGGACCCAGCTGTGTAAAGGGAGGAGGATTTGACAATAGTCTTGCCTCTGCTATCATCCTCAATAAATCACACAGGTCATAGGAGTTTTTTATTTTTAAGTATATTTTAGCTGAAGGACCTCATTTGCCAAGGAAGATGTGACATAACTGAGGACAACCAGAATGATAAGAGATCAGCAATTGGGTGGAGTTCCTGAAATAAACGTTGGGAATAAAAAATAGTAGGAATTATTATTAATGTGACCCTGCTTAAAATACTGAGCTGTTGGGGAAAAGTTAAGCAAGACTCACATAAACAAATATGGGCCAGAAACCTCACACAAAGAACAAGACATACATGACTTGAACAGGGGAAGTAGATGGTTTGACCAGAGAAACTACTGAAGGTAACATTTGCAGTACTGATCAACTGAGGAATGGGAAAATAATTCCAATGGGAGAAACAGTAGGTCAAAGGAAAAGACAGAGACATAAGAGGAGAGCACTTCTTGATATATGGGGAAATTCAATATGAGTTAAGAGTTTGGAAACCTGAGGTGATGTTCATGGATGGAAAATGTAAAGGGTGGGAACATGGATGGCAAAGAAACAGGATAGATTATCAGGAACTTTGCATATTTTGCTAAATCGCATAGAACTAATTTCATAAAGAAGAGCCATATATATGACTGGTTTAGCAGATAAATGATGGGATTACATTTGCATTGGTAACAAGGGGGGTCTAAACATGGAGCCCAATGGATGAGAGATTACAAAAATTCAGATGAGAAATGATGAAGATTTGAGCTAAGTATGCACAGGTAGGATCAATCATAGTGACCCATTAATGAGTAAATATAGAATAAATGATGAAGATTCAAATGATGGGAATTTTTCTGGAAATATAGAGGAAGAACTACAATTGCTTGGACAAGGTGATCCATTGGGTACAATTGAAGAAGGTATCTTTCCTCCATTTTTATGGCTTGAATAAATGTTGATACAAAAAGACCAAGTCCTGGAGTACAAAGAAAAGATGTGGAATTTAGTTTTGTTCTGACATGAGTTTGGCTGTACAAAGGTGGATCTTATTTGGAAACATATATGAGATTAAATAACATACAGTTATTAAGTTATAAAGTAGCTTATCCTAGGATATCCTAAAACACTTAAAAAGACATTTGTGAATTTTTCTATTTTCTTATTCATCATGTAATTGGAAACTGCACTATATGTTTTTTATATCACTGCATATCTACATTTTAATATTTTGCATGTTGAAAAAAGAATGAGGGCAAAGGGAGTTTTATTAATAGGGTTTTGTATCAGGTCAGGAGTGAGAGAGGAAACATAAGCTATATTTCATATTTCTCCAAAATCTTTGATATTACCAGGGATAATGATAATGGTGAAATCTCCAAGGGGGATATGATGTTCTGAAGATCAAATACATTACTCTAAATTTGCATTATTCCCATGTGGGGACTCCTGCAAGACTTTAAAGGGCCTGGCACAGAGGAATGTTGTCAGCATTTGTGGCTGCCTTCAGGAACCTGCTGGATGAGAAACCTTCTGCTCCTACCGACAGCTCTGCAATGCTTAAATCCCTATCACCTTCTCAAGAAAGCCTTCCCAAACACAAAGCAAAGCTGAGCCTCCTTGTCCTCCCTTACAGGACTTGGTGCATCCTCTTGTCAGTAATTATCTTCCTGGGATGCACCTGTCTGATTGCATGGCTGATTTCTGTTCTCTGGCTCCCAGAGTCCTCCTTTGTTGGGGCCACTGCTTTCAGCATTTCGAGTTGCTAGCAGAGTATGTAGCAAATATCTTAAGTTCTTAAAATTACGTTCAATTAGTGAATGAGAGAGAACCCTGTACCAGTTGAATAGCTAGAACCCTCCTTAATTTTGAGGAAAGCATATTGCCAGGGGGTCAGACTGGCTCTAGCTTTGCCAGAAGAACCCACCCCACCACGTGGAACCTCAGTTTTCTCACCTATCGAAAGTAAAGTGATATATTTTTCTCAAAGGCTTACTCTGATGATTAATTGAATACACATATTTAGAATACTTGCCAGATAGTAATAATCCAGTAAAATGTAATTCTCATCCATTTTCCTATTCTGCTCTGAGATTCTCAACTTCAATTCTATACAAATACTCACGGTCCTAAAAATATGTATGTTTCTAGATGCAGTAATAGTGTGGCACTTGGAAATTTGTTTTTACCTTTTAATATTTTCTCCTTTGTCCTTGTTGACACATGCATAATCTCTAGTCAAAAAATATGATAATAAAAATCAGTCATAATGATCTCCAAAATGATTTCCCTGGAGGGCTCATGAGAGAACGATTCTATCTTTATAAGTAAACAGATAAATTATGGAAAATAAAAATGACAGGAGAAACTGCTTAAATACAGTATTCATAGCTTGACCATAGAGTGCCCTAAAATGTTCCAAGGCCTTACATAAGAAAAGTCAGAATTAGTATGCAGTTACATGAACCTTTGTTAAGTGCCTACTACTGTGTTACAACTTGAAAAACTGTATTTATTTGCCATCATTTCTTAAGCAATAGTCAAAATATCACATATCAAAGGAGTGACAAGAATATGCAGCCTCAAACTAGCTATTCCCTTATTGTCAAGTGGCCATGGGGCTAATTGCTTGGTGGTTATACCAGCCTTCTTTTTCAAGAGTGTGAATCCTTGGGCATGTTACTGAGCTTCAGTTTGCACATATATTAAATGGGTAAACAATACTCTATAGAATTTTTGTTACAAATAAATGAAATAATACATGCAGAGTATCTGACACATAGATAATGCTATTAATAATTAACAAAAATTAATGATTTACTATTAATATTAAATATAAAATTCTAAACACCAATAGAAATGACACTGAAACCACTATATGAAATGTTTTAATTAGTGTACATATGTATGTATACATTTATATAAATTATAATTTTCAGATCCCTTTACTACTGATGATATTCTCAGCTCTATGAGAGGCTCTACTAGAGGAAGCTAGGAAAGCAGGATGACAGGAGAACAGACGTCACCTTCTGTTTACAGTTCATGTTAGTATCACTTCAGATGACAGTTACAATGTCATCCTTCCAGCCCCAGAGATACCAGCAGTGGCCATGCTTCCCTCAGCCATTCATGTACAAATCATGCAATGCATCCCTCAGAGGTCTAAGACATGGCAATCAGAGCCCCTCCTAAGAGCTCCTAGCTTTAGATAACACCACTTCCAGCTCTCAGCTCTCTAGTTATTAACAGCTGGGTTACCATAGTCTCATGAATAATATGTGCTTCTTGCAGCAACTTGTTTGTATATATATGCAAGACTTGGAAATATGTAAGTCTAAGCTACACTGCAGGCAAACAGAACAAAGTCTAGAATCAAGTCTAAGATTTCTCCAAGTATGCCACAGAATTTCTTAGGCCATCATTTAAAAACATTATATAGAAATTAAATTTCAGAACTGTAGTTTTTTATTTACACCTGCAAAGTGTAGGTCTGTGACTAGCTGGTGTCTCGTAAGAAAGGACTTGTTTTTTCCTGTCTGGATTACTACCTCCTGACTTCTAATCGCTATTATTTCAATTGCTCCTCCATATGGAAGATGTTATCTTTCCTAAATGTAAACTTGGTTGGGTTACTCCACTGCTTAAAAATCTTCATTTAGCATACAGTAATGCCCACACTCTGAGCATAGCATTTAGAACTCTTTATAAACAGATATCAATCTGTGTCTCCAACTGACCAGTAATTCCACAAGGATCCAAACTATGACTTACAAGGGCCCGCATGACCCACCTCCCTCCTGCCCACTTCCAGCCTCTCTGATCCCATTTTCTACTGCTCTAAACTCAGTGCTCCCTCCCTACTCCAGCCACACTGACTTCCCTACTAGTCCTCAAACATGTTGAGCATAGTCGTGTCTCAGAGGCTTTGTACCACACTATTCCCTCTGCTTTAGGACACTTTCCCACCACCCCTCTAATACCCAGTGGCTGGGTTCTTCAATTCCTTTTAAGCTGTGCTCAAACAACATCTTCATACACCTTCCCTGACCACCCAGCACACCTCCTCCCTTCTTCATCCTGTTTGGTGCTCTCCAAAGCACTTATCGTCATGACATTCCATGTACTCACTTCATTCTCTCTTCCTGGCTAGAATGCAGAGGATGGAGGAGCAAGGACTGTCCTCTGCTCCTACTTCCCAGAACAGTGCCTTCAACTTAGCAGGTATCACATAAATATTTGTTGGAAGTGAACATAAAAATTCCACGCCCTTTCACACTACTCCCTCACCCAGCAGAGGCTGCCTCTCCATGGCACATGTTCAAGCTCTCTACCTTTTGTACATTTCCTGATACCTGGGCTGTCCTTTCCTCTTTTTAGTGAAATCCTCTCACCACCTAGCCCAGATGCTGTCTCCTCAGTGAGGCCTTCCTCAGTCTCTCCTCTATATTCCCATTGCACTTAATTCTTTTATTATAATTAACCCACTGTCTTACAGTTGCTACATGTTTAATGTCCTAGATAACTATACATTTCTATTGAACAAAATCTTATTCACACTGTATCCCACATCCTAACAATAAAACTAAGAGACTCTCAGTATTTACTGAATCGATTTATTTTCTGAGTTTCAACCAGTTCTAGGAGGTGGAAAATGTCTTGTCCTCTTCCTCTGGGAGCTGGTGTCTGTTGGAGAAGCCTATCACAGAGGTGGCCAAAATGGATGATAAGCAAGGTCCTGAGACCACTATGGCAGAGCCCAGTCAAGGTAGCACCATGGGGGCAGACGAGCACCATGGGGCCAGCCTGTGCAGTGGACTACACCCATGAGTAACAGAGGTTTACCGTGTTCTCGTGCACTCCTAAGGCACTTAAATCAAAGTATCAAATGATCATTTGTCTCATACCAAAAAATATATTACCAAAGATGGTGCAACAGTTATGCATTGATTACCTGGAAGTAGAATTTTATATCGACCAGTGATTTGTTTACTGGCTTTGTCTGATGAGTTAATGCCTTTAGCAACTCTCTTTCCAGGTTAGCTTTACTAAATTTGTCTCTAGTCTTTAGAGTATAGATTGGACAGTAATATGTCTTAAATTTTGGACATATTATTTGATAGTCTAGATTATGGAATACACTATGGAATAAATTACAGAAATAATGCCTGTCCCAATGAGTTTTGCCATTTTACATTCCCATCAGCAATATGTGAGGTTTACAGTTCCTCCACATTCTTGCTAACACTTTTCTATGTTTGTCTTTTTATTTTAGCCATCCTAGTAGATGTGACATGGTGTCTCCTTGTGGTTTTAATTTGCATTCCCTAGTGAAAATGATGCTGAGATCTCTGCATGATTATAAGTTATTTGTATATTTTCTTCAGAAAAAGATTTTTCAAATCCTTTGCCCATTTTTAAATTAGGCTATTCATGATTTTATTATTGAATTCTTTATATTTTATGGATACAAGCCCCTTTACAAATAAATAATTTGCAAATATCATCTCCTCCCATTCTATGGGTTATCTTTTCACTTTGTTCATGGTATTGTTTGTAGCACAAGAGTTTTTAATTTTGATAATGACCAGTTTATTTTTTCTTTCTTTTGTTACTAATCTTTTGGTGTAGTAGCTAAGAAACCATTTTCTAACCCCAAATCAGAAAGATTGATATCTTCATTTTCTTCCAAGGGTTTCATAGCTACATAGCTCTTACATTTAGGTCTATGATTTATTTTGAGTTGAATATATATGGGATAAGGAATGGGTCTAATTTTGTTCTTCTTCACGTGGACACTTAATTGTCCCAGCATCATTTGTTGAAAAGACTATTCTTTCCCTCAGTGAATTGTTCTGGGCACACTTGTCAAAAATTAATTAACTGTAAATGCAAGGATTTATTTCTGGACTCTCAATTCTATTCCACTGATCTGTATTTCTATTTCTACCACACTGTCTTGAGAATCTTTCAACTTTTAATAACCGTTTTTCTCACAAGAAAAATGTGTGAGTGTATGTGAGAAAAAGAAAGAAAATGAGAGACACCTTATTAAGGTTACCAAGAGGAACAAGGAGAGCTTCTTTCCTCCTGAGGGAGAGAATTTCCTTAGAAGCTATGATATGTTAGGAACATTTTGGAAACAATTTCCACCATGCCCCCTGCTGGGGCTGGGGCTGGGAAGAGGGATAAACAATGCACATTAGTTTAGTGTAAGATTCTGAGAAGTGTTTGCTTTCATCTAGTTAGAGTTTCCTAAATTTATTTGGCCAAGAAAGCTTTTGCTTTCTTGTTTACACATGACATGTATTAATATCCCAGAGAAAAAGCTTGGTGAAATTCTGATATAAACCATGCAGAGTGAGGATACAGCAACAATGAAGGCAGAATGAAGGTACCTGGATTAGTAAGGTTTAAACTCCAGGGACTGGAACCTAATGGATTATTTAACTGTGCAGACTTGGAAGCCAACTCTGAAAACATGATTCTTGCATGAAGGATTTTTAGGTAGCAGATATCATGGGAGTCATCTCTTCTTTCATTTCATGTCTTTGCTCTTGTTTTCTTCTATTTTATCTCCAAATATTTTCTGGAAAACTTTCCTTTATTAACCCCAACTTACAAGGAATGTGTTTTCTCAAGTACCTGGTATGATGTGTACTGGGTATGATGCTGTATGTATTTTACTCTTGCAATAACCCAGTAATGTGGATGTTATGCCTGTTTTACAAATGAGGAAATGAAGACTGCAAGTAAATTGCTCTGAGCTACATGTTTAGAAATTCAAAGTTGGAGTTAGCAAAAAGGGTTTGGGACAGTAGAAGAGCAGTTGGTTTTCTATCATCACAGAGCACTCAACAAACTCTCCTTGAACACAGAAGCAAAGAAAGGAGGAGTATTACTTTCTCTCACCACCAATGGAATATATGGATGGCTTGATTCCAGGGACATTACTCACTCTGCTACATTCTACCATCAACTGTTGCCAACATACACAGCCATTACCCACTCCTCTCTCTCTGCCCAGTTCCTGAAATTAATGCCTCTGCAGTCTGTGATATTGCCTCAAGGATATCTTTCCTGATCTAAGTACTCTGCACTTCCCCTTTACCTTATCATGATTGCAATTTAATTATTAATTATATCTATCCTGTATCTCCTCAACTACAATGTCACCTTTTTTATTTGTCTTGTTCACTGCTATGTTCTCAACACCTAGGGTACTCATGGCCTTACCAGCAGTTGAAGTAAACTGTAACTGTGTATGGTGACAGATATATTAACTAACCTTGCTGTGGTAATCATGTTGTAATATATACATATATCAAATCATTACACTGTTTATCTAAACTTACACAATGATAAATGTCAAATACATCTCAATAAAGCTAGTGGGGATGGGGGAGAAAGAGATGTTGAAATGATTTTTGTTGAATGAATGGGTGAATGGATGAAATTATTTGAATTGTACCACCTGCCCAAACAGGAGAATTATTTTATAGCCTCTTCTGATAAACTGTATTTGTAGTAGAAGGTGCACGCAATTGTAAAAGGCAAATAATTCATTGAGCATATTTGTATTTTTATCAAATTTATATCTCTCCCACCTCTCTGCTTCCCTCCCTCTTGCTCTTTTTCTCTGTCCATCTGTCTGCCTACTCTTACTCCTTATGATTAGTTGAATTATTGAAAACTTGAAAGCTACCTGAGCAAAGGGAAAGAGAATGCCAATTTAATTCCCAAAGTAGATTAACCCATCCTGTAAATAGGTGAGCCGTAAGTGTGTATTGTGTGTTCAAAATTCAGAGCTCACTGAAAATTTGCTCTGGTCTAAGCAGTGATAAGAAAGCTATATTTGTGTAATTGTGCAGGTAATACAGCGAAGTGTGTCTTCTGCTCTTTACCTCTGGCCCTGCTTTTGAGTCTCCACTCTAGACAGGAGAAGAGTAAAGACAGATAGAGGCAATAGAATCTGATGTCATGTCATTATTGTGCATAAAAGTCTATCTGAGTATGAAGTATGGATTTCATTGTTCACACAGGCTCAACTTCAGTTTTGAGGTTGAGTTCTGTACATATGAACATGCCATGTATGGATGAGTATGACTTCTTTTCTCGACCAGCTCACCATTGCTTAATGTGAACCTTAAATCAAGTACTGTGGTACAGGTTGGTTATTTGCAGTGTATTACAGACCTGCATTGATTAATTTCATATCTGGGGCTCAGACTCAACCCATTCCATCTTACAAACACTGTACAACATGACTACTGTGGCCAGACTTAAAACATGCAATCTTCTTTCCAATTCTAATTTTAATATTTTGTAATAGGCTATATGCATCTCATTTGTATTTATAAATGAGATCGTGTGAGTTGGAATTGAAACTGCAAGCACATATTAATCATATATGCGGGACTCCAGTACCAGGCATTAATATGTACCCACCTATGTCTGTAAGCCAAAAAGAAAAAAATGCAAGGAAATGAGGGGTCAGAGGTTCAGGCTACTTTCCTCTCCCATGGCTGAACTGAGACTAAATATACTTAGGATAATTTACAGTAGTGGGTGGCTTCTAAAATTTAAATCACACAAGCAATTTTTAACATTAGTAAATAAATTATTTCTAACCCAGGGATAAAGGTATTTTTATTTAAAAAAAGAAAGACTGCAAATTGTTTCTACTTAACAGGCAAATATACACTCCTTCTTTGGGCTCCTCCCTCACAAAAGGTGGTTATCCTGTCACTATGGCTGATTTCTGAAAAGTGTGCCATGCTTTTAGTTGTCAGTTCCTATCAGCAGCATTCAGGAATCAACATTACATTAGCAGCAAGACACACCATTTTGTGCTCTTTTTGAAGATAGAGTTCCCTTTTGTTGCAAATAAGATGTAAAGCAGCTATAACTGCTGGAGAACGTGATTAAAGTAACCTCTATAGAACCCCATTATTCTAGACAGATTCCTTCAGATGCATAATTTTCCCAGTTTAAGAAAATATAATGCATGCATACAAAATACAAATTGTCGAGACACCTCTAACAAAAAGTAGTACTCTATTAAGGCATTCATAGTAGCTGGTTAACATGTAAAACTCTTTAAGAGTATTTTAACATAATCATGAAATAATAGCATGTGTCACAAAAGGTAAACATTTTACAGTGAGAGGATTCTTCAGATAAGATCCGTGTACTGAACCTTTTTTTTTTACTTACAAAACTTCTGACAGATAATGTGTGAGGAAGCTGTATCCAAACATCCCAAACCCATGGAAATATGCATGCAGACTTCCTATCATCATGTCCTTCAACTCTAAGACAGGTGGTTATGTGCACATAGACACAAGTTTATACATGCACACAAAAACACATGCTTGCATGTGTGCGTGCACACATGTACACATAACACACACACCTTATTTGCTCAGGCACTTATGTATCACTTATTTGAAACACTAACACTCCATATATCATTCTTAATAGGCACTCTTATAGAAGCCAAGTATATCTAATTCAGGTAAAATAGCAGATGCACCAAAATCATATGTATCACAAATTTTTTCTTAATAATTGCTTTAAAATATATATAATTTTCTAGAAGTGCAAGTTGCAGCACTCCAAAATCTTGAGAATACAGACTATCTACTGTTAAAAGAACATATGGGATGTGAACAGTTCCCAGGAATGTGTTGTTTTAAATTGTCTGATTTTTCTCAAACTATTCAAATTCAGTTAGACAATATCCATCATATCATAGATAAGTTTTCACAAATGCTTAGGGTGCCTAACTGGTTTTCTTGGCTTCACTGGAGATGGCTGGTAATGGTGGGTCTGCTTTTGTTATGTAACTGTATTCCTATTATTTAATGTGTGTGCGCAATTTAATTAGTAGTTTAAAAGCTATACAGGCTTAAGTTACTCTACAAGAAGATATGTCAAAGAAATAACCAATCTTCCCATGTTTTCTTCTGTCTGCTACTTCTACAGCTTTTTTTCTTCCCTCCTAATTACAACTTTTAAATAGAATTCGTGCCTCATATCGAATTTACCGAGTATCATAATTCTTCCAAGTGGTAAAGATACCTCAAGACAAATGCTGGGCATAAAACCCACAGGGCATAAATCTGCAAAGAAGTAAAAAGCTAACCTTTTCAAAGAATATTGCTTCTCTCTCACTTACCAACTTTACATTTCCCTGTATGGCCCCGGAAGATGACTGGTTAGCCAGAGACGGGTAAGATTCCTCAAGGGAGGAACAACCTAAGATAGGCACAGTCGCAGGGGGACTATCAGGTGAGAAACTGGGGATCAACAGAGGTGCGGCTTAGAACCTCAGCCCCCCTGTTTTGAGAGAAATCTTCTGCATCCATGGATGTTTTGATGTCCTTGTCTAGCTTGGATTAATACTTAGCTTATAGGCACACACCTGATCATCTACATTTGCTTTCTTACAGCACTAAATTATGTTTTCTACCTTTACCTTGCATCTACCTACCACTTCAGCATTTTATTAAAAATAATAATAATAATAATAATAATAATAATAAGGGAGAAATGTGGGATTCACATATAAAGCAAGTATAAAAATCAAATGAATATTCATATTTGACCTGA
The DNA here is from genome assembly GCF_040802235.1 of Manis javanica. Lineage (NCBI taxonomy): Eukaryota > Metazoa > Chordata > Mammalia > Pholidota > Manidae > Manis > Manis javanica. The sequence goes on along the minus strand of NC_133157.1, from coordinate 95,645,053 downwards.
TTGTTTATAGTTCATAATGCATGATCAAAACCGAAAGTTTCTGTGACGACTGCCCTTGTACTGTTCACCATGTAAGAACTTATTCACTATGTAAGAATTTGTTCACCATGTAAGAACTTGTTCATTGTGCTTCAGAAGATCCGAGACTGATGAGAATTAGACTTGGGGTGGATTAATGATTGTGCATTGAGTCCCCTGTACAGAATTTTATTGTTGTTAACTGTTAACAACCATTTGATCAATAAATATGAGAGATGCCCTCTCCAAAAAAAAAAAAATGCTGACTATAGAATGCTGATATTATTATACTATTCAGAGTATTAAAATAATATGTGGTTAATTTTAATTGCCTAGAATATATGGTTCTCATTTGTTCTATTAAAAAACATTATTTCTGATATTAAATATCCCCAATGAGTGAGTAATAAAAACTAATAAGATTATAAGCATTAGAGTACCTATAACTATTTTCCTAACATTTTGAGTCAACTTTAGATTTAGGTTTAGTCTTTAGCCTCAAAAATATGTTACTTTAAGTTGTCTTTCCATTCTGAAGAGTTCTAACAGAATGGAGAGTGGAATTTAATTCAATACAATCAACAATCCACTAAATTTGCACATATATTAGTTTGCTATTAATAACTATGGTACTCAGTGAATTATTTAACTTAATTTGAAATATAGCTAAAAACTATCAATTCTCCATTAGAGCTTATGCCAAAGAACAGGCTATATTTGTATCAATATTCATTGCATATAGTTTGAAAGAGTCATATATTTTATACTTTTAATTAGTTTCAGTGAAATTTCACAACAGATTAGGGATTATTTTAGGGGAAACCTTAACTCAGAATTTGTGTTAATTATTATTTTAATAGGCAACTCATAATCAAGTCTAAGTTTATTAATATACATGATTTATAAAATAAAAGACTATGAAGGAACAGTACCTTGCCCATTCCCCAGAACATTCTTATTAATAGATATTTTAAGGAAATTTTTCTTTTTTTTGGTGGCTGATCTTTTACCTTTAAAAAATATACTATGTTTTTCTTTTTTAATTTATGAAGACTATGCATTATGTTTTGTATGTAAATTGTAGCAGAAGAGATTGTTAATTAAACAACACTTGAACTTTTTCATTTAAATATTTTTATTATCCTATTTAGTACTGTAGATTAAATTTCTAACTTGGAATAATACTCTAATATGTTGGCAGCCGCGCTCAGAAAATAGCGCCCAATGCAGGGCAGCCGGAAGGCCCCGAACTTCCTAATGACAAATCATCCCACACCACTAAACTACATGCTAATTGCACCTTGGCATAAGGACCAATGAGACCCACCAAATGGTTATGCTAATAAGGCATATGGAGCCGCACCAACCAGGTCAGAGCATGAGAACTATATAAGCAAGCCTCTCCTTCCCCTCTGGGTCCTGCCCAACTCATTTGTTTCACAAAGAGCTGAAGAATAAAGCTTTCTGCAGAAGAATCCTGCTGTTGTTGCATGCTGTTCTTGCCGGCGAGGACAGGGCACGCGACAAGTGGTGCCGAATCCCGGGAACCAGAACATCACCGGCACAGGGAGGACCCTTCAGACATGTGGAGAGGATTCAGAACTGCAGGTCAGAAGAAAGCCCGGAGGGGTAAGTTCCGAGAGGCCCCTGCTTTTTAGGATGATGGTTGATGGTTCTCTGTAAATAAGGAGGCACCATGGGGAATGCACCGTCATTAGTCACGGCGCTGCAGACAGCTCTCAAAGAGCGAAACTTGAAGGTCTCCAGCAAAGTCTTAGGATCTTTTGTGAAGGAGATAGACCGTGTGGCCCCCTGGTTCATTTGTTCAGGGTCCCTCTCAATCCCGAGCTGGGACAAACTGGGGAAAGATCTTGATAGAGAGGAGGAGGAGGGTAGCCTGAGGGGAGGCACCAGGCCCCTCTGGAAACTGATTAGAGCTTGTCTGCAAGATGAGAGATGTGAAAAGGTAATAAAAGAAGGTCAGAGAGCATTGACAGATATCCAAGAGAGCATGTCAGAAATGGAACGGGAAACAGAGAGCGCGCGCGGCCGAAAAAAGGCCACAAAAACGAAGGTAAAGAAACCTCAGAGTGAGGGAGAAAGCCCGCCTAGGGCAAAAGCGAAAGAGCCCCGAGAAGCGAGTGACGATCGCCTCGGAGAAAATAGTAAATACCCCTGGAAAGAGTTGAGGGACCTCCAACTCTCCAATAGGGAATCTGAGGAGGAATTAACGTCCGCAGAGGAAGGGGAAGAGAATAAAACCGCAGAGTGCAGAAGTAAGGGAACCAGCAAAGTTGAAAAGCGGACCAAGGAAAAAATGAAAGCAGGGTGTCCCCCGACGCCCGTTGCCCCGCCACCTTACGTGAGTGGAGCACTCTCCTTTTGCCACCCAGATACTCTTCAGGCAATTAGACAAATGTTTCCTGTATTTGAGGATAATGGCGTACGCTCTCACCAGCCCCTGAGCCATAAACAAGTTAAGGAGTTAGCAGAATCCGTTCGGGCTTATGGAGTCAGTGCTAACTATACCATAGCACAAGTTGAGAGATTAACAGAGACAGCCATGACACCCGCAGACTGGCAATATGTAACTAAGGCATGCCTTTCTAGTATGGGGCAATACATAGAATGGAAGGCATTGTGGCATGATATCAGCATGACCCAGGCACGCGCAAACGCGGCCGAAGGACAGCCTGCGTGGTCATATGATATGCTGACGGGCCAAGGACAGTGGGTAGCCAACCAGACTGCCTTCCCCTTACAGGTATACGCACAAATAAACACGTGCGCCGCCAAGGCATGGAAAGCCCTCACCAACAAAGGAGAAGTATCAGGCAATTTGACAAAAATTATTCAGGGGCTGAGCGAGCCATTTTCTGACTTTGTCGCTCGTATGATGGAGGCCGCAGGCAGAATATTTGGAGATCAGGAACAAGCAATGCCCCTAGTGGAGCAATTAGTATTTGAACAATGTACCAAGGAATGCAGACAGGCGATAACACCCTGGAAACAAAAAGGGATACATGCCTGGTTGAAAGCCTGTAGAGAAATAGGAGGGCCACTCACCAATGCGGGCCTAGCCGCGGCCATATTACAGAGCCACAAACAAGCCAGGATCACTAACAGAAGTATCAAATGCTTTTAATGCGGGAAATTAGGACATATAAAGAGAGAGTGTAGGAGCCCAGCTTCAGAACAAACAACCCAAAAGACCCCTGGGTTGTGCCCTAAGTGTAAGAAAGGCAGGCATTGGGCTAATGAGTGCCGGTCTATTAAAGATATAGAAGGGAAACCCTTAGAACTGCCAAAAAACGCCCAGAGGGGCCCCCGTCACCAGGGCCCGCAAATATATGGGGCAACCAGCACGCAAGTGTCATTCGGGAACAACCAGGCCCCCCAAGGAGAGCCACTTCAGGTTCCGCAGGATTGGACATCCGTGCCACCACCAGAATAGTGTTGACTCCACAGATGGGAGTTCAGCCTATCCCTTCAGACTTTAAAGGCCCCCTACCACCAAATACCCTTGGGTTACTCCTAGGGCGCTCTTCTGCTGCATTGAAAGGCCTGGTAGTTCATCCCGGAGTTATAGATCAAGATTATGAAGGACAAGTAAAAATCATGTGTTCGGCTCCCAGAGGAATCTATCCTATATCCCCGGGAGACCGCAAAGCCCAGCTCTTAGTTTTACCTAGTCTCCACGCCAATTATCCTGCTACCAACACGGAGAGGGGAGAAAGGGGCTTCGGCTCCTCTGACTGGGATTCAGCCTTCATAGTATTAGATTTAGCAGACAGACCAAAATTAACTCTTCAAATAGAGGGAAAGAGCTTTGAGGGAATCCTAGACACTGGAGCAGATAAAAGTATTATCTCTGCAACCTGGTGGCCCTCCAAGTGGCCTGTGACCCAATCCTCACATTCATTACAAGGTTTAGGATATGAGTCAAGCCCTTCAATTAGTGCCAAACCATTGAAATGGCGAGCCCCTGAAGGACAAGAGGGTACAGTCACCCCTTATGTACTCCCTCTACCGGTCAATTTATGGGGGAGGGATGTCATGAGAGACTTAGGCCTCAAACTCATTAATGAATACTCCACCCCCGCCCAAGGCATGATGATGGACATGGGATACATCCCTGGCAAGGGGCTGGGGAAACACCAACAGGGACGCATAGAGCCCATCCTGCCCAAAGTAAAGAATGACCGTCACGGCCTGGGTTTTTCATAGGGGCCATTGAAGATGCCATGCCCATACCTTGGCTCACAGAGGAGGCCGTATGGGTTCCTCAGTGGCCCCTATCCTCTGAAAAATTAGAAGCAGCTCATTGCTTAGTGCAAGAGCAGCTCCAAGTGGGACACCTAGAACCCTCTGTGTCCCCATGGAACACACCCATATTTGTAATCAGGAAAAAGTCAGGATCATGGAGGTTGCTTCATGATCTGAGAGCAGTAAATGCTCAAATGAGAATGCTTGGACCCGTACAACGGGGACTGCCACTCCTCTCTGCCTTACCCAAAGAATGGAAAGTGCTCATAATAGATATTAAAGATTGTTTCTTTTCTATACCTCTAAGCTCCAAGGACAGGGAAAGATTTGCTTTTACTTTGCCAGCTATTAACCATGAACAACCCGATGCCAGATTTCAGTGGAAGGTCCTCCCTCAAGGAATGGCAAATAGCCCCACCATATGTCAACTGTACGTTCAGCGAGCGCTAGACCCAATTCGTAAGACCTATCCCACGCTAAAGATCATCCATTACATGGATGACATCCTTCTTTGCTCCCCACAACCAGCAGAAATAGAAGAAGCATATATAGATCTCACTAGATCCCTAGAAAATTGGAGACTGAATATAGCAAGCGAGAAGGTCCAAAAATCTAGTGTTAGCAAATTCCTAGGAGCAACCATTTACACAGATGTAATTTGCCCCCAAAAGCTTGAGATAAGACATAATCAATTGCGAAATTTGAATGACTTCCAAAAACTCCTAGGAGATATTAATTGGTTGCGCCCATACTTAAAGATACCCACCACTGAATTGACTCCACTATTTAAAACCCTAGAAGGAGACCCACAACTAACGTCACCGCGCTCCCTCACACCTGAGGCATTACAAGCCATTCGCAAAGTAGAACAGGCTTTGATGACAGCACAATTAAATAGAGTGCAATCGAATGAACCCTTTGAGTTGTGTGTGCTTCCCACCCCGGAGCTGCCAACAGCAGTTTTATGGCAGCACGGCCCACTGATCTGGATCCATCCCCAAGCCTCTCAGGCTAGGACAATAGAGTACTATCCGGCAGCCGTGGCCAAACTTGCTTTGAGAGGAGTAAAAACCTCCATGACACATTTCGGAGAGGCTCCAGCTAAAATTATAACCCCTTACAGCGTAGAACAGATACAAGTATTATGTGCTATGAATGATGATTGGGCCATACCTGCTTACAGTTTCTCAGGAACCTTTGATAATCATTTCCCTAAACATCCCCTCATCAACTTCGCCAAAAATCATCTCCTAGTATTTCCTCGGGTCACTAGCCTAGCCCCGCTGCCTCATGGAAAAACAGTTTACACGGACGGGTCTAAGACAGGCACAGGTGCCTATGTCCATGATGGCAAAGTTGTGACAAAAGGCTACACGCCTGACACTCCACAAATAGTGGAATGTCGCATAGTCTTAGAGGTCCTACAAATCTTTCCTGAACCTTTAAATATTGTGTCTGACTCCTGTTATGTAGTTAATGCAGTCAAATCTCTAGAAGTGGCCGGGCTAATCAAAGCGTCCAGCCCAGTAGCCACTTTGTTCAAACAGATACAATCAGCACTACTTCATAGGCAATCTCCTTTGTATATAACTCATATCAGAGCACATTCAGGCCTTCCCGGGCCTATGACCCAAGGCAACCACCTGGCAGACCTCGCAACCAGAAGCATAGCCTTTCCCCTGCTAGACCCTGTCACCACAGCTTCAAAATTCCACACACAGTTTCATGTCACTGCCGAAACGCTGCACAGGCGGTTTAGCATAACCAGGGCCGAAGCTAGGAACATTGTCCTTAGCTGCCAACATTGCTGCAGCTTCCTTCCCACACCTCATGTTGGGATCAACCCCAGAGGTATTAGGCCTTTACAAGTTTGGCAAATGGATGTGACGCATATTTCGTCTTTTGGGAAACTGAAATATGTACATGTATCCGTGGATACTTGTTCAGGAGTCATCTTTGCCTCCCCATTGTCAGGAGAGAAAGCTTCCCATGTCATCCAGCACTGCCTTGAGGCTTGGAGCGCATGGGGGTTACCACAGATTCTGAAACAGACAATGGCCCAGCCTATACCTCTACAAAATTTGCTCAATTTTGTCATCACATGGGGATAAAACATATCACTGGCCTTCCCTACAACCCACAGGGTCAAGGGATTGTGGAACGCGCGAACCGCACGCTCAAATCCTATTTACTTAAACAAAAAGGGGGAATTGAAGATATACCCCCCACACCAAAAACTGCCATAGCCCTAGCACTTTTCACTATAAATTTTTTGAATCTGGATGCTCAAGGCCATACAGCAGCGGATCGCCATAATCAGTGGCCAAAAGACCCACAAGAACTAGTAAAATGGAAGGACGTGTTATCTAACCAATGGAAGGGCCCGGATCCAATCATAATCAGATCCAGGGGAGCTGTGTGTGTTTTCCCCCAGGGTGAAGAAAATCCCTTCTGGATCCCGGAGCGCCTAACGAGGAAAGTCCTAAACAAAGGAGATGACTTCGCTATACCTCCTGACCCTGCTCCTGACACTGGAGACCCCGACTCAGGGAGTATTGAGATGGGGAATCCTGTCTGCCTTTCCTAAGCCTATGCCTGTCCATTTCAATGCAGCCGTTTTTCCGCGCTTTTTCACTACCAATGCTAGTATGAACTTGCCCTACTTAGTTAAAGACACCCTAGTAGATCCCCTGGGAGAAAACCGATCCTTCGTAACTAATGGGTCATTATGCTTCACCACTCAGAATCTAGCTGGCTGTATCTCCCTGAAACGGAGGAAATACGGATGGTTCAGTGACATAATTCTAGAGGCCAGTAGCCTCCCCGTTATGTCAGCTAAATTTGAAGGGCCTAATAAGGAAGGGAGCCCGCCCTATAAGAACATGACTATCCACCAGATGGTTCTCTGGATCAATGGCACATTTGTACACTCTCCCAGGAACAATTCCACCGACAGGCCTCGTCAACCCAAATATGCCTCCCATTGTGTGGGCGACTATGAGGGAGAGCTGTGGCCCTGGACTGTCAGTCAACTGTAGTAACGTGGGCAACTGAGAGGCAGGAGTTTACCATCTCCCCAGATATGGAGGGACGGCCAGCCAATGAGGCTTGGTGGCCAGTAAAGGTGCTCGAAGGCGAGTTTCGTCAGCAGCTGAGCATGAACCCCTTCCATAAATGGATGCTGTGTGGAGTCAATGGCTCGTGTACCGACCTCTCCCCCTTTTCCGCCCTCCAGGGTGGGGGAATCGGTGTAAAAAATATCACCTTTTGGTGCGAGAATAACCACATGCGTGCACACTGGAACATGATCATGACCCATAACAACGAGAACTACACGTGTTCAGCAAAATCAGGTCCAGAGTCACCTAATTCCCTTTTTCCACCTTCTCCAGTATGCGTATACTCCCCATTTCTGTTTATCTTATCCAATAGTAGCTTTGACTCCTGCTCCAATGAAACCTGCTTTCTGTCTCAGTGTTGGGATGCGCGTAACTTTACCAATGCTTTGGTAGTCCGCATCCCCCGCTGGGTCCCTGTTCCCGTAGACGCCCCCAACACCATGACTCTGTTTCGAGAAAGGCGCGATTTCGGTGTTACAGCCGCCATAGTGCTCCTGATCTCCGCGACCGCGGTCGCAGCCACCGCCGCTGGTATAGCTTTAGACACCTCCATCAAATCGGCTACAGAGCTCAATAACCTTGCAGCCTCAGTAGCTTCTGCCCTAGACCAACAGTCCACACTTGATGGCAAACTGAAAGGAGGAATAATGATCCTCAATCAACGCATAGATCTCGTGGAGGAACAAATAGAGGTGCTCTGGCAAATGGCCCAATTGAGATGTGAGCGGAAATATCGTGCCCTCTGCATCACTAGCATTCAATATAAAAATTTTACACGGGCAGCTAATCTGTCACGAGACCTGTCCCAGTATCTTTCAGGAAACTGGTCCCAAGACTTCGATGGGACACTAGAAGAGCTGCGGCGAGAAATTATCCACATCAACTCCACCCGTCTAGATATCTCCATAGCGGAAGGACTCTCTTCCTGGTTCCTCAGAGCTCTCTCCCACGTCAAGGAGTGGGCGGGCATGGCTGGGATGGGCATGTTCCTGCTTGGAGGTCTCATGCTCTTACTCTGGTTGTTATGCAGACTCCGCAACCAACATAAGCAGGACAAGGTGATCCTTGCTCAAGCCCTAATGGCAATAGACATTGGCACCTCTCCCCAAGTGTGGCTCAACATGCTTAAGAAGGAAGCTCGGCTTTAGCTTGAGGTAGCTCTTGCACCCTGAGCCCATGTGGCACTGCACCAGGCCCGAGTACCTCAATGCTTAATCACAGCTTTCTTTAAGAAGCTCATGGTGCAAGAGGGTTGAGAAAAAGGGTCCAAACCCTTTGTACCAAGCGGTCCCAACGCCAGCCAGAGGATGCGAGGCAAAGCACTGCAAGAGGTCTTGGACCCCTCTGAGAGGCATGCCTGACTGCATAGGGGTAGATGCCCAGAACCCCTCTCCAAAAAGGGGGCATCAGGAAGTATGATGGAGGTCAGGCCTCTGTCTCCGCCTCTGCTGGCAAGTTCCGCCTTGAGCTTCTGTTAGACAAAAAAGGGGGAGATGTTGGCAGCCGCGCTCAGAAAATAGCGCCCAATGCAGGGCAGCCGGAAGGCCCCGAACTTCCTAATGACAAATCATCCCACACCACTAAACTACATGCTAATTGCGCCTTGGCATAAGGACCAATGAGACCCACCAAATGGTTATGCTAATAAGGCATATGGAGCCGCACCAACCAGGTCAGAGCATGAGAACTATATAAGCAAGCCTCTCCTTCCCCTCTGGGTCCTGCCCAACTCATTTGTTTCACAAAGAGCTGAAGAATAAAGCTTTCTGCAGAAGAATCCTGCTGTTGTTGCATGCTGTTCTTGCTGGCGAGGACAGGGCACGCGACACTAATAAATCTTTTTTTTTTTTTTCCTTTCTGTCAATATTAGACAGTACTTCTTGACTGCTTTCTCTGTAAAATGAGAATATTTGTACATCTTCTGTTCCCATAAGATTTTCTTATCCCACTTCCTAACCTCTGTACTGGCTGATTTACACTCTATTCTTAAATCATAATTAAATTTGTTGTACAAACTTAATATACAAAGAACAATAGAATATATATGGATTCATTCTAAATGTGAAAAAAATCAAAGCATTTACTGTTTATATTATCATTATTCTAAAGTCTTTGTTCATAGCACAGCCAAGGAACTCACAATGACTGAAATTCCTTCTTTAAGATCCTAATAGCTCAAACCTTTGCTATTGAAAACATTTTATGTTCATTAATAAATGTGTACAAATGCCTAAATTTGATTTCTGAATTCATAGTTTCATTTTGATGTTATTTAAGTTAAACAATCGAAGTATGGACTGAGTATACTGAAACTATTTTAACCCTAGATCAGATATCTTCAATTTTAGTCTCTGACTATTCTTTTAAAAGAAAAAAAAAAAGTTTAATTTTATTTGTAGTGATCACAGTGAGTTTATCACATGGATTTATTTTCTACTTTCTTGATCTTTTTGTAAACTGACTTGACATTAAGAATTTTGAATCAATTTCCATTTCACTGAGTTGCAAATGCAATATGTCATGTTTCTACATTGTATTATAAAGTTTATCTACTTAAAATATTTAGAGGTTGTTTTGATTTTCTGTATTTGTTTTTCATCTAAGTTGATTCATGCAGCTTACAGTTTTGAAATTAACTCCTCAAAGTTCCTTGCTGTGTATACAAGGATAAGGTAAACATCTTTCATAAAACGTACCTTTTAAGCTGTGTCATATTTGACTTGTCGAATCGATGTACTCTTGTGATCAAGTGATTAAGCTATTTACTGCTCTTTCACAGAAAGTTATTAAATAGATCATAAACACACACACACACAAATATATATATATATATATATATATATATATATATATATATATAATTTTCCAAACCCTATATGTAGTAAAACATGGCTTTAAAATTGATTTTTAAAATCACTTTCATCTCTTATTGCAGGTCTCATCCATTTCCAAATACACCTAGGACAGAAGCAGCCACCTAAGAAGCCCAGTGTCCTACAAAATAACTGACTGCTTACTTATCCATGGGGGTGTTCCATTTATTTAACAAAATACAAATGTTGCTTGAAAAAGGTACGTTAAGTGGTGATTAGTAAATGCCACCAAGACTGCCCATACACTGACCATAACGTTTGCAGAATGGTTATAATTGGTTATAATCTTGGTTGACTCTGCCAGGAACCTCAACATCTAACAAAAGTGTTATTAAAGAAGCTTACAAATGAATAACCATTCTCAACAACTCACAGCAGCCTTTACAGCATGAAAGTGGGAAAAATGAAGAAAGTTTTAAGGTGGAGGACTGATTAGGATGACAACAATCTCTGTCATGAGAATGTATTGTGCAAGGCTTCTCAGGGGAAAAAATTTTCACCTGAAAAGAGACAGCATTATGAACACTGTAGAACTGTGGATCGCAGGACACTGATCTTATTAAGGACTAATGCTAATTTGCACACTGTCTCCTGCTGAACTGGAAGCAAGTTTACCACTGGGTTTGGTAATTTACCCAGGACACCATTATCTTTGGGTGGACTTAATGTATCAGGGTAGAGGTTGTTAATTGATGGGCTCATGATTATCTAGCATGAATTACTGACAGGATAACCAAAATAAATTTGTACTCCAACTTCATTTCTCTGGATGCAATTTTTTTCAGCTGTTATTTAATTTCTATTTTGAAACAGTAATAATTATATTATATGTCTATATATGTGTATATGTGTTTCTTTTGTGGAGAGTAGAGTAGAAGCACTATGTTCATAATGGAGATACGGAGATTGCTATTCTGATTTCATTTCTAGCATTTCAGAAAAGTAAGTAATTACTATATAAATAAAGGATTCAGCTTTTTCTTGTTGAGCTTACAAATAAAGAGAGGCATGGTCATGATATTTTTAATCATAATAAAAATATATAACTATTATGGGGACTTTCCATTGTCCACTAGAGTTTACAAAGACTTGGACTATTAGATATTCTGAATGAAGCTGCCCTGAATCTGCTCTCTCTGCTTTTGCAGACATTTTACTTCAACCATCTCTCAATCATAACTCTAAACCTTACTTTCCAGCCCAAGTAAACACTTTGTTGAAAAAAAAAACCTACAAAATTCCATTGGTACATTTATTTTAGCTTACAGTTCAATAAAATCACTATGAATATTCATAAAAATAATTCTCAGAATTAGAAGTTAAATAGAAAAGTGTATTCTTGAAAATATTTGTGGTTTCTGGTTAAATAAACACATTTTCATAAAGCTGCATGTTCAATCTACTTTATATAAATGGAACAAATCAACAAAAAATTCATTTATAATTTTTATAGTTTGTATGAGCCCATTTCTAATAGCAGGGAACACTTTTGTGTCTCTGCATGATATCTGTAGAAGCAGGTGAATTTTCATTTATTTAACACAAATATTCATACAAGGTAAACTCTTACGGCATATGTGAAGCGTGCTTCATGGCAGCTTTGTGGCAATAGGAAATAACATGACATAACTGTACAATAAATGGACTGCTGCCACCTCAAAATTACCTGCAGCAGTGTTGTGAATATAGAGGAGAATACAAGAAGTCTGAGGTGGGGTTTTTTTTTTTTTTTTTGCCAGTTTCTAACCTACTTTGCTTACAAATGATTTAATTCTGATCTTATGTAGCTGGACATTTATTACAATCTCATATTCAGAACTGCAAAATTATTAAGGAGATTGTTTTTAAAGCTTTGAAGGGCATTGTTAGTTGACGTGCTGAAGCTTTCAATTATGCAATATATATTTAGGTAACCATGTAAGAAGAAAAGAGAGGTAAAGACACTAGTTTCAGACTTGGCACATATGAAGAGTTGAGCTGTTGTATCTGTTGCCTGAGGAGGCACTGTCCAGACTCATACTTGAACCACACTATTTTCCAGGTAAACTTGAATACCAACCTTTAAAGCAGAAATAGGATTTTATGTTTTCCATTGAAAATCAGTGTTGACACAATGACCCAGAAACCACTCAACATATAATGATATATTCTGTTACCTGGTTTTAAAATGCTTTTGGTGATAGGGTTTTCAGCACAACAGAGTTTTCTCTATCATAGGGAGGATGCTAAGCAGGTTTACTGATTGGGTGTATATAAATACTTATCAGAAAATCATGTTTCCAATTTGGTGGAAAGATATATTTTTGTTTTATTCTGGGGCTTCTTCTATTTAAGCATAACCACAGTGTTGTCTAATGACCTCAAGCCTAAACTGGCTTTTACATAGTCCTTTTCAAGCCCAGCTTTTGAGAGTTTCTAAGAAATTCAATTTGGGGCTTCACTGGACAGAAATCCATTCTCAATTTAGGTAGTATCATGTTTAGAATAAAGTGGAAATACGGAGGCCTCACCCACAATTAAAACAACTTGTAAATGCACTTCTGGATACTCTCAAGTATTAGCAAGGAAACCAAGTTGGAAACGATTTATTTACAAAGGCTACCTGTGTTACACTACTGACTAGTGGGCAATAAATAAGAAGAGACAGATTTTAAGACCCTAACAGTTCTCTAAATGTGAAGTGCTATTGCTATGTTTATAATTTACTGATTAGAAATATTACTGGAATAATCTTATTAATTGTTCCTTACCATAATATTCTAAAATCCAAGTATAATGTTCTTAAAAATCAAATCTCTTGAGTATTTTAATAAAAAACAATATCATGTTATATATGTAGTAGCAAGCTTGTAATTGATCTGAATTAAACCCTGATGGGATGAAACTTCAGAAATGGAACCAATATCTCATAGTGTCTCTTTCTCTTTCCCTATCCCTCTCCTCCCAAATACAACTTCACTGTTAAGAATATCTTAGTTCAGATAAGATGTTCCAATATTGATCATTTCTTGATTGGACAATATCCTCCTAACTGGTCTTCACTGTCTTTAAAAAACTAACCTGATGCTAGAGTAATTATTTTAAACCAGAATTTGGTCTCATAATTCTGGTTGAAAACCCTTCAGCAACTCTTCACAGCTTTCAGGATAAAGTTAATACTTCAGAGTTCAGCACATAGACCCATAACTGCATGTCCAGGGCCAACCTTGCTAACTCTTGTTTTGCTAGTCCAAGTGGTCCTCTGAGACAGGACAATATTTTGTATTTCTGGCTTTTCAAATAGTGTTTTCAGCTGGATAAATCTTACATGTCCTCAAAGCTCCAGCAATATTGCCACCATCTATTTAACTATCTTTCTCTCCCTACTAGGTATAAGGCACTAAAGGGCAGTGATCCTGAATTCCATGCCTAGGATAGATCCTAAAACATACCATATGGTCAATATTTGTTGGTTGAATAAACAAATGAATGAGTGATATACAAATATTTTCTATTGCCTTAAGGAGAGCATACCAAGTATAATACAGGACTCTTTACCTTACAAAAGTGAAATTAGTGATCCTGTGCTTAAAGAAAAAGTGCAGTACAACTGGAGTCACAAAAACAACAACTGATGTGTTCATGATTGCCAGTTTGAACTGAATTAAGAACTTTAAGGCAACTGCACATTAATCACAGGTAAGAAACTAGGTTGGAAAACGATTCTTCTCGCAATCCTTTACAGTTATTTTGCTCTCATGTATGTTCATACTAATTTTTCAGTGACTTGCTTTGAAAAGTATTCAAAGCATTCAATGTAAAAGCAACAGCGCCCTTCTCTTTTTTGTACTTCATTAGCTTACCTAACATTTAATTAAATTATGTAATTACAAGAATAAGCACAACTGTCATAATCAGACATGGGAGCAAACGCAACTGTTTCCTGGCAAGCATACAACTCAACCACTGGGGAAAAAAGTGTGTCAAAATACTCACCACAAGAGTTGGGAAGTGGATGATACCACTCACTTTTTCAAAAGATGTGGATATGGAGAGAATCAGTAAACCTGGAATACAACATAATAAAGGCCACATATGACAAGCCCATAGCCAACATCATACTTAACAGTCAGAAGCTGAAAGCTTTTCCTCTAAGACCAGGAACAAGACAGGGATGCCCACTCTCCCCACTGTTATGCAACATAGTATACTGGAGGTCCTAGCCACGGCAATCAGACAAAACAAAGAAATACAAAGCATCCAGATTGGTAAAGAACAAGTCAAAGTGTCACTCTTTGCAGATGACATGATATTGTACATAAAATACCCTAAGGACTCCACTCCATAAACACTAGAACTAATATCTGAAACCAGCAGAGTTGCAGGAGACGAAATTAATACACAGAAGTCTGTTGCTTTCCCATACACTAATGATGAGCTAGCAGAAAGAGAAATCAGGAAAACAATTCCATTCACAATTGCACCAACAAGAATAAAATACCTAGGAATAAACCTAACCAAGGAAGTGAAAGACCTACTATCCCCTGAAAACTACAAGACACTCTTTAGAGAAATTAAAGAGGATGCTAACAAATGGAAACTCATCCCATGCTCTTGGCTGGGAAGAACTAATATTGTCAAAATGGCCATCCTCCCTACAGCAATCTACAGATTCAATGCAATCCCCATCAAAATACCAACAGCATTCTTCAACGAACCACACACATTTTTATGAGATAAAAAGTACAGCATTTTGCCAGGAATGAAAGTGAAGTGTACATCTCCTACCTTGAGGTGGTGAGCATCAGGTTCTGTGATGTTGATGAAGTTAGAAGAGAGTGAGGTATGTCCCCCTGCCTCACTCGGAGGCCAGGGCGGCCTGAAGAAGCAGGCTGGAAGTCAAAGAGAGACAGAAAGAAAGACACTCCTCATGAATACCCAGTCGGGCTGTTGGGGTCTGATTCCAGACATGTGGGCCTTTGAGAGGCTCTCGCAGCTGCCCACGGCCTACCTCAGTCCCTCGCATCCAGGGAGATGCCTCTGAAGGGGAATCCTGGCCTCCACTCAGGTGACTTTCCTGGCTCCCAAGAGAGAAGGGGGATTCACTGAGAGAGACGCAGGGGAACCTGTCACTCGAGACTTTGAGATTGGCAGCCGGGCTAGTCCCATTTAAGTGGCTGATGAGCACCCCATACTGTGTGCCACAGACAGCTTCCTTCTATAAGGACAGTGAAAGAAAAGGCAGGCTTGGATGCTGATACTAACCTCCGAAGTTACCCCGGACGAGCCCCCAAAAATGATGCAGCTTCTCACACCACAATGGTATGAAACTAGAAATAAATTACACAAATAAAATGAAAAAGACTACCATCACATGGAGGCTTAACAACATGCTCCTAAACAACCAATGGATCAATAAACAAATAAAAACAGCGATCAAGCAATATATGGAGACAAATGACAACAATAATTCAACAATGCAAAATCTGTGGGACACAGATAAGGTGGTGCAAAAAGGGAAGTATATTGCAATACAGGCTTACCTCAGGGAAGAACAACAATCCTATATGAACAGTCTAAGCTCACACTTATCACTACTAGAAAAAGAAGAACAAATGAGACCCAAAGTCAGCAGAAGGAGGAAGATAATAAAGATTAGAGCAGAAATAAATAAAATTGAGAAGAATGAAACAATGAAAGCAGGAGCTGATTCTTCAAGAAAATAAACAAAATAGATAAACCCCTAGCCAGACCAATCAAGAAAAGAAGAGAGACTGCACACATAAACGGAATCAGAAATGAGAAAGGAAAAATCACTACAGAAACCACAGAAATACAAAGAATTATTAGAGAATACTATGGAAAATTATATGCCAACAAACTGGATAACCTAGAAGAAATGGACAACTTTCTAGAAAAATGCAACCTTCAAAGGCTAACCCAGAAAGAACAGAAACTCTGAACAGACCAATTACCAGCAACTAAATTGAAAGGATAATCTAAAATCTACCTGAAACACATGGCTTCACCGCAGACGTTAATCAAACATTTAGTGAATATCTACTACCATCCTACTTAAGCTTTACCAAAAAGTAGAAGAGGAAGGAATACTTCCAAACTCATTCTATGAGGTCAGCATTACTGTAATACCAAACCCAGACAAAGACACCACAAGAAAAATAAAATTACAGACAAATATCGCTGACAAACATAGATGCAAAAATACTCAACAAAATATTAGCACACCAAATTCAAAAATACATCAAGAGGACCATCCATCATGATCAAGTAGGATTTATTCCAGGGACACAAGGATGGTACAACATTTGAAAACCCATCAACATCATCCACCACATCAACAAAAAGAAGGACAACAACCCCATGATCATCTCCATAGATGCTGAAAAAGCATTCAACAAAATTCAACAACCATTCACGATAAAAATCTCAACAAAATGGGTGTAGTGGGCAAGTACATCAACATAATAAAGGCCATATATGACAAGCCCATAGCCAACATCATACTTAACACAGAGAAGCTGAAAGCTTTTCCTTTAAGATTGGGAACAAGACAGGGATGCCCTCTCCCCACTGTTATGCAACATAGTATACTGGAGGTCCTAGCCACGGCAATCAGACAAAACAAAGAAATACAAGGCATCCAGATTGGTAAAGAACAAGTCAAAGTGTCACTCTTTGCAGATGACATGATATTGTACATAAAATACCCTAAGGACTCCACTCCATAAACACTAGAACTAATATCTGAAACCAGCAGAGTTGCAGGAGACGAAATTAATACACAGAAGTCTGTTGCTTTCCTATACACTAATGATGAGCTAGCAGAAAGAGAAATCAGGAAAACAATTCCATTCACAATTGCACCAACAAGAATAAAATACCTAGGAATAAACCTAACCAAGGAAGTGAAAGACCTACTATCCCCTGAAAACTACAAGACACTCTTTAGAGAAATTAAAGAGGACACTAACAAATGGAAACTCATCCCATGCTCTTGGCTGGGAAAAACTAATATTGTCAAAATGGCCACCCTGCCTACAGCAATCAATGCAATCCCCATCAAAATACCAACAGCATTCTTCAATGAACCACACACATTTTTACGAGATAAAAAGTACAGCATTTCGTCAGGAATGAGAGCGAAATGTACATCTCCTACCTTGCGATGGTGAGCATCAGGTTGTTCTGTGACACTGATGAAGTTAGAAGAGAGTGAGGTATTCCCCCTGCCCCACTCAGAGGCCAGGGCAGCCTGAAGAAGCAGGCTGGAAGTCAAAGAGAGACAGAAAGAGAGACACTCCTCATGGATACCCAGTCGGGCTGTTGGGGTCTGATTTCAGACATGTGGGCCTTTGAGAAGCCGCTGAAGTGTAGCCTCATCCTAGGCTCTTGCAGTTGCCCATGGCCTTCCTCAGTCCCTCACATCCAGGGAGATGCCTCTGAAGGGGAATCCTGGCCTCCACTCAGGTGACTTTCCTGGCTCCCAAGGAAGAAGGGGGATCCACTGAGGGAGACGCAGAGGAACCTGTCACTTGAGACTTTGAGATCGGCAGCTGGTCTAGTCCCATTTAAGTGGCTGACGAGTGCCCGATGTTGTGTGCCATAGATGGCTTACTTCTATAAGGACAGTGAGAGAAAAGGCAGGCTTGGATGCTGATACTCACCTCCGAAGTTATCCCAGACCAGCCCCCAAAATGATGCTGGGGTTCTTCTTGTCTGCGGAGTCAAAGAATGAACTTAGCAAACACCTATGATAGGAGAGGCTTTTAGTGAGATGTACAGTGATAGGACAGAGCTCCTGTCTCGCTGCACCAGGAGGGGACAAGAGAGCCCATAGTTGTGCATTGTCTAGGGGTTTTATAGGAAGTTGAGGATTTTTGGGTACTGGATAAAGGCTTAACAGTATGGATTTGTAAAGTGGTCCCTGAATATTTAAAATTAACTTAACATATGAAATTTACTGCTCTGGTTTCTCCCTGCAATACCAGCGTCTTGCTCAGGGAGCATATGAGACCAGGCTGCCTGCTTAGTCCGCAAGGTGGACTGAGTTACTATCTGTCTGCTAAAGAATATGTTAAGAATCTTACTACATCTTCATTCTGAAGCAGAAAGGTAAATCCCAGATATCACAGTAGCTGCTCTCCTGACAGTAGACTAACTGCAACTAACAGAGCCATACAGATTTGACAAGTCAGAACTCCAAGTTCTGGTTGGCGCATCAAAACAACTCAGACTGGATTAAAGACAGCAGTGTGAGAGGTGAGACAGAGACCCCCTCCTAAAACCACATATATAATATGAAAATACAAATAACACAACTAGTCCTGAAAGACCACTAGGAAAGAGGGCTGCACCAGACTGCACACACCTGGAGAAAAGAGAAGACCTCATGGAACAGGGCACCAGCACCACTCCCCTGTGACCCCAGACATCACTTCAGCGGTTGAGCAGCTCCAGAGAGGAGAGCTTCTGGGCAGTAGAGGGCGCCACATACAAATATGAAACGTCCAAGGAACCTGGTTCAAAACAAAATCTCAACACCAGAGAAAGGATGAGACTGAATTAATAAATCTTCCTGAAAGAGATTTCAAAATAAAAATCATAAACATGCTCATGGAGGTACAGAAAAATATTCAAGAACTCAGGAAAGAATTTAGGATGGAGATCCAATCATTGAAGAGCACAATGGAGGGTATTAAAAGCAGATTAGATTTGGTGGAGGAGATGATAAATGAAAATAGAAACTAGGGAAGAAGAATATAAAGAAGGGGAGGCATAGAGAGAAAAAAGGATCTCTAGGAATGAAAGAATACTGAGAGAATTGTGTGACCAATTCTAACGGAACAATATTTGTATTATAGGGGTGTCACAAGAAGCAGTGAGAGAAAGGGATAGAAAGTATCTTTGAGGAAGTAATTGCTGAACACTTCCCCAATCTGGGGAAGGAGAGAGTCTCTCAGGCCATGGAGGTATACAGATCTCCCAACACAAGGGACCCAAGGAGGACAACACCAAGACATATAACAATTAAAATGGCAAAGATCAAGGAATAAGGACAGACTATTAAAAGCAGCCAGAGACAGAAATAAGACCGTGTACAAAGAAAAACCCATCAGGCTATCATCAGACTTCTCAGCAGAAACCTTACAGGCCAGAAGAGAATGGCATGATATATTTAATGCAATGAAACAGAAGGGCATTGACTCAAGAATACTGTATCCAGCATGACTATCATTTAAATTTGAAGGAGAGATTAAACAATTCCAAGACAAGCAAAAGTTGAGGGAATTTGCCTCCCACAGACAACCCCTATCGGATATTTTAAAGGGACTCCTCTAGATGGAAGCGCTCCTAAGACTAAATAGATGACACCAGAGTAAACAAAATCACTGCAAGGAAAGCAGACCAACCAAATACTAACTAAAGGCAAAAAAATAAAATCAACTATCCCAAAAAGCAGTCAAAGGAAACACAAGGGAGTACAGAATAGAACACCTAACATATAAATAATGGAGAAAGAAGAATAAGAAGGGATAGAAATAATGAATCATCAGACTATGTTTATAATAGCCTAATATAAGAGTTACGTTAGACAGTCAGACAGTAAAGAAGCTACCCTTGAACCTTTGGTAACCACAAATCCAAAGCCTGCAACAGCAATAAGCGTATATCTTTTGATAATTACCCTAAATGTAAATGGACTGAATGCACCAACCAGAAGAAACAGAATAACAGAATGAATAAAAAAGCAAGACCCATCTATATGCTGCTTGCAAGAAATTCACCTCAAACACAAAGACATACACATATGAAAAGTGAAGGGATGGAAAAAGATATTTCATGCAAACAACAGGGAGAAAAAAACAGGTGTTGCAGTACTTGTATCAGACAAAATAGACTTCAAAACAAAGAAACTAACAAGAGATAAAGGACATTACAGAATGGTAACAGTGGAAGTCCAACAAGAGGATATAACAATAATAAATATATATGCACCCAACACAGGAGCACCAACATATGTGAAACAAACACTAACAATTAAAGGAGGAAATAGAATGCAGTGCATTCATTCTAGAAGACTTCAACACACCACTCACTCCAAAGGACAGATCAACCAGACAGAAAATAAGTAAGGACACAGAGACACTGAACAACACACTGGGAACAGATGGACCTAACAGACATCTACAGAACTCTACATCCAAAAGAAGCAGGATACATATTCTTCTCAAGTACACCCCAAACATTTTCCAGAATAGACCACATTACTAGGTCACAAAAGGAGCCTCAGCAAATTCAAAAAGACTGAAATTCTACCAACCAACTACTCAGATCACAAAGATATAAAACTAGAAATAAATTGCACAAAGAAAACAAAAAGGCTCACATACACATGGAGGCTTAACAACATGCTGCTAAATAATCAGTGAATCAATGACCAAATTAAAACAGAGATCAAGCAATATATGGAGACAAATGATAACAGCACAAAGCCCCAACTTCTGTGGCACGCAGTGAAGGCAGTTCTAAGAGGAAAGTATAAAGCAATCCAGGCCTATTTAAAGAAGGAAGAACAACCCCAAATGAATACTCTAAAGTCACAATTATTGAAACTGGAAAAGGAAGAACAAATAAGGCCCAAAGTCAGCACAAGGAGGGGCATAGTAAAGATTAGAGAATAAATAATATTGAGAAGAATAAAACAACAGGAAAAATAAAAGAAACTAAGAGCTGATTCTTTGTGAAAACAAACAAAATAGATAAACCCCTAGCCAGACTTACTACGTGAAAAAGAGAATCTACACACATAACCAGAATCAGAAATGAGAAAAGAACAATTACAACGGACCCCATAGAAATACAAAACATTATTACAGAATACTATGAAAATCTATATGCTACCAAACTGGATAACCAAGAAGTGGACAACTTCCTAGAAAAATACAATGTTCCAATACTGCCCCAGGAAGAAATAGAAAACCTAAACAAACCAATTATCAGCAAACAAAATTGAACTGGTAATCAAAAAACTACTCAAGAACAAAACCCCCGGCCCAAATGGATTGACCGCTGAATTCTAACAGACATATAGACAAGACATAATACCCATTCTCCTCAAAGCTGTCCAAAAAAACAGAAGAGGACAGAATACTTCCAAACTCATTCTATGAGGCCAGCATCACTCTAATACCAAAACCAGGAAAGACCCCACAAAAAAACATAACTACAGACCAATATATCTGACGAACATAGATGCAAAAATAGTCAAGAACATATTAGCAAACTGAATTCAAAAATACATCAAGAGGATCATACACCATGATCAAGTGGGATTCATCTCAGGGATGCAAGGATGGCACATTTGAAAATCCATCAACATCATCCACCACATCAGCAAAAAGAAGGACAAAAACCCTATGATCATCTCTAAAGATGCTGAAAAAGCATTCAACAAAATTCAACAACCATTCACGATAAAACTCTCAACAAAATGGGTATAGAAGGCAAGTACATCACCATAATAAAGGCTACATATGACAAGCAGACAGCCAACATCATACTTAACAGTGAGAAGCTGAAAGCTTTCCTCTAAGATCAGGAAAAAGACAGGGATGCACACTCTTCCCACTGTTATGCAACATAGTATACTGGAGGTCCTAGCCACAGCAATCAGACAAAACAAAGAAATACAAGACATCCAGACTGGCAATAAGAAGTCAAACTCTCCGTGTTTACAGATGACATAATACTGTACATAAAAATCCCTAAAGTATTCACTGCAAAACTACTAGAACTAATACCTGAATTCAGCAAAGTTGAAGGAGACAAAATTAATACAGAGAAATCTGTTGCTTTCCTAGACACTAACAATGAACTAGCAGAAAGAGAAATCAGGAAAACACTTCTGTTCACAATTGCATGAAAAATAATAAAATACCTACGAATAAACCTAACCAAGGAAGTGAAAGACCTATACCCTGAAAACTGCAAGATACTCTTCAGGGAAATTAAGGAGGACACTAGTAAATAGAAACTCATCCCATACTCTCAGGTAAGAAGAATTAATATTGTCAAAATGGCCATCCTGCCTGAAATAATCTACAGATTCAATGCAATCGCTTTCAAAATACCAACAGCACTCCTCAACCAACTGGAACAAATAGTTCAACAATTCATATGGAACCACAAAGACCCAAACTAGCCAAAGCAATCCTGAGAAAGAAGAAAAAAGCAGGGGGATCTCCCTTGCCAACTTCAAGCTCTACTACAAAGCCACAGTAATCAAGACAATTTAGTACTGGCACAAGAACAGACCCACAGACCAGGGGAACAGAATTGAGATTCCAGATATTAACCCAAGCATATATGGTCAATTAATATATGATAAAGGAGCCATGGATACACAATGGGGAAATGAGAGCCTCTTCAACAGCTGGTGTTGGCAAAACTAGACAGCTACATGTAAGAGAATGAAACTGGATTATTGTCTAACCCCATATACAAAAGTAAACTCAAAATGGATTAAAAAAAGACCTGAATGTAAGTCATGAAACCATAAAACTCTTATGAAAAAACACAGGCTAAAATCTCTTAGACATAAACATGAGCAATTTCTTCATGAACATATCTCCCCAGGCAAGGGAAACAAAAGCAAAAATGAACAAGTGGGACTCTATCAAACTAAGAAGCTTCTGTACAGCAAAGGATACCATCAGAAGAACAAAAAGACATCCTAGAGTATGGGAGAATATACTTATAGATGACATATCCAATAAGGGGTTGACATCCAAAACATATGAAGAGCTCATGCACCTCAACAAACAAAAAAGCAAATAATCCAATTAAAAATTGGGCAAAGGATCTGAACAGACACTTCTCCAAAGAAGAAATTCAGATGGTCAACAGGCACATGAAAAGATGCTCTACCTCACTAATTATCAGGGAAATTCAAATTAAAACCACAATGAGATATCACCTCACACTAGTTAGGATGATGAACATCCAAAAGACTAGGAACAACAAATTCTCGCGAGGATGCGGAGAAAAGGGAACCCTCCTACACTGCTGGGGGGAATGTGAAGTAGTTCAACTACTGTGAAAAGCAGTACGGAGGTTCCTCAAAAAACTCAAAATAGAAATACCATTTGACCCGGGAATTCCACTCCCAGGAATCCACCCAAAGAAAACAACTTCTCAGATTCAGAAAGACGTGCACCCCTATGTGTACTGCAGCACTATTTACAGGATCCAAGATATAGAAGCAACCTAAGTGTCTATCAGGAGATGAATGGATAAAGAAGAGGTGGTACATATACACAATGGAATACTATTCAGCCATAAGAAATAAACAAATCCTATCATTTGTGACAACATGGATGGAGCTAGAGGGTATTATGCTCAGTGAAACAAGCCAGGCAGAGACAGACAAGTACCAAATGATTTCCCTCATTTGTGAAGTATAACAACAAAGAAAAACTGAAGGAACAAAACAGCAGCAGAGTCACAGAACCTGCTGCCTGGGGGCCACATCCCACTTAACACACAGCCCACCCGCCTGCACCTCAGGGGGCCCCCTGCCCACACCCCGCCTAACTTGAACCAGTACCTGGAGCAAGTGCAGCTGGAGCATCACGAGTGGCCACCATCTGCGCCACCAGCCTTCCTTCAACTTTGGAGTCGGCCGACCGTGCCACCCGACGTACTGCCGGGGCTGTCGGGCACTGCACCGGCTCTGGAGTGCAGCCACCGCTGCTGCCACTCAGGGCAGGGCAGGGACCCCCGAGGGCCATACTGATGGGCTGCCACCTACCCCCGGTCTAGGGCCATCACACGCTCACAGAATGGCCCATTAACACGTGGTGGCAGGCTTCGAGGGACATGGCGGCAGAGGCGAAGTTGTCAGCATGGCAATTCCCATCAGACTGCCTTCAGCGGCCCTGCAGCAAGAGCACCCGGGTGGCGCCGCGCCTCCTGAGGAGTCCGGCTGCAGCTGAGGTGCCGCTTTTGTTGTCCTCCCTGCTTGGTGCAGGGGAGAAAGTGCACCCCCACAGGCGCCCGCCGCAGCTGCTGATTGGCCGAAGGGAGGTGGCTCGTGGGACCCACGCACCCTCTCACACCCTCATGTGTTTTCTAACTCGTCAACCTGCCTGCTTGGGATTTCTAAAAGACCAGCAAGCCCAGGTGGCTTGCCACACCGCCTTGCTCCCTAGGGACGTGCGGCAGGCCCTCCTGCCCTTGAACCTTTGGTAATCACAAATCCAAAGCCTGCAATGGCAGTAAGTATATATCTATCGATAATTGCCCTAAATCTAAATGGACTGAATACACCAACCAAAAGACACAGAATTATACAGTGGGTAAAAAAGCAAGACCCATCTATATGCTGCCTACAAGAGACTCACTTCAAACCCAAAGACATACACAGACCCAAAGTGAAGGGATGGAAAAAGATATTTCATGCAAACAGTAGGGAGAAAAACACAGGTGTTGCAGTACCTGTATCAGAAGAAATAGACTTCAAAACAAAGAAAGTAACAAGAGACAAAGAAGGACATGATATAATGATAAAGGGGTCAGTCCAATGAGAAGATATAACCATTATAAATATCTATGTACCCAACACAGGAGCACCAACATATGTGAAACAAATACTAACAGAATTAAAGGGGGAAATAGAATGCAATGCATTCATTTTAGGAGACTTCAACACACCAAAGGACAGATCCACCAGACAGAAAATAAGTAAGGAAACAGAGGTCCTGAATGACACCCTAGAACAGATGGACCTAAGAGACATCTACAGAACCCTACACCCAAAACGGCAGGATACACATTCTTCTCAAGTGCACGTGGAACATTTTTCAAGAATAGATCATATACTAGGCCACAAAAAGAGCCTCAGTAAATTCAAAAAGATGGAAATTGTACCAACCAGCTCCTCAGACCACAAAGATATGAAACGAGAAATATATTATGCAAAGAAAATTAAAAAGCCCACAAACACATGGAGGCTTAACAACATGCTCCTAAAAAACCAAAGGATCAATGACCAAATAAAAACAAGGAACAAGCAATATATGGAAACAAATGACAACAATAATTCAACACCACAATATCTGTGGGGTGCAGCAAAGGCCATGCTAAGAGGGAAGTATATGGCAATACAGGCCTATCTCAGGAAAGAACAACAATCCCATATGAACAGTCTAAACTCACAACTTATGAAACTAGAAAAGAAGAGAAATTGAGGCCCAAAGTCAGAAGGAGGAGGGACCTAACAAAGATTTGAGCAGAAAAAAGTAAAACCAAGAAAAATAAAACAATAGTAATCAATGAAAACAGGAGCTGGTTCATGAAGAAACTAAAATAAATAAACCTGTAGCCACACTTATCAAGAAAAAGAGAGTTTACACGCATAAACAAAATCAGAAATGAGAAATGAAAAATCACTACAGAAGACACAGGAAAAAAAATTATTAGAGAATACGATAAAAAATTATATGCTAACAAACTGCATACCATAGAAGAAATGGACAACTTTCTATAAAAATACAACCTAGCAAGGCTGACCCAGGGAGAAACAGAAAATCTGAACAGACCAATTACCAGCAATGAAATTTAATTCATAATCAACAAACTACCTAAGAACAAAATCCCTGGACCACATGGTTTCAATACTGAATTTTATCAAACATTTAGTGAAGACCTAATACCTATCCTGCTTAAAGTTTTCCAAAAAGTAGAAGAGAAGGGACTTACACTCATTCTATGAGGCCAGCATCACTCTAATGCCAAAACCAGGCAAAGACACCACAAAAAAGGAAAATCACAGTCCAACATCCCTGATGAATATAGATGCAAAATACTCAACAAAATACTCCAAACCAAATACAAATATAAATCAGAAAGATCATACATCATGATCAAGTAGGATTTATTCCAGGAATGCAAGGAGGGTACATTTGAAAACCTATCATCATCACCCACCACATCAACAAAAAGGGTAAAAACCACATGATCATCTCCATAGATGCTGAAAAACTATTCAACAAAATTCAACATCCATTTGTGATAAAAACTCCCAACAAAATGGGTATACAGGACAAGTACCTCAACATAATCAAGGCCAAATATGACAAACCCACAGCCAACATCATACTTAACAGAGAGAAGCTGAAAGCTTTTCCTTTAAGATCAGGAATAAGAGAAGGATGGCCCCTCTCCCCCATTTTATTCAACATAGTTCTGGAGTTCCTAGCCACAGCATTCAGACAACACAAAGAAATAAAAGGCATCCAGACTGGTAATGAAGAAGTTAAACTCTGACTGTTTGCAGATGACATGATATGGTACATCAAAAAACAAAAAGAATCCACAACAAAACTACGAGATCTAATATCTGAATTCAGCAAAGTTGCAGGAGACAAAATCAATACATAGAAATCTTGCATTTGTATACAATAATGATGAATTAGGAGAAAGAAATGAGGAAATGAATTCCATTCACAATTGAATCAAAAAGAATAATATACCCAGGAATAAGCCTAACCAAGGAAGTGAAAGACATACCATGAAACTACAAGACACGCATTAGAGAAATTAAAGATACCAATAAATGGAAACACGCACAGTGCTTATGAATAAGAACAATTAATACTGTCAAAATGGCCATACTGCCTAAAGCAATGTACAGATTCAATGCTATCCCTATCAAAATACCAACAGCATTCTTCAACGAACTGGAACTAGTAGTTCTAAAATTCATATGGAACCACCAAAGACCTGAAATAGCCAAAGCAATCCTGAGAAGGAAAAATAAAACAGCGGGGATCTCGATTCCCAACTTCAAGATCTACTACAAAGCCACAGTAATCAAGACAATTTGGTAGTGGCACAAGAACAGACACAAAGACCAGTGGAACAGAATTTAGAGGTCAGATATTAACCCAAACATATATCCTCAATTAATATACGATAAAGGAGTCATGGATACACAATGGGGAAATGACAGCCTCTTCAACAGCTCGTGTTGGCAAAACTGGACAGCTACATGTAAGAGAATGAAACTATATCATTGTCTAACCTCATACACAAAAGTAAATTCGAAATGGATCAAAGACTGGAACGTAAGTTATGAAAGCATAAAACCCTTAGAAGAAAACATAGGCAAAAATCTCTTAGACATAAACATGAGTGACCTCTTCTTGAACATATCTCCCTGGGCAAGGAAAACAAAAGCAAAAATGAACAAGTGGGACTATATTAAGCTGAAAAGCTTCTGTACAGCAAAAGACACCATCAATAGAACAGAAAGGTACCCTACAGTATGGGAGAATGTATTTGTAAATGACAGATCCGATAAAGGCTTGATGTCCAAAATATATAAAGAGTTCACCCACCTCAACAAACAAAAAACAAATAATCCAATTAAAAAATGGGCAGAGGAACTGAAGAGACAGTTCTCCAAAAAAGAAATACAGATGGCCAACAGACACATGAAAAGATGCTCCACATCGCTAATTATCAGAGAAATGCAAATTAAAACCACAATGAGATATCACCTCATACCAGTAAGGATGGCTACCATCCAAAAGACAAACAACAACAAATGTTGGCGAGGTTGTGGAGAAAGGGGAACCCTCCTACACTGCTGGTGGGAATGTAAATTCATTCAACCATTGTGGGAAGCAGTATGGAGAGTCCTCAAAATGCTCAAAATAGACTTACCATTTGACCCAGGAATTCCACTCCTAGGAATTTACCCTAAGAATGCAGCACTCCAGTTTGAAAAAGACAGATGCACCCCTATGTGTAACGCAGCACTACTTACAAGAGCCAAGAATTGGAAGCAACCTAAGTGTCCATCAGTAGATGAATGGATAAAGAAGATGTGGTACATATACACAATGGAACATTATTCAGCCATAAGAAGAAAACAAATCCTACCATTTGCAGCAACATGGATGGAGCTAGAGGGTATTATGCTCAGTGAAATAAGCCAAGCAGAGAAGTACAAGTACCAAATGATTTCACTCATATGTGGAGTATAAGAACAAAAGAAAACTGAAAGAACAAAACAGCAGCAGAAGCACAGAACCCAAGAATGGAGTAACAGTTACCAAAGGGAAAGGGACCAGGGAGGATCGGTAGGTAGGGAGGGGTAAGGGGGGGAACAAGAAGGGCATATTAAGATTAGCATGCATAATGGGGGTGTGGGAGAAAGGGGAGGGCTGCGCAACACAGAGAAGACAAGTAGTGATTCTACAACATTTTGCTATGCTAATGGACAGTGAGTGTAATGGGGTTTGTGGGGGGGATTTGGTATAGGGGAGCACCTAGTAAACATAATATTCTTCATGTAACTGTAGATTAATGAGAACCAAAAAAAAAGAGAGAGAAAGAAAAGGGGGATTACTCCCTGACAGGATAAAACTAACAGCAAATCAACTATTAATGCATGCTCTACATATCTTTAATTTTGATCTTTCAAAGGGTGTCAGATGATCAGCTATGGAAGTACATTTTTCTGATAATATTCCTTTCTCTTAAAAAGAAAAAAAAAAGCAGTTCCTGTGTGGTGATCTCTAATAGGTTTTTCACAATGGTATAAAGGTCATATCAAAGGGTTTGTTTGTGTTTATACAGAGGATCAAAGCCTAATTTTGCTACACAGAAAATGAATTAAGATATGATATGAAGAAGAACTTCCAACATCAACAGCCTCTGTAAGAGTCATTCCAGAAGATGAACATCAAAAAACTTCAACAAAGATCCTGGCGCTGCTGCAGTTGTAGCTGCAGTCATCCCACCGGTTCCTGGACTTGCCATTGGAATGAAGAAGGAGATATCTAAGCTGGCCTGTGCATACAGTAAAACAACAAATTTGACTGGATCTATAGATCCAGTTGGAACTCAACCAAGAATTAGGAGAAGTGCAAATTGCAGTGCTCCAAAATCGTGCGACTATAGACTATCTACTGTTAAAAGAACAGATGGGATGTGAACAGTTCCCAGGAATGTGTTGTTTTAATTTGTCTGATTTTTCTCAAACTATTCAAATTCAGTTAGACAATATCCATCATATCATTGATAAGTTTTCACAAATGCCTACGGTACCTAACTGGTTTTCTTGGTCTCACTGGATATGGCTGGTAATTGTAAGTCTGCTTTTGTTATGTAGCTGTATTCCTATTATGTTAATGTATGTGTGCAATTTAATTAGTACTTTAAAACCTATACATGCTTATGTTACTCTACAAGAAGATATGTCAAAGAAATAACCAATCTTCCCATGTTTTCTTCCATCTGCTACTTCTATAGCTTTTCTTCTTCCTTCCTAATTACAACCCTTTAGTAGAATTAGTGCCTCATATTGAAAATTACCAAGTATCATAATTATTCCAAGTGGTAAAGATACCTCAAGACAAATGCTGGGGATAGAAGCCACAGGGCATAAATCTGCAAAGAAGTAAAGAGCTAACCTTTTTAAAGAATATTGCTTCTCTCTCACTTACCAACTTTACATTTCCCTGTATGGCCCCGGAAGATGACTGGTTAGCCAGAGACGGGTAAGATTCCTCAAGGGAGGAACAACCTAAGACAGGCACAGTCGCAGGGGGGCCATCAGGAGAGAAATTGGGGACCAACAGAGGGGAGGCTTAGAACCTCACCCCCGCTGTTTTGAGAGAAATCTTCTGCATCCGTGGATGTTTTGTTGCCCTTGTCTAGCTTGGATTAATACTTAGTCTATAGGCACACACCTGATTATCTACATTTGCCCTCTTACAGCACTAAATTATGTTTTCTACCTTTATCTTGCATCTACCTACCACTTCAACATTTTATTAAAAAAATAATAATAATAGTAATAAGGGAGAAATGTGGGATTCACATATAAATCAAGTATAAAAATCAAATGAATAATCATATCTGACTTGATTGTTTATAGTTCATGATGCGTGATCAAAACCGAAAGTTTCTGTGATATGACTGCCCTTGCACTGTTCACCATGTAAGAACTTATTCACTATGTAAGACCTTGTTCACCATGTAAGAACTTGTTTGTTATGCTTCAGAAGATTGGAAACTGTTGAGATATAGGCTTGGGGTTGATTAATGACTGTGCATTGAGTCCCCTATACAGAATTTTATTGTTGTTAACAACCATTTGATCAATAAATATGAGAGATGCCCACTCAAAGAAAAAAAAGAAATACGATTTGACCCAGGATTTCCACTCCTAGGAATTTACCCTGAGAATGCAGGAGCCCAGTTTGAAAACGACCTATTACCCGCCCCATGTTTAGTGCAGCACTATTTACAATAGCCAAGAAATGGAAGCAACCTAAGTGTTCAACAGTAGATCAATGGATAAAGAAGATGTGGCACATATACACAACGGAGTATTTTTCACCATAAGAAGAAAGTAAATCCTACCATTTGCCAGAACATGGATGGAGCTAGAGGGTATTATGCTCAGTGAAATAAACCAGGCAGAGAAAGACAAGTACCAAATGATTTCACTCATCTGTGGGGTATAAGAATAAAGAAAAAAAACTGAAGGGGCAAAACAGCAGCAGACTCACAGAACTCAAGAATGGATTAACAGTTACCAAAGGGAAAGGGTCTGGGGAGGATGGGCAGGAAGGGAGGGCTACAGGGGGGAAGAAAAAGAAGGGGGCATTATGATCAGCAGACATAATGTAGGGGGGGACGGGGAGAGCTGTACAACACAGAGAAGACAAGTAGTGATTCTACAGCATCTTACTACTGCTGATGGACAGTGACTGTAATAAGGGTAGGAGGGTTCCCACCTGGGTGATGGGGGGAGTCTAGTAAACATAATGTTCCTCATGTAATTGTAGATTAATAATACCAAAGAAAAAAAATCACAATGTGATATCACTTCACACCTGTTAGGATGGCCAGTATCAAAAAGACTAAGCAACAAATGCTTGCAAGGACATGGAAAAAGGGGAACCCTCCTACACTGCTGGTGGGAATGTAAGCTAATTCAACCATCGTGGAAAGAAATATGGAGGTTCCTCAGAAAACTGAAACTGGAAATACCAGTTGACCTAGGAATTCCACTCCTAGGAATTTACCCAAAGACTACAATTTCTCAGTTTCAAAAACACATATGCACACCTATGGTTATTGCAGCACTACTTAAGATAGCTAAGATATGGAAGCAACCTACGTGTCTATCAGTAGATGAATGGATAAAGTAGAGGTGGTACATATACACTATGGAATACTACTCAGCCATAAGAAAGAAACAAATCCTACCATTTGCAACCACATGGAGCTTGAGGATATGCTCGGTGAAATAAGCCACCTGAGAAGGACAAGTACCAAATGATTTCCCTCATTTGTGGAAGATAACAAGGAAGCAAAACTGAATGAACAAAACAGCAACAGACTCACAAACTCCAAGAAAGGACCATCAGTTACCAAAGAGGAGGGGCAGAGGAGGAGGGGAGAAGGGGATTCAGGGGTATTATGATTGGCACACATGGTGTGGGGGAGGATCAAGGGGAAGGCAGTGTAGCACAGAGAAGGCAAACAGTTGACTCTGGCATCTTACTCCACTGATGGGCAGTGACTGCAATGGGGCATGGGCGGAACACGATAAAGGGGTGAATGTAGTAACCACATGGTTTTTTCATGTGAAACCTTCATGAGAGTATATATCAGTAATACCTTAATAAAATAAATAAATAAATGAAAGAAAAAATCTTACTTCTTGGCAAAAAGTGAATCTGTGGCAAATTACTACACTGATGGACAATGACTGCAATGGGGTATGGGGGGGGTGACTCGATAATATGGGTGAATGTAGTAACCACATTGTTTTTTCATGTGAAACCCTCATAGGGGGGTATAACAGTAATACCTTGATAAAGAATCTTACTTCTCAACTTCCTGGTCTTAAAATGAAATCTCATCTTTAAGATGGGATCCTTCGTGCCTTTTACTATGTTGTCTGTGACTGAGCTTACTTGCTGTATTAGTTATCCAGGTTATATATTACGTGATTAGGGGTCCGAGGAGGATAAGCAGCATCCGGGCAAAGTTAAAGATAAACTGGGCCTTTTAGCGGGCTAAAGTAAACTTTACAATAGCCTCATTTAATTGACACAATGAAGACATGGGCCATGCTGAGCTATTTTCTTATCTGGGGGATGTTCCCACATTCCAGGCCAAGTTACTCCTGGCTTTTTAGTTTTAACTCATCTTCACTGAACAATGCTTATACTCTTACTAGTCTGATATTTTACTTTAGAGAATTAATGTGACTCTGACTGCGCTCAACTGTTTAATACAGAGTGTTGGTAGGAGTCTTTTTCCAGAGGCCCCCGCGCAACTCTGACTACACCCACGGTCCCTGTCTCAGAATCTCTGCGGCTAGTTGCAAACTACTCAGCTGCAGACTACAAACCTCAATAACTGAAAGACAGGAATTTTTAAATACAAGAAAACGCACTGTCAATCCAACACCAAAGTAAAGAAACTTCATTCCCAAACAGAAAATACGAGACGTACCTCATGAAAACTTTTAAATTCTAAAGGGGCTGCCTCCGGGCGGCCTCTCCCCCGCCGCCCCGCCGCGGGTCACAGTTGAACTTCAGCTCGCCCGGCCCTCGCCCTCGAGGCCGCCGCCGAGAAAATCCACATACAGCAACTGGGCTGGCGGACCGAAGAACGGAGGGAGCTGTTAGAAATCCCTCTCCTGACAGCGATCGCGACGCTGCTGACTACTGAAGACGGAAGCGGCGGAGCCTGCAGCTACTGCGCAGCCGCCGGAAACACGTATATTGCGGGCGCCCCCAGTGGCGGCCTGCTCGGCGTTGCCGCTCACTCATGGGCTGGGAGGGACGCCTGTCTGGGGCGGGCCTGCGAGTGATTCTGCGCACTCATTGGCAGGCAGCACCATCAGTGGAGGGCAGGCAGCCAATGGGCGCACACGCAGAACCTAGAGAAACTGAATGAGCAAAACAGCCCCAGATTCACAGAGCACAAGAATGGACTAACAGTTACCAAAGCGAAAGAGACTGGGGTGGATAGTTGGGAATGGAGGGATAAGGGGAGAGGGAAAGAAAGCGTGTATTACGATTAGCACGTATAATGTGTTAGGAGGGGTCATAGGGAGGTCTGTACAACACAGAGAAGACAAGTAGGGATTCTACAGTATCTTACTTTGCTCATGGACAGTGACTGTAATGGGGTATCTGGGGGCATCTTCGTGATGGGGGTAGTATAGTAAACATAATGTTACTAATCTAATTGTATTATAGTAATGACAGAAAGATAGAAAGATAGATAGGTAGATAGATAAACAGATAATGAATGAATGAATGAATGAATGGATGGATGAATACCTACATACATACATAAAGAGTGCAGCAGTCCAGTATAAAAAAGACACGTGCACCCCTATGTTTATCACAGCACTATTCACAATAATCAATCTACCATTATATGAGCAACATTATGGTTACTAGACTGCCCAGATCAAGTCCCCCCCACATACCCCATTACAGTCACTGTCCATCAGCGGAGTAAGATGCTATAGAATTACTACTTGAATTCTCTGTACTATACTGACTTCCCCGTGGGATTCCCCCCCACACATTATGTGAGCTAATCGTAATTCCCCCTTTCCACCCTTCTCCCTCCCTTCCCAACCAGACTTCCTAGTCACTTACCCTTTGGTAAATTGGTGATGGGAGGAGTCTACTAAACATAATGTTACCCATGTAATTGCAGATTAATCACAAATAAATAAACAAAGAAACAAACAAACAAATAGTACAATGCAGCATCCCAGTTTAAAACGACATGTGCACCCCCATGTTTATCACAGCACTATTCACAATAGCCAAGCTAAGTGTCCATCAGTAGATGAACAGTGGAATATTATATATTCCATTTGGTTGTCTCTTGTCACCATCCTCCTGGGCCTAGTCCATTTCAACCTTTGCAGGGGCACTGTAACTGTCCCTAAATTTATCAAGCAAAGCATCAATAATGTAATGTTATGGCACCGGGTAACCTTTGCTTAGGATTTGGGAATAAACTAGAGAATTACTTTGCTGCTCAGAGCAGAAAATAATTGCTAAAATTGAAAATTTGACTCCCCAGTTTTTTTAAAGTTACTCGAACACCCTCTGCAGGGAATTACTCACTGATGATCTTTCTCCACTGTGCCTGAGCCATTTCTCTCTGGACCAGGCACCCACCTTTTTCTCCTCCCTGTTCAGGCTCCCTCTCCTGCTCATTGCTCTTTAGTTCTCATAGAGGACTTGCTATTATTGTTGTTTCTTTTTTCACTTTTCTTATGTTTAGGTGAGTTTCTTAAATATATTTTTCTAACCAAAAGGTTAATTCACAGGTTTTTCTAAAAAAGAAAAAGTCACCTACCTTAGGACTGTAATCCTAGCTTTGCAAAACAAAAAGTATTATTTCATTTTCTCTTTGTCTTGATTTAGTCACTGGTTTTTTTAATCTAGTTCTGCTTAAAGTTTTTTTAAGACTATGTTATATAAGCTATACTATATAAATTACCGAGGGAGATACACAAACAGGTACATATAATGTTTTATCTTCACTTATTTTCCTATTGTCTGATATACCACACATCAAAGGTCTGACAAATATCTTTATCTCAGAGAAAACAAACAATTGGCTTCAGAGTATGCTATCCAGTGGAACAGCCTAAAGATTAAAAAATTAGCTTTTCAATGTTCTAGAAGCTACAATATTTATTAAGCTATATAAGTGCAGCCCTTTCCCTAGTGATTTTCTTTGGAAATATTAACAAAATTTACTTGCAACTTCTTTTTAGTTTGTACCAACACTTACCCAGTGCTGAAGCTAGCACATGGAAAGCATAGTTCTTGCCCTAGAACTTTCACTGCATAAATAGCTAAAATAAAAATGTACTGCAATTACTCTGCATTTGGTACTAATTGTTCTAATTACCTCACTTCTCTAGAAATATGCATTCCTCAGCTTTGATTCTGTTCCCTTATTGCTTAGAGACAGAAAGAGCATTCTTTTTTTTTTTTTTTACCATAAATGTATGACTGGGGAGGGGAATGATTTCTTCAGCACTTCCCATAAAGATTACTTTTGAAGTTATCAAAGATGTGACATTTATGAAATCAAAATATGAAAGAAGGATTGTGCGTGTGGGGTAATAGCTCTACTCACTGCTTTCCATAAAGCACTTTCCGTGATGAATTGATTAAACAAGCCAGGAGCAAAGTTAAACAGATTTCCATGGGTCTCATCCACATAACATTTTTACCAGCGAGGCTTATGCAGTGCCAGGAAAACTGTAAATAAGTTACTGACCCTTCCTCACAGCAGATACAATTTTATTAGCTTATAAGTTAAAAAAAAAAAAGAATAGGGTTTCCTCACCATCATCAGCATCATCTAATGATCTCCTGCTGAATTCCACACAAAGCATGATGCTGAGTGTTTTATAAACATAATCTGGCATGCTCACACCATTCTTGAAAGGCAAATAATGGTATCTTCATTGAACAGATAAAAAACTGAAATTCAACACATTAAATCATATTTGCAACTCCTTAGTTTGCTTCCAAGACCAGTATTAATTACTCCTATATTGAGCTGTACCCATAGCATTACTTTCATCCACCAAGTAGGATGAGACTCTGTTATTTTAAAATTTCTAGACAATACTGAGATGATTAAGTTCAACTCAGATACTTAAACATGCCCATAACCGTATGCTTCATGCTATAAAAAGTCAACCACACATCACATTTTTCCACATGCTCACATTTTTTTTAATGTATGGGTTCCATTCTACTCTTCTATACTTCCCTCCCTTTCTCACTCTCTTCCACTAATGGTTATAATCTTGAAAGGTATAAAACTACATGAGCATGAGTCTGTGATCCTGGAGAGAAGGGAAACACAAAGTGAGCCTCAAGGTTGCTCCAACTTTTCACCTTGAGGCATTTTACGGCCACCGACCCAAACAGAGCCATAGTCTCCTGAAGCTGAAGAGGTGGAGAAAGTCGTCCCAAGACACTGAAGGGACTGGAATTTTCAAGGCAAAACATTGAGGAGGAGTTGCTATGCAGGGTGATCACACTGGAACTTCTTCAGCAACTTCTGATAAAGTTAAACATAAACCTACCCTATGACCTGGGAATCCATCCTAGGTATATATGCAAGAAGGATATAAACATATGCCCACAAAAGACTTCTATAAGATTATTTCTAGTAACCTTACTCATACTAGACAAAAAACTTGGAAGCAGTTTCTATAAAGAATGTATAAAATTTGTTGTATTCTATATATTCTAATAATAAATATAAGAAAGAGAAATTAAGAAAACAACCCCATTTACAATTGCATCAAAAAAAATAAAGTACCTAGGAATAAATTTAACCAAGGAGTTGAAAGACCTGTATATGAAAAAGTACAAGACATTAATGAAAGAAATTGAAGAAGACGCAAATAGAGAGATATTCCATGCTGATGGATTGGAAGGATTCCCCGCCAGGGAATTACCGGAGGGGTTGGAGCAACAACCGTTTGCGGACAGGACCCGTCCGCTGAGCATCCCGGGAAGGGGTCTGGAAACAGCGTCCGGGTCCGGCCAGGCGTCGGGGGAACAGGGGCCGCCGGCTTGCTGCACCTGCGCTCCCGGGCCTCTAGGGCGAAGAGGCTTCGCCCGCCTTCCAGTTGTGACCGGTGTTTCCATCTCTGACACTGTCCCTCGGCGCACACACGACGTCCAGCATCGCCTGCCCGTGACCGGCGATCCTCGAGCCGAGTCCACCCTGGGCAAAGCGAGGGGTTCAGACTCGGCCTGCTACCGGGCCCCGAAGCTCTGGTCGCTCCCGGAACGCCAGGCTTGAACCCCTGGTTTCCGGCCGGCCGAGGCACTCAGCTGCCTGAGCCCACGGAAGTGGGCTCGGAGGGCCGGCCCCGAACGGACCAGGGATGGCGCCGCCGGCGGGCGGCGCTGCGGCTGCCTCGGACCCGGGCTCGGCCACGGTGCTCTTGGCCGTGCACACCGCGGTGAGGCCCCTGGGCGCGGGACCGGACGCCGAGGAGCAGCTGCGGAGACTGCAGCTGAGCGCGGACCCCGAGCGGCCCGGGCGCTTCCGGCTGGAGCTGCTGGGCGCTGGGCCCGCGGCGGTCAGTCTGGAGTGGCTCTTGGAGTCAGTTTCCTACACCGTCAGAAGCCCCAGCCAACACGAGCTGCAGCCTCCACCGGGAGGGCCTGGAACCCTCAGCCTGCACTTCCCCAACCCTCAGGTGGCTCAGCAGTGGGCAGCCCTGGTCCGAGGTGCCACTGTGGAGGGACAGAATGGCATTGACAGCGTGCCTCCAGCCCTGGGCCCAGAAATGTGCCCTGTGTCCCCACCCAGCCCCCCTGAAGTGCCCACACCCAAGGTCCCCCAACCAAAGATGGATCCTTCCTGGAGTCCCGGAGACTTGGTGGAAGAAGAGCTAGCAGGGCACCTGACCCAGGCCACCGAGGGTGGAGCTGAGAAGGGGGCAGCCCAAGCAGCTGCCATCCTGGCCCAACATCATGTGGCCCTCAGTGTCCAGCTCCAGGAAGCCTGCTTCCCTCCCGGCCCCATCAGGCTACAGGTCGCAGTTGAAGATGCTGCATCCTTTGCCCATGTCTCGCTGCAGGTCCACCCTCACTGCACCATAGCGGCCCTCAAAGAGCAGGACGAAGCCCTTGGCAACCCCAGAAGATGGACGGGGAACCAGGCTGCCTGTTTCCTCTGGTGTCGGGGCTGCTTCAAGCCCCCCAGCCAGCCAGCTCCGGCCTCCCTAGCCCCCTTCAGACCGTCTGGACCTGCCCTTCCTGCACCTTTATCAATGCCTCAGCTCGACCAGGCTGTGAGATGTGTAGCACCCAGAGGCCCTGTGCTTGGGATCCCATTCCCCTAGCATCCACCGAGCAGCCACCAAAGGTCACAAGGAGAGAGGATGGCCCTTCCCTCCCAGGCCCCAGGTTCCTGGATCCCCTTCCGAACCTCTCAGGGGATCTCTGCTGACTGCTCACTGGGGACAGAGCCAAGGGTGCGGGAGGGGCCACGAGCCAGAGTCATTAAAGACACTTCCGAGCCTGCAAAAAATAAAAATAAATTTTAAAAAAATGCAATCTCCCTATCAGTGCAATCTCCCTATCAAACTCCAAAGGATTTTTTCACAAAAATAGAACAAACAACCCTAAGATTTGAATGGGACCATAAAAGACTCTGAATAGCCAAAGCAATGTTGAGAAGAAAAATCATGAACTCTGATTTTAAACTATATTACAAAGTAATTAAAACAGTATGATATTGGCATAAAAACAGATACATACATCAATAGAACAGAATAGATAGCCTAGATATAAAACTACTCACACATTAATTTACAACAAAGAAGCTAAGAATATACAATGGGAAAAGGACTGTCTCCTCAATAAGTGGTGCTGGAAAAACTGGACAGCCACATGCAAAAGAATGAAACTGGACCACCTATTTTTTTATAATACACAAAATTAACTCAAAATGGACTAAAGACTTGATAAGACCTAAAACCATAAACCTCCTAGAAGAAAACTTAGGCAGTGATTTTTTTAAACCTGACACCAACAGTAAAAGCAACAAAGGCAAAAATAAACAAGTAGGACTATAACAAATGAAAAAGAATTCTGGAAAACAAAGGACACCATCAACTAAGTGAAAGGCAACTCACTGAATGGCAAAAAATACTTCCAAATCATATACCTGATAATGGGCTAATATCCAAAATATATAAAGAACACATACAACTCAACAGCAAAAATACAAATAATCTGATTACAAAATGGATAGAAGATCTGAATAGACATTTCCCCAAAGGAGACATACATACAGTCAACAGGTACATGAGAAGATACTCTGTATCATTAATCAGAGGGAAAATGCACATCAAAACCATAATGAGATATCACCACACACCTGTGAAAATGGCTAGAATTAATAACTGTTAGTGAGGATGTGAGAAAAAGGACCCTTGTGTATACTGTTGGTAGGAAGGTAAATTGGTGCAACCACCATGGAAAACAGTATGGAGGTTCCTCAAAAAATTAAATATAGAACTACCATATACTTGCCCTTCTTGGTATTTATCTGAAGAAAATGAAAACATTAATTAAAAAAGATCTATGCACCCCCATGTTCATTACAGAATTATTTACAATAGCCAAGATATGGAAACAACCTACATGTTCATCAACGGATAAATGGATAAATAAATTGCAGTACATATACATGTTAGAATATTATTCAGTCCTAAAAAGTCTGAAATCTTGCCATTTGCAACAATATTGATGACCCTTGAGGTCGATGCTGAGTGAATAAGTCAGAGAGAAAAAGATAAATATCATATGATCTCTATTATATGTGGAATATATATATATATATATTGAATATTAAATATATGTTCACAGATACAGAGAAGAGATTGGTGGTTGCCAAAGGCAGGGTGTGGGGGCTGGGAGAAATGGATGAACATTTTTTTTTGTTTTAGTTTAAATAAATTGAATTACAAAACAAAAGAATGGATAAACAATATTGGTATATAATCAACAATAAAAAAAGCAAACAATGGAATACATACATTCATTAAAAAAATTATACAACAGAGATAAGTTGCAAAAACATGTTGAGTAAACAAAACAGTACATACTGCATGCTTTCATTTTTATGAAATCTGCAACCAGGCAAAACCTTTTATTTCAGAAATCAAACATTTGTTGCCTTTTGATGATGGAGATTGACTAGAAAGAGGCAGGAGGGAACTTTTGGGAAGGAAACATTCTACATCGTGAACATCTGGGATGTGTTTCCTGATTTGGAATGTTGGTTATAGGTGTATGTATTTGTCAAAATTTACCATATTCTATATGTAATATCTGCACATTTCACCGTATATGTTTTTACCTCACAAAATATGAGGGGAAAATTTGTAGGATAAAACTCTGTAGCTGATTCTCAGCACTAAAGGAAGAAGGCAACAAAAATCAGAAAACGGGACAATAAAAAATGCTAATACATTTTTCTCTCGTGGGGAATCTAACATAGTCAAAGACAGCCCTGAAAATGTTGGTGTTAAACTCCATAGAAAGGTAACACATTTAATTTAATCCCCAATCTTATGGATGCTTCCAATTATTGAGTCTATTCGTTTTGCTGTTGCTTTAAATGAAAAAAAGACATTATGTTTTCCACTGCTTAATTATTTTTTAAACTTCTTCAAATACAAATCTTGGCAAGAGTGCACTATTTTTCAAATACCTAGATGGAAGAAATGACTATTCCACAAAGCAAAAGGCCATGAGGGAAAAGAAAATGGAGAAATTTTAATAGAAGTAATGACGTGATCTTAATTATATTGATGAGATTAAACTACGATGTGGAATGTTTTCTATAAACCTAACTCATTTAATTACCACTTCAATTAGCCAAAAATGCCTGCTTTCACATTTAGCATCAATTTACAATCGAAGAAACCTGGTATTTTATATCCAGAAAGGCATAAAGGAAGTGGATTAATATTTTCCCAGGAGAGAACATCATTTGTAACCAAAATTTCCAAATAGAAATAAACATCAACGACTATTCATCAAATAGTTATTGAAGATCGATCATATTCTGAGGACTGTGCAATTCCTAGAAATACAAAGTGACAGTAATAAAATCACAACCTAGGACACAGCCTAACACAGAGATACTGTATTCATTATAAATAAAGTGAACACTTCCATAGGTGTGTGTGCAAACTATTATGGAATAGTTTTGAATTTTTTCTTCATAAATTCTAAAAAAGCATTCAAAAAGAAACAAATTCTTAATAAGGTCCTGCAATATTCATGCATAAAAATTTCTATTCCAGCATCTCCTAAGAAACTGAAAACAACCTAAGTGTCCAAACAAAGGGACTAGTTATCTGAGTCTTGATACATCTATACCATGGAATAATATGCAACAATTAAATAAATGTATAAGAGGTTACAAACATCCCTGACTTTGGCAAGATATTTTATCTTTTCCTATATCTCAGTTTTTCCATCCAAAAACAGCACAAAAATATCTTTTCCATCTAATTTTCAGGATTATGAGATGAAAAAAAAACCAAAGTGTAAATATAAGCACAAAGATGAAAATATTAAAAATTTAAAGACCTACTATTTGAATGAAATGGGAAATTAGTAAGTGAAAGCACTTCCTCTATACCACAAAATTCTACATTCCTAGACTTAAGAATAAACCTACTACTTTTATGATTGAAAAACTGGTAAAGGCAATGTACTACCTATTCCTGTGGATTTTTTCTATGCTGACTTTCTTTCAAACTGAAGAAATTTCCATAAGCATTTTCAGTTCCCCACCATACAGATACCTAAAGTAGGGAGATATGTTATCCATTGCACCGGTTTGCACATAATGACCTTACATTTTTCTCATGAGAACACTTCAGACACCATTTTCATTATCACACCTACTTCATAATTCTTGTTTTCACTCACATTATGGAAAAAGCAGAATATACAAGCCTATTTCAATCTTACTTCAGTTTATAGAACAATGAACACAAAAAAGCATAAATACATAGCATACAGTACTGACATAGTTTCTCTCTCCACAGTCCTGGTTACCTCTTAATAAACTAGCAGAAGTGGGATTTATTGAGACTTCAGACAGCAGAAAGCAAGAATATCCTTAGGTTGTAATGGAGTCTCCATTGCATTCAGACAACCATTTAATTAGACAGTTCTTTCAACTTTATCCCATTATTCCTACCGCTGTTCTAAGTTGCTACACAGAATAGGAGGCTGCCTTTTCCAAATGAATTGGAAACCACCACCACAGTATATGTCAGAGTCTTTACCATACCACAGACATTTGAGACCTGCCGAAGTTTCCACAGTTATTTCAGAACAAAGTCCATGTGCCTCTTCATGCTGTGACCACAAATTCAGAGACCAAAGCCACCCCTGGGGCCACGGCAGGACCCTGGGGTCAGAGAGACTTTGATTCCAGTCCCTGATACCCCACACAGGGAGGATAATTACCCTCTCCTAGGCCAGGTAGCGTAGGCAGTCTTTGCCTCATAGGACTGATACGAAGGTTCAATCAAATGCTCTACTCTTGGCGTTTTTCATAGTAGCCAGGAACAAAGTCAGTTTTCAAGAAATATCAGCTCATTATTATTAACACTGCTTGGATAAAACAACCCACATGGGGTTTTTCCCCCTATCATTATTTTCTTCCTTTATTGTCTCTCTCCATGCAAGGGAATTGCAAATCATTTCTTCTTACCAGCCTGCAACATGCATCCCTTGTGGTCAAGCTCTGGGCCTGCTTCTCCAAGGTGGGTACAGGGAT
The DNA here is from genome assembly GCF_040802235.1 of Manis javanica. NCBI lineage: Eukaryota > Metazoa > Chordata > Mammalia > Pholidota > Manidae > Manis > Manis javanica. Next base: position 95,602,350 of record NC_133157.1, on the reverse strand, counting down.
GGTGGACCGGAAAGTACAACTGTCTGGCCGGTCTCTCAGTATAAGGGTAAGCCTCAGGGAAATGCGTGTGGTGTTGAATAAAGCTTTAAGAGACATGTAAGAAGTGTTCCCTGTAAATTTCCCCCTGGGCTAGTAAAGGAAAGGGCAGAAGAGAGAATTTTGTGGGACTCTGGGGCAGCAAGGACTGGCTCTGCTGTCTGTCTGCCCCTGGAAAGCTAGCAAGACCCAAATGAGAAACAGCTGCCCACAGCATTGAGGGAGACCAGTGCCCCAGAGCCCAACAGCATTTTTAGCTCATTGTGTGTGATCAATAGCTATTGACAGAAATATAACTGAAGTGAGTTATTTTCAGTTGGGGATGGATAAACCAAACTCATAACTGGACCATGGTCCTTCGTCAGTCCATTTCCTAGGGATCTTTTCTCTTAATTCTTGAGTTAGACATTTTATTCCTAATATCCAAATCTTTCTACCCAGCTTACAGCCTCCATAGATATTAGAGCAGTGAGGTAAAAACTGCCATCCTAGAACAGGTGTTGCCATATTCTTAAATCGCACTTACTTGGGACAAGATGAGTTACCAAAACAAGATTACTATTTTAATGATGCTCATCATAGTCATGACTGGCTCAGGGCTTTCAAATCTCCTCCCTCAACTGCAGCAAATTTAGAAAGCCTGCATTTTTTTAAAGCATTCTAAAAGATTCAACAGGTTTCTCCATGTAATGAGAGACACTAATTATCAAGCCTATTTCAGATAAAGTAGTAGTTAATGCCAATTTATCAAGATGGAAAATGAACCTGATTTAATTTCTATTGCGACTGCCCAAAGGCAGGTGGCTTAAGGCAAGTATATTTAGTTTAATGAGACTCTCGGGGATAAGCAGTCTAAGTCTGAGCACCCTTGTTATGCATCAGCAAATACAGTGACCTGCCTGCTGCAAGAATGCAATTTATATTTACCAAAAACATAGCCATGGTTAGCACACCAACAGAAGTGTAAGATATTGGAGCATCCTCCTCCAGATGGAATTTGTGCATACCCACTCCAATGCTTGTATCTCAAGCTTAATTTAGAAGTAATTTCTGGACTAAACGTTTCTTATTCCACATCTTTTAAGCCATTTCACAAAGCTATTATTTTCTAACTTTCATGAATGGAAAGGAGTCTTGAATGACTCAATTTCCAAGGATTTTATACTTTATTCATTAGTGTTCTATCATAAAATTGTCAGGGACTTAGCATCATGAGATTCATGGTTGTTCAATCCAGGGCCCCTAGGAAATACATACATATATAAAGAAAATAACAGCCAATAATTCCAGTGCCCAGAAGTAATCACTGGTTTGGTGGTTGATCATCTATAGTTCATTAGACTTACACCAGCAGGCTGAGGTTAATCAATATAAAAGACCAGAATAAATAAATACACATGAAATGTTTGGAATGGATTTCTGAAGATTATGTCTAAAAGGAAAGATATCATGGTTAGTCTACATGAGCTGAATTTGGGAGCTAGAACCTGTATGCTTCCTTTCCCATACTCCATCTCAGTTTACTGAAATCTCAGTATGTTTTGGCTAAACACAGATGGGAAAACACAGCAATATAAAATATTCAGTCAAATTATTATGCATACACATAGGGATGCATTTATCTTTTCAAATCAGGGATTTTGTTTTCTTTGAGTTTTACAATAGCCAAGATATGATAGCAACCTAAGTGTCCATTAAGAGATGAAAGGATAAAGAAGATGTGGTCCATATACACAATGGACTATTATTCAGCCATACAAAAGAAAGAAATCCTGCCATTTGCAACAACATGGATAGACCTAGAGGGTATTATGCTAAGTGAAATGAGCCAGGTGGAAAAAGACAAATATTATTTCACTTATTTGTGGAATCTAAAAACAAAACAAATGAACAAAATAGCAGTAGACATATAGACACTGAGAAGTGACTAGTGGTTACCATGGGGGAAGAGTTGGGTGGGTGTGTGGGGGAGGGTGAGGGGGATAAAGGGACACAAAAATTATTAATTATAATGTAAGTTGGTCATGGGATGGCAGTAGAGCATGGAGAATATCACCAATGATTCTGTAACATCTTCCTATGTTGACAGATAGGAACAGTACTAGTGGGGGTGAGGATTTAACAATGTGTGTAGCTGTTGAGCCACTGTGTTGTATACTTGAAACCAATGTAAGATTGTACATCAGCTATACTTCAACTAAAAAAACTTAGTAAAAAGCATTATTATTCATAAGTAAATGATATACAGATCAAAGGCAAGGATGGAGAGAGAGAAAAAGAACAGAGCAAGAGAGAGGGAGGGAAAGAAGGAAAGAGAAAGGATAAATTTGAATCTGATCCTATTCCCATGGATCACATGGATTTGTTTCAATTCCTGATGCCCTAAAAGTACAGCCATGGAATTTGCTTTGACCAGTGTATGATGGGTGGTTATATTCCCTTGTGTTTGTAAGAGCCGGTGTGAATATTTCAGGTTTTCTTTTTCCCTCTCTCATAGTGACTAGAAGCACTCCTGATGAGGGTTGCCCAGCAGCCTGGAGGCAGGAGTGAGGATAAAGAGTCTCCGGTTGACCTGTGGTATGAGGGCATGTGGTATGAGAAATAAAATTTTTGTGGCTTAGCATACCAATGTTATTTATCACCACAGCATAACCTAGTTTACCTTTACAGATAGAAGTGAGTAACAATAATGGGATACAGTGGTAATCAGAAGCCATATTTGTGACATCGAATTAGGGTTACGGGGTGGGATTTGAGGAAACTGATATTAGAGTCTGAGAAAATGGTGGTCTATATTATGCAGAGATTGAACATCTGATAAATTGTCACCTCTGTCTCTTGGAAGGCAGAACATGTTCCTAACAAACTTGTGGCTGTAGGAGGAAAGGATAGAAAACAAAATGTCGGTGGCATATGAGCTGGTTGCTGCAGGCTCTATCTGGAAAGGTAGCATAAACAGAAGATAGTTTCAGAAAACAGGTAATCAGCTTGTAAGGAGAGAATTAATGGAAACTTAAGAGTTCACAAATTCAGAGATCTACGAACAGGCAAGTGGTGGTGAGGCAAAACTGGTGGTGGGAGAGGGGTAAACTGAGACTGTTCTGAGGGAGAAATCCTATTAAAGCTCTGGATCAAGTCACAGATATGGCCACTATACCCTAATTCACATCTCTCAATTCATTAGGTACTCTCAACATAAAGGTCTAACAGAGGATGTGGCCCCAGTAAGTCCTTTAATTTGACAAGGAAAGATGTGATTAAGAGTAAATTTCCCTCTGAAGCTCAAGGTATCCACAATGAAGTCACAAAAGATACAGAGGCTTGAGAGTGAGAATGTAAAGATGCATCACAGATTTATATGATTGTATGTCTAAAAAAGAACTGTGAATATCTGTGGGGAATCTCAGGATCAACAGGGACTATCATTAGACATGAGGAATTGTTATGGTCTGAATTTTTGTATCCTACCAAGATTCATAAGTGGAACCCTAAGCCCTGGAGCGATGGCATTTGAAGGTGGATCCTTTGGAATGTAAGTAGGTTTTGATGAGGTCATGAGGCTAGAGCTCCCATGATGGGATTGGTGTCCTTACGAGATGGGCCAGGAGAGCTTGCACTGCCATGTGATGATGATACAACAAGAAGATGCCGATCTGCACACCGGGAAGGGGGCTCTCACCAGACAACAAACCTGGCAGCCCCTTGATCTTGGGCATCCTGGCCTCTAGAACTGTGAGAAATAAACTTTTGTTTTTTCAGCCACCTAGTCTGTAGTTTTCTTTTCATAGCAGCAAGACTGACTAATACACGTACAGTTTAGTCTACATTACCCAGACATCACAAACTTGGCGATAATAATGCAGAGGGATAAAATTTTTAATTCTTCCCCTTGAGGAGGGGATTAATATATAGCAGAGCTGAGACCCCAGCTGATTCAAGATGGATATACATCAATAATAGGATGAAATAAACAACTCTGGTTTTAAGTTATTGGGTTTTTTTAAACCACAGAATAACCTCACTCATCTTGATACAGAAATATATATAAATGGTTCTTAAAAGTTGAAATATGAAAGACATGCTTCAATCTCATATGCATTTTTCTTCTTTTAAAATGAAGGCATATTATTCATGTCATAAAATAATACATTGTTTAAAAATTCTTACTTTTTTAACAGCATTAAGAATAAAATGACTTTTAATTAACATGAATATAAAAAGTTGACAGAAATAAATTTTTAGTAAATAGTACCAAGACAATAGTTATCAACTTGGAAACAGGAAAAAAAAAGAAAAAGAAAGTTAAACTTTTACCTCTCACCCATAAGAAATAAGTTCCTGAAGTCTTGATATCAACCAAAGTAATTTCACTTTTATGTCTGTTAATTATTGGAATTTGGGAAATGCCAATAGGAAATGATAATACAGCTCCTACTATGGACAGAGTGCTATTGCCAGGGCCTGACATATCTTATCTCATTTGCTCCAAACCATATCAGATGAGTTGTTACCATGATCATTCTTTTTTCAAGGCTAAATAAATTACCATCTGAAATTAAAATACCCAAACTTTGGGAAGAAGAGAGAAGCATATGCACCAAAAAAGCTCTTAAAATTTTTTACAATGACTTTTAACATCCTGATCAGTGTGCAGTTCCATTTTAATTGAATGAAGCCAGAAGGCTAAATTCTGGATCTTGTCTGCTTTATGCCTTATAATTTTATTATATCTAACCACCTTTTTCTCCATCAAGCTTTATAAAATAACCCTCTTTTTACTTTTCCCTTCCCTGTGAAGTAGTTTCTAAATATAATATATCTAGTGTCCCCACTATTTTTACTTTTTTTTTAACAGAAGTATCAAATACTTCAAAGCTATGCTTCTGTTACTGAAGAGAGAAGAAGAGATTTGTTGACTAAAAATAAAATTTGACCCAGGGGACTCTGACTACCTTTGAGGAAAAATAAATAATAACTTGAAAAGTGAGGTCTTGACCATTACCTTACTCCTTTAGTACTAGGGCAGGAATTATTATTAACATCCAATCACATCTTGAACAGTTAGGTCAAGGCAACATTAGCCAAGGCAAGGGGGATATTATATATCAAAGGCTTGTAGTGTAACATTATTCCAATCTGGATCATTAGTTTTCTATTTCTATATAGATTTATGCTAACATAAACTGATAAGAGATATACAGAAGAATATTCCAAAATAGTAGAGGAATTGCCACAAACTGTCATTCCCAAATTGTGAACTCAGACATCTAGAAAGGTTCAAAAATCCAAATGGACTTCAAGTATTATCTACAGAATGAATAATGTCCTACACACACACACACACACACACACACACACTACATTCTGTCAAGTTATTATAGACACCATGATTAAAAAAATACTAATTATTCTAAAAGTGAATTTGTTGCTTTACAAAAGTAAATCGTTATTTTACCCATACTGCATTTCTTCACTCACTAAATATTGAAAGTTCAACTGTTGATAAGTTGTATTTTTGCAATTTTTCTTTTTGGTTGATAGGAGTTGTCTTTTTTCTCTTAAAAATTAGAGTACTATCAAAGTTTTGGATTTTATTCAGTGGAAGACAGAGTAAAGACACTGGAAACTGATGGATATAAAAATATAGAAAGTAAAGAACATGAAAAAATGAGACAAGCTTGCCTGAGTTCATATCATGATTTCATCATTTACAGCTAACTAATGTTAGGAAAATTACTTAAATGCTCTGTTCCTCAATTTTCTCCTTTGTAAAATGGAGAAAAGCGATGCATGGTACCTACCTCTTGAGTTTGTTGTGAGAATAAAATGAGTGTTTTTGTGAAAAAATGCTTAGAACAAGGTATGACATCTAATGAAATAGATTAGATTATTATTTAGCAAAGTTTCCTTCTTCCTCTACCACCCTGCACACACCATGCAAAAGTGTATATCTGCTCCATTGATGCTGATCATGGCCATGTGACTTATTTTGGGCAATGGAGTGTGATTGGAAATAGCTGCATGCCCATCTGGACTGAGACCTTAACTGCCTCTATCCACTGGCTCCTCTTGCATTTCTAGTTCCCCCAAGTGAGAAAGGCGTCCCCTAGAGTATGGCTGGCCTTTATCCTGGCCTCAGAATGTATAGCTGAGTCATCTCAGTTAACCCATAGACACATGAGTGAGAAAAAAGTGATTACTGTATGATACTGCACTTTTAGGTAATTTGTTACACAGTAAAGACTAATACACCAAAAAAAAGCCACAAATATGAAAATTGGCATAACTGCAAAACAAGTAGAGGAACCTGTGGTCTTTTCATGCAAAGTCATCTGGGCTTTTGACAAATATTTTGTTCTCTCTGCTTCAGAAGACAAGGCAGGTTTATACTTTCCTGCCTAATAGAACTCATGCATAACCAGGTAATCTGCCTTTGGTCAACATGAACAAAATTAACATGTATCACTTCCAGGCAGAAGCTTCAACAGCTTCAAGAGTGTATGCTTTGTCTTGACCCCTTTCTCTTCTCCTGTGGCAACCCACAATGTTCGGTACAGTGCCTCTGTCATTAATACTCACTGTCCATTTCCCCCTCAAATCCTAGCAACCAATAACTTACTCTCTGTCACTATAGATTTTTCCATTCTGGACATTTTCTATGAAAGGGATCATAAAATAAAGTGTTTACAAGGTAAATAAATGCTGTAGTATTTGTCAGTATATTTCATTTCTTTCTGTTGCCAAATACAATTTTATTGTATTGAAAAACTGTATTTTGTTTATCCATTCATAAGTACATGGATATTTTAGTTGTCTACACTTTTTAGTTATTGTTAATAATATATCCATGAACATTCATGTACATGTTTTGGGGCAGACATATGTTTTAAATTCTCCTGCTTATATACATAAGAGTGGAATTGCTGAGTTTTGTAACTTTATGTTTACATTTTTGAGGATCAGCCAAATTGTTTCCAAAGTGGCTAAACTACTTTTCACTCCAACCCTTGATATATGAGGATTTCAATTTTTCACATTCTTATCAACACTTGTAATTATATGCTTTTTGATTCCAGCCATCCTAGTGGGTGTGAAGTGGTATTCCATTAGAGTTTCCATTTGTATTTCTCTACTGACTAATAATGGGAGCATCTTTTCATGTGCTTATTGGCTATTTGTATATATTATTTGGGGAACTATCTATTCATATCCTACAACCATCTTAAATTATATTATGTGTTTTTTTATTATTGAGTTTTTAGAATTCTTTCTATATAGTAGATACAACTCCTTCATCAGATATACAATTTACAAATATTTTCTCCGATTCTGTATGTTGTCTTTCATGTTCTTGATGGTGTCCTTTGAATCACAATTATTAGAAAAAAATTTTAACCAAGTACAGTTTATTTTTCCTTTGGTCACTTATGTTTTTAGTGTCATCTAAGAAACCTTTTTCTGATTCAAGGTCATGAATATGTACTCCTATGTTTTCTCCTAAGAGTTTTATAATTTCTATTCTTATAATTATGTTGATGCTCCATTCTTGAGTTAATTTTTGTACATAGTGTGAAGTAGAAGTCCATATTCATTCTCTGGAATGTGGCTATCCACTTGTTCCAGTACCATTTGTTGAAAAGACTATTCTTTATCATTGCAATGTCTTGGCGTTGTGCCATAACAGTTCTACTAAAAGATGTGGCATTGAATGAGGAGCTGGATGTTGAGTAGCTAATGATACTAGAGGCTGGGTGGATGACATTCCATCTTACACTGCAGTCATAGCTATCTTTATAACTTACAGATCAGTAGTGTGTTAAATAAGCTTTTAGCTCTAGTGAAAAATTTGAAAATCAGTATCTTAGTGTAATCTGCTGGATACAATTACCTACATTTGAAAAGACACTTGAAAGAGATCTAAGAAAAAATTGTCATATGTATGTAGGAATAAAAGGGAACAAAGAGTACAAAATTTGGGAGCTACTATGGATTGGATTGTGTCCCCCCCAAAATTTACATGTTGAATCCTTAATCCCCAGGATGATGGTATTTGCAAATGAAGCCTTAGATAGGTAATTAGGGTTAGATGAGATCACAGTGGTGGGGCCCTCATGATGGGATTAGTGCCTTTACAGGAACCTGTTGACTCACACTTTCTCTGCCATGTAAAGACATAGTGAAAATTCAGTCATCTCTAAGCCAGGAACAGAGCCTTCCCCAAGAACTGAATTAGATGCCATCTTGGACTTTCCAGTATCCAGAACTGTGAGAAGTAAACTTCTGTTGTTTAAGCCACCCAGTCTATGATATTTTATTGTAGCAGGACAAACAGACTAAAACAAGGACTTCTAAAGTTGGAGAGGTACATGCTTCTCAAAAGCAAGTTGCATAAAAGAAAATGAAAAAGATTTGCAGTGACAATGAGTGATTAAAACTTAGCTTATGAAAGATACCAAGTGGACGATGTAACTCTCACATTCATTGTTAAAATATCTGAATGGATTAACTAAGGATATGGCAATAACAAAAACTCATGTAAGATTCAAGATACCAATAATAAGTCAAGTTGGACAAAATATCTTGAAAATAACTGAGTTAGGCAAAAAAATGACTTTGGGCATTTAGAGTTGCCTGAAATATGGCATAATCTTTGATGGCATACTAGTTTAAATAGTACACCCCCAAATTCACATTCACCTAGAATGTGTAAATCTGACCTCATTTGGAAATAGGGCCTTTAAGATGAAGTCATACTAATTCAGGATACCTAATTCAACTCTTATAGGAACATCTAATCCAATGACTAGTGTCCTTATAAGAAGAGAGAAGTGTAGATATAGACTCAGACACATAGGGGAGAACACCACATGAAGACAGGGGCAGAGATTGGAAGGATGCATCCACAAGCCAAGGACTGCCAGCAACAACTAGAAGCCAGGAAAGATGCATGGAGAGAAAGTGCTTCAGAGCCTCCAGAAGGTACCACTCCTTCCAACACCTGATTTCAGACTTCTGACCTCCTGAGCTATAATAAAATTAATTTCTCTTATTATGAGCCACTTGGTATGTACTAATTTGTTACAGCAGCTCCAAGAAACTAATAGAATAGTTATACTGCTCCCAAATCCTCTAGCCCAGACAGAAAAACACTGACTTTTCAAATATTAAAATGACCCTTGAACCTCGAACCTTTTAAGTACAGAAAGCAGACTGAGAAATCTCTTCAGCACCCAAGAGGTCATTTTCCCCAATGCTCTCTTTAAATGTAGTTTAAAAGGATATTAGAATAGGGAGGAATTCCTAAAGAGTAAAACCAAAGGCCACTGAGAATAAAGTCCCAGGCAGCTGCAGCCACAGCCAGAGAAGGAATCAGGGCCTCATAGAGGAACATTAACTAAGATCAGATCTGGCTTCAAGTACAGAACCCCAATTCAGAAATACCCCATGCCTGATTTAATGCTTTTGTTAAATTTTTTTGAACAAGAGGCTCTGCATTTTCATTTTGTGCTAGTTACTGCAAATAATGTAGCCAGTGCTGGATAGAGTCCCCTCACAATGTCTGCACAGTTAGATTGCAGAATTTGTTGTAAATCAGTGACAATTTTGTCTCCCACTCTCAATGAGAATATTTATAGCTATTGTCCTGTCCTCATTCCTGCACTGAAAATTGAGTCTGTGACAGGGAAGATAACTTGTCTTCTTAATGTACTGGTGTCTGGAACAAAAGGAGCTACTTCTAGACCACATGAGAAGAATGCTAGGTGTCACTCAGAGAACCTGGACTTGGAGCTTGTTTTTGTGGCTAAAGCTTTGGAGAAGGGATTCTATTTCTTGCAGAAAAGATAACGTATTTTTTTGTGCACAAAGAGTGGACAAAATTTTTGGTAACAAGAGAGATGGGCTGGAGTAGTCATTTGCATGTCCCCAGAGCCTCCCTCTCTCTGCCAGGTTTATGCTTCTCTGCCCTCAAGCGCAGGCACATGACTTCCTTTGGTTAATGGAATCTGAACACAAGTCTTTTGGCATCGCACTTTCAATCAGAGGCTTCAGTGTGTACTTTCCCATGTTGCCTCTTCATTCTATAGCTCCAGATAGTCGCTGTTCTAATGGCCAGGTCCAGAACATGGACAACAGTGATGCGGACTAAGGTGGCAGCTGATTCTCAATGAACACGTGGTGTTAGTGAGAAAAATCCTGGATGCTGAAAGTTACTGACTTTAAAGTTGCTCATTACCACTGTGTAATTTGATTACCTTGCTTGATCATGGGCAAAAATTCAGCCACGCCCAGAATAAAAGTTGATAATCCTTAGGAAAAACACTGAACCAAACTTGTTTAGGTGCTTCAACACACACACATGCACACATGCAAAACACATGTGCACACAAACACATTTGGAATGTAAATAGGTATTTTTACTTAGTTTCATAATACTCTCCTTACAAGACGTGTTGCATGTTAAAGTGATTCACCTGGGGTGACATCAAAAGTAACTTTATCTGTAGAACTGTAAAAATATATTTACTCTCATCTGAGTAATGAATGGGATGGAATGATTGTACTTTAACTCTGCCTGAAATTCTGGGATAAAGTTTTGGAAAGAGAAGTGTTAGGGTCTGTTTACACCTTTATACTATAAAACTGTGACACATTGGATATATATGCACACATACACAGAGGGGGGAGTTTAGCAAATGAAGATCTTGAAAATGGAAATGAGCAGGCCTAATATTAGGAATGTTACCACCATCTATTTGGGAATACTACAAGCAAGCAACCCTGGTTACATATACAAAGATGAGACAAATAGCTGTTTCTCAACATGAAGTAGCCTGTTTACTATACATTTCTTAGATTATCCACATGGCAGCTATGGTTATCTCACCATATTCTAACAGCTGTCAGGGTTTGGCCCATGATGGTATAAAATATAAGCCATCTGCTCCCAGCTGGAAGGCTGATTACTCAGAAAGCGTGGTGCTTTCACATCATTTACAGTCCCACATGGTGTCTGGTTGCATAGGAACATGGATAAATGGGGCATTCCTTAGGTAACAGGTATCATCCAGAAGGGTTTAAAAGGAGCATGAAATTGATCTAAACTTCACACTTCTGGAGCATAAAGAGGTGCCATTTTTCTCCCTGTAGGAGTTGGTCCACCAATGGAAACATACAGAATGAAATATCCTTTGAGAAAAAGTTCGAGTGACAAAAAAGTTAATATACTCCTAATTAAAATGAGTGTACCCAAGAATAATGATAATTAAATTTTGAACATCCTATTTTAAGAGTGAAAAATCCAACTTTAAATTCACAGATTTTCTATAAGGTCTTGGTCAAGTGATTTAATCTTCTAGTTTTTAGTGTGCTCTTAAACCTAACCAGATTATGATATATTTCCTACCAGACTCTGTGTTTTTAAAGAACTCAAATGGCATAATATTAAAATATTTCCAAGAGATGAGATGTAAAATGTCAGGTGTAGTTATTATTATGAATTCTGATCAGCTACTCAAACACCTTCTCTTACCTGAATTGAATTCATTTCTGGTACTAGGCATTGAACTGAATGGAGTAGTTTAAGACATCTATCTTACAAAGATGAAAAACCTAACAGAGATGCTGATTGCTTACACCATACCCATTTTTACCTTTTTCCCCATTAAGAAAAAACCCAGTTCCAATTTTGGTGGAGGTGAGAATGTACCAACCTGAAAACTATGGGTTTCACTTACTGCACATGTCTTGTGGCACCACCCTTGCTATTGAGCTGGAACCTAAAGATGTTGATGAGCTTATAGAAAAGCCTTGCTATTGAGCTGGAACCTAAAGATGTTGATGAGCTTATAGAAAAGCCCTTAATAAAGAGACAAACTTTATTTCCATTCCCTTTTGTCTCTGCCTTTCACTGTGTCCTTCATCTGCCTGAAATATGGACATATTCCATCTTGTGACAAAAGGGTCAAGATCACAGACTCAGGTGCCACAGCAGAAAGCTGGGAGGTGCCCTGGTGCCTGGCAACTGTGTAGTAGCTGCATCAGCCCTGGCCTCACTCTGGACTTCTTTTAGTGAGAGAATAAAACCAGGCAAATTCAATCCCCAAGTGATACAAGAATTTTGTGTTCAGACAATAAACACCCTTTATTTTTTAAATAATATACATATTGATACCTTTTGTTCAATTGTCATAAGTATTAATTTTCATATAAAACTGACTAAGAAAGCTTATTATTAAAACAAATCATACAGTATGTTTTGTTGTATAGGAAAGGCAGTCTTACTGTTTAAGACTATACATACTGAACTATATTTGGAACTATTTTTCCAGAAAGTATAAATAGGAAGTGCCCCTTTCCAATCTAACATAAGATACGATAAATGCTCTTTTTCTTTTGCAGTAATACAGGTCTGACTTGAATTTTTATAAAGAATTCATGTTCTTGACCCAGTAAGTAGCTAGAGCGATAAGATGGAATAATGATTTCTGAGAACAAGCTGACTCCATATTTACATACATGGGATTCCTTTTAGTTCCCCTCTCACCCTTTGGAATGATAGTCTGGAATGGGTGAATCCATGTATCTTTGGTACAAAATTATGAAGGGGAATTTGGAGTTGAATTAGGAGACTATCCCAGTGATTCGCAACTAAAGCTAAAGCTACCCTGGGGGTCATTCCCATGTACCTGACCATTTCTAACACTGCTTTCAACTATTAATTGGTACTTATAAAATTTTCAATGAATGTGGAAGAACATAGTCAGTGCTTGGGCTTAGTTGAAAGATACCAATATTGTTTATCAAAACTGGATTAAAATACTGGATACAGATATCAATACTGTTCAGCCACACAGTAAAGCAAACTTTGATGCTGATTACTTTCTGGTAATCAAAAGAAGAAATGCTTTTATGCACACCTGGAAAATCTCAAGGTTAAAGCAGATTTAATATACAGCTACTCTTTAAAACATGGAAATGCCCAAAACTGATTTGGGAGAAAGGCAAGCATTTTCATGAAAGCCCTTTAAAGTAGTTTAGTCTTCCAAAGTATAACCCCAAAGTAATGTAAGTGCCTCAAAATTTAAATATTTCCCAGTAGTACAGGGAAAAGTAAAATTTCTCATCTCAATTCATCTTATCCCACTTCTAGGTATAACCAAATACCAATATTTGGTTGGTATACATCAATCCTTGCAAAGTATCTGTGCCCATCTGCCCACCCAAACACACCCATCTGTTAGCTCACATTCCCACATGCCAGACGGCTGGCTGTTCAGGTTAGACAGGATTCTCTGTTTAGGATCTCACAACACTGAAATCAAGAAATCAACCAACCTGCTTTCTCATTTGGAAGATCTGGGAAAGATTCTCTAAGCTCATTGGTATTGTCGGTAGGAACTAGTGCCCAGACACTGTAGAACTAAAGTCCTATTCCTTATTGTATGTCACCTCTGGGTTGCTATCAACAAATAGAGGATGTTTTCAAATCCTTTCCAGGTAATCCCCTCTGTCTTCAGAGCCACTAATGGAATAACTCTTTGGCTCTGAGTTTTCTCATGCTTTGATTCCGACTTCCGTTCTGCTACTCACCTGTAAACTCTTCTCTTTTAAAGGGCTTATGTGACAGAGTAGACTCACCTAGATTATCACACTTTTTTGATAATCCAAAGTAAACTGATAAGTAACTCTAATTACATATGCAAAATCTCTTTTGCCATATAACCTAGCATAAGGAGAATGATATCTTATTATATGCAAACTTCCACTGTTACTTACTGGGAGGAGATTGTATAATGAGAGGGTCAGGCAGGTCATTTTAGAATTCTGCCTAACACACTATTTACAGGATAGAAACTTTAAATACAAATACACCATGCAAATATCAACCAAGATGAAACTAATCTAACTATACAGATACCAAATTAAAAATACTTAATAAAAACAAAAAGAGACACTTCATAAGGAAGGGAGAAAGACGACAGAGTAGGAAGGCAAGGCAGAAATCTCTTCCCATATACACAACAAGGAAACAACTAAAGCAAATACAACAAGCCTTGAAAATGCCCTGAAGACTGCAGAACAGGACACCTACACCTGGTGAAGAAGAATGACCACACAGAAAAGAGTAAAGTGCAGAAAAATGGGGAGGAGTAAGCACTCAGGAACTCTGCACACCTGGCCCTGGAGATCTGCTCTGGGAACACAGGTCCACATTGAATGGGGCTTTGGTGAGTAATGGGACTGAATACCAGGGAGAGTTGGAGCACTCTGGGAGGCTGAGACTCCTGTTGCTAGTGGCAAACAGGCATGCTCTGTTGGCACCACTGAGACCCAACACAAAGGCAACAGTTTGAAAGATTTACCAGCAGCAGGAATGGTACCAGAGGGGTGGGAGTTGGATGGAGCTCTCTCTGCAGGAGAAAGGGCATGTAGAATATGCTTCCCCAGCCTTCCCTTGGCACAACCGGTCAGGTGCTTGTGGGAGCCCCAAAGACTCCATCCCCCTCACTGGCAGATCAGCCTTGAGGTACTTCCCTGTGCATCCTTCCAAGTGCCCAGCCCACTTGGCCTGGCAGTAGTCAGACTTTGCTGCCTGGAAGGTGAAGGGAAGCTTCTCTCTTAGCCCAACTACAGAGGATCCTATGGGATTCAGCTCCAAGTTCTCCTTCCCCATCACTGGTGACCCAGACCCAGCCACAATCCCCACTTACCCATCCCACTCATGCTGTTGGCACAGGAGTACAGCCATTTCTGCCCAGCAGAGGGAAGCCACACCCAAAATGCCCAAAAGCCCCACTGCTCAGCTCACAAACAGCCCACTGAGGCAAGTTGTCAGCAGTGACAGACTAAGATCAGCCACTATCAGCAGACAAGCAGAAAGGCAGCCCTGCCCACAGCCCAACAATGGTAGCTGTGGCTCCACTGAAGAACCAGACATTGGTGAACAAAGAGTCTTCAGCTTCTTGGCACCACAGTATGCCTTCCTCATAAAGCCATTACTCTCTACACAAGGAGGCAATGCTGATCTGTCCAATACAAAGGAAAAAAGACAGAATCCCAGACAAAATGAACAGGTAGAGCAATATATTCCAAACCAAAGAACAGGATAAGACACCAGAAAATGGATTAAATGGAGAACACTAATATTCTTGATAAAGATTTCAAATTAACAGTCATAAATATGCTCACTGACCTGTGGAAAAGAATTGATAATTTCAGAGAGAACTTCAACACAGAGATAGAAGATTTGAAAAAGAGCCACTCAGAGATGAAGAATACAGTAACTGAAGTGAAAATTACAATGGAGATAATGAATAATAGATTGCTGCAAGTAGAGGAGACAATTAATGAGAGGGAAATTAGAGAACAAGAAAACAACCAAGCTGGAGAACAGAGAGAAAAAAAGAATCTATAGAACTGAGAGGATGCTAAGAGAGCTGTGTGATAACTCCAAACAAAACAATATTCACATAATAGGAATACCAGTAGATGAGAAAGATAAAGGGATAGAAAGTCTCTTTGAGGAACTATTGTTGAAAACTTTCCCAATCTGGAGAAGGAAATAGAAACTCAAGTCATAGAAGCACAGAGAATCCCTAACAAAAGGAACCCCAGGAAAACAACATCAAGACATACAGTAATTAAAATGGCAAAGATTAAGGATAAGAAAGAGTATTGAAAGCAGTCAGATGGAATAAAGATTACTTCTAAGTGAAATCCTATTAAGCTATCAACAGACTTCTCAGCAGAAACTATACAGGCCAGAAAACAGTGGCATGAAATACTTAAGGTACTGAAACAGAAGAACCTTCAAACAAGAATCATCTACCTAGCAAGGTTATAATTCAGAATCGAAGGAGAGATTAAAATATTACCAGTAAATTAAAGTTGAAAGAATTCACCACCACTAAACCAGTCTTACAGGATATGTGAAAAGGACTTCTATAGATGGAAATGCTATTAAGCCTAAATCTTTTTCATTAATGAAAATAAATCCACAGTAAAGGTAGTAGACCAATTACTATTCAAGTATGAAGTTTAAAAAAGTAGTAAAATCAACTATATACAAAATAAATTAAATGATACACAAAAATGCTCATTATGACATCTAAAGTGTGGAGGAGGAAGAATAAAAAATAAGCACTTTTAGACTGATACAATTAATAGATACAGCAATCATCAACCTAATATAGACTGTTACATATTTAGGAAACTATAGATGAACCTTACGGTAATGACAAACTAATGAAATTTGTAGACACAGATTTTTTTTGAAAATTTCAATCAGAACACTAAAGAAAACCATCCAATATCAAGAGAAAAGTGTAAGAGAGGAAGAAAGGAACAGAGTGGAACTACAAAAACAACCAAAAAACAACCAATAAAATGTCAATAAGTACACACCTATCAATAAGTATTTCAAATGTAAATAGACTAAATGCACCAATCAAAAGGTAAAGGGTGGCAGAATGGATAAAGAAACAACATCCATCTCTTTGATGCCTACCAGATACTCATTTCAGACCTAAAGGCATACATAGTCTGAAAGTAAAGGGATGGAAAAACATATTCCATGCAAATAATAGGGAGAAAAAAGCAGGAGTATTAGTACTTATATCAACAAAATAGACTTCAAAATGAAGAAAGTAACAAGAGATAATGACACTACATAGTGATAAACGGATGAGTTCAACAAGAGGATATAACAATTATAAATATCTGTGCAGCCAACAAAGGAGCACCTAAATGTGTAAAACAAATACTAAAAGAACTAAATGAAGGAATAGACTGCAACTCAATAATATTAGGACATCAACCAGACACAAAATAAATAAGGAAAGAGTCACTGAACAACACAGTAGATAAAATGGACATAACAGGTATCTACAGACACTACACCCAAAAGCAGCAAGATACACATTTTTCTCAAGTGCACATGGAATGTTTTCCAGAACAGATCACATACTAGGACACAAAAAGAGCCTCAGTAAATTCAAAAAGATTGAAATTGGATCAAGTGTCTTTTCAGATCACAATGGTATGAAACTAGAAATAAATTACACAAAGAAAACAAACCCACAAACACATGGAAGCTAAATAAAATGCCTCTAAATAATCAATGTATCAATGAACAAATCAAAACAGAAATGGAGTAATACATGGGGCAAATGAAAACCAAAGTACAACACTCCAAAATAGGTACAATGTCATAAAAGCAGTTCTAACCATGAAGTACATAGCAATACAAACCTACATAAGCAAATAAGAATAATCCCAAATAAAATGTCTGAACTCACAACTAAAGAAACTAGAAAACAAACAAATGAAACATAAAGTTAGTAAAAGGAGGGACATAATGAAGAACAGAGCAGAAATAAACAAAATAGATTTTAAAAATAGAAATAATATCAATGAAAGTAAGAGCAAATTCTTGGGAAGATAAGCAAAATAGACAAAAGCCCAGTTACACTTATCAAGAATAAGAAGAGGGCACAAATAAACAAAATCAGAAATTAAAAAGGAATAGTCATAACTGGCACCATAGAAACACAAAGAATTACTAGAGAATTCTATGAAAAAAATATATGCCAATAAATCTGACAACATAGACAAAATGGACAAATTCCTAGAAAAAGTACAACCTTCCAAAACTGACTCAGGAAGAAATGGAAAATCTGTACAGACCAATTACCAGTAGCGAAATAGAATTGGTAATCAAAAAACTCCCCATGAACAAAAATCCAGGACCAGATGGCTTCAGAGATTAATTCTTCCTCTTAAAGAAGAGCTAATACCTATCCTTCTTAGAGTATTCCAAAAATAGAAAAGGACGAACATTTAAAAACTCTTCCTAGGAGGCCAGCATCATTCTAACACCAAAACTAAAGACATTACAAAAAAGAAAATTATAGACAAATATCCCTGATAAACATAGATGCAAAAGTCCTCAACAAAATATTAGCAAACCAATTAAAAATACATAAAATTAACATCTATCATTACCACATTGGATTTAATCCAGGGATGCAAGGATGGTAAAACATTCACAAATCAAGTGATGTGAAACCCCACATTAACCACATGATAAAAATCACATGATCATCTGAATAGATGCTGAAAAAGCATTTAAAAGAATTCAACACCCACTCAGGATAAAAATTCTCAAGAAAATGGGTATAAAAAGGGCATATCTCATTATAATAAAGGCCAGATATGACAAACCAACAGCTGACATTATACTCAATGGCAAAAAGCTAAAATCTTTTCCTCTAAGATAAAGAGCAAGAAAAGTATGTACACTCTCACCATTTTTATTCAAATTTTACTGGAGGTCCTAGCTACAGAAATCAGACAAGATAAAGAGATAAAAAGCATCCAAACTGATAAGGAGGAGGTAAAATTATCACTCTTTGCAAATGATACAATACTATACATAGAAAACCCTAAAGACTTCACCAAAATCTATTAGAATAAATGAATTCAGCAAGGTTGCAGGATACAAAATAAATACACAGAAGTTTGTTGCATTCCTATATACTAACAACAAACTAGCAGAAAGAGAAATCAGGAAAATAATTCCATTTATAATTGCAGCAAAAAAGAATGAAATACCTAGGAATAAAACCTAACCAATGAGATGAAAGACCTGTACTCTGAGAACTATAAGATACTCATGAGAGAACTTAAAGAAGACACAAAAAAAATGGAAATTTATTCAATACTCATGGATAGGAAGAATTAATATTATCAAAATAGCTATTCCACTCAAAATATTTTACAGTTTCAATGCAATCTCTATCAAAATGCCAAAAGCATTTTTCAATGAACTAGAGCAAATAATCCTAAAATTCATATGGAACCACAAAAGACCCTGAATAGCCAAAGCAATCCTGAGAAAGAACAAAGTTGGGGGCATTACACCCCTTGACTTCAAGCTACATCACAAGGCTACAGCAATCAAAAGAGGATTTTACTGGCACAAGAATAGACCCATAGATCAATAGAACAGAATAGAGAGCACAAGTAGAAACCCATGCATATATGGTCAATTAATATATGATAAAAAAGCCATGAATACACAATTGGAAAAAGAGACTCTTCAACAACTGGTGTTGGGAAAACTAGGCAACTACACACAGAGAATGAAACTTGACTACTGTATAACTCCATACACAAAAGTAAACTCACAATGGATTAAAGACCTGAATGTAAGACATAAAACCATGAAACTCATATTGGCAAAAGTCTTTTGAACGCAATTATGAGCAATTTTCTTTCTGGACACATATCCCTGGGCAAAGGAAACAAAATAAAAAATGAACAAGTGGGACTAAGTCAAACTAAGTTTCTACAGCAACAGACACCATCAAAAGATCAAAAAGGTAACCTACTGTATGGGAGAATATATTTGCAAATGATTTATCTGATAAGGGATTAACATTCAAAATATATAAAGAATTCATACACCTCCACACCAAAAAATAAATAAAAATAAAAATAGTAAATGCACAGAGATTTATTTAAAACTGACATTTTTCTGAAGAATAAATACAGATGGCCAACAGGCACATGAAAAGATGCTCCACATTGCTAATCATCAAGGAAATGCAAATAAAAACCATTATAGATATCACCTTACACCAGTTAGAATGGACACTATCTAAAAGACAAGAAATAACAAGTGTTGGCAGGGATGTGGAGAAAAGGGAACCATCCTACACTCCTGGTGGGAATGTAAATTGGTACAGCCACTATGGAAAGCAGTATGGAGTTTCCTAAAAAATCAAAAATAGAAATACCATATGACTCAGTAATTCCATGTCTAAGAAATTACCTTAAGAAAACAAAATCTCTGATTCAAAAGATATGCACCCCTATATTTATGCCACATTATTTACAATAGCCAAGTTAGGGAAGCAACTAAAATGTCCATCAACAGATGAATGGAAGAAGTGGTACATATACACAATGGCATATTATTAATCCATAAAAAGAAGGAGATCCTGCTGTTTACTACAACATCGATCTAAAGAGTATAGTGTTAAGTGAAATAAGTCACTCAGAAAAATGACTTCACTTATTTTTTAAATCTGAAAACAAAATGAATAAAATAGCAGTAGACTCATAGACACTGAGAAGTGACTGGTGGTTACCATCAGGGAAGGGTTGGGATGGGTGCAAAGGGAGGGTGAGGGAAATAAAGGCGCAGGAAGGACTCAATCATGGAGAATATAGTTAATGGTCCTGCAACGTCTTTCTATGTTGAAAGATAGTAACTGCACTAATTGTTGTGAGGATTTAATAATGTGTGAAACTTTCAAAACACTGTGTTGTATATGTGAAAGCAATATAATATTGTTTATCAACTATAATTCCTTAAAAAAAAAAGATAAACCCACCAAGGAGATATAACGATGCTAAATTTATAGAAACTAAAAAAGTGAACTATAAAAGTGTAACTAAGAGGAAAAATCAATAAATCCACAATAATGGTGGGAAATTGTAACATGCCTTTCTCAATAACTAATACCACAAGTGGGGTAAAATCCAGTAAATGTATAGAAACTTTAAGCAACATCATTAACAAAAGTGACCAGTTGCTGTATCAAGAATATTGAACTCCACGGAGCCAAGATGGCAGCGTGAGTAGGACAGTGGGCATCTCCACCCAAAAACATATATTTTTGAAAATACAACAAATACAACTAGCCCTAAAAGAGAGACCAGAAGACACAGGACAACAGCCACACTACATCCACACCTGCAAGAACCCAGCTCCTGGTGAAAGGGGTAAGATACAAGCTGAAGCCCAGCGGGACCCGAGGCCCTTCACCCCAGCTCCCGGCAGGAGGAGAGGAGTCAGAGCGGGGAGGAAGAGGGAGCCCAGGACTGCTAAACACACAGCGCTAGCCATCCGCACCAGAGCGCAGACACACAGTACATGGGTGGGGTGCAGGAAACTAGGGAAGCAGGAGAGTAAGACCTGTGAGTGGGTCCCACAGTTGGCACTCCTGGGACAAAGAAAAGCGAGTGCTTTTTGAAAGTCTTAAAGGGACAGGGACCCCACAACTGGACGGAAGCATCCCGGGTCACAGTCTAGCAGCTGGAAATTCCAGGGAAGTCCAGGTGCACTAATCCCCTGGGCAACAGCTCTGACACCCTTCACAGAGGTAAACAGCCAAACAGCCACCCGTCCATTACCCTCCGGGGCCACGCCATAGCAGAGCAGCAGCCTGAGGCTGGCCATGTACACAGCAAGGGAGCTTCCTCCAAAACAGCCAGGCAAGATATAGAGACCCAGTTTACACGCAATTGCCCAACACAAACCACTAGGGGTCGCAGTTGTCCCAGTAAAGAAAGGCCAGGAGGAAGTGGAAAGTCTTGGCTCTCCCAGCAGATAGACGAGTCAATAGCATACCACTGCACCTATCAACATGAAAAGGCAAAAAAATTTGATCCAGACAAGAGTAACCCAGGCATCTTCAACATCTGCTACATCTTTCCCTGAGGAGGAACCTGGGGAGATAGACTTGACCAATCTTCCTGAAAAAGAATTCAAAACAAAAGTCATAACCATGCTGACGGACTTGCAGAGAACTATGCAAGAACTAAGGAGGGAGAATACAGAAATAAAACAATCTCTGGAAGCAGAATGGATGAGAAGCAAGAGACCATTAATGGACTAGAAAACAGAGGACAGGAATGCAGAGAAGCTGATGCAGAGAGAGATAAAAGGATCTCCAAGAATGAAAGAATATTAAGAGAACTGTGTGACCAATTGAAATGGAACAATATCTGCATTATAGGGGTACCAGAAGAAGAAGAGAGAGAAAAAGGGATAGAAAGTATCTTTGAAGAAATAATAGCTGAAAACTTCCCCAAACTGGGGGAGGAAATGGCCTCTCAGACCACAGAGGTTCAAAGAACTCCCATGACAAGGGATCCAAGGAGGGCAACACCAAGACACATAATAATTAAAATGGCAAAGATCAAAGACTAGGACAAAGTATTAAAGGCGGCCAAAGAGAGAAAAAAAGGTCACCTACAAAGGAAAACCCATCAGGCTATCATCAGACTTCTCAACAGAAACCCTACAGGCCATAGGAGAATGGCATGATATAATTAATGCAATGAAACAGAAGGGCCTCAAACCAAGAATACTGTATCCACCACGATTATCATTTAAATATGAAGGAGGGATTAAACAATTCCCAGACAAGCAAAAGTTGAGGGAATTTGCCTCCCACAAACCACCTCTACAGGGCATCTTACAGTGATATAATAGCTCAATAAGTGAGTTAAGTTACACAGTAAGATAGTAAAGAAGCTAACCTTGAACCTTTGGTAACCACAAACTTAAAGCCTGCAACGGAAATAAGTACATACATTTCAATAATCACCCAAATGTAAATGGACTGAATGCACCAATCAAAAGACACAAAGTAATAGAATGCATAAAAAAACAAGACCCATCCATATGCTGCTTACAAGAGACTCACCTCAAACCCAAAGACATGCATAGACTTAACGTCAAGGGATGGAAAAAGATATTTCATGCAAACAACAGAGAGAAGAAAGCAGGTGTTGCAATTCTGGTATCAGACAAAACAGATTTCAAAATAAAGAAAGTAACAAGAGATAAAGAATGACATTATATAATGATAAAGGGCTCAGTCCAACAAGAGGATATAACCATTATAAATATATATGCACCCAATACAGGAGCACCAACATATCTGAAACAAATACTAACAGAATTAAAGGACGAAATAGAATGCAATGCATTCATTTTGGGAGACGTCAAAACACCACTCACTCCAAAGGACAGATCCACCAGACAGAAAATAAGTAAGGACACAGAGGCACTGAACAACACACTAGAACAGATGGACCTAATAGACATCTACAGAACTCTACATCCAAAAGCAACAGGATACACATTCTTCTCAAGTGCACATGGAACATTCTCCAGAATAGACCACATACTAGGACACAAAAAAGAGGCTCAGTAAATTCCAAAAGATTGAAATCCTACCAACCAACTTCTCAGACCACAAAGGCATAAAACTAGAAATAAATTGTACAAAGAAAGCAAAAAGGCTCACAAACACAAGGGGGCGTAACAACATGCTCTTAAATAATCAATGGATCAATGACCAAATTAAAATGGAGATCCAGCAATATATGAAAACAAACAACAACAACACAAAGCCCGAACTACTGTGGGATACAGCAAAAGCAGTCTTAAGAGGAAAGTATATAGCAGTCCAGGCACACTTAAAGAAGGAGGAACAATTCCAAATGAATGGACAAATGTCACAATTATCAAAATTGGAAAAAGAAGTACAAATGAGGCCTAAGGTCAGCAGAAGGAGGGACATAATAATGATCAGAGAAGAAATAAATAAAACTGAGAAGAATAAAACAATAGACAAAATCAATGAAACCAAGAGCTGGTTCTTAGAGAAAATAAACAAAATAGATAAGCCTCTAGCCAGACTTACTAAGAGGAAAAGAGTCTCGTCAACACACATCAACAGAATCAAAAATGAGAAAGGAAAAATCACGACGGACCCCACAGAAATACAAAGAATTATTAGATACTAGTATGAAAACCTATATGCTAACAAGCTGGGAAACCTAGGAGAAATGCAAAACTTCCTAGAAAAATACAACCTTCCAAGACTGACTCAGAAAGAAACAGAAAATCTAAACAGACCAATTACCATCAACGAAATTGAAGCGGTAATCAAAAAACTACCCAAGAACAAAACCCCCAGGCCAGATGGATTTACCTCAGAATTTTATCAGACATACAGAGAAGACATAATACCCATTCTCCTTAAAGTTTTCCAAAAAATAGAACGGGAGGGAATACTCCCAAACTCATTCTATGAAGCCAAAATCACCCTAATACCAAAGCCCGGCAAAGACCCCACCAAAAAAGAAAACTACAGACCAATATCCCTGATGAATGTAGATGCAAAAATTCTCAACACAATATTAGCAAACTGAATTCAAAAATACATCAAAAGGATCATACACCATGAGCAATTGGGATTCATCCCAGGGATGCAAGGATGGTACAACATTCGAAAATCCATCAACATCATCTACCACATCAACAAAAAGAAAGACAAAAACCATATGATCATCTCCATAGATGATGAAAAAGCATTCGACAAAATTCAACATCCATTCATGATAAAAACTCTCAACAAAATGGGTATAGAGGGCAAGTAACTCATCATAATAAAGGCCATGTATGATAAACTCACAGCCAACATCGTACTGAACAGTGAGAAGCTGAAAGCTTTTCCTCTGCCATCGGGAAAAAGACAGGGATGCCCACTCTCCCCACTGTTATTCAACATAGTATTGGAGGTCCTAGCCACGGCAATTAGACAAAACAAAGAAAAAGAAGAAATCCAGATTGGTAGAGAAAAAGTTAATCTGTCACTATTTGCAGATGACATGATATTGTACATAAAAAACCCTACAGACTCCACTCCAAAACTACTAGAACTGATATTGGAATACAGCAAATTTGCAGGATACAAAATTAACAGACAGAAATCTGTGGCTTTCCTATACACTAACAATAAAGTAATAGAAAGGGAAATCAGGAAGAGAATTCCATTCACAATAGTATCAAAAAGAATAAAATACCTAGGAAGAAACCTAACCAAGGAAGTGAAAGACCTATAACCTGAAAACTATAAGACACTCTTAAGAGAAATTAAAGAGGTCACTAACAAATGGAAAATCATCCCATGCTCCTGGCTAGGAAGAATTAATATCGTCAAAATGGCCATCCTGCCCAAAGCAATATACAGATTCGAGGCAATCCCCATCAAATTATCAACAGCATTCTTCAATGAACTGGAATAAATAGTTCAAAAATTCATATGGAAACACCAAAGACCCAGAATAGATAAAGCAATCTTGAGAAGGAAGAATAAAGTGGGGGTGGGGGGATCTCACTCCCCAACTGCAAGTTCTACTACAAAGCCACAGTAATCAAGACAATTTGGTACTGGCCCAGGAACAGAGCCACAGACCAACAGAACAGAATAGAGACTCCAAACATTAACCCAAACATACATGGTCAACTAATATTTGATAAAGGGGCCATGGACATACAATGGGGAAATGACAGTCTCTTCAACAGATGGTGCTGGCAAAACTGACAGCTACATGAAAGAGAATGAAACTGGATCACTGTCTAACCCCATACACAAAAGTAAATTCGAAATGGATCAAAGACTTGAATGTAAGTCATGAAACCATAAAACTCTTAGAAAAACATAGGCAAAAATCACTTAGACATAAACATGAGTGACCTCTTCTTGAACGTATCTCCCCGGGCAAGGAAAACAAAGGCAAAAATAAACAAGTGGGACTATATCAAGCCGAAAAACTTCTGTACAGCAAAGGACACCATCAATAGAACAAAAAGGTATCCTATAGTATGGGAGAATATATTCATAAATGACAGATCCGATAAAGGGTTGACATCCGAAATATATAAAAGCTCACACACCTCAACAAACAAAAAGCAAATAATCCAATTATAAAATGGGCATAGGAACTGAATAGACAATTCTCTAAAGAAGAAATTCAGATGGTCAACAGACACATGAAATGATGCTCCGCATCACTTGTCATTAAAGAAATGCAAATTAAAACCACAATGAGATATCATCTCACACCAGTAAGGATGGCTACCATCCAAAAGACAAACAACAACAAATGTTGGCAAGGTTGTGGAGAAAGGGGAACCCTTTACACTGCTGGTGGGAATGTAAATTAGTTCAACCATTGTAGAAAGCAGTATGGAGGTTCCTCAAAATGCTCAAAATAAAAATACCATTTGACCCAGGAATTCCACTTCTAGGAATTTACCCTAAGAATGCAGCACTCCAGTTTGAAAAAAACAGATGCACCCCTATGTTTATCACTGCACTATTTACAATAGCCAAGATATGAAAGCAACCTAAATGTCCATCAGTAGATGAATGGATAAAGAAGATGTCGTACATATACACAATGGAATATTATTCAGCTGTAAGAAAAAAACAAATCCTACCATTCGCAAGAACATGGATGGAGCTAGAGGGTATTATGCTCAGTGAAATAAGCCAGGTGGAGAAAGACAAGTACCAAATGATTTTACTCATATGTGGAGTATAAGAACAAAAGAAAACTGAAGGAACAAAACAGCAGCAGAATCACAGAACCCAAGAATGGACTAACAGTTACCAAAGGGAAAGGGACTGGGGATAATGGGTGGGAAGGGATCAACATTGTCTCCACCAAGGAACTCATTCTTTGATGAAAGATATGCCACAATAGGGTTACCCACACAGAATTCACTGGTCTTATTACACATTGCATCACTGAGAAGTAACTGACCTGATGAAACAGTACACTGACTTACTGGAGGCCAGTTTCTATATTAGTAATCAATTGCAGCATAGCAAATCGCCCTAAAATTTTGGATTAAAACAATAATAAATTATTATTTCTCACAAATCTGTGGGTTGAAGGGGCAGCTATAGTGGTTTTATTGGGGCTCATTTGTTTTGGCTTCAGTAGCTTCATGCTCAGTTTCGACTAGATGGTCCAATTTGACCCTTTGCAAATGTCCAGGGTCTCAGCTGAGATGGATGGAGTGGTTAGAATGGCGAGACTTCTCTCTCATCCTAGACTGCTTCATACCATGGTAGAAGCATTCCAAGAAAGCAAGGTCTGAAATACAAGTACTTGTCAAGACTCTGCTGATATCAATGTTTGCTGATGTCGATGATAGCCAAGTGTGAGAAGTGGGGCATTGATATGATAATATCACAAGCTACCACACTGAGTTTTTTTAGCAAAGGGTTGATAATAAAGGATTTTTCCATGACAAATTTTATCAGGCATGAATATCAAGTGACTGAGCATATGGACTCCAAAACAGGATAGAGAAATGGGTACAGAAAGTATAATGTTGAATTTTGCCTTAGCTTACCAGTGAAAAATCACCTTTCAGAGATTTGTTATATAATGGACAACCTTATCCTTATAGTCTCCTGAAATTGGATTTCAGGTTTTATTGATAGACTTAATAGTGAGATTTTATGATAAGTCTGTAGTTAATAGTTTTTTGAAGTTCCTAAAATTTTGAAAAATAAGCTTCTGAAAAGGATTACTTTGAATAATGTGAATTTATCCTGTTTGTCCTCATCTTGAAGCTATTTTTAAATGATTTTGTGAATTACTCATTTTGTTTCTTCAGTTTTTCCTTTGTTCTTATACTCCACATATGAGTGAAATCATTTGGTACTTGTCTTTCTCCACCTGGCTTATTTCACTGAGCATAATACCCTCTAGCATCATCCATGTTGTTGAAAATGGTAGGATTTGTTTTCTACTCATGGCTGAATAACATTCCATTGTGTATATGTACCACTTCTTCTTTATCCATTCATCTAATGATGGACACTTAGGTTGCTTTCATATCTTGGCTATTGTAAATAGTGCAGTGATAAACATAGGGATGCGTCTGCTTTTTTCAAACTGGAGTGCTGCATTCTTAGGGTAAATTCCTAGAAGTGGAATTCCTGGGTCAAATGGTATTTTTATTTTGAGCATTTTGAGGAACCTCCATACTGCTTTCCACAATGGTTGAACTAATTTACATTCTCACCAGCAGTGTAAAGGGTTCCCCTTTCTCCACAACCTCGCCAACATTTGTTGTTGTTTGTCTTTTGGATGGTAGCCATCCTTACTGGTGTGAGGTGATATCACATTGTGGTTTTAATTTGCATTTCTCTGATAATTAGCGATGTGGAGCATCTTTTCATGTGTCTGTTGGCCATCTGTATTTCTTTTTTGGAGAACTGTCTGTTCAGTTCCTCTGCCCATTTTTTAATTGAATTATTTGTTTTTTGTTTGTTGAGGTGTGTGAGCTCTTTATATATTTTGGACATCAACCCTTTATCGGATCTGTCATTTACAAATATATTCTCCCATGCTGTAGGGTACTTTTTTGTTCTATTGATGATGTCTTTTGCTGTACAGAAGCTTTTCAGCTAAATATAGTCCCACTTGTTCATTTTTGCTGTTGTTTTCCTTGCCCAGGGAGGTATGTTCAAGAAGAGGTCACTCATGTTTATCTCTAAGAGGTTTTTGCCTATGTTTTTTCCCAAGAGTTTAATGGTTTCATGACTTACATTCAGGTCTTTGATCCATTTTGAGTTTACTTTTGTATATGGGGTTAGACAATGGTCCAGTTTCATTCTCTTTCATGTAGCTGTCCAGTTTTGCCAGCACCATCTGTTGAAGAGACTGTCATTTCCCCATTGTATATCCATGGCCCCTTTATCAAATATTAATTGACCATATATGTTTGGGTTAATGTTTGGAGTCTCTATTCTGTGCCACTGGTCTGTGGCTCTGTTCTTGTGCCAGTACCAAATTGTGTTGATTACTGTGGCTTTGTAGTAGAGCCTGCAGTTGGGGAGTGAGATCCCCCCTACTTTATTCTTCCTTCTTAGGATTGCTTTGTCTATTTGGGGTCTTTGGTGTTTCCATATGAATTTTTGAACTATTTATTCCAGTTCATTGAAGAATGTTGCTGGTAAAATGATAGGGTTTGCATCAAATCTGTATATTGCTTTGGGCAGGATGGCCATTTTGACAATACTAATTCTTCCTAGCCACGAGCATGGGATGAGTTTCCATTTGTTAGTGTCCTCTTTAATTTCTCTTAAGAGTGACTTGTAGTTTTCAGGGTATAGGTCTTTCACTTCTTTGGTTAGGTTTATTCCTAGGTATTTTATTCTTTTTGATGTAATTGTGAATGGAGTTGTTTTCTTGATTTCTCTTTCTATTCGTTCGTTGTTAGTGTATAGGAAAGCCACAGATTTCTGTGTGTTAATTTTGTTTCCTGCAACTTTGCTGTATTCCAATATCAGTTCTAGTAGTTTTGGAGTGGAGTCTTTTGGGTTTTTTATGTACAATATCATGTCATCTGCAAATAGTGACAGTTTAACTTCTTCTTTACCAATCTGGATTCCTTGTATTTCTTTGTTGTGTCTGATTGCCATGGCTAGGACCTCCAGTACTATGTTAAATAACAGTGTGGAGAGTGGGCATCCCTGTCTTGTTCACAATCTCAGAGGAAAAGCTTTCAGCTTCTCGCTGTTCAGTATGATGTTGGTTGGGGGTTTATCATATATGGCCTTTATTATGTTGAGTTACTTGCCCTGTATACCCATTTTGCTGAGAGTTTTTATCATGAATGGATGTTGAATTTTGTCAAATGCTTTTTCAGCATCTATGGAGATGATCATGTGGTTTTTGTCTTTCTTTTTGTTGATGTGGTGGATGATGTTGATGGATTTTCAAATGTTGTACCATTCTTGCACCCTGGGATGAATCCCACTTGGTCTTGGTGTATGATACTTTTGATATATTTTTGAATTCGGTTTGCTAATATTTTGTTGAATATTTTTGCATCTACATTCATCAGGGATATTGATTTGTAGTTTTCTTTTTTGGTGGGGTCTTTGCCTGGTTTTGGTAATAGGGTGATGTTGGCTTCATAATATGAGTTTGGGAGTATTCCCTCCTGTTCTATTTTTTGGAAAACTTTAAGGAGAATGGGTATTATGTCTTCACTGTGTGTCTGATAAAATTCCGATGTAAATCTCTCCGGTCCAGGGGTTTTGTTCTTGGGTAGTTTTTTGATTACTGTTTCAATTTCTTTGCTCATAATTGGTTTGTTTAACTTTTGTGTTTCTTCCTTGGTCAGTCTTGGAAGGTTGTATTTTTCTAGGAAGTTGTCCATTTCTTCTAGGTTTTCCAGCTTGTTGGAATATATGTTTTCATTTGTAGTCTTTAATAATTCTTTGTATTTCTGTGGAGTCTGTTGTGATTTTTCCTTTCTCATTTCTGATTCTGTTGATATGTGTTGATTCTCTTTTTCTCTTAATAAGTTTGACCTGAGTCTTATCTATTTTGTTTATTTTCTCAAAGAACAAACTCTTGGTTTCATTGGTATTTGCTCTAGTTTTATTCTTCTCAATTTTGTTTACTTCTTCTCTAATATTTATTATGTTCCTCCTTCTGCTGAATTTAGGCCTCATTTGTTCTTCTTTTCCCAGTTTCGATAATTGTGATGTTAGACTATTCATTTAGGATTGTTCTTCCTTCTTCAAGTGTGCCTGGATCGCTATATACTTTCCTCTTAAGACTGCTTTCACTGGTCCCACAGAAGTTGGGGCTTTGTGTTATTGTTGTCATTTGTTTCCATATATTCCTTGATCTCTATTTTAATTTGTTAATTGATCCATTGATATTTAGGAGCATGTTGTTAAGCCTCCATGTGTTTGTAAGCCTTTTTGTTTTCTTTGTAGAATTTATTTCTAGTTTTATACCTTTGTGGTCTGAAAAGTTGGTTGGTAGAATTTCAATATTTTCGAATTTACTGAGTCTCTTTTTGTGAGCTAGTATGTGGTCTATTCTGGAGAATATTCCATGTGCACTTGAGAAGAATGTATATCCTGTTGCTTTTGGATGTAGAGTTCTATAGATGTCTATTAGGTCCATCTGTTTTACTGTGTTGTTCAGTGTCTCCGTGTCCTTACTTATTTTCTGCCCGGTGGATCTGTCCTTTGGGGTGAGTGGCATGTTGAAGTCTCCTAAAATGAATGCATTGCATTCTATTTCCTCTTTTAATTCTGTTAGTATTTGTTTCACATATGCTGGTGCTCCTGTGTTGGGTGCATATATATTTATAATGGTTATATCCTATTGTTGGACTGAGCCCTTTATCATTATGTAATGTCCTTCTTTATCTCTTGTTACTTTCTTTGTTTTGAAGTCTATTTTGTCTGATAGTAGTACTGTAACTCATGCTTTCTTCTCTCTGTTGTTTGCCTGAAATATGTTTTTCTATCCCTTGACTTTTAGTCTCTGCATATCTTTGGGTTTGAGGTGAGTTTCTTGTAAGCATTATATAGATGGGTCTTGCTTTTTTATCCATTCTATTACCTTGTGTCTTTTGATTGGTGCATTAAGTCCATTTACATTTAGGGTGTCTATTGAAAGATATGTACTTATTGCCATTGCAGGCTTTAGTTTCGTGGTTAGCAAAGGTTCAAGGTTGTCTTTTTTAATATCTTACTGCCTAACTTAGCTCGTTTATTGAGCTGTTATATACACTGTCTGGAGATTCTTTTCTTCTCTTCCTTCTTATTCCTCCTCCTCCATTCTTTATATGTTGGTTGTTTTATTTGTGCTCTTTCGTGTTTCCTTTAACTGCTTTTAGTAGGTACTTGATTTTATTTTTTTGCCTTTAATTAGTATTTGGTTGGTCTGCTTTCTTTGCTGTGATTTTATTTTCTCTGGTGACATCTGTTTAGTTTTAGGAGTGCTCCCTTCTAGAATTTTCCCTCTAAAATACCCTGTAGAGGTGGTTTGTGGGAGGGAAATTCCCTCGGCTTTTGCTTGTCTGGGAATTGTTTAATCTCTCCATCATATTTAAATGATAATCATGCTGGATACAGTATCCTTGGTTCAAGGCCCTTCTGTTTCATTGCATTAAATAGATCATGCCATTCTCTTCTGGCCTGTAATGTTTCTGTCGAGAAGTCTGATGATAGCCTGATTGGTTTTCCTTTATAGGTGACCTTTGTCTCTCTAGCTGCCTTTAAAGCTCTTTCCTTGTCTTTGATCTTTGCCATTTTAATTATTATGTATCTTGGTGTTGTCCTCCTTGGGTGCTTTCTGTTGGGAGTTCTGTGTATTTCCATGGTCTGTTCAATTATATCCTCCCCCAGTTTGGGGAATTTTTCAGCAATTACTTCTTCAAAGACACTTTCTATCCCTTTTTCTCTCTCTTCTTCTTCTGGTACCCCTAAAATACGGATATTGTTCCTTTTGGATTGGTCACACAGTTCTCTTAATATTGTTTCATTCCTGGAGATCCTTTTATCTCTCTCTGTGTCAGCTTCTATGCGTTCCTGTTCTCTGGTCTCTATTCCGTCAATGGCCTCTTGCATCTTATCCATTCTGCTTATAAATCCTTCCAGAGTTTGTTTCACTTCTGTATTCTCCTTCCTGGCATCTGTAATCTCCCTCCAGATTTCATCCCTTAGCTCTTGTATATTTCTCTGCATCTCCATCAGCATGTTTATGATTTTTATTTTGAATTCTTTTTCAGGAAGACTAGTTAGGTCTGTCTCCTTCTCTGGTGTTGTCTCTGTGATTTTGGTCTGCCTGTAATTTTGCCTTCTCATGGTGATAGAGATAGTTTGCACAGCTGGCACGAATGATGGCTGGTGGAGCTCCCCTTCTTGTTGGTTTGTGGCCTTCCTCTCCTGGGAGAACAGCGACCTCTGGTGACTTGTGCTGGGCAGCTGTGCACAGAAAGGGCTTCTTATTCTTGCCTAGCTGCTATGGAGCTTATCTCCACTGTTGCTGTGGGTGTGACCTGCCTCAGGCTGCTGCTCCGATATGGTGGAGTCACGTTGGAGGGGGAACGGCCGGGAGGCTATTTATCTCCATGAGGGGCCTCCCTGCTCACTACTGCTCAGGGGGTTAGAGTGCCCAGAGATCCCCAGATTCCCTGCTGCTGTACTAAGTGTCCCAGGATGTTTCCATCCAGTTTTGGGGTCCCTGTCCCTTGAAGACTTCCAAAAAGCACTCTCAAAAAAAAAAATTTTTAAATAATTAAGAAAAAAAAAAAGCCGCTCGCTTTTCTTTGTCCCCGGGCACCGGCCTCAGGGACTTGCTCACAGGTCTTGCTGTCCTGTTTCCCTAGTATCCAGGACCCCACGCATGCACTGTGTCTGCGCTCTGGTCCGGATGGCTGGGGCTGGGTGTTTAGCAATCCTGGGCTCCCTCTCCCTCCCCACTCAATCTCCTCTCCTCCTGCTGGGAGCTGGATGGAGGTGCGCTTGGGTCCCGCGCCATGCTGGGGCTTGTATCTTACCCCCTTCATGAGGCACTGGGTTCTCACAGGTGTGGATGTGGTCTGGATGTTGTCCTGTGTCCTCTGGTCTCTATTCTAGGAAGAGTTGTGTTTGTTATATTTTCATTAATATATGTGGTTTTGGAAGGAGATTTCCACTGCTCTACTCACGCCGCCATCTTGGCCCCACCCCCCTGAATTACTCATATTTACTGCATGATGGCAGCACATAGCAAATGTTACCTGAAAAATTATCATTAGATTTATTATAATTTTTATAGTAAATTCTTTGAAGAAAGATTAAAATTATTGCTACATGTGCCTTTGATAAGTATAATCATTTCTCCTGATAATAATTATGGATTTAATTCACCATTTATTACCTGTCACCATTGAGCAAATAGAAAAGAAGAAATTAACCTTTGAGCAGAATTAAATGAACATGAAAGAGCAAATACTATAGGAGTGTAAATATTTATACAAATGCTAATTAAATATTTGGCATTTAAATTAAATGGCATAAAATAACATTTTTGGGGGCAAGGATGGAAAAGTACCACCAAAGCCACAGTTACAATCTTTATGTAGGCTAAACTAAAAGGGCCTGTATTTGTTAAGACTTTTTATTAAGGCTGTGGCTATAAATGAAGTTCATGTCTCAATAACTGCATTTACATATGTCTATAGACACAAATTTCACAATATTGGCTGTTAAAGATAATAATATGTGTAAGAATATAGTAATTTATCCTCCATTTGCCCCATGGTCCCAAGCACATAAGCCCATGAGAGTTATGCCTGGGGTGTAGCCCACCTTGTCTCTAAACATCCCGACCCTCCCCCAAGGCAACAGGTCGGGCAGATCTGCCACAATAAAAGGCACAATGCTCTGCACCGCTGCTGCCCTCTCTCTCTTTGTCTCTGCCTCTCTGTCCCCCTGCTCACTATATCTCTCTCTATCTTCCCCCTTTCATCTCTCTGGGGTCAGCCACTTTCTCCTTCAGATAATAAACTCACTTGCGTGGGCCCATGTCTCCTGAGTCATTCTGGGTAAGGAGGGTGGTGACGAGATACCCTTTCAATATGTTCAGCCAAAATATTCGCATTATTACTACTGAGGTATGCTTGAATAATACCAAAACAACTCTGATTTGTTTTTTAATATGGCACTATGTTCCTTTTAAGTAAAAATCTCAGTTCAAAATCTTCTTTTCAATTATTTCTATTGGCATTCTATTGAAACAGGCAAACTGAAAACTGTGTTTATATTACTGATGGAAAAAAAATCCATTTGTAAACAAAGTAATATTAGTTCAGCTTCCCAAGCCCTCTTGGTGTTGGTATAAATATAAAAATATCTGTTCCATCAGGTTGTAAACTTTTTCAAGAAAGGCTAGGAGAAAGTATCAGAATTAGTCTTGGCTGCAAATAACAGAGAAAAAATTTTGGCTTAAATAAAATAGGGTTATTTTTCTCTGATAACAAAGCTCAGATACAGGTAGTCCATGGCAGACATGGTGCCTCTGCATGCTTTTGAATGCAATCTGCTTCCAGCTTATGGTCTCCCCTCCCCATACTGTGGTCTTCATCCTCATGGTCTGTGTTGTGACAGCCTGCACTCCACCCCCTTACACCATACCATTACTTAACAACAATCTCAAAAACCAGTTGTCTGAACATGGTCTTGATCTGGTCAGAAGCAGAAAATGAGTCAGAGTTGAAATACCAATTTCAAACATCATACTAACCAAATACAAATTCCTATTACTAGCACTTCCTTGATAATTATCTTCATTGCTATAATTCTTTGATCTTGGCCTTTTAAAGTGTCTCTTTTCATCCTTAATGGATGACTTCATGTGTTATTGATTAAATAAAAAGACCATAATCCTCACCTTCCTATACCTGCCTCCGCATCCATCTTCTTCTTCACGTCTAGCAGAGTGGAGAATGTGCACAGCTCCTACCTCAGGAAGAATTTCTACCTGGGCTCTGTCTCCCTTCTCTACTTGCCTTCTAAAGCATTAAATTCTCAGTCATCCCTTTCTCTCCCATGTGCCTACTTTGCCCCTCTCCTTCTACTGGGTCATTCCCAAGAGCACACAAACGCTCTCATAATATCTTTCTTCTATATTTGAAGACCTATCCTCCTTTGCTGTCACTTCCTCCTCCAGCTACCATTCCAGGTCCCCACTCTCTTTCACAGCCAAGTTGAAAACTGTGTTTATATTACTTATGGGGAAAAAAAAGTAATTCAGTCTTGTATGATGTCTCTGTCCATCACACATTACCCCAGACACTAGTGATATCCTGCTGAGAAATCCAATGGTCACACTTCTTTCTTTACCTTAAATGATATATAATAAACATTCAAAGAAATTGATCATTTTCTTCTTCTTTAAATGCTTTTACTTAGTTTCTAGAAGAAAACTCACCCATTTGTTTCTTCCACCTCACTTGCTGCTCCTTTTAACTCCCTTTTCCTCTTGCTTCTCTTCTACTATATCTCTGAATGTTGTCATTTTTCAGGATTCACTTCTTCCTTATTTTTCTCTACTTTTTCTTCTTGAGTGATCTCATTCATGACAAAGGATTTCATTCCACTCTAGTGTTAATATTTCTTAAATATATTTGTATTGCTCTCAACTGTATCCTCCTTTCAGAATCAGTGTAGCTATTGAACAATTGCTTAGTTTTGAAACCTAGTACCATCATTTTCTATCTGGGGGACTTGTTCATACTGATTAACTTATCAGTGCTTCCTGGTCCCCAATTATAAAATGATAATAATAAAAGTACCTACCTCATAAAAGAGTACTGTGAAAAATTATATGAATTACAATGTGCAAAGTTATTAGAACCATGACTGGTACACAGTAAGTTGTCAAAAGATGCTTGTTATTGTTAAAGCCTCACTCTCATTATTATTGCACTCAATAAATATAAATGATCAATAAGTTAGAACAGAGAATTTGGCACATTTGAGTAGAGAAAATGTTGGATTCAGAGACAGAGACAGTGCTAGAGACAGAAACTGAGGCAGTCAAAGGGGAAGTGATGAATGCGACCTTTTGAAGTCAAGCCACCAAGGCTGTTGTTGGACCACCAGAGGTTCTGTTGAGAATGGTGACAAAACTATGCTTCCCAGCTACTGAGAGGGTCTTCTCAGCTTCTTTGCTTCCATATCTTTACAGCAGCCCACATCATCTTACATACCAGAGTATGTCTCTACCTTGCAATATAAAAGACCTTAACATTTTCTGTAGAGTGCCATCTATTAAATTATTTAGTTAGGATACATTCCCAGGAGTATAATTATTGGGTCAATATGAATAACACTTTTATGTTTCCTGACAGAATACTTATATATGTTTTCTATGAGCAATTCACATTTCTCCCAGCAAAGTGTGTGCATCTGCAATCTTACCCACATTGAATATTAGCCAAGATAAAATATTTACTGTATGTTTATTGTGCCTTCCTATGATGCCATAAACTAAGGTCACTATCGCAGTGACTGAGTAGAGGGAAGTACTCTAGCTTAGGCCCCAGGCTTGCCCTGCCAGGACCCTTTGTGGGTCTTGCATAGCCTTTCAGAAGAATTATTTAGAAAAATCAATTTAACCCAAAGGTCCTGAGTTTTAACACTGTGGATGAATAAGTATGATTAAAGGATTATGTATGCTAACTTTTAGTGGTAAAAATATTCGATGTGGCAACCTAATATCAGGATATAGATTTACCCTGAAATAACATAAGGCTTTTTATTTTCAATATTTTTAATAGAACAGATTCACTGATACTTTAGTAGAAAGAACATAGTCAGACACACTCCAAATGATAATTTATCATTTTCCAGTAGTTTCACTTTAAACAATTTTCTGACCTTAGAAATAGAATAATAACGTCTATTCCTACAGTGTAATGTGACAATTACATAATATATATGCAAGTGTTTGCTACGTTCTTGCTGGTTGATGATTCTGGGAATGTTCTACCTTGTTGCATTATCTCTCCTTTAAACCATTGCTAGTTATTCACTCATATACATATCCTATTTTTATTTCTGGGCAGGGGAGAAAATAAGGATCATAAACTTTTCTTATTTCAAATTGGCAAAGCAAAACACTGCCCTTATATTTGCATATAGAGGGTTGTCAGCTATGCAATTTGTCAGCAAAATTCCTGTGATCCAGTTTCTTAGGTTAAATGTATTTATTCAACTGAAACAGATTTATAGACTATGAAATTTCCATCAATGATAATTTTTTTTCAGACAGAGGAAAATTCAAACATACATGTCTTAGGAATAATAACTCCAAAAAACAACCATAGGTAAAAATAAGTAAAAGAACTAGAGAAAAATTAATTTTTTCTCCCTCCCTCATGACATTCAATAAGAAACACTCAGTCCATCTCAGCTCATGGTGTCTTTTTTCCTTCTTTTCCAGTAACTAAATGATCTCTTTCTCCTTTGGCTATTCCCATTATTATATATACCATTTGTGAAGTTCAATGAAAAGCAAGTCTATACTATTTTTCTAATCTATGCTTCATTTCTCCAAATATGGTGTCTGGATGACAGGAATCATTTTACATATTTTGTTTCCCCTGCAGCAACTAACAGAGTAACCTATGCTCATAGCAGATGTGCAAATTTTATGGATCATCATGATTTAGCTCAAGCTTAACATTTTATGAATTTTCTTGTAACTGGGGAATGCTATTCCTATAATTATTTTTAACAAACTTTAGAATCCAAGCAGAAAACTCAATATTGAAGAAACAGTTAACTCAGGGGTTGTCCATATAATACAATATAATTCAGATATTAAAATGTATGCTTATGAAATTTGTAATGACATGAGAAAGGCTGGTGACATAATGTTGAAAATAGACAGGAGATATAAATTTACATTCAATATATGTCTCAATTACTTTTAAGTAAAGTATATACAAAGAAGTTGAGACTTACAATTCTGGTTATAACAAACTAGTTGTAGCAAACCTTCCCAACAAAAACAATTAAGAATCTGGTAAAAAAAAAAAAAAAGCTGTGTGAAGACATTGGAGAGTCAACAAAGCAACCAGAATTTGAGGATCCAAAGTTCTAAAAAGTAGAAAAACAGACTAGTGTGAGCCTGGCCCTGTGAGCTTTCTTTTCCGTCAAAGTAATCAATTATTCTTGGACAAAGCCAAGTGTCCAAAAAACAGTAAAAAGGACCACCTAAGATGCAGAGAAGGAAACCAGAACTTTTAGCAATTGTACAGAGCTGGAAAGGCCAAAAAAAAAGAAAAAGAAAAATTGAGGTTGGAGCTGCCAAGACAGCCAAGACTTAAAGGGCTACAATGCCAGGAAGAAAGTAAAAAGCAATGATATAACATACCATACCATTTTACAATTTGATGCATTTGCTAAACTATAAGCTGTGTATGTTACAAAAACTAAATCAACAGAAAGTTGTAACTAATAAGTTAACAATTCAAAGAATAGTTTTGGGAGGGCTCAATGATATTGAGACAAAAATTGCAGATTGGGGTCTGCCAACAGGCAGAAACTTTGTCAAGACCTCAAGATCTCAGTTGACTATGAATATATAAACTCAGTTTGAAAACAGTATGATCCCAGAATGGATAAAAGTGATCTATCCTATCTAAAGTGCCTGAAGAAAAAAAAAAGGAAGTCATCTATAGAAGAGATATCTTCTAAAACTTCAATATTATTTCATAAAGAAGTCCAGCATTGAATTAAATGCACACACATGCACACATACATACACATATACACACACAAGCAAACCAAGATAAGGGAAAAAATAACAGAAACAGGATGTCCAGACATATACTTTAAAATTTATGATTATCACATTTCAAATGTAATAGCTATGTTTGATTATTTATGTTCAAAAGCATAGGAGAAAATGGAAAATTTCTCCCATAAAATTTTCTATTAAAAAAATTTAGAAGAAAGCATTAAGAAATGGAACAGTAATGGAATCTATAAAAAAATTAGAAGAAAGCATTACCAAAAAAAATCCCTAAATTTAAGAACTCAACAATCATTTAGCCAAGGTAAAACAGAAAGAAGATTGAGAAACTGGAATCTAAATCAGAATAAATTGTATATGCTGAAGAAGGCAAGCTAAAAATGGTTGATTTTTTAAAAAATAAAAGAGATATTAAGTACAGAAAAGGTCTAACATCTTTAATTAAAGTTACAGAAATAAAGAAGAGAGAAAGGAAGAGAAAAAATATTACTTAAAAATATTTGAGTGCAATATACAAATTTACACTTCTGCCAGTTGAGTCACAGATGTTCAACATTCCTGCCAACACTTAGTGTCAGTGTTTTTCATTTTTTACTATTCTAGTAAATATATAATGGTATCTTATTCTAGCCCTAATTTGGATATCCAATATTACTAAACATAAATTTATATAATTTAACACCACTCCTATCAAGAATTCCTTATACAACAATTTATCTCAAAGCACAGCCTTATTTTAATTAATGTTTAAAAATTATCTAAAGAACATATGAAAGTAATCCCCCAAAAATGCCAACATTATAATAGAAGAGAAGCTAAGGCAAAAGAAACTTCTAAACAACAGCAAAAGAGGAACACTTTTCCTCCAAGATCAGGAATAAGATAAGGATGTCCACTCTCACCATTCTTATTCAACATAATACTGGAGGCCCTAGCCACAGCAATCAGACAAGACAAACAGAAAAAGGGCATCCAAATTGGTATGTAAGAAGTTAAACTCACTTTTTACAGATGACATGATACCATACATAGAAAATCCTAAAAAATCTATTAAAACTAACAACTGGATTCAGCAAAGTTGCAGGACACAGAATTAATATGCAGAAATGTGCTGCATTCCAACATAATAACAATGAACTAGTGGAAAGAAAATCAGGTAAACAATTCTGTTTATAATATCATCAAAAGTAATAAAATATCTAGGAATAAACCTAATCAAGGAGGTGAAAGACCTATACTCTGAAAACAATAAGGCACTCATGAGAGAAATTAAAGACACACACAAAAAATGGTAATCAATACCATGCTCATGGATAGGAAGAATTAATATTGTCAAAATGGCCATTTTGCCCAAAGCTATTTACAGATTCAGTATAAACCCTATCAAACTACCAACAGCATTCTTCAATGAACTAAAACAAATAGTTCTAAAATTCATGGAACCACAAAAGACCCAGAAGAACCAAAGCAATCCTGAGAAGAACAAAGCTGGGAGTATTACACGCCCTGACTTCAAGCTATACTACAAAGCTGCAGTAATTAAAACAGTATATAGTACTGGCACAAGAACAGACCCATAGACCAATGGAACAGAATACAAAGCTGAGATATAAACCCATGCATATATGGTCAATTAATATATGATAAAGGAGCCATGGATATACAATAGGGAAATGATAGCCTCTTCAACAACTGGTGTTGGCAAAAGTGTACATGCAAGAGAATGAAACTGGATTACCATCTAATTCCATACACAAAAGTAAACTCAAAATGGATAAAAGACCTGAATATAAGTCATGAAACCATGAAACTCTTAGAAGAAAATATAGGCAAAAATCCCTTGAACATAAGTATGAGCAATTTTTTCCTGGACACATCTCCTCAGTGAAGGGAAACATAATCAAAAATGAATAAGTGAGACTACATCAAACTAAAAAGCTTCTGTATAGCAAAGGACACCATCAGCAGAACAAAAAGGCATCTTACAGTATGGGAGAGTATATATTCATAGATGATATATAAGATAAGAGGTTAATCCAAAGTATCTAAAGAACTCATGCCTCAACACCAGGAAAACAAATAACCCAATGAAAAAATGGGTGGAGGATCTGAACAGACATTTCTCCAAAGAAGAAACACAGATGACCAAAAGACACATGAAAAGATGCTCCACATTACCAATCATCAGGAAAATGCAAATCAAAAACCACAATGAGATATCACCTCACACCAGTCAAAATGGCCACTATCCAAAAGACAAGAAATAATAAGTGTTGGTGAGAATATGGGGAAAAGGGAACCCTCCTACACTGTTGGTGGGAATGTAAATTGGTACAACCACTGTGGAAAGCAATGTGGAGGCTCCTCAACAAAGTAAATAAAAATACTATTCAACCCTGTAATTCCACTTCTTAGAATTTACCTAAAGAAAACAAAATCCCTGATTCAAAAAGATGCAGCCCTATGTTTATTGCCTCATTATTAGAATAGCCAAGATATGGAAGCAACCTAAGTGTCCATCAGTAGATGAATGGATAAAGAAGAGGTGGTACATATACATAATGGAATATTATTCAGTCATTAAAACAAAGAAATCCTGCTGTTTACCACAACATGGAACAGAAAAGACATAAATGGGACTTTATCAAAATTAAGATATTTGGTGCTTCCAAGGACACTGTCAGGAAAGTGAAAAGACAAACCACAAAACCAGAGAAACATCTGCAAATCATTTACCCAACAAGGGTCTAGTAATCAAAAAATAAAAAGAATTATTACAACTCAACAATTTAAAGACAAATAACCCAATTAAAAGTTGGCAAGGGATCTGAATAGGCATATCTCCAAAGAAAATAAACAAATGGTCAAGAGGCACAGGAAAAGAAGCTCAACACCCCATTCCTCATGGGAGATGCAAATCAAAACCACAACAAGGCTCCACTGCACGCCCACTAGGTTGCCCAAAGGCAAAAAGATGGACAGTAACACACATTAGCAAGAATATGGAGAAACTGGAACCCTCATACAGTGCTGGCAGGAATGTAAAATGGTGCCGCCACTTTGGAAAACAGTTGGGTAGTTCCTCTAAAAGATCATAAAGTTACCATATGACCAGGAACTCCTCTCACAGGTATAGATATCCACCCAAGAGAACACAAAACAATGTGCACACAAAAATTTGCATATGAATAGCAACATTATCATAACAGCAAAAAGGTATAAACAATCCAGATACCCATCGATTAAG
The DNA here is from genome assembly GCF_040802235.1 of Manis javanica. NCBI lineage: Eukaryota > Metazoa > Chordata > Mammalia > Pholidota > Manidae > Manis > Manis javanica. The sequence goes on along the minus strand of NC_133157.1, from coordinate 95,560,337 downwards.
GAAGCGATTTTTAGAAACGAATAAACCAATATACACCCATACAATGGAATGTTATTCAGTCATAAAAGCCACTGAAACATGCAACCCTGTGAGTGAAACCTGGAAATACGCGAAGGGAAAGAAGCCAAACACAGAAGGACATATACTGTATGATCCCACTGTCGGCTTAAACCTTGAGCTTTCTGGGTGACATCTGAAACCAGCCGGGTGCACAGAGGGCCAGAGGCACTAAGAGGCGGCCCACTCCACATTGGTGCAGCAAGTTTCAAAAGCGCAGGAGCTTACCTCGGGGGCTTGTCTTGGAGGCCGAAAGATGAGCTCATCTTCACGCTCGCTTGCCAGAATTTTTAAAGTTTCTACAGAGGACTTGACGGAGTTCAGGCTCGTGGTTCAGGCTCGTTCACAGTCCCAGTGGCTCAACACCACCTTCCTCTCTCCAGACTAGTCCTCCAGCCGCTTACAGGGCCGGGAAGGTGAGCAGAAGACACGTCACTCCAGGCGGCGGCTAGGAGCCTCAGATTTCTGGGTTCCTGCTCCTGGGTCAGCCATGGTCATGACCGCTCATGACCTCCTCCAACATCCGTATGAAATGTGCAGGATAGGTAAGTTCATAGAGACAGAGCCTACACTGGTGGTTATCAAGTGTCTTGCCAATGGGTTTCAGCCCCAAGCAAGTTCACTATGGATTCAATGAGACCGAAAAATGACAATGGAATGTTGTTGGAGTGAAAGGCTTTATACCCAACTTTACTCCCATGGTGGCAGGACAATTACTAGAATCCCATCCACTCAGAGCGAGTCTGCATGCAACAAGCCAGTCTCTGCCTCTGGGCCTCTCTGCCCCTGCACCAGTCTCAGTCTCTGTTCTGGGAGCTGCCACCACTCCAGTCTCTGATCTCCTGCAGCTGTGCCACTGTGTCACCCACAGCACTGGATGGAGCTATTTACATAGAGTCAATAACAACGTATTGCCCACACATGTGTAGTGAGCGTGCTGACCAGGACCAGGTGAAAATCCTGGCTGTAAGAACCTTCACTTTAGCCACACCAGGATTTGAGAGAAGTGGAGAGTGACTGTTAATGCATCTGGAGCTTCTTTCTGGGTGTAAAAACATTCTGGAATTACGTAGAAGTATGGTTGTGCAACAATTTGAATGTACTAAAAAAACAAATTGTACACTTTAAAAGAATAGATTTTATGGCATATTAACTACATCTTGCTTAAAAACATAGAATAAAAATTGAGTGTCCCCGTATTTTTCAGCTATGGTTACAGGCAAATCCTGTTATTTCACCTTAGAACTCCTTAAGTATCTTGTGAAAATGCCGACTTGTAATTAATTTGCCTATGATTTTTCTTTGAAACCAGATAACACAGCACTTCTCCAGGGAGTGGGGAGATGGTGAAGTTTCCCTTCAGGGAGTGTCAGTCTCCTCTCTCTGCAGCCTGACCTCATGGCTCTTTTTTTTTTTTCCCATTCACTTTTTATTCCCCCAGAACACTGGATGTCTAGCATTTTCCCCAAGCACTGGGCATCTACAGTTCCCCAGAAGGCATCTTCTATCCCTCTCTCTTTTTCTAGACATCCTTATATCAGTGCCCTATGGCTGCTGGAGCAAATCACCATAGCCTTCCTTGGTGGCTTACAATAACCACATTTATTCTCTTCTAGTTTTGGAGGCCAGAACTCCAAATCAGTTTCACTAGACTGAAGTCAAGGTGTGGGCAGGGTTGAATGCTCCTGGGAGCTCTCAGGTGCGTCTCCATTTTCTTACCTTTTTCCGTCCCCAGTGGTTGCCTGTAAAACTTGGCTTCCCTTCTTCCACCTGCAAAGCCTACCATCCAGTCCCTGCTCCTGTTGGCACACCACCTTCTCCTCTGACTCTGACTGCTACTGCATCTCTCGGAAAAGGACACTTGTGATTACAATTAGGACCATCCAGATAATCCAGGGTCATCTCCCCATGTCCCCATCTCCCATACTTTCCTTAACTCAATTACATTTGCAAAGTCCTTTCACCCTCTAAAGTACCATTCACAGGTCCTGCCCAGTAGGATGTAGGGGGCCCTGTTCTGCCTACCACACTACACATTTCCCAGATCTTGTTTTCTAGTCCCTCCCCTGAGAGGATTGCCTGACCTTCCAATCTCCATGAGTTACCCCAGGTTGTCTTTTTCATCAAACCCCCTCTTATTTTTATTGATGGCACCTTTTCACCTGCCTCCCTCACCAGACTTTAAGCCAGAAGAGGTCAGGGAGTGTGTGCTGTTTTGTTTATCAGTGCTTAATAAATGAACTGGTGGAGGAGGGATGTGTTTTCACATTTGCCATAAAAGGACACAGCTTGGTTTCCTTAAGCAATTTAAATTTATGATAACATTTGAAGTAACTTCTTTCTAAACTTATTTTTTCCATGTGCTTTCTTTTAGAATAGGTTGAGGGAAAGCATTTTTAGGAAATTTTTCTTTCTGGTAAAAGAAAAAAAGCAACCCCTCTCTTCCCTTACCAAAATAAACCCTTAAAAGCCCTATCAGCATAAAAGTTAGTAATCAAGTGCTTTCACATTTAATGCACTCTGTCCTGTTCTCAAGAAATAGAAACTATAATATCCACAAAAATGGTCCTTACCAATTATGGGCTTTTACATTTGCATTTTTATTGATGTACATTTAACATTCAATAAAATGTTTAAGTATTAAGTACTCCCTATTCACATTTTAATTAACAACTGAATTCATGAAAGCTCAGTCTTTGGTAGACCTACTAAAACAGACTAAATGGCCTTCGATTTTTAATTATTTCTTTATGGCATTAATTATTGTACTTACTTATGGTAAATAATATGGAATAGGAAGAATCCAAATAAGAAAATTAAAATCCTGAAGATTCCCACTACTCAGCCATCATCAGTCTTAATCCTGAGTATCCAGGCCTCATTTCTGGTCCCTTCAATGGCCTCTCTCCTCCCTTTTTTCTGGTAGGTCTATCCAGTCACAGCTATAAATGCTATTTATGTGTTAATGACCCCAAAATCTATTATCTTTGGTCCCTTCCCTCTCCCTGGCCTGTAGATCACTTAGCATCTCTGCTTAAATGTCCAGTAGACATCTCAAACATAACATGGCTGAAATAGACCTTCAATGTTTGCTCTTTCTCATTCTCCTTCCCAGTAAATGTATCACTGTACACTTAGTGTCTCAGTCCAAAAATCTAGGATTTGTCCTTGAAAAATGAGCATACAAAAATTACAAAATTAAACAGTACATTTAATTTTGCACAGTAAATTAAATCAGTACAGAACTCTAATTAAACTAGTTAGAATTTACACACATCCCCCCACAAAAATACAAAAACAAATACTCTATGTGCAAGAAATTAGTGTGCAGTAAAGGTCATGGCTGCCTGAGTGATGGATTATCCATCCCTTCTTCCTCCCCAGTTTGAAACATGCACACGCACATCACATTCAATCTCCCCTTCACTCTTGATTCTAGAAGAGGGGTTGGGTTGGGCTTCATGCGAGAGATTCTCCCCTGGGTCAGTGGGAGGGGAACAGAGCTCCTAGAGACTTCCAGATGGAGAGTGTGTTGGATGCCATCACTTTAGGGCTCCTTCAATAGAATCAGTTGCTACTACATGGTAGGCACATTCCCTGAACTTTGTTTTCCATCACTCACTGCAGAGGACCCGAATAGTCTACGTCCAAACTGATGGTGCCTGCAAGACCATCTAGAAATGACTTTCCATTTCTTACCCTTTTGTAGTCTCTATTTTAAATGCGAACCAACAGTCATGAAGCCAGTATTGGTAAAGTAGTTTTGCAGGCAAGTCTGACACTGTAATCTCCACTTAACTGCATTGTTTCTATGCATTTTGAGTCCTCAATGTAACTAACTTGCCTGTGAACTTTTGGAGCACAGCCCATTTGTAGCCTGGAAATGTAAATAAGTCCCAGTGTAATTATTAGACCCACTTATTCATAAGTGTCATTCCCTGAACTAATTTACATGTTCATTCTTGTTGGCAGCACACCCCCTTTCATGACCTGGATGCCCTCATTAGATTGGCCTGTTTTGCCCCAGCAGGCCATGACATCCTGAAACATTTGGTTTAGAATTAATAATCTACCATAGCAATTAGCAGCCCAGTAGAAATGAAAAGATCACAGCTCAAGTCATAGTTATTTATTTAAGAGCAAATTATCAAGTGGGTGTTCAAGATTGTTTCTATGCTCTCAAGCTCAGGGAGTGTTCTTGTAAATTGCAAGTTTGCTCTCTTCAACGTCAAAAGACCCAACAGCAGCAAAAAATACAACCTTTGGAGGGAAAAATATATACACTCAATTTGGACGGCTGGCTTGATCAAGAGCTATTGTCTCAGCTGTATGTGAAAAACCACACACGCTCATACACACATGCATGCACACAGACTCAAATAAATGCATATATGCACTGGGAAAGCAGTGCATGGTGGTGTTTTCCAGTTGATGACTCTACTATATGTTAACATGTTTCCATATTATATTCCATATTATATGTTTCCAAAGTTTCCATGGCACATTAGTCCACTCTGGAAAAATGCAGATTTTTACAAAAAAAAATTTAGCACTTTATGGATGCGTACAGTCCTGGCTCTAATATATAATTGTATAGTTGTGAAAATGATGGTGTTTAAATACAAATAGCCATATTATTATCATGGGTGATGGTCAAAGGATGATATTCCCTAGTACAAAAAAGAGACAAGCAGACTTTTTTATCAAGATATTGTTGATATCCAATCTTCTATTGGTGTCAAGTATACAACACAGTGGTTCAACAGTTACCCATATTATCAAATCCTCATCCCTACTAATTCAGTTACTAACTGTCAACCTAAGAAGATGTTACAGAATCATTGACTATATTCTCCATGCTGTCCTACCATCCCTTTAATAATGATTGAGAATTTTTGTGCCTCTTTATCCTACTCCCTCCCCTAACACCTGCCCCAACCACTCCCCCATGGTAACTACCAGTTATTTCATTTTGTTTTACTTCATTTTTATATTCCACATATAAATTAAATCATATGGTATTTGTCTTTCTCCATCTGGCTTATTTCACTTAGCCATGATACTCTTTAGGCCATTCCATGTTGTCACAAATGACAGGATTTCATTCTTTTTTATGACTGAATAATATTCCATTGTGTATATATACCACCTCTTCTTTATCCATTCATCTATTGATGGACACTTAAGTTGCTTCTATAGCTTGACTATTGTAAATAATGTGACAATAAACACAGCAGTGCATATGTCTTTTCATATCAGAGATTCTGTTTTCTTCAGGTAAATTCCTGGAAGTGGAATTACTCAGTCATAGGGTATTTATATTTTTAGTTTTTTGAGGAACCTCTATACTGTTTTTCACAGTAGCTGTACCAATTTACATTCCCACCAACAGTGTAGAAGGGTTCCCTTTTCTCCATATCCTCATCAACACTTGTTATTTCTGAGACAAGCAGACTAATGCCACATTTAACTGGGACCAAGATGTTTGGTATTATTCTGCTCACAATGAATATAATCCAAGTGTCTTTTAAGAGGGAATGTTATCTCAATGGAAAACAGTATACCTAGAACAGAAAAACACATAGTCTAAATTAGGTTTGTTAAACAAATAGTTCATTTTCTCCATATACTAAAGTTTAAGAGATGTCAAACATTTGGAAACTTTGCTAATCCAGTTCCAACTGGTATTATCCCCAGATTTTATTTCCATTCCTATTGAAGAGCCTGTCTGTTCAGAGATATGTAATGCTCCTTAGATTTCCTTGGCCTTGTCTGTCCTGCAGTCCAAGCCACAGGTGCCAGACTGAGTAGGCCCATGCAATTCTATTACATTTAAGGCTGAAATCACTAGCCTAATTAACCCAAGTTTGGAAGTTTTTCTTATTTTCAATTTTAACAATATAATAAGAAGAGGAAATGGGAGAGAGAGAGAAAAGACAAAACAAAACAAAACCTCCAATCAGAAGTCTATTATATTATTTTCAGCCAGGAGAGGACAACTCTCCAAAATGTATCCTGCGTTCTGTGCTGCAAGGTGATAATAAAGTCAAATTTTGGCTTCTCTAAATTATTTCCCTCAGAAACAGAGTTCTATATCATGTTTTATTCTAATTTTTTTACAAAATGCTAGTCATTTTTCTTGGTTGTTCTTTCTTTTAACTTGTCTTTTTTTTTCAAGAAAAGATCCCCAGAACTGTTAAAATACTTGATAATTGGTGTTTGTCAATAAGTTCTCTTTAAGCTAGTGGATGGAGAGGGACATAATAAAAAACACATATATGATGAGTCTTTAAAACCTTTTGCCTGAAAAGAGCAAATCTCCCAACATAATATTATTACCCAACACAATGACAGTCTTTTCTGATCCGATTGCACAGAATTATTTCCTTCTGCTCTATTCAAAACCACCCATTGGCCAAAGAACTTCTTATCTTTTGACAGAATAAGCTATAGAGAAAGTATAGTTGATAAAAGAAGTTCTGTCTGATGGTTAAATCTGAGAATTAATTTAGAATTTCTTGGTGCAAGTTAGTCATACAGAGATTTTATGTATCTCTTGCTTCTCTCAGTTTAGTTGTCACATCTGAAAAGTGAAGCCAAGCCATGAAATAGGATTACTGATTTTCTTACTCTTAGTGAATTCTTTTTAATCATCAGAGGGGTATTTTTGCACAGGGATAGTAATTCTTCCTCACATTTGATGGTGTTTTGCAATTCATTATCTGTTAAGTCATACCTTTGTATTATCTGTGTACTTACATCATTATCTCTTGGTTTTCCAACACAAAAATTAAAGTAAGTTACTATAGGTCAGGGATCATAATTATCACGTGCTTCAGCTGTATTTGTTCAAGTGCCTACTGTACAAATTTATAACCATTTATTAAATTCTTATTGAGTTGTGCTGATCAATTGGCAATACAGGTGGTCTTTGACTCAACGATGGTTCGACTTAACCATTTTTCACCTTTACACTGATGCGACAGTGGTACTCAATTAATAGAAAACGTACTTTGAATTTTGAATTTGGATCTTTTCCTGGGCTAGCAATGTGCAGTATAGTGCTCTCTCACGATGCTGGGCAGCAGCAGTGAGCTCAGTTACCAGTCAGCGAGGCAAGCATAAGGGTAAACGACTGATAAACTTACAACCATTCTTTTTTTTTTTTTTTTTTTTTTTTTTTTTTTTTGAGAGGGCATCTCTCATATTTATTGATCAAATGGTTGTTAACAACAATAAAATTCAGTATAGGGGGGTCAATGCTCAATGTACAATCATTAATCCATCTCAAGCCTAATTCTCGTCAGTCTCCAATCTTCTGAAGCATAACGAACAAGTTCTTACATGGTGAACGAATTCTTACAGAGTGAATAAATTCTTACATGGTGAACAGTACAAGGGCATTCATCACAGAAACTTTCGGTTTTGATCATGCAATATGACCTATAAACCATCAGGTCAAATATGAATATTCATTTGATTTTTGTACTTGATTTATATGTTGATCCCACATTTCTCCTATTATTATTATTATTTTTATTTTTAATAAAATGCTGAAGTGGTAGGTAGATGCAAGATAAAGGTAGAAAACATAGTTTAGTGCTGTAAGAAGGCAAATGTAGATGATCAGATGATCAGGTGTGTGCCTATGGACTAAGTATTAATCCAGGCTAGACAAGGGCAGCAAGACATCCACGGATGCAGAAGATTTCTCTCAAAGCAGGGGGGGTGAGGTTCTGAGCCTCACCTCTGTTGATCCCCAAATTCTCACCTGATGGCCCCCCTGCGACTGTGCCTGTCTTAGGTTGTTCCTCCCTTGAGGAATCTTACCCGTCTCTGGCTAACCAGTCATCTTCCGGGGCCATACAGGGAAATGTAAAGTTGGTAAGTGAGAGAGAAGCCATATTGTTTGCAAAGGTTAGCTTTTAACTTCTTTGCAGATTTATGCCCTGTGGCTTCTATGCCCAGCACTTGTCTCGAGGTATCTTTACCACCTGGAGGAATTATGATACTCGGTAAATTCGATATGAGGCACGAATTCTATTTAAGGTTTGTAATTAGGAAGGAAGAAGAAAAGCTATAGATGTAGCATATGAAGGAAACTTGGGAGGATTGATTATTTCTTTGACATATCTTCTTGTATAGTACCTTAAGTATGTATAGGTTTTAAACTACTAACTAATTTGCACACACATATTAACATAATAGGAATACGGTGACATAAACAAAGCAAATCTATAATTACCAGCCATCTCCAGTGAAGCCAAGAAAACCATTTAGGCACCCTAGGCATTTGTGAAAATTTATCTATGATATGATGGATATTTTCGAACTGTACTTGAACCATCAGACAAATTAAAGCAGCCCATTTCTGGGATCTGTTCACATCCCATATGTTCTTTTAACCATAGATAGTCTATAGTCATGAGATTTCGGGGTGCTACAACTTGCACCCCTCCCAACTCCTGGTAGAGTTCCAACAGTACAGATCCAGTCAAATTCGTTGTCTCACTGTATGCACATGCCAGCCTAGACATCTCCCTCCTCCTTCTTATGGCAAGTCCAGGAGACAGTGGGCTGGATGCAGCCACAACCGCAGCATCGTCCGGATCCCTGTGGAGGCTTTTTGATGATCATCCCCCGGCACGAGTCCTCCAGAGAGTGCTGATGCCGGAAGCTCCTCCTCATATCGTATCTTAGTTCATTTTCTGGGTATCCAAGCTAGGCCTTGATCTTCTGCGTAGAAACAAACAGACCCTTTGCCCACACTTTGACATGCCCTCTATACCACTGTGCAGAACTCATTGGAGGTCAGCACACAGTAACTGCTTTTTTTTTTTTTTTTTTTTAATTAAGAGAAAGGAATATTATCAGAAAAGAGTACCTCCATAGCTGATCATCTGACACCCTTTAAGTGATCAACATTAAGGATATTTAAAGCATGCGTTGATCTTTGATTTACCAATAGTTTTATCCTGTTAAGGAGTAATCCCCCTTTTCTTTCTTTCTTTCTTTTTTTTTTTTTAATTTTTAATCTACACTTACCTGAAGAATACTATGTTTACTATGCTCTCCCCTATATCAGGTCCCCCCTAACAACCACATTACGGTTACTGTCCATCAGCTTAGCAAAATGTGGTAGAGTCACTACTTGTCCTCTCTGTGTTGTGCAGCCCACCCTCCCCTTTCTCCCTCCCCCCCATGCATGCTAATCTTAATACCCCCCTTCTTCTTCCCCCCCCTTATCCCTCCCTGCCCACCCATCCTCCCCAGTTCCTTTCCCTTTGGTACCTGTTAGTCCATTTTTGGGTTCTGTAATTCTGCTGCTGTTTTGTTCCTTCAGTTTTTCCTTTGTTCCTATACTCCTCAGATGAGTGAAATCATTTGGTATTTCTCTTTCTCCGCTTGGCTTATTTCACTGAGCATAATACTCTCCAGCTCCATCCATGTTGCTGCAAATGGTTGGATTTTTCCACTTCTTATGGCTGAGTAGTATTCCATTGTGTATATGTACCACATCTTCTTTATCCATTCATCTACCGATGGACATTTAGGTTGCTTCCAATTCTTGGCTATTGTAAATAGTGCTGCGATAAACATAGGAGTGCATCTGTCTTTCTCAAACTTGATTGCTGCGTTCTTAGGGTAAATTCCTAGGAGTGGAATTCCTGGGTCAAATGGTAGGTCTGTTTTGAGCATTTTGATGCACCTCCATACTGCTTTCCACAATGGTTGAACTAATTTACATTCCCACCAGCAGTGTAGGAGGGTTCCCCTTTCTCCACAGCCTCGCCAACATTTGTTGTTGTTTGTCTTTTGGATGGCAGCTATCCTTACTGGTGTGAGGTGATACCTCATTGTAGTTTTAATTTGCATTTCTCTGATAATTAGCGATGTGGAGCATCTTTTCATGTGTCTCGTGGCCATCTGTATTTCTTTTTTGGAGAACTGTCTGTTCAGTTCCTCTGCCCATTTTTTAATTGGGTTATTTGTTTTTTGTTTGTTGAGGCGTGTGAGCTCTTTATATATTCTGGACGTCAAGCCTTTATCAGATCTGTCATTTTCAAATATATTCTCCCATACTGTAGGGTTCCTTTTTGTTCTATTGATGGTGTCTTTCGCTGTACAGAAGCTTTTCAGCTTAATGTAGTCCCACTTGCTCATTTTTGCTGTTGTTTTCCTTGCCCGGGGAGATATGTTCAAGAAGAGATCACTCATGTTTATGTCTAAGAGGTTTTTGCCTATGTTTTTTTCCAAGAGTTTAATGGTTTCGTGACTTACATTCAGGTCTTTGATCCATTTTGAGTTTACCTTTGTATATGGGGTTAGACAATGGTCCAGATTCATTCTCCTACATGTAGCTGTCCAGTTTTGCCAGCACCATCTGTTGAAGAGACTGTCATTTTGCCATTGTATGTCCATGGCTCCTTTATCAAATATTAATTGACCATATATGTTTGGGTTAATTTCTGGGGTCTCTAATCTGTTCCACTGGTCTGTGGCTCTGTTCTTGTGCCAGTACCAAATTGTCTTGATTACTATGGCTTTGTAGTAGAGCTTGAAGTTGGGGAGTGAGATCCCCCCTACTTTATTCTTCTTTTTCAGGATTGCTTTGGCTATTCGGGGTCTTTGGTGTTTCCATATGAATTTTTGAATTATTTGTTCCAATTCATTGAAGAATGTTGCTGGTAATTTGAGAGGGATTGCATCAAATTTGTATATTGCTTTCGGCAGGATGGCCATTTTGACGATATTAATTCTTCCTAGCCATGAGCATGGGATGAGTTTCCATTTATTAGTGTCCCCTTTAATTTCTCTTAAGAGTGACTTGTAGTTTTCAGAGTATAAGTCTTTCACTTCCTTGGTTAGGTTTATTCCTAGGTATTTTATTCTTTTTGATGCAATGGTGAATGGAATTGTTTTCCTGATTTCTCTTTCTATTGATTCGTTGTTAGTGTATAGGAAAGCTACAGATTTCTGTGTGTTGATTTTGTATCCTGCAACTTTGCTGTATTCCGATATCAGTTCTAGTAGTTTTGGAGTGGAGTCTTTAGGGTTTTTTATGTACAGTATCATATCATCTGCAAATAGTGACAGTTTAACTTCTTCTTTACCAATCTGGATTCCTTGTATTTCTTTGTTTTGTCTGATTGCCGTGGCTAGGACCTCCAGTACTATGTTAAATAACAGTGGGGAGAGTGGGCATCCCTGTCTGGTTCCCGATCTCAGTGGAAATGCTTTCAGCTTCTCGCTGTTCAGTATAATGCTGGCTGTGGGTTTATCATATATGGCCTTTATTATGTTGAGGTACTTGCCCTCTATTCCCATTTTGCTGAGAGTTTTTATCATGAATGGATGTTGAATTTTGTCAAATGCTTTTTCAGCATCTATGGAGATGATCATGTGGTTTTTGTCTTTCTTTTTGTTGATGTGGTGGATGATGTTGATGGATTTTCGAATGTTGTACCATCCTTGCATCCCTGGGATGAACCCCACTTGGTCATGGTGTATGATCCTTTTGATATACTGTTCAATTCTGTTTGCTAATATTTTATTGAGTATTTTTGCATCTACATTCATCAGGGATATTGGTCTGTAATTTTCTTTTTTGGTGGGGTCTTTTCCTGGTTTTGGTATTAGGGTGATGTTGGCTTCATAGAATGAGTTTGGGAGTATTCCCTCTTCTTCTATTTTGTGGAACACTTTAAGGAGAATGGGTATTATGTCTTCTCTGTGTGTCTGATAAAATTCCGAGGTAAATCCGTCCGGCCCCGGGGTTTTGTTCTTGGGTAGTTTTTTGATTACTGTTTCAATTTCTTTGCTTGTAATTGGTTTGTTTAACTTTTGTGTTTCTTCCTTGGTCAGTCTTGGAAGGTTGTATTTTTCTAGGAAGTTGTCCATTTCTTCTAGGTTTTCCAGCTTGTTGGCATATAGGTTTTCATAGTAGTCTTTAATAATTCTTTGTATTTCTGTGGAGTCTGTCGTGATTTTTCCATTCTCATTTCTGATTATGTTGATTTGTGTTGACTCTCTTTTTCTCTTAATAAGTTGGGCTAGAGGCTTATCTATTTTGTTTATTTTCTCAAAGAACCAGGTCTTGGTTTCGTTGATTTTTGCTATTGTTTTATTCTTCTCAATTTTGTTTATTTCTTCTCTGATCTTTATTATGTCCCTCCTTCTGCTGACTTTAGGCCTCATTTGTTCTTCTTTTTCCAGTTTTAATAATTGTGATGTTAGACTATTCATTTGGGATTGTTCTTCCTTCTTCAAGTGTGCCTGGATTGCTATATACTTTCCTCTTAAGACTGCTTTCGCTGCATCCCACAGAAGTTGGGGCTTAGTGTTGTTGTTGTCATTTGTTTCTATATATTCCTTGATCTCTATTTTGATTTGTTCATTGATCCATTGATTATTTAGTAGCATGTTGTTAAGCCTCCATGTGTTTGTGAGCCTTTTTGTTTTCTTTGTAGAATTTATTTCTACTTTCATACCTTTGTGGTCTGAAAAATTGGTTGGTAGAATTTCAATATTGTGGAATTTACTGAGGCTCTTTTTGTGAGCTAGTATGTGGTCTATTCTGGAGAATGTTCCATGTGCACTTGAGAAGAATGTATATCCTGTTGCTTTTGGATGTAAAGTTCTATAGATGTCTATTAGGTCCATCTGTTCTAGTGTGTTGTTCAGTGCCTGTGTGTCTTTACTTATTTTCTGCCCGGTGGATCTATCCTTTGGGGTGAGTGGTGTGTTGAAGTCTCCTACAATGAATGCATTGCAGTCTATTTCCCTCTTTAGTTCTGTTAGTATTTGCTTCACATATGCTGGTGCTCCTGTATTGGGTGCATATATATTTAGAATGGTTATATCCTCTTGTTGGACTAAGCCCTTTATCATTATGTAGTGGCCTTCTTTATCTCTTGTTACTTTCTTTGTTTTGAAGTCTATTTTGTCTGATATTAGTACTGCAACCCCTGCTTTCTTCTCACTGTTGTTTGCCTGAAATATGTTTTTCCATCCCTTGACTTTTAGTCTATGCTTATCTTTGGGTTTAAGGTGAGTTTCTTGTAAGCAGCATATAGATGGGTCTTGCTTTTTTATCCATTCTATTACTCTATGTCTTTTGATTGGTGCATTAAGTCCATTTACATTTAGGGTGACTATTGAAAGATATGTACTTATTGCCATTGCAGGCTTTAGATTCGTGGTTACCAAAGGTTCAAGGTTAGCTTCTTTAGTATCTTACTGCCTAACTTAGCTCGCTTATTGAGCTGTTATATACACTGTCTGGAGAGTCTTTTCTTCTCTCCCTTCTTATTCCTCCTCCTCCATTCTTCATATGTTGTGTGTTTTGTTCTGTGCTCTTTTTAGGGGTGCTCCCATCTAGAGCAGTCCCTGTAGGATGCCCTGTAGAGGTGGTTTGTGGGAAGCAAATTCCCTCAGCTTTTGCTTGTCTGGGAATTGTTTGATCCCACCATCATATTTAAATGATAGTCGTGCTGGATACAGTATCCTTGGTTCAAGGCCCTTCTGTTTCATTGCATTAAGTATATCATGCCATTCTCTTCTGGCCTGTAGGGTTTCTGTTGAGAAGTCTGATGTTAGCCTGATTGGTTTTCCTTTATAGGTGACCTTTTTCTCTCTAGCTGCCTTTAAAACTCTTTCCTTGTCCTTGATCCTTGCCATTTTAATTATTATGTGTCTTGGTGTTGTCCTCCTTGGATCCTTTCTGTTGGGGGTTCTGTATAATTCCATGGTCTGTTCGATTATTTCCTCCCCCAGTTTGTGGAAGTTTTCAGCAATTATTTCTTCAAAGACACTTTCTATCCCTTTTCCTCTTTCTTCCTCTTCTGGTATCCCTATAATACGAATGTTTTTCCTTTTGTATTGGTCACATATTTCTCTTAGTGTTGTTTCATTCCTGGAGATCCTTTTATCTCTCTCTATGTCAGCTTCTATACGTTCCTGTTCTCTGGCTTCTATTCCTTCAATGGCCTCTTGCATCTTATCCATTCTGCTTATAAATCCTTCCAGGGATTGTTTCACTTCTGTGATCTCTTTCCTGACATCTGTGATCTCCTTCCGGACTTCATCCCACTGCTCTTGCATTTTTCTCTGCATCTCATCCCACTGCTCTTGCATTTTTCTCTGCATCTCATCCCATTGCTCTTGCATTTTTCTCTGCATCTCTGTCAGCATGTTCATGATTTTTATTTTGAATTCTTTTTCAGGAAGACTAGTTAGGTCTGTCTCCTTCTCAGGTGTTGTCTCTGTGATCTTTGTCTGCCTGTAGTTTTGCCTTTTCATGGTGATAGAGATAGTTTGCAGAGCTGGTACAAGTGACCGCTGGAAGAGCTTCCCTTCTTGTTGGTTTGTAGCCTTTTCCTGGGAGAATAGCGACCTCTAGTTGCTTGTGCTGGGCAGCTGTGCGCAGACAGGGCTTCTGCTTCCTGCCCAGTTGCTTTGGGGTTTATCTCCGCTGTTGCTGTGGGCTTGGCCTGGCTGGGGCTGTTCCTCCAAAATGGTGGAGCCCCGTTGGAGGGGGAGCGGCCAGGAGGCTATTTATCTCCGTAAGGGGCCTCTGTGCTCCCTGCTGCCCAGGGGGTTAGAGTGCCCAGAGATCCCCAGATTCCCTGCTTCTGGTCTAAGTGACCTGTCCTGCCCCTCTAAGATTTCCAAAAAGCACTCTCCAAACCAAAACAACAGCAGCAACAATGAGAGAGGGAACAGAAAGAAAGAGAAAAAAAAAAGGAAAAAAAGGGGAAAAACAAGCGATTTTTTTTTTTTTTTTTTTTTTTTTTTTTTGTCCTCAGGTGCCGGTCCCAGGCACCCGCTCACTGGTCCTGCTGCCCTGTCTCCCTAGCACCAGGGTCCCTGTCCTTTCAAGGCTTCCAAAAAGCACCCACCCACCGGTCCCGCAGGGAAGGAACGCTCAATATTCTTTGTCCTCAGGCACTGGTCCCACGCACCCGCTCACCAGTCCCGCCGCCCTGCCTCCCTAGCACCGGGGTCCCTGTCCCTTCAAGGCTTCCAAAAAGCACTCGGCAAAAAGAGAGAAAAAAAAGGGGAAAAACGCACGATTTCTTCCGTCCTCAGGTGCTGGTCTCAGGCACCCACCCACCGGTCCCACAGGGAAAAATGCGGGATATTCTTTGTCCTCAGGTGCCGGTCCCAGGCACCCGCTCACCAGTCCCGCCGCCCTGCCTCCCTAGCACCGGGGTCCCTGTCCCTTTTAGGCTTCCAAAAAGCACTCACAGAAAAGAGAAAAAAAAAAGGGGAAAAACGCGCGATTTCCTCTGTTCTCAAGTGCCGGTCTCAGGCACCCGCCCACCGGTCCCGCAGGGAAAAACGGGGGATATTCTTTGTCCTCAGGCGCCGGTCCCAGCCACCCGCTCACCAGTCCCGCCACCGTGCCTCCCTAGCACTGGGGTCCCCGTCCCTTCAAGGCTTCCAAAAAGCGCTCGCCAAAAAGAGAAAAAAAAAAAAGGGGAAAAACGCGCGACCTCCTCCGTCCTCAGGCACCGGTCTCAGGCACCCGCCCCCAGGTCTCGCAGGGAGAAACGCAGGATATTCTTTGTCCTCCGGCGCCGTTCCCAGGCACCTCCTCACCGGTCCCGCCACCCTGCCTCCCCAGCAACGGGGGCCCGTCCCTCTAAGGCTTCCAAAAAGCGCTCGCCAAAAAAAAAAAAAAAAACCGCTCCGGTTTCTCTCCACCCGCCGGGAGCCGGGGGGAGGGGCGCTCGGGTCCCGCCGGGCTGGGGCTTGTATCTTACCCCCTTCACAAGGCGCTGGGTTCTTGCAGGTGTGGATGTAGTCTGGATGTTGTCCTGTGTCCTGTGGTCTCTATTTTAGGAAGATTTTTCTTTGTTATATTTTCATAGCTCTATGTGTTTTTGGGAGGAGATTTCCACTGCTCTACTCACGCCGCCATCTTGCCTTACAACCATTCTTTACCACACAACTGTTCTGTTTTTCCCTTCAGTGTTCAATAAATTGTAGGAGGTATTCAATACTTTATTTATTTATTTATTTATTTATTCATTCATTCATTCATTCATTCATTCATTTATTTTTCTCACCTTCACATATTTCATCCATCCCCCCACCCCAACCCCTGGACCCTCGAAACTACAACATTCTATTCTGTATTTATGAGCCTATTTCTGATTTTTTAGATTCCACATATAAGTAAAATCATATGGTATTTGTCTTTCTCTGACTTATTTCAGTTAGTATAACACCCTCTTGGTCCATCTATGTTGTTGCAAATGGCAAGATCTCATTCTTTTATTTTTTATTGTTTGATATCATTATTCTACAATTACAGAAAGAACATTATGTTTACTAGGTTCCCCCCTTCACCAAGTCCCCGCCACATACCCCTTCACAGCCACTGTCCATCTGTGTAGTAAGACGCTGTAAAATCACTACTTGTCTACTCTGTGTTGCGCAGCCTTCCCCATGACCCCCACGTACTATACATGCTAATCGTAATGCCCTCTTCCTTTTTCCCTGCCCTGATGCCTCCCTTCCCACCCATTGTTCACAGTTCCTTTCCCTTTGGTGACTATTAGTCCATTCTTGGGTTCTGTGCTTCTGCTGCTGCTTTGTTCCTTCAGTTTTCCTTTGTTCTTATACTCCACATATGAGTGAAATCATTTGGTACTTGTCTTTCGCTGCCTGGCTTATTTCACTGAGCATAAAACCCTCTAGCTCCATCCATGTTGTTGCAAATGGTAGGATTTTTTTTTTCTTATGGCTGAGTAATATTCCATTGTGTATATGTACCACATCTTCTTTATACATTCATCTACTGATGGACATTTAGGTTCCTTCCATATCTTGGCTATTGTAAACAGTGCACCAATAAACATAGGGGTGCATCTGTCTTTTTCAAACTGGAGTGCTGCATTCTTAGGGTAAATTCCTAGAAGTGGAACTCCTGGGTCAAATGGTATTTCTATTTTGAGCATTCTGAGGAAACTCCATATGGCTTTCCACAATGGTTGAACTAGTTTACATTCCCAGCAGTGTAGGAGGATTCCCCTTTCTCCACAACCTCGCCAACATTTGCTGTTGTTTGTCTTTTCGATGATGGCAACCCTTACTGGTGAGAGGTGATATCTCATTGTGGTTTTAATTTGCATTTCTATGATGATTAGTGATGTGGAGCATCTTTTCATGTGCCTGTTGGCCATCTGGATTTCTTCTTTAGAGAACTGTCTATTCAGCTCCTCTGCCCATTTTTTAATTGGATTATTTGCTTTTTGTTTGTTGAGGCATGAGAGCTCTTTATATATTTTGGATGTCAACCCTTTATCGGATCTGTCATTTCTGAATATGTTCTCCCATACTGCAGGATACCTTTTTGTTCTATTAATGGTGTCCTTTGCTGTACAGAAGCTTTTTAGCTTGATATAGTCCCACTTGTTTATTTTTGCCTTTGTTTCCCTTGCCCAGGGAGATATGTTCATGAAGAAGTCACTCATGTTTATGTCTAAGAGATTTTTGCCTATGTTTTTTTCTAAGACTTTTATGGTTTCATGACTTACATTCAGGTCTTTGATCCATTTGGAGTTTACTTTTGCGTATTGGGTTAGACAGTGCTCCAATTTCATTCTCTTTCATGTAGCTGTCAGTTTTGCCAGCACCATCTGCTGAAGAGACTGTCATTTTCCCATTGTATGTCCATGGCTCCTTTATCAAATATTAATTGGCCATATATGTTTGGGTTAATGTGTGGAGTCTCTATTCTGTTCCACTGGTCTGTGGCTCTGTTCCTGGGCCAGTACCAAATTGTCTTGATTACTGTGGCTTTGTATTAGAGCTTGAAGTTGCGGAGCGAGAACCCCCCCACTTTATTCTTCCATCTTAGGATTGTGTTGGCTATTCAGGGTCTTTGACGGTTCCATATGAATTTTTGAACTATTTGTTCCAGTTCATTAAAGAATTCTGTTGCTAATTTGAAAGGGAATGCAGCAAATCTGTATATTGCTTTGGGCAGGATGGCCATTTTGACGATATTAATTCTTCCTAGCCAGGAGCATGGGATGAGTTTCCATTTGTTAGTTACCTCTTTAATTTCTCTTAAGAGGGTTTGTAGTTTTCAGGGTATAGGTCTTTCACTTCCTTGGTTAGGTTTATTCCTAGGTAATTTTTTTTATGCTATTGTGAATGGAATTGTTTTCCTGATTTCTCTTTCTATTAGTTCATTGTTAGTGTGTAGGAAAGTAACAGATTTCTGTGTGTTACTTTTGTATCCTGCAACTTTGCTGAATTCCGTTATTAGTTCTAGTAGTTTTGCAGTGGAGTTTTTAGGATTTTTTATGTACAATATCATGTCATCTGCAAATAGTGACAGTTTAACTTCTTTACCAATCTGCATTCCTTGTATTTCTTTGTTTTGTCTGATTGCCATGGCTAGGATCTCCAGTACCACGTTGAATAACAGTGGGGAGAGTGGGCATCCCTGTCTTGTTACCGATCTCAGAGGAAAAGCTTTCAGACTCTCGCTGTTCAGTATGATGTTAGCTGTGGGTTTATCATTTATGGCCTTTATTATGTTGAGGTACTTGCCCTCTATGCCCATTTTGTTAAGAGTTTTTATCATGAATGGATGTTGAATTTTGTCGAATGCTTTTTCAGCGTCTATGGAGATGATCATGTGGTTTTTGTCATTCTTTTTGTTGATGTAGATGATGTTGATGGATTTTCGAATGTTGTACCATCCTTGCATCCCTGGGATGAATCCCAATTGGTCATAGTGTATGATCCTCTTGATGTATTTTTGAATTTGGTTTGCTAATATTTTGTTGAGTATTTTTGCATCTACGTTCATCAGGGATATTGGTCTGTTGTTTTCTTTTTTGGTGGGGTCTTTGCTTGGTTTTGGTATTAGGGTGATGTTCGCTTCATAGGATGAGTTTGGGAATATTCCCTCCTCTTCTATTTTTTGGAAAACTTTAAGGAGAATGGGTATTATGTCTTCCCTGCATCTCTGATAAAATTCCGAGTTAAATCCATCTGTCCCAGGGGTTTTGTTCTTGTGTAGTTTTTTAATTACTGCTTCAATTTTGTTCCTGGTAATTGGTCTGTTTAGATTTTCTGTTTCTTTCTGAGTCAGTCTTGGAAGGTTGTATTTTTCGAGGTAGTTGTCCATTTCTCCTACGTTTTCCAGCTTGTTAGCATATAGGCTTTCACAGTATTCTCTAATAATTCTTTGTATTTCTGTGGAGTCTGTCATGATTTTTCCTTTTTCATTTCTAATTCTCTTGATATGACCCCCATTCTCTTGATATGATATGTGTTGACTCTCTTTTTCTCTTAATAAGCTGGCTAGAGACTTATCTATTTTGTTTAGTTTCTCTAGGAACCAGCTCTTGGTTTCATTGATTTTTTTCTATTGTTTTATTCTTCTCAAATTTATTTATTTCTTCTCTGATCTTTATTATGTCCCTCCTTCTGCTGACCTTAGGCCTCATTTGTTCTTCTTTATCCAATTTTGATAATTGTGACATTAGACTATTCATTTGGGATTGTTCTTCCTTCTTTAAGTATGCCTGTATTGCTATATACTTTCCTCTTAAGACTGCTTTTGCTGCATCCCACAGAAGTTGGGGCATTGTGTTATTGTTGTCATCTGTTTCCATATATTGCTGGATCTCCATTTTAATTTGGTCATTGATCCATTGATTATTTAGGAGCATGTTGTTAAGCCTGCATGTGTTTGTGAGCCGTTTCGCTTTCTTTGTACAATTTATTTCTAGTTTTATACCTTTGTTGTCTGAAAAGTTGGCTGTTAGGATTTCAATCTTTTGGAATTTACTGAAGTTATTTTGTGGCCTAGTATGTGGTCTATTCTGGAGAATGTTCCATGTGCACTTGAGAAGAATGTGTATCCTGTTGCTTTTGGATGTAGAGTTCTATAGATGTCTTTTAGGTCCATCTGTTCTAGTGTGTTGTTCAGTGCCTCTGTGTCCTTACTTATTTTCTGTCTGGTCGATTTGTCCTTTGGAGTGAGTGGTGTGTTAAAGTCTCCCAAAATGAATGCGTTGCATTCTATTTCCTCTTTTAATTCTGTTAGTATTTGTTTCACATATATTGGTGCTCCTGTATTGCGTGCATATATGTTTATAATGGTTATATCCTCTTGTTGGACTGAGCCCTTTATCATTATGTAATGTCCTTTTTTATCTCTTGTTACTTTCTTTATTTTTAAGTCTATTTTGTCTGATACTAGTATTACAACACCTGCTTTTTTCTCTGTGTTATTTGCATGAAATATCTTTCTCCAACCATTGACTTTTAATCTGTGCATGTCTTTGGGTTTGAGATGAGTCTCTTATAAGCAGCATATAGATGGATCTTGCTTTTTTATCCATTCTATTACTCTGTGACTTTTGATTGGTGTACTCAGTCCATTTACATATAGGGTGATTATTGAAAGATATGTACTTATTGCCATTGCAGGCTTTAGATTTGTGGTTACCAAAGGTTCAAGGTTAGCTTGTTTAGTACCTTACTGTCTGACCTCACTCACTTATTGAGCTGTTATAAACACAGTCTGATATTATTTCTTTCCTTCTTTTTCCTCCTCCTCCATTCTTCATATATTGGGTGTTTTGTTCTGTACCCTTTTTAGGAGTGCTCCCATCTAGAGTAGTCCAGGATTCCCTGTAGAGGTGGTTTGTGGGAGGCAAATTCCCTCAACTTTTGCTTGTCTGGGAATTGTTTAATTCCCTCCTTCATATTTAAATGATAATCGTGCTGGATACAGTATCCTTGGTTCAAGGCCCTTCTGTTTCATTGCATTAAATATATCATGCCATTCTCTTCTGACCTGTAAGGTTGTTGTTGAGAAGTCTGATGATAGCCTGATGGGTTTTCCTTTGTAGGTGACTTTTTACTCTCTCTGGCTGCCTTTAATGCTCTCCCTGCCTTGATCTTTGCCATTTTCATTATTATGTGTCTTGGTGTTGTCCTCTTTGGATCCCGTCTCTTGGGAGTTCTGTGTGCCTCCATAGTCTGAGCAACTCTTTCCTCCCCCAGTTTGGGGACGTTCTCAGGAATTATTTCTTCAAAGACACTTTCTATCCCGTTTTCTCTCTCTTCTTCCTCTGGTACCCCTATAATGTGGATATTGTTCCTTTTGGATTGGTCACACAGTTCTCTTAATATTGTTTCATTCCTGGAGATCCTTTATCTCTCTGCATCAGCTTCTAGGTGTTCCTGTTCTCTGGTTTCTATTCCATCAATGGCCTCTTGCATCTTATCCATTCTGCTTATAAGTCCTTCCAGAGTTTGTTTCACTTCTGTAATCCCTCTCCAGACATCTGTAATCTCCCTCTAGACTTCATCCCTTTGCTCTTGCATATTTCTCTGCAGCTCTGTCTGCATGTTTATGATTTTTATTTTGAATTCTTTTTCAGAGAGACTGGTTAGGTCTGCCTATGCAGATCCTTTCTCAGGTGTAACTATCTTGGACTGGACCAGATTTTTTTGCCTTTTCATGGTGATAGCAGTGGCTGTAGGAAGGTTGTGGGTGTGTCAGCTGGGAGAAGAATGTCCTTACCTGCTTGCTGGATGTCTTGCCCTTCTCTGCTGCCTGTGATGGCTACCTATACTCCTGGAGTAGCCACCGGGTTAATCTCCTAAGCTGCTGTGGCCAGGGTGTCCATCAGAGCAGTGCGGAGCCCTGGGGGGAGTGGCTGGCATGCCAGGTGCACTCCTCCATGCTAGCTGCATCCCTGCTGGGCAGCTGTGACAGTAATGGCCTTTGGGTCTGACCGGGCAGCTGTGCACTGGGCTGGTATTCCGGTCGGCTCTTGGGAGTGCACCTGCTCCCTCTGGTTCTGCTGCAGGTGCACACATGGCTCTTCCATGCAGGCTTCTACCAGGCTCTGGCCTTACTGCCGCCGGTGCACTTGAGCCACGCCCGGGCTGTTTGGTTGTGCTGCTGTGGGCTTGCACAAGCCTCTCCTGCGGCGCACGGATCTGCTCTCAGTTCCTTCTGGCGCTGCTGTCCCTGGTGCGTGCTGCCACTCTCCTGCTACTGGGCCTGTGTGTTGGGGTCTGTGCCAGTTGGAGGAATGACTGGCAGGCTGCCTAGTGCTGTGAGGAGCTTCAGAGCTGCACTGCCTCCATTTAGGGTGCCTAAGTTTCCCCGGTATTCCCAGCTGCCGGGACAACTTCATCCAGCTATGGGGTCCCTGTCTCTTTAAGACTTGCAGAAAGCACTCGCTTTTCTTTTGTCTCAGGGGCACCAGTTGTGGGGACCTGCCCACAGCTTTTGTTTTTCCATTTCTCTAATATCCAGCACCCCATGCACCTTGTGTCTGTGTTTCAGGTGTGGATTTCTAGAACTGGTTGTTCAGCAGTTCTGGGTTTCACTCCCTCCCCATTCCAACTCCTTTCTTCCCACCGGGTTTTGGGGTGGGGGAGCGTTCAGGTCCTGCCTGGCCTCAGCTTGTATCTTACCCCCTGCCTGGCCTCAGCTTGTATCTTACCCCCTTTGTGTGATGCTGAGTTCTCACAGATGTATGTAGATGTGTCCTGGCTGTTGTACTGCATCCACTGGTGTCTCTTTTAGGAATAGTTTATTTATTGTATTTTCATAAATATATGTGTTTTGGGGAGGAGATTTCCTCTGAACTACTCACGCTGCCATCTTCCCGTGATCTACCAATTCAATACTTTATTATAAAATAAGCTTTGTGGTTAGATGATTTTTCCTAACTGTAGGATCCTGTGTTTTGAGCATGTTTGAGGTAGGCTAGGCTAAGCTTTAATGTGTGGTAGGTTAGGTGTATTAAATGAACTTTCAATTTACCATATTTTCAACTTATGATGAGTTTATTGGGATATAGTTACATCATAAGTTGAAGAAGATCTGTATGTTATATAACCTGATAAGCCTGTCATTCTTCTAGCTTCTTTATCTTGTAAAGTTAACAATCCTACCATGCTTCTACTAATTCACAAATATTTACTCCCTCCAAGCATTTTTTCCTGAGTTTTCCCAGTACCCACAAAAAGCTGTCTTAATTTAAATTTAGTACTTCTGGCCTTCAGAAAATTTCATTTCCTTCAAATACAATTTCAGAATCAAGGAAGCTATTGAGGACATTGTTCCTCTCAAGAAAAGGCACCTCTGTGCCTTGAATGAACTCCATTTCTGCAATGATTTACTGGAAGAGAAGTAATGATATGATGTCCTGGAAAAGACTCTTAAACCCAGTTTAAATGAAGCTTAGAAAAAGTAGTTAACCCACTGTTTACTTGTCTGTTGATGTTTTAAGAACAGAGTTGAGTCAGTCATATCCTATGTTTAATAGCCCACTGTTACAAATTTGTTCTTTTAATGTTCCTCTTCTTTAGCATACTTATACTCCCATCCCTATACAAAGAAGCCTAGTCTAATATGTCTGATGCATGTACTAGGATATTTATACATCCTTGAAAAATATATTGTGTTTAGAAAATATTTTAATTTTCTCTAAATAGTATTATAGTTTCATGCATTTTTGTTTACTATTTTCATTCAACGTTCTGTACATTTTGCTGCATCATTACACATCTACTGCATAGAGTTGTAGTACATATCTATCACTTTTTACTAATTTGTTCCTTGAATCATAGACATCTAGGCTACTCCCAATTCCTTGCTACCACAAACAATACTCTGTAACACCCTTACATTAGACCTTTTTTGAATATCTGTGACTCTTTCTTAGGGCATACCAGGTGTAGAATTACTGAGTCATACACTGTTAAGTCATGCCTACATTTATTATGTATTATCATTGCACCCTCCAGAACCACTTTCAAGTTTACATTTCCACTGACTAAGAAGAAACATTTTCATTTCCCCATATTTCTGTAATATTTTATATATTAGTTATCTATTTTTGAGTAACAGATTACCTCAAAACTTGTGCCTTGAAACAAAAACATTTATGAACTCATAGTTTCTGTGGGTCAGGAATCTGGATATGGCTTAGCTAGGTGCCTTGGGTTACTTTAAGGTCTGCTGTAAGGTTGCAGTGAAGCTGTGAGCTGTGGTCTCATCTGAAGGCTCCATCATGAGAGGGTTCATTTTCAAGATATTCATGTGGTTGTTGGTGGGATTTAATTCTTCTTGAGTTCTTAGATTGAGGGTCTCAGTTGCTTACTAGCTGTTGACTGGAGGTCTTCTTTTGTTCCTTGCCACATGGGCCATTCCATAGGGCAACTCACAGTATGCACCTGATTTCCATGAGGGCAAGTGAGAGTGAGAAAGAACAAATGAGGCAGAAGCTACACCCTTTACAATCTAATCTTTGCAATGACAGTTTCTCACTTTTGTCACATCATACTTACGAGAGGCGAGCCAGTCAGTCCAGACACTTTGTTTTCTATCCCAGTTGAATTATTAGGAGGGAATCATTCATAGTACTTAGAAGGCTTTTGGAATTAGACAGCCCTCCATATGAATTCTGTCTCAGCTTCATTATGTGATGCCAGGCAAGTTTCTAACTTGCAAGAACTCAATTTTCTCATAAGAAAGATGAGGATAATACTAGTGTCTATCACATGAAATTATTTTGTAATTTTAATATAAAATAATTAGAAATGCTTAGCATATCTATTTCTGAACACGTATAAAATTTTCAACCAGTATTTTCTACTATTTTTTAAATTAAAGCATGTCTTTTGTGTTGGTATTTATATTGAGAGCATTATGGGAAAAATATGCTATCTTAGAGAATATATATAGAGAGATATATATCATGCAAAAGTGGAAAGGAATAGAAATAAGAAGACACTGCATATTAAGGAGAACATTCATCAAAAGCTAGGAAGTCATGAAAGAATCTGAGCTGAAGGACGGTCAGAAGAGAGATTTTGCTGTAGGTTTAAATATTTTAAAGTGTATCATTTGGAAGAGAAGATCACTAAATTACACATGTATAGTTTCAGATGAAAATGGAGTGTGGGTTTCAGTAAGAGAAAACAGAATTAGTAGATCTAGTAGGAAATAAGCTTGATATTTAAGAAGTTAAACAAATGGCAGAAATAATAGATTTTTATGGGCAAAATGACTAACCCTTGGTTACTTGGAATTATTTTACTTCTTCAAGCTTCTCTAATACTAGGAAAAATAGAATTGAGTGAGCCCATTCAACTTTTTGACTCTTCACTATAAATGAATGATAGAAGCTACCTTTCAGTATAAGGACCTGGAAGGTGAAGTAATAGCAAAAGTACTTGTGTTTTAGAAGCAGTAATAATCTGGTGCTGGAGCCAATAAAGCTACCCTGACAAGGGATGTCTCCACACATAGTAGGTTCACAGAACTCCCCTGAGCCAAATCTGATCAGTCATCTGCTTTTAATGGTAGTGCCGGCCAACTGGTGTTTTACCACTATGCATTATTCACCTCAGCATCAAGGATAAACTTGGCTCTGTTAACCACTGCCTGAGGCCCTCAGAGTCGAGAGGGGCATATGTGTTTTTGGAATTGTGTTTCTTTATGGGAATGGAAAAATCAGACTAGCCATAAGCATTTGCCACTACAATTCAGTTAGTGAAATATGTGTAGTCAAAGTAGTGTTCAGAGGTTATTTGTTACGGTTTCAGATAAATTTCTAGAAAAGACATGAACAGGCACAATTAGTGTTTATTTAGTTTCTTTGCAAACTTTACTTAGATGAATTCTATTTCTGAACAAAGCATATTCAGTTGAGCTACCTAGGTAGTGGATAGGGAAAAAGCATGAAAAATACTGTGTCAAAAATCTCAGTATATCCTGTTTGAAATCTCAGCATTTAAAGAGCCAACAAATTAGATAGTAAGGTAATTAAAATCTCTCACAAACATATGAAAAAGAGTTCATGTGGTGGAAATGACTTAGATTATCAGTAAACACTTGTAAACACAAAAATGTGTACACATACAATACACGCAGAGAGACAGAGAGAGAAAGAGAAGAGGAAATGTGCACGAGAGAGATGAAATGAGGGACAAAAAAATATTTTTTTAATTGTAAAAATTTAGCTCCCTGTTAAAACTGTAATATAAACCAGCATTTACCAAGTACTTCCTTTTTAAAAAACAGCTTTATGGAAATATAATTAATATACAAAGAGCTGTACATATATACTGTGTATAATTTGATGACTTTGGATATATGCAAGCATCCATAATACCAATACCAGAATCAAGGTAATGGACATATCCAGCACATCCAAGAATATTCAACTGTCTCTGATTTTTTTTTCTTTTTCTGTGAATGGTAAGAACACTTCACATGAGATCCACCCTCTAAACAAATTTCAGAGAACTATACCATATTACTAGTTATAGACACTATGTTGTACAGATCTTTAGAACTTACTCATTTTCATGACTGAAACTTTATACTCTTTGAATAATCACTCCCCATCTCCCCAACCACCAGATCCCTGTAAATCACTATTGTATTCTCTGCTTCTATGAGTTTGACTATTTTAGATTACTCATATAATTGGAATCATATAGTATTTGCTCTTCTATACTGACTTATTTCATTTAGAATATTGTCCACATTCATCAATGTTGTCATAAATGGCAAGATTTCCTTCTTTTTTAAGGCTGAGTAATATCCCATTGTATGAATACACCACATTTCTTTGTCCATTCATCTGTCAGTTGACAGTTGGGTTATTTCCATATCTTGACTCTTGTGAATAATTCTACAGTGAACATGGGAGTCCAGGTGCTTCTGAGGTCCTGATTTCAATTCTTGTGGATATATATACCCAGAAATGGGGTTGGTGGATTGTGCGATACTCCATATTGTTATTCATAGTTGCTGCACTATTTTACATTCCCACCAAGTGTACAACGTTTTGATTTCTTTACAACCCCACCAGTGCTTTTTTAAAAAAAATAATGGCCAACGTATAGGCCATTATTTAGGTATGAGGTGATATTTCATAGTTTTGATCGTATTTTACCATAATTAATGATGTTGGGCATATTTTCATATACCTGTTGGCTATTTGCATGTCTTCTTTTAAGAAATGTCTGTTCAAGTCCATTGCTCATTTTTTAACCGGGTTATTTAATTTTTGCTATTGAATTGAAGTTCTTCATGTATTTTGAAACTAACTCACTCTCAGATATATGTTTTACAAACACTTTTTCCAATCTGTAGGCTGCTTTTGCATTCTTTTGTTTCTTTTGCAGTGCAGAGAATTTTGGTTTGATGTGGTCCTACTTGTCTGTTTTTGTTTCTGTTGCCTGTACTTTTGTTGTCATATCCAAGGAATCATTGCCAAGACCAATATCAAGTAGCTTCCCCCCTCTGCTTTTTTTCTAGGAGTTTTACATGTTCAGGTCTTATGTTTAAGCCTTTAATCCATTTTGAATTGATTTTGACTTAACGTAGATGTCCTTTATCATCTCAGTAAGTAAGCTTTTATTTTTAGGTCACAAATACTTTTCTTATTTTCTGAGAAGATCTCAACATTTGTTATTTGAAGTTTTTGGAAACTTTGAGGCTGATTGTTTGTTTTCCTTTAAACATTTATCTATTGACTAGATATAGGATATTTATAAATTTCCACCTGTTCAAATTGAGGGGATTTCTGACTATATTCTTTTGACCATGTTCTAAGTTTAGATTAGATGTTCACTTTCATATTAGTAACTGAGTCAGGTCTTCTGTGTGTGTGTGTGTGTGTGTGAGTGTGATACCTATCCTGGGCTTTCCATCAGTTTAAGGGTTACTTTAAAAAAGGAATTGGGGGTTAAGTATTCTATGCCTTTTAAATAATATTGGAACTATTTTTTAGAAGTTGGATAGAAATTTACTCCTTATACCTCCTTCTAAACTATCTTTTCTTGATAGTTTTTGGCAATATTTTCAATTTATTTCAAACTTATCATTTCCTGTTTTAAAACAATAATTAATTCTGATAATTAGTATTTTTCTGTTAAACTATCAATTTTATTTTACAATTTTATGACAATTTTTAACCTTGTGGCTAATGTTTACACTATTTTGGTATAATTCTTATGACAAAGAAATATGGTTTCCTTTCTTTTGTTGCAATAAAGATGTCTGGGTAAACTTTATCTGAAATAAGAAACTGATAAACAGTGTTTTTGACCTAACATCAGCAGAGTGAGCAACTCAAAACAAAAGGAGAAACACATAATTGCCCTGTATATTTTTCCCCCAAAGTCTTCCCCTTGCACTTGGGATAAAATATAAAATTCTTCTGTTGAGAAAGGTTTTGCATAATCTGAACCTTCCAGTTCATGTCAGTCTTGGTCATATGTGGCTTCATGGTCTCACTGCGCTCAAAGCAGACATATCTTCTTCTACACTGAAGCTCCTGCCTGTCTTACAGCCTTAGCCAGGCTCTTCCCTTGTCCTGGAACACTTTTGGCTCTCTGCTGCAATGAGCAAAGTCCTATTATCCTTCAGGTCTCAAGTTAAAAAAATGTCACCACCTCAATGTGGCCTTCCTGAACCCTTCTAGGCCTGTGTTAAGTTTCCATGTTATACTTTCTGATAAGGCCCTCATTAATCTCATGAGCTCAGAGAGCAGAATGAGTTCAAATTCTGGATTTGCCATTTATTAACCTTGTGACTATGGGCAGGTTACTTAATCTCTTTCTATTTTGGTTTTCCCATTCATATAATAGGGATAAAAATACCTATTCCTCAAGGTGATTGTGTGGAGTAAATGAATTAATATACATGTGAAGAATTTAGAACAGCCCTTAGTACATACAAATATTTTCTGCTGTAGAAATTACTATTATCATCACTTCTTTTATATTATATTATAGTTTATATACCTAAGATTTTTGCAGACATGCTGGTTCCACATCTTTTAGCCCACTAGACTACAGGCTTCACAGAAACAGGATCTGGGTTTATTCCTCACTATATACTATTTGTTGTATAATATATATATATATATATATATATATATATATATATATATATATATATATATATATATACATTTTACAGTTTTTTAAATACAATTTTACAAGTAAAATATTTTACAATTTTACAACAAATACAACTGTGTATAGTATATATACTATATTTGTTGTATATATACTATTCACTATATACTATTTGTTGAATGAATGACTATTGCTCCATTTCTTTATGTCCTCATTTCTTTAGGCCTTTTATACTCTTATAAACTTTGCTAATGCTTTTCAAGAGATATTTTCCTTTCATTAAATAGGCAAAAATTAAGGCTCTGACAAGTTTTTCTATTTTAATGATAGTTTAATATCTTCAGCCACCATTTTCCTCCAGCACTTTCACCAGACACCCAGTTTTATGGGGCAGCAACTGCTGTAATACAATGATGTGATTTTTATCACACAGTTTCCTGCCATAATACTTTTTTCTTTCTTATTCATCCTCATCTTGGGTCCTTTCTTTACACAGATGATCCTGGCTGAATGAGATGGGGAAGAGGTGATTTCTCGCCTTTGACAACATCCAACACCAAATACTTCTGATAGATGCTTCAGTTTCCAGTGGTGTGGCTTCCTCCACTCTGCTTTCTGGCATCTCCTCATCACCTGGTGCTTTGGCCATATTGTTGGACCTATCTGTGTTATTTAACCTTTATAGCGTATATAACATGCCTGGTCCTTTCAGTCCACATGCTTGCTGCAGTGCACTCTGGGAAACACTCACCTGAGCAAAAGAAAACCAGCCCATGGGACTGCAGTCCTGCTAGAGCACTTAATCATAGTTACCAGGGATGACAGCATGTGGAAGCAAGCCCAGCCTGTCATGAGGGCATGCCACCTGCTGCAGTGGAGTGGCATACTTTTGCTGCTAATTTGGGTGCTCCCACATCCAATGTGTCAAGGAAATGTCGACAAAGAGGCAGTCCTTCCCTTGGCTTCCTCTGGCCTTGTCTCTCTTCCCAGTGCTCATCAGCTATCAGCCTCATTCTCTTGCCAAGAGAAGCCCCCACTCAGCACACCTTATTCTTTCTTCTTCAGGGCCAAAAGGAGTGAATGTGAACTCAGACCAACTCTGACAGAGACTGTCTCAATTCCCAACATGAGACAAAGCACTTTATCCTGCAAAGATGAAAGAAATTGAGAAGAATAGAAACAGGAGAGGATTTAGCAGTTCAAAAGAGGATGCCCATCCGAGTCAGTGTCTTCCTACAAAGTACAGTTTCAATGGGAAATATAATACAACTACAGAAAATGTTGAATTTGTACTGCCAATGACTGCTGAGAGAACAAGCCTCTATGAAAGCAGAGTAAGCTATTAGGATGGAGGAAGAGAAATCTGGGAAGACTGCTTGGACTGCATAAGCCACAAGCATTGGGGTGATGTCATTCCCTTTTACTAAGAAAGGTCATGATAATAATTTCCAGTCAGGGTGAGACACTTAAATGGCAAATCATTGAATTTACTGAAGGAGCCAGCTTTCTGCCTACCTAGATTTACTGTAATTCTTTTTCCCACTTAGTACAAAGAAGACTTCTCTACAATGAGAATAACCTTAGTTCATTTTCAGCAACACTGGTGTCCCAGGTACAGATGTTGAGTGGAAAGGTCTGACTCAGCGCCCCCTGGAAATTATTCCCATTATATGCTTGTCACAGAACATTACTACCATGTTAGTTTCCTAGGGCTGCCAGAACAAAGTATCACAAACTGGGTGGCTTAAAACAACAAAAATGTATTTCTTCACATTTCTAAAGGCTAGAAGTCCAACATCAAGCTGTCAGAGGATCATGCTCTCTTTGAAACCTACAGGAGAAGATCTTTTCTTTTCTCTTCCTAGTTTCTGGTGATTGCTGGCAATCCTTGGCATTCTGTGGCTGATCCAGTCTCTACCTCTCTCATTGACATTTTCTCTGGGTCCGTGTGCTCAGAATCTTTACATGGTGTTCTCTCTGTGTATTTGGGTATACAAATTTCCTTCTTCTTCTAAGGACACCATCATGGGATTAGGGTCCACTCTGATGTAGTATGACCGCATCTTAAATTGATTACATTTTTGAAGACCCTATTTCCAAATACGGTCACATTCATTGATACTGGGGATTAGGATTTAGAGATATCTGTTTGGAGGACACTCTTAGCCATTCAGTAACTGTATTCTGGTAGTATCTGACAAGGTATTTTCTTGATCCCCAGCTTCTGTTTTGCTAGGTTCAGGAATACATTTATCATCCCAAAGTATTTTCTAAAATCACCCTATCAAAATACATTTTTAAACTATATCATTTAAAAATCTCCTCCAAAACCCTCCCTGAGATTTTCAGGAAAGTAAGCCACTACCAAACCATCTAATACACTGTTTTTGTTACGACTTATCCCTAGCATTTTGGGCAGTAAATGCACAGTAATGAAATTTGTATTTCTGTCTTATGAATCTCAGTGTTGCCAATGTTCAGGCAGAAGCTTGATGATAAGAATCCAAGTGTAGTGATCACTGTATTTTGCGTGTGGACATGTATTGTGATTTATTATTTCATCTCCTGAACCTCAACTCATCACAAACCATATCTTCTGGTACACACCAGTTTTCAACACTGTGTGTAGCAATTACCTCCTAAAGTAATGGATGAGTGTTTGACAGCAGACACACATGCATTATAATAACCATGTCTCCAGTCGATGCAGTAGGATTGTTTTTCTGAACTGATTAGAAAGGATTCATTTTTTTAACTGAAAGGCCTCCATGTCAACAGCTATGGGTCAACAAATACCAGAGGTCACTTCAGTATTGCAAACTCTCCTGTTATGCTGCTGGACATAAATTAGGATATTCTTCCTCTGAGTAATAAAATTAGTTATTTTATTATCTGTTATTACACTATAGAACAGGTGAAATACCTTGAGGAGGATAACAGCTACTCCCCCGCTGGAGAAACCAGTGTACCCATCAGGGTGCATTGCACAGTCCATCATGCTGTCACTCAGATGAGACTTTTGTCACGAGTTTGAATTAGGCAATATATTTGTTTTGAATCCTTCCTCATAGGCCTTGCTCACTACAAATTCATTCACTTACTGACTGAGCAATAAAGTCTATTAAAATAAGCCAAATATCACAATTTTGTATTATGGTGTGCATAATCAATGCTAACCCAAGTCTGGTAGGAGGTCTTCCCCACTGGGTCTCCCCAGGCCCTCTCAGACAGGGTACTGTCACCTGTCTTACACATTCTTTCTTCTGCAGGACAGCTTCTGCAGACAGTTTTCTGCTCTGCTAACACCTCAGTTCTGAGATGACAGGGGAGAATGGCTTAGGGTCTTGGAATATACCAGAGTGCTGTTAAAAGATAATTTTCATCAAAAGGTAAATCGTGACTCTCATATAGACATGAGATGAACATAAGGCTAAACATTTATTTAAGTCATGATTAAATGAGGGAAGCAGGCAAATGCTACAACTGGTAGAAGATAGAATCCAGAGTAGGTGAATGCATAGGTCAGGAATACTGAAGTGAATGTGCAAATAGAGGCAGAGCTGGGTTTCCCGTGGGGAGCACTGTAAAGGGGGAGAAACAAGGAAGACAGTGGGAAGGGTTAATGAAGGGTCCCCACCAGTAAGATGGCAAACTTCCGGCTTCTCTTCGGGGTCCTCGGTTCCCCCTGGCGCCACCTGAAGCCCAATCACCTCTCGCCCCCCCTCCCAATCCCAGCACCTAGCCAACAGCCAACAGCCCCGTAGAAGTGACACCACAATCACCCTATGCCCCTTCCTATATAACCCAGCACCTTTCCCTAAGAAAGCGGAACTCTCCGGTGAATTGCTGCTGTGTGTCGCTCCTTTCCTTTCATTGGTGCCGAAACCCGGGAGACGGGACACCCCAACTGGGACCCGTCTTCCCCCCGACACCAGCAGCAGCTTGCCCTCGTCCTCTTTTTCCAGCGCTGGCTCATCACACTCACCACTCCTCTCTGGCCTTTAGGTAAGTTTTCCCCACGAAGTGGGCCACTCTTCCCCTAGCTATCGCAGTGCCATTGACCGTGATCGTCCGGCAAGGCCCTGATGCTCGGGGACAAAGAGGGAACGCTCCCCGCCTCAGGCCTTCACAGCTGCGGTGGACCCTCAGGCCCCTCCTCCAAAAGCCATAAACCCCCACCTCAGGCCTTAAACTTTTTAAGCAAAATTTCTCTGGAGTGGGCCACTCTTCCCCGAGCTATTGCAGTGCCATTGACCATGATCGTCCAACAAGGCCCTGATGCTCGGGGACGAGGAGGGAACTCTCCCCGCCTCAGGCCTTCATGGCTGTGGCGGACCCTCAGGCCCCTCCTCAGACAGTCATAAATACCCGCCTAAAGCCTTCATGGCTGCGGCGGACCCTCAAGCCCCTCCTCCGACAGTCATAAATCCCTGCCTCAGGCCTTCACGGCTGCGGCAGACCCTCAGGTCCCCCTCCAACAGCCATAAATGAGGTGACTCCTTTGCAGATGAGAACGCTCCCTTCCCCCCCACCTCCTTCTGTTCTGTCCGCTGAAATCTGTTCTGTGTGCCGAAAACTCCTAGCGCTAGGTACCTCGTGACTCTGGCAAACTGCCTTCTTAGGGAAGTCTGGGTGACGACTCACACTTCCTAAGAAATTCCGACTCATGTACGAGTTTCCGCAGACCACCAAGGATCATCGGGGATGCCCTTTGTCTCCTTGCGGTCTGCTTCCAGTCCGAGGATCTCCGTTCATCTTCCCCTGTTTGTCTCCTTCTCTGTCCTTTAGCCATGGGAGCGTCCTCATCCCTCCCTGAAAGTTCACCTCTTGAATGCCTGCTTAAGCATCTGGCTACCCTCTCCCTGATGCCTGATATAAAACCAAAACTTCTCCGTAAATATTGCTCCCAAGATTGGCCGACATACCCCCTAGACAATAACAACCAATGGCCTGCAGGGGGAACTCTTGATCGTAACATCACTCGTAATCTCTTTAACTACTGCCAGCGCCTGAAAAAATGGAAGGAGATTCCCTATATCGAAGCTTTTCGCCTCCTAGCTCAAAATCCCAGCCTCTGCACCACCTGCTCCCCGCCCCAAGTTCTCCTAGCCTGCAAGCCATCTCCCTCCCCTCCACACACTCCCAGTCCCTCTTCAATTACCTTTGACCTGGCCGAAGAGCCTCTGCCATACAGACTTCCCCCTTCGGCCCCTCCCCCTCCTACAACCCCTTCACCCTCCGCAGCCGCCCCTGCCTCTTTCCCCGCGGCAGAAGCCTCCCGTCCTCTCCCTTCCCCTTCTCCTCCTACAACAGCCCCTCCCCCTTCCTCTACTGCTGCCACTGCTGCCTCTTTCCCCTCGGTGGAAGCCTCCCATCCTCTCCCTTCCCCTACTTCTCCTACAATAGCCCATCACCCTTCCTCTACCGCCACCGCCACCGCTGCCTCCACACCTGTAGAAGCCTCCCGTCCTCTCCCTTCCCCCTCCTCCCCTCCCTCCACCCCCATCTCCTCCCCCACCCACCCCCATCTCCTCCCCCACCTCACCCCCTCCTCCTCCATCCCCCTCACCTCCCCCCTCCTGCAGATCGAGCCTGAGCCTTTCAGCCCCCCTCTAACTAAGTTCCAGGAGCCTCCTCCATCTTTGCTCCCTCAGATTCAGTCCCGAAGGCCTCCCAAAATTATCGCGGCTTTGCCCCCATCACCTGTTTCCCCCGCACAGACTGAGCCAGAACCTTTCAGTCCCCCTCAGACCCGTTCCCGAGGGCCTCCCAAAATTATCGCCCCCCCTCCGGGAGGTAGCAGGATCTGAAAGCATAGTGCGTGTTCATGTCCCTTTCTCCTTAGCAGATTTAGCCAAACTAGAGAAATGCCTAGGTTCCTTTTCCACTGATCCCACGACATACATCAGGGAGTTTCAATGGACTCTCCAGTCTTACAGCCTCACGCATCATGACATTTTCATGCTCCTGGCCAATACTCTCCTCCCTGAAGAGTATAGACAAGTTTGGGACTTCGCCCAAACGCACGCTACCGAGACCCACAGGACTGACCCCACCTATCCCTCTGGCCCCACTGCTGTCCCCGAACAAGACCCACACTGGGATTATAACACCACGGTGAGTCTCCACTCTCGAGATATTTTTGCCTCCTGCTTAATAGCAGGTCTGAAAAATGCAGCTCGTAAAGTAGTCAATTTTCAAAAGCTCCAAGACATAATTCAAAGGAGAGATGAAAACCCCTCCGAGTTCTTAGACAGACTCACTCAAGCCCTATTACAGTATACCAGCCTGAACCCTGAAACACCTGAAGGAAGACATGTCCTTATGACATACTTCCTAGCTCAAAGCTACCCTGACATTAAAGCTAAACTCAAAAAGTTAGAACAGGGCCCCACTACCCCACAGACTGAGATCCTAACAGTGGCCTTTAAAGTCTTCCATAACCGGGAGGAGGAGAAAGAACGCTGTAAACAAAAGGCTGATCAGGCCAATTTCCAGATGTTGGCCCAGCTGATAAAACCACAACCTGGGCGCCCCTCTACAAACAAGCCCCCCCCAGGAGCTTGTTTCAAGTGTGGAAAAGAGGGACTTTGGTCAAGGGCGTGCCCCTCCCCCAGATCTCCTACCACCCCATGCCCCAGATGCCACAAAAAGGGCCACTAGGGTTCTGATTGCCCAACCACCCGAAGGGGAGGCTGGACAAACAACCCCCATCCTAAGCTCGCCGTAGTGGGGCTGGCAGAAGAAGACTGATGGGGCCTAGGGGCTTCTCACCCGACCATTTCCAACACCAAACAAGAGCCCAGGGTTACTTTAACAGTAGACGGTCGCCCCATCTCCTTCCTCCTAGATACAGGAGCCACCTTCTCAGTCTTGCAAGAATACTGGGGCCCTACCATGCCAGCCATTACTCCTATAGTCAGGGTAGGAGGTAAACAGATTTTCCCATTAACCCCCCCCCCTTTTATGCACAATCCTAGACAATCCCATACCTTTCTCCCACTCCTTCCTAGTTATGCCCCAGTGTCACATCCCTTTACTAGGACGGGACATCCTTTCCCTCCTCCACATTTCCATAACTATATCCACTCCCACAGCCCCCAGTACTCCCTTTCTGATGGCCCTCATAGCCGACAACCCCCCTGTACCCAATGAAAGCTCCGGTTCCACCCTCATACACCCTGTAAATCCCAAAGTTTGGGACATTACAAGCCCCTCCGTGGCCCTATGTCCCCCTGCCTCTATCAAATTACGTGACCCCTCTCAGTATATCTGTCAGGCCCAATACCCCCTAACCACTTCAGCCCTCATAGGCCTCCAACCCATCATTGAAGATCTCTTAAACAAAAACTACCTCAGACCCACTCACTCCCCATTTAATACCCCCATATTAGCTGTTAAAAAAACCAATGGATCTTTCCGCCTTGTCCAAGACCTTCACCTCATCAACATGGCCGTTGTCCCTATCCATCCCTTAGTTCCAAATCCATACACCCTTTTATCACAGATCCCTGCCTCAGCATCCCACTTCTCAGTCCTAGATCTCAAGGACGCATTTTTTTCTATACCTCTAGACCCCTCCTCCCAAGATTTTTTCACCTTCACCTGGATGAACCCATACACCAGACATTCTGAACAACTTACTTGGACAGTTTTGCCACAAGGCTTCCGAGATAGTCCCCATATTTTTGGACAAGTCCTAGCTCAAGACCTCAAACAGTTTCATCATGATCGCCCCGAGTCCACTTTATTACAATATGTAGATGATCTTCTACTCTGCAGTCCCTCATGGGAACAGTCTCAACTTGACACTGCGTCTCTACTTAAACTTCTAGCTTCCAGAGGTTACCGGGTATCCCCCATCAAAGCTCAAATCTCTTCCCCTTCTGTCGCTTACCTTGGATTCCTTCTGTCTCAACAAAGAAAGTCCATTACCTTAGACAGAAAATGACTCCTCTCTGACCTGCCCATTCCCAAAACCAAGACAGAAATCCTTTCCTTTCTAGGCCTGGCTGGGTATTTTAGAGCGTGGATCCCTAAGTTCTCCCTGTTGGCAAGACCCTTATATGACCTCAGCAAGGGCCCCCCTGAAGAACCATTATCATCCTCACCCTGACACTCCTTCATTAAGCTCCGTCAAGCCCTTGTGGAAGCTCCAGCTCTCCATCTCCCTGATTTGTCAAAACCCTTCTCATTATACAATAATGAGAGGTCCAGTCAAGCTCTAG
The DNA here is from genome assembly GCF_040802235.1 of Manis javanica. Lineage (NCBI taxonomy): Eukaryota > Metazoa > Chordata > Mammalia > Pholidota > Manidae > Manis > Manis javanica. Next base: position 95,523,111 of record NC_133157.1, on the reverse strand, counting down.
GAGTCCTAGGCCAATATTATGGCCCATTCTTTGCCCCAGTAGCTTATCTCTCCAAGCAATTAGACCCCACAGTTCGGGGATGGGCCCCCTGCCTACGGGCATTAGCCGCTGGACAGGTCTTGCAGAAAGAAGCTTATAAACTAACATTCGGAGTGCCCCTTACCATTCTGTCCCCACATCACCTAAAAGATATCTTAACCTACAAAAGTTTACAGACTCTCCCTCCCTGCAGACTCCTGACCTTACTATCCTCTTTCCTCCAAAATCCAAACTTTTCTTTCCTCCCCTGCCAGCCCCTGAATCCGGCCACTCTTCTTCCTCTACCCTACTCTCCTCATACTCCCTCGCATGATTGCCTGGAAGCCCTTCACAACTTCCTTCCGTGCCACTCCATGATCTCCGAAGGAGCCCTCTCACACTCCAACCTCATCTGGTTTACTGATGGGTCCTCCTTTAAACATGAGGGCACCCACTACTCAGGATATGCAGTAGTGTCCCTCAAAGATGTCATTGATGCATGAGCCCTACCTCCTGGTACAACCAATCAGCAGGCTGAACTCATTGCAGCCACCAGAGCTTGCACTCTGGCCCGGGACATGTCTCTCAGATTGTACACTGACTCCAAGTATGTATTCCACATTCTCTTGTCTCACGCAGCAGTATGGAAAGAACGAGGCCTCCTCACCACAAAAGGAAATTCCATAACTAATTCAGCCTTAATTACTAAACTTCTAGAGGCTTCACAATTCCCACACTGACTAGGCATAGTCCACTGCAAATCACATCAAAAGGATGACACCCCCATTGCAAGAGGTAACAACAAAGCCGACAGAATAACCCGGTCAGTTGCCCTATCAGAAGACATACCAGACAACAATCCGTCTGCCCTTGCGGTTTTAGCCTTATCACAAGACACCCTCTGTCCCCAGACAAAGAGTCTCTCTTCCGCTTCTTACATGACCTGTTCCATCCCAGCCTCCAATCCTTGATTCATTTTTTACAATCTTTTTTTCCTCTCTCTCCTGAAGACAAAACCCTACTTAACCAAATCACCTGCAAGTGCACCATCTGCCAACGCACTAACCCTAATATCCCCCTCAAAGCCCGACCTTTCCCGGCTCATCAAGCAAGGGGTAATGTCCCCGCTGCAGATTGGCAAATAGACTTCACCAACATGTCCCCTGTATGACGTACCAGATACCTACTCATGTTAGTAGATACATTTTCAGGATGGGTCGAAGCTTTCCCCACCACTAACAAATGAGCGTCCGCGGTTGCCTCTATCCTCCTCACCCAGATCTTTCCTAGGTTCGGGATGCCCAATTCCCTCCAATCAGATAACGGCCCTGAGTTCACTGCCCAAATTATCCAGAACCTCTCCAAGTCGCTCTCGCTCCCCTGGCATTTACATTGTCCTTATCGACCACAAGCTTCAGGAAAAGTAGAAAGACCCAGTAGGACTCTAAAAGACATCCTGACCAAACTATCTCTAGAACTACACCTTGACTGGGTTCGCTTACTTCCCTTAGCTCTACTCCGCATTCGAGCCCTCCCAAAGAAACCTTCCTTCTTGTCACCCTTTGAGATCATGTACGGCCGCCCGATTCTACCCCCAGGGCTCCCTTCCCACAAAGGACCAATTCCTCCCAATATAGCCCTTCCACTACTCTCTCTCCTCCGCACTGAATTGTGGAAATATCAAGATTGGCTCCTTCCTGATCCATCCACCTCCCAAAATCCTCCTGTCTTACAGCCCGGCCAACTAGTGTTTTATAAGCCACCAGAGGATCGGCCCTCTCTCACCCCGAAATGGGAAGGTCCACACCCAGTTATTCTCTGCACCCCCTCTGCCACCAAGCTCTCACTGCCTGATAACTCTGTCACCCCTTGGATTCATATCTCCAGGTTGAAACCAAATACCCAAGACCCACCTTCTCTGGACACCCAAGACCCATCAGGCACAATCCAGAGTCCTTTGGATACAGCCCAAGACGCTGTCTACTCTACCATGCCTCATCCCTCTGATCCCTTGAAGCTCCGCATCTCCCGTGCACTCCCTTTGCCATCCATACCTGAATCATGACTTTTTCCTCCTTTACTGCTCTCTCGCTTTTTTCCCTCATTCCTATTGTCTTCCCCGCCGCCCCACCCTCTTTTGTATGGCAATTCAAAGTCAGGCAGACTTACACACAGCATCAAACAAAAGTTACTGCCCTCATTGCCACATCAGACTGCCCTCTGAAAGGCTGCTCTGAGCCTTTGTACCTCCACTTTCCTCCCTCCACCAAAGTATTCATTTACAGCTACCTTTATTCTCCCTACCTCTGCTTCCTCTATGACCAAAGACAAGCCTATTGCAAGTGATGGCAAGACACCTACGGGGGATGTCCCTACTCGTCTTGCGCCATTCACTACATGGGTGACTTCCAGTACCCACAGTATTACTCCTCCAACCATTTCATGAAATATCCCAACGGCTCATTCTCCTTATCAATCCCAGATCCCTGGGACTCTTGATGGGCTGCTGGAGTAACAGCCTCAGTTTACTACGGCGGGTCCTTGACCCCCCATGGTACCCTTCATATCTCTCAAGAGTATGTTCCCTCTCGCTCCCAGGTCTCTCAAGTTGCATCAGATATCAGACATTCCGAGAAAGTCATTATCCAAACTCTTGATGGCACCTCTTCATCTTCTTGTTCCTCCTACTCTTGGTTACAGGTCATTCAAGACACCACCATCTTTCTCAACCACACCCTCAACACCACCAATTGTTTCTTGTGCTCATCACTACAGCGCCCACTGCAAGCCGCAGTACCCCTCAATATTTCCAACTACTCTTTCCATGCAGAAGGACAACCCCTCCGTCCCCTGGCAGACATACCCCTATGGGAACCAGAATATGCAGATAATCTCACCATCCACCACTGTGTAGGCCCAACTCCACCCCCCTCCAGCGCACTTCACTGCCTGTCTATCTACACCCCTACCTCCGGCTCTAAGACTTTTACACAACCGGGACACTTCTTTTGGTGTAATGGCAGTCTTTTCAACTCACTGCCTCTCAACTCCAATACACCCTGCATTCTCGTCACCCTAATCCCACAGTTTACACTTTACAGCATGGCAGAATTCCTTGAGCTCCAACCTCCCTTGCCCTTGTGCACAAAAAGGGCTGCTTTCCTTCCCATCATGGTCGGTATCACTTTGATCACCTCAGCCATTGGGACAGGGTTTTCGGGAGGAGCCTTGGGTCACTCTCTATGGGCAGTCAGAGATCTCGACGCCAAACTTGAGGGAGCCCTGACATCCACTGCCGATTCTCTAGCCTCTCTCCAAAGGCAGGTCACTTCGCTAGCTAAAGTCACCCTTCAAAACCAGCGGGCCCTAGATCTGCTTACAGCAGAGAAGGGCGGCACCTGCGTCTTCCTCCGAGAAGAGTGCTGCTATTACATCAACGAATCCAGCATTGTAGTAACTGACATCACCAAACTCACCGACCTTGCCTCCAGTCTCCACTCTGCTTCCAATTCCAACCCATTCTCTTCAATACTAACAAACCCCCTCCTTACCTTGGTCTGGCCCATTGCAGGCCCCATAATAGTCATTCTTCTCATCTGTCTCTTCTTACCCTGTATAATAAAGTTCATCAAATCCCAAGTCGGAAAAATCTCTAATCAAGCTTTCAACGAGCTTTTACACAGGAACTACCAGCTTCTAGCCACAGAAGATCCCTCACCCTCACGTGACCTCCTCACCACATGCTGAGATGGACCTCTCTCTCCACTGGAAACTGTTCCTGGAAACAATGGCCACAGACGCCTGGCTCCTGACACCCACATCCTCTTGGCACCATTGGAATCAACAGGTCCTCGACCTATGGTTAGAGGGAACCTGCATTGATTTCCAACCTGAAGAAGTCCACATCTACTCATCCTTACTGTGGGGAATCCTATCAACTCTTTCCTCCCAATCCTCAAGCCCTCACTCCCTTCTATACCCCTGTTCAGCAAGAAGCAGTCAGAGAGAAAGCAACGTCCACAAACCCATAGAGGAGAAAGGGGGGAATGAAGGGTCCCCACCAGTAAGATGGCAAACTTCTGGCTCTCTTCAGGGTCCTCAGTTCCTGCTGGCGCCACCTGAAGCCCAATCACCTCTCGCCCCCCTCCCAATCCCAGCACCTAGCCAACAGCCACCAGCCCCGTAGAAGTGACACCTCAATCACCCTATGCCCCTTCCTATATAACCCAGCACCTTTCCCTAAGAAAGCGGAACTCTCCGGTGAATTGCTGCTGTGTGTCGCTCCTTTCCTTTCAGTTAGCACCAAAGAAGGATGCTCCTTTGAGTCCATGTCAGTTGAACCTCTACCAGACAGGATAGAATTTACATGTGAATAGATAAGAATTATATTTCCATTGCTCTCTGTTATCCCCACTTTGCAGAGTTGTAGAAAACCTCCTATAGAATCAGATAACTCAGAGAGTTCCTCTGGAGTCTAGACAATACATTAGTTTTCCACCAAACCATCTGTTCTCTCCTGGCTATATTCAGCTAAGCTCAGGTTTAGAAATTTTTGGGGTGTTTTTGGTGTATCAGTTTATAACATGTCAAACAAAATAATCTATTCTGGTATGGAAAAAAGTTATGGAAGTGAAGGAGATGAACATATATCTCTGGGGTGGACAATGAGCAGGGATAGAGGAAGTATGACTGCTATGTATGTGTGTGTCTGAGTGTAAGAGAGAGAGAGAGGCAATGCCCCAGAAAGAGAACCAGGAGGGATCAGCTTCAGTAACCAGTACTGGAGCTAGACCACCAAGGACCAAACCAACCATCACAGAGCACAGTTCGGGGGAGACCCATAGATGAGTAAACTGTCTCAGAGCTCTGTAAACTCCCCCATGTATCCAGATATCTTCTTGGGAAGGAGGAAGGGAGAAGAAATTGTCTGTAAAGAAGACAAATAGGCCTGTTTGGATGTTTAATTTTGAATTGAATAGTTTCCCCAACATGACTACACTAGAATAAGTATATGAAGTAAACTAGAGGAGGCCAAATGTTTTTTAAATTACCAAATTTATTCCTTCTATCATCACCAGTAGTGGGTCTCAAGGGCAAGGAGAGATCAGTTATAAATAATGAGATATCATTAAGAAAATATATTTTAGGCATTTTGCTTACATTTCAATCTACCCATTGTACACCCCAGAGGTATATATCTCCCTTATGTTTCATGATTTCTTTTCTACACTAGTAAACACTTGGAAATTGTAAAAAAAGGATATTTTTTTCTCTCTAGTATGTTGGAGTAGGTTTGATGATGATTTTATTGGGAGTCCATTGGTTAGAGACTAAAAGATTCTATAGTTTTTATGTATGTCATCATTGCTAATTATTGAATATTATAGAAATTAATATAATGTAATTAATTTTTAAATCTTTATTTTAAATGGACACCATCCTGAACACACTTACTGGTTTCAGTATTTGTACAGTGATTCTTGAATATTCAAGGTAGACGGTCATATTTGCAAACAATGATGCTTTCTTTCCTTCTTGTCAATACATGTGCCTTTCATTTATTATCTTAAATTCCAGAACAACATTGAATAATACTGCTGTGTTTAGGTCAACTTCTTTGTTTCTTTTTGATTTCAATGGAAAAAGTCATGGGTTTAACTTTAAGCATCATGTTACTTGCTTTTTTGATATTGATGCTGTTCAGCTGATCATAAATGTATTCTGTGACTTGTAGTTGTCTAGAGTCATAAAAAAATCGGAAGGGAATGTTGCATTTTTCTCCTTGACTTAATAAAGTCATGAGTAATATCGATAGTGTTGATGTACTGAACCATTCATATCGCTGAAACAAAACCCCTCTGGTCAAAGTGTATTGTTCTTTCAGTAGAGTGCTGTGTTCTAGCTGCTGGTTTTGTTTGATGTTTTTGTCATTTTGTGTTTTATTGCACTGAGGTCAGCAAATATGAACTTTACAATTTCTACACTTTGGAATGTAGTGAGGTTTGCTGTATGTCTAAATAGATGATGTATTTTTGTAAATGTTCCATTGTCACTTGAATAGAATGTAAATGTGATAAGCAGTGGATATATAATTTGATGTAGGTAAATCTATTAAATTTAGTTCATAGTGTTATTATTATTCTAGGCATCTAATTATTTTTGTTCTCCCTAATTTGTCAAAAGCCAAGAGCTGTATGTCAAAGTTTCCTTTTATGACAGTGTTGTCAGTTTCCTTTGATTACTCACACATTTACTAAATTTCTATTGCATCTCCAGGCTTTTCTATCCAATTTAATGTGTTATTTATATTCATTTATGTCTACCTGTCTATTATTTCTCTTTTCTTAACTGTACCTAGGATGTTGCTGTGTTCACATTAGGTGCTGGATAGATACTGATTTTTTTATATTCCCTAAGAAATGTTCTGGACAGGAATTAGTTGAACAGATTTCAAGTTTAGTATTTAAACCATTACAAGATTATTCATATGATTTATACCTCGCCCAATTATCACCGATAATTTATCTGTTACAATAAGTCATATCTTAGTCTCCTTTAAAAAAGGTTTTGTTAGTAATTAATTGATATATCCAAAGAAAAAGTAGGAGTAAAGGTGGTTTGTAATAAAATATTTATGTATTTGCAGCTGGATTCTGCAAAAATTCTGCCATGGTTGGGATTTCTTTAGGTGCTCTGAAAAGAAAAGCAAACCAATAATGCTGAGATAATTTAACCCCAGCTTTACTCATTTAACTAACATTTGCCCTTCCTTCAGCATCATATTCTTTACCAGGAACTGTACTTTGCAAAACCTAGTGTGAATGATGAGTTTCTGAGTGGAGCTATAGTTAAAAATAACTCCCTGGTACCTGTTAATAAGCATTAGTGTGGCAGACGCCTGGAGCTCAAGTAACCTAATTCAGACAGAATCTAAAAGAGCTGTACCGAAGGGCAGAAGGATTGAGAATCACCTCCTACTTCCTTTCTTGTGTCTTAACCAGGAATTCGTATGGAGAGTCGCCCTTTCTCTGAGGCTGAGTAGTTTTGTATGCATTTTGACTCATCTCATTTTACTAGTCAAAAGCTTTTATTTGATTGTGGCTATTTTCTCAGGTTCTATATTTGCCTATATAACCAAAAGAAAGTCTCCATGCATTAAAGTTTGATTGTGACTGGTTATAACTCCTGTGATAGACGAGGGAAGGGAATGCTTACTTACCTGTTACATGAAAATCTATGTAACTCAGAGGTTTTTGTACATATGCTGACCAGTGGAAGGAAGATAAGAGGACTCAAAATTCTACATGAGTAAGAAATGATAAATTGCCTGACTGGTGGTGATTCAGATCATGGGGTTTATTTTTAAGACACTTATTAATTTTGAGATAGAAGGGGAAATGATAAGAGGAGATGAAAATATATTGTGGTATTAGGTAAGGTTGTTATAAGAATTGTCTCAAATCAGGGGTGAGTGTTCTTTACAGATGAGATTGTATTTTTATTATCTAATTGAAATGAGATAGAAGTTTAAGAACCCCAAGAGAACTGGCAGTGGTCAGAAGTATTTATGAGCCTTTTTATTCTCTAGTAAATGCGATACCTAAACGACATATGGGTGTTACTAACACTACTATCAGAGCTGCAAGTGGAGGACTTGACTCTGGTAAAGGGTCTTGTGTTTTAAATGTATTTTCTTCCTTGGAAGTTGGGAGTAAAAGAGGCTAGGGGTACTGTGATGAGCAGGACTCTGAGGTGTAGAACCTGACAGGGTAGAGCAAGTACAATGGGAAGATCTACCTCTGTCTTTCAGGGCTTAACTTCATTATAAGAGGGGCATGGAAAGGTCTTTGCCAGGAAGTCTTACTAAATTTTAAACAAAGCAATAAGTTTCTCCCTCCATAGGTATATAGGCAGGACACATCTCATAGGTGTAGGGACCAAGACCTCTAAGTGAAAGTATGGGATTTTGTATGTTGTTTGTCTTTTTATATAAACTGGTGGCTCTCTTTTTATATAAACAGCCTCCTATGGCAAAACACATTTGGGAACTATCTCACCTGAGGGTTTCAATTCACTCAGGATTCAGTGAGACTGAATAATGAGAACAGAACGATGAGGGTAAAAAGGGATTTGTACCAGGCTTTATTCTCACGGTAGTAGGTCAATCACTAGCATACCATCCACCTCTGCCTCTGCCCTCAGCTCAGCTTCTGCTCCCCTCTCACCTACTCTCTCTTGATCTTCTCTCTAATATCTCTCCTGCTTCTCTCTGCCCTTAGTACTGGGCGGAACTCTTAGAGCAATACCAGCAGTAATGGCTTACTGCCATGGGTGTGCAAGCAGGCGCCTGCCCAGCGGGCTAAGTAGCACCTCATCACACACACAATGGGCTTCAGGTGAGGATCCTGGCCATGGAGCTTCCGTTTCCCTTCAGGAACAATCATCCCTTAGTATCAAAAGAGGGGCAAATCCCACATGGCTGACATAAGAAGAATTTTTACACCTTTATAGGGAGTTTTCCTGAAGATTTCCCCAAACTGGATCTCGCAGAAAAATTCCATATAAATATTGGTCTCTCTGAGTAAGGAATTGAGGTAAGGAATACTCTGCTCTCACAATTCTAGAAGGAATCAGAAGGTTAGTAAAATCTGTGTTCTATATATTAGACAGATATTATCTTAAAGTCATGTTTAGAGAATACTTAGAATGGACAGTACTTTTGAAAGCCATTGATTTGATAAGTGTAGTTCATGGGTAGCAGCAGAATAAAGAATGTCACTTAAAAAAGATGAATAAAAGATACCCTAAAAGGAAAGGTGTGACCCTAATCAAAACCTTATTGATTAGCAAGAAGACCACAATTTTGGAGGAGAAAATAAAAATAAATATTCTGCATATTAGCTGATAGATTATCTACAGCTTGTAGTGCTTTGTATTAGTGTTTTTGGGTGCTATATTTGCTTTATTATTACTCAAAGTTTTAACAACTCTTGTTCAAAATTTGGATAATACAAAATAAAGTGAAATGGATGCTTATCCTCACAATCCCCCTGACTCACAGGAAATTATGATTAACACTTGATATGTTCTCTTCAAGTATATATTTTCTATGTAATGTTTTAAATTCAGATGATTTCTACTTCATAAAATTATAGCATGGTCATTTTCCCTTTTAATTACTGACCTTTTGTAAAAATGATTCTGCATATCCAATAGTAGCATATGGTCCTTTAAGCAAATAAAGTGCTCTCAAAAAGCCTCATAACCCAATTTAGAGAAAAGGCCCAGTGATCTAAGTGAGGTAGGCACCCAATAAATGTGTATCCCATCCACCCTCACTTTTATACCTCTTAGCAGAGTGCCAAGTATGCAAAAGACAGTCAATAAATGGTTGTTAGATTTAAAATAGATTGGGGTAGTAGAAGAGGCCTGGCTTTTTGGAATAGTATAAGATTGATGACACCTCTTTAACAAATGACAAATGGCCTGGCTCAGCTGTTAAATATAGTGTAATTCTCTTTAAACATTCATGCCTAGTATTTATGCCTTTGTATCAGGCTAAACGTATCAGAACAGAATTTTATGTGTTAGGAAACATGGTTTGACTGGTAGTATTTCTAGGCTGTGTTACGATGGGTTATTTCTGCCAGAATACTGACTCATTTTTAAAACCAGTTGTTGTTACTGGTAGGTAGTGCCTACCAGTATTCCATTTTATTCAGTTTGTGTGATATTTGTGATCTAATGAGATGATTTTTTTTTCCGGGGAAAAAGTCTTCTTCTTTGTTTCCGGGGGGCACTCTCCTGGGAGGAACAGCTCCATTTGTGGATTAAACCATACAAGTCATTCACTTCACCTGGAGGTATACACTGTAGGACCTCATTTCCAAAGGTTCTAATTTAGCCACTCTTGGGTAAGGGCCAACTGCAGGGGAGGTTGTCAGGGACATGCTTGCATACTCATTCATGCTTAGTTTGGTATGTTGAATAAGAATATCTCTGACTATAGAAAGTTAGCAAAGGATGACTGGTAAGAGAGTTTTCTAAGGTTTTTTTCATTAAATTTTTCTCTTCTTGTAGCTTGGTCTATAGTTCATCTTTTAAATATAGTAAAATGACTTTTGACTCTGCCTCATATTTAGAACCCTCTACAAAAACAGCTCAGTTTATCTGCTTTCTTCTGTTAACTGAAATGATCCAAGCAGTGGTTTTCCAAGGGTCCTTGGGGCATCCATCCGGGTATCACGGTGAGAAAAGGGGAGGGCGAGTGGATGGGGATTCACAAGTCATCATGTTCTCCTCCCCTTAGAAGAGTGTCACCAGTCATTCTTCCCAGTAACCTGTCCTTGGAATCACAGGGCCCTTGGAATCATTGATACTACAAATGATTGGAATTCACTATTATAGATGTTGCAAATAATTCTCATGAAGTTTTTTTTTCCATTGAAAAAGTGATATGTTAATATATTGCCACTGTAAAATACTAAGCAGTATGTTTATGCAACGGATTAAAGAAAGCTCTCATTTTCTTAGGGTGACTGTATAGTATATCTTTCTAACAAGGACAGTTTTAAGAATTAATGGGTGGCTCTTAGTAATTACACTGGCATTAACTGAGACTCTCCTGGGCAAACTAGGACCTGTGGTGATTCTACAGTTTCTCCACCAAACTCATTCTTTCCCACTTTTCCTCTCCTTTCCCCAGACATTATTGCTAGTTACTCCTTGCCATCTATTTCTTTTGTAGTTAGGATGCAATAAAATTTATTTCACCACTCCTTTTGCTTTTCATATTTCCCTTACTTTTAATTATTACAAACAACGCTGGTGCACCAATGTCTTAGGGCACATGTGTGGGATTGCGGGTTACATTTTTTAATTACTTATGTTCAGGACATTCTAAAATATATTACCATTATTAAACAGAGGCTATTGAATATTTGAACTTTACTTGATGACCTGATATCATGATTATGGATAAATTCTTGCACTGCAGAGAGATCAACATCCAGTCTCTCAGGGACTATTTGCCCTTATCCTAAATGGCCCCTTTGAGTTATTGTACTTGTTTATATTACTAATAAGATCACATAACTAAAAACCAGTGCATGACCTGAGAAATCAACAAATAAAGTTCCTTTCCTTTCCAGGTTAAGACACCATGCCATAAAATTAAACTCACCTATGCAAGGAGAGCCAGCAGGTATGTGATGCTAAGAGCACCCAGCCAGTTCAGTGATTTTCTTCTCTTTGCTTGCTAAGCTCTCAGCTAAGCTTCGTGTGCCTCACAATACCTCCCCAAGGAAGAGGAGGAGCCATTCTTCTCTTATTTGCTGTTCTCTATGTATGTGATAATGCCACAGTTAAGAAAATTTTGGTTCCAAATGACAGAAACCCAAACTACATTGACCTAAACAAACAAACAAAAAAGAAAACGTATTGATTCACCCAGTGGAAATGTCCAAGGATTTAGGGATTCATAGGTTGAGGGGACTCCAGGTGTGATTCTGTGTGACTCTCAGACCCTGCCCCACTCCCCCTCCCAGGGCTGTCCTCAGAATGAGCCATGGAGATGCCATGGCTGAAGCTTTCCCAGAACTCCCATTCTTCCTCCAGACAGTCGGGAGGATATAATCTCTCACGATCTCTCCGTTAGGAGCCAGGAGAAAATTTCCTCCAAAAGTCCCCATCAGGAGTCTTCTCTTGTACCATTGATGGACTTAGTGACTCATGACCTCTTAAAACAGTCACTGTGGTCAAGGGGAAGGGGTCATACACAACTAGCCTGAGTTACTTAGAGTCCACTTTGGGGCTAGTCTTGGGATGAAACTCACTGAAACTACGTGACTGAAAATTTGGAATGGGGGTTTCTCCAAAGACAGCTTCATGGTCTTGCTAAAGATTAGGGGATGGATATCAGAGGACGAAATCTCTGAGTGAGCATGCTCTCTGGGAATTCACAACAATGTTTATTAGAAGTGGGCAGAAAAAGAAAACAAATAGGTAGTGAGTGAAGATGTGACTGTTTCTCTGTGATTGCATTCAATGTTATATTTTGTGTGATCCATTCTGCTATCAGAGAGCTCTGTAAAAGCTTTTTTTGGATCATTATTCTATGTATTGAGTTTTATGGTTTAATGACAGTTGACAAGAGTCCCTAAAATGATTTGAAGAAAGATGAACAGCTTACCCTGGGGGCAGAGGGACCATCAACAGTGAACAGGAATGATGGGAATTGCATAGAAACCTTAGAGATTTTTCTGTTGCTATAGAATTTCATACCATTGAGTTAACTTGAGCAATAACTTTTGTTGAAGAGGTTTCTGTCCCCTGACTCCCACTGAGCTCCCTGGGTTTTGTTTTTGTTTTTTTCCTCTTATTTAGTTCTTTTCCACCTCAAATTGAAGTTTATGTGAAATTACTCTCTAAAAGCTAAAAAATCCAGATGGCCAGAAGGGTCACCAAAAGCAAGAATCTCAGTGATGCAGTCAATTCAATAATTTGGACTCTTGAGAAAGTCTGTGAGACATGCTGGTCAGGTTTTTTTCCAGAGTGAGAAGTTAGGTGTGGCCCAAGTAACTTGCTTTGCCCATGAAATGTGAGTAGAAGTGATATATGTGCTGTTTCCAAAGGAGGTTTTAAGGGTCCAATACATTTTCTTTTACTGCCTTAGTAATTTGGTAGGCATTTGTCAAGATGGAGATTCATTAGCTTAGTGACCTTATGATATGAGTGACCTGCTGATCTTTGATGGACATTTAGCATGAAGGAGGAAAAAAAAAACAATACAAAAAGCTTCTGTTGTTGTAAACCAGGGGCTTGAAAACTATGGAAAGAATTTAACCTGTGATAGCCACTGGGATTTGGGGTGATTTGTTACCAGAGCATAACCTAGCCCATTCTGAACAATAAAAGATTAAAAGCAATGTTTTCTCCGAAGGTGAATAAGATGTAAAATAACAAAAAAGAAATCTCCAAATAATTTCTTTTGTTACTTATAATAGGAGGCAAATATTGGGCACTTAATATTTTTAAATCTCTTGAATTACGTGATTTAATACAGCCTTGGGCAAAGGCTGTGGGGTGTCTGAGGGTTTTCAGAGGCAATGTGCAAAATAACACCTTATACCTCTTTCTTGGACAATATGGTGCCCTTTAAATAAAAACCAAGAAAAATAAAATTAAGAAAAAAGGCATTACTTTTAATGGATTGTTTCTCTCTCTTTATTTTTAATGTGTACAGAAGTCTAAAGATTATGACTAAAATCATAGGATTCTTTTCTTCACTACTATTCTAACTTTTCTGAAGACCTTTAAGTTGTGATAAATATAAAGAAAACACCCAAAGTGCCAATTACATTGTCTTTTCCAAAAAATATGTGACCTTTTAATTAAAATAAATAAAGCCCTGGCATCTCCTGTTCACACTTTTGGGTGATAAAACAAGACTGATAAAGAGAAAGGAGACAGAAATGTAAGATTTTGGCTTAGTGCTCTAAGCCACCTACTTGAGAATATTCACTCAGTTTCTCATTCATTTCTTTAGAGATTTAAAATTTCCATGACGTTCTCTAAGATTGTATTGATTTAGATTTATTGATCCTTTAGACTGAGATCCTTCCTCATTTTAGGGACAAAGGAGCCATGACACAGATTTATTGTTCTGACCAGTTCCCACCAGTGGGGGATGAGAGAACCAAATGAAAAGGCTGTGTGTTCTCTCTAGTACCCCTATGGCACACGGACCTGCACTTGCTTCAGTGTTCTGAACACCATAGCCAAAGAACTGAATATAAATACTATATAATCTGACCACCTGCCTGGCCATTTGCCTTCCCCTGCACTCATCTCCTGTTGTTCTACTGCTGGCTTACTTTGATCCAGCCAAACTGGTGCTTTCGTTCTTGATCCCACTGCAGGGCTTTTGCATGGCTCTTCCTTCTCCCTGATGCACTTTTCCCCTGATATCTGTGTATCTGCATGACTCCTTCCCTAACCTCCTTCCAGAAGGCCTAACTCTATCTCTGCATTTAAAATGCAACAGCTCTTTCATGCATTCCCACTGTCCTTCATGCTGTTTTTTTTTTTTTTTTTTTGCATAGCATTTAACAGTTTCTACCTTACTTGTTATGTTTACTATTGTTTTTTCCCACCTAGCACATAACCCTCATGAGTTCAGGGACTTTGTTTTTTTTTTCATTGAGGTATCTCACATGCTTAGAATAGTAGGGATTGAAAAATAGTTGTTGAAAGAATGAATGTACAAAGAGATGAGAGAAAATAAATCCTTATGCAGTTAAAAGAGGAGCATATTCACAAGATTAATGAGAAGGGGCATAATTATGTATTTAACTCCTTGTGCCTAGCTTTTGTGAACTATTATACAGGAGAAAAGAACTAGCATTTGTAGAATACCCATGTGACAAGGCATGAACTTAGGAGCTTTACTTACAATAACTGTTTTGATATCATGTGAACAGCAAAAATACTACCTTTGAGGGAGTGTTATCCCTTCCAATTTTAGGTGAGAAACCTCAACAGGAGGTTTAAGTAATTTGCTCAAAAAAGTAGAGCTATGACATGTAGACTTGGTTTCATACTAATTTGGCCACAACACCCTTGCTTCTTGCTCTTTCCAGTCATGATGGGTAAGGAGAGAAGGTGGAGAATGAATAATATCTTTTATATTTTTTTTATTTTTTTTATTTTTTTTTAATTTTTTAATTTTTTAATTTTTTTTGAGAGGGCATCTCTCATATTTATTGATCAAATGGTTGTTAACAACAATAAAATTCAGTATAGGGGGGTCAACGCTCAATGTACAATCATTAATCCATCTCAAGCCTAATTCTCGTCAGTCTCCAATCTTCTGAAGCATAACGAACAAGTTCTTACATGGTGAATGAATTCTTACATAGTGAATAAATTCTTACATGGTGAACAGTACAAGGGCATTCATCACGGAAACTTTCGGTTTTGATCGTGCATTATGACCTATAAACAATCAGGTCAAATATGAATATTCGTTTGATTTTTGTACTTGATTTATATGTGAATCCCACATTTCTCCCTTATTACTATTATTATTATTTTTTTAATAAAATGTTGAAGTGGTAGGTAGATGCAAGATAAAGGTAGAAAACATAATTTAGTGCTGTAAGAGGGCAAATGTAGATAATCAGGTGTGTGCCTATAGACTAAGTATTAATCCAAGCTAGACAAGGGCAACAAAACATCCACGGATGCAGAAGATTTCTCTCAAAACAGCGGGGGTGAGGTTCTAAGCCTCCCCTCTGTTGGTCCCCAATTTCTCTCCTGATGGCCCCCCTGCGACTGTGCCTGTCTTAGGTTGTTCCTCCCTTGAGGAATCTTACCCGTCTCTGGCTAACCAGTCATCTTCCGGGGCCATACAGGGAAATGTAAAGTTGGTAAGTGAGAGAGAAGCAATATTCTTTAAAAAGGTTAGCTCTTTACTTCTTTGCAGATTTATGCCCTGTGGCTTCTATGCCCAGCACTTGTCTCGAGGTATCTTTACCACCTGGAGGAATTATGATACTCGGTAAATTTGATATGAGGCATGAATTCTATTTAAGGGTTGTAATTAGGAAGGAAGAAGAAAAGCTATAGATGTAGCATATGAAGGAAACATGGGAGGATTGATTATTTCTTTGACATATCTTATTATATAGTACCTTAAGTATGTATAGGTTTTAAACTACTAACTAATTTGCACACACATATTAACATAATAGGAATATGGTGACATAAATAAAGCAAATCTATAATTACCATCCATCTCCAGTGAAGCCAAGAAAACCATTTAGGCACCCTAGGCATTTGTGAAAATTTATCTATGATATGATGGATATTGTCCAACTGTACTTGAACCATCAGACAAATTAAAGCAGCCCATTTCTGGGATCTGTTCACATTCCATATGTTCTTTTAACCATAGATAGTCTACAGTCATGAGATTTTGGAGTGCTACAACTTGCACCCCTCCCAACTCCTGGTTGAGTTCCAACAGTACAGATCCGGTCAAATTCGTTATCTCACTATATGCACATGCCAGCCTAGACATCTCCCTCCTCATTCCTATGGCAAGTGCAGGAGACGGTGGGCTGGATGCAGCCACAACCGCAGCATCGTCCGGATCCCTGTGGAGGCTTTTTGATGATCATCCCCCAGCACAAGTCCTCCAGAGAGTGCTGATGCCGGAAGCTCCTCCTCATATCGTATCTTAGTTCATTTTCTGGGTATCCAAGCTAGGCCTTGATCTTCTGCATAGAAACAAAAAGACCCTTTGCCCACACTTTGACATGCCCTCTATACCACTGTGCAGAACTCATTGGAGGTCAGCACACAGTAACTGCTTTTTTTTTTTTTTTTAATTAAGAGAAAGGAATATTATCAGAAAAGAGTATCTCCATAGCTTATCATCTGACACCCTTTAAGTGATCAACATTAAGGATATTTAAAGCATGCTTTCATCTTTGATTTACCAATAGTTTTACCCTGTCAAGGAGTAATCCCCCTTTTCTTTCTTTCTTTCTTTCTTTTTTTTTTTAATTTTTAATCTACACTTACATGAAGAATACTATGTTTACTATGCTCTCCCCTATATCAGGTCCCCCCTAACAACCACATTACAGTTACTGTCCATCAGTTTAGCAAAATGTTGTAGAGTCACTACTTGTCCTCTCTGTGTTGTGCAGCCCACCCTCCCCTTTCTCCCTCCCCCCCATGCATGCTAATCTTAATACCCCCCTTCTTCTTCCCACCCCTTATCCCTCCCTGCCCACCCATCCTCCCCAGTTCCTTTCCCTTTGGTACCTGTTAGTCCATTTTTGGGTTCTGTAATTCCGCTGCTGTTTTGTTCCTTCAGTTTTTCCTTTGTTCCTATACTCCTCAGATGAGTGAAATCACTTGGTATTTCTCTTTCTCCACTTGGCTTATTTCACTGAGCATAATACTCTCCAGCTCCATCCATGTTGCTGCAAATGGTTGGATTTTTCCACTTCTCACGGCTGAGTAGTATTCCATTGTGTATATGTACCACATCTTCTTTATCCATTCATCTACTGATGGACATTTAGGTTGCTTCCAATTCTTGGCTATTGTAAATAGTGCTGCGATAAACATAGGAGTGCATCTGTCTTTCTCAAACTTGATTGCTGCGTTCTTAGGGTAAATTCCTAGGAGTGGAATTCCTGGGTCAAATGGTAGGTCTGTTTTGAGCATTTTGATGCACCTCCATACTGCTTTCCACAATGGTTGAACTAATTTACATTCCCACCAGCAGTGTAGGAGGGTTCCCCTTTCTCCACAGCCTCGCCAACATTTGTTGTTGTTTGTCTTTTGGATGGCAGCTATCCTTACTGGTGTGAGGTGATACCTCATTGTAGTTTTAATTTGCATTTCTCTGATAATTAGCGATGTGGAGCATCTTTTCATGTGTCTCGTGGCCATCTGTATTTCTTTTTTGGAGAACTGTCTGTTCAGTTCCTCTGCCCATTTTTTAATTGGGTAATTTGTTTTTTGTTTGTTGAGGCATGTGAGCTCTTTATATATTCTGGACGTCAAGCCTTTATTGGATCTGTCATTTTCAAATATATTCTCCCATACTGTAGGGTTCCTTTTTGTTCTGTTGATGGTGTCTTTCGCTGTACAGAAGCTTTTCAGCTTAATGTAGTCCCACTTGCTCATTTTTGCTGTTGTTTTCCTTGCCCGGGGAGATATGTTCAAGAAGAGGTCACTCATGTTTATGTCTAAGAGGTTTTTGCCTATGTTCTTTTCCAAGAGTTTAATGGTTTCATGACTTACATTCAGGTCTTTGATCCATTTTGAGTTTACCTTTGTATATGTGGTTAGACAATGGTCCAGTTTCATTCTCCTACATGTAGCTGTCCAGTTTTGCCAGCACCATCTGTTGAAGAGACTGTCAATTTGCCATTGTATGTCCATGGCTCCTTTATCAAATATTAATTGACCATATATGTTTGGGTTAATTTCTGGGGTCTCTAATCTGTTCCACTGGTCTGTGGCTCTGTTCTTGTGCCAGTACCAAATTGTCTTGATTACTATGGCTTTGTAGTAGAGCTTGAAGTTGGGGAGTGAGATCCCCCCTACTTCATTCTTCATTTTCAGGATTGCTTTGGCTATTCGGGGTCTTTGGTGTTTCCATATAAATTTTTGAATTATTTGTTCCAATTCATTGATGAATGTTGCTGGTAATTTGAGAGGGATTGCATCAAATCTGTATATTGCTTTGGGCAGGATGGCCATATTGATGATATTAATTCTTCCTAGCCATGAGCATGGGATGAGTTTCCATTTATTAGTGTCCCCTTTAATTTCTCTTTAGAGTGGCTTGTAGTTTTCAGAGTATATGTCTTGCACTTCTTTGGTTAGGTTTGTTCCTAGGTATTTTATTCTTTTTGATGCAATGGTGAATGAATTGTTTTCCTGATTTCTCTTTCTATTGATTCGTTGTTAGTGTATAGGAAAGCTACAGATTTCTGTGTGTTAATTTTGTATCCTGCAACTTTGCTGTATTCCGATATCAGTTCTAGTAGTTTTGGAGTGGAGTCTTTAGGGTTTTTTATGTACAGTATCATATCATCTGCAAATAGTGACAGTTTAACTTCTTCTTTACCAATCTGGATTCCTTGTATTTCTTTGTTTTGTCTAATTTCCGTGGCTAGGACCTCCAGTACTATGTTAAATAACAGTGGGGAGAGTGGGCATCCCTGTCTGGTTCCCGATCTCAGAGGAAATGCTTTCAGCTTCTCGCTGTTCAGTATAATGCTGGCTCTGTGTTTATCATATATGGCCTTTATTATGTTGAGGTACTTGCCCTCTATTCCCATTTTGCTGAGAGTTTTTATCATGAATGGATGTTGAATTTTGTCAAATGCTTTTTCAGCATCTATGGAGATGATCATGTGGTTTTTGTCTTTCTTTTTGTTGATGTGGTGGATGATGTTGATGGATTTTCGAATGTTGTACCATCCTTGCATTCCTGGGATGAACCCCACTTGGTCATGGTGTATGATCCTTTTGATATACTGTTGAATTGTTTTTGCTAATATTTTATTGAGCATTTTTGCATCTACATTCATCAGGGATATTGGTCTGTAATTTTCTTTTTTGGTGGGGTCTTTTGCCTGGTTTTGGTATTAGGGTGATGTTGGCCTCATAGAATGAGTTTGGGAGCATTCCCTCTTCTTCTATTTTGTGGAACACTTTAAGGAGAATGGGTATTGTGTCTTCTCTGTATGTCTGATAAAATTCCGAGGTAAATCCGTCCGGCCCTGGGGTTTTGTTCTTGGGTAGTTTTTTGATTACTGTTTCAATTTCTTTGCTCGTAATTGGTTTGTTTAACTTTTGTGTTTCTTCCTTGGTCAGTCTTGGGAGGTTGTATTTTTCTAGGAAGTTGTCCATTTCTTATAGGTTTTCCAGCTTGTTGGCATATAGGTTTTCATAGTAGTCTTTAATAATTCTTTGTATTTCTGTGGAGTCTGTCGTGATTTTTCCATTCTCATTTCTGATTATGTTGATTTGTGTTGACTCTCTTTTTCTCTTAATAAGTTGGGCTAGAGGCTTATCTATTTTGTTTATTTTCTCGAAGAATCAGCTCTTGGTTTCGTTAATTTTTGCTATTGTTTTATTCTTCTCAATTTTGTTTATTTCTTCTCTGATCTTTACTATGTCCCTCCTTCTGCTGACTTTAGGCCTCATTTGTTCTTCTTTTTCCAGTTTTAATAATTGTGATGTTAGACTATTCATTTGGGATTGTTCTTCCTTCGTCAAGTGTGCCTGGATTGCTATATACTTTCCTCTGAAGACTGCTTTCGCTGCATCCCACAGAAGTTGGGGCTTAGTGTTGTTGTTGTCATTTGTTTCTATATATTCCTTGATCTCTATTTTGATTTGTTCATTGATCCATTGATTATTTAGTAGCATGTTGTTAAGCCTCCATGTGTTTGTGAGCCTTTTTGTTTTCTTTGTAGAATTTATTTCTACTTTCATACCTTTGTGGTCTGAAAAATTGGTTGGTAGAATTTCAATATTTTGGAATTTACTGAGGCTCTTTTTGTGTGCTAGTATGTGGTCTATTCTGGAGAATGTTCCATGTGCACTTGAGAAGAATGTATATCCTGTTGCTTTTGGATGTAGAGTTCTATAGATGTCTATTAGGTCCATCTGTTCTTGTGTGTTGTTCAGTGCCTGTGTGTCTTTACTTATTTTCTGCCCGGTGGATCTATCATTTGGGGTGAGTGGTGTGTTGAAGTCTCCTACAATGAATGCATTGCTGTCATTTCCCTCTTTAGTTCTGTTAGTATTTGCTTCACATATGCTGGTGCTCCTGTATTGGGTGCATATATATTTAGAATGGTTATATCCTCTTGTTGGACTGAGCCCTTTATCATTATGTAGTATCCTTCTTTATCTCTTGTTACTTTCTTTGTTTTGAAGTCTATTTTGTCTGATATTAGTACTGCAACCCCTGTTTTCTTCTCACTGTTGTTTGCCTGAAATATGTTTTTCCATCCCTTGACTTTTAGTCTATGCTTATCTTTGGGTTTAAGGTGAGTTTCTTGTAAGCAGCATATAGATGGGTCTTGCTTTTTTATCCATTCTATTACTCTATGTCTTTTGATTGGTGCATTAAGTCCATTTACATTTAGGGTGACTATTGAGAGATATGTACTTATTGCCATTGCAGGCTTTAGATTCGTGGTTACCAAAGGTTCAAGGTTGGCTTCTTTAGTATCTTACTGCCTAACTTAGCTCACTTACTGAGCAGTTATATATACTGTCTGGAGATTCTTTTCTTCTCTCCCTTCTTACTCCTCCTCCTCCATTCTTCATATGTTGTGTGTTTTGTTCTGTGCTCTTTTTAGGGGTGCTCCCATCTAGAGCAGTCCCTGTAGGATGCCCTGTAGAGGTGGTTTGTGGGAAGCAAATTCCCTCAGCTTTTGCTTGTCTGGGACTTGTTTAATCCCGCCATCATATTTAAATTATAGTATTGCTGGATACAGTATCCTTGGTTCAAGTCCCTTCTGTTTCATTGCATTAAGTATGTCATGCCATTCTCTTCTGGCCTGTAGGGTTTGTGTCGAGAAGTCTGATGTTAGCCTGATGGGTTTTCCTTTATAGGTGACCTTTTTCTCTCTAGCTGCCTTTAAAACTCTTTCCTTGTCCTTGATCCTTGCCATTTTAATTACTATGTGTCTTGGTGTTGTCCTCCTTGGATCCTTTCTGTTGGGAGTTCTGTGTACTTCCATGGTCTGTTCGATTATTTCCTCCCCCAGTTTGGGGAAGTTTTCAGCAATTATTTCTTCAAATAGACTTTCTATCCCTTTTCCTCTTTCTTCTTCTTCTGGTATCCCTATAATACGAATATTATTCCTTTTGGCCTGGTCACATTTTTCTTAGTGTTGTTTCATTCCTGGAGATCCTTTTATCTCTCTCTATGTGAGCTTCTATACGTTCCTGTTCCCTGGCTTCTATTCCCTCAATGGCCTCTTGCATCTTATCCATTCTGCTTATAAATCCTTCCAGGGATTGTTTCACTTCTGTGATCTTCTTTCTGACATCTGTGATCTCCTTCCGGACTTCATCCCACTGCTCTTGCATTTTTCTCTGCATCTCATATCATTGCTCTTGCATTTCTCTCTGTATCTCTGTCAGCATGTTCATGATTTTTATTTTGAATTCTTTTTCAGGAGGACTAGTTAGGTCTGTCTCCTTCTCAGGTGTTGTCTCTGTTATCTTTGTCTGCCTGTAGTTTTGTCTTTTCATGGTGATAGAGATATTTTGCAGAGCTGGTACAAGTGACCGCTGGAAGAGCTTCCCTTCTTTTTTGTTTGTGGCCTTTTCCTGGGAGAACAGCGACCTCCAGTGGCTTGTGCTGGGCAGCCGTGCACAGACAGGGCTTCTGCTTCCTGCCCAGTTGCTATGGGGTTTATCTCCGCTGTTGCTGTGGGCTTGGCCTGGGTGGGGCTGCTCCTCCAAAATGGTGGAGTCCCGTTGGAGGGGGAGCTGCCAGGAGGCTATTTATCTCCGTAAGGGGCCTCTGTGCTCCCTGCTGCCCAGGGGGTTAGAGTGCCCAGAGATCCCCAGATTCCCTGCCTCTGGTCTAAGTGACCTGTCCTGCCCCTTTAAGACTTCCAAAAAGCACTCTCCAAACCAAAACAAGAACAGCAACAATGAGAGAGGGAACAGAAAGAAAAAAAAAAAGGAAAAAACACGCGATTTTTTATTTTGTCCTCAGGTGCCGGTCCCAGGCACCCGCTCACTGGTCCTGCTGCCCTGTCTCCCTAGCACCAGGGTCCCTGTCCTTTCAAGGCTTCCAAAAACACCCACCCACCGTTCCCGCAGGGAAAAACGCTCGATATTCTTTGTCCTCAGGCGGTGGTCCCAGGCACCCGCTGACCAGTCCCGCCGCCCTGCCTCCCTAGCACCGGGGTCCCTGTCCCTTTAAGGCTTCCAAAAAGCACTCGCCAAAAAGAGAGAAAAAAAGGGGAAAAACTCGTGATTTTCTCCGTCTTCAGGTGCCGGTCTCTGGCACCTGCCCACAGGTCCCACAGGGAAAAACGCGCGATATTCTTTGTCCTCAGGTGCCGGTCCCAGGCACCCGCTCACCAGTCCCGCCACCCTGCCTCCCTAGCACCGGGGTCCCTGTCCATTTTAGGCTTCCAAAAAGCACTCGCAAAAAAGAGAAAAAAAAAGGGGAAAAACGCACGATTTCCTCTGTCCTGAAGTGCCGGTCTCAGGCACCCTCCCACCGGTCCCGCAGGGAAAAACGTGGGATATTCTTTGTCCTCAGGCGCCGGTCCCAGGCACCCGCTCATCAGTCCCGCTGCCCTGCCTCCCTAGCACCGGGGTCCCTGTCCCTTTAAGGCTTCCAAAAAGCACTCACCAAAAAGTGAAAAAAAACGGGAAAAACGCGCGATTTCCTCCATCCTCAGGCGCCGGTCTCAGGCACCCGCTCGCCGGTCCCGCAGGGAGAAACGTGGGATATTCTTTGTCCTCAGGCGCCGGTCCCAGGCACCTGCTCACCGGTCCCGCCACCCTGCCTCCCTAGCAACGGGGGCCCGTCCCTTTATGGCTTCCAAAAAGCACTCGCCAAAAAAAACCGCTCCGGTTTCTTTCCACCCACGGGGAACCGGGAGGAGGGGCTCTCAGGTCCTGCCGGGCCGGGGCTTGTATCTTACCCCCTTCGCAAGGCGCTGGGTTCTTGCAGGTGTGGATGTGGTCTGGATGTTGTCCTGTGTCCTGTGGTCTCTCTATTTTAGGAAGATTTTTCTTTGTTATATTTTCATAGCTCTATGTGTTTTTGGGAGGAGATTTCCACTGCTCTACTCACACCGCCATCCTGGCTCCACCTCTGAATAATATTTTTATTCCGTACACAGACTCAGAGATTTTGGGCTGACATATTCTAAGCTCCTCTGCTATCCCCGGAGGAGCTATCCCCAGGAGGAATTAGCTCACTCTTCTTTACCCTCAGAAGAGCCTTAGTCATATATAACCCTGTCCATTATTCTAATTCATTCTAAGACAACTGTGATTTTACAATATTGGCACTCATAAATGATACTCATCAATTAATAAATATTGTGAGCTTATGTCTTTGACCTATGACCTAAAAGAGGGGCTAATTTCTCAGATGTTGGACAATTCAAACATTAGTCAGCATTAAGATTGAGATAAAATAAGGAAAAAAATTTTCTTCACATAATTCCTTGAGCGATTTCTGCCATTTCTAAAGAGAGTTCTTTTTATTGGGGGGTAGACAGGCACTGAGGCCTTTGTCTGGCAGATACTAGGAGGAGTCGGAACTGACAGACGTGGCACAGCCACACCGTTGTCCCTGGTGTTACTCAGGGCTGAGGGCTCTTGCATCTCCGTGAAGACCAGAGAGGTTTCCTTTCCCAGTAAGGTAAGCTCGGCCTGCTGTTATAATAAGCAGACAAATGGCAGGATGGTTTCATGGGAAATAACCTGGACGGCGACTCTGAAAAATGGGTTTTCTGTGTCATTTCTGCTGATGTCTAAATTAGTGCAAATAATTTTTTCCTATTTCTCAGTTTCCTCATTTGCAAAATTAGTGCATAGGGCCAGATGGCCTGGAAGCCACCTTTCAGGTGCAAACTTCTAAAGCTTTCCATAAAATTATTTGCTGGAAAGTGATAGGGAGAAGGCAATAAGCTTACCTCTAATATTATTTCAGACCCAACTAAGGAAATATTTCTGAAATTTGATAGATACTACTGAATTATTTTCCTCCTCTGGTACATGACACAGACTGTTTTCAAAGAAAGAAACGAAGATCTGTTTTCTTTCCTGGAAGAAAATTGATGGTGTTTAAGATATTTTAGAATAGTCATCTCAAAAGTTGGTTAGAGTGATCTTTACAGAATAGGGTTTATCAACAATATCTGTGGTCTTTACTGTGTGTGAAAATGGGACCAAAATGAACAGCTTTTAGGAAATCTCTAATTTTTCTCAACTTCTATTTCTGGGAATCTTTAATTGATAGCTCTCAACATCTACTCACAGAGAGCAACTGCAAGTAAACTACAGACTAGGAGATTGAAAGGTGTTGTGGAGGTGTTTATTTCATCTCTGGTAGTATAATCCACTCCCTTCTCACCTTTCAGCCCTCAAATAAAAAATGTGATGGGTAGAGGAGCAGGAGCAGAGACAGAGAAGATTGTTCACAGTTTATACTTGGAATTAAGTTTTTTTTTTTTTAAAAAATGTCTATGAGTTCCCATTGTCAGAGATCTAAGCAATGAAAACTCCTGCAGAGTTCTTCTGTACTAAAGTCTGCTAGAAATTGTGATTTTAGGTTAAGATTAAAGCACATCAAGTGAGACAGATACTGAAATAATCCAGATGCATATGCAGGAAGGGGAGACAGGCAGTTTACTGGGTAGAGCTTTGCTTCAGTCAAAGACAGCTACGCATATTCTTCCCAATGTGTGTGAGGAAAACCACTGCAAAGCAGGGGAAAGGAGACAGTATCCAGAAAGGTCAAAGGAAGGACTTGTTTTTGCCATCAATCACTAGTGTCATTTTTAGGCAAGTCCTTAGCATCTTCAGAGTTCCCAAGAGCATTGTCTCTATGAAAGAGAAGTAGATATTCATTAGGAGAAGAAAAGTGATAAGCAAGCAGTAGAATTAGAAGAAAGGGTAGCGGCAAAACAAAGACTGGCCTCAGAGAGAATAAAAATGTAGTGACAGAAACAAGATCCATATTTTCAGCTATAAAGAATTGAAGCTACAGAAAAATCAGTTGGGGAAGTGGAAGATAACTTGAGAAGAGCATCAGGAATTTAAAGAGAAGAAGATACAGAGGGAAATGGTGAGCCAAAAAGAGTTGAGATGAATGACAAACTATAAATAACAGGTATGCCTAAAGGAGAACACAGAACAAATAATTAAATGAATTCAAATGAAAGAAAAATGTAATGTGTTTCCCAAAGTCTGGTATATGCAGACTGGGAAAGCTCAATATATGCTGGACAGAGTCAATGAAAAGAAACGCAGGCATGGATATATCATGAAAAATATGTTAAGGTTTTTAAGGATAAAGAAACTGTTAACCTGCAAATATTTAGATAGAAAACCTTATTTCTTCCAAAAAATAAAATATCTTCATTCTTCTATTCTGCAACATTAAAGGCGGGGTGTCAGTGTAGCAGTGCTTACAGAATTTTAAGAGGGAAAATCACTTGCAATCCCATAATTAAATATATTTTATGTGGTAACTTTTTCATATACATATAGACTATAATTTTAACTTCTGGAAACTTGCTAACGAGTGGGGGATCATAGCCTGTGTCTAAGAGGATGCAAAGTGGTCTGCAAGAGCATGAAGGGAGAGTTAAGAGTGATTAAGAGAAAATGGAGATCAGTGACTGTGGATCTTGATGAAATGAAATCATGCAGTGGACTTGAGACTGGGTTTGACTTGAAAATGCTGGATTGAAAGGAAGTTTTGGCCAGAGAACAATATATTGGCATTTGAGACCTCCATTCTTGAGAAGGACCACCTACAGGAAATAACAGGACCAAAGGAGTGGCTCTAAGAGTTGGAGGCAAAAGTGACAAGGCCAGAAGACAGGAGAGAGAAGAGATTGGAGTTGAGTTCTAGGAAGCTAGTATGACATTTGGACTGTCCGAAGAACATTCAGATTAACAAATAACAGGAGTAGGACTTGGTGAGAAGGGCAAGAATGTGAGATGCAAACCAAAGCAATGAAGGAAATGACGTGGTGGGTGAGTTAGAGCAGCAAAGTGTTGATGGCTCTGAACGGAACAAGCTTCCAGAATCAGAGGAGTTTAATAATGGGTGGGAATAGGGATTGTGAAAGTAGATTTAGAAATAAAAGAGGAAGTGCACATCAGCTTTGAACTGCAAGATATTGAAAGTTGGCGGGGCCAGGATATGGAGCAAATACTTTAAGAATAGATTAAGTATTTAAAGGATTGTTGACCATGAAAGAGTTCATCTAGAAAGTACAGAGGGTTTGGCAGAGCAATATAAAATTACTGAAGAAGGGAAAATAAATCCAATCTTACCTAGCTATCAAAAAAATTCAAATTAAAGCAAAACAGATACCATTTTCATCTCCAAATTGGCGCAAGTGTTACTTAGTATTATTGATGCTGTGGCTAAATTGTCTTACAAATTCTCTGTAGCAATTTAAATGGTGCAGTCTTTCTGGAAGACATTCTGGCAATACACACTAATGTGTTAAAATTGCATATATTTTTGATGCTGTCATCTCTTTCCTCCTTATGCCTAAGGTTTCAGTTTAGATATTATGTATTATAGAGAGCATTTCCTAATTTTCCAAAACACTGTTGTATGCTTTTCCTTTGTGCTCACATAATGCCCTCTGTCTCGGTAGTTATCACAGTCTAGTGCTTGTTTACTTCTACCCATCTGTCTCCACCTTGTTTGTTTCTGCCTTGACCATCACCGTTTAGCTCTGTCCATGCAGTGGTGCCTAGGACCTACAGTGCGCACTGACTGTGTAAGTGAATACACAGATAAATATGTGAATGGAGAAAGGGAAAAAGGAAGAGAGGACGTTCCTATGTCTGAAAAAAGTATTTTAGCGATGGGTGAGAGAGTAAGAGTGCAAGAATGAGAGAGTGAGAGAGATTTTAGACCATAAATATCAAGATGCAAAGGGTACTTGGTACTAAGGAATAAGTTTACAAGAATTTTAATTATCGTAATTTTACTTTTCTGTGTTTTTTAAAAAATATTTTCTATCTTTCATTTTTATAATGAAACAACAAAACTACTTTGAAAACAAAATAGATCTCAAGCCATAATCATTATTCATGGTTAACACAAGAACAAATAACTAAGAAAAAACTAGAGTTTCTTCATGCAGGGGATAGATAATGGAAATAAGAGAAATCGATCTGGTATAAAGAATGGCCAGCATTATGGTATACAGGAGAGTAAAAGCCCATATAAAAGATGTAGTTTTAAACTTAAAAAATTCGGGTGGGCTTAATAAGACCTATTTGTGAGCTGCATTTGGCTTTTGGATCTCCAGAAGGGAACCTCTGCTGAAAGTCAGGAGGAAGGCATCGTCATTGTTGTCAGTACCGCTTGGAAGTTCTATCTAACAAAATAATAGTTGGAGGAGTACTCTAGTTATTAGAGACAGGTAAAAAAAATTTCTTTGTGTGGTTGCTATGATTATTCTCAAGAAAATCCAGATTAATCTGGTGACAAACTAGTAACATAGTAAATAAGAGTTAGCAGGGTAGCTGCAACTAAACAATGTCAAACTACTTTAGCTTTATTACATGCCCCAAATTAGCAGTCAGAAAGTATAGTGATTAATAATAGTGCCCTGAGCACACTCACTGACCTTCCCCCTTACAAAGAGGCTATTAAAATAGGGATGCCATGCAACCACCTAATAATATAACCTAGTGGAGGAATTTTCAAAAATTCTTCTGAGAAAATTTTTGATCAGAAAAAACAGAACTTGATTGATGCATGTACCATATGGGAGAAAGCTAGAGAAGTAAAAGCAAATCTTAACCCACAAAATTCTAGAAAAATTCAAGCTTGAAGTCAGTATTCCTAAGTAGGAGACCATGGGAAATTCTTGGTGTAATTGATTAAGAACTCGGTTATCCAAAACTGTTCCCCTCCCAAGGTGGTTCTCAGCATCCGATAACAGATGCATCTTCCTTTAGGTTAAAACTTCTAGGACTTTATTCTAAACTGTGTGAATGTTCTGCCTGTGGATTCTATCTAGCTGTGGGAATTCTCATGCATTTCAATGTAAACAGTGGTTCTCCATTGGAAGTGGAAGGAACTTTGATTGTTGAAATGACCAGGGGTTTTACTGGCATTTAATAATCAGGTGCCAGGAATGGTAAATATCCTTCTGTACACAAGACACTCCTGCAGAAAGCAATATGATCTTTACCCAGATGATCTAGATAGATGAGTACTCTTCAACAGATACACAATGCATGCCATACATACAATTTTAATGTTTTCTAGCCACAT
Organism: Manis javanica; assembly: GCF_040802235.1. Classification (NCBI taxonomy): domain Eukaryota; kingdom Metazoa; phylum Chordata; class Mammalia; order Pholidota; family Manidae; genus Manis; species Manis javanica. The sequence goes on along the minus strand of NC_133157.1, from coordinate 95,494,526 downwards.
TAAAACAGAAGTGAAATTACTCTAATATTGTTTTATATAACCAAAATGTTATTGTTACAGCATGTAATCCATACAAACTGTTCATTATATATTTGATACTATTTTTTATTTGTACTAAATTTTGAAATTCAATGTGAATTTTATACCTAAGGCACATCTCAGTTAGGATGCTAAATTTTCATTGGAATGATTTGATCTACCTTTTTATTTCATAAAATTCATAGTTCAAAAAGTAAATTCACATATCATAGATGTTCCAAACATATTTAAATTTTTTCTAAACAGCTTTTTAAAATTCTTTGCTGCTGCAAATTGTAATTGCCACTTACTGTGAAATTCGTGATGTACCTTTTTCAATTCCTTTTTTCTTTACTGTTTGATCATAGTACAGCATTTGCATTTCCATTTGACTGCACCAGTATTACGTAAAAATATTTTAAAGTAAAACTTAACATTTACATTTTATATCGGTATCACTGTAATCATGCAGTTTGCCTAAAATATTCCAACAAATGCATTTACTATTACATTAGTGTATAGAAAAAAATCACTCAGACTGGACAATTTGTTAACATTGGATGGATTGTTGGAGTGTAATATTAGAAATAATGTGTGTGCTTGACATAATACAATACTATCTTACATATTTCGGTGAAATGGAGTCTTAAAAAAGGAATAAATCTGTGTTTAATGAAAAATATTTTACACTGATTCAGTTCTTAATATAAGTCCAAATTCATTGCAGTGGGAAGTCCCAACCATTCTGGCATCTTGTTAACCTGCTTTGATGTCAGGTCCTATCATGCTGGTCACTTTATTCTAGCCACCTGGGCTCACTGTTGTTCCTTGACCCATTCAAGGCCTGCTTCCACTTCAGGAGTTTTGTAATTGCTCCCTGTTCTTTGTACATTCTGCCCCAAATAGCTGCTGTGGGCCTTTTTGAGAATGCTACTTAAACTTGCTCCCCTCCTCACTCTCCCTATAACTCTCTCCTGCTTTACTTTATCTCAGAGCATTTGTTATCATCCAAGATACTATGTGATTTGCATACAACTGTAGGATTTCTTCTGGTCACTAGAATATAAATAGCACGAGGGTAAGAACTTTTGTCAGTTTTGTTCACTAGTATACCTCTGGAAGCAAGGGCAATGCCTGGCAATAGTGGAAACCCAATAAATATTTGTTAAATAAACAAATTTATAAAGGTAATTACTAAAGAATAGACATAAGATACACTATTTCCAAACAAGGAGATGGGGAAAAATGAAACAAAAATAATTGATTTAATAAAAGATAAAAATGAATAAGTGAAAAAGAATTTAGTGAACACATAAAATAAGATGGAAGATAAATCCAATCAAATCATTAATCATAATAGAATGAGTAAGTTAAATTCCTCCATTAAAAAGGGAGTAAAAATTTAGTTAAGTGATTTCATAGTTTCATTAAGAAATAAATAAAATATAGGAGATTTCTAGAAACTTGAGTCCATAATTATAGTGGAGGAATTTAACACACCTAGTTAAATTTACATATAAAGTAGACCCAATTAAGGTTATGGAGGATTTGAGTGATAAAGTATAAGTATAATATTGTGGATATATAGTACCCTTTATTCTATCAACAAAAAACAGTAATTTCAAACATCCATGTAATGTGCAACAGCATACTTTCCAGACTAGATATTAGGCTCCCCAAAAATCATCTAGACTTTAATGGAAGTTTGAAAAAACACAATGTATAACTTATGTACACCTGTTGATCTCACTATTCCACATTCCCAACTCATTACTATAGAAACATAGATTAAAGAAAAATTTATGTACAGACATGTTAATTATGGCATCTTTTTTAATAGTGAAAAACTAAAAGTAAACTTGTTGATCAATGAAAGAATAATTAAATAAACAAGTTAATCCAGATTATGGAACATTATGTGGCAATCAAAAGTTTCCCTAAGGTTTCAAGAATATATTGCTAAGAATAAATGTTGTAGAATAGTCATGATTCACCCCATTTATTAAGGCAATACAATAAATATATAAATGCTCAATACCTATAAACATGTAAATGCTCAAAAGTTGGCAGAATTTTTTTAAAGCCGTGTTAACAGTTAATTCTATGAAGAGAAATCTAAATGGGTAAAATAAAGTGGGAAACTTTTCACTTATAATTTTTGTGGAGTTAAGGAAATTATAAGGTGATTTTTGATTTATTTTTATTTATTTTTTAAGGTACCACTGATATATACTCTTATGAAGGTTTCACATGAAACAATTGTGGTTACAACATTCACACATATTATCAAGTCACCCCATATCCCATTGAAGTGAATGTCCATCAGTGTAGTAAGATGCCACAGAATTACTACTTGTCTTCTCTGTGCTACTCTGTCTTCTCCATGACCCCCCAACACCATGTGCACGAATTATAATATCCTTTAGTCCCCTTCTCCCTCCCTCCAAACCCACTCTCTTCACTCCTCCCCTTTGGTAACCACTAGTCCTTTCTTGGGTTCTGTGAGTGTGCTACTGTTTTGTTCCTTCATTTTTGCTTTGTTGACTCCACAAATAAGGGAAATCATTTGGTACTTTTCTTTCTCCACCTGGCTTATTTCACTAAGCATAATACCTTCAAGCTCCATCCATGTTGTTGCAAATGGTAGGATTTTTTTTTCTTCTTATGGCTAAATAATATTCCACTGTGTATATGTACCACATCTTCTTTATCCATTCATCTATTGATGGACACTTAGGTTGCTTCCATATCGTGGCTATTGAAAACAGTGCTGCAATACACATGGGGTGCATATGCCTTTTTGAAACTGGGATCATAAATTCTTAGGAGTGGAATTCTGGGTCAAATGGTATTTCCATTTTTAGTTTTTTGAGGAACCTCCATTGCTTTCCACAATGGATGAACAACTTTACATTCCACCAGGAGTGTTGAGGGTTCCCCTTTCTCCACATCCTCACCACTATTTGTTGTTTCTTATCTTTTGGATGTTGGCCATCTTAGTCAGTGTGAGATGATATCTCATTGTGGTTTTAATTTTCATTTCCCTGATAATTAGCAAGATGGAGCATCTTTTCATTTGTCTGTTGGTCATCTGAAATTCTTCTTTGGAGAAGTGTCTGTTCATATCTTCCGCCCATTTTTTTTATCAGGTTATTTGCTTTTTGGATGTTGAGACCTGTGAGTTCTTTATATATTTTGGATGTGAACCATTTGTCAGATATGTCATTTATGAATATATTCTCCCATACTGTGGTATGCATTTTTGTTCTACTGATGGTGTCATTTGCTGTACAGAAGCTTCTTAGTTTAATGTAGTCCCACTTGTTTATTTTTGCTTTTGTTTCCCTTGCCCAAGGAGATGTGTTCAGAAAAAGTTGCTCATGTTTATATTCAAGAGATTTTTGCCTATGTTTTCTTCTAAGAGTTTTATGGTTTCATGACTTACATTGGGGTCTTTGATCCATTTCAAGTTCACTTTAATGTATGGAGTTAGACAATAATCCAGTTTCATTCTCTTACATGTAGCTGTCCAATTTTGTGAACACCAGTTGTTGAAGAGGCTGTCATTTCCCGACTGTATAACAGCTCCTTTATCGTATATTAATTGGCCATATATGTGTGGGTTTATATCTGGGCTCTCTATTCTGTTCCATTGATCTATGGGTCCGTTCTTTTCCCAGTACCAAATTGTCTTGATTACTGTGACTTTGTAGTAGAGCTTGAAGCCAGGGAGCATTATCCCGCCCACCTCCCCAACCCCCAGCCCCTGCTTTATTCTTCCTTCTCCGGATTGACTTGCCTATTCGGAGTCTTTTGTGGTTCTATATGAATTTTAGAACTATTTTTTCCAGTTTGTAGAAGAATGCTGTTGGTGTATTTTGATAGGAATTGCATTGAATCTGTTCATTGCTTTAGGCAGGATGGCCATTTTAACAATATTAATTCTTCCTATCCATGAGTATGGGATGTATTTCCACTTATTGATGTCTTGTTTAATTTGTCTCAAGAGTCCCTAGTAGTTTTCAGGGTATAGGTCTTTCACTTCCTTGGTTGGGTTTATTGCTAGATATTTTATTCTTTTTGATGCAATTGTGAATGGCATTGTTTTCCTGATTTCTCTTTCTGCTAGTTCATCATTAGTATATAGGAATGAAACAGATTTCTGTATATCAATTTTGTATCCTGCAACTTTGCTGAATTCAGTAATTAGTTCTAGTAGTTTTGGGGTGGATTCTTTAGAGGTTTTTATGTACAATATCATGTCATCTGCAAACAATGACAGTTTAAATTCTTCCTTACTATTTGGATGCCTTTATTTGTGTTGTCTGATTGCTGTGGTAGGACCTCCATTACTATGTTGAATAAAAGTGGGGTGAGTGAGCATCCTTATCTTGTTCTGGATCTTAAAGGAAAAGCTTTCAGCTTCTCGCTGTTAGGTATAATGTTAGCTGTGAATTGTTATATATGGCCCTTATTATGTTTGGTACTTGCCCTCTATACCCATGTTGTTGAGTTTTTATCATGAATGGATGTTGAATTTTGTCAAAGCTTTCTCAGCATCTATGGAGATGATCATGTGGTTTTTGTCCTTCTTTTTGTTGATGTGGTGTATGATGTTGATGGATTTTTGAATATTGTACCATCTTTGCATCCCTGGAATAAGTTGCACTTGATCATGATGGATGATCTTCTTAATGCATTTTTTAATTAAGTTCGCAAATATTTTGTTGAGTATTTTTGCATCTATGTTCATCAGGGATATTGGTCTTTTTTTGTAGTGTCTGCCTGGTTTTGGTATTAGAGTGATGCTGGCTTCATAGAATGAGTTTCAAAATATTCCCTCCTCTTCTACTTTTTGGAAAACTTTAAGGAGGATGGGTATTAGGTCTTCACTAAATGCTTGATAAATTTCAGCGGTGAAGACATCTGGTCCAGGGGTTTGTTCTTAGATAGTTTTTTGATAACCAATATCATCGCTGGTAACTGGTCTGTTCACATTTTCTGTTTCTTCCTGGTTCAGCCTTGGAAGGTTGTATTTTTCTAGGAAGTTGTCCATTCTGGTTATCCCATTTTTTAGCATATTTTTCATAGTATTCTCTAATAATTCTTTGCATTTGTAAGTATTACATAAATCACAATGTGTGCCAAACAAACACATCAAACGTGTCTCTGAGATAGCCACCACTGGCTTATATCAAAGTAAGCAAAAAGACATCCCCTTCACTCTCCTGCTCCTCCCCTCCAGAATTTATGGAGGCAACCACTAATCATTGCAAACAAGCTCTAACTTGGCAGCTTCTCATAAAGATTAACATTTCCCTGGGCAAGTTATTAAGAGATTTGTGTGTTAGACAATCTTAACATGCTTTACTTGGAGAAATGGGAGCAAGGAAAATAAATGAGAATCAAAGACATGGGTATGTAATCCATATTTGGAAAATGTTTCTTGACCTCTGATATCCTTTCTTTTCTCTATGCCAACACCTACTCCTCCCCAACTCCCTGCAATTGTGCCAGGCTGTCTGCAATATGTTTGCCCACATCATTTGATGAACATAGCTTGATAGTGTTAGGAAAACTGCTCCCTGCTAGGATGCTATATCAAATTATTTGAATTGATAAATAAAATGAGAATTCATTATCTCCAAAGCATGTAGCCTGGATTACTGTTTTGCATCATTTTAAGAGGAAATCTGCAGCATAATCTCCCTTTCAAATATGAGATTTCTTTAGAGAATAATAAGCAATATGCATGGCATGGATCTATGTGTGTAAATCAGTCAAAATTAAGCAAACTACAGTATCTGAAGAACTCCACAGATTTGTTAAAAGTGAAAAGAAAGGTATTGGGAAGGTAGGCATTACACTTAGCTCTTTTATTACATTATAGTGTTAAACCAGTTCTGAACTTGTAGGCAGATGGCAATGGGTAATTAAAATGTTAGCAAAATTATGGAAGGTGAAAGTAATTTATACAACTCTGTAACGATTGACATGAAAAGGTATGCACACAGTTTGTAATGAAAGGATGCAATGATGAGGACTAAAATCAAACATGTGCTGGGTAAAATGGCATCCATCGAGGTGCTCTCTTTTCCTTTGTGTTTCACTTGAGACAAACACTGATTTATACCTGAGGACTAAATGTAGCAGTGAAAAATTTTTCAAAGTAAAATGAAATCACATATTTTTTGGATATTATGCAAGCAGCTTGAAAACATAACTGTTGATTGCTTGTTGTTTTTATTACTGGGCATTAAAGGTCACATCCATCAAAACTGACGAAAGATAATCATAATAACTTTTAGTGCAAATTCATTAATGCCAACTTGGGAAATTATACTAGTAACTCGCACAAACTAAATTAAATGTTTAAAGTGGAGAAATGTGATACAAGCTTGCTATTCACTTGAGACTTTTTCTTTGCTGTAGTATTTTATCTTAAAATTATTGTTAAAGTAACACATTTTAATGATTTTGAAGACCAGATAATCCAAAAAAGAAAATTATTTCTGTAATCTCATCATTCAGAATCACTGATTAAATTTTGAATTGTTAAATTCCAAATGAGATTGCAGTGCCATATTCTGCTTTATAATTGAATGTTTTTCTATTTTATTGGAATACTTTTGTATAGTCATTGAAAATCATAAGTTTATTCCATTGTATGGATGCACCACAGCTAAGTAAATAATTGCTGCTTAATTTTATGTGTCTTCCACATTTTGATATAATCAAATTATTTTAAAATATAAACCAAAGTATTTAAATTTTATACCAAAATTCTAGAAATGATAACATATTTCTTTAGGGAAGTATAGGAAGCAAAATGGGGGTTTCTGTGTTAAAAGATTTATGTGCTGTCATGAATTTTGATGCATCATGATAAATCATCCCCTGGAAAGTCTGTGTTAATTTAAACTCTCATCCTCACTGTTGGAGAACACCTAGTAATCCCTGTCCACATTAACTTCAACTGTTCTTTTTTTTTCTTAATTTTTATCATTTGAAATGAGATATATTTCTGTAATATAAATTTCTCTGATGAATACTGAGGCTGAACATTTTTCTGTCACTAAGTATTTCTTTTTTTCTTAACAATTTATTCATATATATATTTATTTTAAAATTTATTTATTTATTTTATTAAGGTATTATTGATACTCTTGACGCGGTCCAGCCGGGCCTAGTCAAGCAGGTCCTGAAGTGCGGAAGGGGGGCGAAGAAAAGAAAGAAAGACAGAAAGAGCTGGGAGGGCTGATGCTCCCACGTGTCGCCAGCCAGCAGCCCGGCTGCTTCCCTCTGCTGCTCCTAGTTGGGCTTGAACTCACAACTCTGAGAATAAGAGTCTCATGCTCTACCGACTGAGCTAGCTGGGCAGATGGGGAGGGCTGACGCTCCTTTGCGTCACCAGCCCCTAGCCCTCTTGCTTGCCTCAGCTGCTCCAGTTTGGCTTGAACTCACGACTCTGAGGTTAAGAGTCCCATGCTCTACCAACTGAGCTACAGCAGGGTTCCTGTTAGTTGCTCATGGAATGCGTATAAACAGAATGTTCTTTGTTCTCCATTCCTGCCACATTGGCAAGTGGGGGAAGGGCATAGCCCACTCCCCACATCTTCCCCTTTTTTATTTTATAAAAGGGTGACAGTGCCTGTCTTAGGTGTTCCTGGATGACTCATCTGGACTTATCCATCATTGGTACCCACATTCCATCATGAGGGCCCTGTCTTAGGTTGCCAGAGATCTCCAAGACACTTACCCATCATTGACTATCCTGTCCCCTTCTCAATATCCGGCATCAGGGGGTGACTTTTCAGCTGAGACATATGTAGCTCTGCACCAAGGTGCAGAAATGCTTTTGAACTCATTTTTAGGAAACATACACACAATGGCTGCACATAATGAACACAATGAGAAACATACACACAATCGCTGCACATAATGATAACAGAAAATGAGGCAAGACTTTAGAACTTATGATTTACAAGTTGGGGGTCCATCTGCAATTTCAAATGCTGCAGGTCTCTTAAGGCTTGCTGGATGAGTTTCCACATGCTGCGAAGGACACAAGGCCCTAGTAACAGTAACAAAAGTCATAAAATGCTTAGGGTTAAGAGAGGTGCGACAGCATGCCAGAGACCATTCAGGGGGTCCCTGAACACGTCTTTTATCTGATTTAATACATCAGATGCAGTTTTGGTTGTAAATAAGATATGATTAAATAGTTCTGTGGTGGCCAGGGGTATAACTCCCTCTTTTTTGTTTTTTCCAAATGAGCTTTAAGGGTGCCATGGGCACGTTTTATAGTGCTTTGCTTTGTGGATTATATGGTATCTTAGTTTTGTGGGAAATATGCATTACATGGCTGACATCAAACATGTTGAAAGACAGACATAACTTGAATATATATATATATAGGTTTTAACAAACTACTAGTTAAATTGCTTACATACATTAACAGAATAGGAATACAGATACATAACAAAGGCAGACTTACAATTACTAGTTATATCTAATGAAACTAAAAAACTAGTTAAATAGCTTAGGCATTTGTAAAAACTTATTGACAATATGAGGGATATCATCTAATTGATTTTGAGTAGTTTGAGAAATTGAAACAGCACATTCTTGGAAACTGATCACATCTTACATGCTCTTTTAACGTCAGACAGTCCACAGCAGCACGATTCTGAAGCACTGCAGCTCGCAATTCTCTCAGTTTTTGTTGAGTTCAGATAATACAGAAGCAGTCAAGTTTGTTGTTTTGCTATATGTACAGGCCAGCTTAGATATCTCTTTCTGCATTCCAATGACAAGTCTAGGAACTGGCAGGAGGAATGCAGCAGCAACTGAAACAGCAACAGGACCTCAAAGTTTCAAGTTTTCATCACAGTCAGATGGCAGAACTTGGAAAAGTCTCTTGTGCTTATATTCAGGTGGTCTATTAGAGCAGGAAGAATGCGTCTTACACTACCAACACCTTGATAGTGTGGAGAAAGGGCTTAATATGTTTCATTATCACACAAAAATACCCAACTATTTGGAAGTCTATATCTAGAAGACCATTTTACAATGATTGCACAATTGCAGTAAGAGGCTATATGAGTACAATTAATACATACACAATCAGTAATTATAGTAATATTAATAGGTAAATTTAATTGGGCATCAGGAGCAAGAACTTTAGGGGGAAGAGTGATGTTTATGCCTGAGATATTAGTAAACACCATAGGAGAAAGTCTTATGCCTATTAAATTCTTCTTCAACAGTTCACTGATAGAGGAATTTCTTGCTACACAAAAAGATAACTTGTGCAACTTTTGGGTCACGAGTTGTTGTAACTACAAGTTAGGTGAGGAAAAATTATTTTCTGGAATGAGTGATATATTTAAATACACCTAATTACTCTTATACAATATGACAGGAGTTCTTTTTTGAAACTTTTCACAAGTATAACTGCCAATATCTTCTCGGGACAAAACTGCTTTATAAATATCATAATGATCACCATTTCTAACAGACCAATCAGCAATATCATTCTATCTAAGTTTTCCTCTATCATGTGTCTATACATTTCTTCTGTAGTATGTACATACACAAGTGCCATTATTGGAAATAATAAAAAAAAATACTATTATTTAGTGGGCTTCAGTTTTCCGTGTTTGACATGCAGACTTTTGTTGAGGTTTTTTGATGGTCACCTTCTGGAATGACTCCTCCAGAGGATGTTGATGTTGGAAGTTCTCCTTCATATAGTATCTGAATTCATTTTCTGGGCGGCCAGATCAAGCATTGCTCCTCTGTAAAAACACAAGCAAACTCCTTGCCCTACACCTTGATATGATCTTTATGCCATAGTGAAGAACTCATTGGAGACTACTACACAGGAACTGTTGTTGTTTCAGAAAAGGAAATATTATCAGAAAAATGTACCTCTACCACTGACCGTCTATCACCCTCCAGAAGATCAAAATTAAGGATATATAAAGCATGCACCAATCGTCAACTTGCAACTAATTTTATCATATTGGGGAGTAATCCCCCCTCTTTGTATTAATAAATAATGTTTAAGAATAAGGTGACAATATTCAATAAGAGCTTGACTTGTAGAATTGTATGAAATGCCTGTGTTATGAATGATGTTATATAGCTGAAAAAATGTAGGTAACACAGAGGAGAGGTAAACTGGAGCATTGTCAGTCAGCTTAAGAGATAAAGTTTAAAACATTTTATCAGCAACACTTGAAACAAGAAGCTACAAAATCATTTTTCCTTAGTTTACTCAATCCTAAGTAACTAGTACTCAATTTGCTGAAATCTAGTTCTTCACTAGTTTAGTAGTAATTAAACAGTGATTATAAACTGTTTTACAAATGACAATGGTTAAAGATTTGATGAGAACTTACTGTAAGATAGTTGATATATGGAAGTTTGGATATTTATGTAACATAAAACACTCAGTAATAAAATCAAGCATTATTCTTTTTGACAGCGCTTTTTAGGTGAGTATATACCAGGTAAATAAGCCAAATTAGTCAAATATTTTCTTTGATGAGAAGAAATTCTACTGATATGTTCCAGGGGCCCTCTGGAAAATATCAGAGTTAATTGAGAGGTAAAAATACCTTTTTAAATTTTGGTTTTGGGAAGCTGTCAAAAGTTTTTAAGGCACTTGCCTAAATAGAATTATAGTTATTAAATAACACTTATTATTTAACTGGAATGATAATAAGAAAGTTTAAAAGCAAATGCAGGTTACATAGTTGCTAACACTTAGCTTAGTCTTTTTAATATTAAGATCTTATTTTCTTAAATACTCAGACAATTCATTAAGACTTTAAGCATAAGAAACTGTTTTAGTAAAACAATTAGAGAACCCTTTGCAATCTTTCAATATTAAGAGCAGACTAACAGTTAAAGAATACTTTGTCTTTCCAACTGAAAACAAAAGTCCAATTTTGCTGTGTTCTTGATATTAATACTCACTTGCTTTAATTTCACACAGCATGATTATATCTGTACGAATATAGTAATTTATTCTTCATTTGCCCTATGGTCCCAAGCACACAAGCAGGTGAGAACTATGCCTGGGCTTGCGTGGGGCTTGACTGGGTTTATCCCGCCTTATCTCTAAACATCCCGACCCTCCCCCAAAGCAACAGGCTGAGCTGATCGGCCACAACAAAAGGCACCACACTGCTCTCTCAGTCTCTGTCTCTCTGTCTCCCTTTAAATAAATTGCTGTATTTTAGAACAATTAACCTTCTTTTACTCTCAACAAAATGAATTTCCATTCTTTATGCTTTCTCTTATTAAAACACACATCTTTAACATACCAAAATATTTTCCTTATTATATTAAGTAGTTTTCATTAGAACTAAAATCATTTGGTACCTTAACCTTCAAGTGAACACTGAAAAACAGGCCACTGTAAACTGTTACACCAGCATTCTTCAGACTGATACATCTATGAACATATTTTATCATTTTTGGAAATGTGCCTTACAGCACAATTTCTCATTAAGTACAAAATATGTCTATATAACTTAGCAAACTTTAAGAATTTTGGTTACCACAAAAATTCTCAGGCTGTTTGCAGATATATACATTGTTATAGATTAATACAGTATTATCATTAAAAAGTTTATTTGCTACACTTGTTTACTTATTTTTAGCAATCATGCTAAATTACTTATAAAACTTTCACCACACATCAAAGTTAAGCCTTTCTTTAAGTATTTTCTTGGAATATTTAACAGGTAACATCAACTTAAATGACTTTAAGTAAACTTTGGCAGCTAATAACTATAAAGACATGTCCACTTCAGTTAAGCTTAAATTAGCATTAATGCATACTATTTTTTAATTAGATTTTCTGGAAGTTTTAGAATGCTCAATTTTCACAAGCGCTTGTTTTTAAATCAATTTTATTAATACCCTCTGGAGGTAGAAAATATATTTCTTTTTTACACACTTAAGACACACAAACATACAGACCGAAACATAATGACTACAGTTACAAATACATATACACAGACAAACCGACATAAAGATTTGAGTTTCTAATACTCAATGGTCTTCTTTCTTCTTAGTTTATTTGATGAAAAGTACTTTAGTTTTCAAGAATACACTCTAAAGGCAAGCAGTTTACAACTGGGTTAAGGTTTAGACAGCCCCAGACTAACAGGGAGGGCCGATGAAGGCTCTGAACTGATAGGGACCATGTGTGTCCAGGCGGATGGAAATGAAATGCAAGTATAATTCTAGCTCCAGTCATTTAAAGCCAGGCTGTATTGCAGAAGATAAATTTCTTCTATCTCAGGGAGTTTAGTTTAAGACTTCTCAATTCTCAAAGACAATGATGAACTTAATAAATAGAATAGATGTTCACTAAAAGAATTCAGAAAACTAGCTCCACATTGTAGCAGTTCATGGAACTCTTGACTATCTTCTTCCCTTGTGGCAAAATATATTTAGCTGCATAACATTATATTGCATACTTCTTTCAGGGTCCAAGCCTCTCTAATCAGAGTTTGTAATGGGTCCAGGTTTACGTACAGAAGATAAGATACTTCTTTTTAGAGTTTAGGGATCAAATTGCTCTCAGTTAGTTTTCCTAGTTTTTTCTGCCTGAGCTATTGTCATTCCTCAAGAGGCCCCTGCCTGTCTGATAAATGCAGGGACTGTGCGACTTTTCGCTACCAGAGCCCTGATCTGAGTCACAAGCTTGTCTGGCTTCCCTGGGGCTGCTGAGGAGGAAATGCTTAGCTCCAGGATGACTGCATCTAAGGAAAGCAGTTAATATAATGGAGCTATTTTCATGTTGATGAGGGTTCAGCTTAATTACAGGCTCTATTTACATTACACAGGAGGAAGTAACGCAGGAAGTAACGCAGGCCTAAGAGGACTGCTTTAAATGGGGAGCAAGGTGAAAAAGCAATCTTCAAGGTCAATGATAGCCATATTCCAGTCTTTTGGAATCATAGACGGAAAAGGGAGGCCTTGTTGTAAAGGTCCCATAGGTTTAAGAACTGCATTAATTTGTCTTAAGTCATGTAAGAGTCTCTAATTAAGGTCCACAGGCCAAATGTGTCCACCGGAACCTTTTTTGGACCATGGGTAGAATAATAAAATTGAAGTCCCTTTCCTACCTCATTCCACAATTCTATGTCTACTGTCCCTTCTTCCAGGAACTAAGGGCACACTTTCTCAATAAAATCTAAAAATCTTTCTAATTGGGGTTTCCCTACTTTAATTCCTCTGGTGGCTAACAACCTCTTTAGCCCGCAAACATATAACTGTTTGCTCCCCGCCTGTCCTGTATTGGACTCCCAGAAAAATTCACTTACCACATCCACGTTTCTTGCACGTTTCTTCTCTGGTTACCCTGGCCAGGGCTTTCTCTTCTCTATTGGCCTCGTGGTGGCCCTCACCTTCTCCCTCTCCTTCAGGTCCCTGTTTGGGCGCCACTTGACACAGTCCAGCCGCGCCTAGTCGAGCAGGTCCTGAAGTGCGGAAAGGAGGCGAAGAAAAGAAAGAAAGACAGAAAGAGCTGGGAGGGCTGACGCTCCCATGCATCGCCAGCCAGCAGCCTGGCTACTTCCCTCTGCCACTCCTATTTGGGCTTGAACTCACAACTCTGAGGTTAAGAGTCCCATGCTCTCCCAACTGAGCTACAGCAGGGTTCCTGTTAGTTGCTCATGGAATGCATATAAACAGAATGTTCTTTGTTCTCCATTCCTGCCACATCAGCAAGTGGGGGAAGGGCTTAGCCCGCTCCCCACATACTCTTATGAAGGTTTCACAGGAAAAATCAATGTGGTTACTACATTCATCCATATTATCAATTCCCCACCCACACCCCATTGCAATCACTGTAATAAGTCCATCAGTGTAATAAGATGCCACAGAGTCACTATTTGCCTTCTCTTTGCTACACTGTCTTCCCCATGATCCACCTCACACCATGTATGCCAATCATCATACCCCTCAATCCCCTTCTCCCTTCCTCCACATGCCTCCCCTTTGTTAACAACTAGTCCCTTCCTGGACTCTGTGAGTCTGTTGCTGGTTTGTTCCTTCAGTTTTGCTTTGTTGTTATACTCCACAAATGAAGGAAATCATTTGGTACTTGTCTTTCTCCGCCTGGCTTAATATACTCCAGCTCCATCCACGTTGTTGCAAATTGTAGAATTTGTTTCTTTTTTATGGCTGAGTAGTAGTCCATTGTGTATAAGTACCACAACTTCTTTATCCATTCATCTACTGATGGACACTTAGGTTGCTTCCAAATATTAGCTATTGTAAATAGTGCTTCAAAAAAAATAGTGATGCATATGTCATTTTAAATCTGAGAAATTTTATTCTTTGGGTAAATTCCTAGGAGTGGAATTCCTGGGTAAAATGGTATTTCTATTTTTAGTTTTTTGAGGACCCTCCATATTGTTTTCCATAATGGTTGAATTCGCTTACATTCCCACCAGCAGTGTAGGAGGGTTCCCCTTTCTCCACATCCTCACCAGCATTTGTTGTTCTTAGTCTTTTCTATATTGGCTGTCCTAACTGGTGTAAGATGATACCTCATCATGGTTTTTATTTGCATATCCCTGATGATTAGCAATGTGGGGCATCTTTTCATATGCTTGTTGGCCATCTGAATTTCATCTTTGGAGAACTGTCTGTTCATATCCTCTGCCCATTTTTTAATTGGGTTATTTGCTTTCTGTGTTGAGGTTTGTGAATTCTTTATATATTTTGGATGTTAACCCCTTGTTGGATATGTCATTTACAAATATATTCTCTCATACTGTAGGATGTCTTTTTGTTCTGTTGATGGTGTTCATTGCTGTACAGAAGATTTTAAGTTTCATGTAGTCCCATGTGTTCATTTCTGCTTTTGTTTCCCTTGCTCGAGGAGTTGCATTCAGAAAAATGTTGCTCATGTTTATATTCAGAAGATTTTTGCCTATGTTATCTTCTAAGAGTTTTATGGTTTCATTACTTACATTCAGGTCATTTATCCATTTTGAATTTACTTTTGTGTATGGGAATAGACAATAATTCAGTTTCATTCTCTTGTCCATAGCTGTCCAGTTTTGCCAACACCATTTGTTGAAGAGGCTGTCATTTCCCCATTGTATGTCCATGTCTCCTTTATTGTATATTAATTGACCCTATATGGTTGGGTTTATATCCGGGCTCTTTAGTCTGCTCCATTTTTCTATGTGTATGTTCTTGTGCCAGTACCAAATTGTCTTGATTACTGTGGCTTTGTAGTAGAGTTTGAAGTTAGGGAGCAGAATTTACCCAGCTTTATTCTTCCTTGTCAGGATTGCTTTGGCTATTTGGAGTCTTTTATGGTTCCATATGAATTTCAGAATTATTTTCTCTAGTTTGTTTAAGAATGCTGTTGTTATTTTGATAGGGATTGCATTGAATCTGTAGATTGCTTTAGGCAGGATGGCCATTTTGACAATATTAATTCTTTCTATCCATGAGCACGGGATGTGTTTCCATTTATTGGTATCTTCTTTAATTTTTCTCATGAGTGCCTTGGAGTTTTCAGTGTATAGGTCTTACATTTCCTTCATTAGGTTTATTCCTCAGTATTTTATTCTTTTTGATGCAATTGTGAATGGAATTGTTTTCCTGATTTCTCTTTTTGTTAGTTCATCATTAGTGTATAGGAATGCAACAGATTTCTGTGTATTAATTTTGTATCTTGCAAAATTGCTGAATTCAGGTAGTAGATCTATTAGTATTGGAGTGGACTCTTTAGGGTTTTTTATGTACAATCACATATCATCTGCAAACAGTGACCATTTGAGTTCTTTACCAATCTGGATGCCTTTTATTTCTTCATGTTGTCTGATAGCCATGGAGAGGATCTCCAGAACTATGTTCAATAAAAGTGAAGAGAGTGAGCATCCTTGTGTTCTTCCCAATCTTCGAGGAAAGGCTTTCAGCTTCTCACTATTAAGTATGATGTTGGCTGTGGGTTTGTCATATATGGCCATTTATGTTGAGGTACTTACCCTCTATACCCATTTTGCTGAGTTTTTATCATGAATGGATGTTGAATTTTCTCAAATGCTTTTTGAGCATCTATGGAGGTGATCCTGTTGTTTTTGTTCCTCTTTTTGTTGATGTGGTGGATGATGTTGATGGATTTTTGAATGTTGTACCATCCTTGTATCCCTGGGATGTATCCTACTTGATCATGATGGATGATTTTCTGGATGTGTTTTTGAATTTGGTTTGCTAATATTTTGTTGAGTATTTTTTCATCTATGTTCATCAGGGATATTGGTCTGTAATTTTCTTTTTTTGTGGTGTCTTTGCCTGGTTTTGGTATTAGGATGATGCTGGCCTCATAGAATGAACTTGGAACTACTCATTCCTCTTCTATTTTTTGGAAAACTTTAAGGAGCATTGGTATTAGATCTTCACTAAATGTTTGATAAAATTCAGCAGTGAAGCCAGCTGTTCTAGGGGTTTTGTTCTTAGGTAGTTTTTTGATTACCACTTCAATTTCATTTCCAGTAATTGGTCTGTTCAGATATTCTGCTTCATTCTGTGTCAGCCTTGGAAGGTTGTATTTTTCTGTAAAGTTACACATTTTTTTAGGTTATCCAGTTTGTTAGCGTATAATTTTTCATAATATTCTCTAATAATTGTTTGTATTTCTGTAGTGTCCATAGTGATTTTTCCTTTCTCAATTCTGATTTTCTTTATGTGTGTAGACTCTCTCTTTTTTTCTTGGTAAGTCTGGCTAGGGGTTTATCTATTTTGTTATTTTCTTGAAGAACCAGCTCTTGCTTTCCTTAATTCTTTCCATTGTTTTATTCTTCTCAATTTTATTTATTTCTGCTCTGATCTTTCTATGTTCCTCCTTCTACTGACTTTGGGCCTCATTTGTTCTTCTTTTTCTAGTTCTGTTTATTGTAAACTTTGACTGTTCATATGGGAGTGTTCTTCTCTCCTGAGGTAGGACGCTATTGCAGTATTCTTTCCTCTTAGCACCATCTTTGCTGCATCCCAAAGATTCTGCAGTGTTGAATCATTGTTGTCATTTGTCTCCATATATTGCTTGATCTCTGTTTTTATTTGGTCACTGATCCATTGGTTATTTAGGAGTATGTTGTTTAGCTTCCATGTGTTTATAGGCTTTTTTGTTTTCTTTGCATAATTTATTTCTAGTTTCATACCCTTGTGATCTGAGAAGCTGTTTGGTACAATTTCTATGTTTTTTAATTTACTGAGACTCTGTGGCCTACTGTATGATCTTTTCTTGAAAATGTTCCATGTGAACTTGAGAAGAAAGTGTATCCTGATGCTTTTGTGTGTAGAGCTCTGTAGATGTCTGTTAATTCCATCCAGTATAATGTGTTGTTCTATGCCTCTGTCTCCTTACTTATTTTTTGTCTGGCTGATCTCTCCTTCAGAGTGAGTGTAGTGTTGAAGTCTCCTAGAATGAATGCTTGGCATTCTATTTCCCCTTTTAATTCTGTTAGTATTTGTTTCACATAAAGGTGCTCCTGTGTTGGGTGCATAGATGTTTATAATGGTTATATTCGCTTGTTAGATTGACCCTTTTATCATTATGTAATGTCCATCTTTGTCTCTTTTGACTTTCTTTGTTTTTAAGTCTACTTTGTCTGATACAAGTACTTCAACACCTGCTTTTTTCTATTAGTTGCATGAAGTATCTTTTTCCACCTGCTTATGTCTTTGGGTTTGAAGTGAGTCTCTTGTCGGCAGCATATAGTTGGGTCTTGCCTTTTTATCCATTCAGTGACTCTAAGTATTTTGAATGGTTCATTTATACCATTTACATTTATGGTGATTATTGATAGGTATGTACTTATTGCCTTTCCAGGCCTTAGGTTCGTGATTACCAAAGGTTCAAAGGTTACTTCCTTATTACCCAGGAGCCTTACTTAAATCACTTAATATGCTATTACAAACACAATCTAAAAGTTCCTTTTTTCCCCCTTCTTTCTTTCCTTCTCCAATCTTTATACATTAGGTATCGTATTCTGTACTCTTTATCTATCCCTTTTTATTACCTCTGGTGACAGCTATTTAATCTCCGTAACACTTCCATCTATAGCATTCCCTCCAAAATACACTGTAGAGATGGTTTGTGGGAGCTAAATTATGTCAGCTTTTGTTCACCTGGAAATTGTTAAATCCCACCTTCAAATTTAAATGATTATCTTGCTGGATAAATTATTCTTGGTTCGAGGCCCTTCTGCTTCATTGCAGTAAATATATCATGCCACTTCCTTCTGGCTTGTAAGGTTTCTACTGAGAAGTCTGGTGATAGCCTGATGAATTTTCCTTTGTATGTGACCTTATTTCTCTCTGGCTGCTTTTAGTAGTCTGTCCTTATCCTTGATCTTTGCCATTTTAATTATTATATATCTTGGTGTTTTCCTCCTCATGTCCCTTGTGTTGGGAGATCTGTGTACCTCCATGGCCTGAGAGACTATCTCCTTCCCCATCGTTGGGAACTTTTCAGCAATTAGTTCCCGAACAATATGTTCTGTCCCTTTTTCTCTCTCTTCCTTTTCAGGTACCCCTATAATATCAATATTGTTCCATTTGGATTGGTCACACAGTTCTCTCAGAATTCTCTCATTCCTAGAGATCCATTTTTCTCTCTGAACCTCAGCTTCTTTGTATTCATTCCTCTTCCCTAGTTTCTATTTCATTTATCAACTCCTCCACCGTATCTTACCTGCTTTTAATACCCTCCATTGTGCTCTTCAATGATTGGATCTCTGGCCTAAATTCATTCCTGAGTTCTTGAATATTTTTCTGTACCTTCATGAACATGTTCATGATTTTTATTTTGAAATCTCTTTCAGGACGATTTACTAATTCATTCTCACTCAGTCCTTTCTCTGGTGTTGAGATTTTGCTTTGAACAAGGTTACTTTGACTTGTAAGGTTTCATATTTGTATGTGGCACCCTCTAGTGCCCAGAAGCTCAACTCTGTGGAGCTGTTCAGGGGGTCGCAGAAGAGTGGTGTTGGTGTCTGGGGTCAAGAAAGAACTGTTTCCTGTTTCCCGGCTGTTATGCCTTTCTCTACTGCCAGAACCAGTGGGCTGAACACACAGGTGTAAGCTTCTAAGGTTTGTGTTTGTAGCTGCCATAGGTGGGGCTTCCCTCTGGCTGGCCTGACACCAGGGCAGGGGCTGCCATTTTGTGAGCCAGGTGCAGGTTACCTGGTAAGAAGCCATAGCAGTCTGCATATCACAGTAGGGGTCCTTGGAGCTCCGTAGCCAGCCAGGGGGTGGAGCGCCTGAAAACTGTTCAAGTTTCTAAACTTTTGGACAGAATGCACCTGGACAATTTTGTCTACCTGTCTTTTCTCCTGAGCAGTAAGCTCCGTGTAATTTTTACCCCTTTAGCAGCCCTCTTGCTGTTAGTAAGTCTCTAAGACTGCCTTCCCATCTCAGCCAGATATGAATTACTATTTTCCTCAAGCAGCTTTATTCTCCGTCTCTCCAAGTATTCTGCCTGTCTTAGCTTTCCCATCCCACTAGTCACTAAAGCCCCATGCAATGTAGGTTTATGCTCCCAGAGCAGATCTCCAGGGCTAAGTTTTCAGCAGTCCCACTCCTCCACTCCCTACTCGCTCTGTTTCTCTTCCTCCTGCCCGTGAGCTGAGGTTGGGGAAGGGTTTGGGTCCTGCTGGGTCACAACTTTGGTACATTATCCTGTTTCATGAGGTCTACTCTTTTCTCCAGGTTTATGCAGTCTGGTGCATCCTTCTTTCCCATTGCTTTTTCAGAATTAGTTTTATTAATTATATTTTCAAATAATACGTGGTTTTAGGAGGGGATCTGTTTCACCTCTCACGCCGCTATCTTTAATCCTCCTCAAGAATCTTCACTAGTTGTTTCTTATCCATCTGTAACTTTTACCCATTTTCTGATGAAATTTAATTTCTTTTTAATTTTAGAAAAATTAGTTAACATGAAATGTACCCCAATGACAAATTTTCAAGTGTATACTACAGTATTAGGTACATGCAGAATATTGTATGACAGATCTATGGAAGTTTTCCACCTTTTGTGACTGAAACTCTATCCTCCTGCACAGCATCTCCTCTTTGCCCCTCTTCCAGCCCCATTCAGCCTTCTGCTTCTGTGAGGTTGACTATTTTAGGTACTAATGTAAGTGGAATCATGCAGTACTTGTCTTTCTGTGACTGGCTCATTTCACTTAGCATAATGTACCCAAGGTTTTTGCAAGCTGTCGTATATGACAAGATTTCCATCCTTTTTAAGGCTGAATAATATTGCATTGTATGTATCTACCACATTTTCTTTATTTATTTATTCATCAATGAATATCTAAGTTGTTTCCATGTCTTGGCTGTTGGAAATAATGCTGCAATGTACATGGCAGTGCAAATATCTCTTTGAGATTCTGTTTCTAATTCTTTTGAATAAATAGCCACTAGTGGGATTACTGTCTCATATGGTAGTTTTATTTTTATTTTTTTGAGGAAGCTCCATATTTTTCATGGTGGCTGCAGCATTTTGCTTTCCTATCAGCAATATGTAAGGTCCCATTTTCTCCACATCCTTGCCAATATATGGTATTTTCTTTTTTATAATGGCCATCATAACATGTATGAGGCAACATCTCATTATGGTTTTGATTTGCATTTTCCTGATGATTAATGATGCTGAGCACCTTTTCCTGTACCTGTTACCAGTTATATTTGTTCTTTGAAGAAATGTCTGTTTAAGTTCCTTCTCCATTGTTTAGTTAGATTGTCTATTGTTGTTGAGTTGTAAGGGCACTATGAGTTTTCCTACTGGCTCCACTGTGGCTGGTTCATGCTCCTCTGGGGTGCAGGTGGCTCTTAGCTGGTTTCTGAATTTCTCATAAAGGGAATAGGTGTATTGTTTTGGAATTGATATTTCCATCTAGGAAGGAGGGTCTGGGTATTTCTAGTCTTCCATATTACTGATGTCATTCCCTAAATTAAATTTCTTTGATGTATTGAGTTTTAAGCTTTTAAAGCTTCATATGTGTTGCTTTATCTGTTAATTTATTTACACCCAAGTGTATACACTTATACAAGTATCATGCAGAAATACAGTGATCTTTTCATTTGTGATTTCTCCTGGTGTCAAATTTAGAATGACTTCCTGCACTCCAAAGGAAAATGTTAATGTGTATTTTTAAATCATCGATAGTTTCATTTTTATTTAAATATTTAACTTATATGAACTTATTCTATGTAATGAGGATTATAGACATTTTTCCCAAATAGAATTTAATAATCAATTTCTTTGTAGATTTAATAAGTCATATATACTGTATCCCAAATAATGACATATGCTGGTATGATTTCAATCGTCTGAAATTTTCTATGACTTGTTTTGTGACCTAACATATGATCTATCTGGGAGAACGTCCCATGTGTGCTTGAGAGAAGGTATATTCTTCAGCTATTGGATGGAATGTTGTGTTTATATCAGTTAGGTTGATCTGCTCTAACGTGTACTTTATGTCCAATGTTTCCTTATTGATTTTCTGTCTGGATGATCTATCTGTTGTTGAGGGTGGGATATTGAAATGCCCTCCTAGTATTGTATTGTTTTCTGTTCTTCTCTTTGGATCTGTTCATATTCCTTTTATATATGTAGGTGTACCAATGATGGGTGCATAAATATTTATAAATGTTATATCATCTCTATGGTTGACCCCTTTATAATTATGTAATGATCATTTTTGTCTCTCATTACAGTCTTTGGTTTAAAGTCTATACACCTACCCCTGTTTTCTTTGGCTTCCATTTACTTAGAGTATATTTTTTCCCATCCCTGTACTTTAAGTCTGTGTATATTCTTAAAGCTGAAGTGGGAATCCTGTAGGCAGCATAAAGTTGCTTTTATTGTTGTTTTTCAAATCCATTCAGGTACTTTTGATTAGGGAATATAGTCCATTTATGTTTAAAATAATTATTGATAAGTGTGAACTTATTATGGACTTACTATTGAAAATTTGTTAATTGATTTCTGGCTGTTTTATAATTTTGTTTTGTCTTGGTTTAAGCTTATCAGTACTGTTGCTACTGGCTAGGAATGCCTAGAGCACACACCTGGGGCCATACTACTTGTGACAAGCTTCTATAGACATTTCCCCAACTGGAGTAAGTGCTGTGGCTGGACTAGCCCTTGTGTTTCTTATGACTGCAAAATGCACCTCTAACAATGTCAGGGAACTTTGAAAATGCAAGCTTTAGTGCTCACAGATTCTGGAGGGTACACCTCATACCTGGGGTCACACAGAGTGATGTCACAGGCAGAGAAAGAGACAGTACAGACCTGGGGTTTTGCCTTTATTGGGTTAATGGTTCACTGTCTAGGGTTTTACATCTTTATTCTATTGGTGAATTTAAAGTTATGATTTTATATATATGTATGTGTGTATGTTTATATATGTATGTGTATATGTGTATGTATATGCATATAGATTATATGTGTGTGTATATATATATATACACACAGACACATACATACTTAATTCAATTTTGGCATGTTTTCAAATAAACAAAAAGTATAAAATAAAAATTACCTGTAATCTCTTTAAACACTATCAACATTTTGATACAGAATATACCATATTTTTAGTTTATGCATACATATATACACATAATATTATATGAATATGTATCCTTACATATACACTCCTTTTAAAATAAACTGAATTATTGAGGGGTGAAGCCAAGATGGCGGCATGAGCAGGACAGTTGGAATCTCCTCCCAAAAACATATTTATTTTTGAAAATACAACAAACACAACTATCCCTAAAAGAGAGACCAGAAGACACAGGACAACAGCTAGACTACATTCACACATGCAAGAACCTGGCGCCTGATGAAAGGGGTAAGATACAAGCCGCAGCCTGGCGGGAACTGAGGTTCCTCACGCCAGCTCCCAGTGGGAGGAGACGAGTTAGAGAGGGGAGAGAGAGGGAGCCCAGGACTGCTAAACACACAGCCGAGGCATTCCGCACCAGAGCGCAGACACAGTGAGTGCATAGGCTGCTGGAAACTAGGGAAACAGGACAGTAAGACCTGTGAGAGGTCCCCCAGCTGGCGCCTCTGGGACAAAGAAAAGCGAGTGCTTATTCAAAGTCTTAAAGGGAGAAGGACCCCACGGCTGGACGGAAGCATCCTGGGTCACAGTCCAGCAGCTGGAAATTCCAGGGAACTCTTGATGCACTAACACCCTGGGAAACAGCTCTGAGACCCCTCACGGAGGTAAACAGCCAAACAGCCCCCTGTCCATTAGCCCTCCCGGGCCTCACCATAGTAGAGAAGCAGCCTGAGGCAGGCCATGCCCACAGCAAGGAAGCTTCCTCCATACAGGCCGGGCAAGATACAGAGACTCAGTCTACATGCAATTGCCCAACACAAGCCACTAGGGGTCGCAGTTGTCCCAGTAAAGAAAGGTCAGGAGCAAGTGGAAAGTCTTGACTCTCCTAGCTGACAGACAAGTCAATAGCATACCACTGCACATATCAATATGAAAAGGCAAAAAAATTTGATCCAGACAAGACTAACCCAGTCATCTTCGACATCTTCTACATCTTCCCCTGAGAAGGATCATGGGAAGATAGATTAAACCAATCTTCCTGAAAAAGAAGTCAAAACAAAAGTCATAACCATGCTGATGGACTTGCAGAGAAATATGCAAGAACTAAGGAGGGAGATACACAAATAAAACAATCTCTGGAAGGAATTCAAAGCAGAATGGACGAGATTCAAGAGACCATTAATGGACTAGAAAACAGAGAACAGGAACACAGAGAAGCTGATGCAGAGAGAGATAAAAGGATCTCCAGGAATGACAGAATTCTAAGAGAGCTGAGTGACCAATTGAAATGGAACAATCTCCGCAGTATGGGGTACCAGAAGAAGAGAGAGAAAAAGGGATAGAAAGTGTCTTTGAAGAAATAATTGCTGAAAACTTCCCCAAACTAGGAGAGGAAATGGCCTCTCAGACCACAGAGGTACACAGAACTCCCATGACAAGGGATCCAAGGAGGGCAACACCAAGACACATAATAATTAAAATGGCAAAGATCAAAGAAAAGGACAGAGTATTAAAGGCAGCCAGAGAGAAAAAAAAGGTTACCTACAAAGGAAAACCCATCAGGCTATCATCAGACTTCTCAACAGAAACCTTACAGGCCAGAAGAGAATGGCATGATATACTTAATGCAATGAAACAGAAGGCCCTCGAACCAAGAATACTGTATCCAGCATGACTATCACTTAACTATGAAGGAGGGATTAAACAATTCCCAGACAAGCAAAAGTTGAGGGAATTTGCCTCCCACAAACCACCTCTACAGGGCATCCTACAGGGACTGCTCTAGATGGGAGCACTCCTAAAAAGAGCACAGAACAAAACACCCAACATATGAAGAAGGGAGGAGGAGGAATAAGAAGGGAGAGAAATAAATAGTCACCAGACTGCGTTTATAATAGCTCAACAAGTGAGTTAAGTTAGACAGTAAGATAGTAAAGAAGCTAACCCTGAACCTTTGGTAACCACAAACTTAAAGCCTGCAATGGCAATAAGTACATATCTTTCAATAATCACCCTAAATGTAAATGGACTGAATGCACCAATCAAAAGACACAGAGTAATAGAATGGATAAAAAAGCAACATCCATACATACGCTACTTACAAGAGACTCACCTCAAACCCAAAGACATGCATAGACTTAAAGTCAAGGGATGGAAAAAGATATTTCATGCAAACAACAGAGAGAAGAAAGCAGGTGTTGCAATTCTGGTATCAGACAAAATAGACCTCAAAATAAAGAAAGTAACAAGAGATAAAGGACATTACATAATGATAAAGGGCTCAGTCCAACAAGGGGATATAACAATTATAAACATACATGCACCCAATACAGGAGCACCAATATATGTGAAACAAATACTAACAGAATTAAAGGAGGAAATAGAATGCAATGCATTCATTTTGGGAGACTTCAACACACCACTCTCCCCAAAGGACAGATCCACCAGATGGAAAACAAGTAAGGACACAGAGGCACTGAACAACACACTAGAACAGATGGACCTAATAGACATCTACACAACTCTACATCCAAAAGCAACAGGATACACATTCTTCTCAAGTGCACATGGAACATTCTCCAGAATAGACCACATAGTAGGCAGAAAAAAGAACTTCAGTAAATTCCAAAAGATTGAAATCCTACCAACCAACTTCTCAGACCACAAAGGCAAAAAACTAGAAATAAATTGTACAAAGAAAGCAAAAAGGCTCACAAACACATGGAGGCTTAACAACATGCTCCTAAATAATCAGTGGATCAATGACCAAATCAAAATGTAGATCCAGCAATATATGGAAACAAACGACAACAACAACACAAAGCCCCAACTACTATGGGATACAGCAAAAGCAGTCTTAAGAGGAAAGTATATAGCAATCCAGGCATATTTAAAGAAGGAAGAACAATCCCAAATGAATGGTCTAATGTCACAATTATCGAAATTGGAAAAAGAAGAACAAATGAGGCCTAAGGTCAGCAGAAGGAGGGACATAATAAAGATCAGAGAAGAAATAAATAAAATTGAGAAAAATAAAACAATAGCAAAAATCAATAAAACCAAGAGCTGGTTCTTAGAGAAAATAAACAAAAAAGATAAGCCTCTAGCCAGACTTATTAAGAGGAAACAAGAGTCAACACACATCAACAGAATCAGAAACGAGAAAGGAAAAATCACGACGGACACCACAGAAATACAAAGAATTATTTGAGTGTACTATGAAAAGCTGGGAAACCTAGGAGAAATGGACAACTTCCTAGAAAAATACAACCTTCCAAGACTGACCCAGAAAGAAACAGAAAATCTAAACAGATCATTAACCAGCAACAAAATTGAAGTGGTAATCAAAAAATTACCAAAAAACAAAACCCCCAGGCCAGACGGATTTACCTCGGAATTTTATCAGAGATACAGAGAAGACATAATACCCATTCTCCTTAAAGTTTTCCAAAAAATAGAATGGGAGGGAATTCTCCCAAACTCATTCTATGAAGCCAACATCACTCTAATACCAAAACCAGGAAAAGACCCCACCAAAAAAAGAAAACTACAGACCTATATCCCTGATGAACGAAGATGCAAAAATACTCAACAAAATATTAGCAAACCAATTCGAAAATACATCAAAAGCATAATACACCATGACCAAGTGGGATACATCCCAGGGATGCAAGGATGGTACACCATTTGAAAATCCATCAACATCAACCACCACATCCACAAAAAGAAAGACAAAAACCACATGATCATCTCCATAGATGCTGAAAAAGCATTCGACGAAATTCAAAATCCATTCACGATAAAAACTCTCAACAAAATGGGTATAGAGGGCAAGTACCTCAACATAATAAAGGCCATATAAGATAAACCCACAGCCAACATCATACTGAGCAGCGAGAAGCTGAAAGCTTTTCCTCTGCGATCAGGAAAAAGACAGGGATACCCACTCTCCCCACAGTTATTCAACATATTACTGCAGGTCCTAGCCACGGCAATTAGACAAAACAAAAAAATACAAGGAATCCAGATTGGTAAAGATGTTAAACTGTCACTATGTGCAGATGACATTGTACTGTACATAAAAAACCCTACAGACTCCACTCTGAAACTGGAGCTAATATCAGAGTTCAGCAAAGCTGCAGGATACAAACTTAACACACAGAAATCTGTGGCTTTCCTATAGACTAACAATACACTAATAGAAAGAGAAATCAAGAAGACAATTCCATTCACAATAGCATCAAAAATAATAAAATACCAGGAATAAACCTAACCAAGGAAGTGAAAGACCTATACCCTGAAAACTATAAGACACTCTGAAGAGAAATTAAAGAGGTCACTAACGAATGGAAATTTATCCCATGCTCCTGGCTAGGAAGAATTAATATCGTCAAAATGGCCATCCGGCCCAAAGCAATATACAGATTCGATGCAATCCCTATCAAACTACCAACAGCATTCTTTAATGAACTGGAAGAAATAGTTCAAAAATTCATATGGAAACACCAAAGACCCCGAATAGCTAAAGCAATCTTGAGAAGGAAGAATAAAGTGGGGGGGGATCTCACTCCCCAACTTCAAGCTCTACTACAAAACCACAATAATCAAGACAATTTGGTACTGGCATAAGAACAGAGCCACAGACCAATGGAACAGAATAGAGACTCCAAACATTAACCCAAACATACATGGTCAAGTAATATTTGATAAAGGGGCCATGGACATACAATAGGGAAATGACAGTCTCTTCAACAGATGGTGCTGGCAAAACTGGACAGCTACATGTAAGAGAATGAAACTGGATCACTGTCTAACCCCATACACAAAAGTAAACCACAAATGGATCAAAGACCTGAATGTAAGTTATGAAACCATAAAACTCTTAGAAAAAAACACAGGCAAAAATCTCTTAGACATAAACATGAGTGACCTCTTCTTGAACATATCTCCCTGGGCAAGGGGAACAAAAGCAAAAATGAACAAATGGGAGTATATCAAGCTGAAAAGCTTCTGTACAGCAAAGGACACCATCAATACAACAAAAAGTTATCCTACAGTATGGGAGAATATATTCATAAATGACAGATCCAACAAAGGGTTGACATCCAAAATATATAAAGAGCTCACACACCTCAACAAACAAAAAACAAATAATCCAATTAAAAAATGGGCAGAGGAGCTGAATAGACAGTTCTCTAAAGAAGAAATTCAGATGGCCAACAGACACATGAAAAGATTCTCCACATCGCTAATCATCAGAGAAATGCAAATTAAAACCACAATGAGATATCACCTCACACCAGTAAGAATGGCTACCATCCAAAAGACAAACAACAACAAATGTTGGCGAGGTTCCGGAGAAAGGGTAACCCTCCTACACTGCTGGGAATGTAAACTAGTTCAACCATTGTGGAAAGCCGTATTGAGGTTCCTCAGAATGCTCAAAATAGAAATACCATTTGACCCAGGAATTCCACTTCTAGGAATTTACCCTAAGAATGCAGCTCTCCAGTTTGAAAAAGACAGATGCACCCCTATGTTTATTGCAGCACTATTTACAATAGCCAAGATATGGAAGGAACCTAAATGTCCATCAGTAGATGAATGGATAAAGAAGATGTGGTACATATACACAATGGAATATTACGCAGCCATAAGAAAAAAACAGATCCTACCATTCGCAGCAACATGGATGGAGCTAGAGGGTATTATGCTCAGTGAAATAAGCCAAGCAGAGAAGTACAAGTACCAAATGATTTCACTCATATGTGGAGTATAAGAACAAAAGAAAACTGAAGGGACAAAACAGCAGCAGAAGCACAGAACCCAAGAATGGACTAACAGTTACCAAAGGGAAAGGGACTGGGGAGGATGGATGGGAAGCGAGGGATAAGGGTGGGAAAAAAGAAAGGTGGCCTTATGATTAACATGTATAGTGTGGGGGGTGCACTGGGTGGGCTGTGCAACAGAGAGAAGACAAGTAGTGATTTTACAGCATCTTACTATGTTGATGGACAGTGACTATGAACGGGTATGTGGGGGTGACTTGGTGAGGGGGGGAGCCTTGTGAGCATAATGTCCTTCATGTAATTGTAGATTTGATGCCAAAATAAAATTTTAAAAAAATGATGCAGCTTCTCAAACCACAAGGTTATGAAACTAGAAATAAATTACACAAATAAAATGAAAAACCGTACCATCACATGGAGGCTTAACAACATGCTCCAAAATAACCAACAGATCAATGACCAAATAAAAACAGAAATCAAGCAATATATGGAGACAAATGACACCAAAAATTCAACAACGCAAAATCTGTTGGACACAGACAAGGCAGTGTTAAGAGGGAAGTTTATTGCAATAAAGGCCTACCTCAGGGAAGAACAACAATCCCATATGAACAGTCTAAACTCACACTTATCACTACTAGAAAAAGAAGAACAAATGAGGTCCAAAGTTAGCAGGAGGAGGAACATAATAAAGATTAGAGCAGAAATAAATAAAACTGAGAAGAATTAAACAATACAAAGAATAAATGAAAGCAGGAGTTCATTCTTTGAGAAAATACACAAAACAGATAACCTCCTTGCCAGACTAATCAAGAAAAAAAGAGAACCTGCACACATAAACAGAATCAGAAATGAGAAAGGAAAAATCCCTATGGAAACCACAGAAATACAAAGGATTATTAGAGAATATTATGAAAAAAGATATGCTAACAAACCAGATAACCCACAAGAAATGGATACCTTTCTAGAAAAATGCAACCCTCCAAAGCTAACCCAGAAAGAACAGAAAATCTGAACAGACCAATTACTATGAACAAAATTGAACGGGTAACCAAAAAACTATGTAAGAACAAATACCTGGACCAGATGGCTTCACTGCTGACTTTAATCAAACATTTAGTGAAGACCTAATACCCATCCTCCTGAAAATTTTCCAAAAAGTAGAAGAGGAAGGAATACTTCCAAACTCATTCTATGAGGCCAGCATCACCTTAATACCAAAACCAGTCAAAGCCTGAAAAAAAGAAAGTTACAGGCCAATATTGCTGACAAACATACATGCAAAAATACTCAACAATCTACTTCTAGGAATTTACCCTAAGAATGCAGCAGCCCAGTTGGAAAAAGACAGATGCACTCCTATGTTTATCACAGCACTATTTACAATAGTCAAGAAATGGAAGCGACCTAAGTGTCCATCAGTAGATGAATGGATAAAGAAGATGTGGTACATATACACAATGGAATATTACTCAGCCATAAGAAGAAAGCAAATCCTACCATTTGCAACAACATGGATGGAGCCTGAGGGTATTATGCTCAGTGAAATAAGCCAGGTGGAGAAACACAAGTATCAAATGATTTCACTCATCTGTGGAGTGTAAGAACAAAGAAAACACTGGAGGACCAAAATAGCAGCAGACTCACAGAACCCAAGAATGGAGTAACAGTTACCAAAGGCAAAGGGACTGGGGAGGATGGAGGGAAAAGGGGCATTATGATTAGCACACATAATGTTGGTGGCAGGCTGGGGAAGGCAGTACAACACAGAGAAGAGAAGCAGTGATTCTATATCATCTTAGTATGATGATGGTGAGTGACTGTAATGGGGTATGTAGGGGGGAGGGGGGACTTGATAACATGGGGAGTCAAGTAATCATAATGTTATTCAAGCAACTGTACATTAATGATATCAAAAATTTTAAGAAAGTACAGCATTTCGCCAGGAATAAGAATGAAACATAGATCTCCTACCTTGTAGTGGTGAGCATCGAGTTCCATGATGCTGATGAAGTTAGAAGAGAGTTAGGGACACCACCTGCCTCACTCAGAGGCCAGGGCGGCCTGAGGAAGCAGGCTGGAAGTCAAAGAGAGACAGAAAGAGAGACACTCTTCATGGATATCCAGTTGGGCTGTTGGGGTCTGATTCCAGACACATGGGCCTTTAAGGAGCCACTGAAGTGTAGCCTCAGCCTAGACTCTGGAAGTTGCCCATGGCCTTCCTCAGTCCCTCACATCCAAGGAGATGCCTCTGAAGGGGAATCCTGGACTCCACTCAGGTGACTTTCCTGGCTCCCAAGGGAGATGGGGTATCCACTGAGGGAGACGCAGGGGAACCTGTTACTCGAGACTTTGAGATCAGCAGCTGGGCTAGTCCCATTTAAGTGGCTGACAAGCGCCCAATGTTCTGTGCCATAGACAGCTTCCTTCTATAAGGACACTGAAAGAAAAGGCAGGCTTGGATGCTGATACTCACCTCCGAAGTTATCCTGGACGAACCCTCAAAAATGATGCAGCTTCTCACACCACAAGGGTATGAAACTAGAAATAAATTACACAAATAAAACAAAAAAGCATACCATCACATGGAAGCTTAACAACATGCTCCTAAATAACCAACACATCAATGACCAAATAAAAACAGAAATCAAGCAATATATGGAGACAAATGACACTAATAATTCAATGACGCAAAATCTGTGGGACACAGACAAGGTGGTGCTAAGAGGGAAGTATACTGCAATACAGGCCTATCTCAGGAAAGAACAATCCCATATGAACAGTCTAAACTCACAATTATCACAACTAGAAAAAGAAGAACAAATGACACCCAAAGTCAGCAGAAGGAGGAACATAATAAAGATTAGAGCAGAAATAAATAAAATCAAGAAGAAAAAGCCACACAAAGAATTAATGAAAGCAGGAGCTGTTTGAGAAAATAAGCAAAACAGATAAACCCCTTGCCAGACTAATCAAGAAAAAAAGAGAGCCTGCACACATAAACAGAATCAGAAATGAGAAAGAAAAAATCACTACAGAAACCACAGAAATACAAAGAATTATTAGAGAATACTATGAAAAATTATATGCTAGCAAACTGGATAACCTACAAGAAATGGACAACTTTCTAGAAAAATGCAACCCTCCAAAGCTGACCCAGAAAGAACAGAAAATCTGAACAGACCAATTACTAGTAACAAAATTGAACTGGTAATCAAAAAATTACCTAAGAACAAAACACCTGAACCAGATGTCTTTGCCGCTGACTTTAATCAAACATGTAGTGTAGATATAATAGTCATCCTCCTTAAACTTTTCCAAAAAGTAAAAGAGGAAGGAATACTTCCAAACTCATTCTACGAGGCCAGCATCACCTTAATACCAAAACCAGTCAAAGCCTGAGAAAAAGAAAATTACAGGCCAATATCGCTGACAAACATACATGCAAAAATACTCAACAATCTACTTCTAGGAATTTACCCTAAGAATGCAGCAGTCCAGTTGGAAAAAGACAGATGCACTCCTATGTTTATCACAACACTATTTACAATAGCCAAGAAATGGAAGCAACGTAAGTGTGCATCAGTAGATGAATGGATAAAGAAGATGTGGTACATATACACAATGGAATATTATTCAGCCATAAGAAGAAAACAAATCCTACCATTTGCAACAACATGGATGGAGCTAGAGGGTATTATGCTCAGTGAAATAAGCCAGGTGGAGAAAAGCAAGTACCAAATGATTTCACTCATATGTGGAATATAAGAACAAAGAAAAACCAAAGAAACCAAAAGACTAGGAACAACAAATTCTCGTGAGGATGCGGAGAAAAGGGAACCCTCCTACACTGCTGGGGGGAATGTGAAGTAGTTCAACTACTGTGGAAAGCAGTATGGAGGTTCCTCAAAACACTCAAAATAGAAATACCATTTGACCCATTTGACCATAAACCCAAGAATGGATTAACAGTTACCAAAGGAAAATGGACTGGTGAAGATGGGTGGGAAGGGAGGGATAAGGGTGGGGAAAAATAAAGGGGGTATTAGATTAGCATGTACAATTTGGAGGGGGGAGCATTGGGAGGGCTGTGCAACATAAGAGAAGACAAGTAGTGATTCTACGACATCTTACTACACTGATGGACAGTGACTGTAATGGGTTTGTAGGGGGTCTTGGTGAAGGGGGAAGCCTAGTAAACATAATGTTCTTGATATGATTGTAGATTAATGATAACAAAATTAACAAACAAACAAACAAATAAATAAAGAGCATCAGAGTTAATATCATTACCTTTGTGGTAAGATAGAGCTAAACTTAACATAGTGCTCCACTTATTGTTATAAGGTCACAGATTAACTGTTGAATAGCCTCAGTTTCTTCACTTCTAAAATAGGGAAGGATAACAGAGCCAACCTCATAGTATATAATTTAACATGATTAGCACAATTTCCATTGTACAGCAAATACACAATAAGTATTAGCATGTATGTATTATAAGTTTTTCCTATCAAACATGAACTCATGAAGGTAAATTTTTGATGGCGATTATAGGACCAACCTTAAATAGGCTGAAGACCAGACTCTACTCAATACCCTGGAGATGTTACTTTTGCAAAGGCAATGTGCTATAATTTTTTCCTTCTCTTTATTTTTCCAGTCAGCTCACACAACACACTTCTTACTGAAAGCCACAAGTAGGGAATCACACTGTAATTAAAAGATTGATCTTCTGGAAACAATGTTTAATAACAGGCACAAAAAAGTGTGACTAATTCTGCATTTTCAAACACTTTCCTTAAGTTAATTTAACCTGAGCTGTTTGTGAACCGCCTAGAAATTCTAGAATCAGTATGTTCAGGCTGAAATCAAAGGACCAGAGAGAAGAGGAAACAAATACCAATTGGCCAGTTCATTCAGATCAGGGGAGCCTTGTGAAAAAAAAAGCAGGTGAACACACATTTTATATGCTCCAGATGCTAACAGCTCAGATATGCAATGGCAATTTTTGATTTTTTGTGTGTTCTCTAAAGGAAAAATCTATCCTTATGCATATATATATATGTGTGTGTGTGTGTGTGTGTGTGTGTTTGTGCACGTGTGCTGCAGGTCTACTGGGAAAATCACTTTGTATATTGAAAAGACAAAAAATAAAAGTGGCTCTGAGCAAAAAAGAAATACTCAAGAAAATATTAGCACACCAAATTCAAAAATACATCAAAAAGATCATCCATCATGAACAACTAGGACTCATACCAGGGATGCAAGGATGGTACAGTATTAGAAAATCCATCAACATCATCCACCACATCAAGAAAAGGAGGACAAAAACCACATGATCATGTCCACAGATGCGGAAAAAACATGACAAAATTCAACATCCATACATGATAAAAACTCTCAGCAAAATGGGTATAGAGGGCAAGTACCTCAACATAATAAAGGCCATATAAGAAAAGCCCACAGCAACATCATACTTAACAGCAAGAAGCTGAAAGCTTTTCCTCTAAGATCAGGAATAAGACAGGGATGCCCACTCTCCCCACTGTTATTCAACATAGTACTGGAGGTTCTAGCCATGGCAATCACACAAAATGAAGAAATACAAGGCATCCAGATTGGTAAAGAACAAGTCAAACTGTCACTATCTGCAGATGACATGATATTGTACATAAAAAACCCTAAAGACTCCACTCCAAAACTACAACTAATATCTGAATCCAGCAAAGTTGCAGGCTACAAAATAAAAAGAAATCTGTTGCTTTCCTAGACACTAATGATAAACTAGCAGAAAGAGAAATCAGGAAAACAATTCGGTTCACAATTGCATGAAAAATAATAAAATACCTATGAATAAACCTAACCAAGGAAGTGAAAGACCGGTTCCCTGAAAACTACAAGACAGTCTTCAGAGAAATTAAAGAGAACACTAATAAATAGAAACTCATCCCATACTCTTGGGTAGGAAGAATTAATATCATCAAAATGGCCATCCTGCCTGAAACAATCTACAGATTCAATGCAATCACTTTCAAAATAACAACAGCATTCCTCAATGAACTGGAACAAATAGTTCAACAATTCATATGGAACCACAAAGACCCAAACTAGCCAAAGCAATCCTGAGGAGGAAGAAAAAAGCAGGGGGGATCTCCACTCCCAACTTCAAGCTCTACTACAAAGCCACAGTAATCAAGATAATTTAGTACTGGCACAAGAACAGACCCACAGACCAGGGGCACAGAATTGAGATTCCAGATATTAACCCAAGCATATATGGTCAGTTAATACATGATGAAGGAGCCTTGAATACACAATGGGGAAATGACATCCTCTTCAACAGCAGGTGTTGGCAAAACTGGACAGCTACATGTAAGAGAATGAAACTGGATTATTGTCTAACCCCATATACAAAAGTAAACTCAAAATGGATTAAAAAAAGACCTGAATGTAAGTCATGAAACCATAAAACTCTTACGAAAAAACACAGGCTAAAATCCCTTAGACATAAACATGAGCAATTTCTTCATGAACATATCTCCCCAGGCAAGGGAAACAAAAGCAAAAATGAACAAGTGGGACTGTATCAAACTAAGAAGCTTCTGTACACCAAAGGATACCATCAGAAGAACAAAAAGACATCCTACAGTATGGGAGAATATACTTATAAATGACATATCTGATAAGGGGTTGACTTTCAAAACATATGAAGAGCTCATGCACCTCAACAAACAAAAAGCAAATAATCCAGTTAAAAATTGGGCACAGTATCTGAACAGACATTTCTCCAAAGAAGAAATTCAGATGGTCAACAGGCACATGAAAAGATGCTCAACCTCGCTAATTATCAGGGAAATTCAAATTAAAACCACAATGAGATATCACCTCACACCAGTTAGGATTATGAACATCCAAAAGACTAGGAACAACAAATTCTCATGAGGATGCGGAGAAAAGGGAACCCTCCTACACTGCTGGGGGGAATGTGAAGTAGTTCAACTACTGTGGAAAGCAGTATGGAGGTTCCTCAAAACACTCAAAATAGAAATACCATTTGACCCGAGAAATCCACTCCCAGGAATCTGCCCAAAGAAAACAACTTCTCAGATTCAAAAAGATGTGCACACCTATGTGTACTGCAGCACTATTCACAGGAGCCAAGATATGGAAGCAACCTAAGTGTCCATCAGTAGATGAATGGATAAAGAAGAGGTGGTACATATACACAATGGAATACTACTCAGCCATAAGAAATAAACAAATCCTATCATTTGCAACAACATGGATGGAGCTAGAGGGTATTATGCTCAGTGAAACAAGCCAGGCTGAGACAGACAAGTACCAAATGATTTCCCTCATTTGTGAAGTATAACAACAAAGAAAAACTGAAGGAACAAAACAGCTGCAGAGTCACAGAACCTGCTGTCTGGGGGCCACGTCCCACTAAACACACAGCCCACCGGCCTGCACCTCAGGGGGACCCCCGCCCACGCCCCGCCTACCTTGAACCAGCTCCTGGAGAAAGTGGAGCTGGAGCGTCAGGAGCGGCCACCACCTGCGCCGCCAGCTGCCCTCCACTTTGGAGTCGGCTGCCCCACGTCCTGCCAGGGCTCTCGGGCACCGCGCAGGCTCCGCAGTCTAGCCGCAGCTGCCGCGCAGGGCAGGACAGGGACCCCCGCGGGCCATACAAAGGGGCCGCCACCTACCCACGGTCTAGGGCCCTCACGCGCCCGCAGAACGGCCCGTTAACCGGGGGCGGCGGGCTTCGAGGGACACGGCAGCGGCGATGGCGAAGTTGTCAGCATGGCAATTCCCGTCAGACCGCCTTCAATGGCCCTGCAGCAAGAGCACACGGGCAGCGCCGCGCCTCCTGAGGAGTCCGGCTGAATCTAAGGAGTTGCTGCTTTCGTTTTCCTCCCAGCCCGGTGCAGGGGAGAAAGTGCACCCCCACGGGCACTCGCGGTGCTACTGACTACTGAATACGGAAGTTGGCCGAGTCTGCAGCTACCGAGCAGCCACATGAAACAAGTATTTTGCGGGCTTCCCCATTGGCGGCCTGCTCTGCGTCGGCGCTCACTTATTGGCCATGAGGGATGCCTGTCTGGGGCGGGTCTGTGAGTGACTTTGCGCAGTCATTGGCAGGCAGCACCATCAGACAGCCAATGGGCCCGCACGCAGAACACATAGAAACTGAGCAAATCAGCACCGGATTCACAGAACCCAAGAATGGATTAACAGTTACAAAAAGGAAAGGGATGGGGGTGGATAGTTGAGAATGGAGAGATAATGGGGGAAGGGAAAGAAAGCATCAATTAAGATTAGCATGTATAATGTGGTAGGGGCGTCACAGGGATGGCTGTACAACACAGAAGACAAGTAGGGATTCTACAGTATCTTACTGTACTCATGCACAATGACTGTAATAGGGTATCTGGAGGCATCTCCATGATGGGGGGAGTCTAGTAAACACAATATTCATGTAGTTGTAGACTAATGATAAGTGAACAAATAGCAAATAAGTAAGTAAATAAATAAATCCATCCATACATATATACATACACACATAAATAAATAATAGAATACAGCAGCCCAGTTTAAAAAGACATGTGTACCCCTACGTTTATCCTAGCACTATTCCCAATAGCCAAGCTAAGTGTCCATCAGAAGATGAACAGTGCAATATTCTTCAATCATATGAAGACAACAAATCCTACCATTTACAACAACATGGATGGACCTAGAGCGTGTTATGCTAAGTGAAATAAGCCAGGCGGACAAAGACAAGTTTCAAATGATTTCACTAACCTGTGGAGAAGGAGAAACAAGAAAAACTGAATGACAAAACATGGGCATTTAATACCTTCAAAATTTAAATGTCAAAGACTTCTGTTACTTGAAGATAATCACCAAATGAAAGAATTAATGAATGAAAATAGTCTAAAGGTTAAACAGGATCATATTAACTTTTAAGTTTATAAGTAAATCCCAATAGTTTATTGTATAGGGATGCAAAAAAGAGTACCAATGTTAGAAATGATTTTTTTAACAAAAAGATATACAGTGTACTTGATAAATAACTGTAACAAAAATTCCAGGTCATACTGGTGACAGTGCCTGCCGTCGAAGTCGAACAGTCTGAAGGGGAGGCATGGAGCTGAATAAATGTACAACTCACTCTGAGAGGATGCCCAGTCAAATTGGAATGTAACATACAGCCTTTATTCTCCTCTTTTCCTCTTTTTATACACACTCAGGAAGGGCAGGTTAACCAGGGATCAAGAAACATGTGCTTGAGTATTGACATACTTTTTTTCAAAACAAGCATACTCTGTCCTCAGGATAGATTCTATCTTAGCACACTCAGACACATTTAGGAGTTGTTATTATTCTTAGCAAACTCCCTTATACCTGACCATTCTTTCACCCTAGTCTCTCAGCTGTCCTCTCTCAGTTCCCTTCAGGTTTCAGCCATCTCCAACATCTCCCCCTTTTTTCTTTAATAAAACAACCAACCCAACTCAGACTGGGTCAAGGTATGTGCCTGTCTTAGGTTGTATGGTTGAAGTAAATCCTTACCCAACATGGGGCTATAGTCCTCTGTTGACCACTGGCTGTCTTAGGTTGGTATTTACAATTCAACCATATCTTACCCATTATTGGCTACCATACTTGACTTTAGAACTTATGATTTACAAGTGGCGGGGGGGCGTCTGCAATTTCAAATGATGCAGGTCTCTTAATGCTTGTTGGATGAGTTTCCACATGCTGCGAAGGACACAAGGCCCAAGTAACAGCAATAGAAGACATAAAATGCTTAGGGTTAAGAGAGATGTGACGGCATGCCAGAGACTATTCAGGGGTTCTTTGATCATGTCTTTTATCTGATTTAATATATCAGATGCAGTTTTGGCTGCAAATAAGATATGATTTAAATAGTTCTGTGGTGACTGGGGATATAACTCCCCCTTTTTTGTCTTTTCCAACTGAGCTTTAAGGGTGCCATGGGCACGTTTCACAGTGCCTTGGCCTTGTGGATTATATGGTATTCCAGTTTTGTGTGAAATATGCATTACATGGCTGAGATTGAACATGTTGAAAGACAGACATAATTTGAATATATATACATAGGTTTTAACAAACTACTAGTTAAATTGCATACACACATTAACAGAATAGGACTACAGATACATAACAAAGGCAGACTTACAATTACTAGTTATATCTAATGATATTAAGAAAACTAGTTAGATAACTCAGGCATTTGTGAAAACTTATTGACAGTATGATGGATATCATCTAATTGATTTTGGGTAGTTTGAGAAAAATCAGACAAATTGAAACAGCACATTCTTGGAAACTGTTTACATCCTTCATGTTCTTTAAACAGCAGACAGTCTATAGTAGCCCAATTTTAAAGTACTGCAAGTTGCAGTTCTCTCAGTTCTTGGTTGAGTTCAGATAATATATAAGCAGTCAAATTTGTTGTTTTGCTATATGTGCAGGCCAGCTTAGATATCTCCTTTAGCATTCCAATGACAAGTCCAGGAACCTGCAGGAGGAATGCAGCTGCAACTGCAAGAGCGGCAGGATCTGAAAGTTTCAAGTTTTCATGACAATCAGATGGCAGAGCTAGGAGAAGCTTCTTGAGCCTATATCCAGGATGTAGAGCAGGAAGAATGCGTCCCACATCATAGTGTGAAGAAAGGGCTTGATATGCTTTGTTATTACACAAAAATACCCAACCATTTGGAAGTCTATATCTAGAAGACAATTTTACATTGGTTGTACAATTACAGTAAGAGGCTACATGAGTACAATTAATATATACGCAATCAGTAATTATAGTAGTACTAACAGGTAAATTTAATTGGGCATCAGGAGTAAGCATCTTAAGGGGAAGAGTGATATTTCTGTAACATAAAACATTCAGTAATAAAGTTTGGCATTATTCCCTTTGCAGTGCTTTCCAGGTAAATGTACATTGGGTAAATAAGCCAAATTAGTCAAATATTTTCCTTAATGAGAAGAAATTCCACTGATATGTTCCAGGGGCCCTCTGGAAAATATCAGAGTTAATTAGAGGTAAAAATACTTTTTCAAATTTGGTCTTGGGAAGTTGTCAAAAGTTTTTAAGGCACTTGCCTAAATAGAATTATAGTTATTAAGTAACACTTATTATTTAACCAGAATGATAATAAGAAAGTTTAAAAGCAAATGCAGAAGGTTACATAGTTGTTAACACTTAGCTTAGTCTTTTTAATATTAAGATCTCACCTTCCCAAACACTCAGACAACTCATTGAAACCTCAAGCATAAGAAACTGCTTTAATAACTAATTAGAAAACTTTCTACAATCTTTCAACAGTAAAGGTAGAGCAATAAACTTTTGTTCTTTTAACAAGCAAAAATTCTAGTCCTGCTGTGTACTTGATATCAAGAACCATTTGCTTTCAATTTCACACAGCAAGATCATATCAATCCTTCACAAACTTCCCACAACTTTCCTCTTACATTTAGTGTTTTCTTTCCTTAAACAAACAGCTGTACTTTTGAATAGTTATCTTCTTTTACTTTCAACACAATGCATTTTTATTCCTTATACCTTCTCTTATTAAAACATACATTCTTTAACATACACAAATGTTTTCCTTATTAAGTAGTTTTTATTAGAACTTAAAACCATTTGGTACCTTAACCTTCAGTGAACACTGGAAAATAGACCATTGTAAACTGTTACATAGCAGTCTTCATATTGATACATTTATGAACATATTTTATCATTTTTGGAAATGTGCCTTACAGCACAATTTCTCATTAAGTACAAAATATGTCTATATAACTTAGCAAACTTTGAGAATTTTGGTTACCACAAAAATTCTCAGGCTGTTTGCAGATACATACATAAACTTTGGCAGCTAAAAACTATAAGTACATGTCTGTTTCACTTAAACTTAAATTAGCATTAATGCTTAATATTTTTATAAGATTTTCTGGAAATTTGAGAATGCCCAATTTTCATAAGTGCTTGTTTTTAAATCAATTTTTATTAATACCATCCAGAGGTAGAAATTATTTTTTATTTACACACTTATACACACAAACATACAGACTGAGACATAATGACTACAGTTAGCAACACTTTTCATATAAAAACATATACAAAGACAAACTGACATAAAGATTTGAGTTACTAATATTTAATTGCCTTCTTTCTTCTTAGTTTATTTGATTAAAGTACTTCAGTTTTCAAGAATACACTCTAAGGGCAAGCAGTTTACATTACTGGTTTAAGGTTTAGACAGCCCCAGTCCAGGGGCCTGGAAATAAAATGCATGTACAATTCTAGCATGAGTTATTTAAAGCCAGGCTGTATTGCAAAAGATAAATTTCTTCTATCTCAGGGACTCTAGTTTATAACTTCTGAATTTTTAAAAATAATGATGAACCTACTAAGTAGAATAGATTTTCACTGAAAGAATTTAGAAAACTAGTTTCATATTGTAGTAGTTCATGGGACTTTTAACTATTTCCTTTCCTTGTGGCAAAATATATTTAGCTGCATAACATTATATTGCATAATTCTCTCAGGGGCCAAGCCTCTCTAATCAGAGAGTTTGTACTGAAGCCAGGTTTGGGTGCAGAAGATAAGACACTTCTTTCAAAGAGTTTAGGGATTGAATTACTCTCAGTTAGTTTTCCTAGTTTTTTCTGCCCGAGATTTAATCATTTCTTTTTTTATTTTTATTTTGGTATCATTAATACACTATTACAGAAAGAACATTATGTTTACTATGTTCCCCCCATCACCAAGCCTCCCCGACTTACCCCTTCACAGTCACTGTCCATCAGAGTAGTAAGATGCTGTAAAATCACTACTTGTCTTCTCTGTGTTGTGCAGCCCTCCCTGTGTCCCCCACACACTAAACATGCTAATCGTAATGCCCTCTTTCTTTTTCCCTGCCCATATCCCTCCCTTCCGACCCATTGTCCCCAGTCCCTTTCCCTTTGGTAACTATTAGTCCATTCTTGAGTTCTGTGATTCTGCTGCTGTTTTGTTCCTTCAGTTTTCCTTTGTTCTTATACTCCACATATGAGTGAAATCATTTGGTACTTGTACTTCTCCGCTTGGCTTATTTCACTGAGCATAATACCCTCTAGCTCCATCCATGTTGCTGCGAATGGTAGGATCTGTTTTTTTCTTATGGCTGCGTAATATTCCATTGTGTATATGTACCACATCTTCTTTATCCATTCATCTACTGATGGACATTTAGGTTCCTTCCATATCTTGGCTATTGTAAATAGTGCTGCAATAAACATAGGGGTGCATCTGTCTTTTTCAAACTGGAGAGCTGCATTCTTAGGGTAAATTCCTAGAAGTGGAATTCCTGGGTCAAATGGTATTTCTATTTTGAGCATTCTGAGGAACCTCCTTACGGCTTTCCACAATGGTTGAACTAGTTTACATTCCCAGCAGTGTAGGAGGGTTCCCCTTTCTTCTCAACCTCACCAACATCTGTTGTTGTTTGTCTTTTTGATGATGGCAATCCTTACTGGTGAGAGGTGATATCTCATTGTGGTTTTAATTTACATTTCTCTGATGATTAGCAATGTGGAGCATCTTTTCATGTGCCTGTTGGCCATCTGGATTTCTTCTTTAGAGAACTGTCTATTCAGCTCCTCTGCCTATTTTTTAATTGGATTATTTGCTTTTTGTTTGTTGAGGTGTGTGAGCTCTTTATATATTTTGGATTGCAACCCTTTATCAGATCTGTCATTTATGAATATGTTCTACCATACTGTAGGATAACTTTTTGTTCTATTGATGGTGTCCTTTGCTGTGCAGAAGCTTTTTCACTTGATATAGTCCCACTTGTTCATTTTTGCTTTTGTTTCCCTTGCCCAGGGAGATATGTTCATGGAGAAGTCACTCATGTTTATGTCCATGAGATTTCTGCCTATGTTTTTTCATAAGAGTTTTATGGTTTCATGATTTACATTCAGGTCTTTGATCCATTTGGAGTTTACTTTTGTGTATGGGGTTAGACAGTGATCCAGTTTCATTCTCTTACATGTAGCTGTCCAGTTTTGCCAGCACCATCTGTTGAGGAGACTGTTATTTCCCCATTGCATGTCCATGGCTACTTTATCAAATATTAATTGGCCATATATGTTTGGTTTAATGTGTGGAGTCTCTATTCTGTTCCATTGGTCTGTGGTTCTGTTCTTGTGCCAGTACCAAATTGTCTTGACTGCTGTGGCTTTGTACTAGAGCTTGAAGTTGGGGAGTGAGCCCCTCCCCCACACTTTATTCTTCCTTCTCAGGATTGCTTTAGCTATTCGGGGTCTTTGGTGTTTCCACATGAATTTTTGAACTATTTGTTCCAGTTAATTGAAGATTGCTGTTGGTAATTTGATAGGGATTGCATCGAATCTGTATATTGCTTTGGGCAGGATGGCCATTTTGACGATATTAATTCTTCCTAGCCAGGAGCATGAGATGAGTTTCCATTTGTTAGTGACCTCTTTAATTTCTCTTAAGAGTGTCTTGTAGTTTTCAGGGTATAGGTCTTTCACTTCCTTGGTTAGGTTTATTCCTAGGTATTTTATTCTTTTTGATGCCATTGTGAATGGAATTGTTTTCCTGATCTCTCTTTCTATTAGTTCATTGTCAGTGTATAGGAAAGCTACAGATTTCTGTGTGTTAATTTTGTATCCTGCAACTTTGCTGAATTCGGATATTAGTTCCAGTAGTTTTGCAGTGGAGTCTTTAGGGTTTTTTATGTACAATATCATGTCATCTGCAAATAGTGACAGTTTAACTTCTTCTTTACCAATCTGGATTCCTTGTATTTCTTTGTTTTGTCTGATTGCTGTGGCTAGGACCTCCAGTACCACGTTGAATAACAGTGGGGAGAGTGGGCATCCCTGTCTGTTCTTAATCTCAGAGGAAAAGCTTTCAGCCTCTTGCCGTTCAGCATGATGTTAGCTGTGGGTTTATCATATATGGCCTTTATTATGTTGAGGTATTTGCCCTCTATGCCCATTTTGTTAAGAGTTTTTATCATGAACGGATGTTGAATTTTGTCGAATGCTTTTTCAGCATCTATGGATATGATCATGTGGTTTTTGTCCTTCTTTTTGTTGATGTGGTGGATGATGTTGATGGATTTTCAAATATTGTACCATCCTTGCATCCCTGGGATGAATCCCACTTGGTCATGGTGTATCACCCTCTTGATGTATTTTTGAATTCGGTTTGCTAATATTTTGTTGAGTATTTTTGCATCTATGTTCATC
Organism: Manis javanica; assembly: GCF_040802235.1. Classification (NCBI taxonomy): domain Eukaryota; kingdom Metazoa; phylum Chordata; class Mammalia; order Pholidota; family Manidae; genus Manis; species Manis javanica. The sequence continues at coordinate 95,450,789 of NC_133157.1, read as the reverse complement.
AGGGATATTGGTCTGTAGTTTTCTTTTTTGTTGGGGTCTTAGTGTGGTTTTGGTATTAGGGTGATGTTGGCTGAGTTTGGGAGTATTCCCTCCTCTTCTATTTTTTGGAAAACTTTAAGGAGAATGGTTTTTATATCTTCTCTGTGTGTTTGATAAAATTCCAAGGTAAATCCATCTGGCCTGGGGGTTTTGTTCTTGGGTAGTTTTTTGATTACCGATTCAATTTCGTTGCTGGTAATTGGTCTGCTTAGATTTTCTGTTTCTTTCTGGGTCAGTCTTGGAAGGTTGTATTTTTCTAGGAAGTTGTCCATTTCTCCTAGGTTTTCCAGCTTATTAACATATAGGTTTTCATACTGTTCTCTAATAATTCTTTGTATTTCTGTGGGGTCTGTCATGATTTTTCCTTTCTCCTTTCTAATTACATTAATGTGTGTTGACTCTCTTCTTCTCTTAATAAGTCTGGCTAGAGGCTTATCTATTTTGTTTATTTTCTCAAAGAACCAGCTCTTGGTTTCATTGATTTTTTTCTATTGTTTTATTCTTCTCAATTTTATTTATTTCTTCTCTGATCTTTATTATGTCCCTCCTTCTGCTGACCTTAGGCCTTGTTTGTTCTTCTTTTTACAATTTCGGTAATTGTGACATTAGACTATTCATTTGGTTTTGTTCTTCCTTCTTTAAATATGCCTGGATTGGTATATACTTTCCTCTTAAGACTGCTTTCCCTGCATCCCACAGAAGTTGGGACTTTATGTTATTGTTGTCTTTTGATTCCATATATTGTTGGATCTCCATTTTAATTTGGTCATTGATCCACTGATTATTTAGGTGCATGTTGTTAATCCTCTGTGTATTTGTGAGCCTTTTTGCTTTCCTTGTAGAATTTATTTCTAGTTTTATACCTTTGTGGTCTGAAAAGTTGGCTGGTAGGATTTCAATTCTTGAAATTTACTGAGGTTCTTTTTGTGGCCTAGTATGTGGTCTATTCTGGAGAATGTTCCATGTGCACTTGAGAAGAATGTGTATCCTGTTGCTTTTGGATGTAGAGTTGTGTAGATGTCTATTAGGTCCATCTGTTCTAGTGTGTTGTTCAGTGCCTCTGTGTCCTTACTTGTTTTCCATCTGGTGGATCTGTCCTTTGGGGAGAGTGGTGTGTTGAAGTCTCCCAAAATGAATGCATTGCATTCTATTTCCTCCTTTAATTCTGTTAGTATTTGTTTCACATATATTGGTGCTCCTGTATTGGGTGCATGTATGTTTATAATTGTTATATCCCCTTGTTGGACTGAGCCCTTTATCATTATGTAATGTCCTTTATCTCTTGTTACTTTCTTTATTTTGAGGTCTATTTTGTCTGATACCAGAATTGCAACACCTGCTTTCTTCTCTCTGTTGTTTGCATGAAATATCTTTTTCCATCCCTTGACTTTAAGTCTATGCATATCTTTGGGTTTGAGGTGAGTCTCTTGTAAGCAGCATATGTATGGATGTTGCTTTTTTATCCATTCTATTACTCTGTGTCTTTTGATTGGTGCATTCAGTCCATTTACATTTAGGGTGATTATTGAAAGGTATGTACTTATTGCCATTGCAGGCTTTAAGTTTGTGGTTACCAAAGGTTCAAGGATAGCTTGTTTACTACCTTACTGTCTGACCTCACTCGCTTATTGAGCTGTTATAAACACAGTCTGATGATTATTTCTTTCCTTCTTTTTCCTCCTCCTCCACTCTTCATATGTTGGGTGTTTTGTTCTGTGCTCTTTTTAGGAGTGCTCCCATCTAGAGCAGTCCGTCTAAGATACCCTGTAGAGGTGGTTTGTGGGAGGCAAATTCCCTCAACTTTTGCTTGTCTGGGAATTGTTTAATCCCTCCTTTATATTTAAATGATAATCATGCTGGATACAGTATCCTTGGTTCAAGGCCCTTCTGTTTCATTGCATTAAATATATAATGCCATTCTCTTCTGGCCTGTAAGGTTTCTGTTGAGAAGTCTGATGATAGCCTGATGGGTTTTCCTTTGTTGGTGACCTTTTTACTCTCCCTGGCTGCCTTTAATACTCTGTCCCTGTCCTTGATCTTTGCTGTTTTAATTATTATGTGTCTTGGTGTTGACCTCTTTGGATCCCGTCTCTCAGGAGTTCTGTGTGCCTCCGTAGTCTGAGCAGCTTTTTCCTCCCCCAGTTTGGGGAAGGTCTCAGCAATCATTTCTTCAAAGACACTTTCTATCCCTTTTTCTCTCTCTTCTTCCTCTGGTACCCCTATAATGCAGATATTGTTCCATTTCGATTGGTCACACAGTTCTCTTAATATTGTTTCATTCCTGGAGATCCTTTTATTTCTCTCTGCATCAGCTTCTATGTCTTCCTGTTCTCTGGTTTCTATTTCATCAATGGCCTCTTGCATCTTATCCATTCTTCTTATAAATACTTCCAGAGTTTGTTTCACTTCTGTAATCTCCCTCTGGACTTCATCCCTTAGCTCTTGCATATTTCTCTGCAGCTTTGTCAGCATGTTTAGAATTTTTATTTTGAATTCTTTTTCAGAGAGGCTGGTTAGGTTTCCCTCTGCAGATCCTTTATCAGGTGTAACTATCTTGGTCTGGACCAGATTTTTTTGCCTCTTCATGGTGATTGCAGGGGCTGTAGGCAGGTTGCAGGTGTGTCAGCTGGGAGAAGAATGTCCTTTCCTGCTTGCTGGATGCCTTGCCCTTCTCCGCTGTCTGTGACAGCTACCTGTACTCCTGGAGCAGCCACCAGGTTAATCTCCTAAGCTGCTGTGGGTGGGGTGTCTGTCAGAGCAGCGCGGAGCCCTGCAGGGTGTGGCAGGCACACCAGGTGCACTCCTCCGTGCTAGCAGTGACCCTGCCAGGCAGCTGTGTGGCAGCAGCAGCCTTTGGGTCTCGCCCGGGTTGCTGTGCATTGGGCTGGGATTCCGGTCGGCTCCTGGGAGCGTGCCTGCTCCCTCTGGCTCCGCTGCCTATGTGCGCGGTGCTTTTCCATGCAGGCTTCTACCTGGCTGTGGCTTCACTGCTGCCGGTGCACGATCCGCGCCCAGGCTGTTCAGTTGCATGGCTGCGGGCTAGCCCTCTGGTGCACAGATCTGCTCTCAGTTCCTTCTAGAACTTCCGCCCCCGGCGCGCACTCCCACTCTCCTGCTACTGGGTCCATTTGTCAGGGTCCACACCAGTTGGAGGAACGACTGGCAGGCTGCCTAGTCTTGTGAGGGTCTTCAGAGCTGCACTGCCTCCATTTAGGGCACCTAAGTTTCCTGGATATTCCTAGCTGCCGGGACAACTTTGTCCAGCTATGGGGTCCCTGTCTCTTTAAGACTTGCAGAAAGCACTCGCTTTTCTTTTGTCTCAGGGGTGCCAGTTGCGGGGACCTGCCCACAGGTTTTGCTTTTCCATTTCTCTAATATCCAGTACCCTCATGCACCTTGTGTCTGCGTTCCGGGTGAGGATTTCTAGAGCTGATTGTTTAGCAGTCCTGGGTTTCCACTCCCTCCCCGTTCTGACTTCTTTCTTCCCGCCGGGTTTTGGGGTGGGAGAGTGTTTGGGTCCCACCTGGCGGAGGCTTGTATCTTACCCCCTTTGTGTGATGCTGAGTTCTCACAGATGTAGATGTATCCTGGCTGTTGTACTGCATCCCCTGGTGTTTCTTTTAGGAATAGTTGTATTTATTGAATTTTCATAAATATATATATTTTGGGGAGGAGATTTCCTCTGAACTACTCATGCCACCATCTTCCCGTGATCCTCCTAATCATCTCTTGAGAGGCTCCTGCCTGTCTGTTAAATGCAAGGACTGTGTGACTTTTTGCTGCTAGAATCTTAATCTGAGTCACAAGCTTGTTTTGCTTTCCTGGGGCTGCAGAAAAGACAATGCCTAACTCCAGGACAGCTGCCTCTAAGGAAAGGAGTCAATAGAATAGAGTTATTTACATGTTGGTTTGAGGGTGTACCTTGATTATTTTTCAGGCTATATTTACATCATGTTAGCTGCAGGACTATCTCCTAAACTGCGAAAAAAAGCATCTTTTAAATGAGATACCTTCCTTGGGGAACCAAGGACATACTTATTCTATAAATTCTAAAAATTTTGTTAGTTGTTGTTGCCCTACCTTAGCACCACGCATTCTCATCATATGCTTAAGTATCTGTACAAATAGGACTCAGCTATTTCCAGCCCCCATGATACTCTCAGGTTAAATGATTCGTGGCCCCTTACCTGCTTCATGCGCACTGTTATCTCCCGGCGGCTCTCACGTTCTCCTCTGTACTTCAGGTCCCTGTTTGGGTGCCACTTGATGGTGCCTGCCCTCGAAGTTGAACAGTCTGAAGGGCAGGCATGGAGCTGAATAAATGTACAACTCACTCTGACAGGATACCCAATCAAGCCAGAATGTAACATATAGCCTTTATTCTCCTCTTTTCCTCTTTTTATACACACTCAGGAAGGGCAGGTTAACCAGGGATCAAGAAACATGTGCTTGAGTATTGACATACTTTTTTTACAAAACAAGCATACTCTGTCCTCAGGATAGATTCTATCTCAGCACACTCAGACTCAACATTTAGGAGTTGTTATTATTCTTAGCAAACTCCTTTATCCCTGACCATTCTTTCACCCTAGTCTTTCATCTCTCAGCTGTCCTCTCTCAGTTCCTTTCAGGTTTCAGCTGTCCCCAACATATTGGCAAATGGGAAATGAGTGGAGGGAAAGAAATCAGAGGATATAGTCCTCTTTTCTCAGACAGTCTTCAAGTAAGGTGGTTTTTTTCTTGTTCTGGATTGTTAGAGAAATGTAGATAAAAGCATTTGTTTAAAAACATAGTAAAATCATTATTGAAATTTAAAATAGATGATATACAGTGCAAACTGTAGAGAATTAAATCACCCATCTATATAGAAAAGGAGAGAACTATAAAAAAATTAGGCAATCAAAAGAGCTTTGGCTCTTTGGCAACAACTGTAAAAGGCATACAGTCTTCTCTGAATTTTTTTTTTTTTTGGAGAAGGACATTGCTTTATAGATGAATAAAAGACAGTGTTTCATAAAATGTCTCAAAGGTTAAAATGAAAGAATAAGTAAAGATAGGCTAATGGATAAGAAAATGTAGTAATATCAAAAATACAGAAAAATCTAAAATGAAATGCATTCTATGAGAAAAATCAAGTTGTCATATTGATGCCATGTCAGGTGACACAGAAGCAAAATACCCAAAGTTAAAATCTTTAAGAACATAATGAGAAATTGAAAGGAAGACAGTATTAATAGGAGATTTAAAAATATGGTGCTATCACATGGGTAGCAGTGATTGATTTGTTTTATGGCAACTAACAGGCAAAATAATAAAGTTCCCTTTTAAAAAATTCCTTCTAATGAATTTATTTTTTCCAGCTTTATTGAGATATAACTGACATACAACACTGTGTAAATTGAAGGTATACAACATGATGTTTACATATATGCATATATTCTGAAATGATTACCACAGTAAGACTAGTTAAGACGTCCATCACCTCAAAGTTACCACTTCTATTAGTTTTTTTAAGACTTATTCTCTCAGAAACTTTCAAGTACAATACACTATTGTTAACTATAGGCACCATGCTGTACACTAGGTCCTGGAATTTATTCATTTATAACTGGAAGTTTGTACCTTCTTTACCCCACAGTTCCTAACAACCTCTAACCTACTTTCTGTTTCTAAGAGATAAGGGATTTTTTTTCTGAAATTCCACATGTAGATAAGATCACACAGTATTTGTCTATCTCTGACTTACTTCACTTAGCATGATACCCTCCAAGTTTCATCCATGTTGTCAGATATGACAGGATTTTCTTACTTTTTTATGGCTGAATAATATTCCATCACATTTTATATATACTACTTCTTCTTTATCCATTTATCCATTGATGGACACTTACATTGTTTCCATGTCTTGGCTTTGTAAATAATACTGCAATGAACATGAGCATGAAGACATCTTTGCAAGATCCTGACTTCATTTCCTTCAGATAAATACCCAGAAGGGAAATTACTGGATCACATAGTAGTTGTTTGTAGTTTTTTACAACCTCCATATTTCTTTCCATAGTGACTATGCCAATTTACATTCCCATCAGCAAAGTTTTTTAATGCAGATGCAGGATACATAGGAAACTGATTGTACAAAGACAAGCTCCACAGAGTGGATGACATAATGGCAAAGCTCAGTGAAATTTCCATCTTCCATCTATGTTCCCCAGAGCAAGTCTCTTGTCTGTACTCAAAGTTATTCACTGCACCACTCATGCCTTTTTTCCAATGATAAAACTTATCAATAGCCTAAATGCCCAACATTAGGTAGGGTAATATATATATAAAATTTTGATTATTCACAAGGCACTTTATATCAGATGACATGGATGAATTCATGTTATATAGATGAAACTGAATAAATCTTAAATGCATAATGTTGAGTAGAAAAGAAAGGCACAACTGATAAAATGCATAATGTTGATTTATGATAACTTTAAAATAAACAACACAATAGTACATGTTTTATGTATATTTATAAGAATGTTAAAATAGATGGACATGGCTGATTAAAGTGTACTTTAGCATGTATTTTTTTTAAATACCAGTATTGGGCATGTGTGTGTGTGTGTGTGTGTATATCTGTGTAAGTGGGTACATTCAAAGGATGCTTATATGACAAAAAGCAGATATTAACACAAAAAGAAAGGAATATGGATGCTTGTTACATTTTTATTCCTTACTTTTTTTATTTTAAATAAAAAAAACTTTCAATTTCCGGAACTTTAAGACCATATCATTTCAAGTATACATCAAATCTAGGGAAGGCAGGATAAGTAATAGTTAAAAGTGAGTTCTTTGTTGCTTATATTACAGTGTTCACAGCAAAAGCTATACTCAGAGGAAAGTGTCATAGTCTTAAGTACTTTTATTACAAATAGGAAAGAGTTTTTAAAAATTAGTTTTGGATTCTGCTTGGAATAATCACTTTTGAGTAGTGTAATGCTTTAGCTGTGAAATGGGCTCCCATGAAAAATTATGCCAGCTGCTGAGCCAGTCGTAAGTGCTCTGGAAGGAATTCTTAGATTAAGGACAGAGACTCCATTAGATGCTCCTATAGTCTTTTTGAATTACAACATGCTGGCATTTGATGAGGGAAAATCCCAGATTGGACAGCCCTGAATCAGATTACAACCCCCATCTGATCCGACTCCAATAAAGATCCAAAAGAGGGTCATGTAAAGAGACAGACAGGTAATAAATAGAATAAAGATGACAAAAAGGTCATATGAAAAATATTTTTCAAGTGATATTTTTTATTTCTCTTTGCTTAGAAAACTACTTTTTAGTTATATAGAAAAATGTTTTTAAAACACCAGAAAAGACTTTTCTATTTTATTTCATTTCTTATTACGGGAGCCTATGTTTCATGAAAGACTTACAATATTTTACTAGTTCTCTTGATAAGCAACCCAAATAAATATGAAGATTCCTTAAATCTTCCTAAGCAATGGAATTGTTTCATACACCAAAATTAGTTTCTAAAGGCAAAAACTTTGCCTGGTTAAAGTCGTTCTCAAGAAATAGGTCAGGAAAGGACACAGTATCATTTTAGTAGGATGTGGGAAACATCCTTATTTCTCCAGCTGAGTAAGACTGAGCATGTGTTTATTGATTGAACAGAATCGCGTATCTAAATTCATTCTCTCTCGTTTTGTTTGGTGTTATTTGTTTTCCTGGAACAACTGTAACTGAATATGTGTGATCTAAATGAGTGTGATTCAATTCCATTTTTTACTTTAGCATGTTATAGAGATACCTGTATATTTATTTGAAGTCAATAAAATTAAGGCTGAGTTTTGATTAAACACAGATGCTTGAACATTGGTGTTTACCTGTTTATGAAGAAAACTCTTCTCAATGGCATATTGAGAATAAGAAAATAAAAAAAAGTTTAAGTGTACAAAGACAGAAAACAATAGGAGCACAGATGACAGCAGATGAAAGGAATCAACAAAATTGGAAAGCTAGTGTAAAAGTGGCTAACTCACTCATTGGCAATTGAAAGCAGAAAGCTAACCTTGTGGAAGATAGGGGCTGATCAGCAGACTCAGAGCCAAATGAGAAATAGAAAATGAATTCCTGCCATAAAGGGATTTGGAAAGGGCTGAAAATAAGATCATTTGAAAGCTTTTATTCATAAGGAATAGTTACAACTTTAGGTCCCCTGGCATTGTAGCCAAGTGGCTATGCCTTCCCACCCACCCATCACAGAAGGTGATGAGGAATGGGAGTACTTTCCTTAGCATTTTGTCATACTGAAGAGGCACATGTGAAAACAGCACTAACAGGTCCACCCAACCAAGGACACAACTTCCAGGAGGCTTTAGGTGTCACGATTGTCTGTGTGAGTGGATAGTCATCACCAGACATTTTAGGAAATCTACTGCAAAAGACAGAGAGAAAACAGAGATAACAAGGAGTTCACAGAAAACAAATATAATACTGTAATAAGAAGAAAATCTATAATTAATAGTTATAATATGTTTATATTATAATAGGACCTATAACTAACAGCTTCAGTCAGATGATAGAAAATAACTGAATAAAAACAGATGTTACCTTAAAAAGGAAATCATAGTTGAAAAGCAAAAAATATTAATGAAAGCATTGACAGATAATGAGGAAATCTCACAAAAAAAGTGAAATAGAAGAACTGAGACATGAAATAACAAACTTAGAACATTTATGCTGGAGATCCAACATCAAAATAATATTTATAGAAAGCAAGAATAGAATATTGAGTCAATAAAATTTATATAAATTTTGAATGATTTTAAATAAATGTTAAATTTATAAAATTTTAATACATTTTAATATAATAAAAACAGAAGTTAAAATAAGAGTTCCATAGATAAAACCTAGGTGTCTAAATTGAAAAACCATAAGTGTCCAGGAAAATTAATTTTTTAAGAAGTGTTCATCATTATGCAATTTGAGAATGACTGTGATAAACATAGGTTCAAAAAGAATATGAATCTTAGTATCATAAGACTTCTCAAGTAACAAGAGATGCTTGAGAACAAAGGAGTGATGACTTCAAAATTGTGAGTAAAAACTTCATTCAACTTAAAATTCTATGCCAAGTAAAATATTATTCAATTTTGATGATATAATAAAGTCATTTTTAGATAAGCAAATTCCAAAAAAGCTACTGCTCTGCATCCATTCTCATGAATCTGCTGGACGATGTGCTCCAACAAATTGAGGAGTGAACAAAGAATGGGATCCAGGAAGGTAGCCAACACAGTGGAAGGGTACAAGGTATATAAAGAATGACAGCAAATGGAAATCCCAGGAAGAGCTCTGGGCCTGGGGAGGAACAAGCCCAAATTGGAGCAAAGGTCAGATAGTACGAAACAGGTATATCCAAGGTAAAAATGGAATCCATTAATGTTATCTGACAGTTTGACAATATAGAAAATTATATATACACATATACATATATACTTACACATATATGCTTATATATGCATATATACATGTATTCATATATATTTATTTATTATGTATTTTATATAACCCATGTTTGGCTGGAGATTCAAAATAAATTAAATAAGAAATAAAATCACTATTAAATGCAAAACAAAGCACAACAAATCATACAAGAAACAAAGTATGATCATAATAAACTACTTAGCTCAGCTATAAACAGTATTTACTTATTCATAACAAATTATACATTGAATACAGATTTACTTAAAATGTGGAGCAGTCAAGTTAGGAGGTGCAGGATAAGACAGGTGAATGCTGTTTGTTGCTCTGACTTGTCCTTTTAATTTTTATAATAGGTTTATGTAACATCATAATGAGAAATAAAAATTAAAGGTAAGAGTGACATGATTTTTTTAGGTGTAAACTTATCTTCTCTTTGCCCCAGGACAGTTTCCAAGTAAGTGGGGAATTCACCTTGAAACAGTAAGGACTGAGCTCCCAGAGAAAGGAACTTGCTTCAGTGAACTGACTCCAATCCCTTAAATAAGTCTGATTCTGAGACAGCAAAGGGAAACTCATGAAGAGAACTAGTAAATCTACCAGGTCAAATGGGCAAGAGTCCATCACACTTTCCCCTTCTTTCTCCCATCCCTTCTTTATAGAAGAACCCAGTCCACCACCCTCATCCAATGCTTTTTTCTTTAATGTAACTTATCCTTCTGTCTTCCTATTTTGAGACAATTCTTATTCTGCACTGCTGTTCAGTGCTATTCCTATTGGCATCTCTATGGTCTTCCTCAATCTTTTGGTCTTGCACTAGCTGAGGAAAAATATTATCATTTCCCTGTTTTCTATAATCAAAAGGACCGGTCATTATCAAACATTCTTTTCAGATTCCTTTTCCTTACCTGTCTACATCTATCTACTTGTGATAGTCACATTCTTGAATGACAAAAAAACTCTGCCTCCTCAGAAAGATCTTGAGATCTGGTTAGAATTCACTGTCTAGAGTGAAAGGTCTCATCTCAGAAATATGCATGTAATCTGTGCTTCAAACAGAAAAGAGAGGCTAGATTTGAACCATTCCCTGAATCATGGTGAGATAAGAATGAGCAAGCAGGATAGAAAACAACATGAGGAAATGGTCATTACTTGTAATTTAGTCTTATGTGTGCCCTGGTATTAACAAGACAATTCATTTTTATTTGGAACATAAATGCCTTGATATTTTGGCATTCTAAAAACCACAAATAGCAAATAGATATACCCAGGGCTGATATCCAGCTAGTACTGCTGTCTTGCTTCACTTTGTTTTTCTGAACAAGCATGCATTCTCATCAGTCACTGTCCCTGCTATACTAATTATTAAATAATTTCACTATCACCCCTGCATGTTCTTATAAATGTTTCAATGCTGAGCATCATAGAGATTAAGTTTATCATACAGAAACTAAAGAATTAAAGACTTTTAACAACCAAGATTAACTTACTAAAGTCTTCTCTAGCTGTTTTGGGTGAACTTCCTGACTTGCAAAGAGAGTTTACTCTACAGGAGGATTTCTCCACCTTGGCTGTCCAGTGTGTTAGAGGATATTTAGGCAGCATTTTGGCCTGCATCCACAAGATATCAATAGTGCTTCCCAGCTATGAAAATAAAAAATGTCCCCAAATATTGCCAGATGTCCCCTGGGAGGACAAAATAGCCCCCTGTTGGGAACCACGGATCTACAGGTACAGATTGGTCTCAAAACTTTCAGTTGCATAGCATCTTTCCGGTTGTCCCTTCCTTTAGGAAGAGATCTTCTGAAGTCCTGCCTTCAATTACTTCACATATACTTACTAAGCATCTACTATGTTACAGGCTTCCTAACACCCTGAGATATAACAGTAAGCAAAGAGACACATTTTCTCTTCTGGAAAGCTTACTGTCTTGCAGCAGAGATGAGAGCAATCCAACAGTAATGCCGATACATTAAGTCTAAACTGCAGTAAGCACTATGGGAAACGTGACACAGTGTTTGGAACAAACACAAACAAATCATCTGATATAGTGTGGGGATTGATGAAACTCTAACTGACATAGAGATGATAGCTAAAGCACATTAGGAATGAACTATGAGACAGAGGGACTAGAGCAATGGTGTATCAGGAGAGGGAAACTCCATATGTAAATATCCTGCTATGAAAGCAAATATGCAGATGAGGAACATCAAAATTCCAGTGTGACTGGAACACAGAAAGTAAGGGTGGGCAAGGAGCAAGGTGTGGCTGCAGCAGTGCTTTGGCATCTGGCGGATCACACGTAGTTTTAAAGGCTGTATTAAGATCATTTTCTTTAGTTAAAGTGTAGTGAGATTTCATTGAGAGTTATAGTTAAGCAGATGGTGACACAATCTGATTTACATTTTAAAAATACCACTCTCTCTTCAGGATTAAGAACAGATTCAAAGGGGCAAAAGTATATTCAGAATGAGTTATGAGTCCTGCCTCAGTGGTACAGGTAACCAAAGGTGGTAGCTGAAATGCATGCTACAGGGAAGCTGGAGCGAGAGTTCCAAAAAGTGTTGAGGTAGTAAAACTGACAAAACTGTTAATAATGGCACTTGAAGCTTTGTGTTGCTGAGCTATGCACACTCAACTACGATGCAATATACTCAATGAAACAAGCCCCACAATATTATTCCAGGCACAACTTTATCCAAGGGGAGACCCTATATTGGCCCAAGTTACTGTGGAGGTGTCACTGATACTTTTTAATGGTTAACAGTAACTTAAAATAATGAAAACCAGGATAGTTCCAGTTTGTGTCAGTGGTTGTTATGGCTTGTCATATTTTCAAAACAACTAATGATCTAGCAGTAGATATTCATAAAATACATGCTCTAGTGAGTGGAACCTTTCAGAGAACCTGCAAATAGGCTGCTAGGACCATTACTAGTGAGTGAGAAAATTGGTACACACTTCCCAGAGGGCAATTTCACCATATATATCAAAACATTAAAATTTTCATATAGTTGACCAATTACATTGCCTCGAAGGCATTTAAAGTGGGCATACATGCAAAGAAATGTCAGCGTGAATGTTCTCAAGAAGCTTATAAATAATAGCAAAGATATGGAAGCAGTCATTCTGTGAGCAGTGGTCTGGAGCTGCAGCAACAATCTTCAGATGCTAGAAAACCAAGGCCTTTCTCCCTTACACCAGGCAAGAGTTGGATCTAAAGTCTGTGGTGTGTCAGTCTATCCTTCAGGCCTTCATTTTGAATCTAAATGGCCTTAAAGATACTAATGGGGCATGATTTCACCAAAACCTACCAAAATTTTTAATCCACAAACAAATATATGACCAAATTAGATATGGGAAGTCTTCCTAAATTCTCAAATACTACTCCAGTGTTTTGTGTGTTTGTGTGTGTGAGGGAAACCCCAAATGACTTTGCCAATTTCTCACTCCATTGGCAATCTTTCCAATCTTGGGCAAAATTTCACAGCCTTGCAAATTTGTGTACACTAGCTACCAGAAGCTTTTGGCCATTGTTGAAAAATAAAAGAGGGATATAGGATTTACCTTTGATTTCCAGCATCCTCATTTTTTAACTCTTTCCTCCTCAGTGGGGGCCAATGCTTTGGGATCTTTCTTTCCACCATTTCTAAGTGAAACCAGTAAAACACTTGAAACGTTTTTTCATACCATAGTACACTAATTTTCCCAAGGAATATGTACATTTTTTTTTTGAGAGGGCATCTCTCATATTTATTGATCAAATGGTTGTTAACAACAATAAAATTCTGTATAGGGGAGTCAATGCTCAATGCACAATAATTAATCCATCTCAAGCCTAATTCTTGTCAGTCTCCAAACTTCTGAAGCATAACAAACAAGTTCTTACATGAACAAATTCTTACATAGTGAATAAGTTCTTACATGGTGAACAGCACAAGGGCAATTATCACAGAAACTTTCGGCTTTGATCACGCATTATGAACTACTTTAATTATTTATTTAATTTTTTTTTCTTTCGTTGTTGCTGTTGTTGTTTTGGTTTGGAGAGTGCTTTTTGGAAGTCTTAAAGGGGCAGGACAGGACACATAGCCCAGAGGCAGGGAATTTGGGGATTTCTGGGCACTCTAACCCCCTAGGCAGCAGGGAGCACAGAGGCCCCTTAGGGAGATAAATAGCCTCCTGGCCGCTCCCCCTCCAACGGAATATGTACATTTTGACAAAGATCAAAGTCGAAAGTTTAAGAGCTTAAAATAAAATATTTAACATCAATGGGCTTATAGTTGGGAAAGTGCCTACTAATTAGAAAGCGCAACACATTTTTTTCCTAATAAATATTTCAGAGAGCCTTATGCATCAATTCTTTATTCTCAATGGTCTTTCACTGTTCTTCTGATATTAAATTTAAAATTAGGGGCTGAGCCAACATGGCGGTGTGAGTAGGACAGTGGGAATTTCCTCCCAAAAACACATCTATTTTTGGAAATACAACAAATACAACTAATTCTAAAAGAGAGACCAGACGACACAGGACAACAGCCAGACTACATCCACACGTGCGAGAGCCCAGCGCCTGGTGAAAGGGGTAAGATACAACCCCTGGACCTGAGCACGCTTCCCCCCAGCTCCCGGTGGGAGGGAGAGGGAGCCCAGGACTGCTAAACACCCACCCCCAGCCACCTGCACCAGAGCACAGACACAGTCCATGTGTGGAGGGCTGGAAACTAGGGAAACAGGGCAGCAAGACCTCTGAGCAGGTTCCGAAGGTGATGCCCCTGTGACAAAGAAAAGCGAGTGCTTTTTTAAAGTCTTAAAGGGACAGAGACGTACCAGCTGGACGGATACAACACAGGTCACAGCCCATTGGCTGGAAATTACAGGGAAAACCGGGCGCACTAACCCCCTGGGCAATAATTCTGAGACCCCTCACGGGGGTTAACAGCCAAAGAGCCCCCCTGTCCATTACCCCTCTGGGTGCTGCGAAAGCAGAGAAGCAGCCTAAGGCAGACCATGCCCACAGAAAGGGAAATTCCTCTATACCAGCCAGGCAAGACACAAAGACCCAGTCTACACGCAATTACCCAACACAAGCCACTAGGGGTCGCAGTTGTCCCAGTAAAGAAAGGCCAGGAGCAAGTGAAAAGTTCGGCCCTCCCAGCTGACAGTCAATAGCACCGGTCAACATGGAAAGGCAAAAACATATGATTCAAACGAGACTAACCCAGACAACTTCGGCATCTGCTACATCTTCCCCTGAGAAGGAACTTGGGGAAATAGATTTAAACAGTCTTCCTGAAAAAGAATTTAAAAAAAAGTCATAACCATGCTGATGGACTTGCAGAGAAATAAGCAAGAACTAAGGAAGGAGAATACAGAAATAAAACAATCTCTGGAAGGACTTCAAAACAGAATGGACGAGATGCAAGGAACCATTAATGGACTAGAAAACAGAGAACAGGAGTGCAGAGAAGCTGATGCAGAGAGAGATAAAAGGATCTCCAGGAATGAAAGAATTCTAAGAGAGCTGAGTGACCAATTGAAATGGAACAATATCCGCAGTATGGGGTACCAGAAGAAGAGAGAGAAAAAGGGATAGAAAGTGTCTTTGAAGAAATAATTGCTGAAAACTTCCCCAAACTAGGGGAAGAAATGGCCTCTCAGGCCACAGAGGTACACAGAACTCCCATGACAAGGGATCCAAGGAGGGCAACACCAAGACACATAATAATTAAAATGGCAAAGATCAAAGACAAGGACAAAGTATTAAAGGCAGCCAGAGAGAAAAAAAAGGTTACCTACAAAGGAAAACCCATCAGGCTATCATCACACTTCTCAACAGAAACCCTATAGGCCAGAAGAGAATGGCTGATATACTTAATGCAAAGAAACAGAAGGGCCTCGAGCCAAGACTACTGTATCCAGCACGAATATCATTTAAATATGAAGGAGGGATTAAACAACTCCCAGACAAGCAAAACTTGAGGGAATTTGCCTCCCACAAACCACCTCTACAGGGCATCTTACAGGGACTGCTCTAGATGGGAGCACTCCTAAAAAGAGCACAGAACAAAACACCCAACATATGAAGAAGGGAGGAGGAGGAATATCATCAGACTGCATTTATAATAGCTCAACAAGCGAGTTAAGTTAGACAGTAAGATAGTAAAGAAGCTAACCCTGAACCTTTGGTAACCACAAACTTAAAGCCTGCAATGGCAATAAGTACATACCTTTCAATAATCACCCTAAATGTAAATGGACTGAATGCACCAATCAAAAGACACAGAGTAATAGAATGGATAAAAAGCAAGATCAATACATATGCTACTTACAAGAGACTCAACTCAAACCCAAAGATATGCATAGACTTAAAGTCAAGGGATGGAAAAAGATATTTCATGCAAACAACAGAGAGAAGAAAGCAGGTGTTGCAATTCTGGTATCAGACAAAACAGACTTCAAAATAAGTAAAGTAACAAGAGATAAAGAAGGACATTACATAATGATAAAGGGCTCAGTTCAACAAGAGGATATAACCATTATAAATATATATGCCCCCAATACAGGAGCACCAACATACCTGAAACAAATACTAACAGAACCAAAGGAGGAAATAGAATGCAATGCATTCATTCTAGGAGACTTCAACACACCACTCACTCCAAAGGACAGATCCACCAGACAGAAAATAAGTAAGGACACAGAGGCACTGAACAACACACTAGAACAGATGGACCTAATAGACATCTACAGAACTCTACATCCAAAAGCAACAGGGTACACATTCTTCTCAAGTGCACATGAAACATTCTCTACAATAGACCACATAGTAGGCCACAAAAAGAGCCTCAGTAAATTCCAAAAGATTGAAATCCTACCAACCAACTTTTCAGACCACAAAGGCATAAAACTAGAAATAAACTCTGCAAAGAAAGCGAAAAGGCTCACAAACACATGGAGGCTTAACAACCTCCTAAATAATTAATGGATCAATGACCAAATCAAAATGGAGATCCAGCAATATATGGAAACAAATGATAACAACAACACAAAGCTCCAACTACTGTGGGACACAGCAAAAGCAGTCTTAAGAGGAAAGTATATAGCAATACAGGCATATTTTAAAAAGGAAAGACAATCCAAAATGAATGGTCTAATGTCACAATTATTGAAATTGGAAAAAGAAGAACAAATGAGGCCTAAGGTCAGCAGAAGGAGGGACATAATAAAGATCAGAGAAGAAATTTAAAAAATTGAGCAGAATAAAACAATAGCAAAAATCAATGAAACCAAAGCTGGTTCTTCATGAAAATAAACAAAATAGATAAGCCTCTAGCGAGACTTATTAAGAGGAAAAGAGAGTCAACACAAATCAACAGTATCAGAAACGAGAAAGGAAAAATCACGACGGACCCCACAGAAATACAAAGAATTATTAGAGACTACTATGAAAACCTATATGCTAACAAGCTAGGAAACCTAGGAGAAATGGACAACTTCCTAGAAAAATACAACCTTCCAAGACTGACACAGAAAGAAACAGAACATCTAAAAAGACCAGTTACCAGCAACGAAATTGAAGTAGTAATCAAAAAACTACCAAAGAACAAAACCTCTGGGCCAGATGGATTTACCTGGGAATTCTGTCAGACATACAGAGAAGACATAATACCCATTCTCCTTAAAGTTTTCCAAAAAATAGAATGGGAGGGGATACTCCCAAACTCATACTATGAAACCAACATCACCCTATTACCAAAACCAGGCAAAGACCCCACCAAAAAAGAAAACTACAAATAAATATCCCTGATGAATGTCATGCAAAAATACTCAACAAAATATTAGCAAACTAAGTTCAAAAATACATCAAAAGCATCATACACCATGACCAAGTGGGATTCATCCCAGGGATGCAAGGATGGTACAACATTCGAAAATCCATCAACATCATCCACCACATCAACAAAAAGAAAGACAAAAACCACATGATCATCTCCATAGATGCTGAAAAAGTATTCGACACAATTCAACATTCATTCATGATAAAAACTCTCAACAAAATGGGTATAGAGGGCAAGTACCTCAACATAATAAAGTCCATATATGATAAACCCACAGCCAACATCATACTGAGCAGCGAGAAGCTGAAAGCTTTTCCTCTGCGATCGGGAACAAGACAGGCATGCCCACTCTCCAAATGGTTATTCAACATGGTACTGGGGGGTCCTAGCCAAGGCAATTAGACAAAACAAAAAAATACAAGGAATCTAGATTGGTAAAGAAGAAGTTAAACTGTCACTATTTGCAGATAACATTGTACTGTACATAAAAAACCCTACAGACTCCACTCGAAACTACTAGAGCTAATCTCGGAATTCAGCAAAGCTGCAGGATACAAAATTAACACAGAGAAATCTGTGGCTTTCCTATACACCAACAATAAACTAATAGAAAGAGATATCAAGAAGACAATTCCATTCACAATAGCATCAAAAAGAATAAAATACCTAGGAATAAACCTAACCAAAGAAGTGAAAGACCTATACTCTGAAACCTCAAGACACTCTTAAGAGAAATTAAAGAGGTCACTAACAAATGGAAACTCGTCCCATGCTCCTGGCTAGGAAGAATTAATATCGTCAAAATGGCCATCCTGCCCAAAGCAATATACAGATTCGATGCAATCCCTATCAAATTACCAACAGCATTCTTCAATTAGCTGGAACAAATAGTTCAAAAATTCATGTGGAAACACCAAAGACGCCGAATAGCTAAAGCAATCCTGAGGAGGAAAAATAAAGTGGGGGCGATCTCACTCCCCAACTTCGAGCTCTACTACAAAGCCACAGTAATCAAGACAATTTGGTACTGGCACAAGAACAGAGCCACAGACCAATGGAACAGAAAAGAGACTCCAAACATTAACCCAAACATATATGGTAAACTAATATTTGATAAAGGGGCCATGGACATACAATAGGGAAATGACAGTCTCTTCAACAGATGGTGCTGGCAAAACTGGACAGCTACATGTAAGAGAATGAAACTGGATCACTCTCTAGCCCCATACACAAAACTAAATTCGAAATGCATTAAAGACCTGAATGTAAGTCATGAAACCATAAAACTCTTAGAAAAAAACATAGGCAAAAATCTCTTAGGCATAAACATGAGTGACCTCTTCTTGAACATATCTCCCCGGGCAAGGGAACAAATGCAAAAATGAACAAATAGGAGTATATCAAGCTGAAAAGCTTCTGTACAGCAAAGGACACCATCAATAGAACAAAAAGGTATCCTACAGTATGGCAGAATATATTCATAAATGACAGATCTGATAAAGGGTTGACAACCAAACTATATAAAGAGCTCACACCCCTCAACAAACAAAAAGCAAATAATCCAATTAAAAAATGGGCAGAAGAGCTGAATAGACAGTTCTCTAAAGAAGAAATTCAGATGGCCAACAGACACATGAAAAGATTCTCCACATCGCTAATCATCAGAGAAATGCAAATTAAAACCACAATGAGATATCATCTCACACCAGTAAGGATGGCTACCATCCAAAAGACAAACAACAACAAATGTTGGTAAGGTTGTGGAGAAAGGGGAACCCTCCTACACTGCTGGTGGGAATGTAAATTAGTTCAACCATTGTGGAAAGCAGTATGGAGGTTCCTCAGAATGCTCAAAATAAAAATACCGTTTGACCCAGGAATTCCACTTCTAGAAATTTACCCTAAGAATGCAGCACTCCAGTTTGAAAAAGACAGATGCACCCCTATGTTTATCGCAGCACTATTTACAATAGCCAAGATATGGAAGCAACCTAAATGTCCATCAGTAGATGAATGGATAAAGAAGATGTCATACATATACACAATGGAATATTACTCAGCCATAAGAAAAAAGCAAATCCTACCATTTGCAACAACATGGATGGAGCTAGAGGGTATTATGCTCAGGGAAATAAGTCACGTGGAGAAAGACAAGTACCAAATGATTTCACTCATATGTGGAGTATAAGAACAAAAGAAAACTGAAGGAACAAAACAGCAGCGGAAACACAGAACCCAAGAATGGTCTAACAGTTACCAAAGGGAAAGGGACTGGGTAGGATGGGTGGGAAGGGAGAGATAAGGGCAGGAAAAAAGGAAAGGGGGCATTACAATCAGCATGTATAGTGGGGGGTGCACTGGGTGGGCTGTGCAACACAGAGAAGACAAGTAGTGATTTTACAGCATCTTACTATGTTGATGGACAGTGACTGTGAACGGGGATGTGGGGGGGACTCGGTGAAGGGGGAGCCTAGTAAACATAATGTCCTTCACGTAATTGTAGGTTAATGATACCAAAATAAAATTAATTTAAAAAAATGTACAAAAATTCCTAAAATAGGAGGTTACTAAGTGTCGATTTTAATTACCTTAATAATTTCCCTAGAGTAAATAATCAATTTTTATGTTAAACTAGAATTTTTTCAAAAATAAATATAAAATATGTATCTAATTAAAATAACCATTTTTGACAAAATAGTGTTGAAACCTTCATAATACAGCTATTGCCTGATAGCTCTATTGAAAATTTTAATAATTGGCAGTAACCTATTTATAAGTGCTTTTTTATTGAATCACTAAATGTAGGTATTATGAGTTAAAATTTAGTTTACATGTGAAATTGTGTTTTACAAAGAAAAATTTTAATCTTATCAATATAATTTCTGCTCTAAATTAATAAAATAATTAAGCTAGAATTGCATATGAGTAATTTGAAATACAACCAGTATCTTAATCCTCAACACACACACACACACACACACACACACACACAATTAAGCACAAAGAAAGGGAAATAAAACCAATCGTAATTCCTCCACATGAAGATGAGTACTATTAACACACTGATTTAAATAATAGTTATATGAGTAAGTAGATAACTATATACATCTGACTTTATTTTAGTGTTTCATATTATATATAATATTTAAATGGCACAAATAGATTTTCTAGTATTGAATATTTTATAGGTTATGAAATATGGTACATTAAAATACATGCCTATTTTATAATATTAGATTGTAAATATACATATTAAAACATTTTATGGTTTTAAACATTGATGTCATCAATATGCTTTCAGCATATCAATCAGTAAATGATATCCTTATTGGAAATTTGTATTCATTAAAAATTAGTTTTACAGAAATGATTCCCTTTTAGGAGAAAGAAGATTTCCTTCTGGGAGACAGAAATAGAGTAGCAGAAACAGAAGTAGTCTGGTAATTGATAAAGTATGTCAGTAACTTTACTAGATTCTCTAAAAATAATAAACATTGCTTAGTTTGAATAACAAAGACAAATATTTCTAGAAAACTGTTTACAATAAAGATGGGGCAGTATATAAAGTTATTTAAAACATGCTCAGGTATTTTTTTCACTTGGTAAAAGCATTGCAATGTTAAATGACTTCAGACTTAATTGAAAAAACACTGTAATAGTTACATCTGGAAAGAAAAGTAGAGATGGAAATTGAGCTTTCATGTTGTTGAATCTATACATACCTACATACAAAGCAGATGACATGATCCTTAAAATCTGGGTAGTAGGTATATGTTCTTTTAACTGATTTCTGTACCTTTTGTCTAAACTTGATAAGATGCAGATGTGAAAAACTTTTTTAAAGTATCAAAAACAGTGAATAGCATGTTCTCAGAAATTGTATTTTCATAATATTTTTCCTATCTGAAGTTTACATTTTTTTCGAAGAAAAGATGATCTAGCCAGTTAAAATGAGAGGATGGAGCAGAAGCTGTGAAATCAGGTGATGGCCGATGGGCACACCAACCTGGGCCTCTGGAAGTCTATTGGGACTTGGTCACAGCAGGCTCTTCATTAGCAAGGGATTTTCCAGAAGGTTGCTTTAGTAGCTACAGCTTCTTTTTCATTGCTGTTCAGTTAATCCAAATTTTACCACTGGAGATATAAACCTAGAGAGAAATTTTATGAAGACTTACAGAACTTTCTTCAAAGAGTTAGGAGCTGAGAAACCTGCCCTTTCTCTAGACTTTAACTGAAATGTAACCTGTGAGCTAAAAAAAATTTTCACTTCCATTTTTATTTATAATTGCACCCCAAGGTATATAGAAACTTACCTGACACTTTGCTATTCCTATTTTAACAGTTGCAACCTTCTATATCTGAAATTCCTAACAATCTTCTGAAATAATTATTGCTGAACAATAAGAAGACATCTGTTTATGTATGGGGGGTATGTGGGAAATATTAAAACCATATCAGGGAGATAAATGTGAGACCATAAAAAATTCTTTCATTTTTACATTCATTTATGTTTCTAAAGCTTTTGCGTATTACACTGTTTTTGTTGTCATTTTGAAGAGAAGACTTTCTCGGTGTGGACAGATGAATAAATTGATGCAAAAATCTGTGAGTTAAGTAATCATTAAGACAGTAGCTGTATTTTGTGTGTAGTGGACAAGACATAACAGCATACATTTTGCAAATTGTCTCAGGAAAATGTTTGTTGAGGGCAGTGCATGAGATAACTTGTATACTTTGGACTATCACACCTTTATCCCACCCTGTTGTAAACTCTTAAAAATTATCTGTTGTCTTGCTAAGGTGTTTTAAATTACATTTTAAACCTAATTAGATAAGCTAGATAGGTGTCTAGAAGAAGAGTTTTATTCCTATCAATATTTTATATATTCCTATTAATCATTTGATCATTTAACAGTATTACAAAAATAAGGTGAGGGAAAAAGCACTTTTAGTTTTGTTCTTTGATTCAGAAAGTTTTTATATTTTAATGATATATGCCTAATTATCTTAAGATACTTAACTATGCTAGAAAATGAGACTGCAAGTGGACAGCAGCTTTAAAGTCACAGAAAACTTTTCAATATTCCTCCTGGTTCTCAAGGAATGATTATGAGGCCTTTGGAATATGTGCATTTGCATCAAGCAGGTAAAAAGACAGCATTATTTTGTAACCGGTTTATTATCACCTATGATATAATATACCACACAGTTCATCACTGCCTTTCTAGAAAGAGAGTCCTTCTCTTTCAAGTCCTGCATCAGAAGAGCCATCATGGAAATCTAGGGTGAATGGAGATCCAGGGTTCCACTGGCAGAAAAGATACACAGTTCATTATTGGGTTCAGGGTTTGACTTCCCACTCTTGGAACCAGGAGTAGATGAAGTAAAATCGAAAGCGCAGTACTCCTTTTGGGCGCGCAGGTACCCCCTGCGGTCAGGCCTGCACCTTGCAGACCACATGACCGGGAGGCTCAGGAAGGGTACTAAGGGTTCTTCTCAAAATACAAGTCATGCAAGGAGAATGCTTCAAGGCATTTTTAGTAAAACAGCATTTGATTTCTCACAAGAATTTGAATGCCAACAGAGAACCAGCTCTTAATTGAGAATATTAATAATAACATCTCTTAGGGGGGCTATGGAAATAATTGGCAGTGTCAGAATATTACCATCTTATTATTTTTTTTCTTCTCCAAACTGTCCCTTACATCTTAATTTTTACGTTCTAAGCCAAATCACTAATGAAACTTTACACGCTTTGTGGATCTGGTGATGTTCAAAATTAAACCAAACGTTTACTTCCCAGAATCATTAACACCTGTGACTCTATTAAAGTATAGAGACCATTTTACCTTCTGTAAAACCCCTGGTTTTATTTCATCATGGAAAATAGTTTTGAAAACTTTTTTTTTTAATGCTAATCATCTTGGCCATTCATAAGGAGGGACTCTATCTAGCTGCTGCTATCCTAATGATTTATATTGCATCAGTCTCTTCCCTCATCTGCATCCTGATGTAAATAGGTGAGGAATGAGACAGTGGCCTGGGACAGGAGACGGCCAGCCCTGACAGACCTTCTGCACCTCCACGGGGTAGCATGTAGGTGCAGTTCTGGCATCTGACTGGCCAACTGAGACAGTCTCAGTCACCAGTCTAAAGCTGTGTGGTTCTCGTTGTGGTAACGATACGGGACTGATATTAATTGGTGTGCCTGTCTATAGTTGTTTGCTAGGGGATGCTCTAACAAAATGCCAAAGAGTAGGTGGCTTAAATCACAGAAAATGTCTTTCTCACAGTTGAAGGTTGACGGGTCCGAGACTGAGGTGCTGGCAGTGTTGGCTCCTTCTAACCTGGGCCTGTCCTTGGCCTGTGGGTGGTGATTTCCTCCTTCACATGGTCTTGCTTCCATGCCCACCTGTGTCCTAATTTCCGTATCTTCTGATGACACCCGTTATAGTAGGTTGGAGCCCCCCTTGATAAGCTTCTTTTAACTACCCCTTTATAGATCCTGTCTCCAAATCACTTTCTGTGGTCCTGGCACATGAGTGTTTGAGGGCACATTTCAGCCCACAACTCTAATGAATTCTGCTCCAGTTAGCCTCATTGCCCAATTGGAATGGCCTCTGTCACACTTCAAACTGCTCTTGTTACTGCCAATTAAGTACTAAATAAAACAAAACCAGAAAAAAAGAATTAGTACACTGGAAATATCCCTGAAAGTCATAGAACATGTGAAACCTGATTTGGAGAAGTAGAAGATGACACAACAGTTGCAGAGGATGAAATGAAATTCAACAATGTGCACTTTCAGTGTGAGTGGGTACAGTTCTGCAGAGTATTTCAAAATAAGGAAGATGAATATGAACTGAAAAGAAAGCAAAGTGCAATCCCCTTTTCTGAATGTTTTCGTTGAAATGCTGCAGCCTTCTTACATAAATGAACTAAAATATCCATAAAGAGGAAGCAATTTATTAAAGTTTAACCACAGTAAACATGTTTGAGTAATTTTTTTTGAAGTAGGTAAATGTAAATATTTTCAACTGTAGCTTAATAAAACATGAACTCTCAGACTGAGAGTTTTAATACAGGTTGTTGTTATTTTAAGGTGTGGTGGACACAGGTCAAGGTGACACCCTTGACTCCCAGTGAGTCACACTCTCTTACAAGCCCCTTTCCTCCTGTATGGGAGGGGCTGGTAACTCCGTTTAGCCAACAGAACATGACAAAGGTGGCAGGCAAGTTGCTCCTGTGGTTGTTACATTATGTGAGACCCCATCTTAGCAGAGCAGAGCAGGTTCTCCTGGCCTTGAGGAAGCAAATAGCTACAACTGACTTACGGATGGGCTGCATGGCAAAGAACTCCAGGTGGTCCCAGCCGACAGTCATCAAGTGAATGGGCTCTTCTGCCCTATGGCCTCTAGAAAAGGAGGAATCCTGCCAACATCCTGAGTGAGTCTGGGAATGGATCTCACTTGAAACTCGCAAGGAGACTGCAGCCCAGCCGACACACTGATTATGGCCTGTGGGACCCTGAGCAGAAATCCAAGTGAAGCTTTGCTCGGGTTCCTTTCCCACAGAAACTGTGAGATAATACATGTCTATTTTTAGGAGCTCTTAAAGTCAGCAGTAATTTTTTACACGGAGTTAATAGAAAACTAATAAACTCAAAATGTAAATATATATATATACGTGTGTGTGTGTGTGTGTATTGCCAGGCTGTATATATCCCAGAACAAGGAAAATTTAAACTGTGCCCCTGCCTTTATATAGGTTTTTTTTTCTTATTTCCTTGAAAATGGTTGAGTCTTTTGATCTCAGAGTTAATGGCATTTCAAAGACTATTATCTTTCACGGCAAAAGCCCCATTATCAACTTAAAATATTTAGCATCCCCTGTTGCCTACCTTTTTCACTAAATTAGTGTTGATTTCATCATTCTCCAAGCACCAGACTTTGGCGAGTTACGAAAGTGCACTCCTCGTGTCCTGTTCCTCTGTCCCTCTTGGGCTCCCACTTTGTCTCCCCACCTGCTCAGTCTTCTCTCCAATGCCTGTGTCCTCTAGGGTGCTCTCTCCTCATTCTCCTTCCTGTCTCATTATCTGACGCTCAGTTATGTAAAGCCTTACATGGAGGTAATAGAAAGAAGTGACTATTTGAGCTAAATAGGTTATAGCTAATAGCCTCAGACTGAAATGGCAGCATAAACATAATGCACAATTACCATCCAGAAATGTGACAAAAGCACTGATTTATTAGCACATTTTCAAAGTACATTTTCCTCTGTTAAGTTATAGAATAAATAGTAACTATATTGATAAGAATAATTAGAAATGTACTTAATAATTGAGATAAAATAACTGGTGAATTTTGAGTGTTGAGGCAATCTTATGCAAAGTTATGTATATAAGTGGGTGAAATGTGTATTTTTCTGTATTATTTACCTCTTTTTTTAAACATTTATTCGAGTAAAGATTTAGGAGGATGTATATTTAGATTTGTAAAAATGTAGAGTGGGGCAAGGTCATTCTCATGTCTGCCTCTCATCAGAACTACATGGAAAGCCCCCCAGTGTGAAGTCAGAGTGATAGGCTGCCTGTCAGGGATTGTGAGCAAGTGATACAACTGAGGTGATTGATAAGGATAAGATAAACCAGCTTTATAGCCTTGAATTTAATGATTTATGAAGGAGTAGTGGCTGTAAGGAAATGCAGCGATAGTTTGTTTAAAACATCATGAGAGGAAGGAAAATAAACCCAAACACCCTGAGAAAAGAAAATAGATAATACAGTAAAAATAATATCTGCGATGTGGAGAAGTCATGAGAGTTTGAAATAATGTTGACTGGAAAGTTTGAATAATGTTGTCAATATTGTCTTTAATTGACAAGGTATATTTTCTTAAAATATTTAGCTATCCTACTTCCAACCGTAAAAACATAAAAACATGTAGAAGTCTACAGTATATATAAAGAAATGGCATGTTATCTACACTGAAACTTCTGAGAAATAAGGAACATATTTTTCATAAAAAATGACTATTAAAATTTCTTGACCATTGCATTCTTTGGTAGCTGGCAAGTGACATATACTTGAACCCTCCCACATAGGTAATTTGTCATATATCTTAAAATACCTGTTCATAGTCAAAAGCCTGTTCTTGGAAGAAAAAAACCAAAAAACAACTTTATTACAAAATTACATTCACTGAAGAGGTGTAGAGATAGCACAGAGAGTTCCTATATATCCATCCCCCACCTTCCATTAATGCTGTCATTTGAAAACTGTCATTCAAACATCAAAATGAGGAATTTAATACTGGTGCAACATTATTAACCAAGCCACAGACTTTATTTGTATCCCACCAGCATTTCCACAAATGTTCTTCCAATCTAAGATTCAATGCAGGATTTAACATTGCATTTTCTTCATCACAAGCCCTTAGTCTTCTCTAATGTATGTTAGTTTCTTGGTCTTTCCTTGAGTTTCTTGACTTTGATACTTTTGAGTACCAGAGGTTTGTCTGATGTTTTCTCATGATTATGCTTTGGTTTTGAATTTTTTGGAAAAATACCAGAGGTCAGTGCTCTTTGTATGACACTCTATTAGGAAGAACAAGGTACCAACTTTACTTGTTATGGTACACTCATCATTTCACAGGGTTAGGGTAGTATCTACCAAGTTTCTCCACTTTGAAGTGACTTTCTCCTTTCCCATACTCTCTTTGTTAAGTCAGTTGCTAATTCAGGACACTCTGAAGAGGATATGAATTAACTACCTCCTAGAGAGAGGAGTGTCAAGGAATTTGTGAACATAAGTACCACTGTAATTAATATATATATTTGGGGGAGATCTTGAGGACATAAAAATATGCTCTTAATTTTTTCTACCAAGTTGATGTTTTCCCTCTTAATCCATGGAGCCTGTGTGCAGATATTATTACTGCAGAAAATGGAGATGTTCTATTTCTGTCATTTCCTTTTACATTTGTTATTTAGAAATCTTCTGTAGGGAAGATTTGTTCCTTATCTCCCAATTATTTCTTAATTCATTACTTATTTATACTAGTGTAGACTCTTGGACATTTATTCTTAGGTTATAATCATATGCAATCATTATTTATTTTGTTGTTCAAATTATTTTAGTTTGGGCAGTTGGGAAATTTTTCAGTTTCAACCCTGGGAAAGAATTGGCTTTAATTTAATAAATTTTAAGAGAAAATGAAGTTGATCTAGAGATACAGTCAATGAGTATAATATAATTTCATCTTCTTAACCAGGAATAATGTTTGGCCCAATTAATTACTACACAGGCTCTGACTGAGGTGCTGAATTGAACTCTTAACAGCATAAAAGTGTATTTTTCTTCAAGTGACGCTTCTTTGCAAAAAAAAATCATGTATTGGTTCATTTTAGTTTTATTGATGAACTATCTCATGGTAGAACAAAGTATCTCTGCCTAAGTGGTGAAGTCCTGCACCCATGCTTACTTGAATAGCCACGATTTATACATAGGCTTTTTGGTGACAATTGTCACCAAATATCTGTAATAACAGGATATACCTACTGAAATATATCTACTAAAATGATTTATATATGCAATGATAGCAACTTTTTTTATTCATGCATGAAACCAACTTCTTGAAAACAAAAAACATACAATCTAGTGATAAATATAGTCTTGATATTTTTCTTGGAATAATTCGAAAGTAATCTCTGTAAGCCCTATGCTTAAATTTTAAGTCAAAAGAGCTTAGTGGATTAATGATTTAGCACAGAATATATTTAACTCTCTTTAAAAACAACCAGGGAACACAGCAGTTTTTTTAAGGTTAATATTCAGGTGAATTTGAAAGGTTAACTGCCAGTATTCAGAGGTTCCTTTTCTTTTCATATTGTTTAGGTTTTCGATTTCAGAGCACTACCCAGTTTTCAGTTTTTAATTTAGTCTTTAAAACTTTCTTAGGAACAGAAGATGTGTACTTAATTACTTAGTTACATTGTGAATTTAGAAATACTATTCTCTATTCCAGAAAATGGATATGTAATATTTAGCTTCTTTTAACTACAGAAAATTTAATGTTGAAAATATTATAGAACAAATACAGGTTTTTGATTATATGTATATAGTTTCAAGGAATAAAATAGATATTTTAAAACACAAAGATAAAAAGTACATCAAGTTATGATATAGTAGCATATTAGAATCCATAGATTTTAATATATTTAATACACTCAGGAAGTCTGGAGAAATATATCTCACTTCCTCTTTATTTTTGTTCTAGTGCTAGTGTTGACAGTGTTCTGAATTTGAATTGAGGCATATTTGGAATTTTAAGTATATATTAGGGTTAATCAATGGCAGATTATGAGAAAAAATAAAACACTTTAATTAGGAATGTTTTTTCTTTGGCATTTAAAGGAAATTCAACTTTATCTTATTTTTATTTTATTTATTATTAATTTTTTATTATCAAATGTACAGAACAGTGGTTCAACAGTCCCCTTCTGCTGTCACACACTCCCCTCCCTTTTGGCGACCACTAGTCACTTCTCAGTATCTATGAGTCTAATGCTGTTTTGTTCCTTCTGCTTTGCTTTGTTTTAAATTCCACAAATAATTGAACTTGTATTTGTCTTTCTCCACCTGGTTTATTTCACTGAGCATAATACGCTCTAGATGAGTTCATTTTGTTGCTAATGGAAGGATTTCTTTTATTTCTTTATAACTGAATAATATTCCATTGTGTATATATAACACATCTTTATTCATCTACTAATGGACACTTAGGTTGCTTCCATATCTTGGCTATTGCAAACAGTGCAGCGATAAACATAAAGGTGCATATATCTTTCTGAATCAGGGATTTTGTATTCTTTGGTTAAATTCCTAGCAGTGGAATTACTGGGTCAAATGGTTTTTCTAGTTTTAATTTTTTTGAGGAAACTCCATACTGCTTTCCACAGCAGTTGCACCAATTCACATTCCCACCAATAGTGTACAAGGGTTCCCATTTCTCCACATCCTCACCAACACTTGTTGTTTCTTGTCTTTTGGATAGTGGCCATTCTGACTGGTGTTATCAAAGTGGTTTTGATTTGCAATTCCCTGATGGTTAGTGATGTGGACCATCTTTTCATGTGCCTGTTGTATTTCTTCTTTGGAGAATTGTCTGTTCAGGTCCTCCAATCACTTTTTGATTGGGTTATTTGTTTTTTTGGGGTGTGGAGGTACATAAATTCTTTATATATTTTGGATGTTAAAACCTTATCAGATGAGTTTTTTACAAATATATTCTCCCATGCTGTAGGATGCCATGAAACTCTTAGAAGAAAACATAGGCAAAAATCTCTTGAATATAAGCATAAGCAATTTTTTCCTGGAAACTTCTCCTCAGACAAGTGGAACAAAATAAACAATTAAACATCAAACCAAAAACTTCTAACAGCAAAGGACACCATCAGCAGAACAGAAAGCCATCCTATTTTATGTTATTTTTCAAAATCCATGGCAGTTTTTTTGCTATGTTCAGGATAGCATCATTACAACCCAGACATCAGTATTTTTAAAGATACTTTACATGACATTATAAATTAAAAGTTTAAAATTCTTAATGTAATTTATTTATATTTAAGTATAATTGACATACAGCACTATTAATTTCAGTGTACAACATAATCTGACATACTTTTTGAACTGATCACTACAGTAAGTCCAGTTGCCATCTGTCACTACAAAGCTACAGAATTTTTGTCCTTGTGATGAGAACTTTTAAGATTTATAACTATCCAATTTGTAAAACACTATTCTTGACTGTAGTCACCACGCTATATATTACACCCCCATGAATTATTCATTTTATAACCAGAAGTTTGTATCTCTTGATCCCTTTAACCTATTTTGCCCCTGTCCCCAACCCCATTCTGTTTGGCAACCACCAATCTATTTTCTGTTTCTTTGAGTTTTGTTTGTTCTTTTGTTTTCTAGAGTCTGCATATAAGTGAAACCATATGTTATTCAGTCTGACTTTGACTTATTTCACTTAGCATAATAATTTCAAGGTCTGTCCATGTTGTGATAAATGGCAAGACTTCATTTTTTATGGCTTAGTATTCCACTGTGTATGTGTATATATATATGTGTGTGTATATATATGTGTGTGTACATATATATGTACACACACGTGTGTGTGTATATATATGTACACACATAATATAAATATATATACTCTGCATATATATATATTTATATTGTGTGTGTATATGTACACACACAATATAAATATATATACTCTATGTGTGTATATGTATACACATGCATATATATATATATTATATACCCTCTATCCATTCATCCATCGATGGACACAGATTTTTTCCATTTCTCAGCTGTTGTAAATAATGCTACAATGAATATAGAGGTGAATATATCTTTCATAATTAGTGTTTTCACATTCTTTGGGTAAATACCCAGAATTGGAATTGCTGGATCATATGGTAGTTCCATTTTTAATTTTTTGAAGAATCTTCATATTGTTTTCTATAATGGCTGCACCAATTTACATTTTCACCAACAGTTCATGAGGGTTTGTTTTTTTCTCCATATCCTTACCAGCACTTATTGCCTGTCCTTTTGATAATAGCCATTCTAAGATTTATGAGGTGATACCTTGTGGTTTTAATTTGCTTCACCTGATGATTAATGATGTTGAGCATCTTTTCATGTGCCTGTTGACCATCTGTGTGTTTTCTTTGGAAACATGTCTATTCATATCTTCTGCCCATTTTTTAGTTGGAATTTTTTGTTATTGAGCTATGTGAGGCCTTTATATATTTTGGATGCTAACCCCTTATCAGATGTATGATTTTGAAATATCTTTTCCCATTCAGTAGGTGGCCTTTTTATGTTGTGGATGGTTTCCTTTGCTGTGTAGAAGCTGTTTAGTTTGTATATTTGTTTGTTCTTGCTTTTGTTGCCATTTCATTTGGAGGCAGATCCAACAAAATGTTGCCAAGAGTGATGCCAAAGAGTTCATTGCCTTTGCTTTTTTTTTAAGGAGTTTTATGGTTTGTAGTCATAGGTTCAAGTCTTTAATTCATCTTAAATAAAAATTTTAATGAAATGCTTTCAACAAATTTTGTGTATGGTATAAGATAATGGTCCAGATTTCATTCTTTTGAATGTGGCTGCTGCCCTGTTTCCCCAACACCAGTACCATTTATTGAAGAAATTTTCCTCTCCCCAGTATATATTTTTGCCTCCTTTGTTGTAAATTAATTGTCCATATATGCTTGGGTTTATTTCTGGGCTCTTTATTCTGTTCAATGTATTATCTGTTTTTATGTCAGTTCCATACTCTTTTGATCACTGTAACTTTATAATATACTTTTAAAGCATGGTACCTCCAGCTTTGCTCTTCTGTCTCAAGATTACTTTGACTATTTTGGATCTTTTGTGGTTCCATAAAATTTTAGGATTATTCTATTTCTGTGAAAGATGTTATTGGGATTTTGGTAAGGAATGCATTGGATCTGTAGATTGCTTTAAATAATATGGGCATTTTTATACTATTACTTCTTCCAATCCATCAGCATGGAATATTTTTCCATCTATTATTTCTTGTTGAATTTTTTCATCAGTGTCTTACAGTTTTTAGCATACAAGTCTTTCACATCCTTGGCTAAATTTATTCCTAGGCATATTATTATTTTTCATGCAATTATAAATGGAATTGTTATTAGAAAGTCATGTAATGGGTATACCATTGTCTGTATGTATTTAATCCTTAGTTTAAGTAGTCCTACATTATTTGCTCAATTATTAAAAAGGTCCAGGTATACAGCATTTTTAAAATTTATAAAATCTTTTATATTGGTTAATTTTTAGAACATGATGGCATATATGTTAATTCCTCTCATCACACTGCAGGCCTCTGGAGGCCAAGAATCCTGTCTTCGGTATCACTGTATTTGTAGGCACCCTCCCCACTCTTGTGACATTTTATTTATTTATTGAAGCAGTCTATTCATGGAATAACAGCAGTGAAAATTTCTGCATTGTTAAACATTTTTCAAGATAATTAATCACCATCCTCTGTATTTACTTCAGATTGTACTATCAAAGATACATTCTGCTGACTTTTGCAAATATTAGGAAAATGGGAGTTGTTTTCTCTCCAAAGAAAGATGCTCTTTCTCCCTCCTAACATTTCAGCCTCCTCAAATATGATGCTGAGACAATTTCTAATGAAAGACTGAACTGAACTTTGCAAACAATTTTGGAGTGTTGGCTGAGGCAGTGACTCAGGTTATCTCTATTAAACTTCACATTTTATTGCCCTGAAGATAATCTGGAGCCAAAGTAACAATCTCCCCTGTCTGAATATTTGAATAACTGGAGACACAAGTACCAGCCAACAACTTAATTATGGATTTTAAAAATTGGCATTAATCTTTTCTCTTATCTGTATGTATTCTCTTATAATGCCACAAGTCACAGTAAATTGCTCATTAAACTTCAAGTAATGCTATAGAATGCTTGCTACCATTTATAGGCAACACTCTCCAAAGTACAATTAGAGGGAGTATTATGAGACATAACAATGGAGACAATTATTTCTGAAGTTTATTAATGCTAATTAGCATATGGCATCTAAGACAGTTGCTGATACTTCATTGCTAAATACTGAGGGACTAATTAGTGTTTGATGTTAATTAGCTTCTTCTGCATGCGCTTTGCCCTCAGATGTATCTGCACTGTCACCATCAGGCTATTTAAAGTCTGGCCCTGTGCTCCACAAGAACATGATGTGGCATTTATAAGTTCTCTAATAGTACATGGAATTCTTTTCTATTATATATGCCCTTAATACAGTCTACAGAAGCTTGAATAATTAGCTAATTATTCCACTTCTCATTTAAAACATACTAATGAATCATAGATTTTTTTAAATGCTTGAGTGAAGAAAGTTCTGTGATTTGTAATTATTCATGTCCTCTGACAAAGGAATTACTTCAAATACTAGGATAGCTGGTATTTGGGTTTAATTTATTTAATAAAGTAATTTTGCTTGCAGCTGTCAATTTACACTTCATAATCTTCTATTTATGATTTAAATTCATTATTAAGCAAATATATCAAATATGTATACTTTCCCTGTTAACCAATTCAGTAACTATTTTTTGGTTTCTGGTTATTTCCCTGCTTTAACTGAAGCAAAATAAATTTTCTTTCTTTTAGAACCTGAGATAAAAAATTACCCATAAAGACTCATCTTTTGAAGATACCAAAGTTAAAGTTAAGCCAGTGATCTAAAAGTTTTCATGTTAATCTTAAAGACTTTCATGGGCACTGTTAGTTGGCTTGTTTTTCTAGGGATTTGTTGGGTGGGTGTTATGTTGATTAATAACAACAATTTGCTCAAAAATTCCTGTGAGACTCAGCTTTATTTGTGCACACGTGGAATAACTTTTTTCAGGCAGAAATTTCTCTGTAATTAGCAATGTACTTAAGAATTTGGTTTAGAGTATGAAGCTCTCTGGATAACCACAAAGATATATCATGGTTTAAAATTCCAAAGACACTAGCTGGTTTTACTTTTACATGAGGATAATTGTTTTTATAATGCCTTAGATGTGCATTTTGAATAATTTATAAGATTTAGAGTTAGTAATAATTACCTAATAATTTTTACCCATTATTTTATAGCTTTCAGGTGTTTTGGTGCTTATGTAATTGGTATGACTATACTATCTTCATGACATTAAAAGGAAATGTCTGATAAAGCTGGAAACTGTGCAATCACTTATCAAAGTCACAAACTACAATATATTCAGCATAGAGTTGGTGAGGAAACATGCAAAAGGACAGAAAGAACAAATAAATACTGAAGAAAAAACTATATATTCAATAATTAAAAATACCCATTTTAGTTTTTCTACATTGATTTCTCATTAGGATGTTTGAACTTTGCAAACTAAAATGGGGTTAAAAAGGGCTCATACCAAGCTTTATTCTCACAGCAGAAGATCGAGTATTAAGACACCCGCACGCCCCTCTCGGTCTCTGGCTCCAGTCTCTGCCCCACAGGAGGAGCTGCCTCTACTCGTGGCTCGCCCTCCTCCGCAGGCTCCCCAGTCTGTGAACTCCAGGCTCTGTGGTTCCCACTTCTTCCGACTCCCTTCTCTTTCCTTAGCAAGGAGCACCGTGGTTTCTTCCTCTACTACTTTCTACGTTCTCCGCTTCCTAGCTTCGGGCGGAACTCTGTGGGCGGGCCTCTCTGTGACTGGCGGAGACCATGGCCAATTACATCCAGGCGCTTGTTTTGTTTCCTCTCCACCCCGCCCCCTGGCCGGTATTTCCGAGACTGACGGTTCACTCTGGGCAGCTCTTCTTAAAGCAATACAGGCCAGTGTGTGTGCCAGCAGGCACAGTATTACCTCATTGCATGTATGTAATGGGCGATATTAGGTTACATGAGAATACTGGCCATAAAATTTACATTTTCCCTACACCCATAAAATAAAATGTGTGTTTATTCTCAGCCTCCTTTTCCTCCTCTTTCAAGGCATTCTTCACCTTTTTCACAGTTTTGTATTCCTTACCAGAAAGTGAATAAAAGTTTCGAGAAAGCAGATTTTGGGATAAGAATAATGACAGATACAAAACTTAAAAATAGTTAGCTGTTAAGAACTCTGAATATTGAAATACCAACATGTATAAATATAATTGACATAGTATAGTTTAGTGAAAACAATGCCCAGCTTGACTCTTTGTATGTTTGTGGGATTGGAGTGTCTTATCTGTAAAATGAGAATTATTCTGTTCACATTGCAGAGTATGTAAGAGTATGTTCTCTGACTGCCTTGCCTCCAGAGGCTCTGACTGAGGAGCTCTGTGTCTCCGCATTCTCATCTGTAAAATTGCAGTAATAATTTTGTAAAAGGTAATAATTTTGCCTGCCTGTCTTGCACCAGGGACTCTAGGAAACAAAGGCTAGGAGCAAGTATTAAAATGTAACTACTTCACTCAGGACATGCAATATCAGTAATTTACCCATAACTCTGGTACTATCTTTCCCCACATTGAGTGTTTTATCTCTCTCAACATCTTAAATTTCTTAGAAGTTGAATTTCATAAAAGATGAAATTCAGTGGACTGATATATGGGTGCTGAAGTTATATGCAAGACTTACTACTCTTACATTCAGTTTGTTTTAAATTGTTATCGTTTGGGATGGAGGGATAACAAAAAATATCTTAAAACAGTCTTCATGTGAAAGATCTGCAGTAAATAAATTCTGTTCGAATTTATATTCCGATATGAACAGTGATAGAAAATAACTGCCCTTGATGCCATTGACTGATTTTTTAATAATTTATCTGTAAATCCTTTGTCTTTACCAAGATGGCCTTTGTTCTCTTTAACATGACTAACCTGTAGAGCATTTGCTCTAGACAAGTCTTAAATGTAAATTATCTGTTCCTTTGAAATGTAAATCTTCTCCCCTGCTCTTCTGAGTTTCATAATCCAGGACTGTCTGTCGCACCAGCTAGCTGTGCCTGTGAAATGCAGCCTTGAAGGATAGTGTCCCACCCCCTACCTGGTGCGAGGGGCCCAACTTCCCACTTGCTACAATCATCCCCAGTAAACACAGAGGGTCCAAAGACACTGACACCCCTCCTGGGTACCTTTGTACTCACTCACTTTGGTGCTTAAATCTTTCTGGGCTTTCTTTCAATGGAGTTGAGTCTAATCTGTCTATTCAATGGATTAATTGATTATTTTACCCAAAATTAATAATCCCACAAAACTTGCAATAGTATTGAATAAAGCCTTCCTTGCCTATTTAACCCTATCCAGGTCAATTTTTCTTCAACATTCGTAAGAATTGATCTTACACTGATAACCTTGAAATTTTGATGAACAATATTAGAAATGTCTGTATATTTTTGAAAAATTGTATTAGTTGAAAAATACATAAAATAGGTCTATACATTAAATATCTTTAGCTTTGTGAAAAAAATAAAAGTAATTAAAGGAAAAGATTCCACATGGATTTCAGTGTAAGAAGCTACTATGCTCTGCCTGTAAGACTTGAGTAATGAATGAGTTTTCTAAGACTGTCTTCAGTAATACAGTATTAAAGAAGAATGCTTTTAAGATTAATTATAAGTTTAAATCCAATTTTTTTTTTGCTTTGCTTATCTGCCTTTATTTTGTTAGAAAAAAAATAGGTGATTTACTTTACATTAGGTTGCTCTCTCTTTTGTCACATAGTTGCATTCAGTTCAACTGCT
This sequence comes from Manis javanica, assembly GCF_040802235.1. Lineage (NCBI taxonomy): Eukaryota > Metazoa > Chordata > Mammalia > Pholidota > Manidae > Manis > Manis javanica. Next base: position 95,414,142 of record NC_133157.1, on the reverse strand, counting down.
CCTCCCTAAAATCTGTTCTAACCTTTGGTAAGGCACTATTATCCTTTTGATGCTCCCCAAGGATTATACCAATTAGAACATAGTCTGTCTTTGCAACTAAAATTCAAAGGGTCTATTTTAATCATCATACTTTAACAGAGATCAATAGCCCCTCTTAAAATGATTCTTTTTTTCTTTCTACTGACCCTGCTTTGAGTATGCTTGTGGTGAGTCAACATAAGCTAATTATTGTCTTACCCTAAAACATCTAATTTAGTTAGGGGAAAAATAAAGAACCTTACACATTTATTTTTAAGAGAAATGATTTACACACACACACACACACACACACACACACACACACACACACACACACATATATATATAATTTAATGGGCCAGCATGGCCAGGCTCTGTGTGAACAGAAGCAGCAGCAGGCAGTGACCTCCAGCACCACGGGTCTCCATGCGATAGGTGGAAAGGTAGATCTACAGTTTTAAATGACCAGATGAGTCTTTTCCCTGTACTACTCCACTGCTAGTGATGCTTTTATTTTGTGTCCTTTCTCCACCCAGAAATATGTCTATAGCTATATAAGAAGGGCCAAAGAAATCTGCTTGTGAATTCAGAGGGGAAGTCATTGGTGTCTCTGTGAGGCTGTCTAAGGCTATTTAAGTAACTAGTGAGCTTTGAGGGATATCACCTGGCCTTGGTAGTCATGGGGTATTTTAAACTGGTCTAGGTTTTTAACCATTAAATATTATGTAATTGTTCTCACTGAAATTCCTTAGAGCAAATCAGGTCTGGCAAAGTTACAAATGAAACCAGTAAAGAGAGGCAAACACAGGTGTGTGTAATATATTTGCAAACCAAAAATTAACTTTAATATTAACATTTCTATCCTATTTCTATATGAAATGATATTCCAAGATGACCTATCTCAAAATGACATTAATAATATTTAGTTATGTTTTTCTCATGCAACATTTGGTACGGTGAAAATCTCAATCTTTGGAATCTGACAGCCTGGGTCCTGGTTCAGACCTTTCAGCTTAAGTGTCCTATTTTAATATATTTAAATTTTCTATATTTTACATTCTTCAGTCATGTGTTTATCATCTGCTTATCTCTCTTCAATGATCATAGATCTACCTACCTATCTATCATCTATCTGTCTACCTATCTATCCATCTATGCATCTATTATCAATCCCTTCCCTATGTTGTCTTGATTTATACCCTATTTGCTGGAGGAGAGGGGTCTCATGTAAGCATCTTGGGCATGTCTTTCCTTGAAACATACAGCATTTTCAAAAGACTATTATATTTAAATTTTTATTCCAACACAAAAATTGAACATGAAGAGGAAACTTCTAATACTTGTTTGTCAAATTTTAAAATGTCATTTTAAAGTTTTTAAAGAACTATGTATTTCACTTCTACCTATGTCAGAAACTTCACATTATATTGTAATCTGTAAATTTTTGCTTTAAACATCAGTAGTCCCTGTGTGGATGCCACAGAATGTCCTGAATAAAATTTAGACATACGAGGCACAAGAAGCAGAAAATTATATATCATATATCTGACACAAATATGCACATCTTTTGAATGTGTATCATGTCTTTCTGCTGCTCTAGGGTCTCATATGTCTTAATTTGATTCAGAACATTGTGTGTGAAAGAGCATTATAGACTAATGTAAATATTATTTACCCCAGAAAAGAAAACAGGCCCTTTGTGCTTTGAAGCATCAGTGTGGGCTGTGTGTGGATATAATACATAACTGAGTTGGTTCTTGGCTTTATTGCATTCATCACTAGCTTCAGATATTCTCTGAGGAGGGTTCTGTTTCATCAGAGCTCAGGCTCTGAGCACAGGTAACACCCAAGATTTCACTCTGCTTTAGGTGCACACAGAACAGGCCACACATGCCTGGGGTAGTGGACGAGGATTTCTCTTGACCCCTCTACCCTGCCCCAGCCTTTGAAGGGGTGCTTGATCTTCCTGTTGAGGACACGTGGGAGTGATGGTGGGTTGTGCAGATTCAGCCTGTGACCGCAGCCCCTCGGGAACCTAAGCCATCATGTAGACCTATACCTGGCTGCTATGAATTTGTTAAAATTTAGGATACTTTAGCCTTACCTCTGTGTAAGGTTATCTTCCAAATCCCACCATTCAGCCAAAAAGAAAGCAGGTATAGTTTTTCTCTCCTAGCAAAACCTTCACACCTGGAATTTACTTTTGTTTCTTTTTATCCTAAGTTCTAGGATAGGTAGAAAAAATTTGTGTGATTAGTAAGTTATCCATCTTATTCTTAGGGAGGGTGGGGCAACCTCCTGTGACTTCTACATTTTACCTGAAAATAGAGGATTGTATGTTGCTTTCTCTTAAAAATCAAAATCTGATAGATGCAGAATTATCAGCATCTAGAGATTTTTTTCTATATTGCATCATATAATATTAGATACACACTACAGACTTATGCTTCCCATTTGTAAGCCTGTTGCCGTTCTTAAAAATCTTTGCATCAAATGAGTTTGAATGACAATTTTCATCCCTCTGATTTTTTGCAATTGTCAGTTACTTGTTGTTCATCACCTGTGCCTGCCAGAGTGTCTCTGAAATGGTGAGATGATGGGCTAGGCACTGTGGAGATGTGGAGACAGCCGGGGATATTCTCTGTAGTTCCCTGTGTCTTCATTGGAAACTGAAACTGTCAGCATTCTCTTTACATCCCTGTCTCTGTGCCCATAAACTACTGACATGATAGAGTTCAAACAAACGTATGAACAGGTAAGTAGTTCAAAGCCAACCTGTTTTCTAGATAAACATTATTTTCTTTCAATAAACAGCCAGTATACTGAAAATATTTAGAGTCTACATCTTATACTTCCTTAGAAAAAGAGCTTTACTTTTTGTTTTGTTTTCATGAAAACCTTAAATGGAACTTCTTTGACAGCTTATCCACTGATATGTTTCTACATGATTATCTAAATGGTTGCTGCAATCAGTGTCCTCTTTGTGTAATTTGTGGGTAAGTCTGCTGCCTCATAGAATCTGGTATTTTGGACTTTCAGCCAAACAAATTATATTTTGGGGGTTTTCTATTGGCTTTGAAACATAATTATATTTTATGGGTTTTCTATTGGCTTTGGAAAAGTCAACTTGCTCAATTAATAACCTTCATTAAAAGTATATACTTTTAACATTTATCCTTTCATTATTTGACCTTGGTTGCTTTACCTTCTCTTTCATTCTTATAACAGTTACAGTTAACTATGGAGTCTGTTGAATTTCAGTGTCTAAGAATATCATTATAAGATATTTTCCAAAGAAGAATCTCAATTATTGGCATCAAAATAGAATGAGTTATTTTTTCTATGTAAAATCCATCTCATGTTAGGTCTACATGAATAACGTGTTTAAATGCTGTATTAACCAGAGCACTCAATGCTAATTTCTGTAACAATAAAAAATCTCAATGATATAGCAAAACAAGGACTAATTTCTTGCTCACAACTCACACTGTGCAGTTATTGCAGAGTGTGAGTCTCTGTTTTAAACAGTATTTCAGGGAAAGACATTGCTTCAGTCGCAGTTCTGTACCTCATAGCACCAAGGTTAACCTGGGAGGAGCAAAATGGTCTTTGAAGCTACCGGCTGCCTCATTAGAAGACAGCAGAGATTTCTCCTTCATATTGTATTGAACAGATCTAGTGTCATCATCCTAATTGCAAAGTACGTTGAGGAATTCCAGAGGAGGCCATGGCTATGGCTGAGTTTCCATAATCCCTGACACAAGTTAGTAGCCAAGGCCAAAGTAAGTCTGAGAAGTTGCCGGTTGTGGAGGCCACTCCAGGACAAGTTTCATCAGAATTCATGTGAAAACAGCATCGAGTTTGTTCAGTACCTGGAGTGCCAAACTTTATCTCATTTGCTCATTTAATCATTACAAGAACCCTCAATTTGGTATTGCTTTTGTATTTGTAGATCGGGATGCTTTCTGTCTGAAATAATAAGTGTCTTCTGTGCCACAAAGTGAATAAATAGTAGACAACAGAGAAACCCACATTCTTATGTTTTGATCATTGTATGCTGCTTCAAAAGCTTAATGTTGCCTCTAGTGTTCATAATGAATCCTTGTCAGATCAGTACATGTTACTTTTTTGCCTTTTTTATTCTAGTTGTTTAAAAAAATTTAAGCAAGGGGTTTACATAAGAGATCCAGCACTCAAAATAAAACATACACCTTTCCTTTTACTATACTCATATATCATAGAGACCTACTGCCATAATTCATTGTGTTTTAACATTACCTGTGAGTGAGAAAAATACAATACTGGAAATACTTTAAAGGTTGATATGAACTGTTATTCATATTGGAGATTTTCCTTTGCTTTCTGAAATATTAAATAACACAATATTTTGCTAATTATATAAATTTGCTGCTAATATTAGAGAAGGAGATATATAATATTTTGCATAAATTTATTAGCAACATCCAGTTGGTGATTGTTATTTGTTTTTAAATTAGGTTGGCATTAACAAATGAAAGGTACAATGAATGAAAGGTGGAAAACTTGTATTTCATATATAATCATTCTATTTAAATTACAAGAGTAGATGAGATAGCACAAGGGAGAAAATTTACTACCCCTTCCTTTGTTCCATGAAATAAAGAAAATTATTTATTGCACTGTATGTCAGTTTGCATCCTTGAGAGAGTTATGTAATATTTGTCTTTTCTATATTATGCATTTATCAGTGCCTGATATAGATTGTTTCCTACTTTATAGAAGTGCCTGAGTATATGTTTTTGAATCAATGCATAAATATTAAAATATGTAATGATAGTTTATAATAAATGCATTGTCCTAAGTAGTTGCTTTAGGAAGGGTAGAAAAAAAGATGGACTCTGTCCTCTCACTTTCTCTCTAAATAAAAGCCTCTGCCTTGCTCTCCTAAAAAAAAAAGATGGAAAGGGAATTATCTGCTGTGCAAATATTCACTGAAATTCTGTAGGAAATATCCAAAATTATGAAAGTTAAAAGACGATTCGGATTCTATTGGGGGAAAGGGAGGAGTGCTCATGGAGCAGACAGAGGATGGGGAGAGGCAGGAAGACAGGTGTCAACAAGCAGGAAGGCAGGGAGGGGATGGCTTAGTGGGTCTGTTGGGCAAAAGGAAAAATCAGAAGTAACAGCCTCTACTATTCATCTAATAAGATTAGAAACATCCTGGAATTTAAGCCTTGTCTAGAAGAACAATATGAGATCAAAGTGAATCCAAATTAGAATTATTTCATGGTTCTGAAATGAAATATTTATCTGTCAAATATTTATAAAATACCTTACATTATGCTAAGCACTGGGGATGCAGCAGTTAACCCAGAGGATGAGATTTCTTTCTGTAAGAGGCATATTCTAGAGGTGAATGTAAATGAAGAAGAAAGATTGAAAGAAAATAGCTAAATGAGGAAAACGTGTGCTTCTCAGGATAAAATGCTGTGCTAATACAGCAGGATATAAAAATGGTGATGTTTGAGCCAATGGTAAGATAATGGTAATTTAATGGTGGATTTGGGATTAGGAAAGTTTCTACTGCACACCCTGCATTTGAGCGGAGACTCCAGGAAAATGAGGGCGGGAGCCACACAGCCATGCGTGGGAAGAGCACTGTCAGTCCAGCGGCAAGCTGACAGGCCTTGAGGTGGGAGGGTGCCCCAGCAGCCCGGGTGCAGCCATGGCGGCGTGGGTGGGGAGAAAGGCTGAGCAGAGGTTAAGGGGACCTTTGGGACAACATTGTAAGAAGTTGATCTTTTACTTTACATGAAATGAGAAGATACTGATGTGTTTGTATAAAGAAGTGTTATGATCTACTTTACATTTTTAAAGACTCCTTCTGGCTGATGAGTGCAGAATGACTTGGCGGGAATGAGTCGGGGAGAAGAGGCAGGCGAGAGGAGCAAGGGGTCTGTTTAGGAGGAAACAAATCGAGGTGAAAAATACCAATTATGTACAGAAGGTACAAAATGGTGAAGTTTTGTGATATTATGAAAATATAACTTCACATGGATGAGGTGTGGATTGTGATAGAGAGGACTCTGAAAACCTCTGCAGTTTTTTTTACCTGAGCATTAGCAAGGCAGAGTTTCTCTTGAGTGAAATGAGAAGAATCAAAAAGCCAAAAAATTGGCGCAGCGGATGAAGAATTTGGTAAGTTTTATATATCTGTTACATAACCAAGAGTTAGTGTTCAGGAGAGTCAATACAAAATACAGAGTTCAGGCAGCTCTAAGTTGTAATGGAGTTAATTAAAAAACCTTTAGCATCTTTAAACTGGTGGTAAATATATGAGCTCACCAAGGGAATGAGTGTATAGAAATTAAAGAAGAGCATGCACTGACCTACTTATCTCACTGTTAAAGCTTGCAGAGATGAGGTAGCAATGTCAAAGGAAGCTGAGAAACCCACACACAAAGAGAAGAGAGTTTGGAAATCCAGTAACTTGGAAGGCAAGGGAGGAAAGTATTTTTAAAAAAGATACAATTGTTTAACTGGTTCAAATTCTGCTGGGGATGTTATGATGTCCTAGAACTGACCACTTTATTCAGCAAATTTGTTACTGGGACTCTAAGGAAACTAACTCCAGTAGAATGAGCATGGCAACATGGCTGAAGAAAATTCTAGAGAGAGTAGGGGTAAGGGGAATGTAGATAAGGAGGCCAGACATCCTCCTTGATTGGTATTGCTGTTTTATGTTTGAGTAGAGAGGAGATAATTAATGCTATTAAGGTTCATGAGGACAATTCTTAGAGAAAGTCCCCTGCCTTTGAGTTCTTGAGTGAAGAGAAGGTAAGAAATGTTCTCCTATGAAAGGACAGTGAAGGCTTGAGAAATAGGGTAGGATTGCCAGGGTAGGACAAAGAGCCCAATTTAGAAAGTATGAACTCACAGATTTAATGTGGACTTTACTTTTCTGTGTATTTTTCTCTAAACACATTTAGCTGTACAGTTCTAATGATACAGTTGGGGAAAAATTAGTCTTAACTTGAGTTACTGTTTTGTTAGGCAAGTAGGATGACCAAAGGGGCCAGCCCGAGAGTAAGGATGTGCACCTCAGTGATTTAGTTGGTGAATTGTGCGTCTGTCCTGGGTTAGAAGGAAAGTGTGGTCCCAGGACTGGAGGAGAGCTGTGGAAAGGTGAAAGATGACTGGATTGCTGGTCTGACGTGGATTGAAAGTGTGCTGAAGTGAAGGGAGGAGGTGGTCACCTGGAAAAGCTGGACGTGATGATCATGGAATGGGGCACATTGAATTGTAATTATAGAGGTGCTGTGGCTTTTAGAAATGACCGCAGTCTAGAGAAGGCCGATGGCAGCGCAGATAGCAGCATGAGGGAGACTGTAATATCCGAGTGAGTAGTGGCTACTAGGTGTTGAAATAGCTAAGCTATTCCTTAAGGAGGAGGAGTACTGGAGAGAAAGACGTGCAGCCAGAACAGAATCTGTGTTGATGCTAGGGTGGTGTTGAAGGGTTAACATTTCTTGTGTCTGAAAAGAAGGAGAAAACCCCAAATGGGATGCGCTCCAGAGGTCCAGATGCCTGTGCCAGTAGGGTCTGAGTACTGTGCTTGGGGGAGGATGGTGAGAGGTGGCCCTCGAATTAAAAAAAGAAAGTGAAAACATCACTCCATATTTTTCTTATACAATAGAGTCTGATGACCAAAGCTGCAAACATGAGGCTGCAGGCAGGTGCCTTACTCCCTCTCTTCCTTCTTCCCCAGGTCCTCCAAGACTTCATCAGCAGAACTTTAGGTTTCATTTGAGGAGACGTGTAAACATACTTAGATGGCAGTTTAAATTGCCTAGTGTTTTACAAGATGTAAAGGTTCTTGCTGTGCTGGGACACAACCCACTGGCTGTCAGGTGGATGAAAGCTGGAACTCTTCCCTCCAGCCCCATAAGAGAGAAGGATGCCTGGCAGGACTGTGGCATGTGGTAGTGGGACAAGTGACAGGGAGCTATAGCTGTGGGGGGCCTCTTAGGAATGCAAGCAGGGCTGAGTTGGCTACATTTTACAAGCTCCCTGTGGAATCAGTAATTTGAATACTTTTGAAGATTCCAAGGACATAGAGACTGTCCCTAGTCTGTTACCTGGCCCCAGGGTGACTAGGGCTGGACAGTGGACCAGGGCTGAACAGTGGACCTGATGGTGGGAGCCCCATAAGGAGGTGCTTGGATTGTGGACTCAGTCAGCTGTTTAAGAAGAGGAACTGACCAGCCTCTAGACAAGACCTCAAAAAACAGGACACGATAGCATTAAAACACACACACACACATACATGCTTGCATGCACACATATACACACACACACGCAAACACCATTACCACCAGTAAAGGCATTTTCCAGTCAAGGGGTTGGCACTTTCATCTTTAACCTCGAAAACTGACCTAGTTAAGACTGAGTTTTGACAGTAAACTTAGAGGGCATTATTACCTCTTTTTATTATATGGTCATGCAGTTCCATTTAGGTAAGAACTTATAAAATGATTATGATTTTGCAAGTTTTTCTCAAACTACATTCCCCCCCATATGAACAACAATGGCACATTATTGGTAGTAGATTAAAATGCTCTGCTTTCCTCTAAGATTTCAGTTTAAATACTAAAGCATTCCAATATTAAAGTTAAATATTTTTTAAAAGATCATTTCTTTTCCAAATTCTCATGCATCAGGTTTCTAGAGCAGAAAACCAACATACATGGTTTACTTAGGGCATATTGTGGTACCACTCAAGTGTTATCAGCAACCATCAGGAGTCACTCTTTCTACAAAGTGAGTGTCAAAACTGACATGTCTTTAGTTTACTATGAAAAGTTCTTATATGCAATAGTTGTGAATTATGATACATCAGAAATCATGCTTACAAGTTAAAACGTTCAAATAGTATTTCAACTGCAATGTCTGACAGGTGTTCTTCAAAGTGACGTTTGAGTACTGCTTTTTACAAGGCTCCGTAGATTGTAGCATAAGGCAGTACATTATTTCTAATTTCAATTTCTCAGTGGCACACTTGGAAAGTACTTGAACGACTGTCTTCAGATGAACATGGCCCTTGTGTCAAAATAAAAGTTCAGGCTGTAGAATATTGCAAAGTTATGAAGCTCTTTATACAAAACTGTTATCTGTTTTTTGCAATGCAAATATAGCAATCATAGTATAATTCATTTGTATTTGAAATTCCCTTGAATTGCAGTGAAGCATTCTTTATTTGACTGGTAAATCGTTTTCTATGATAAGTTTAGCAAATTGTTCTCTTTTCTTCTGGGCTGACTTTGGGGAGCATTGGGCTATTTTATGGTAATTGTTGTTTTATTCTTTTCAAATAACTCCCATAATCTCTACATCAGTTAAATAAGTTCAAAAGGAGAAGTAGTGAGTCTATGTGTGAGAATTCAGATGCTCTTGGAATTAAGTAAATATAAGCTCCCTACAACATATTATTGAATTTGAGACTTCTTATTAGCTACGGAGAAACTCAAGCTTTCAAAAAGCCTGACTCACTCCAGAGAAATTTGAAAATAGAATGTTTTCAAATAACCAGGTCTAGGTTTATAGTAATTCCTCAGACCAGGGGCTACACTGTTGCCAACACAAATGTGAAGCCAGTTGATGTTTGAAAAAAAATAGTTACAGTTAAGAAGAGAATATACTTTAAGCTTTTCAAAATGCTACTGTCATTTGGTAGTTACAGTCACAAGGGATGTTATTCTAAACATCTAAATCCAGGTATAAGCATGAAATTTATCTTTGATTAACTTCTCTCTGCATTTTCACTTTCTTGTGCTTTTGTTGATACTTTTACCAATTACCCATTTTAGAGTGACTTTGCTTTTAACTCTGCATGAATTGATTTTTTTATGCCATAAATTATGGTTTAATCTCTTGGAGAGCATGGAAATTCCCAAAAGTTTTCATGCCCAAAGGAATTTATTTTAGGGTAGACCCTTCAGATTTACATTTGGGCAGATAAATCACATTATTTAAATGACTTCTATGTGTTCTGTTGAAAGCACGACTCAAATCTTTTGTTTGTGCTGTTTATCTTTTTTTCTTTCCTCTTTGTCGCCAGGAACACAGATGTTTCAAAATCCTTGAAAGTTCATTTTGTCAAGGTTATGTTTGATACACTGTAGTTTTGCCACAGGAATCATTTCTGGCATACCTTATTGCTTAATATGTCCATCCCTTCCCATCTTTTATAGGCCACTTCCACAGATTCATTCTCTTTATTAATTTTATACTCATCATTTGAAGAACTGCTGGGATGTGGGAGCTATTGATATGAATGAAGCATTATAAAGTTTTATTGTTTTTTATTATTGCGTAAATGTTATGCCAGTAAACATATTGAAAGAATGCTATTGGTGTTTAGCATGTAGCAAATTCCCTGCATAATGTTACTTGAAACCCTCATTTAATGCATGACTAAGCCTTGTTTCAAGACACAGTAGATTTGAATGAGAACCAGCTCAATTTCAGGTGTAATAACAAAGATACTCTAATAAAAGAGAGATGTTCAATTTACTACTTAGGCTCCTGTCATCAAAATGAAAATTTGTGCATGAAAACAGAAGAGGGAAAAGCATAGCAGGGCTCTAGAAATTTAATTGCATTAAAATACAGATTATTTTGGTATTTTTAAGTAGATTGTGTTGTTTCTTTTTTTTCTGCCTGACATAATTCACTAAAATGGGAGATATGGTATTCATATGGTTCAGAGGCGAGGCTTATTTAATATTTTCAATTGCTTTGAGATCACTGATCTCAGATCACTTTGTTGCACTTTTGTGATGGTAATTGATGTAGTTCAATTCAGTGATTCATGTCCGAGATTAAAAAATCTTTACACTTCATAGGTTTGGGTATTAAGAGAAGCATACAGAAATTTAGCCATGTTGATCTTAATATTAATGACAAAGAGAAAATCAAACCTAAAGTAGGAAGCAAACGATTTCTCACTAAAGTGAACTTAATTAATAGCCACTCACCTGTAATAAAATATTACCTTAGCTATTATTTGTTTGAGTACTTCATTACAAATTATGTGTTTTGAAATTTTGATTCAGTGATTGGTTACAAGAAACTGTGAGTGTGTTTTGAGAGGGTGTTATAACTTTGAGGATAGCTTTTTTAACAGAGAGGAAAAGTGATTCCAATATATATTTTCATGTTTTTCTCTTTATTATTTATTTATTCAGGCACTTTCCAGAAGGTGGACATTTGCCTAGACGTATAACTAGTGATCGGGTATTTTGGATTTTCCCTTCCTGAGGATGTATATATACTTTCAGTGTGGTGTCTCCATTCTTTGAGAGGACCGGGGGTACATGAGTACCCTGGTTTTCAGTATAGAAGTTTTCCAGAGGGGGGAGAAATTCTGCACATCAGAAATTGACTCCAGAGAGTTAATAGGAGCACTTCAGACAAGTTCTTAGCATTAAAGGCTAACTCAGTGTTTGAAACTGCCAGCGATTAATTATGTATGTATGTTTAGAACACCTGTGAATAACATTCTTTTCCCTTCTCTTCCCATTTGGATTTTGAGCCAATTGAGATATAAGACATGAGTCAGGAAAACTCAAAATATTAGCTCTGTTAGGAATAAAGTAGATTGGAGGGTATGGCTTGAATCTGATGAGATAACGCAGATGTCCTAATAATTCTCCCACCAAGTTGAACTCACTCACCTGGTCACAAGGCAGCTACACAGACTCTGTGCCTGTGAGGCATCGCCTGTCCCGGGGAGCTTCACGCATGGGTCAGCTGAGGATTTACCCATAGGATACATTTACCACGGTGCTCCGCGAATGGCAGGATCAACCCCACTCCGTTCCTTCTCCAGAATTCACCCTCTAGGGCCGGGAAAGCTCTCCCTAAGGGAGGGTAGCTGACAGGCCGGGAGTGGCAATCTAGCTCACCTCTTGCCATAGAAATGGGAGGAAAAGGGAATGGATGTTCTTCCCTCAAAAACAGTTTTTCTTAGGCTGTATTTCTGGGGCGTCTTGCCAGAGTTCTTGGGGCACCCAATGATGACACTGTTCTCCTAGCTTCAAAGCTGGGCTTTTCCGCACTGCCATCCACCCACAGGGCTGGAGGAGGGAGCCCGCCAACGGAGGCCGAAAGGACACTGCTTGCTGGTGACTCTCGCCAGCCTTTCCTTCAGTCGGCATCGCCAGCCTGCGCACCTCTTCCGCTGGGGCAGAGGGGTGCATGCGGAGGCGGGGGAATAGGTGTAGTAGTTTCTCCAGCCCTCCCGGAGTGGCCTTCTCAGCCGTTCCCCAGAGGCGCCTGCGGGGCCGGGAGGGGTCGCATGCTCCTCGGGGCTTCTCCTCCGAGCATCTTGGGGTCAGGAGTTTCCACGTTCCTCTAAGGGCGCTGGCTCTGTCTCACAGGCTCTGTCCCACCCCGGCCCCTTAACGTTCTCTTTTTGTCTTACTTAGTTTACAATGTTTTAGACATTAGTGGCAATTCTTTACATAAAATTTTATGTCTTAACCTAGCTGGACCCTGGCTAGGTTACTTTTGTTCGTAGAATAATCTTCCCAATATCGAGGACAGCTATCTTGGCGTTCTTTCTTTCCTCTGGGATTCATATCTTAAGTTTAACATAATGATAATTTTGTGGGAAATGCATTCCTATATGTTTATATGCTTCCTTATATGAGAACTGACAGCAGGCACATGCCAGGTTGGAATAACCATGCCAAGGAACTTGGGAAGTGCCACGTCCATTACATCAAGCGTACACTACACAGGCTGCAGGTTAGGTTCCCTGGAGGCCGACTGTAAGACACCGAGTGTGAAGGAGGCATATTGCGGAACACACCGAGGTCAGTACCTATGCAGGGAGAGGGTCTGCACCCCACTAGGCTGTGGGGGAAGCCGAGGTGTGGTGCAGCCCCTGTGGCATCCCAGCCAACCGCCTGAGGAGCTCTGCGTATAAAATGACCCATCGGAGTCGCCCCAAACAGGCTGAGATGACCTCTGCATCTAATAGAGTCAGTTTACTCCTGGATGGGTGTCCCTGTGAGTTGAATCTCTGCAGCTGAAAGGCATTCCCTGGGGGAGTGGCAGCTGAGTTAATCTGGGGCTAATTGAAGGTGGGGCACGAATGGACCAGGAGGTGAAAATGGCTTTAGCAGGGAGCTGTTATCCTTGCGTTTTATATTTCTGAACGTTCCCTTCTGTGGTGGGTTAAATGGTAGACTAGGTTGAACCTGGGGGGTGAGGAAGGAAGGGGCGCTGGGAGTCCCTGAACACTCCCAGAGGGGTGAAGAGGACTGTGGGTGTCCTGGTTTCAGAGTGGCTGTTCAGCACGCTGTGATGGATTGAATACAGGGGAGGGAAATGGAGAATACAAAGGTGATTGAGTTCATAGCATGTACAGTAAACTGATGCCAAAGCCCGAGCAGAAATTAAGGAGGGGCAGATGTAGAGGGACACTCATATTTGAAATGCCTGAAATAAATCCTACTGTAGTTAGACATTTGTATGCTGAGGTCTGGAAGTAAAAAACAACTTCAGGCTATATGTGTGTGGGAGTTACCAACATGTGGATAAAAGGTGAAGCTGTAGAACTGGTTGAGAACACTCTAAAAATATGTGCAAAATAATAAAAGATAGATATTGTGATATATCATTTTATTGACTCATTTGGCCATGCTGTCAGCAAAAACTTGTAATATTTTTTCTCAAAAAATACATCAACTCCATTTGACATACATTTTTTTTTCATTTTGGGGAACACTGGAGTGAGGAGGGGTAAGGATGGGATATGAGTAAAAGTCAGGCATTAATTCTTGTTAGCTTTCTTCTCATTAGATTTAACTTATCTATCCATGCTGTCAAAATATTTTTGAACTTGTGTCATCTAAAATGTTTGCAACTTCTCCAAGTTTGTAAAACCTAAATCTGATCTGCATATTATTCATCTCTGATTGAAATAGCCCATAAGGTATAAAAAGTAAGGATGCCAGAATCAGAAATCTCCACTTTGACATCCATTTATTAAATAAAATGTTAGGTTTGGAGATAATCATTTGTTGCTTATCAAAATACTCCATCCAGTATCTATCTATCCACAATCTACTACAAAAATCTCTGCTACATGAGTTATTGAAGTATAGCCACATAATATAAACAACATCTTCTGGATCCAATGATTACATTTTGCCTGAGGACTCACAACCCATCACTGTACTTATTCTAGGAAAGTCATATACTCATTCTCTCTGCATACACATTTAACTGTAGTCCTGAATATTTATTATTACTGCTTTTTAGACAAGGGTTATTATTTTAGATGGCATGTACACTTTAAAATTCTTAAACAGACAGGAATTTTGATCCAGAAAATGTACATTGATTGGCACACATTTCATCAGTTTAAGAGTACCAATCTCATTACACATGGGCAAGCAATTAGGCAGTAAGGTATAGCAATTAAAAGTTAGGGCTCTAAAGTCAGATTTTCTGCATTCCTAATCATATTTGTTTTATAACTTGAGAAAAGGTAGCTAAGTATTGTGTTCCTTGATTGTGATCATATATCAAGTGGGAATAATAGTATAGACCTTTGATACTTGTTGTCAGCATTGAACACATAAATAAATGTAAGTCTTTTGTAGGATTACTTGCCCTGAAAAAGCACACAATAAATATTATCTATTATTAGTTACTTTAGCATATTCACAATATAGGATGCTATATATAGCAAAATATATCCATTCTAGTTCTGATGGACATTTGAATAATCACCAATTTAGTGCTTTTACAAGTCATGCAGCTGTGCGGACTACACCCTGATGCACCTTACACAACTTCCTCTAGGGTATGTATCTGTAAGTACATACATACCCTAGAGGATGTAGGGTTACAGGCTATGAATGTCTTTAATTTTATTAAAAATTATTTTCTAAAGTGGTTGTACTAATGTGTGCTCCATTAGCAATATATGAGAGTTTTTACTATTTCACATCCTCTTTTTATTAAGACTTAAATTTTACCCATCTAGTAAGTGTGCACGTATATCTCTTTGGCAGATTTCACCCCTCTGGTTTCTCAGAAAATTGAGCACCTGTTTATAATGTATTGTCCATTTAGATTTCTTCTTTTGTGAAGTATGTGTTTAAATATTTGCCTGTATTTCTGAGGCTGTTATTTTGTTATTGATTAGTAGGAGTTCTTTGAATATCTTGAATACAAGTCTTTTTGGTTGTATATGTAACAGGTATCTCTGTAGTTTGTCTTACTAGAAGTTGTCTTTTAATGGCAGATTTGCTTATTTTAATCCTTAATAAATTAATTATTTTCCCCTTATTTTTACCATTTTTTATGTCTTGTTAAGGAATCTTTACCTATACTAAGGTCAAGAAAATAATCCTTTGATACTGCCCTCAAAACTTTGTTTTGTTTTTCATATTTAGCTTTACCTTATCCCAGGAATTGTTGTTTTTATATGGTTTAAAATAAAGCCCCAGTATATTTTTTCATATAACCAGTTGTTCCAGGATCATTTATTGAGAAGACCAAAGCTAATAAGCTAACTACAGCTTCATGCAGTAACTTAGATGAGGCTTAAACATGTACTTTCAAGTGAAGCAGACATATATGAGAAACTTTTATAATATAAACTTGTTTGCTTAAAACTTACATATATATATATATTATAAAGTTTTACATTTTTAAATGTGAAGTTTAAAATTTTAAGTTTTAAAGTTTACAAATTATTTTTGTTGGGGAACAAATGATGAGGTGTAAAACTGGCAATTAAAATCTTTAATATTTTGAAATTCAAAATATTTTACAAATGAATGTTTTCCAATATGCAGTTTTAAGGAATTTTTTTGCTGCTCTATTTAAAATTTATTTTAGGTTGCAGGGAAAAATATGTTTGTTTTTATGTACTTTACAGCATCCATGGTTCTAAAAGTTCACATTTCTTGTCTTGGATTTTCTAGGTATATTATTTGCTCATAATGACACTTTTCATTCCTACTTGTCTAAACCTTGACATTTTTTCATACTTACCTTTAGATTTTCACTGGCCAATAGTCTTTTTTGAGTTCCCATCTTGAAATTATTGTACATATGAAGAATATGAAGAATAGAACAATAAAAATTAATTTTTATAAGCCATCTTATATATTTTGATTGACAAATATTGATTAGAAATAATGTATTTTTCAATAAATATTTAAAAAGTTAGCCTAGTCTCATATTCAAATTTTAATTCCTTCATATACTAATATATATTTTATTTAGCTACATTTAAACATTTATGGGACATATATAATACTTATGTTTATATATTTCATGTATGATTGTATAGATCTTTTCACTGAAAATTCTAAAATAATTAAAAGCTAAAAAATACAAATACAAATTATTTATAATTTAGATACAATACAAATATAATCAATTACTATATGGTCTAATTTTCATGAAAGTAAAAATAAATCATATTTTGGCATTTCTGAAATTGAAAATGTTTTACATATCCTCATATGATATTTTCAACATTTATTGATAAATGAATCAAATAGTGTAATATTTAGACTACATATGTTTATAAATTAGAAAAATATAATGCTTAAATGAATTTGTTTTGAAATTGCATCTTTATCTTATTTATACATTTGGGATCAAAATTCCTCTTTACAGAGCTACTCTGAGTCATGAGCCTTGAAAAATGTCAGACTTGTCCTTGCTGCACTGTCATACACACTGCTGTAATTGAAAAATTGCTCTCTGAAATCCTCCCATAACTTAATCCAAGTTTTCCATAAATGCTATCTTTTCAGAAAAGTAATCCTAACAAACATACATAGGATTTTTCCCCACCCTATTTATTATCTTTCTGTTATGCATATATATGTGTGTATGTATTTATATGTAAAGTTATTTTGTATTAGATTTCCTAAGGGCCTTATTGCCCAAGGTCTTTATTATGCACATCTTCTCATATCTTCGGCTCAAGCTTTTCTTTTCCAGTTGTTTCCAAAGTGATAAAAATTTCCCCATCTTAAAAAGTAATTATAATGCTGACTAACCTTTATCAAGCATGGCCTTATACAGATCCTTAGATCATTTAATCTCCATCTCTTGTGAGGTAATTACTAGGTACAGAAGAAATAAGTGAAAAGGGAAAGGATTTAAATGAGGAATTGATTTCTAGGTCCAGCTGGTTCTGGGACCTAGCCTCTTAAAAATGCTATTGTCTGCTAACCATAAAATAAACACAACACGCATCTGCAAAATTTCTCTCCAACTTTTGATTTTCACTTTTTAACTTGAGAGTAGATGTCAAGATCTTTTATCCTAGGTATTTTACAGTTTCTGATCTAACATTTAAGTTTTCAATCTATTTTGAGTTATTTTTTTTATATAGTATGAGATAGACATCCAATTTCATGCTTTTGCATGTGGATATCTAGTTCTCCCAGCACCATTTGTTGAAGAGACTCTCCTATGTGTATCCTTGGTCCCACTGTCAAAGATCTGTCAACTATATCTGGGTAGTTTATTTCTTGGATCTCTATTTGGTTCCATTGCTGTATATGTCTGTCTTAGGCCAGTACCAAACTGTCTTAATTACTGAAGTTTTATAATATTTTGAAATCAGCAAGTGTGATACTTCCAGCTTTGTTCTTTCTCAAGATTGCTTTAGCTATTGGGGTCTTTTGTGGCTCCATATGAATTTTAGGGTTGTTTTCTCTACATATGTAAAAAATACTACTGGGAATTTGATGAGGATAGCATTGAATCTGTAGATTACTTTGGGTAGTATACACATTTTAACAATATCAATTCTTCAAATCCATGAAGACATGATGTCTTTTCATTGATTTGCATTCATTGATCCCCTTTAATTTCTCTCATTAATATTTTGTAGTTTTCCCTGTAGAAATCTTTCACCTCCTTGTTTAAGTTTACTCATAAGTATTTTATTCTCTTTGGTGCTATTGAAAATGGGATCACTGTCTTGATTTCCTCTTCAGATGATTTGTATATTGAAACACAATTTATTTTCATATGTTGATTTTGTATTCTGTACTTCACTGAATCCACCTGTTAGCTCTAACAGTTTTTTAGACTTTAAAGGAGGCTTTAGGATTTTGCACACATAGGATGATGCCATCTGCAAACAGAAGTACTTTACTCCTTCCTTTCTGATTCAGGTTAGTTTTGCTTCATTTTGCTTTATTGTTCTCAAGCTGTAAAATGTTAGAATAAAACATAGAAGAAAAGCTTCTTGACATTGATTTTGGCAATGATTTTATGGATATGACACCAAAAACACAAGTCACAAAGCAAAAATAGACAAATGGGACTACATCAAACTGAGCACTTCTGAGCAATCAACAAAATGAAAAGACAACCTACAGAATGGGATAAAATATTTACAAACCACGTATCTGATGACTTAGTTTCCAACAAATATAAGGAACTTTTTAACAACTCAGTGATCAACATCATTAATTATCAGGGAAAAGCACATCAAAACCACGATGTCCCCTCACACCTGTTACAGTGGCTGTTATCAAAAAACCAACTTTAAAAAGTTGCCAAGGATGAGGAGAACAGGGAACCCATATACACTGTTGGTTGGAGTTTAATATATGAAAGCTATGGAAACCAGTATGGAAGTTCCTCTAAAAATTACAAGTAGAACTACCCTATGATCCAGCCATCACATTTCTGGGTATATATACAAAAGAATTGAAATTGTAATTTTTAAAGAAATAGCTGCATTCCCATGTTCTTGCAGCTTTATTCACAATAACAAGACTTGGAGACAACCCAAGTATCTATTGATGAACGAATAAAGAAAATGTGGTATATACATTCAGTAGAATGCTATCCAACCTTAAAAAATGAGGAAATTCTTCCATTTATAATAACTGACATTTACAACCTGGATGACATTATGCTAAATAGAATAAGCCAGTCACAGAAGGACAAGTACTGCATGATTCTACTTACATGAGGTGTCTAAGATAGATTGAAAGACCCAGAAAATACAACAATGTTTGCTGGAGCGTGGGGAACGGGAAAAACAGGAAGCTGTATTTCAAAGAGTATAAAGTTCTGGTTATTCTAGATGAATTAAGTTCTAGAAATCTGTACAACATGGTGACTATAATTAACATCCTTTTGTATACTGCAAAATTTAAGAGAGTAGAGCTCATGTTCAGCTCATTTGTTTACCACAAAGTAAACAAAAAAATCAAAGGGACACAACTTTGGAGGTGTTAAATAGATTTATTTATTTGATTATATATAATTTAACTTGATTTTAGTGATAATATCATGATGTTTATATATGTCCAAACTCAACAAATTGTGTACATTAAATATGCATATTGCAGTTTTTTAATATCAATTATACCTCAATAAAGCTCTCTCAAAAGAAGCATATGGTTTTCATGTATTCAAATGATTTAGCAATATTTCTTCTGCTTGTTTAATACATTGTAAGTGGCCAGATTAGTGAAATCATTTTTAAATTACAGTGGAAATGGCCAATACCTATGACTTTCCCACTTTTATTTATACTTTATTGTGACAAACTGCTGAGCTTGATAAATATTTTTGTAAATAATTGTTAAACGTAACTTTTGAATGTGGAGGTAAAAATTCTCTAAACACTGTCCTATAAATGTTAATCTTTTTAAGTGTATGATTTCCTCCTATTGGATGAACTTGCTTAAGAATTCTAAAACTTCACTTTTTTAAAATTCTTAGAAGGTGATTTTATGTTTGATGTCATCATAATTTAAATAATCATTAATTTCTTGACCCATCACTTCATTTTTACCACGATGTTGAGAAAGAGACAGACAATGCTTCATCTCTGCCCCACAGTCTTTACAGGTTTTCCATTTCACTCAGAATAGGAGTCAAGAATATAGGTCTGTCCTGTGCAGTGCAGCTAGTACAAATTGCAAGGTGTTGAAAATGTAGTGAAAAAAACAATACAGTACCCATTTAATAATTTTTTAATTACTTATTGAAATTATTTTATTTTTGCTATATTACACTGAAGATAAATTATTAAAGTTAATTGCATCTGTTTACCTATTTAATGTGGATACTAGAAAGTTTTAAATTATTCATGTGGCTCCCCTTGCGTTTCTACTGGACATAACTGCTCTGCACAAGCGCTCCTCAGTCACTTGTATGTAGCCTCTTCTTGTATCATCCTGCTCACTCTCCTTCCTTGATCTTCTCTGGCCACATTGGTCTCCTCACTGCTCTCCGTTACTCCAAGCAAGCTATTCAAGATCTGTCTCTAAGAAGCATCCAGATTTTCATTGGCCAAACTTACTATGGGTATTTCAGAACTAAATTCATAATCTAGGATTGATCATGATAAATAACCCTAAAGAATTTCAGAATCTCTTTGAATATTAAGGTGTTTTTATTTTTTAAATTGTGAAATATACTCCTGAGATTTCAGTATACTCAGTTTCACTAAGTATAATACATTGTGCCCATATTGCCTGTTAGATGTATGAACAATAAAGCCATATATATATAAAACCTTGTATGCACTGAAATGGGTTCAAGGGCATTGTATAATTAAAGACCTTTGAACATGTTCTATAGTTAGGTCAAAATGAAAGCAGAGCTAAACAAGCATTCTGGGCTCTTATTTACTTTGCCTCAAATAAATTATTTTAAGTACACTTTTAGGGCAATGATCAGAAAAATGTTCAGGAGAGTCCATGTTGAAAGATGAATTAAAGAATTTAGGAAAAAAGAGACTTCCAAAAAAGATTTGATTGCAAATAATCAAGCCTCTCAAATTCTTTATTTATAAGACACTCTTCTCAATAGGGTACATTAAATAATGTACTTTAAATATGTGCATTGCAGTTTAAAATTTTTACTAAAATTATTATCAACAGTAATGTCCTTATTAAGTTTGACTTTTCCTTTGATAAAAGCAAATACAGAAATCCTGCTAATTTGTGACAAGACATATAAATAGAACAATAAACCACTTAAAAAGGCAAGAGATTCTTGAACTGTTTGGACTTAGCTTTGAAGGTAGTATAACGATTATGGCAAGAGTAGTTTAAGTAACATCCTTGAAGGTTTTATAGAAGGCTTTACAAAGTTGAACAATGTCAGTTTTTGAAAGAATGGCTTTACACATTAAATATAATGTGAAAACTAAATATTGTGATATATGAAAAGTAAATATTGTGTTTAATTTCTCATCTTTATGTGCAAATATGTGCTTTTTAGAAAAATCATTTTAATTTTTCACAATACAGAATATGCACTTATTTAACAATTTTAATATAATATTATTAATATAAAAGAAATGCACATGTGTGGAAAGGTTAAAAGGTATACTAGCAAATTTAATGGAGAAATTGAAATTCCATTATTTCACAATCTAGGGATAATCAGATAATCATGTTAATATTTGAATCATTCAAAGAGAGGTTACATAATCAACACTTCATATGTACATAATTTGGACACATCGTATACACAGATTTATGTAAAATGTATGCTGCATTCCTTTTATTTCCACTAATATAAGTTTAAAAATCTATCCATACATAAGGATATTCATATTCCACTTAGCATTTTTTAAAAATCTCTGTTTATAGGTACAAAGTAAGTCATAAAAAATCTTCTGGTGAAACTTGGTAAGGAAATTTTTGTCAGATGGAAATGATTTCATATCTGCGAGATTAAATTTGGTACTTTTGCAATAAAACAACCAGAAAAAGCAACAGCTTTTAAAAAAAGTGCAAAAGGATTCACAATACAGTTTATGAATTACAGTGCAGTGAAGAAAAAATATATACTTCCTTTAAAAAAATCAGAAATTAAACAGGAAAAATGGCCAGCTCAGATAAAAATAAATACATAAGAAAAATTCATGTTAAGACACAGTTTAGCTCATAAAAATAGTTGAGATATTCTTGACTGTTGCTTATTGGATGATGTTGGTGATGATAGTAATTATGATAATAATAATAATAAAAATAAAAAGAGGAAGAGAAGGGGCAGGAGGGGAAAGAGGGAACATCAAACATATTGACAGTGTTAAGGGAGGCATGGATTTTTCAAAGGAAAACTAGGTTTTACCATTTTGTCTTGATCACTGATTTTAATAATTTCAGAGTCAGTGCACAGTCAACCTGTCAGGTGTTCAAAGCTGCTGACCATCTACAAGGAAGTCTAAATATAAAATTGCCACGTTATCATATTGTTAATCGGTACCACTGAATAATTCAACACCAATAGTAATAAGGAATAAAAATCTGTCCTCTATTTCTGCATTTTGATTCAGAGTAGTAGTTTACTTCTAATAACTAAGGTAAATGCCTTTTATTTTTCTCTGAAAGATTTCTTTTTTTAATCTTACGCTTTTGCTTCCTCATATCAGAAAAAAAAAAGAAAGGGGGTGGGTAACTGGAAGGAAATTAAATTAGAGACTTGAAATTTATCAAGTAGTTGATGGCTGGTGTCATTCATTTTCAGGAGATGGACATGGATTTAAGGTTGAGAGAATTTAATGTCAGTTTCCTATTATCGATACAGTATTAAAATGTTGGAAGGCTAACAAAAGTCCCTTATCAAAAGATAACAAGAGATCTAAGATGTCATCACAAGCATTTTTAACCTGTTGTATTTTTTGTTTGTTTTTTAGCCTGTAACAATGCTTAGGGGTGAAGAACAAGTCATCAAGGTAAAGTTTCTCTAACCTATCATTTTAAAGGTATCTTCCAGAAAGCAAAAAATATTCTGAAAGCAGTAGTTAGAGCTCCTTGAAAGATTTGTGAGTGAAACTTCACTTTTGTAAATATAGTTTTTCTGTGTAAAGGACATTAATATATGTGTAAATATGTTTTAAATATAAGCAAAGGTTATAGGAAGCATTTTGACAGTCTAATTAAGAAATATAGTCACAAACTGGCTCCTGGTATCTTATGGCTTAGTAACATTAATATGTATGTACAGAATTTTATCAATATATATTTCTTGTAGGGACTCTTTCTAGTTTTAGAGTATATAAAGAACATTTTAATAAAAATGTTAATATAGAAACCAGATTGAATTTTAAATATTGAATTTCATTTTTGTAAAATAATATGGAATTTTTCTCATAAAGTTTAGGTGTTGTCTTAGTTTGTTAGGATTGCTGTAATGAAGTACCCAAACTGGATGGCTTAAACAGCAGAAGCTTACTGTCTCACAGTTCTGGAGCCTGGAAACAGAAGATGGCGGTGTTGGCAGGGCCAGTTGCTGCTGAGGGCTGTGAGGGAGAGTGCAGCCTGTCCCTTTCTCCCAGCTCACAGTGAAGCGCCTGTGGTCTTTGGCATTAACTGGCTGTCAGATGTATCACTGCCATCTCTGCGATCATGTCCACCTGGGGTTCTCCCTATGTGTCTGGATGTCCAAATGTCCTCTTTCATAAGGACCTGGTAGTACTGGTTTACGGCACTCCCTAATTACTTCAGCTTAACTTGATCGTCAGCAAAGACTTTATTTGCAAATAAGGTCACATGCACAAACACTGGGTGTTAGGACTTCCACATATTCTGGGGAGTCGCAGTTCAACTCACAGCTCATACTGGTGTACCAAAGGATCTCATTAAATTTATGGTCAAGGTGCTGCTGTAAATTTATACTTAGAGGATCCCTCTCTGAACTAATCATTAAGTATTAATATGTTCATTATAAAAATAAAAGTGAAATGATAAAAAGTAAAAGTAAAATGGCATACTCACAGTCAGATTCAGAATGGTTCTCTCTCTAGACTGAAAGTAGACATGAAACGATGAGGGGAGAGGCAGTGTGGGAGCCGACCCACCTTCCTCAGCAGTAGCTGAGTGAGGTAAACCTGCCAGGATGGTTTCAGTATGGATTAGCTAGGGCTGAGGAGATAATCATGTTTTGGATGACAGAGCTCATGATATTATTGTTCTAAATAAAATAGAGTATAATATAAATTAAGAAATTAAAAGGATGATCTTTAAATTGATATACATTATATTTACTATATATTATAAGATAATAAAATTATATATCAAATTACATATGTATTTAGGTTCCTTGTAGATGGCATCAGCAGGTTACTTTGAACACTTGACAAGTTGTGCCTTGACTGAAATTATTAGAATTTACTAATTTTAACAAGATAAAGTGGTAAAACCTAATTTTATGCTTCAAAATTTTCTTAGTATCTTGATTTCTCTCGCTGACCTGTTTCTCCCACGCTCCTTGTCAGCTCATAGAGCCGATCCTCCTCCTCCAGTAGTAAGTCAGGTAAAGGACTCACGGTGTTCCTTTTCTTGGTGCCTCTCCCTTACTGACCCCATACACCCAGGCAGCTAACATGAAAGTCTGAATCCCCTAATTTTCTTACCTCAAAAGTTACCTCCACAGTGTAGCCTTCCTGTATTGTCCAACAGAACTAGATCTGTCTTCTCATTCCCACATTGCTACGATGCTCTCTTAATTTCTTTTATTCTCTCTTAATTGTTCATTTATTTCTTTACTTTTAATGTAATATAAGATCACAACAAGTAATTAGTATGTTTAATACTTAATTCCTATTGCTGAAAGTGACATTCAACCAAAGTAAGTAATCATTTAATAATAATATCCTAAGATTTTGTCTAATATAATACTATGAAATGTGTGTGTGTGTTCAGAGAGAGAAAGAAGGGCATGATTTCAAAGGAATAGTAAATTTGAGTTTATAGAAGTTCTTCCTTCTCCATGCATTTTAAATTTAAGCAGCATATCTTTAAGACAGTTTCTGTCCACTAGCAATACTGTGGGGGCCGGGTTCTGAGTTGCCTCTGAATAACCACAGTATCCATATTACACCTCCTCTTTCTGACCACTATGTATATAATTTGAATTACATACATTTTGTTTGCTATGTTTATCTTGTATAATATAAATATAATGAAGGAAAAATGTTCATAATACTTTGAAATATTACATGATATCAAGAAACAAGTAAATGTATATATATTAAACTTGAGAAAGAGTCATGCTTAATTAACCAAAGCAGAGAGGTAGGCTTATATACTTTTGTAGTGTTTTGCTAATTACACTATGAACTTTTTTTTATAATTGGAGGAAAAGTATGTAAAACTGTTTTCCAGCCAAGCTCTTATATTTATTTTTCTCTGGCCTTATACACCTCAAAGAACTCAGGGAAGGAAGGTATTAATCTTCATCTCAAGGAACATACACTCTTCATAGCTATGTCAGGGTATTCTAGCTGAAATAAAATTTTGTAGTTTCCAATAACAAGGTTTGTTAATCTGTCCTTGTCATAAATTAATCACGTGGTCCACTGCGGTGTCCTGGAAGGCACACAGATGAACCTGGCGGAGGGTCTGTAAGCTTGATAGTTCACTGTGATTCCATGATGGGTTCTGCAGAGATGACAGGTTATAGATAAAAGTCAGGTGCTTTACTCAAGAAGCTACTAGATTCAGAGAAGTGAAAACTGACATCTGTATTCCCCGAATTCTGTGGAATGCTGGGAGTGTAATACCCTGTGGAATTGGAGCCCCTCGGAAGCCCCATCTTCATTGCACTACTGTAAATTTCACCTAATGTCACACAAGTGAACTTCCTCAGTATATTCTCTGTAGCACATTTCATATACTTCCCAAATCTACCTCCTATATCTCACATGATCTGAATCTTAGGAGCTGTACTGAAATTGTAATCTCCATCAAAAACAACCCATGTACTAACCACTCTACCTGAATGCCTTATCACCCAGATGCCTAGATTTTCCATACTTAGCAAATCTTTCTTTCGTTCAAAAATTTTCTTTTGTTGAACATTTCCAGACAAGCTCAGAGATATCCGCCCTTCTTGGTGCAATGACAGCTCTCAGTTCCCAGTGTTACTGCAGGGTGGTACTTAGAACACTCACATGGACAGTTCTCTTTCCACTTGTGTGTAATGCCCAGTTCCCAGAAAACGGACCTCATGTCTGTTCTGTCAGAGTGCCTAGGAATATAGCAAATCAACAAAAAAATTCAATTATTGACTAAATAAGCATTCAAATCCTTCTGAAATAATGATTTTATTCTTATAAAAACCTGGAGAATTGTAGTTTAAAAAAATCAATTTTAACATATTTTCTGTGACAAATTATTACCGCAAGACTTCAAGAGATGCCTTAAGAGAAAAGTTTCAACAAGTGGCATTACTGCAGTTTCTGTTTAAAAGAAAATACGTCACATTCTGACTAAAATTTGAAGCAAAAAAGCAAAAAGAAAAAAAGTTAAGCTATGCATCCTGACGTATAATTATTTAAGCTAAGTTTTACTTCTTATGTTTAAAAATATCTAGTTTTCTTGGAATACAGACCATGTAATTATATTTTTTCTCTGAATCAAAGGTTTTATCTTGGGTATAAAGATTCTAGCTAGCACGAGTACACCATCATTATTAGTCAAAATATAAATACTGATAATAGAAGCATTCTGACTGAATTGCCAAAATCCTTGTGCTTGAAATTTGAAATGAGGCCATGCAAGTGCAAGGTATCAGATATATAATTTGAAAAATGGAGCGACTAGAGAAAAGTGTCTGGAGTTATGGAGAAAATTTATATCTAAATTTTCCTCCTATAAGAGAGAAAGTATTTTTCTTATATAAATGTTGTATGTCCATGTGCATTCACATGCACAAAAGCAGATATTTAAGGTAATTGTGTCTAAGGTTTGTATCTTTTAAAAGATAATTGATGCTATCTCAACTTCTAGAATTTTATCCTGACACATTATGTACCACTTTGAAAGTTGAATAGGGCAAGAAAATAAATCCATCTTCTCAGAGTATTACATCACTGGCTGCCATGGGAAGCAAAGGTGATAGCATGCAGGTGTGTAGAAACAGGATTCATTATCATCTCACTCCCGTCCTCCCCCAAAATGTAAACCCCTAAGTGCTCTCTTACTCTTTTTTTAGACATTTAGAGTAAGCACATGAATAAGCACAATTTGCTTTTTGAATAATTTCTGATCTTTGGGAAACAGGGAAAATTCATGCTCTAAATTGATCTTTTGAAGTGTTATATGACGACAAAGGAGAAGAAAACAGTTACTACCTCCACCCCCACTCCACGCGCACTCACTCTACATGCAAAAAAAAAAAAATCAAGTAATATTAACTGAGTTGAAAAATCTATGACTGACACTTTAAAAAATAACAGTTTCTTATATTTGGCCCTTGCCAAGTTATCTTAGAGCAGTATTTGGAGGAAAAAAATGTAGAAAAAGTGAATTGAAAAAAAATCTACAAACCACAATTTTGGTATTTTTCTGGGGTTTCTGATAGTCTTGCAACAAATTATTTTTTGTCAAAATTTTGTACATATCAAGGATGTGCTTATGCTTAATTTTTAACTGTTGTATTAGAAATATCTGATTTGGAGGTACAACTCCATTGCACAATTCTTGTCTGAAAATTTATTTCATTAGTGGCTTAGTACCACTATTCCTTGGCTCTAATATCCTGCTCTGCCTCAAAATTAGTTTTTCACCTTCAAACAGTCTTTTTAGAGAGGGTGTATGAGAATTAAAGTTTCTCTGATCTTGGATACATTTTTATATTTTCATTGGATAGAGAATTTGGGGACAAATTGTTGTGACTATAGTAATACAAGTACGTCATGTGACATCACATTGATGATTGCCCTCTGTTATGTATCCCATGGAAAAATAAGCAGCAGTATAAAAGTCCAAGTCAGGGCAATGAAATGATATTTGCCACATCATGATGCCTTGGTCACATTAGAAATTTTAAAAAATCATAATCAACAAAACATTAAAGATCACCTAGATCTAAGATTCTTAAACTGAATTATATGAATACTGTAGGATTTTAGAGGGCTGAGTTGCTGTGTGATAGGTATTGAAGTAACTGAGTTTTTCCTTTTCATGGTTTAGAAAAATTACATCGCTTCCATGTGTCTCAGAGGACTCTACATCTCCCTAACAGTTTGAGTCATTATTATAGTATAAATCATAATAAGAAACATTTCTAATCCTATACAACATCAATGAGATAATTGATATCTGTTTAAAAAGTTACTGTCTTTATAAACTGTCCATCTATATCGTCTATGATTAGTTTGCTTACTTGTTTAGAGAGAAACAGAAGAAACCCAGTTTACAGTCTAAAAAAGGAAACTTTTTATAGGATTGAAAAATCATTTTTATTTTGAAATATTCTCCAAATTTTGTGTATCTTTCTCTTTTTACTTCATGGGGTCCAAGTCTACAACTGTTTTGAATATATTTTCCCAAATATGTGCCAATTTCTCAATGTCCTGAAAAAGTGGCCCTTCATCCTGAAAAAGTGGCCCTTTAGAATGGGTCGTGTGCTGCATTAGAATGGCGCCTCTCACCTTACTCGTTCATTTGCCTTATGTACTTAAAAGAAGAAAATTTAGTTTTTGTAGCTCCTTTGTATTGTTGACTTACATTGAGCCTGTAAGTGACTAAAAACTATGCTTTCTTTTACTCCACATTATTCTGTTTAAAAGACTCAACAATTCTTTACTATATTCTGTATGGCTAGGAACTCATAAAGCATTATATAGAAAATATTTCTTTTATTTCTCAAAATAATCCAATGATGAGTACTGATTTCAATTGCAGAGATAGGGGTAAAAATAACTTGACATAGGGCAAATTTTTCCCTTTCTAGAATCTGTGAACTCCTTCATTTAAATATTTAGATACAAGTCCAGCAGTTTACACTTAGATTCATATAATTTCATCACAATAGATTTTCTCTGTCATTGCAAATTATCATTTATTTTTACAGATCCTGTTTTCTATTGTATATAATTTGATAACAGTGGTTTATTCAGTATCAAACAGGCAAATGATAAGTAAAAAAAATATTGTAAACACTGCAGGATGTGATAAACAGCAGGACTGATAAAATAGAGCAAGACAGACTAATGACTCAATTCATTAGCAGTTTTCCTCTAGTTGATATCAATTCATTAATCATTATCCTTGGAGAAGGGTTGTATTAGTTATAAATTCACTACTCAAATTACCATTTATCACTTATATCCATATCTATTCACAGAAATACCCTTAAATAAATTGTTGTTTTTCATCTTGTTCTGTAATGACTTCAGAAAGTAACTTTGCTGTCATTCTAAGCATTTTATTTGGCACATATAATTTATTTTGAGCTTTTACCTGCCTAATGCTATTATGATTTTTTTACTTTTATGTTCACTGTCTTGAACAATGATTACTGTTGAATGAGATTTTTTACCTAAAATGAGAATTCCCATGTCACAAAATCTTCTGCCAGATATTTCCTTTGTTATATTGGATCTAGAAATACTTAAGTTTAATGATTCTATATTATCTGGAAAGTGATAGATATTTTATCCTTTATTAAATACTACTACTAATAATAAAAATAACAGGTAATGTTTGTTGACCTAATTTGTGCCAGACAGTGAGATATTTATATGGATTATCTCATTTGATTCTCACCATAATCCTGAGGCAAATGCAACTAGTTATCCCATTTCACAGATACTTTGAACCAATACATTGAGAGATCTTGATAGCTTTAGGCTTAAGTAAAAGGGGCCTTGGTGTTAAAGAAGCTATGCATCTGAGAAGAATATCCTTTCAGGAGTTTGTGAGCTTTATGGTTATATTTTCTCTTTGTTTCCCATCACCAGTGTTGATTCCCAGCAGATTCTTTATGAATGAATGACTGTGAAAGCACAATACCCGGCGTTCACAGTTTTGCTTTAGATGCATCGATGGTATCTTAGGACATGTCGTCTGTGCAGAGAATCAAACTACATTACTCTGTTAATGCATCAGAAAGAAAGCAGTCATTCTGCCTGTTCATGACAAATCTGGCTTTACTGAAGACGGTATCTTCCAGAGTGACTTTGGGCACATATTGGATCATGGAGTCCGATTTTTCTAAAACGCCTCTAAATGTGATTGCTTGGGTTTGATTGTAATAGAAAATAGCTATTGAATTTGAATTGAAAACAGTTCTTTTTCTAATAAGTTGCTTCCACAAGCAATGGGAAAAAGAAAGCCAGAAGAATCTTTTACTCTCATGAATGTGGTATAAGTGAAATAAAATGGTTCCAAAACCTAAAACTCAGTTTTAATATGAGGGTATGTTTTCTCTCTTTTTTTTTACTTTGATAAAATATACAGAACATAAAATTTACCATTTTCAATTTCTTCTAGCATGAAGTACAATGACATAAGTACATCGCATAGTTGTGAGACTGTCATTAAAATCCATCTCCAAAATTTTTTCATCTTTCCAAACTGAGACTGTATTCCTTACACCGTAACTCCTCATTCCACCAAGAAGGTGCTGTTTTAAAGAAACTTGATTTCATAGATCATTAAAACTAAGTAAAATGAAATTGCATTTCAATAAAGTAAGTGATCATTCTAGAGTCCAACCCATTTGTACGTTTTATGAAGAACTTCTGAAAATAAGTATTTTCCTTTTTATGCACTAATTCATAGATTATTTCCATGCTCGAAAATTTTTTACTGCAATTTTTTGTTAGTCAATATTCTGGTCAAAGAGGTTAGTACCTAAGTCAAGAGCAATTGTTAGGATACACATAGGTAAACAAGTTCTACTTTTACAACGTAAGAGACATTAATAGAAACATAGGTGAAAGAGAAAAAATAATAGTGTGTCATTTGTATCATGGAGTATCCAACAGCAGTGAATGCACCTGTAGAAAAGCGAGCTTCTTTTGGTGATGAAAGCAGCTCAGCAAACCTGACACAATCCTTATTCTAGCAGGAAAAGTCTTAAAATTAAAGAGCAAATGAAGACCTGGAAATAAATTGTTTGACTTAAAAAAAAATCTGTCATTTTATATGAAATGTTATATATTTTAATAGTACTTTGAATGCCCCTTACAACTCCTCAAATAGTCCTGTTTAAAGATGTGGTTAGACACCTGTTTGCTTATCAAGGAGATTCCATGAACAAGCTTAGTAGTACACAATATAAGTAGTTCAAATAGCAATAAAACATGTTTGATACTGGTTTTGCAAGTACCGCCTATAGGTAGTTGAGGATCTTTTTTTAAATGCTTATTTCCACATGGCTGAAATGGAAAAAAAGAATGATTCAATTTATTTTGATTTATGGAATGTCACGACCTATCTGGATAAACATTGTTGGGATCATTGCAAATTCCTGAAAACATTTTGTAGCCTGCACACCTTTTTTACACTTGAGCTCCCCATCAAGCTCTTTTGCATTTCATTTATGTGGTAAAAGCAGTTGAGCTGCATCATTTAGTAAGTCTTATTTCACCCTCTATAAACTCCCCTTTTTGCCTTCAAGGGTACAATAGCATTAGCTAGCATAGCATTAGCAGTTGGCTTTTTTTTTTTTGAGACCTAAAATGTCTTAGATTTTAGAACTAAACAAGTTGCCCATAAATGTGTTTTCTAGTCCATTTGTTACATCTGCAGTAGTAAATGCCCACATTTGGTAATTCTCAGTAATAAAATGTGTAAGCATATAAGACGTTTAATCCGTTGAAGGACTTTTTCAAATGTTATGTACACTGTTGTCGCTGTATGTGGTCTCGTGTTCATGTGCCCCAGGAGTTAATGTGTTTCATTTATGGTGAGTCCTGCCCTGGAAGAACTTTGCAAGAGAAGTAAATATGTTTTGATTTATGAAGGTTCATATGCCATTTTCATTAGCTTTCCAGCCTTGCAGCCAGGTATAGTTTGTAACAGGAACAAGCATTTTCAGTAAGCTGCCACCTGCAGCACTGGTTTAAGCTGGTTTTCCTTTGGATGCCTGAACATCACTGTTAATACCCAGCCCTGAGAACCCTGTTGTAACAAGTGTGCCTTCTAAGGGCCTGACCCCTAAAGATAACCTGTTGTGAAATTTGCAAGCAATATTTTCTGTACAGTTGAGCTAGATTTTGGCTTTTGTTTGAATTAATATTACAAAAACAACAATAATCTGTCAGTGTCGTCCTGGTGACAGAATAAAAGGACAATTTGTAGTGCTGTGAGAATACTGACTTTGCCATTTAATTACTGTTTTAAGAATAGTAACATTCTCATCCAAGTTTTCTTCCACATACTGCTTTTTTTCTTTGTTGTCCTGGCAAATCAGCAGTCTTGACTTTTTAATCACTCAACTATTTCAGAGTTAAGTGAAAATTTACATATACATATTTATATCTATAAACAATATGAAAATAATTAGTCATTTTGGAATCCCAGTAATTTAAACATTTCTTTTAGATGCATTGAGGCAACATGCTGTGCTCCTGCTCGAGAGGAAGGAGTTAATACATGGATGTGTTAATTTTTAACAACAGATAATTTAAAATTGTTCTACCTAAACATAAAAAATATGCAGTCTTTGCTTTCCACCTTTGTTGAAGAAAAAGGGTTCAGGTCAAAGTTGTTTAATTCCTTCACAGCTCTAGAAAAACCCCTATATCCAGAAATCTGTGAAGCTACACAGTATATAATCTAGAATGGTTTTCAGGGAGCAAACTGTTTATGTAGGAACACATTATTTGAAAAGAGTGAAAATTCCAATATTAACTATTAATAAAAATGAATGTAGACAAAAGCAACTGAGAAAAATTATGAGTTAAAAAGTTGGCATTTTAGAATATTTTTCTATAAGATGACAAGGATAATGGCCACTAATAAATAATAACAGTAATATTTAATAAATTCAAATCACATATGAAATATGCATTTTTAAATTTAATCTAGTGTATGGGCTTCTGATGTGAAATTAACAGACTGAAATCAGTGTCACTGTGGTTCAACATTCCTTTGCCAAGTGGAGTCCCGTCAGGAACAGAAAAACTATTATGGGTATTTCTTATTCAGGGAATTTTCGCATATCAGTTGGTTACCAATGTCTGGGAACGGCTGGAAGAGCAGAAGAGAAGAGGGAGTTGTTACTAACGATGGGGCTTTCACTGTGCGAAAGGAAACCTGGAGCCCAGATGAACCGTTAAACCGAGGAGTCTAGGTTTCCAGCACATCTGCTATTGAAAGAGCATCTACAGAGAGCAGAAGATAGGGGGTGTTCTCATGCTGAGAGCCAGAACCCCGGAGTCACCCCCACATCACTCAGCACCTCTGTCACTAACACAAGAAACAGAAAAATAAATGCTTCCCTTCCTTTCTGTTTCCATTTATGTGACAAACGTCCCCTTGGCCAGTATATTAGAAAGCAACTCTGAAAGTCTGGAAAGAAAGTTTTGTTATTGTTGCTTTTTGTTTTGTCTGTGTCTTGTTTTTTTGGTAGGTTTACAGCTCTGATGCTAGAGAAAATTTTATTGTAATTATGATGCTAGAGAATAATATCACCCAGAGTAGATAGTGCATGAAGCTGATAGAACATTTACAAGCCTTACCATGCCTTGCAGAAGGAAATCCTGCCTTTTGTGATAGTATGGATGAAGGGAGGAGGACATTATGCTGACTGAGATAAACTAGAAACAGAAAGTAATGCATGATCCTACTTACATGTGGAATCCACAAAAGGCCTAACTCAGAAGAATAGAGAGTAAAATTGTGCTTGCCAGAGGCTGGTGGAAATGGGGAGATATTGGCCAAAGTGCACAAACTTTTCAGTTATAAGAAAAAGTTTTGGAGGCATAATGTACATACAGAAGGGTACTACAGTTAATAATAATGTATGCTTGGAAATTACTATGACTATAGATATCAAGTGTTCTCATCACACACAAAATATAACTGTGAGGTGTTAGATATGTTAATTAGCATAATCATTTTGCAATGTGTATGTATATCAAAATATTTACACCTTAGGTATATACAATTTTTATTTGTCAATCATACTTGAGTAAATCTGGGACAAAAAATTGATAATAGAAAACAAAGGATCTTACACTTATTTTTAAGTAGATGAAGAGAGCCCAAAGTTCTAAGTTACCTTTTATAGACAACTTTGAAAAAAAATGCAAAAAATAGTCACATTTATCTGAGTCACCTTGGTACACACCAATTTAGTCTATGATTGCCTCCTTTGGGTGGAAGGCATTTAAGATGTCCTGTTACTCTTGTACTATTTTTTAAAAATTTCTGATTAATCTCATTCATTTCCCTGACTTAAGCCACCATGTAAAAAGCCTCTGTAAGCAAAGAACACCATCAGCAGAACAAAAAGGCAACCTACAGGATGGGAGAATATATTCATAAATTATATATATAATAAGGGGTTAACATGCAGTTTATGTAAAGAACTCATATGCCTCAACACCAAAAATAAATAACCCAATTAAAAAATGGACAGAGGACCTGAATCGATATTTTTCCAAAGAAGAAATACAGATGGCCCATAGGCACATGAAAAGATGCTCCACATTGTTGTTCATCATGGAATTGCAAATCTAAACCACAAAGAGATACCACCTCACATCATTTAGAATGGCTGCTATCCAAAAAACAAGAAATAGCAAGTGTTGGTGAGGATGTGGGGAAAAGGGAACACTCCTACACTGTTGGTAGGAACATAAATTGGTGCAGTCACTGTGGGAAGCAGTATGGAGGTTCCTCAATAAAACTATAAATAGAAATAATATATGACCCACTAATTCCACTTATAGCAATTTATCTGAAGAAAACAAAATCTCTGATTTGAAAAGATACATTCACCCTTATGCTTACTGCTGCATTATTTACAATAGCCAAGATATGGAAGCAGTAGATAAATGGATAAAGAAGTGGTACATGTAATGGAATACTATTCAGCCATAAAAAAGAAATCCTGCCATTTGTGAACATGCATGGACCTAGAGGGTATTATGCTAAGTGAAATAAACCAGGTGGAGAAAAACAAACAGCATACAACTTCACTTATTTTTGGCATCTAAAAAAATAAAACAAAATGAACAAAACAGCAGTAGACACTGAGAAGTAATTGGTGGCTACCATGGGGGAGGGGTTAGGGTGGGTTTTTAGGGGGATGAGGAATAGAGGTGCACAAAATCTCAGTGTAAGTTGGTCACAGGGTTGGAAGTGCAGCTGGAGAATATAGCCAACGGTTCTGTAACATCGTTCTACATTGATAAATAGTAACTACAGTAGGTGTGAGGATTTAATAATGTGGTAACTGTTGAACTGCTGTGTAGTGTACTTGAAACCAATATAACATTGTGTATCAACTATACTTCAATTAAAAAAATATCTGGATACATGGATTCTTGTGACTGGTCCCAGTTGTTTCCCTAAAAAGTAATCTTACAGCGTGTCTCAGTGGTATCTTCCTTAAAAATCAGATCTAAATGTTTCACCTACTGCTAAAGAAGCTTTAAGAAGGGTAGGGAAAATTTCCATGTATTTCATATGAAAGGTTTTCACAATGTGGACGTGGCTGAGATTCTGCCACAGCCCCTCTTCTCTGCAGATCGTGTTATATAGTACTGAATTTTAAATCAAGGTGTTGCTATATTTTTATGTATCTTTTCTGTCTACAGCTCATGAGCTTTTGGGGAGAAGGAAAATACCTGTAATCCTTTGTATATTGGGCACCTAGCCCTATGCTTGCCTACAGTGAATTCTTAATTCATTGATGTGCTGCTGAATTTGGTTTACAATACTGCTTTGTTGAGGGTGTTTCCATGTATGTTTATTGGTCATTGACTTTTAGTTTTCTTTTCATGTAGTGCCCTTGCTGGCTTTGGTTTTAGAATGACACTGGTCCCATAAAACATTTACAGGTCTTTCTTTTTCGTTTTTTGTTTTTGAAAGAGTTTAGAAGGATTGGTATTAATTCTCCTCTGAATGTTAGGTAGAATTCACCTGAAATTATCCAGTATGAGGCCTTTCATTTATGAGTTTTTAATTATAGATTCAATGTCTTTATTTGTTACTCGTCTGTTCAAACTTCATGTTTTCACTTGATTCAGAGTTGGTAGGTTGTATGTTTCTAATAATTTAGCCATTTCTTCTAGGTTTATCAGTGTTGACATATCGTTTCATAATAGTTTATTTTCCTTTTTTAATTTTGGTGGTATCTTCTACTTCTGATTTTATTTATTTTAGTCTTTTCTATTTTTTCTTAGTTATTTTAGCTAAGGGTTTGTTGATATTTTCAGAAATAAACCACTAAAAAATGTCATAGCAGTATGTTGTTTCTGTTCTTTATTTCACTTGTTTCTTCTGTAATCTTTATTTTTACTTTTGTTAACTTTGGGCTTAGTTTATTTTTCATTTTCTAGTTCTTTGAAGTGTAAATTTGGTTGCTTATTTGAAGTCTTTTTTAAATGTAGGTGCTTATTGTCATAAACTTCCCTCTTAGGACTGCTTTTGCATCCTGTGTTTGTTGGTATGTTGTGTTTTCATTTTTCTTTGTTTTGAGATATTTCCTAATTTCCCTCTTGATTTCTTCTTTGTCCTAGTGTTTGTTCAAGGGGCTGTTGTTTAATGTCTAGGCATTTGTGAATTTTCCAGATTTCCTCTTGTTACTAATTTCTAGTTTCATTCCATCACAGTTGGAAAAGATATTTGGAGTTATTCCAATATTCTGAAATTTAAGACCTGTTTTGTGGCCTAATGTGTGGTTAATCCCACGGAATGTTCTGGGTGTGCTTGAGAACAATGTGTATTCTTGCTGCTCTTGGGGAGAATGTTCTGTATGTCTGTTTATAGTGTTGCTCAGGTCAGCTGGTTCTTTATTGACTTTTTGTCTGGATGATCTATTACTGAAGGAAGGGGTATTGAGGTCTCCTACTATGTTGTAGGGATGTCTGTTTCTCCCTTCAATCTTATCAATGCTTGCTTTATACATTTAGGTGCTGTTATTGTATACATTTATAACTGTTGTATCTTACTGATTATTTGACCCTTTTATCAGTATGTAATGTTCTCCTTTGTGAAATTTTTACCTTGAAGTCTATTTTCTGTGATATAAGTATGTCTTTCTGTGCTCTCTTTTGGCTGCCACTGAATGGAATATCTTCTCTCATAGTTTCACTTTCAGCCTATTGTGTGTCCTTAAATCTAAAATGAGTTGCTTGTAGACAACATAGAGTTGGAACTGGGTTGTTTTGTTTTTCATCCAATAGCTACTCTTTATCTTGATTTGAAATTAATTTAGTACATTTAAAGTAATTATAGGTGAGAACTTGCTATTGCCATTTTGTTGTTTTCTGTCAGTTTTCTGTTTCTTTTCTTTCTGCTGTCTTCCTTTTGGATTTTGTTATAGTCCATTCAGGCTGCTATAATAAAAAAATACAAAAATTGGGATGGCTTATAAACAACAAGTATTGAGGCTGGGATGTCCCAGGTGCTGCCAGATTCAGTGTCCGCTGAGGACCCACCTTCCCATTCATAGATAGCACCTTCTAGCCATAACGTCACATAGCAGAAGGGGTCTGGGAGCTCTGTAATGTGTGTGAAGATCCCAAGTCCTGTTCATGTGTGGTCCTGCCTCATGACCTATGCAGAGACGGGAGACCTCATTTCCTCTTACTGTCACATAGGCGGCACAAACATTCAATCCATAGAAGATTTTATGTATTTTTCTGTAGTGATATTCTTTGGTTCTTTTTATCTTTTTTATATCTACCATAGATACTGTCTTCGTGGTTACCATGATATTTGCATAAAAATTCTCTGACTTTTGTCAATTCAGTTATAATTCAGATATAATGTATGAAGACCTTTTTGTTTCACTAATTGTTGCTATTTTGTTGTATGTATTTTTAAATTTTCTATGTGCTTAATCATGACATTACATACTTTATTTCTTTCCTATGTTTTTTCTTCTATTTCTTTCTTACATTATTTCACTGTCAGGATACTCAAGAAAATGCTAACTAGAAATAGTAATAGAGTAAATTGTTTTCTTTTCCTGTCTAAAAGAAAGTGATTTAAATAGTCTTTATGTGTGATCATTGACATAATGCTGCTTTTTCTTTTTTTTGGATAACTATTTGTTAGAGAAGTTCCCTGCAACAACTACTAACAGCAGCACTTCTATTAAGGTAGTAACATGTTATTTTTTCGTCTTCTCCTATTAGTGTGGTAAATTTATATCAATTGATTTTCAAATGTTAAAACATTATTTTCCATTCCTGCAATACACTACAATTTTTCATGATGGATTTTGATTTTATCACTGGATTTGATTTGCTAATATTTTGGTCAAGATCTAAACATGTATTTAGTAAAAATGCATTTGCATTTTATTTTTATTGTTGTAATGTTCTTGTCAGGATTTGATAGTAAGGTTAACAGTTGTGACAAAATTAGTTTGAAATTGTTATCTTTTTCAATCTTCTTCAAATACTTGAATAATATTGACGTTATTACCTTTAAAAACATTTAGAATTCACTGATGAAGTTATTGGGATTTCTACTTTTCATTTATGAAAGTTTTGAGTAATCAATTTTATTTCATTAACAGAGACTAAATTATGTGGAATTGTACTTATTATTTTTTACATTATAAGTTATGTTTTTGAAAGCATTTATTCATTTCCACTTTCAGACTTTTCAAAGCTCATCATAATATTATCTTAGGATCTGTTGGGGGTATTTTCTTTCTGTTTCAAGAGTCTAATGTTTTTCTATCTGAGCTAGGTGAATGCTCCTAGTTTTTATTTTCTGTTTGAACAATATTAGTTTGACTTACAAATTAATATTTCAAATATTTTATTGACTCTGTTTTTGTTCCTACTTTGTTAGTTTTATTGATTTCTGTTCCTTATTATTTTGCTTTACCGCTTGGATGTTGTTCTCCTAGGCTATGAAGTCCCCTCTGAGCTATTCTTAGCAGCATATAATGGGCCTTAATATATTTTCATTAGCATTCAGGTTAAAATACTTTCTGTTTTCATTTATGATTCCTTTTTTTATGTTGGGTATTTAGAAATAACTTGTTTGATTCCAGTCTGTTGAAGATCCTCCTGTCTTTTGAATAATATCGATGCATTGTAATGTATTGAAGCTTGTTTTATAAACTAACATATGGCCAGTCATGGAAAAAGTTACGTATGTTCTTGAAAAGCACGTATACTCTATTTTTAAAATTATTCTGATAATCATAAGGATTATATTTATGACAACATTTTCAATATTATTCGTTATATATTATTGTCTTTTTGTATGTTTCATGTATTTAATGTGCTTTTGTGTTTGTTGCTTTTAATCATTTTTAATTTTAAAAAATTTTCCAATATACTAATTACATAGATACAAATGCAATTGCCATTCTTTAAGAAGTGATAAAAATATATTCTTGATGTACATGGCCTAGCCTGAGGGAGAGTATATTTTTATTGTCTTTATTTATATGAAATCACTTTGTGCCTCTGGTAGCTTAGATTAGAATTGCTCTACATTTTTAAATGCTATCTCACAAAATGTATTACCTGAGTCTTGCAGGTTTTGCTCACAGTAACTGTTATGAAATTTAATTCTTCCTTTTGGTTTTTGTTGTCTTTAAATAATAATTTCTTAAACTGTGTAAGGTTAGTTGCAAATAATAGAAACCTACCCCAACTTCCTGAATCTCAAATGGCAATGATGGGAAGAGGTGGGTCAAAGGAACTCATGAGTTTCTAGGCAGTTGAGCTTTGACGGTTACTTCTTAGCTTATCATTTTGCGTCTGGTTCCTTTGTAAGCTTCTCTCTGCACATTCATGTGCTTGCCATGCTTGGAGGGCATGCAGTGGCCAAAGTATATCACAGTGAAAAGACCAAAACTGCCCCAAAGTGCTGGTGACATTTCAGGTTCAGTGCTCACCAGCAACTAATCAAGTTGGTGTCTGTAACCTTTAGTTTGGTCTGTCGGCTCCCTCTGGCTTCTCAGTCCCACCTGGTATAATCAGATATGGCAGGAGGCCAGATTCACCTGGCATGTGCAAGGTTATGGAGATTATGTGATAGGGTGTGTGATGGTTCAGAATCCTGGAACATATTGTTAGGAAGGAGGCAATGAGGACTTTGACTTTGTATTTGACCCTGTTACATGTTCTATCTCATTTAAGATTATTTTCACACTATTTTAAGGTTTAGAATATCTTTTGGCTGTCCTTTTCATTTTATATTTGAGCATTATTATACTTGAAAATTTGGTACAGATAATTATATTTGCTAGGTAATGAAATATTATTTAATAGAAAGTAATTAATTTATATAGTCAACAAAAAGTTCCATCTTATCAATAAATGAGAAGACAAATTTGAGAAATATCCTGTAAATGAAAATGAATTTCCCTAATATTGTCAATACGTCCTGTATTATGTTCTTTCTCTGAGGGCATGCACTTTAGTATCTTATATCTTGCTATTAGTATCATCCATTTAAGGGACTAGAAAAATATATATGATTTAATATAAATTGTTATATATGTAATATATATCTATGAATATTAAGGGTTAAGAATGTTATATTCATTAAAGATGTACTCATTGTATAGAACAGTGATATTGTGAGAAATGACTGGCTTTAGGGGCATCTAAATACTTCATATTTGATATAAATTAAGATAAACTTTGGAAATTCTATAACCAGTATTTTAAGGCCAGAGGTCTAACTGATCGTCTTTAAATTCAGTCTATATACCTGACTACTTTATACTTTATTATAATAAGGTAGACATTTTGGAAAAGACAAATAATATATAACATTACTATGAAAATGCTTCCTGATATGCCTATTGTGTTTAAATTGTGATTATCCTTCAAAACAGTCGATTCTGTTTTCATTGTTCTCAAAAGTATATTTTATGTAGCTCTCATTTTCTTAAGACATTAGGTTTTATTAGGTGAGTAAATTTTAATAAACATAATTTAACATTTGTTCACAAGTGTTTCTGATTAGGCTTATGGTTATTTGTGTAAGCATCTGGGTAGAGCGTTGCTTTAAATACAAGCACTGGTCCTAGGCAAAGTGTGAAGTTATCCATCTTATTTTGTAGATTCTTATGTCCTTTTCAAAATTTCTACCTCAAAAGCCCATTTACTTTTCTTCTCGCTGTTTTCCTTTCAGTAAGTGAGCATCAGAGCCATCTTAGATAGCATACGATGTAACCCTACTGTTGCCCAGCCTCAGTTACTATACACTGTTTCCTCAGGTGTGTAACCTTGAAAATAGACTCCAGCTCTCTAAAGTTCATCTGTAAAATGGATATAATAATACTACTGAACACTTAATTTTGCAATGGGAATGAGGTATGCATATTAACATTTTAACATAGCATTTGGAACAACTGAATATTAACTATTGTTTGAGTAGGCATTTTGGTAACACATAGTAACAACATAGTCTCAACAGTGTAACTGCTCAAACACAAAATATTGTGTCAGTCTCTTCAGTAGTGCGGACTGTTACAGTTTGAAATATGGGCTTTGTTTCTTACAGTTGTGCAGCCACCCAGCCTCCTTTCTTCCTCTCCTTCTCTGCCTTCCACTTCTCCACCTTCTCCTCTTCCTCCTGTTCCTGATGTTGATTATGGTCCTTCTTTTACAGGTATTACTGTAATTTACTCTTGGAGTTTCTCTCTCATCCAGAATTCTATCTCATTAGAACTCTAATGTGATAATATAATCCAACTAATTTAGGCCTGCTATATGACATATCTTTCAGTGTTCACCTTTTAAATGAAACTTAGTGATATGTACACAAATCAGTAACAAATAAGGTTGAGCATCACCTGGGAAGTGCCAGCTGGAAGACACGTTTGAAGAGAGCTGTTCATGTCATTCTAGCAGCTCCCCATCAGCCTAGTCTTACGGTCTCTGGTTCTACTTTTTCAAGATACATATGCAACTTTTTAATCATTCTTCTCTATTCTTAAGTGACTACACTAATAAAAAATGAAGATTGGAAACATTAGGAAAGCTCTCAGAAGAATAATTAGCATTTTATTCATTAGTTGTTCATTTACTAATTATTATTTGATTTGAAAAAAAAAGAAACAATCAGAAAATAACCTCCACAAGTTTAACTATCAAAGCTGTTAACTTATCCACAGAATTACCTGCATATTCTGCATTCTCCTTGTTACAATGGATGAATGCTTTGTAATCCTACATAAGGCCTCTTCCACACTGGAGTCTAGTCCCCCTCTGAGGGACAGATGTGCTCACACGTCTTAAATCCCTTCTGTGGATGCACCTTTATAATATGTAAGGGTCTTCAAAGCAGAGCTCAGGGCAGTGTCTGCTGCTAAGCATCTAGGGAGGTACTGCCAGCATAAACATACTGTTTTGACTTTTAAACTATGTGCATTAAGCATCTTACACCTTTTCTGAAAAGCCAACATAGTGTTTGATGATGCAAAGGCATCACTTCACTCTCAAGTGATCATGGGATCACACCACTGGTGTGCAAATAGGAAAAATCTGGAGACACTTTAAAATGTTCTGATACCTGGACATTTCTCTCAGAGATTAAACTTGGACACTGGTGCCACCCAGGTACTGATACATTTTGAAGATCACTAGGGGATTCTAATTACAGTGAAGGTTAAAAATCAGCAGATTATATATAACACCTATACTCCTGAAAGTTTTATATATTATTAGGTTATATAAAGCAAGTTATGAATGTCCTACAATGTGTGATCCTTACAAACGAAAGTAGATGGACAACAGAAAACACTAACAACAACAACAACAATAAAAACTATCTGGCCCACCAGTCAACACTCAAATCTCCATCTGTGGTTGTAAGGATGTTTCCTCATTCAAGCAGTCAGCAGAGACTGCACCCTACTTACAAGCACTTGGAGAAACAACTTGATTGGTCTGATGTAGATCAGAGACACTGTTCAAGGAGGTAGGAGGAGGCTGAGTTAAACAGTTCAGCCCTGGCCCTTGTGTTCAGCTGTCTAAGGAACCACGTAACAATAAGGCTTATGAAAATACCAAACATAGAATTCTAATGGAACCAATATAAGTTCTGTTGTTTTAATGTAAAGAACAAAAAGTTAAATATTTTTTACGTTTACATTAAAATGTTTTGCTTTTTTCATAATTTTTTACATTTATTTTAAACTTTACATATGGTTTTGCAGAACTTCCCTGAATAACATCTGCTATTTGCAAGTTAAAAACTGGGGAATTGTTGTATTTCCTCAGATTAAGAGCCTATCAGTCTCATTAATGCATTTATTCCACTGAATAAATTAATGATTTTTTAGGACTAGATTAAATCCTAAAGTTCCTGCTACTCAGGGCTCTTTCAAATATATTTTAGGACATTTATTTATTTTCTTATGCATTATTTACACAGGATAAAATTGAGGAAGTATCAAATA
Organism: Manis javanica; assembly: GCF_040802235.1. Classification (NCBI taxonomy): domain Eukaryota; kingdom Metazoa; phylum Chordata; class Mammalia; order Pholidota; family Manidae; genus Manis; species Manis javanica. Next base: position 95,370,759 of record NC_133157.1, on the reverse strand, counting down.
AAATTCTACATAAAGTCTTGCTTCACAGTACAATGTATATAAAATAGTTTTCTGAGGCCATTGTTTCTCAGTAAGGTAGAGCAGAGAATTACAAAAATACACTTCGAAGAACATCTCTGTTGTGGAAACCACATCTCTTGCCCACTCACTAAATGGCTACCAGGATATTTAAAAATAAAAAAACATTTGCCATCAGGTGGGAGTTGTTAGTAGAAATGCAGATCACAAGTATGGTCTGATATAATATTTCCCTTGATACAGTATAAATCATATGAAGTAAGCTCTGTAGAAGATTTTATATCTCAGTGGTGAACTATTCTCACATTTCTCTGGTAGAAATTATATCTCATGTCAAATGACATAATCCAAATTCCCATTTGCACTGTTAAACTGCAGTTATAAGTCCTGAGACTAGAATAGAATTAGATGACCAGATGCTTAAGTGAATTACCCCTCCTTATGTAGTCTCATGTCAGCTCCAACCAGTATCTTGAATAATCATTGAAAAATATATATTTTAAAATATGATTTCCTCACAGTTATCTATAAAGACTTTCAATTAAACTTTTAAAATTAGGAAACGTTAAGTCTAACTGGAGAGTTGTGATTATCTATTTGTTCTTTATATACCATTTATTCCTTTAGGCAATATTTATATGATATTTTACATGAAAAAAGAAACAGTATGTACTGTTGCAGTTAACAAAGTTTTACAAATAGCTTCATTTTAAAATGATCTGTTTTATATTTGAAAGGATATTTTTGATAGAGCAGCACTGACAGACCCCTGAATCACTTATATGGGAATCCTTGTTCAAATTATTTTTAACACCATCTCTGGCGATCTGTTGGTAAATGATATTAAAGAGAAACATATCTGTATGGTCAACTGATAGTTAACAAGGGAGTCAGTACTCAATGGGGAAAGGGTAGTCTTTTCCAAAACTGGTGTTTGAAAACTGGGATCCATATGCAAGAAATGAAATTGAACCCCTATTTTATATCACTCCCAAAAATTAAATAAAAATTGATTGAGAACTTAAATGTAAGACCTGAAATAGTGAAACTCCTAAAAAGAAAAGACACAGGCAGAAAAAACTAATTAGCATTGGTCTTGGTAAAGAATTTTTGGATATCACACCAAGAGCAAGAGCAACACAGGCAGAAGTCAACAAGTGGGACAACATCAAAGTGAAAAGCTTTTGCACAGCAAGGGAATTTTTTTCTTTAATTTTAAAAATTAAAAGGTAATGTACTGAATGGGAGAAAAATTTGCAAACCATTTATCAGATAAGAGGCTAATATCCAAAATATATAAAGAACTCCTACACCTCAATAGCAATAAAACAAACAAACTGATGAGAAAATGGAGAGAAGACTTGAATAGACATTTTTACAAAAACATCATACAAATTACCAAATTATATATTGGTGATTGAAAAGGCACTCAGCATCACTAATCCTGAAGGAAGAGTGTGTCAAAAGCATAATGAGATGTCATCTTACATGCGTTAGAATGACTATTATTTAAAAAATAACAGAACGAATGCTAGCTAGCATGTAGAGGAAAGGGAATCCTCATGCGCCGTTGGCAGAAATGTAAATTGGTACAGTGACTATGAAGAAAAGCTTGGAGGTTCCTCAAAAGGAAAAAAAAACTAGAACTACCTTATGTTCCAGTGATCTATCCCACTTATGGAGACGTATCTGAAGAAGATGAATCATTATCTCAAAGAGATATTTATACTTCCTTATTAATTGCAGCATTATTCACAATAACCAAGACATGCAAACATTCCAAGTGTCCATCCGTGGATGGAGAAAGAGAATGTGGTATATATAAACAATGGAATATTATTCAGCCATACAAAAGAAGCTAAATTTTACCATTTGTAACAAGATGGATGGACCCTGAGGGCATTATGCTCAGTGAAATAAGTCAGACAGAGAAAGACAAATACTGTATGAGCTCACCTATATGTGGAATCTACAAACATTGAACTTGGGGAAACAGAGGGTAGAATGGGGGTTGAGGGCTGAGGGATAAGAGAAATGGGAAGATACTGGACAAAGGGTACAAACTTTCAGTTATAAGATGAATCAGTTCTAGTATTGTTAAAGATACTGTATTGCATACTTGAACATTGCTATGAGAATAGAGCTTTAATTTCTCATCATAACAGCAATAAAATGGTGTTATGTGGGGTGAAGGATGTGTTAGCTTACCTTATTGTGGTAGTCATTTTGCAGTATATATGTGTGTCAAATCATTACTTTGTACACCTTAATCTTACACATTGCTATATGTCAATCATATCTTAATGAAGTTGGAAAAAAATTAACAGGTGCAACGAGTAGGTTTGAAAATTTCTGAGACAGTTGATGCTGTTTAGCTATAAATTCCAGACCAAAAGTACATCTCAACAGGATACAAATATCTATAGTTCAGTGAAAATAAAGATTTTGTTCTCAGAGCAGTTTGGTAGAATTAGATGGAGGTGGGGGAAAAAGGATGTTGGATGGAAATATAAACTAAAAATGAACCAGGATTTGATGAGCTCTAACTTTAGCTTTGGTATGATTTGTTCACTAATAATAGACCAGCAACAATTTTTCTTTATTTATGGAAAATGAGATTTGTTTTACATTTTGGTTTTGGAGATTCTGTAATGTGCAACTGGGCACAACTTCCAGTGTAATTGAAACTAAACAGTCTCTTTTTTTTTGGAATTTTATGTTGACACAAGATAGACTTTAGACATGATTTCATAAACTCTCAGTTATAAAATAAGGGCTTTGTACTTTAAATTTCTTCCATGCTAGCAGCCCTAACAGGAGAAAAATACATAGTGCAGTCCAAGACTAAGCTGATTTCATTTCCCAGCTTTCCAGGGATAACAGAACACTTTATTTGTGTACAAATGGAGATTTGTACTACAAATTGATAGAATTTCAAGAATGTGTGAAGGTGTTTTCAAAATACATATTTTTAGTACCTCAAAAAACATTGGTACCACAGGTAAGTTTAGAGTCAGCACACTTAGTGCATGCCGCAGTGTGGGCATCCAATGAATGGACCCATGTGCTCACCTCTTGTCTCTATCTTCAACAATGTTTAAAGGAGATACAAGGGTGTTATCAAAATGTTAGTATTTAAGGAAATAGTATAGGTAATTCTATCACTTCTCTATTGCAAGAAATACCAAGATTTCCTACTTAATTTCAAGGAAAATCTCTCTCAGAAGCAAGCAGTAATGATATGTAAAATCAGGTCTTACTCAATATTTTAAACTGCAAAGTGTTTCCCACAGCATATTGTCTTCAGTGCCACATTTGAGGAGTAAATCCTGCATTGTGAAAATAATGATAATTAAGTGCATAGCTTCATAAGTTGGCTCTTTTCTTAGTCTAGCCTCCTGCTTTTCCATGAGTGCACACACTATAGACTTAAACAGACTAGGCATAGACTTAAATTTCCTGAATATTTCACACGGTGTGTACATGTATATCTTGGAACAATCACCAAATTATGCTACCATTTTTTCCTGGGAAAATTCCACTTCATTACTTAAAATGGTTCCCAAATTACTTTCTTCACTATGCTTTCTTCATCTGTTTAAGCAGAACTCATCTCTCCATCTCTCCCTCCCCACTGCTGTGGCTTTATCTAGTTTTCATGTTTATAATTTCCAAAGAGTCCAGTTCTTTTTTATCATTTCTCCTTTTTCCACAAAATTATATTTTTATAGTTTTGTCTTAGTTTCCCTTCCCCCACACCATAGCTTCACTGAGACATAAATGACAAATAAAATTATATGTATTTAAAGGACACAATGTGGTGATTTAATATACAGTGTGAAATGTTTACAGCAATCAATCTAACATATCCATCACCGACAAATTACCTTTTTAAAAAATTTGATCATTTCTTTTTAATAGCATCCTTTCCTTGGGTCCAAGATTTTATTTACTAGATTATAATGATAATTTTTAAAATTTGTTTTCTTTTTCTATATTTCCTCCACATATTTTATTTTTCCTGTGGTTTGGTGTGATTTATGTTTGTCATGTTAGAGATTTTCTCAAATGCAGAGTCACCATGATTTAGAAGTTAGTCCCTAAAAATGCTGATCGGAAGCTCTGCGTGCATGGGCAGCACCTGTTCAATTGTGGACACCTTAGGGGGCCCGAGACATTTCCCTGCAGAAACTTCTGATCACTCCAGAGAGCTTTCCTTTCTCCCAAGAGGCATTATCCAGTCTTCTGCCATGCAGGGGTATGGGTCTGGATTCTCAGCGCAAGTCGTACATTTTCCGTAATCTCTTTATTTCAATAACATGCCTCCCTCCATCCCATGATGTCCGTAGTCTCAAAACTGAGAATCTCCTTGGTCAGCTCATACAAGGAATTCATTTCCCACTGCAAGAGTCGGGGCTGAGGAGACTTCAGTCTGACTGTATGTGTGTGTATCAGGCAAGGGGTGAGTCAGGATTTATGGTATCTAAATGCTCCAGGAAGACTTCCAACCAATATTCACTTTTCCATCTCTTTTTTCTTCTTTTGAGAAGTAGCTAGTTTCTTCAGTTCCTAAGCATTTCTAGGCTTTGGCTGTGGAAATGTATTTGCTTATTACTGGCATCCCTTTTGGTATCTAATTTGTCTGATTGCTCTTTCTGGAGTAAAAAAGCTAGCAAATGTTGGTTGGCTCTCCAAAATCTTAAATAGGATCTAATTTTTTCTTTTTTTCTCCTGCAGTGCTTTATATATTCTAATATAATATATAATTGCCTAATTTATACTTTCTAACCCCAATCATCTGCCTTTTCTCTGCTAGAATGGAAGTTTCATGAGATTAGAGATCTTTGTTTTATTTACCAATATATCCTAAGCACTTATAAAATGCTTGGCATGTTGTAGGAATTTTATAAGTATTTGTTTAATAGAGTAACTGGATTTGAACCTCATTTTAAAGAGAGAGAATGGGTTTTTGATGAATGTTAAAGGAATCGTACATGAGTCTACACAACTACATGGAGGCCACACTTTTTAAGGGAGATACAGAATTGGGAAGTTCATTCACTGACATTGCTTGTATTCAGACCCTCTGGACCCCCGTTGGATACCTAGAGACAGCGTATTTATATGAATATCAGTATTCTTCTACTACATGCTGGAAGGCACGGTCTCAAAGGCAGCCAGTGAAAGATCATCACGGAAAACTGGGAGCTGGCGCAGGGACGAAAGAATAGAGACTATCAGCTGTGACGGGGAGGTAGGATCCAGTAGACAGCCAGCACAGCAGCTCATGGCAATGCAGAAGGGAATCCGCGCCTCCTCTCCCTCCGGCAAAGTCTAATTCCCTGAGGTTCTGTGGCAATTTCAGAAAGGTGCACCGCTCCTCATTTTAAAGGATGCATTCACTTACATAATGGCCTCAACCAACTTCAACAGCCTCAAACCTGAAAATAACTAAAAAAGCTCCCTAATCCACCCAAAGAAAGACATCTAACCCAAAACTAAAAAAATACAATGAAAGTAATGGTAAGTTTTTCACCTTAGGGAGAGATATGTTCTCACAGACCAATGACGCATGCCAGTGCTGAGATAAACTGGACGTCCAAGAGCTCCAAGGACGAGGGAGTGGAGGCGGGAGAGAAGAGACACGTGCACAGGCAGGCCGAGAAGGGCCAACAGCCGGGGCCGCTGCGGGAGAGGCGTCTGTGCCACGAGTGGGGTGGGCACCCAGGCTGCCCACTGTGTGCGTACGTAGTATCCCTGGTGTGGTCAAGACATGCATATTGCTTAGAAGCTAGTAAGTGAGATTCGGAAGACAAAGAAAAGCAGAAGTGGTCAAGAAAGAAGAGAATGCAAAAAGACCACGTGGGCCAGAGGCTTTCTCAGGGGGAGTGGCAGGCAGTGCTCCTGACTCTCCCAGGGCACCCACTCCATCTGTGTCAGCCGGTTTCACCTGAGGCAGGAGCCCTGAGGTTTCCTGAGTGGCCATGCTGAGGCTGTGGTGGGTGGTGGTGAAGGGCAGTCCCAATAGCCTCTAAGGGTTGCTTGCATTTCTCAGAGCGAAGGTTGTAGGCCCCTAGGTCTGCAGTGACAGAGTATGGGGACTTTCCCTGAGTCCTGGAACAAATGGAGACCGCGGTTCATGGTTCCAGGCTGCTGCAGACAAAATCCAAACTCTTTGTCCTTCACTGCCCTCCAAAATTTGGTTCTGACCTATACTTCCAAAATTATCTCCCACTTTTTCAAAAAACTCATCTTAAACGTTTGCCAAACCCCTCCCAGAATACAGCCTACATTTCCCCTGTCAGTGTGTTGTTCGTATCATTCATTTGCTGAATAAAATATTTCCATTTATGTTCTGTATTTAAAAACTTGTACCTTCCTCTTGAAGACTAGAGCTATGCCTTGATAAGTTCTGCACAGTATCCTGAGCTGATGTCAACTGTTATCTAAGCCGCTGGGTTCTCTACCTGTTTCCCTACATGTGGTTTTTGTGATTATTTGAACATATGTCCTTTCTTGTTATTAGCCACTTGAAAGTACAGAATATTCAGTTTACTTCTTTATAATTCTCCAGAATTCATGCATACTAATGTTTGATTACCTGTAAGCTAATGAGGGGCTAAAAAAGGTGGAAACTTGTATTTAGCCTGAATGAGTGATCTGGAAAGTTTCGATATATTAAAGTATTTATAGGTCATAAATCAGGTAGCTTTATACAAATTCCAATCAGTTTTAGAACTGGTTATTATCTTGAAACTAATACTAGGGCATTATGTGCAGACTAAATAAATAACATTGTATCACTGTTTTCCAGTATGGTAATCTTTTCCTAGACATAAGATGTTTTAAATATTTGTGTCTCTAATATTTAATAGCCATTTGATGTTTGTTGAATGATTAAAAATGCCACTTTAGGTCAAACATTCAGAGTGTGCATAGCTTAAAATATGTATGTATTTGTTTTGTTTCAAATATTTTCTCAAAGTATAGTTTCCAGATAGTGAAACCCAGTTTTTAAGTGTTAAATGGCCTGATGAGTACTGAGAAAGCATGTCCCTCTGTAAGCCCTACTCCTCCCATAGCCAAGTGACTGAACTAGTGTAGCGATTGTTATATATACTTTCAAGATGACATGTGAGCTGTGTAAGATGAGAAACTTTGTTATCTTACAACTTTGAGAAATTCTGTAGAGAGACAAATTCATACTTCATACAGTTACAAATTCTTCATGTATATGAAAAAACATATTTACTTCCTTTTTAGAGCATTATGTTGCTTTCCCTAACACCTCCACACTTTCCCCTTTCTTCCCCCCCACTTCATTACCATTCGTGTTTCCTATTCCTCACTCTTGTCCTTCATGATTTCTCACGAACTGTACATTCCCCAACTTGCTAAAGCTCTCCTCATCTGGGTTGGGATGCCCAAACTTACTCGGCTGCTTTTCTCTCTGAGAAAAAAGAAGTATCAATAAGAAATTTAAAATGTGATATTTTACTCTTTTAAATGTGGTTTAACCTCACATACATCGTTTTTGTTAATGTATTAGCACCTCTGTGTTCTGTTTTATAAATTTGATTGTCTACTAGTGAATTTCTTATCTTTAAATATCTGATAATACAAAAAATCAGATAAATATGTTAAAAAATCAGACATATACATTCAAGTGAATTACAAAAGAAAAAATCATAGAAGATATTTAATATGTAAATCTTACTTAGACATGACAAGTAATTAGTCTATCTTCAGATCAGATTGGCTAATCTAGTCAATATTTCTTATCTCTTGGTACTGTTCTCTTCCTATAGTAAAAGTATGAGAGATACCACAATCCTATCCAAGAAGTTGCAAATCAACTATTTTCCAATCTATCAACAGAAGACCTAACAATGTATGTGAGATATGCCTCATTCTTTAAGAGAAAAAAAGTAGATTAGTTTGCTTATTATGGTGACAATTTGTTATCCCAACAGGTTCTCCATATCTAAATAATGCAATTTATTGTCATAGGCATTATTTATAAAATGAAATGCAGTTCATCTTAAATACAGAGTTAAAAACCAAAACTTTCCTGTTTAATTAATTTCATTTATACATAAATATATATAAATTACAGTAGCACTTAGACTAGTATATTTAATTGGGAATTTATGTCATAATGCATAAATATATACATTAGTATACATTATGTAGGATTGAAAATATATTAATAATTAATGTGTGTGCCACTTGGCCTCAGAAGGAAATAGAAATATTTCCAGATACTAAGAAACTGTCCTCATTTCGCCTATCACTTAATCTGCCTGCTTCCCCACATTTATATCTGTTCTCCCCTTTATTGTAGTTCTGTCCCCTTTACCCACCTTTTTTTTCCTTCTCTCTGGGAAGCATTTCCTTCATGGGGAGCATGTCCAGTTGGTCTGTCCTCATATTCCTTCAGGTGAAATAAACAACAGTGTCTGGTGAGTTTCCTTTTAATCCTACTTCTGAGTTCCTGCAGAGAAGCTTTGTCCGGCTCATGTGGAGTCGGGTACCACCATCTTTCCAATAAGCTGAGGTTAGAGAGGGAGAGTGGAGCCAGGAGTTTCAGACAGGACTGCGGAGTCTTAGGGTTCTTTCCTTAGAGGATCTGTGTGTGAGGTCTCCAAGAGGTGGGGATGAACTGAGCAGATCCCTAGAGGCGTCTGTTGAGTTTTATTAATCTAAAATATTTCCCAAGGAAATAACGGGTTTCTTCTTTTATCTGAACTATTTAAATGTGATGACATCAGACATCAAAGTTATTCCTCTGCATTCATGACTTTCTTGATCAGTTCATTTTTCTATGAATACTAGTATCACTTTATGAAAAGAAAAAAAGAATATTATAAAGTCATGGGCAAAAATATCTCTCTCATCCTTTTTTTCAAGACTATTTCTTTACTTTCAGATTGTCCTCAATCTCTGTTATGGTTTTTTGCAATTTTTTAGTTTTTTTTTTCATGCCTTCCAGACTGCATTTTCCTTGTTCTTTTCTATTAATAGCAACAAGAGAAACGATAAAAAAATGTTTAAAAGCTATATATAATACATTTTTACTACATGACAGCCAGTGGTCTATATGCATTTTAGGTTTTAACTCATTTAACTATTACAACATTATGAGTTGGATATACTTATTATACCTATTTTAGAGAAAATAATTTTTCCATACAATCTGTAAATATATGTTCCCATTGCTTTTGCAAATCTACTACATTTATAAAATCTGTATTGGAGACCATAAAATGAATCTTGATATTTCTTTCAAACAGGTATAAACAAAAATTAATGTTCTATTTCATACTTTAAGTATTTGATATTGAAGGTAATGTACTGAGAGCCCGACAGGACAAAATCTAGCATGTATGTCTGTACTCTGTCACAAGCATATGGCACAGTATTTATGCTGCCAAGAATTTTAAGGCTGAGAAAACAGTGAGCAAGAATATTTTAGTTTTATTGACCACTGCTATTTGGTTGCTGTGCTATCTAAGTCATCTTTCCACCTCCAACAGAAGATGAATATTCTCAGCATGGACAGTGTTGGTGGTGGGGACAGGAAAATACCTGTCAGGTTATTCTCTCAGGGTCAAAAAGAATGAAATTGCTCTGTTTAGTTAAAACTCTGGAGATCGCATCCACCCTCTCTATTAATATAAAACCTAATTAGTTTTGCTTAATACAGAGAAAAAGCTAAAATTAAAACTTCTTAAGATTAAAGAGAAGGCCTAAGAGAGAAAAATAGGAAAAAATAATCCTTTTTCTTCTCTCTATTGAACAGTTAAAACTAGTTGATATTTTAATAGACACTAAAATTAGACATTCAAAAAAGAAAAAATTTCCTGAGGTCCACACATTTCCTGATTGACAGATTATACAATTTCAGGTCATTTTTATCCCTATATAATTTAGGTATTGTTATTATGTTTAAAAATGTGAGAATTTGGGAAACTTGTTAAAAGAAAAAATTAAACCACTCACTTCTTTGTTATCACAGTGCAGATGGCAGGATGGTGTTAGGGATAGGGAGTCAGGGCAGGTTGTGACCAAGGTAAACATTTTCAAGTAATAATGTTGCCTTTTGATAGATGCTACTGTAACCTTGAATGAAAGATTTTTGTTTTGATTTAGTTCTATTTTGTTGATTAGTTGAGGAGCTGATTAGTCATATCTCACCAGTGCAGAGTGCATCACGGACCTACCCACTTCTTTTATAAGACTGAGTTTACTTAAGTCTTGTAACACCCACCCCATCTGATGTCTTTGTTTTATTAGATTCTGAATACCCATGGGAAAAGACCTGGCTTTCAAATTTGGGTTCTCCCAAATTTACAAGACTCTTTCCTGTATTTCAGTCCTGTGTTGTGGGCACATTTATCACATGCATAACATATGTATGTGTGTGTTTGGTGGAGAGGGGAAGAAGGTGATCGCAGGGGCAATCCTCAGGCTGTGGACATAATAGAAGGATTTAGGGAATATTCAGATTCCAGGGCATCCTGCCATCTGCTCTGTGGTCTGTAGCATGGCTGGCCTGTCCTCAGTGGGTGAAGTGTGGCAGACCTTCTACCCAGCCCGTCTGCATGCAGACCCTGCATCTGACCCCTGCATGAAGGTTGTTTCTCTGGAAATCAGTTCAGTTAGGCTTCCATCCATTCTCTGCTCTTTACAATCCCACAGATGCATGTGATATTTATTGATTCTCATTCTTATTGGTGTTAACCAGAGGAAAGAAATTCTCATTCTTTTATAATTAGAAGGTTATTCTATTTATTTGCAAAGTCTTTTTTATATCAAGATCTTAGTATCTTTTTATATGAATAAACATAAAGGCATAAATGGAGAGAATTGAGGAAATGTCCAAAGTCCAGGTAAATTTTCCATATTCTCAGAAGCTGTTGGTTATTAAATAAGTCTTTTTTGATGTCACTTATCTGTACTATACATTGCTTTTTATAATGCAAAAGTTCTACAGACACTTTGCCCTGGTTTCACCGATGGGGAAACTGAGGTGCCAATATTTAGAGAAGTTCTCAAGATTGCACAAGCTCATAGTTGTCAGATCCAGCATACACACTTACACAGCTGATATCAGAACTAGCAATCCTAAAGGCAAGGTGGCTCACCCTACAGAATGTATTCCTTCTTTTTTACTAGTTTATCCTATTGGTCATTTTCAGTCATGCAAGAAATGTAAGCATCAAAACTGTCTTCACATTGATCTTTTACAGGTTAACATGTTGATTCCTGTGCTTAGATTTCATAATCATGAAATATCATTAACTTTAAAGGAGCATATTCTCAACTTATTATAAATGATATCTCCTTTCAAACTTGATATTCTGAATGAAAATTGTCAAACTATGGGTAATGATATCTTCAGTTCTTTGTAAAGCATTACAACCTCCAGTGATAGGGTCACATTATTTATCTAATGTGTTTGTCTTTTTCATCATATTCTTCCAATCATTCATTTATGAGAAGATAGTAATATTTCCAAATTTAGAGAAGATGAAACTCTATCTGCACAATCTGAGAAGTGAAGAGGCTGACTCAAATATTTTCTGGGGTCATAGTAGTGGGACTAATAAAACCGAGGTGCTACTACTTCAAATCTAAGGCTTTACATAGCAAAGAACCTTTAATAAAATGACAGCTGCATTGTTCACAAGTTCCAGTTGGTAAACATTACTGGGCACTGTTAAAGGTAAAAATCATCAATAGCATTGATTTACCATGATAACATTTAGGTAGGTCAGCAAATGTTAAGGACTATTGAATAAAATAATGCTAGTGAAGTGACCAGTGTTACTGTAACCCACGGAGATAATATTGCATTTGTCATTGCATTAAGGCTACATCTTGGAATGCAGACCTCTTTTCTCTACAGATGCAGCATAGTTTTTTATATGAATTAAATACCACTGTGGAACTGGTTTGGTTTTGCCAGTGCATCCAGGGATCTGTCTTTCACACAATAAAAACCCATTTATTTTTTTCTTTGAAGCATGTATTCAATGCTAGGTAATCATTGTAGTTCTGTTGTTAGGTCTGCCTCAAGAGTATACTCTATTATTGATATATTTATATATTTAGTCACAGGAGAAAAATACATTGAACGGAGCATAAATTAAAAACATGTACACACAGATGTTTCAAAAGATTGAATTCTATATTTTTTAAAATTTTAATCTACCAACATACTGTCATCATCTGTATCAAAGGTAGAAACACACTTGGGTAAGTCTTCTGCATACAAATGGATGCACTGTTGACTTACAAAAGGCATTTTTTCCCCATTTTAACACAATACGTTATTTGAAAAATCACTTTATTATATATATTTATTTATTATATGTATATTATATATATATACACACACACACATATGTATATATGTATATAAATAAAACTCTTAGTTCAACTTCCACCTGTTTGTTATCCATATGATATTGGACAGCTCAATTTTTTTTTTTGCTTTAGGTTATAATGGTATAAAGTTGAGGCTGTGGAACCAGCGACATATGAGTAAAAATGCTAGTCTTTCCATGTTGACTATGTAATGCTTTCCCTCTCCTCATCTTTATTTGTCATATTAAAAGTAGAAATTATGGGAGAACATACCACATAGTTCTTGTGATGAGTAAAGATGTGAACACACTGGTCACATGGTAAGCTTTTATATATCTTAGTGATTATTGTTATTGTTGGTAAAGGAAAATACCATTCATTCAATTTTCTGACTTCTTTGTTTTGTCTTAGCATCTGTGGTAACCTAATCATTATGATTTATTTGTCGTTACATTTTATGTGTTGATATATTTATATTAACCCACATTTGAATTCTGTTCCATAGACATTACTTAAAGAAAGGGTCATGTTTTATTTCTAATCAGCTCTGGTTTAATTTATTACTAGTGTTCAATACTGCACAATCTATTCAATCTAAATTTATTTTTATATCTGTTAATTAATTTTAGCAATAAACCTTTTTGGTCTCTGTATTTAATAGGCCCGAGCTCTGTGAATATTTGAAAAAGAGACAGTAACTGCTTTAGTGCTCAGGTTGAAATCCAACTTGCACAGGAAAATTACCTCCTGTGGGGAGCTGCAGGGAGACAGGGGGCACATTTCAAGCTGTAACTCAGAAATTGAGTAACTAAAATTACATACTTTGAATTAAGAAAAATGTAGTGGACATTTTGCTAATACATTAGTTTATGTGTTTTCCAGGGAACATTCCTTGTAAGTAACATTTCACTATGTGTTGAGCACTTTCTTTCAGCTTCTCTGTAAATCCCCAAAGAAACTTGAATAAAGTCCATTTTTCAGATGAATAGTAACTTTTTTTCCTTTAGCACCATATCTGTCACTTGTCTGTGAGCATTTTGGGAGTAGGATCCATGTCATTTGATTTTTCTCCCCTGGGCCTCTGGCATACTGTCTAGTACATGTTTGGTTAAATGAGAAAATAAATAAATTACCACTTTAAAATTAGGCACTCTTATCAGTAGACTTCCTGGTGAGAATTCCTCAAGGAGACTATATTTTATAATATATAGAATCAAACTATGACTGGTGAGATTTGGTTTAAATAGAGAGGTAACTTGTATTTTAAAATCATTAACACTGAGCAGCCATATCTACAAGGCATCAGTTCAGTCAGTTGACTTGCAGTTTAAGTGACGGATGTATTTACTTTTGCGGTGTTCACTGTCCAGGAACAGTTATATGAGGAAAAGGGGGAAAAGTATTATGTACATTTGAGAATGACTATGTGTGTGTGCGTCTTGGTGGGTCTTTCTGCTTTTGGGAAAAAAATGAGGGGTGCTGTAGCATTTGAGAGTGGAGAGAGAGGCCAGCCTGGGGACGCTGTGAGCATATGTAAACTTCATGTTTGCATAAGTGCCACATTTCTAAACCCCTTGCCTCCAGATTAAATTGTGCCTTAGAGATCCTGTGTTCTCACATAAGTTGCATGGGAATTTAAATGAAACTCATTTGTAGTTTTTATTTTAGTTTCATAAATAATAGGGCAATTTTGGTAGATGCATTTAATTCATCCAGACATATTTCTTTTTGTAGGACATCAGAGAGTACATATGAATGATACTCTTATTTATTTCCAGGGCAGTGTACATCCCAAATGTCTGGGACACCTGTTTAATTATAGTTACTGCACATGTCTATGTACAGAGGTATTTTTCAAACGTATTTTAACACAAAAACATCAGTGCAAATTTATGCTTCAGAAAAGGAATTTTTCCCACATTAATAAGCTTTTGTTAATTCAGAAAATACATAGTAGTATGTATTATGAAATTATATTTTCTTGATTTAGAAATGATACATTTCATTTAAGAAATGTTGCATTTTTGTATTTATAAAGCTCTTCAACTGCTCTTGGATTCTCTTTTTGAGAATATTTGTTTAGTCTAAGGTTGTGTTTTGTGCTTTAAAAGCTGTGTCTTTTGCATGGCAATGATGATTTTTGTAATGTATGAAAACTGGTAAAACAGTTATACATTCCGGAAAAATACATGAGGATCATGGAAAGCTTGATGTTAAATTTGCACATTTAGGAAGATTACCTGGTGTGCTCTGTGTAGAATAAGTGAATCAGTCCATAAATTAAGTAAAACATTCCTGTTTTGTTATTGACAAATAAAGATAGAATAACTTAATCATTTATAAATTTTATAGTGGGCTCCATTGTTGACTAATAAACATTGATAAACCTATTTCTGATACTAGAGATGATAGGACTTATATGGGGAAAAAAGTTATTTTATGATGTTTTATTATCTATGTATATTTAAAATTTGTTCCCACTGGTACTTTTTCCTACTTATTAGAACATAGACTTTCTCATATAACTCACAGATGCAAGCTCAGTAATTTACCCAGCCTTACATTCTTCAGAGTCACCTGAGAAAATGTATTTTATATTAAGTAACATTTGAGCTGTATATTTAAAATTTTTCTTTCTTACTGCATACATTATTTTCTGCAGCTTAAGAGCCAGATTTCCACTATCTAACACCAGGATTTTAGGGCATCTTAGTAAGCATTACTCTAAAGACTCTGACACTCTGGGAAATACAGAAAAGAAATATGTAGTGATATTCATCTGTTTAGAAAAATGCAATATGAATAACTATGATTAGGGTCAAAACTATAAATCTCTTCCTTTAACTTTGTGCATATTAGGTGCAGATATTTTTCTAAAAGGAAAAATATAAAAGAGATTGAGAAAATGAAATGTAGCACCATAATGACGTGAAGTAGAAAGTATGCCTTCTGTTAAAGAATATATGCTGAACACTTATGTATGAAATAATTCTATTAGCAAACTTTGAAGAAAAAAATGGATTCCTACTCAACATTCATATTTTCTAACAGTTTTATTTTGATAGCAACAATTCAAAATTTATATAAATTTATTAATCTGAATACTTATTACTAATAATAAAATAATCCATTAATTATTAATAATACACTCATTATATTTATTAGTATATGATTTATTGATTAAATATATATTAATAGATATATAATTTATTTGCATATATGTATTTGTGTTCTGGCTCTAATCCATGATCTAGAGTACCTAATGGACATTTTTTTATTTTCTTATTTCCTCCTATACATTTTACAACCTGGAAAAAGAATATAATAAAATATATGTCTTCTGTGTAGATTTTCTGTATTTTTAATAGGAAAACAATCTGTTACCATTATAGGTTTATCAAATTTCATAATATAAACATTTGTAATTTTTAAATGTGTTAAAGGCAGAGTAAAAGTTTACTCAAAGTTGAGTTCAACTCTTACAAGATGACAAAAATGTTTCTTTTCTTTTCCCTAGAATATGATGAATATTATAGATCAGGTTAAAAGATGACTTAGCACACCACCAAACAATTAGTGTTTTTCAGTTTTGTCCAATATATAGTAAAGCTCCCACAAAGGTTTTATTTTGGAAGTCGATCTCTGTATGTTTGGTTGTAGATTTTTCAGGAGGGCAGGAGGCAGTTGCTCCAGAGCAGACTGCGGTAGGATGGTTAAGGGTCTAGTTTTCCTCCTAAAACACAAATGTTCCAGATATGTATATTAAGAAGTTTTACCAGGGACAGATGCAGTGCAGAGTGCGGGTCATAAGGAGTGGAGGCCGTGATCTTGCTTCCTGTGCCGGGTTTTCCATAGAAAGGCCGGAAGGAGAGACGGGACAGCCATGGCGGTGTTCGCCCTTGGTAATTCACTCACTGGGATGAGAAAGCGGCAGGCGGTCTGACCGGGGCCTCAGCAACCGTGGGGGCTTCCATGGAGAAGAATGTCATTCTGCAGTACAAGCTTCTGCCTGCGTCTTCAAGTCCGCATGACTCTCCGTTCACACTGATGGGCTGAGGCTGCCTGGATTGAGAAGGTCATACAGGCACAAGCAGTTCATGTGCTGGAAATGAGCCAAGTGTCAGGAAAGCTCTGGGTGCACTGCTCATCTGTGAAAAAGCCATCTACAGTGGCTCAGCCAAAGGGAATTTATCTTTCCCCGGAGAGCAGTTTGTCAACTTCAGCCTTCCGATGTGTCACCACAATCCCAGGAGACATCTGTTATTTTTGTTTTCTGTAAGTTGCTTGTGACTTTCATCCTCTGTCTTAAAATAGTTTGTACCTCCAGGTGGAGAGGCAAAAATTAATACACACAAAAAGAAACAAAAATTTGTTGGTTTTTGAGAAGCTCTTCTGGTGTCTTCTAATTACTTCTTAGCAGTGAGAACTGCCATACAACCATGTCTAGCTGCAAGTGACTCTGGAAGCATTTTATTCCAGGAACAGGGCTCCCCAAATCCAAACGAGTTCAGACAGTGAGAAAGAGGGACGGACATGTGGTAGGCAGCCGGCGGTGTCTGCCCCACCAATGAGGAGGCTGGAAGCCTGACGGCCTCTCTTTAGTCAGAAGTAAGACTTGTCTACTAATACACAATTAATTTGCATCCAGTCCATGCTATATTGAGGAAATGAAATGTCTTTTATTGTGTGTTCCACACTGGAGATAGAGAAGTTTTTAATTATTTTAAAATACAAGAAAAAATGTCTCAACATTAATTGATATTTTATACTCAATAGCATAAAACTGGTAGAAATTAGTTTTATGTATCAGGCAGTTCTACTTTTAAAATATAGGAATAATTGATTGGAATCACTATAAAAGAGGATTGATGTTAAAAAGATTTAAAAGCTTAATGCATTAAGGGACTTAATGGCCTGAGGTTTGAAAGGAGTCTAATTTTCTGATCTTCCTATTTTTCTGTCTTCCACTGATATAACATTGGTAGAGTATGATTCACCAGAGACTCAATGTCTTTAAGTATTAAGACATCCTTTCACATTTAAAGCTATTATAACAGCTGCCTGGCAGTCATGAGGAATAATGATGTAGAAGACTTTTAAAAATGGCTTGGGTATCAACTGATGTTGTGAGACCCCCAGAAAGTCAACTTGACCTAACTCACTCCATTTTGTAATGCTTAGCTTAACTAATTTCATTTTGTATTAAAACCCTAGTTCTAAGCAAAATAAGAAAGGGGAAGTACCCTGCTCCTGGTTAAATAACAAGCTAGAAATAATCGCCAATGAGCCTAAAAGTTATAATAAACTTGGGAAAGCCCCTAGACTGTTTTGCGACATCTGCTAAGCTGTTTTTGCTGCATCTGCTGCATTCCAAAAGTATAAAAGCAAAAAGGGAACTTTGTTCAGGGTCTCAGATTGAGTCCTGTTTTCTGACAGGCTGCTGGGACCCTACTTCGAACTAGCAATAAAGGCCTGTTTTGTTTTTGCATCTCGTGACTGGACTTGGTGACTGCGATTCCTAACGGGGACTCAAGGAAATGGGGCACAACATTTGGGGGCTCGTCCGGGATCCCCGTGAGGAGCAGCAGCCCCAACCGCCGGGTAAGGTCTTTATTGAATCTGAAAGTGACTAGTCACACCAGCTGCAGGCCGGCTGGGTTTTGGGCGTGAGTCGGAGGCTGGCGGTGAGAGCGCTGGAAGGCAGTTGACCCAGGTTTTGGCCAGCATGCATAAGACCCTGGAGGCAGAAGTTCTTCCATAGAACCTGCCTCCATCTGGTTTGGACAACGTGAGTCCGAGGCGGGCAAGCACGCCGGAAGGCAGTTGACCCAGGTACACGGCAACGTAAGGCCGGGGCCGGCGAGCGCGCCTGAAGGCTGTTGCAGGCTCAGGACCATATCGGAAGGTCCATGGGTCTCTGGGATCAGACTTCTCTGACTGAGGGATATTTGGGGTATTCCTCACTGACTGAAAGAGATTTCTGGGGATATTTCCATCAGACTCCTGGGAGAATTTGTATTTTGGCTGGTTTTGTCTGTCTTATCTGTCTGTTTTGTGTTGTCATAATTGGCACTTCCAGATGGTGTTAATAAAATTGATTTAAAGACAAGTGCTTGTGAAAACTGGGCATTCTAAAACTTCCAGGAAATTTTAATAAAAGATATTAGCATTAATGCTACATTTAAGTTAAACTGAAATGGACATGTCCTTATGGTTATCAGCTACCTAAGTTTACCTAAAGTCATTTAAGTTGATGTTATCTGCAAATAAAATGCTTAGAGGCTTGACTTTGTCTAATATTCAGTAAAGGTCTTGTAAGTGATCTAGCATAGTTGTTAGGAATGAGTAAACTAAGTGTAGCAAATAAACATTTTAATAATAATACTGTATTGGTGTATAACTGTATATATATATGCAAACAGCCTGAGAATTTTTGTAGTAACCAAAATTCTTAAAGTTTGCTAAGTTATATAGACATATTTTGTGCCTAATGAGAAATTGTACTGTAAAGCACATTTCCAAAAATGATAAAATGTTCATAAATTTGTCAATCTGAAGAATGCTAGTGTAACAGTTTACAATAGCCTACTTCTCAGTGTTCACTAAGGTTCCTATTGGTTTTAAGTTCTAATAAAACTATTTAAAGTAATAAGGAAAACATTTCTCCATGCTAAAGAATGTGTCTTGTACAGCTGTTTATTTAAAGAGGAAGAACCCTGAATGTAAAAAGGAAGCTGTAGAAAATTTGTGGAAGAATTGATATGGTCATGCTATACAAAATTAAAGCAAATAAGTCTTGATATCAAGTATGTAGCAAAATTAGAATTTTGTTTTCAGTTACAAGGACAAAGTTTTCTTAAACAGTCTGCTCTTAATGTTGAAAGATTGCAAAGGGCTCTCTAATTGTATTATCAAAGAAGTTTCTCATGCTTAAAGTCTCAATGAGTTGTCTGAGTATTTAAGAAAATGACATCTTAATATTAAGAGGACTAAAAGCTAAACTTTGCCTAACTGTAACCTTTTGTATTTGTCTTTGAGGTATTTTGTTGTCATTCTAGTTAAATGGATTATTATTGCTTCCTAGCAACCTATAATCAATCCTATTTAAGCAAGTGCCAAAGAAACTTTCTTCTGACAACTTCCCAAAATCAAATTGAAAAAAAGGTGCTTTTACCTCTAGTTAACTCTGGTATGTTCCAGAGGGCCCCTGGAACAGGTCAAAGGAATTTTTTCTCATTGGAGAAAGTATTTGGCTAATTTGGCTTATTTATCTTATATATAATTATCTGTTTAATTACCTAGAAAGCACTGTCAAAGGGAATGATGCTAAACTTTGTTACTGAATGTTTTTTTTGTTACAGAAATATCTGAATTTCCTTATGTCAACTGTTTTACAGTAAGCTCTCATCAGATCTGTAAACATTGTCATTTCTAAGTCTTTTGTCATTTATAGTCACTGTTTTATTAGTCCTACACTAGTAAAGAACTAGATTTCAACAGAACAGGTATTGGTTACATAAGATTAAGTAAACTAAGGAAGATGATTTGGTGGCTTTTTGTTTCAAATGTTGCTCTTAAAGTGTTTTAAGCTTTTTCTCTTAATCTGACAACAGTTTAGTAAATGACTGTCTTTATAAGCAGAATTGAAACTTTATCTTTTCTCTACCTGATCCCTCCAGAATTTAAAAACTCTCAGTGACTATTTTTATATTTTGTAGCAGTATGCTTATTTGCATAAGTTCAATCAGAATCTGCTTTCCTTGTAAGAGGACAGATTAAAAACACTGGTTATATTACGAAGGCTTTGACTGGACTGTTATACCTGAGAGACACGTGTGTGGACTCAGATGTGAACAGACAGCTTAAAGGAACAGGTTGACTTTATAAAGCCAACAAAGCACCTTGGAAGAACTGGCCTTGTACCTTGCTTACAGGGTTCCCAGCAGCCTTACCAGGTGAGTAAGGAAGGTCACTTCCTGGCAGGTACAGGAACCTTAGGATGTCTTGGGGACCTCAAGAAGAGAGGAATTCACCCAAATGTACAGGTACTGCAGGCACAACCTAATGGCAAGTCTTACTTGGCCTCCTGGCCTCAAGAGGCCTTTAAAAGTTCAATCTGAAATTCCTTACAAAAAGTTCCAGCAAAGCACATTTAAAAGAGCCTATGTAATCAATTGCTCTTCTTGCTGCACTTATGCAAGTAATAAAGCCAAGTGTTAATTATTTTCTTAATCTAGTTACTTCTAATAAAATTGAGGGTGATTTTGGAGAAAAGTGTTGTTTCAATAATGCAGCCTTGTCCATACTAAATCCTAGTACTAGTCATTGAGACATAAACTAGATCCAGAATTCTAGCTTCTTCAAAATATCTAGCTATGATTTCCCAGAGATTTTACCATGCATTCTTAATCTCATCAAGTTTGTCCTTTCAGAGTAGAAAATCCAACTCCAGATATTGCTGCTTAACTTAATAACATGATTTGTTCTATCTTGCCTAGAAGCCACAAAACTGCAAATAGTAACAGCAATGGAACCTGGAATAGAAGTGCCCATCTTCCAAGGCCCTCTCAGCCGTCCCCTGATAGAGACCTAGCTACATCCCTTTACTACGCCCCCTTTCAGCATGAAGCAGCCAGAGGGGTCATCGCCCCTTTCCCTAGCAGCAGCTAGGGTCTCTATCTGTAGAGGGGGGAATGAGACAGGGACCATAGATGTAGTCAGAGTAGGGTGAGGGCCTCCGGAGGGGGCAAGGTGAGATATTTTCAGTCAGAGCAATGTAACTACATGCAAAGAAACCCCCCTACTAAAACTCTATGTTAAACATTGAGCTCAATAATTATTCTTCAGTGAGATCAGTTAATGTTCCCCAGATAAAGAAGAGTAGCAAATATTTTATTATACTAATCATTTGTAACCATGTGCAAGATTCACTTTAGCATTAAAAGGCCCAGGCCTATGTGCTGTCTTTCCTCCTTCAGATCTGACAAGGTCATTTTTGCAAACTGAGCAACTAACTTAGCATACAGACCCAGCTGTAGATGGCATGGTTAATTCCTTATGTTAAGTTAATTTTAATATTCCAGGACCACTTGACAAGTCCCCACCCCTAAGTTTTTTTCCCTGTTCTTGAAAAATCCTCAACTGCCTATAAAACCTCCCAGACAATGCACCACAATGGACTCTCTTGTCCCTTCCTGGAGCCAGAAGCTCTGTCCCTTCACTTTAGGAGTATCCAGGGCCAGAACTGGCATAGCCTCTCTGGCAACTCAATAAGCAGGTATGGCATCCCTGAGAGCAGCCATAGATGAAGATATAGAAAGAATAGAGACCTCTATTAGTCATTTAGAAAAATCTCTCACCTCCCTATCCGAAGTCATACTCCAAAATAGAAGAGGACTTGATTTATTGTTCCTCCAACAAGGGAGAATATGTGCTGCGCTAAGAGAAGAATGCTGTTTTTATGCAGACCACTCAGGAGTAATGAAAGAGTCTCTAGTCAAAGTCAGAGAAGGACTAGGTAAGAGAGAGAGAGAATATTGAGAAAACCAGAATTGGTATGAAAGATGGTTTGACAGCTCCCATTGGTCCACCACCCTCTTATCCACCCTCACTGGGCCCCTAGTCATCCTATTGCTCCTTCTCACGTTCGGTCCCTGCATTCTTAACTACCTAGTTCAGTACATGAGACAGCGTCTCAGCACTATCCAACTTATGGTGATATGCCACCAATGCCAGCAGCTATATGAAAGCCCCTAGTGGGACAAAAATGCCCACTCAGGTACAAAAGAAAAAGGGGGGAATGTGAGACCCCCAGAAAGTCAACTTGACCTAACTCACTCCATTTTGTAATGCTTAGCCTAATTCCATTTTGTATTAAAACCCTAGTTCTAAGCAAAATAAGAAAGGGGAAGTACCCTGCTCCTGGTTAAATAACAAGCTGGAAATAATCACCAATGAGCCTAAAAGTTATAATAAACTTGGGAAAGCCCCTAGACTGTTTTGCTACATCTGCTAAGCTATTTTTGCTGCATCTGCTGCATTCCAAAAGTATAAAAGCAAACAGGGAACTTTGTTCAGGGTCTCAGATTGAGTCCTGTTTTCTGACAGGCTGCTGGGACCCTAGCAATAAAGACCTGTTTTGTTTTTGCATCTCGTGACTGGACTTGGTGACTGCGACTCTGAACAGGGACTCAAGGAAACGGGGTACAGCAATGTTATTTGTCATCTAGAGATTTCATTCCTGCTACATGACCATAAAATTATAGGAATACATTTATTTTGCTTGAAGTTATATAGAGAGATAACTTAATACTTAGAAAAATGATTTAAGTTCATTGAAAGTATCTCAAGAAAATGTACTTGATTAAGGAAGCTATCAGAAAAAAATGTGATTAAGGAAAGTATTAGAAAAAAACATTTGGTTAAGGAAACAATCAGTTATTCAATAGGCTGATCATCATACGGTATTATTTCTCATTTCTAATCTCTCTAATTTGCACTCATCTTTGGATGATTTTTAAATATTCAGGACTATAGTTATTTGAATTTAGAACCATGAAATTTGAAAACACTCTGGTCACTAAACATTTTCAGATTTAAAAAAATCATTATTTTTACTTTCTATTTTTAAACCAAATCAGTAAGAATCTAGACATTTAGATCATTAGTAGCTCTGAGAATTCATATAAAGAGCATAAACTTTCAATGACTTTCCTTATCTTATTATTCAATAAAAACTTTCCTTATTTTCCTTTGAGCTCTTTCTTTGACCGGCATTTCATCCTGGGAACACTTCTGTTACTCAAACACTTCTCAGTTTTCAGGGAGAAATACATGTAGTGGCGTTTCGCTGGTGCTGCTCTTCTAGCCACACAGGAGCCTGGACACATCAGTGCCATTCATGCCTTGAGAATTCTCCTGCAGGGGATGGTGGTGGCTAAACCTTACCAATTTCAGCAACGGGTTTACCTAAAGACCAAAGCATGACTAAAAGCAAGGAACTGGGTCTCTGTCTTCCATTTTTTTCAAGTTCTGTTTCCATAGAGAAGGGACTCATACAGGTGACACTGCGTCAGAGAATGGAAGCAGATTTGAGGTTGTCCAAGTTCTTAACCTCAACTCTTAGGGCCCTTGAAGGTTCTGTGGATGGATTTTAAGACCCCATAGGACCCATTTTTATACTTACGCTCTTCTGAGTAAAATTTCTATGTTTTTGTCAAATTCCCAAAGAACTCTGACCCATAAAGATTAAGAATGATTGATCCAGATAAACCCCCTCAGTCAGTAAGTGGCAGGGCCAGGCCTCAGAGCAAACATGAGTCTGTTCAGGGAGTTCGCATTAACCACACTGCCTCTGGGGAATTTTTCTCTGATGGAGGAATATTTTTTTCTGAGATGCAGTGAATCTGGGTTTCTCAGACAGGTTTGAAAGCTTGTACTACATATAATAAAAGGAAAAATATATCTCTGGGAGAGGAAGAACAAAGCCAATGAAAGTCCTGTGCTAGGAGAATGGGGGTGCATATGAGAATACCTGTGTATGGAAACAGTACTAGGCACCCTTTTGAGATTCTCTCGAGGGACACTTTTGGGGTGCTGCTCTCTCTTATCTCTATGGATGCTTAGTCCTCATGCTGCCCAAGACTCCCAACTATAGGCAGGTGATTTTCCAAGTAAGAAAATGAGCGCACCACCATTAATAGCCCCAAACGATTTGGAAATAACCAAGAAATCACAGAAATACCCAGAATGTTCACCCTCCATGCCTGTCATGGATAGTCTCTCTCATTTTCCATCTAAAGTGAGTACAAAATAAACATATTTATATGAATGTCTGAACAGATCTTAGTTCTTTGATATTATAAACCAGACCACATTTGTTTTCACACCCTTCTAAATTTGGTATGCAGCTTGAATGCCGTGGCATTCATTTAATGCAAGTAGAGAAAAGAAATAAATGGATATACACACACATTTTAAGCCTACTCAGTGGCAGTATAAATTACTTGTTATTTTACATTTTAATGTATAAACCATCCCTTAAAGCTGGTTGTTTTCTTGAATAATTATTGACTCCAATTGAGTTATATGTCCTGAAAGAATATGTTTCTAAGATGTCCTGCTGTGCTAGTCTGAGAAGCATGTAAGGTGCTGTTCAGTAGCCCTTCTTGCCTCAGTTCTTTTTCCTGGGATTCCAGTTACTCGTACACTGCTCACCACTTCCTGGTCATTGAAATCCGCAGCTGCCACAACTATGCAGATGAGATGTCTTCACATGCAGCACATGTACCGTTTAAAGTGCCCTGCACACAGCTCCCTGCGGGGAAATGAAGTCTGCTCTTCGCTTTCACATTTTTGGCATGTGCAGGGAAAAAGGCATCGAAAATAAATTGTTCTATAAAGCATAACTACCTTATATAACTTTTAAATTTTTTTTAGGGAGAATCATTCACTATTTAAATCTGCTTTATTTCATAGAATAACCAGAATTGAGTTCAGCAGAACATTGCGTACGATGAGGAGTTTCTAATCCAAATTTGATGGTACAGAAGACAAACGTAGGCTGCCCATTGTCAGCTCAGGCTGCCATCACAAAATACACCACGGGTTGCGTGGATTGAAAACAGACATCTATTTCTCGTAGTTCTGGAGGCTGGGAAGTCTGACATCAAAGTGCTGGTAGTAGACTTGTTTCCTAGCAACAAACATCTTCCTGGCTGGTAGAAAGAAACCTTGCTGTACCTTCACATGGTGGAGAACAAGAGAGCGCCCTTCTGTCTTCCTCTTCTTATAAGGATGCTAATCCTGTCCTGGGGGCCCCACCCTTAGGGCGTCACCTAACCCTACTTACTTCCCCATGTCCCTGTCTCAAAACAGTGTCACGTGGGGGTGGGGGATGTTAGGACTTCCACATAAGAGTGAGGGGAGGCGGCATAAAGATTTCGTCCATGTTGGGTGTTTACATTTCTAAGTCACGCAATTGCTTTCTCCTTCAGGTACTCTGCATTACATGATGGTAACATTCATTATTTAATGCTTCTCGTTAGAGGGAGGATGAAAGCCATCTTTTCCACCTATGTCCCCTGTTCTCTGTTGGTAGTTTTATATGGCACAATTATTTCAAATACCAGATCTCCATCTCAATCCTAGCAGGCACATAGGTCACTACATAGGAGTTCAGACGTTAGTGTGGCCCTCATGATGCCTGCCTCCTCTGTCTCCCAGGAGAGATGTTCACTCTCTTCTCCAGTGTGGATATAGTCTGTGTTTTGCTTCTAATCACTAAAACAGAATAAAGGTGTTGAGGTGGATGTAAGACAATTGTGAACAGACTTTGTTTTCTTTTTCTGGCTCGTTTTGAAGAAGCAAGCTGCCATGAATCTTACAACCATGTGGAAATAATTTCTGCCAACAACCTCAGGAACCTGGATGTGAATCCTCTCCCAGGTGAGCCTGTCATCAAATCACAGCCCCAGCTGCCACCTGGATGCAGCTTGGTATGGACCTGGCTAACCCATGTTCAGACTCCCGGCCCATGGAAACTGCTAGATAAGAAATGTGAGTCCTTTGAAGCTGTTAAATTGTGGTGATGGTTTCACAGCAATAGAAAATAGATTCTTCTACTAAAAATGTGCACAATGAAATGAACCTATCACCAAATGGCTAGATGGCAGACCCATGAAAAAGAGGAGTAAACATATTAAAAAATATAAGAATGTCCATCTAAGCCCAGGCCAACACATTTACAGTGTCACAGTCACTCTTGTCTTGAGCCCTGACTGCTTCCAAGTGACAGAGAAGCTGGTCTGTCCAGGTGGTGTAGTCTCTGGCTCACTAGGTGGATGGCAGCTGTCTACACTGCAGCAGCACAGATACGTGCTGAGAAGAAACTGCAAAAACACTAGTCCTACTTCTGGGGAAAGGTGTAACAGAGGCAAAGTCCAGGGATCTTGAGCAGCGCTGCAGAGCTACGTTTGCTGCACGTCTGGTATGGCTCCCTTCCCTGAACCTGGCCTCACCTCCTCCAACACCCTCTGTCTCTTCCCACACGCTCACCCGCTTCTCAAGAGCTTAGAAGCTCAGCAACAAATGCTTAGTCATAATACCTCTGTATAAATATTTTACAGAATAAGTATATTTAGAAAGCCGAATAACTTACATGTATTTATAGGCTTAAGATCTGTGTTTTGTAGCAGACCTCCTATGAAGGAGAGAAGGCCAATGGTTGGCTTATGTCCCAAATCAAGTCACAGTGACCCTGCACCTTTGAAATATGAGAACTCTTTCTGATTTGACATTTCATAGAGAAAAGAGTTAATCCACAGAAAGTACAATCTGTCATCTATTCTCAACAAAACCAGTAATGTTTCAAATGGATCCCTAATACTGATCTCTATGGAAAGTTTTAATATATGATGTTCCTGAGAGAGCAAAATAAAGTGTTTTTTTCTCTTTTCCTTAAATCTCATTCCCCTTCCTGTGCTGGAATGCTGCTTAATTTCAAGTTTATCATCATTCCTGAGTGAGACAGTGGGATTGGGGCAGATTAGTAAAATCCTTCAGTTCCTGATTGCCTGCAGATCAGCCAGAAGCTCTACAGGGAAGGGCATTTGAAAGCAACAACTTTAAAAATTCAGGATATTTTATTATCTGTGACATAATTATCTCTTCAAATATTTATAAAGGCGGAGCCAGGATGGCGGCGTGAGTAGAGCAGTGGAAATCTCTTCCCAAAAACACATAGAGCTATGAAAATATAACAAAGAAAACTCTTCCTAAAATAGAGACCAGAGGACACAGGACAACATCCAGACCACATCCACACCTGAGAGAACCCAGCGCTACGCAAAAGGGGGTAAGATTCAAGCCCCGGCCTGGCGGGACCCGAGCGCCCCTCCTCCCGGAGCAGTTTTTTTTTTTTTTGGCGAGTGCTTTTTGGAAGCCTTAAAGGGACAGGGACCCCATTGCTAGGGAGGCAGGGCGGCAGGACCGGTGAGCGGGTGCCTGGGACTGGCGCCCGAGGACGGAGGAAATCGAGCGTTCCCCCCCCCCCTTTTTTTTTCTCTTTTTGGCAAGTGCTTTTTGGAAGCCTTAAAGGGACAGGGACCCCATTGCTAGGGAGACAGGGCGGTGGGACCGGTGAGTGGGTGCCTGGGACCGGTGGCTGAAGACAAAGAATATCGTGCGTTTTTCCCTGCGGGACCGGTGGGCAGGTGCTTTTTGGAAGCCTTGAAGGGACAGGGACCCCGGTGCTAGGGAGGCAGGGCAGCAGGACCAGTGAGCGGGTGCCAGGGACTGGCGCCTGAGGAAAAAAAAGAAAAAATCGCGTTTTTTCCTTTTTTTTTTTTTTTCTGTTCCCTCTCTCATTGTTGCTGTTGTTGTTTTGGTTTGGAGAGTGCTTTTTGAAAGTCTTAAAGGGGCAGGACAGGACACTTAGACCAGAGGCAGGGAATCTGGGGATCTCTGGGCACTCTAACCCCCTGGGCAACAGGGAGCACAGAGGCCCCTTACAGAGATAAATAGCCTCCCAGCTGCTCCCCCTCCAACGGGGCTCCACCACTTTGGAGGAGCAGCCCCAGCCAAGCCACGCCCACAGCAACAGCGGAGATAAACTCCATAGCAAATAGGCAGGTAGCAGAAGTCCTGCCTGCGCACAGCTGACAAGCATAAGCCACTAGAGGTCACTATTCTCCCAGGAGAGGAAGGCCACAAACCAACAAGAAGGGAAGTTCTTCCAGCAACCACTTCTACCAGCTCTGCAAACTATCTCTATCACCATGAAAAGGCAAAACTACAGGCAGACAAAGATCACAGAGACAACACCTGAGAAGGAGACAGACCTAACCAGTCCTCCTGAAAAAGAATTCAAAATAAAAATCATGAACATGCTGACAGAGATGCAGAGAAAAATGCAAGAGCAATGGGATGAAGTCTGGGGGAGATCACAGATGTCAGGAAGGAGATCACAGAAGTGAAACAATCCCTGGAAGGATTTATACGCAGAATGGATAAGATGCAAGAGGCCATTGAAGGAATAGAAGCCAGAGAACAGGAACGTATAGAAGCTGACATAGAGAGAGATAAAAGGATCTCCAGGAATGAAACAACACTAAGAGAACTATGTGAACAAGCCAAAAGGAATAATATTCGTATTATAGGGGTACCAGAAGAAAATGAAAGAGGAAAAGGGATAGAAAGTCTCTTAGAAGAAATAATTGCTGAAAACTTCCCCAAACTGGGGGAGGAAATAATCGAACAGACCATGGAATTACACAGAACCCCCAACAGAAAGGAGGACAACACCAAGACACATAGTAATTAAAATGGCAAGGATCAAGGACAAGGAAAGAGTTTTAAAGGCAGCTAGAGAGAAAAAGCTCACCTATAAAGGAAAACCCATCAGGCTAAAATCAGACTTCTTGACAGAAACCCTACAGGCCAGAAGAGAATGGCATGATATACTTAATGCAATGAAACAGAAGGGCCTTGAACCAAGGATACTGTACCCAGCACGACTATCATTTAAATATGATGGCGGGATTAAACAATTCCCAGACAAGCAAAAGCTGAGGGATTTTGCTTCCCACAAACCACCTCTACAGGGCATCCTACAGGGGCTGCTCTAGATGGGAGCACTCCTAAAAAGAGCACAGAACAAAACACACAACATATGAAGAAGGGAGGAGGAGGATTAAGAAGGGAGAGAAGAAAAGAATCTCCAGACAGTGTATATAACAGCTCAATAAGCGAGCCAAGTTAGGCAGTAAGATACTAAAGAAGCTAACCTTGAATCTTTGGTAACCATGAATCTAAAGCCTGCAATGGCAATAAGTACATATCTCTCAATAGTCATGCTAACTGTAAATGGACATAATGCACCAATCAAAAGACACAGAGTAATAGAATGGATAAAAAAGCAAGACCCATCTATATACTGCTTACAAGAAACTCACCTTAAACCCAAAGACAAGCATAGACTAAAAGTCAAGGGATGGAAAAACATATTTCAGGCAAACAACAGTGAGAAGAAAGCAGGGGTTGCAGTACTAATATCAGACAAAATAGACTTCAAAACAAAGAAAGTAACAAGAGATAAAGAAGGATACTACATAATGATAAAGGGCTCAGTCCAACCAGAGGATATAACCATTCTAAATATATATGCACCCAATACAGGAGCATCAGCATATGTGAAGCAAATACTAACAGAACTAAAGAGGGAAATAGACTGCAATGTATTCATTGTAGGAGACTTCAACACACCACTCAACCCAAAGGATAGATCCCCCAGGCAGAAAATAAGTAAGGACACACAGGCACTGAACAACACACTAGAACAGATGGACCTAATAGACATCTATAGAACTCTACATCCAAAAGCAACAGGATATACATTCTTCTCAAGTGCACATGGAACATTCTCCAGAATAGACCACATACAAGCTCACAAAAAGAGACTCAGTAAATTCCAAAATATTGAAATTCTACCAACCAATTTTTCAGACCACAAAGGTATAAAAGTAGAAATAAATTCTACAAAGAAAACAAAAAGACTCACAAACACATGGAGGCTTAACAACATGCTACTAAATAATCAATGGATCAATGAACAAATCAAAATAGAGATCAAGGAATATATAGAAACAAATGACAACAACAACACTAAGCCCCAACTTTTGTAGGACACAGCAAAAGCAGTATAAAGAGGAAAGTATACAGCAATCCAGGCACACTTCAATAAGGAAGAACAATCCCAAATGAATAGTCTAACATCACAATTATTGAAACTGGAAAAAGAAGAACAAATGAGGCCTAAAGTCAGCAGAAGGAGGGACATAATAAAGATCAGAGAAGAAATAAAAAAAATTGAGAAGAATAAAACAATAGCAAAAATCAACGAAACCAAGAGCTGGTTCTTTGAGAAAATAAACAAAATAGATAAGCCTCTAGCCAAACTTATTAAGAGAAAAAGAGAATCAACACAAATCAACATAATCAGAAACGAGAATGGAAAAATCACGACAGACCCCACAGAAATACAAAGAATTATTAAAGACTACTATAAAAACCTATATGCCAACAAGCTGGAAAACCTAGATGAAATGGACAACTTCCTAGAAAAATACAACCTCCCAAGACTGACCAAGGAAGAAACACAAAAGTTAAACAAACCAATTACGAGCAAAGAAATTGAAACGGTAATCAAAAAACTACCCAAGAACAAAACCCCGGGGCCGGACGGATTTACCTCGGAATTTTATCAGACACACAGAGAAGACATAATACCCATTCTCCTTAAAGTGTTCCAAAAAATAGAAGAAGAGGGAATACTCCCAAACTCATTCTATGAAGCCAACATCACCCTAATACCAAAACCAGGCAAAGACACCACCAAAAAAGAAAATTACAGACCAATATCTCTGATGAATGTAGATGCAAAAATACTCAATAAAATATTAGCAAACAGAATTCAACAGTATATCAAAAGGATCATACACCATGACCAAGTGGGGTTCATCCCAGGGATGCAAGGATGGTACAACATTTGAAAATCCATCAACATCATCCACCACATCAACAAAAAGAAAGACAAAAACCACATGATCATCTCCATAGATGCTGAAAAAGCATTTGACAAAATTCAACATACATTCATGATAAAAACTCTCAGCAAAATGGGAATAGAGGGCAAGCACCTCAACATAATAAAGGCCATATATGATAAACCCACAGCCAGCATTATACTGAACAGTGTGAAGCTGAAAGCATTTCCTCTGAGATCACGAACAAGACAGGGATGCCCACTCTCCCCACTGTTATTTAACATAGTACTGGAGGTCCTAGCCACGGCAATCAGACAAAACAAAGAAATACAAGGAATCCAAATTAGTAAAGAAGAAGTTAAACTATCACTATTTGCAGATGATATGATACTGTACATAAAAAACCCTAAAGACTCCACTCCAAAACTACTAGAACTGATATCGGAATACAGCAAAGTTGCAGGATACAAACTTAACACACAGAAATCTGTAGCTTTCCTATACACTAACAATGAATCAATAGAAAGAGAAATCAGGAAAACAATTCCATTCACCATTGCATCAAAAAGAATAAAATACCTAGGAATAAACCTAACCAAAGAAGTGAAAGACTTATACTCTGAAAACTACAAGTCACTCTTAAGAGAAATTAAAGGGGACACTAATAAATGGAAACTCATCCCATGCTCATGGCTAGGAAGAATTAATATCGTCAAAATGGCCATCCTGCCCAAAGCAATATACAGATTTGATGCAATCCCTCTCAAATTACCAGCAACATTCTTCAATGAATTGGAACAAATAATTCAAAAATTCATATGGAAACACCAAAGACCCCGAATAGCCAAAGCAATCCTGAAAAAGAAGAATAAAGTAGGGGGGATCTCACTCCCCTACTTCAAGCTCTACTACAAAGCCTTAGTAATCAAGACAATTTGGTACTGGCACAAGAACAGAGACGCAGACCAGTGGAACAGATTAGAAACTCCAGAAATTAACCCAAACAAATGTGGTCAATTAATATTCGATAAAGGAGCTATGGACATACAATGGGGAAATGACAGTCTCTTCAACAGATGGTGTTGGCAAAACTGGACAGCTACGTGTAGGAGAATGAAACTGGACCATTGTCTAACCCCATATACAAAGGTAAACTCAAAATGGATCAAAGACCTGAATGTAAGTCATGAAACCATTAAACTCTTGGAAAAAAACATAGGCAAAAACCTCTTAGACATAAACATGAGTGACCTCTTCTTGAACATATCTCCCCGGACAAGGAAAACAACAGCAAAAATGAGCAAGTGTGACTACGTTAAGCTGAAAAACTTCTGTACAGTGAAAGACACCATCAATAGAACAAAAAGAAACCCTACAGTATGGGAGAATATATTTGAAAATGACAGATCCGATAAAGGCTTGACGTCCAGAATATATAAAGAGCTCACATGCCTCAACAAACAAAAAACATATAACCCAATTAAAAAATGGGCAGAGGAACTGAACAGACAGTTCTCTAAAAAAGATATACAGATGGCCAAGAGACACACGAAAAGATGCTCCACATCGCTAATTATCAGAGAGATGCAAATTAAAACTACAATGAGGTATCACCTCACACCAGTAAGGATAGCTTCCATCCAAAAGACAAACAACAACAAATGTTGGCGAGACTGTGGAGAAAGGGGCACCCTCCTACACTGCTGGTGGGAATGTAAATTAGTTCAACCATTGTGGAAAGCAGTATGGAGGTTCATCAAAATGCTCAAAACAGACCTACCATTTGACCCAGGAATTCCACTCCTAGGAATTTACCATAAGAACGCAGCAATCAAGTTTGAGAAAGACACATGCACCCCTATGTTTATCGCAGCACTATTTACAATAGCCAAGAATTGGAAGCAACCTAAATGTCCATTGGTAGATGAATGGATAAAGAAGATGTGGTACATATACACAATGGGATACTACTCAGCCGTAAGAAGTGGAAAAATCCAACCATTTGCAGCAACATGGATGGAGCTGGAGAGTATTATGCTCAGTGAAATAAGCCAAGCGGAGAAAGAGAAATACCAAATGATTTCACTCATCTGAGGAGTATAAGAACAAAGGAAAAACTGAAGGAACAAAACAGCAGCAGAATTACAGAACCCAAAAATGGACTAACAGGTACCAAAGGGAAAGGAACTGGGGAGGATGGGTGGGCAGGGAGGGATAAGGGGGCAGAAGAAGAAGAGGGGTATTAAGATTAGCATGCATGGGGGGGAGGGAGAAAGGGGAGGGTGGGCTGCACAACACAGAGAGGACAAGTAGAGATTCTACAACATTTTGCTAAGCTGATGGACAGTAACCGTAATGTGGTTGTTAGGGGGGACGTGATGTAGGGGAGAGCATAGTAAACATAGTACTCTTCATGTAAGTGTAGATTAAAGATTAAAAAAAAAAAAGAAGGAAAGAAAGAAAAGGGGGATTACTCCTTAATAGGATAAAACTATTGGTAAATCAAAGATCAACGCATGCTTTAAATATCCTTAATGTTGATCACTTAAAGGGTGTCAGATGATCAGCTATGGAGGTACTCTTTTCTGATAATATTCCTTTCTCTTAAAAAAAAAAAAAAGGCAGTCCCTGTGTGCTGACCTCCAATGAGTTCTGCACAGTGGTATAGAGGCCATGTCAAAGTGTGGGCAAAAGGTCTGTTTGTTTCTATGCAGAAGATCAAGGCCTAGCTTGGATACCCAGAAAATGAACTAAGATATGATATGAGGAGGAGCTTCCGGCATCAGCACTCTCTGGAGGACTCGTGCGGGGGGATGATCATCAAAAAGTCTCCACAGGGATCCGGGTGATGCTGCGGTTGTGGCTGCGTCCAACCCACCGTTTCCTGGACTTGCCATTGGAATGAGGAGGGAGATGTCTAGGCTGGCATGTGCATACAGTGAGACAGCGAATTTGACCAGATCTGTACTGTTGGAACTCAACCAGGAGTTGGGAAGGGTGCAAGTTGTAGCACTCCAAAATCTTATGACTATAGACTATCTAAGGTTAAAAGAACATATGGGATGTGAGCAGATCCCAGAAATGGGCTGCTTTAATTTGTCTGATTTTTCTCAGACTGTTCATGTACAGTAGGACAACATCCATCATATCATAGACAAATTTTCACAAATGCCTAGGGTGCCTAAATGGTTTTCTTGGCTTCACTGGAGATGGATGGTAATTATAGATTTGCTTTGTTTATGTCACCGTATTCCTGTTATGTTAATATGTGTGTGCAAATTAGTTAGTAGTTTAAAATCTATACATACTTAAGGTACTCTACAAGAAGATATGTCAAAGAAATAATCAATCCTCCCAAGTTTCCTTCATATGCTACATCTATAGCTTTTCTTCTTCCTTCCTAATTACAACCCTTAAATAGAATTCGTGCCTCATATCGAATTTACCGAGTATCATAATTCCTCCAGGTGGTAAAGATACCTCGAGACAAGTGCTGGGCATAGAAGCCACAGGGCATAAATCTGCAAAGAAGTAAAAAGCTAACCTTTTCAAACAATATGGCTTCTCTCTCACTTACCAACTTTACATCTCCCTGTATGGCCCCGGAAGATGAGTGGTTAGCCAGAGACGGGTAAGTTTCCTCAAGGGAGGAACAACCTAAGACAGGCACAGTCGCAGGGGGACCATCAGGTGAGAAATTGGGGATCAACAGAGGTGAGGCTCAGATCTCATCCCCCCTGCTTTGAGAGAAATCTTCTGCATCTGTGGATGTTTTGCTGCCCTTGCCTAGCTTGGATTAATACTTAGTCCATAGGCACACACCTAATCATCTACATATGCCCTCTTACAGCACTAAACTATGTTTTCTACCTTTATCTTGCATCTACCTACCACTTCAGCATTTTATTAAAAATAAAAATAATAATAATAATAATAATAAAGGGAGAAATGTGGGATCAACATATAAATCAAGTATAAAAATCAAACGAATATTCATATTTGACCTGATTGTTTATAGTTCATAATGCGTGATCAAAACCGAAAGTTTCTGTGATGAATGCCCTTGCACTGTTCACCATGTAAGAACTTATTCACTATGTAAGAATTCGTTCACCATGTAAGAACTTGTTCGTTATGCTTCAGAAGATTGGAGACTGATGAGAATTAGGCTTGAGATGGATTAATGATTGTACCTTGAGCATTGACCCCCTATACTGAATTTTATTGTTGTTAACAACCATTTCATCAATGAATATGAGAGATGCCCTCTAAAAAAAAAAATTTATAAAGACCAGAGTCATTCCGATAAAACATGCAGGGATGATATATGACTTATGCTTTCACATCACCACTGAGGAGCAAAGCGCAGTCCCTCGCCAGGGTTCGTGATCAGTCACAGAAACAGCTATCAGGTTGGCTGGGAATCAGGGAGGAAGTGAAAGCAAGCAAGCAAAAAGAAGGAAAAAGGTGGTCCTCCCTGCCAGGTGCAAATATTCTTTGAAAATCCGTCATTCTACACCAACGATGACCGGTGCAGTAGGAAATTAACTTGCTTGTCTTTAGGTCGTGTTGGGGAAAGCTGTGGTTCTTCCAGCAAAATCCTTACATCTCCCTGTTATTCTTCCTCTCCTAATCATCTGCCCAGGAATCTGTGCTGCATAATAGCTGTATGCAAAAATCAGAACATATGGTATGGAAAACTAATTACTGATCAATATTTCACTTTGTTGTCAGTAGATGGAATCTTTATGGCAATTCTACAACTGTAGCTACGTAGCAATGCCAGCATGTTAAATACCATCAATAGTGATCTGCCTACTATCCTGTGTGGTCTTATTGCAATGTCTTAGGGAGCTATGTTTTTGCTGTATTTATGAAGTACTATAACCTCTTAGAGGGGTGCTGACCTCTTAAACAGCTGTCATTCATCATGATCAAGCCTAATTAGTATCCATGTACTCCCACGGTTTGCACACTGTGGATATCTAACTTAAAATCAGCTCAAAATCCAAGCTCTAAATGAAAAGTATTTCTTCACATAAGGGTATCCTTATCATTCAAACAAAGCCATTATGCAGAGAGACAGTTGAAGTATGAGTGCAGATGAACACAGGGTGGTGGTAGCTCAACAGTTACTGAGGACTCTAAACATCTTCCACAAAGATTGTCTAATTAAACACTTAAAGGAATCTACTAGACAGGCATTTTTCTAAGAATCTATTTAACAGGTGAGAAGACAAAGGAAAGGGGGTTTAAATGTCTCAGCCCAAATTCATCCACCCCTGAAACTGCAAAGGTGGGATTTAAGTGCAGCTGTTCTAAAACTAGATCCAGTGCCTCTAAACGGTGCTCTAATGCCTGCACCCAACTAGTGTGATTGTGTTATCAGCAGCATGTCTCAACTCAGCCCATTGTAGAAATGCACTGCAGTTCATAATTGACATAATTTAGAGAAAATGAGGAAAATGAGTTTAAATTTTTATCTAAATTCTGGTAGTAGACATTTTTCCAACATATGTGTATACATGTGTACCTAATCTTTGTGGTATGGTCTCAGTAAAGACTGGAGACAATGTAAAATTTTTTCAGTGATTGGGCAGGACATAATTATGATAAATCAGTATAATTAAATATAACAGCCATTTGGAAGAATAAGATAAACTTCTCAATTCAGATATGGTGATATTTCTATAGTACAAGATTGTATGTAAACAGTACTTCAAGAAAAAAGGGAAGTCAGGATGTAAAACAATGCTTAAGTTATGTGCTGATAGATGCAAAAATACTGTACAGATAGGATCTTGGTCTAGGAATTTGTGATCTTGGAGTCTAGATAAGGAGACTTGATTTTCACATTATTTGCTTGCTCTCAAACTTCTTACATAAGCACGATGTAGTAAAATGAAAATAAAACCATGAGGTAAAAGGTAAATTCACATAAAGGATAGCCGAACAGGTGCCAGGTTCATTATTTACCCAAAGGTGGACTGTACCTTCTCATCATGAAGCTGACAGTGTTATATGGGAAGAAAGGCTAGCAGAACGTTTTTGAGTTAGCAGTTACAGGGTGGCAGGCTAAAAAGCTAGTTTGGTACAGTTCTGCCAATCATCTAGTTTCTTATGGAAAAATACATTCTCCCCTGATTTTCTGCTGCAACTCATAGTGGATTCACACCTTTATTTCCCTCCAAGGACTGAAGTACTTCACAGTTATGTCAAGTGCAGAAAATGAAGGAAATTGTCTAACACATAACACTGCTGGGTAGTGGTAGAGATGAAATCAAACTACTGGGTTTCTGATGTCAAATCAGTTCTTTGCTATATATAGAAGTGAGTTTCACTTCCTCCCTGAATAGGATGAGGAGAGAATAAGGAGGGAGATATTAGCTCAGAGCACACTGTGCATAGTCAAAGCCATGTGCCACATGGGACACCATGGTCCATATTCCATGTGGAATTTTCTGGACACAGAAAACACACCCTAGCTGAAGGTGCTCCAGGCTTGTATTGGTACCTGGTTAACTTTGATGGTGCACGAGTAAGATGTGCTAGTAAGTTCCCGAGTGCATGGAAGTCACCTACCAAAATGACAGTTTTCAGCAACTGATCATTTGAAATGAGCTGAAGGGGGCTTTCTCAGGCCCTTACTTGGCACAGCTCCAGTAATTGGGGCTTTCAGATAGGTGGCTGCACACTTTGGCTTTTATAATGAGCCTCCTAACCTGGATTGACAAGTTTTCTTTTGTGAACTCTGTGAGATACCTAACTGGGCCTCCATGCTTTTGAAAAGCAGGATATGATTAAAATTGCCTCATGCAGACCTTTGCCTCTGCCTTCTCTTCCCAACCTTCTTACCCTGAAAGGGGTTCACATATTATGTACACGTGTGCGCACACCAGTTTATGTATTTATTACTATATAGTTAAAGAAACATTGAGTATGCCATTGTACATTCTTTTTGTTACTAGTTTCTACCATATTCTGTTACCACAGAGAAGTTGTAGAACCTTCTAACACAGTTTCAGTAAACCTGGATAGCATTACCTGTCTTTGAGGATTTCTGTGAAGTTACACACATGTTCTTACACACCTGTCAGCTGTTCAGTGAATGCTGCATACTTTTGTTCTCATTTGTTCCTCTGATTCCTGATGCCTTAAGGTCACAATAGGGACATGATAACTTCCCAGTTGGGTACTGTTGACGGTATGGCAAACCTGAGCATGTTGCTGTGATGTGCTGCTGAGGATGACATGGATACAAATCATCTAGAAAAGGGAGAATGCCAAAAGAAGTGGATTGAAATGTGGTCTTAGGCCAGTACTATGAACAGAAAGGAAAAATGAAATTAAGTAAAAGAAAAAGGAAGTTTTACTCTGTAGCTTGTGTTTCTCCCTGTACTGTACTCTTTTATATACCTCCTACCTCCAAGGTCCAAAGTCAGACTAATATAATTCACACTTTTAAACTACATTATAGGTTAAATAGACTGGCCTGAGACTATAGCATTTGTAAAAACAAAATATTACTGGAAGAAAATATGATCTAATTCCAAACAACACAAGGGTCTTTTGAACTAGAAACTACTAGTCACTAAGGACTAATTGCACTTCAAAAAATTTAGCCATTTAAATCTCACTTTCCAGTTTTATTATTTCCGATGCTTTGCCATGTTATAATATGGGTGATACAGCATACAGAATCACCATCCAGTTGTCATAATATTCTTTTCTAGATATTGCCAATTAATTTCTGTTTATCCTTTTCTCTTTGTGACAAAGAACTATGAAGTTACTTCTATAAGATTCATAGAATTTAACTTAAGAAACTCATTTGTTATAAAATTAATTGTGTTTTAAAAATCTATTTTTAATTTATGTATGTGTACACTAGGGAGACTAAAATTTTTTATTAAAATTATTGAATCTACAGGGAAAACATTATAATAAAAAAATTAAAAATAGCAGCTACTTCAAGCTTGATCAATATTAAGTCCTTCAACAGAATCACTTCACTAACAATTTAAACTTGCAATCAACTTCTTTCTATGCTGACAGAAACCAAATCAGTTATATTTTATCAATGGTAGCTTTGTAAATTACCCAGATAGTGAGCTTTCTTAAATGCATTTTTCCCTGTCCATAGCTGAATAATCTCCTATCCAGCGATGGATTATTGCTGAGAATGGATTCATCGCTGCTTCTTCACTGAGGAATTTAGAGAAGTTCTAAGAACAGCAGAAATATCTACATAGATGATATCCTATAAAAAGGAATATGCAATACTCTTTCACTCCTTAGCTCTGTTAGGTAAAGACACTTTTTTTTTCAGACAGACAATATTATAGATGTGAGCATTTTATTATTTACCATATTTGTCAATATAGCAATAAACTCTAGAGAATTTCTAAAATGAAGACTGTATCCTAAAGATCCCTAATAGCAAACCTCTGCCTCGCAATACAAATGTACAGTAGCAACGATATTTTTCTAGGCTTTCATGCAAACACTTTGGTTTTGAAGTTCATCTAATGTGCAGAAGTTAAAAGGTTTTACCACTTGTGAAAATCATACATATCTAGTTTCTTCAACCACAGTTTTCCCATTAGACTTAAAAATTAAAAAATAGAAAAATGAGTATTTCTCAAATATTGATTTTAAAGACGTCTTTAAGGGAATATGAACTTGGTTCCACTAAAGTAAATATAATTTAAAAATTTCCCTAAAGAATTAAGAGAGACAACAAACAAAAAACATATAACCCAATTAAAAAATGGGCAGAGGAACTGAACAGACAGTTCTCTAAAAAAGAAATACAGATGGCCAACAGACACATGAAAAGATGCGCCACATCGCTAATTATCAGAGAAATGCAAATTAAAACTACAATGAGGTATCACCTCACACCAGTAAGGATGGCTGCCATCCAAAAGACAAACAACGACAAATGTTGGCGAGGCTGTGGAGAAAGGGGAACCCTCCTACACTGCTGGTGGGAATGTAAACTAGTTCAACCATTGTGAAAAGCAGTATGGAGGTACATAAAAATGCTCAAAACAGACTTACCATTTGACCCAGGAATTCCACTCCTAGGAATTTACCCTAAGAATGCAGCAATCAAGTTTGAGAAAGACACATGCACCCCTTTGTTTATTGCAGCACTATTTGCAATAGCCAAGAATTGGAAGCAACCTAAATGACCATCGATAGATGAATGGATAAAGACGATGTGGTACATATACACAATGGAATACTACTCAGCCATAAGAAAAGGGCAAATCCTACCATTTGCAGCAACATGGATGGAGCTGGAGAGTGTTATGCTCAGTGAAATAAGCCAATCAGAGAAAGAGAAATACCAAATGATTTCACTCATCTGTGGAGTATAAGAACGAAGGAAAAACTGAAGGAACAAAACAGCAGCAGAATCACAGAACTCAAGAATAGACTAACAGGTACCAAAGGGAAAGGGACTGGGGAGGATGGGTGGGTAGGGAGGGATAAGGGGGGAAGAAGAAGGGGGGTATTAAGATTAGCATTCATGGGGGGTGGGAGAAAGGGGAGGGCTGTACAACACAGAGAAGACAAGTAGTGATTCTACAACATTTTGCTATGCTAATTGACAGTGACTGTAAAAGGGTTTATAGGGGGGACCTGGTATAGGGGAGAGCCTAGTAAACATAATATTCTTCATGTAAGTGTAGATTAATGATAACAACAACAACAACAACAAAAAGCAGTTCCTGTGTGGTGACCTCCAATGAGTTCTACACAATGGTATAAAGGGCATATCAAAGTGAGGGCAAAGGGTCTCTTTGTGTTCATACAGAGGATCAAAGCCTAATTTGGCTACCGAGAAAATGAACTAAGATACTATATGAAGAAGAACTTCCAACATCAGCACTCTCTGGAAGAGTCATACCAGAAGATGATCATCAAAAACCTCAACAAAGATCCAGGCAATGCTGTAGTTGGAGCTGCATCCATCCCACCGGTTCTTGGACTTGCCATTGGAATGAAGAAGGAGATATCTAAGCTGGCCTGTGCTTTCATTAAACCAACAAATTTGACTGGATCTATACTGTAGGAACTCAACCAAGAATTAGGAGAAGTGCAAGTTGTAGAGCTCGAAAATCTTACGACTATAGACTATCTATGGTTAAAAGAACATATGGGATGTGAACAGTTCCCAGGAATGGGGTGTTTTAATTTGTCTGATTTCTCTCAGACTGTTCAAGTACAGTTGGACAATATCCATCATATCATAGACAAATTTTCACAAATGCCTAGGATCCCTAACTGGTTTTCTTGGCTTCACTGGAGATGGCTGGGAATTATAGATCTGCTTTGGTTATGTAACTATAATTATTATGTTAATGTGTGTGTGCAATTTAATAAGTAGTTTAAAACCTATACATGCTTAAGTTACTCTACAAGAAGATATGTCAATGAAATAATCAATCCTCCCATGTTTTCATCCGTCTGCTACCTCTATAGCTTTCCTTCTTCCTTCCTAATTACAACCCTTAAATAGAATTCATGCCTCATATCGAATTTATTGAGTATCATAATTGCTCCAAGAGGTAAAAATACCTCAAGACAAATGCTGGGCATAGAAGCCACAGGGCATAAATCTGCAAAGAAGTAAAAAGTTAACCTTTTCAAACAATATGGCTTCTCTCTCACTTACCAACTTTACATCTCCCTGTATGGCCCCAGAAGATGAGTGGTTAGCCAGAGACGGGTAAGATTCCTCAAGGGAGGAACAACCTAAGACAGGCACAGTCGCAGGGGGACCATCAGGTGAGAAATTGGGGATCAACAGTGGTGAGGCTTAGAACCTCACCCCCCCCGTTTTGAGAGAAATCTTCTGCATCCGTGGATGTTTTATTGCCCTTGTCTAGCTTGGATTAACACAGTCTACAGGCACACACCTGATCATCTACAATTGCTCTCTTACAACACTAAACTATGTTTCTACCTTTATCTTGCATCTACCTACCACTTCAGCATTTTATTAAAAATAATAATAATAATAACAATAAAGGGAGAAATGTGGGA
Organism: Manis javanica; assembly: GCF_040802235.1. Classification (NCBI taxonomy): domain Eukaryota; kingdom Metazoa; phylum Chordata; class Mammalia; order Pholidota; family Manidae; genus Manis; species Manis javanica. Next base: position 95,328,769 of record NC_133157.1, on the reverse strand, counting down.
TCCACATATAAATCAAGTATAAAAATCAAATGAGAACAAGAGGGCGGAGCCAACATGGCGGCGTGAGTAGGACAGTGGGAATTTCCTCCCCAAAACATATATATTTCTGAAAATACAACAAATACAACTAATCCTAAAAGAGAGACCAGAAGACACAGGACAACAGCCAGACTACATCCACTTGTGCGAGAGCCCAGCACTTGGTGAAAGGGGTAAGATACAAGCCCTCATCCGGCGGGACCCATGCACACCTCCCTCCAGCTCCTGGCAGGAGGGAGAGGGAGCCCAGGACTGCTAAACACACAGCCCCAGCCACCCGCATGAGAGCACAGACACAGTGCATGCATGGAGGGCTAGAAACTGGGAAATAGGGCAGCAAGACCTCTGAGTGGGTTCTGAAGCTGATGCCCCTGTGACATGGAAAAGCGAGTGCTTTTTGAAAGTCTTAAAGGGACAGGGACATAACAGCTGGATGGAAACAGCAAAGGACTCAGTCCAGTGGCAGGAAATTATTTGGAAAACCGGGCGCACTAAACCCTGGGCAACAGCACTGAGACCCCTCACGGAGGTAAACAGCCAAACAACCCCCTCGACCCCCCATCCATTACTCATCCAGGCCCTGTGAAAGCAGAGAAGCAGCTTAAGGCAAGCCCCACCCTCAGGAAGGGATTTTTCTCCATATCGGCGGGGCAAGACACAAAGACCCAGTCTACACGCAATTACCCAACACAAGCCACTAGGGGTTGCAGCTGTCCCAGTAAAGAAAGGCCAGTAGCAAGTGAAAAGTTTGGCCCTCCCAGCTGACAGTCAATAGCACCTGTCAACATGAAAAGGCAAAAAAATATGATCCAGACAAGACTAACCCAGACAGCTTCAGCATCTGCTACATCTTCCCCTGGGAAGGAACCTGGGGAGATAGATTTAACCAGTCTTCCTGAAAAAGAATTCAAAACAAAAGTCATAACCATGCTGATGGACTTGCAGAGAAATATGCAAGAACTAAGGAGGGAGAATACAGAAATAAAACAAGCTCTGGAAGGACTTCAAAACAGAATGGACGGGATGCAAGAAACCATTAATGCACTAGAAAACAGAGAACAGGAATGCAGAGAAGCTGATGCAGAGAGAGATAAAAGGATCTCCAGGAATGAAAGAATTCTAAGAGAGCTGAGTGACCAATCGTAGCAGAAAATATCCACATTATAGGGGTACCAGAAGAAGAAGAGAGAGAAAAAGGGACAGAAGGTGTCTTTGAATAAATAATTGCTGAAAACTTCCCCAAACTAGGGGGGAGGAAATGGCCTCTCAGACCACAGAGGTACACAGAACTCCCATGACAAGGGATCCAAGGAGGGCAACACCAAGACACATAATAATTAAAATGGCAAAGATCAAAGACAAGGACAAAGTATTAAAGTCAGCCAGAGAGAAAAAAAGGTCATCTACAAAGGAAAACCCATCAGGCTATCATCAGACTTCTCAACAGAAACCCTACAGGCCAGAAGAGAATGGCATGATATACTTAATGCAATGAAACAGAAGGGCCTCGAACCAAGACTACTGTATCCAGCACGAATATCATTTAAATATGAAGGAGGGATTAAACAATCCCCAGACAAGCAAAAGTTGAGGGAATTTGCCTCCCAAAAACCATCTCTACAGGGAATCCAACAGGGACTGTTCCAGATGGGAGCACTCCTAAAAAGAGCACAGAACAAAACACCCAACATATGAAGAAGGGAGGAGGAGGAATAAGAAGGGAGAGAAATAAAGAAACATCAGACCATGTTTATATTAGCTCAACAAGTGAGTTAAGTTAGACAGAAAGATAGTAAAGAAGCTAACCCTGAACCTTTGGTAAGCACAAACTTACAGCCTGCAATGGCAATAAGTACATACCTTTCAATAATCACCCTAAATGTAAATGGACTGAATGCACCAATCAAAAGACACAGAGTAATAGAATGGATAAAAAAGCAGGATCCATCCATATGCTGCTTACAAGATACTCACATCAAACCCAAAGACATGCACAGACTTTAAGTCAAGGGATGGAAAAAGATATTCCCTGCAAACAACAGAGAGAAGAAAGCAGGTGTTGCAATTTTGGTATCAGACAAAACAGACTTCAAAATAAAGAAAGGAACAAAAGAGAAAGAAGGACATTACATAATGAAAAAGGGCTCAGTCCAACAAGAGGATATAACCATTATAAATATATATGTACCCATTACAGGAGCACCAACATACCTGAAACAAATACTAACAGAACTAAAGGAGGAAATAAAATGCAATGCATTCATTCTAGGAGAATTCAACACAGCAGTCACTCCAAAGGACAGATCCACCAGACAGAAAATAAGTAAGGACACAGAGGCACTGAACAACACACTAGAACAGATGGACCTAATAGACATCTACAGACCTCTATACCCAAAAGCAACAGCATACACATCCTTCTCAAGTGTACATGGAGCATTCTCCAGAATAGACCACATAGTAGGCCACAAAAAGAGCCTCAGTAAATTCCAAAAGATTGAAATCCTACCAACCAACTTTTCAGACCACAAAGGCATAAAACTAGAAATAAACTCTGCAAAGAAAGCGAAAAGGCTCACAAACACATGGAGGCTTAACAACAAGCTCCTAAATAATCAATGGATCAATGACCAAATCAAAATGGAGATCCAGCAATATATGGAAACAAACGACAACAACAACACTAAGCCCCAACTACTGTGGGACGCAGCAAAAGCAGTCTTAAGAGGAAAGTATATAGCAATTCAGGCATATTTAAAAAAGGAAGAACAATCCCAAATAAATGGTCTAATGTCACAATTATCGAAATTGGAAAAAGAAGAACAAATGAGGCCAAAGGTCAGCAGAATGAGGGACATAATAAAGATCAGAGAAGAAATAAATAAAATTGAGAAGAATAAAACAAAAGCAAAAACTGATGAAACCAAGAGCTGGTTCTTCGAGAAAATAAACAAAATAGATAAGCCTCTAGCGAGACTTATTAAGAGGAAAAGAGAGTCAACACAAATCAACAGTATCAGAAACGAGAAAGGAAAAATCACGACAGACCCCACAGAAATACAAACAATTATTAGAGAGTACTATGAAAACCTATATGCTAACAAGCTGGGAAACCTAGGAGAAATGAACAACTTCCTAGAAAAATACAACCTTCTAAGACTGACCCAGAAAGAAACAGAAAATCTAAACAGACCAATTACCAGCAACGAAATTGAAGCGGTAATCAAAAAACTACCAAAGAACAAAACCCCTGGGCCAGATGGATTCATCTCAGAATTTTATCAGACATACAGGGAAGACATAATACCCATTCTCCTTAAAGTTTTCCAAAAAATAGAAGAGGAGGGAATACTCCCAAACTCATTTTATGAAGCTAACATCACTGTAATACCAAAACCAGGCAAAGACCCCACCAAAAAAGAAAACTACAGACCAATATCCCTGATGAATGTAGATGCAAAAATACTCAACAAAATATTAGCAAACCGAATGCAAAAATACATCAAAAGGATCATACACCATGACCAAGTGGGATTCATCCCAAGAATGCAAGGATGTTACAACATTCGAAAGTCCATCAACATCATCCACCACACCAACAAAAAGAAAGACAAAAATCACATGATCATCTCCATAGATGCTGAAAAAGCATTTGACAAAGTCCAACATCCATTCATGATAAAAACTCTCAGCAAAATGGGAATAGAGGGCAAGAACCTCAACATAATAAAGGTCATCTACGAATCACCCACAGCCAACATTATATTGAACAGCAAGAAGCTGAAAGCTTTTTCTCTGAGATGGGGAACAATACAGGGATGCCCACTCTTCCCACTGTTATTTAACATAGTACTGGAGGTCCTGGCCATGGCAATTAGACAAAACAAAGAAATACAAGGAATCCAGATTGGTAAAGAAGAAGTTAAACTGTCACTGTTTGCAGATGACATGATACTATACATAAAAAAACCGAAAGACTCCACCCCAAAACTACTAGAACTGATATTGGAATACAGCAAAGTTGCAGGATACAAAATTAACACACAAAAATCTGTGGCTTTCCTATACACTAACAATGAACCAACAGAAAGAGAAATCAGGAAAACAACTTCATTCACAATTGCATCAAAATAAATAAAATACCTAGGAATAAACCTAACCAAAGAAGTGAAAGAATTATACTCTGAAAACTACAAGTCACTCTTAAGAGAAATTAAAGGGGACACTAACAGATGAAAACTCATCCCATGCTCGTGGCTAGGAAGAATTAATATTGTCAAAATAGCCATCCTGCCCGAAGCAATATACAGATTTGATGCAATCCCTATCAAATTACCAGCAACATTCTTCAATGAACTGGAACAAATAATTCAAAAATTCATATGGAAACACCAAAGACCCCAAATAGCCAAAGCAATCCTGAGAAAGAATAAAGTAGGGAGGATCTCACTCCCCAACTTCAAGCTCTACTATAAAGCCATAGTAATCAAGACAATTTGGTACTGGCACAAGAGCAGAGCCACAGACCAATGGAAGAGACTAGAGAATCCAGACATTAACCCAGACATATACGGTCAATTAGTATTTGATAAAGGAGCCATGGACATACAATGGCGAAATGACAGTCTCTTCAACAGATGGTGCTAGCAAAACTGGACAGCTACATGTGGGACAATGAAACTGGACCATTGCCTAACCCCATATACAAAAGTAAAGTCAAAATGGATCAAAGACCTGAATGTAAGTCATGAAACCATTAAACTCTTGGAAAAAACAGGCAAAAACCTCTTAGACATAAACATGAATGACCTCTTCTTGAATATGTATCCCCAGGTAAGGAAAACAACAGAAAAAATGAACAAGTGGGACTATATTAAGCTGAAAAGCTTCTGTACAGCAAAAGACACCATCAATAGAACAAAAAGGAACCGTACAGTATGGGAGAATATATTTGAAAATGACAGATCCGATAAAGGTTTGATTTTCAGAATATATAAAGAGCTCACACACCTCAACAAACAAAAAACAAATAATTCAATTAAAAAATGGGCAGAGGAACTGAACAGACAGTTCTCCAAAAAAGAAATACAGATGGCCAACAGACACATGAAAAGATGCGCCACATCACTAATTATCAGAGAAATGCAAATTAAAACTACAATGAGGTATCACCTCACACCAGTAAGGATGGCTGCCATCCAAAAGACAAACAACGACAAATGTTGGCAAGGCTGTGGAGAAAGGGGAACCCTCCTACACTGCTGGTGGGAATGTAAATTAGTTCAACCATTGTGGAAAGCAGTATGGAGGTACATAAAAATGCTCAGAACAGACTTACCATTTGACCCAGGAATTCCACTCCTAGGAATTTACCCTAAGAACACAGCAATCAAGTTTGAGAAAGACAGATTCACCCCTTTGTTTATCGCAGCACTATTTACAATAGCCAAGAATTGGAAGCAACCTAAATGCCCATTGGTAGATGAATGGATAAAGAAGATGTGGTACATATACACAATGGAATACTATTCAGCCATAGGAAGAGGGCATATCTTACCATTTGCAGCAACATGGAATGAGCTGCAGGGTGTTATGCTCAGTGAAATAAGCCAAGCAGAGAAAGAGAAATACCAAATGATTTCACTCATCTGTGGAGTATAAGAACAAAGGAAAAACTGAAGGAACAAAACAGCAGCAGAATCACACAGCTCAAGAATGGACTAACAGGTACCAAATGGAAAGGGACTGGGGAAGAATGGTGGGTAGGGAGGGATAAGTGGGGGGGAAGAAGAAGGGGGTATTAAGATTAGCATGCATGGGTGGTGGGAGAAAGGGGAGGTCTGTACAACACAGAGAAGAGAAGTAGTGACTCTACAACTCTTTGCTATGCTGATGGACAGTCACTGTAAAGGGGTTTATATTGGGGACCTGGTATAGGGGAGAGCCTAGTAAACATAATATTTATCATTTAAGTGTAGATTAATGATAACAAAAAAAAAAGCAGTTCCTGTGTGGTGACGCCCAATGAGTTCTACACAATGCTATAAAGGGCATGTAAAAGTGTAGGCAAAGGATTTTTTTGTGCTTATACAGAGGATCAAAGCCTAATTTGGCTACCCCGAAAATGAACTAAGATACAATATGAAGAAGAACTTCCAACATCAGCATTCTCTGGAAGACTCATGCCAGAAGATGATCATCAAAAAAACCCAACAAAGGTCCACGCACTGCTACAGGTGTAGATGCACTCATCCCAACGGTTCCTGGACTTGGCATGGGAATGAAGAAGGAGATATCTAAGCTCGCCTGTGCATACAGTAAAACAACAAATTTGACTGGATCTACACTTTTGGAACTCAACCAAGAATTAGGAGAAGTGCAAATTGTAGCACTCCAAAATCTTACAACTACAGACTATTTACTGTTAAAAGAACATATGGGATGTGAACAGTCCCCAGGAATGGGTTGTTTTAATTTGTCTGATTTCTCTCAGACTGTTCAAGTTCAGTTGGACAATATCCACCATATCATAGATAAGTTTTCACAAATGCCTAAGGTGCCTAACTGGTTTTCTTGGTTTCACTGGAGATGGCTGGTAATTATAGGTATGCTTTGGTTATGTAACTGCATTCCTATTTTGTTAATGTGTGTGTGCAATTTAATTAGTAGTTTAAAAGCTATACATGCTGAAGTTACTCTACAAGAAGATATGTCAAGGTAATAATCAATCTTCCCATGTTTTCTTCTGCCTGCTACTTCTATAGCTTTTCTTCTTCCTTCCTAATTACAACCCCTAAATGGAATTCGTGCCTCATATCGAATTTACCGTGTATCACAATTCTTCCAAGTGGTAAAGATACCTCAAGACAATGCTGGGCATAGAAGCCACAGTGCATAAATATGCAAGGAAGTAAAAAACTAACCTTTTCAAACAATAAGGCTTCTCACTCACTTACCAACTTTACATTTCCCTGTATGGCCCCAGAAGATGACTGGTTAGCCAGAGATGGGTAAGATTCCTCAAGGGAGGAACAACCTAAGACAGGCACATTCACAGGGGGGCCATCAGGTGAGAAATTGTGAATCAACAGAGGTGAGGCTTAGAACCTCCACCCCCCGTTCTGAGAGAAATCTTCTGCGTCCGTGGATGTTTTATTGCCCTTGTCTAGCTTAAATTAACACATATTCTACAGGCACACAGCTGATCATCTACATTAGCTCTCTTACAACACTAAACTATGTTTTCTACCTTTATCTTGCATCTACCTACCACTTCAGCATTTTACTAAAAATAATAGTAATAAAGAGAGAAATGTGGTATCCACATATAAATCAAGTATAAAAATCATACGAATATTCATATTTGAACTGACTGTTTATAGTTCGTAATGCATGATCAAAACTGAAAGTTTCTGTGATGACTGCCCTTGTACTGTTCACCATGTAACTTATTCATTATGTAAGAATTTGTTCTCCATGTATGAACTTGTTCGTTATGCTTCAGAGGATTGGAGACTGACGAAAATTAGGCTTGGGGTGGATTAATGATTATACATTGAGCATTGCGTCCCCTATAGAGAATTTTATTTTTTGTTAACAATCATTTGATCAATAAGTAGGAGAGATGCCCTCACAAAAAATAAAAATAAAAAAAGTACACACTTCCAATTGTAACATAAATAAGTAACCGGGATGTAATGTATAGCATAAGGAATATAGTCAAAATATTGTAACAACTTGGTATGGTGAGAGCTGGTACCTAGAATTATCATGTATATAAATGTTCAATCACTGTGTTGTACACCTGAAACTAATGTAATCCTGCGTGTCAACTACCCTTCAATAAAAAATAATTATCTAAAAAAAAATTCAAACAAATATTCATATTTGATCTGATTCTTTAAAGTTCATAATGCGTGATCAAAACCGAAAGTTTCTGTGATGAATGCCCTTGTACTGTTCACCATGTAAGAACTTATTCACTATGTAAGAATTTGTTCACCATGTAAGAACTTTTTCATTATGCTTCAGAAGATTGGAGACTGATGAGAATTAGGCTTGAGATGGATTAATGATTGTGCATTGAGCATTGACTCCCCTATACAGAATTTTATTGTTGTTAACAACCATTTGATCAATAAAAATGAAAGATGCCCTCTCAAAAAAAAAAAAAGAATTAAGAGAGAAAGTTAACAGTAGTTACACAAGAACCATCCAATGCCTGTTCAGTAGCTCATCCATTGCATGTTTGTGGTTGTTACTTTTCCAGGGAAATCTCTCGGTACTGTTTCCCTTTCTTGGCAAGGATCCGGGAAGACTGATCTCTTCCTCTTAGACTCCTCCAACTTCTTAATCTCTTCTCTGGCCGATTCATTGAATACTGAATTTTTCCTAACTTTCTGATTAATTTTCTTGCCTCTTACCTTAGAGAAAGCCTTGAGGAACCTCACTTTCTAGGGAGAAACACTGAGTATCTCAAATCTGTCACTGAAATATTTACAAAACTTACCATTTGCCAAAAGCTCTGATCTTACTTATGTGTGTACCTGCTCAGATAGTCGGTTCATTTCAACTTCACTTAGTAACTGTCACTGGACACAGGCCTCGAGGGGGCAGAGAAGAGCAGGGTAAATGCCTTGTCCTCACGATTCCCACCAGAAACACAGATGCTCATGGAAGCACGTGGCACTTCCAGACAGACACATGCCGTCATCATCCCTGATAACCTTCTAGTAGCCTTTCAGTAAAGTAATGTCTTTTACTGTCTCTGACCCTTCCAGTCATCTAGGGCCACATCTCTGGAAAGTGTCTGATGGGCTTTATATGTGTGAATGTAGATTTTGTTATCGCTACTGTGGGGGCCCGGCCTATGGCCGAGGCTGAGCCCCACTCTAGCTAGACAACGCCCTAAAGATGGCGCCTGCTTCCTGCTCACCACCCTTTCCCCTCTTCCCTGTTGGGGATTGGCCCAGCAGACTTCCGTACCCGTGCATAGCTCGTGCTGCCCGCTTAGAGTGGTGCATGACACCTATCCGCTTAAAGGTCACGCATGATACTGTCCCGGATTGGTTGGGTGACTGAATATAAGGGAGCCCGCCGGGAGGGAGAGGAGCTTCCCGACAACTGCTGTAACCACCGTGAGAGATTAGACAATAAAGCCTAGAGAAGAATCAAGACCTTGGGCATGTTGCCTCGGCCCCTGAAGGGTCGCGACAAGTGGTGCCGAACCCCGGGAATCGCTAAACCTCATCGCGACCTGATCCGCTGACCCTGGTGCCTGCCGATGAACGTCGCTGGACGCCGTTCGGTCGGCTGGCCAGACCGGGAGAGGGAACCGAGGAGGGTGAGTGGATCGGCGAGTAAACTGAAAGTATATGTGGCAGGGCAGACAGCAGGCAGTTGCGGTGGGTGTTTATGTGTAGTGTGTGTGTCCTGTTAGTGTTTGTGATATTATGTGTAGTGTGTGTGTCCTGTTAGTGTTTGTGACATTGTTTATTATAATATATGGAATGAGGAGCTGCCAGTGAAGGTTCGCAGAGCAGCGATGAAATCAAAAGGTTCGCAGAGTGGCGACGAAATCAAAAGGTTCGCAGAGTGGTGACAAAATCAAAAGGTTCGCAGAGTGGCGACGAAATCAAAAGGTTCGCGGAATTAGTGACATAGTCCATCTAAATCATAACTAGGATACTTACCCCTTTAGAGAGAGGATGGGGACGGAGGACCAGGATTGGGTTTTTCTTCGGGGCCACTGATGGAAAACAGCCTAAAAAGGCCTGTGTGGGTACCTCAGTGGCCCCTCACCAAAGAAAAGAAGGAAGCAGCCCACACTTTAGTACAAGAACAGATAGCAGCTGGTCTCCTCCAGCCCTCTACCTCGCCATGGAACACACCTATTTTTGTAATTAGGAAAAAGTCTGGCAAGTGGAGATTATCAAAGACTGTTTCTTCTCCATCCCGCTTCACCCCAGAGACTGTCAAAGGTTTATTGCCGCAGGGCATGGCTAATAGCCCCACCATGTGTATGTAAAGAAGGCCTTACAAACTGTCAGGAAACAGTTTCCCCTGATAATCATCTATCATTATATGGATGACATCCTTCTGTGTCATGAGAGCAGCAGGGAGCTAGAGACAACCCTCAGGATCAGGGTATGGTGGAACACACCCACCTCACCCTCAAGAATGCCTTATATAAACAAAAAGGGGGAATAGGAGAAGACTTTAGAACACTGGACAAAAATGGCCGCAGTGCAGCAGAGTGGCACGGCCAACAATCCAATCCAAAACACATGCCTAAAGTTTTGTGGAAGGATGTGTTGGAAGGAACATGGAAAGGCCTGGACCCAGTGATAATCTGGACCCGAGGCTCGGTTTGTGTTTTTCCACAGGACCAGCAGAACCCCGTTTGGGTGACTGAATGTCTGATACGCAGAGTGGAAAACCCCGGAGCAGAGGTACAAGATGATCGCACTGCTTCTGCTCCTGCCGTGGATCCTATAGCAGGCAACGGCGGAGCCGAGCTGCAGCTGCAGCCACCGCCACGCTGACTATCACCATTCCTACGGCAGAGATGCTGAATGGTCTGTCCCAGGCCACTGAACCTTCTTCAAGAACAATTGGACCTCTTGGGGGAGGTTTTGTCTGTGGGCTGCGTATATGAGGGTGTATTACTGGTATTCCTTTTCATAATTATTCTAAAGCTGCCAACTTGTCCAGACAGTTAGGCAAGATGTTAAACGCCACCAAAGCCTGGTCAGGTGTAGGTGTCATAGGAATATTGCTAATTGTGGGCCTCTCCTGCTTGGGAGGAAAGTCTGTTACAAAAACAGCAACGGGGAGAATGGAAGGTCCTGTTGCAGGCCATGGCAGCGCTAGAGGAAGGCATCTTCCCTAGAGTATAAAACAATAAAGGGGGAGATGTGGGGGCCCGGCCTATGGCCGAGGCTGAGCCCCACTCTAGCTGGACAATGCCCTAAAGATGGCTCCTGCTTCCTGCTCACCACCCTTTCCCCTCTTCCCTGTTGGGGATTGGCCCAGCAGACTTCCGTACCTGTGCATAGCTTGTGCTGCCCGCTTAGAGTGGTGCGTGACACCTATCCGCTTAAAGGTCACGCATGATACTGTCCCGGATTGGTTGGGTGACTGAATATAAGGGAGCCCGCCGGGAGGGAGAGGAGCTTCCCGACAACTGCTGTAACCACCGTGAGAGATTAGACAATAAAGCCTAGAGAAGAATCAAGACCTTGGGCATGTTGCCTCAGCCTCTGAAGGGTCGCGACAGCTACCTCTCAACTAATTTTTGCATTCTACATTTGTCCTGATTGTTGAATAAATTGACTCTACTAAGTGAGTTTTAGTGAGTTAACCAGTGAAAGAAGTGTTTCTAAAGAGAGAAAGGCTATGAGGGTCAACTATTATATTTTACCACTGACTTTTTGTGTAGCCTTATGAAAGTCTTCAGAGACCATACAAATGAGAACAAACAGAAGCTATCATTTCCAAGTTCAAATAGTAAGGAATTGGCTACTGTCTGTTGCCTTTGGCAGAGACACAAAGGCAGACAGGGAGTGTGGAAGCTTTGTCATGGAAAAGGGCAGGCTTCCCATGGGCTTTATTTGGAAGATGTTGGCATGGGGAAGCTGGAGGTGCCTAAGTAGAAGCATGACTTCGTCCATCATGCGGGGAGTGCATTTGGATTTCTCTGGTTGGCCCTGAATTGAAAGCAGGGGAGGTCCGAGGGAGGGAAGGGAGGCAGTCAGTAGGGAAGCTGTCACTGACCAAGTGCTGAGCTTTCTGGAACAATTGCTGTGTGGGTTGTAGTTCAGGCTGGTTGCTGCTGAAGTTATGGGTCAATGTCCTCTCTGCCATATGTGATCTGCCAACTGTCCACTCATATATTCACTCTCCCAGACTTGAGTTAAAATACATTGACAAGTTAATACTTATTTGGTACTCCTGTCATCACATAGTAAATTTTTAGCAAAACAATTACTCAGTGAACTAAGTGAATCTTGAACTGTCTGATTTGGCTATGTTGGTATCAGGTCCTTAACAAGCCTTCTTAACGGAGACATTTTAAGGAGACTCACAGACTGTGTGTCGGAGATGAAGAACGCTGTGTCAGGTTAAATGTGGACATGCTTTCAGTTTTACAGAGAAGGTGCAGGAAACCATAGTAATTTAAAGAACTTTTTTTTGTCCCTAAAAAATGATGCTATCAGCACTCTCTGGAGGACTCGTGCCAGGGGATGATCATCAAAAAGCCTCCACAGGGATCCAGGTGATGCTGCGGTTGTGGCTGCATCCATCCCACGGTTTCCTGGACTTGCCACTGGAATGAGGAGGGAGATGTCTAGGCTGGCATGTGCATACAGTGAGACAACGAATTTGAGTGGATCTGTACTGTTGGAACTCAACCAGGAGTTGGGAGGGGGTGCAAGTTGTAGCGCTCCAAAATCTTAAGACTATCTATGGTTAAAAGAACATATGGGATGTGAACAGATCCCAGAAATGGGTTGCTTTAATTTGTCTGATTTCTCTCAGACTGTTAAAGTACAGTTGGACAATATCCATCATATGATAGACAAATTCTCACAAATGCCTAGGGTGCCTAACTGGTTTTTTCGGCTTCACTGGAGATGACTGGTAATTATAGATTTGCTTAGTTTATGTCACCGTATTCCTATTATGTTAATATGTGTGCGCAAGTTAGTTAGTAGTTTAAAACCTGCTTGAGGTACTCTACAAGAAGATATGTCAAAGAAATAATCAATCCTCCCATGTTTTCTTCCATATGCTACCTCTATAGCTTTTCTTCTTCCTTCCTAATTACAACCCTTAAATAGAATTCGTGCCTCATATTGAATTTACCGAGCATCATAATTCCTCCAGGTGGTAAAGATACCTCAAGACAAGTGCTGGGCATAGAAGCCACAGGGCATAAATCTGCAAAGAAGTAAAAAGCTAACCTTTTCAAACAATATGGCTTCTCTCTCACTTACCAACTTTACATCTCCCTGTATGGCCCTGGAAGATGACTGGTTAGCCAGAGACGGGTAAGATTCCTCAAGGGAGGAACAACCTAAGACAGGCACAGTTGCAGGGGGGCCATCAGGTGAGAAATTGGGGATCAACAGAGGTGAGGCTTAGAACTTCACCCCCCCTGTTTTGAGAGAAAGCTTCTGCATCCGTGGATGTTTTAATGCCCTTGTCTAGCTCGGATTAGCACATAGTCTACAGGCACACAGCTGATCATCTACAATTGCTCTCTTACAACACTAAACTATGTTTTCTACCTTTATCTTGCATCTACCTACCACTTCAGCATTTTATTAAAAATAAAAATAATAATAATAAAGGGAGAAATGTGGGATCAACATATAAATCAAGTATAAAAATCAAACGAATATTCATATTTGACCTGATTGTTTATAATTCATAATGCATGATCAAAACCGAAAGTTTCTGTGATGAATGCCCTTGTACTGTTCACCATGTAAGAACTTATTCACTATGTAAGAATTCGTTCACCATGTAAGAACTTGTTCGTTATGCTTCAGAAGATTGAAGACTGACAAAAATTAGGCTTGAGATGGATTAATGATTGTGCACTGAACATTGACCCCACTATACAGAATTTTATTATTGTTAACAACCATTTGATCAATAAATATGAGAGATGCCCTCTCAAAAAAAAAAAAAACTGTACCATACTCTTAGATAATATTGTTTACTTTAGAATATCTTAAAGAGATTGTTGTTCTTTGAATTGTCATATTATATGAGTACTAAAATAAAAATGATTCAAATTTTAAAAAATGATGCTAATGTTGAGGGGAACAAATGTGCCTGTAATTTGTTTTTTGTAACTTGTCTGTAATATGAAGTGTCTGTAACTGTGCCTCGGCCAAATCATTTTGATAATGGGCCTTCAATATGGTTAATTTATTAATATCTCAGGTGAAGATTTATGTTCTACACACAGAATTGCAGGAATAATTCAAAAACCTGAACTGTAAATGTAAGTTGAAGTATTGCTGTTGTCAGTATTGATTGGACAATGTCAGTATTCATGTGCCTGCTCTATTTCTCTTCTTTCAAGAGATCAAAATAAGTCAAAGCAAAATCAGAGGTTACTTTGAGAACATGTCAACAGATCAAATATATCTGAAATACCTGTTTCATAACACAAAAATAGTCCACTGAGCCCATCCCTAAATGGGCAGGAATAAATTCCTCCTGGGCTGTGCTTGTAAGCACATTTGCTTAAATTATTCTTTTTTTTTTAACAGATTTCTCACATTACAACTATTGTCTAAATCTTTCTTAGCGTTATTTTAATACAGGTGGCACTTTTAGGTAAGTTCTATGCATCTGCTTTGATGTTTTCCACTCCCTGCACTATGTCCAAGTTTCAGTCTACCATGTGAATTCTTCTCTCATGATTTCAGAGAGAAGCTTCTTGAAAAGTGCCTAAATTACTTCCTTTATCTGCCAACAACTGTTGCTTTGCCCCTGGTCCCAAGTCTGTTATGTTCTATTGTTGTTAAAGTCACTGAGGAATGTTCCTTAGCTCCATCCATGAGACAGGCTTTGGTTCTAATTTTGCCTCACCTTGCTGATACGTTGATTCCTCTGGAGACCTCTTACCCCTTTCTACACACAGTGGCAGAAAGTTTTGTTGGATCTGCCTAAATGAGAACGCCACCCCAATTCACTCACGGAAGACGTCTCTTGATGCAACAAGCAAGAGGACTTTATTCAGGAACCAGCTAGCTGGGGTCCAAGTGTCAGCCCAACGCAGCGGGTTTCAACAAGGACCCCGAGCACTCAAAGCCAGGGGTTTATATAGCATGTTCAAAGAAAGAGAGAGAGAAAAAAAGTATCTTTCTACAAGCACATAGCAGTGTTTTTCCACAAGCACATAACTTTTCGGCTGGCACCACATCCTGGGGTTTAGCAAGATAAGCTTGGTATGTATGATTAACTGATTGAGGTTGGCTGAATAAAGGTCACTGCAGTCAGTGCTCATGATTGATTAACTTGTTTTTCAAGGCCTTACCCAGGCCCAGTTTTTTTCTTTCTAAGTCACCTACTCAGAAAATGGCTTCTAGGCCCTTAAGATGGCTATGCTTATGCTAACCTATTTCTATTCTTACATTCCCCTCTTCTTCGTGTATCTATTTCAATCATGAAACTAGGGGTCATCTGTTTGGTTAACACTCTGATAGTTCTGTATCAACACTATGATTTGCTCGGTGCTTATGCGTTCTTTGATAAAGGTAACACATGGAGTGACTCTGGTTTGGCAGGCCCAGCACCTGTTAGAATAAGCTGAGGTGGTGCTGATTACTTCTGTCCTGTTGCAGAGGGAGGTGTAAGTTTTAGGAACTCTCTCAATGCAGGTTCTTTGCCTACTTACAGAGGATAAAGTGAGTCTTGGTCTTTGTCTTATTCTCTCTTTTACAGATAGAGACTCTAGCTGCTGCTAGGGAAAAGGGGCGATGACCGCTCTGGCTGCTTCGTGCTGAGAAGGGGGCGCAGTAAAGGGTGCAGCTAGGTCTCTATCACTGGTCAGTTGAGAGGGCTTCAGAAGGCTGGTGCTTCTATTCTGGGTTTCATTTCTATTACTATTTGCAGTTTTGTGGCTTCTAGGCAAGATAAAACAAATTGTGTTATTAGGTTATGTAGCAACATCTGGAGTTGGATTTTCTATTCTGGAAGGAGGCTGCATTATTGAAACAATACTTTTCTCTAAAATCACTCTCATTTTTATTAGAAGTAACCAGGTTAAGAAAATAATTAACAGCTGGCTTGATTATTTGCACAAGTGCAGCAAGAAGAGCAATTGATTACACAGGCTCTTTTAAATATGCTTTGCTGCAACTTTTTGTAAGGAATTTCAGATTGAACTTTTAAAGGCCTCTTGAGGCCAGACAGCCAAGCCAGACTTGCCATCAATCTTTGCCTGCAGTACCTGTAGATTTGGATGAATTTCTCTCTTCTCGAGGTCTCTGCACCTGCCAGGAAGTGACCTTCTTTACTCACCTGGTAAGGCTGCTGGGAACTCAGTAAGCAAGGTACTAGGCCAGTTCTTCTAAGGGGCTTTGTTGGCTTTATAAAGTCAATCTTAGTTCTTTAAAGTTGTTCACATCTGAGTCCATGCACATGTCTCTCAGGTATGACATTCCAGTCAAAGCGCTGGCAGTATAACCAGTGTTCTTAAGTAGTCTTCTCACAAGGAAAGCAGATTCTTATTGAACTCATGCAAATAAACATACTGCCATGGAATACAAAAGCAGTCACTGAAAGTTTTTAAACTCTGGCGGGATCAGGTAGAGACAAGGATGTTTCAATTCTGAGTCATTTACTAAACTGTTGTCAGTTTAAGAGAACAAGGTTAAAACACTTTATCAGCAACATTTGAAACAAAAAGACACAAAATCATTTTCTTTAGTTTATGTAAACTTATGTAACTAATACCTGTTCTGCTCAAATCTAGTTCTTTACTAGTTTAGTAATAATAAAACTGACTATAAATGACAAAAGACTTACAAATGACAATGGTTAAAGATCTGATGAAAGCTTACTGTAAGACAGTTGACATAAGGAAATTCTGATATTTCTGTAATACAAAACATTCAGTAACAAAGTTTAGCATCATTCTCTTTGACAGTGCTTTCCTGGTAAATATATATATATATATATATATATATCAGATAAATAAGCCAAATTAGTCAAATACTTTCTCTAATGAGAAAAAAATCTTCTGACATGTTCCAGGGGCTCTCTGGAAAATATCAGAGTTAACTAGAGGTAAAAGCACTTTTTTGCATTTAATTCTTTTAGAACTGTCTATCATTACACATTTATTATCTATATACCCAGCACAAGAAATGAGATACTTTAAAAAGGTAGGGCAGCAGGGGAGACTGCTGCTGTCAGTTTTAAAAGACAATATATAGAAAGTCAAAATAATTCTAGGTTACCAAGCATTCTTGAGAGAATGGTAGCAGATGGTAGATTCCTCTGCTTTCATCTTCAGGAGGGGGAAAAAAAGTTACAGTTAAGAATTCACATTTAGCTGAAAGAACTGTCTAAACTCAAGGCAGAGTATAATATCACCAGGCATACGAAAGACCTGTTAGAGATACATACAAAGAATGAATATGGCTATAGTCAAATTCAACTTAAAAGTTTAAGCAGAATCTCAAATTTAAATGTCTCTTTCCTTCATACAGATATTCAGATCTGATCAGAAATATGCTTTGAGATGAAAGAGATCAGGCATTTTACCTCTTCATTTAGGGATTGAGAAATGATGACCTTTGGCTTTCTAACCAGCCATTTCATTCATGGCGTCAATAGTGGGTTGTGGTGACATGGAAACGTATGCTGGATATTTGGATGGTTTAAAGATTATATACAATCAATAGCTTACAAACAGTGAAAATAATAAGAACATAACTCAGCATAAGTGTCTAAGACCAGATACAAAAAAGCAGAGAAAGTGCTTAAGTCTACAGGTCTTCCCTGAAAGCTTCAAGAATGTTTTACTCTTTAATAGTAGATAGAGCTTTTAATAGAATTTGCATAGCAGCTTATAAGATCATTTGTATTAAAAAAATATGGAGAGTCCTCCATGTTTTTTAAGACATACAAACATATCTACAGCATATAAATTAAACAAGAAGACCTGGTGGTTCTCAAAAAAATCTATTACAACTTTTCTCAAAAGTGGTCACACGTTTGTCCATCTAAACCTTTACAGTGAAACCTGTTTTTCTGGGAGAAACATAATCTTGTCCAGATTCTACACAGTTTAATTTTTAAGAATAAATTTTGGTTTGTTAACTAAGCACATTTAATCAGCTGAAAAAAGCTTTGTTACCATTCTGCTTAGGAGGATAAATTAAGAAAACAATCAGTAACAACTTTAATCATTTGTTGGTTAGAGATTTTTCCACTTATAAAAATATATGGAATAATTCAATTTCTCATGCCATGCAATCGTTTTCAATAACAAAATATTTTAAAGGTAAATAAAGGTTACACAGTTGTTAACAAACTTAGCTTTTAGTCTTTTTAATATTACGATTTCATTTTTTTAATATTCTGGCAACTCACTGAGACTTTAAGCATGAGAAACTGCTTTGATCTTTCAACATTAAGAGCAGACTAACAGTTAAAGAAAACTGTTTAACTGGAAATGAGATTCTAATTTTGCTGTGCACTTGATATCAAGACTCACTTGCTTTAATTTCACTAGGCACGACTATATCTGTAAGAATATAGTAATTTATTCTTCATTTGCCCCCATGGTCCCAAGCACATAAACTGGTGAGAATTATGCCTGGGCTTGCCTGTGGCTTGACTGGGTTTATCTCACTTTATTTTTAAACATCCTGACTCTCCCCCCAAAGCAACAGGCTGAGTGGATCTTCCACAACAAAAGGCACCACGCTGTTTTCTCTCTTTGTCTCTCTTTAAATAAATAGCTGTACTTTAGAACAAAGTTACTTTCTTTTATCACAAAACACATTCTTTAGCATGCAGAAGAGTTTTCATTCTTTATACTTTTTCTTATTAAAACATACATCTTTTAGCATAGAGAAATGTTTTCTTTATTACTTTAAGTAGTTTTAATTAGAACTTAAAACTATTAGAAACTTTAATTTCCAGTGAACACTGATAAGTAGGATATTGTAAACTGTTAAACTAACATTCTTTAGATTGACAAATTTATGAACACATTTTATAATTTCTGTAACCATGAGCTTTACAGCACAATCTCTCACTAAACATAGAGCATATCTTCTTAACTTAGCAAAACTTTAAGGTTTTAAGTTACTACAAAAATTCTCAGGCTGTAGGTAGCTATACACACTGTAACACACAATTAAAAAGGTGTTCACTTGCCACCTCATTTAGTTCACTCATTCGTAACAACTATGCTAGATTACTTACAAGACCTTTACTGAATATTAGACAAAGCCAAGCCTTTAAGCATTTTATTCTTAAAAGATTTAGCAGATAACATGACTTAAATGACCTTAGGTAAATTTAGGCAGCTGATAACTACCAGGACATGCCCGCCTCAGGCAAACTCAAATTAGCATTAATGCTCAACACTTTTTTATCAGGTTTTCTGGAAGTTTTAGAATACCCAATTTTCACAAGCGCTTGTCTTTAAATCAATTTCATTAATACCATCTGGAGGTAGAAAGATATATTCATTTACACACTTAGGGGGTCGTCTGAGTCTGTCCCATTTCTTAACTTCTACTGACAAATTATGTGCCCTCGTCTTTACTTCTGTCCAATGATCTAACGTCAGACTGAGGGGGGTCGTCACTGTCTTTCCCATTGTCAGTTTAACAATTATTAGGCACGTGAAAGACACAAAAAACAGAGACACACAGATTAGACACACGGCGGCCGCTCCTTGTTTTCCTGATTTTCAATCAGAAACTGAAAAGAATCAGAGGGTTGATACTCTTGGCGCCCGAAAATCAAACCTATCTCATCAGATTCACCTTGCCAAAAAAACAGATTAGAGGCCACCAGGCATCCCTGGCCCTCTGGTCTCCCTGAGGCGTCCCCCAGGGTTGCAGCCTGCGGTGCTCCGAGTACGTCTACCAACCGCGGTCTCGAACCCTTTACGGGCTCGAGACGGCTGCCAGACGGAGGGTACCCCCTTCAGAATTCCGACCGGTCGCACTGAAAGACAGAAGACGAAACACAGACAACTCAATGCGCCACCCACCTTACCTCTTCCTCCAAGGGCGTCTTCAGGAGTGAAGCTGGGCGAGTGCTCAGATCCCGGACGAGCCCCCAAATATGTTGGATCTGCCTAAATGAGAACGCCACCCCAACTCACTCACGGAAGACGTCTCTTGATGCAACAAGCAAGAGGACTTTATTCAGGAACCAGCTAGCTGGGGTCCAAGTGTCAGCCCGACGCAGTGGGTTTCAACAAGGACCCCGAGCACTCAAAGCCAAGGGTTTATATAGCATGTTCGAAGAAAGAGAGAGAGAAAAAAAGTATCTTTCTACAAGCACATAACAGTGTTTTTCCACAAGCACATAACTTTTCGGCTGGCGCCACATCCTGGGGTTTAGCAAGATAAGCTTGGTATGTATGATTAACTGATTGAGGTTGGCTGAATAAAGGTCACTGCAGTCGGTGCTCATGATTGATTAACTTGTTTTTCAAGGCCTTACCCAGGCCCAGTTTTTTCTTTCTAAGTCACATACTCAGAAAATGGCTTCTAGGCCCTTAAGATGGCTATGCTTATGCTAACCTATTTCTATTCTTACAGTTTCACATATGAGAAAGAGGCTTATTTTTTTAATTAAAGACACTAGAATGCATAAAGTCTTTATATTTGGAATACGTTAACATTTGTAGGCTTGAGAGGCTGAAGAAAAATAGAACTGGACAAAAATAATAGAAAGAGAGGCTGGGAGGGAGGGAGGAAGGAAGGAGAGAGATTCTGAGAAGTCACATGAAGAACACTCTTTCTGGCCTTTGCCTGGAAGGTTAAGCTAAGCAAGAGTTCTAATTCTTGGGTTGGTGATTGCAGGGCTGATTAGAAATGATTCCCATAAACAGGAGTGCTAAGAAATAGTGGAGGATTCCAAGTAGTTTGTTTTTAAAGGAAAGACACTGGAAATCTGATAGGGGTGCAACAGAAATGCAGGACTGAATCCTAAGAGTTGTATCTTCACATAACTACATGAATGATATTCAAACTCCTAAGTAATCAGGAAACTAAATATTAAAATATAAATATAATTTCCTGCTTATCTTTCTGGAAATAATTAAAAAAGGAAAATATTGCCAAGGGGAATGTCAGCATAATGCACTCTGATATATTATCTTGGAAAGGTAAATTGTTAAGACTTTGTAAAATAGCCCTTCGATAATACAGTTTGTTGCATACCAGCAATTCCACTTCTGCGAATCTCTTCCATATAAATACCAACACATGTACTTAAAGATCTGCATATCAAAGCATAATTTATTGCAGCAAATCGAATCACATTAGTACCTATCATAGTGGAAGAGCTGAGTGAATGGCGATACATCTAGTGATGATACTGAAAAATATAAAAACAAAAGAATGTAAATTTATGCAAATATGTAAAACTTAAATTATGCCTTTTTTACTAAATAATTACAATATGACAAAATTGCTTTTCAACTGATATGTTAGTGCACATTATTTATCAGGTCTTTCTAACAATCTCTAAATCATGTGTAGATTTTTAAAAATAAATGTTTATTTGTTTGAGGTAAATGTCCCTAATTATATACTGGGCTATAATTTGGTATATGAAACTGCAATCACTTCTTTAATGCTTCGACAGTAAATTGGTCATCAGATTTCCCTCAAAATCCATGAAGTTTCTTTTCTTTTATCTTCTGTTAACAATTGTAATTAAAATAATTTGGCCTTTTGTTGATGTAACCTTTATATATTTAATATGTCCTTAATTATCAACCTTTATTCAGCAATAGTTAATGGGAATGTCCATTTAAATGTGTAACTTATTCATTAAGCAAATATATGGTCAAGTTTAAAAGTGTCAGTGGTATTGCCAGGCCACACCTCTACCCCTTACTTTGAGTAACCTGTCTGCGCTTCTGTTTCTTCATATGCAAAATGACAATGATGACCTGTTTTCTAGGTCTCAGCTAAGTTAAACTTCAGCACACTCCTGTCTCAGAACAATGGTTATGTCCACATATTATCAATGCTTGTGTCTGGCAGGATATCTATAGATTTTAATTACCTGGACGTCTTCAGTGGAGAATGGATTTATTACTCCCAGTATTCTCTGGATTCCATGGCAACCTCCAAATAAAGGAGTGCCTGCTATGCCAATCTTTACTGTGTGGAATTTACAAATATTTTTTTCTTGGAGATAATACACACACACACACTAAATCTGTTCTGTATTATATCTTGATCTAGAAATATCTATCTCTGTATATCTCTATAGAAAGATGAACATATGTCTGTCTCTATTTGTTTTCGTTGAATGTCTTCATTCTGATGAGTGTGAAAAGAAACCACTTCCTACCGCGGCAACTCACAATGCTGAGTGAACGGCATTTGTTTGTTCATTATCTGTTTCAATGTGCATCATCTGAGCCGCCCATCCAAGTTGGTTCCACGTGTTCTGGTGGGGGCTGAGTTTCTCCCAGTGGGTAGACAGTCCTCTCTGTGTCACAGATGTGTGCCCTTTGTTGATGATGTGTATTGCAGATCCTGCCTTCCAGTATGTGGCCTGCTTTTTCATTCTTTTAAGAATGATAGGCCAAAATTCTACTTTAATGTAGTCTAATGTATCTAAATTACATTACTTATTAAAGCTTTGTTATTGATGTTTAAGTGGTACTTAAGAAATTTTCCCTCAGTTAATTTCTTTAGTTTTCCTGTTATCTGCAAGAAGGAAGATTGTCATATTTTTCATAAATTGATGATCTGTCTGGAAATAATTTGTGTGAAGAGTATGAGGTTGTACTCTGTTTTCTACTCCCTCTCCCCATCCCCCTGCCCTGACCATCACCTCCTGCTTGACCATGGATGAATGTGCAGTTGGTCAGCACCCAGTAAAGAGACCCTCCTTTCCACATTGTTCCATAACATATCGCATGGCTGTGCACATGTGTGTCTGCTACTGGGGTCTCCTTCATTTGACTTTTTGTCTATATCCTGTTACTGATTCTTTACAATATTATTTATTGCAGATTTATAATACTCTGTTGACACCTGGTGAAGCAAGATCTTTTTGTTTCATGATTGCCTTACTTATCTTTAGCTAGTCTTGGGGGAGATTCCAGTACACCTCCAATTAGCCATTTTAAAACTCTGTAAAGCTTAACAAAATAGCATATCCACAATTTTACTCAGCTTTAAGGCCAACGTTGCTTTGTATTCCATATATTATAAACCTGGCTGAAAATCTCTGCTGGTGATTAGACAGATTATATAGCTGTCTAAGCCAGGACTTTTTTCTCTTAATAGTTAATTGGGATTTGATTGTAGTCACAATCCATAAATATTTGACAAAGCCATTACCTTTCTTTATGTTAAAAAAGGTCTTAAGGTTTAAGGCTTTACTGAAACCTATACAATCATTTTCATTTGTGATATTTTCACAAATACTGTCTTTTCTCATTCATCAGGAAGAATTGGGGTAGGGTGGGTTTCACAAATAGCGTTTTATTCAAGAGAACAGAAACTATTTCAAAGTTGCACTGTAGAAGAGGGAGTTATTCTGGTTAAAACATTGTTAGATACAGGAATAAGAATATATGAGATCCAGAATACTCCATTCATTTAAGCATTCAGCCCAAACATCACATAGGAATAGATCTGCTTGTGTAGAAAGGGAAGGGCGTGTTTGGTGTTCTAGTTTCTGTAAGATTAAGCCAGAACACTTCTTGTGCATTTCTTAATTAGCACAACCTCTTCATCTTCTCTGCCATTATGTATATTCCATAGGCAATGCTGTATTTCCCCTCAAAATTTAATTCAATAGAAAAATAAATAAACCTGCTTAATTACCCAAAGCACTAAGTTGTAAAATATAGGCAAAATAAAGAAAATTTAATAAAGAATGAACATGATAAAATTAGTCATATTAATAATGCATTTCCAGTATTGTGCTTTAATTGTGACATGTATTATCACTGAATTAGAAATACAGAACTTATGCATTTAGAATATGACAATAATATACATTTTCAAATGTGTGTGTGTGTGTATGTTAAAGAAATGATGAGCTTATTTAATTTATATTATTTAATATATCACTCATTTAAAACAGAAACCTGTGCTCAATCCTTGACTTTGCTTTCTGGGCCCTAAATCCACACCTGTTCTGCTATCTCTCTCTCCTGCTGCATATTCCCACTCTAGCATTCTATACAATTATTTACAATATTTATTGTTAGTTGTCTACCCAAATCACCATGTCCCCATTTGAGTGCCAAGAAAGCAGGGACCAGAAGTTGTTTCCTTCAGTCATATGTTGCAAGTGCCTAGAAGGGAGCCTTTAAGCACCATATTCCACGGTAGGCCCTGTAGGCCAGGTGGTATTTGGAAATTACTAGAAAGAAGCAAGGAGGTTAATCTTTCGGGTATTGAGTATAGGTAATAGGAAACAAGAAGTGCAGACTTTCTGTGGGGCGCAGTATGTTGAGATGACAATGAGGATTCTAATGACCCTGGGATGTAGTTAGCAAGGTGCCAGGCAGCAAGAGAAGGCAGGATGACTCGGTCTCACAGGCTTGTATAATGGTGAAATGAGAAATATTGACTAATTTTGAACAGAGGAATGACATGAGCTGACTTAATGCTTTAAAGAAGGCACTCTGTAAATATGGAATTGAATTGAACTGAATTGATTTTGAGGAAAGAAAAGCTACAGCTCTTGCAAACAACTTATCAGACACTGATATATAACAATTTTTTAAAAAGAATTATTGTGAAATATGTTTAGAACAATGTGAATAAGTTTAATTTATATGAAATCGTGACTGGAGTTTAGAATTTTGACTTTTCCTTGATAATCTAAAAGTAATTTCTCAAAAGAACTTCAATTGAAAGTGTACACACACACACACATGCGCAAACACATACACACACACACAGTTTCAATGGAAGGTTAAGTTGTCAATATTACAAAAGAAATCTGCAATGCAGAGTTAAACTATCAAAGAAAGACTCATGTTCCCAGTAACACTTTGGGAATTGCCTTTTAACTTTCAGAATATTTTAAATTTTGGAAAATTTTAAATATTTAAAATTATTAGTTGCAAGTTATTGATGAAAATACAGAAAATATTTGAATATTTTAAGGAGAGTTACAAGAACTCAAAATGCATACTTTTTTACTGGAAGTCTTACTACAAGATGATATAAAAGAATTATATGTATACAGTTAAACATTAACAGATTTTATGTACTCACAGGACATTGGTATTGATAAAAAATACATAATGTTTTAATTTGGAAAGGGAGTGGGGTTTTCCTATGATAAAAAAAATTGTCATTTGGTCTTTAATATCTGCTTTGATTCATGTTTCAGAAACAGCTTTTAGACCCCTCTCATCTCCCTGCTGTCTGCAGTGGTCGCCTCTAGCTATTCCCAGATCAGTACTGGAATTATCAATGACACTAATACAATTTATCATCTAATAAATAGAGACAGAATCATGCTTCTATTAGGAATACTAAGAAAAAACAGTTTTTCCTTAAAGGAGGAAAAAACAAAGCCTAACAATGCAGTTAGAATATTTTCTTTTCAAGTTTTGTGGGAACATCTAACCAGAAACTAAGATACAGATGGTCTTCAACTTACGATCATTCCACTTACAATTTTTAAACTTTACAATGGTGCAAAAGTGATTCATTCAGTGGCAACTGCACTTGGAATTTTGAATTTGAATCTTTTCCCAGGTTGGTGACATGCAGTATGACCCTCTTTGGCGGTGCTGGGCAGCACCCCAGCAGCCACGAGGTGACAGGGTCACCAGGTGAACTGCTTGCAGCCTTCCTGCACCCATACAACCATTCTGTTTTTCACTTCCATTACATTATTCAATAAATTATGTGAGATAATCAACACTTTATTATATAAATAGGCTTTTTGATAGATAATTTTGTCCAACATCAGGCTAATGTAGGTGTTCTGAGTATGTTCAAGGTAGTCTGGGCTACACATGTGTGGTTGGTTAGGTGTATTAAATGCATTTACAACTTAGCATATATTCAATTTATGATGAGTTTACTGGTACATGACCCCATTGTAAAGGGAGGAAGACCTGTAGGTGCATCAGTAGAAAAACTTAAGCATATTAAGTGTAATCCGTGATAGATATGTAGGAAAAAACAACAAAGTAATACACAAAGGATATCTGAATTAGGAGAGACAAATTGATGAATTGACTTGTAAGTTATTTTGATATCTCCAAGATACCCTTAGGAAAATCTATAAATACTGAGGGAACTTGGAGATAAAGTATGTTTTATGATTTCACTCACTCACTCAGGAATTCATATTAATAGGACATGTTAGAATGTCACTTCTATTGATAGAACATAAAGTACCCCATAGAACCCTCTCACTGAGGACAACTAGAAGTGCTTGATATATTTTTCTGACAAAAACTATAATCTATTATTAGTAACATTCTCATGTTAAAGGAAATTCTAGAAGTTCTTTTCATGCATGAGAAGAAGAATATAATTTGTTAGGCTTTACATAAACATATATGGAATATATGATAATATAGCATATAAACAGAGGTAAATGTATTTGAGTTTTAAAGTTATTTGATTGGAAAGGGATAAATAACAGTAAACTTTTATATTCAACTTTGACTATTAATGAAATTTATTATAATTTCTGGACAACCATTAAAACAACCTTAAGTGCATATATAACAGGGAAATAGAGTAATAAAAAATAAACAATCAGATCAAAGGGGAAAGCATGAAAGGGGATTTTTAAAAAGGAAAATAATACACCTGTAATACTTACAAAACAAAGAGTAGGACTGAAAATTTTAAAAGCCATCTATGAGTAATTGGATTACATGTAATTGGAATAACTCTTCAAAATAAAAGACTTGAAAATAAAAAAGAACCATATGGTGCTTTTAAGAGACACATAAAATGTAAATTTGGGGACAGTAT
Source organism: Manis javanica (assembly GCF_040802235.1). NCBI lineage: Eukaryota > Metazoa > Chordata > Mammalia > Pholidota > Manidae > Manis > Manis javanica. The sequence goes on along the minus strand of NC_133157.1, from coordinate 95,302,019 downwards.
GTTGATGACTAGAGAAAATGCATGTAATAACCAAAATATAACTGATATCTCTTTGTTAATGCAAATAATATTTAAATGTAGATAGGATTATGGATAAGAGAGAGAACTCATTATGATAATAGTTTTGATTCACAAAGCAGCTATAGCCATTACCTATTGACATGCAATCAATACCATCTCCATTCCATGTAATCAAAAATGAGAGGAAAAAGAGAAAATGTAAAATCCAAAACATATAAGTAAATGTAAGCATACTTCTCTTAGAAACTGACTGGTGGAATGAGTTACAGAGCAATGAAACAACTCAAAAGACATTTTTGACAGACTTGACATCCATCAAAACCACAGACAGCACAAAATACACATTATTTCCAAGAACCTAAGGATTAAATACAAACCTAATAATATGTTGGTGTCAATGAAACTAATTTCAACAAATTTCAAGCAGCTCAGTGTTTGGTTATCACTGTTTTTTGATATGAAGATAAATTAGTATATGCAGGTGTTTTGAGACAAACACATCCATTGTACAATTCACTATCAGTTTTTTCTTTTACTGTATTGATTTTAATAGTCATTTGTGATCATTGTCTTGAAATATTATTTAACTGGTTATACTAAAACTGTGACACTGTTTTAGTAGCATTCTTCATCAAACCTTTGGTATGTCTGAGATGTAGTTCATGAGAAAAGACAAAAATATTTTGGCTTATTTTCCTTTGTGATTTTCAGATAGTGGCTAGTTTCCACAGATTTTAAAGTTGAACAATGTGTACTGATGTAGAAGTCTGGCCCCATGCATCATATCATGTTGATCATGTCCGAACAAGTTGTAGGTGTGTCTCTTTTGACCATCAGAAAACCCTGACTTTGTTCAGGGCATCCTGTTATATTCACACTGTTATCTCCTTGGTTTCTTCCTTTGTTTTCAGTCTTGTAATATTTTTATTATATTAAATTTTTCTTCATATTGAATTTTGTTACGTTTATCAAATAACCAGCTAATAACAGCCAGGGACACAGAATCTCTCTCGAGTACTCACGGCTAACGAGAAAACTGAAAAGCCTTTTAGTAGTGTCTATTTTATTAATTTATCTTTACTATCCCCTGTTTTCTATTTAATTCAGCTATAATTATGTTCTTTTATTGAAATGGAATCTGAGATTATTAATTTTCAGCCTTCTTTTTTGATATACAACTTTAAAGTTATACATTTTCCTCTGGTACTATTTTAGCATCATCCCACAAATATATTTTATTTTTAAATTAAACACTCTAATTACCATTACATTTTTTTCTTTGGCTCATAAGTTACTTAGAAGTATGTTTCTTAAATTCTAAACATATAAGATTGTATTACTGATTTCCAACTTCTACGTTTAGAGTATATTTTTGAGTGTAATACAGTCTAAATAATACTGTACAGTGAATATATGATTCAGAAAACCATGTTAAGTAACACCAAGGAAGTAATCAGCAAGAGTCAAAGTGTAGTAAGTTATCTAGATTCTTCATGTACTAAATTTTAAAAAAACCATGAAAGTAGGGTAGGTATTGAAAAGTGTTTTAGAAACAAAGGAACTGAACACAGTCTGTGGATGTGTTTGTATTACAACTCAAATCAACCTGTCATAAAATAAGCATATCTTTACTGGAAGAAATATACTGGGGAAAACTGTGGGGATTGAGTAGTGGATGGTTATGATATTAGGTTGCTCATTAACTTTGTCAGGTGCAAAAGTGGAATCGGGGAGTAGTACAAAATAGTCATTGGGGAGTGGAGGAGAATAGATAAAATGTCTGCGAGTTGGTAATTATTGAATCTGGGTGGTAGTTACATGGGGATACACTGAACCATTATCTCTACTTTTGTATATGTTTAAAATGTTCAGAAAAAAGTTTAAAAATCATTCAATGTAATTCATTAAATTGGCAGAAAAAAAATCACATAACTGTGCAAGAAAATTCTTTTTACGATATGGAAATTCTGTCAAAAAAGGGAAATCATTATGCTGGCTTTTCATATTAAAAAGTCTGTATTTCAGTCTCTACAGAGGTGTTTTTTCTTGTTTTATCTCTGATTTAATTTAAATTGCAAGGTGGAACCTTTTAGATGTTTCTTCTTTCCTTCTATGTAAAGAAAAGCACGTTCTCTTTAATCTGTCATTTCACTGGGGTTGTTTCCTTTTAAGTATAAAGTTGGCATGCATGTACCTCCCTTTCAGAGGGATGCCAGAAATATTTTTCAAAGAAGACAAAGAAAGCATTTTTTAAAAAAGATATTGTGCATAGAGAAGGTAAGTCTGAATTATTGATAGGCTTGTTCATTCAAGTGGGCTGAGCAGGGTGACTGTGGTTACTGTGCACCGTCCCCTGGGTTCTGCCAGGTGCTTTCTGCTCTGCCAGAAACAGCAGCCTTGTTCTTTGCTCCTTTTCCTGCAGGGCAGGTTTTGAAAGCTTGACTAATTTACTGGTACATAGCAATAACCCCAGCAGAGCTCTAAGTCCAGTGAAAATATTCTATCAGGGGGTCTGGCAGTGGGTTTTTGCTGGCTGCAATTATGACACAGAGAAAAGAGAACAAAGCCTCTATCGAGTGTTCACATGATCTAAGGGTGATTTTCCAAGACAAATATGGGGATGGATTAGCTGTACCACAAACTCTGTTCATTTGTTTTCATTCTCTACTGGATAGTTAAGTCATGTAGGTGATGATTTTATCTCTTTAAGGACAGAGGGATTCCTTTGTGTGAGGTTTGACTACTCTGAGGTGGGCAGGTGTGTGTGAAGAAGGGCATGGCTGTAAGAGAATGCATTGGCACGCAGCCTCATTTTTAAAGGAAGATTCTGGCAGAAAAATTTATTGAGATTTTGGTCTCTTTTTGCTTTATAGATAAAGTTAAATATTGCAAGAGGATGAAATACTGTCATTTTTTTCCCAAATGTTCATTAATTGGTATTTCCCCTTACCAAGCATGGAGAACAGGGTGTGACACCATCTCTCTATCGGAGAACGATTCAGTCACCTAGAATCTTTCTTCTCTCTGAACCTATGTGGCTGAGAGGAAGAAAAATATGCCGTGACTGATATTTGCCAGGTAGAGTAAAATTTAATTTATAAGTGTATTTCCAAAAAGGCATAGAAATGGCTAACTTATTACTGTGAAGGTCAAGCAATGACAACACCTGTCCATTTGTTTTCATAAAATCATCTTATCTTTACCTACCTGAGATGAAGTGTATTCAACAAGTGATGGTATTCTTTGAAAATGAAAGTGTTGTTGCATTTGATGTGCTATTATTCTCTTTAGGGTTTTTGTGTTAATGTGAATATACTAAATGTAAATTTAGTAAACATGTTAAAATTCAGCCTTCCCAAGGAATTCCAGTTTCATAAAGTGTTAACTGAGCATTTAAAAATATTGAGCTCTAGTTTGTAACATACATGATGATGTATGAAGGGGTTAATAAAGTATGAATATATTAAAAATAAAGAAGCATTAATGGGTGAATGTAGGATTGGATAGAGATATACAATAACCAAGATAGAATAAAGCAGTCACCATAGAAGTTAGGAGTCTCCGTATTCAGTCACTATATACATCCTGCCAAGTTTGTTTCAAGGTTTTATAATGAAATGTTGGGGACCTTAAAGGATATGTGTTCTGAAAAATGACACACTGTCCATGATACATTCTGACATGTGAGGCCTTCAGTACATTTTGCTGACTCATAATGAGTGACTTTCTATTGCCTCCTTTAATAATGTGTCATCCAGCAATGAAGAGACCCAGTAAGATCATGGATTCCCTAGTGACCACTTCAGGATGGAAAGAGGATGCATCCTGTATGGAGAATCCTTAATGCCAAACAAGTTTACTCTGTCAACAGAGAAGCTTAATCATGTGGGAATCACCATTCTGAGGAAATTTCCTGAGGGCTTTTGGGAGTAAAGTGCTTGCGTGGAGACTTGCATACTCTGATTCATAAAATATTCCTTGGACTTTGGTCCCCAGCCCAGGTTGGCAACAAAACTGGAAAAGTACCAAATTCTTGAATGGCCTGTCAGTGTGCTTAAGCCAAGTTACATTAGTGATCTGAAAGAGAATGTTTCTTTCAAGTATTTCCTTCATATCTCACCCACCAATAGTAGAACTTTGACTAGATATAATTTTAAACTATTCTAACTTTAATATTCTGGGATCAGGAGGAAAGATATAATTAGGAAATTTTAATTTCTCCAATATGGGTTTTATAGGGTTTTATTTTATGCACACACTCAAGATACTTTACAAAAATATGTAGAATGAGATCAAAAAGTGAATGAACATAAGGCCCAGTGTTTAAAGAAATACTCATCAGTTATTGCTTAAGAAAAAGTACCCCACTCATGTTTGGTGAGTATATAAACTGCCTTTCTCAAAGGCAGTGGAGATGGTATAGCCTTTGAGCCAACCTGCAGAATGCCGAAAAGAAATGCGCAGGTTCCAGGAGCTATTTATATTGTTGAGATGCCCACCAACAACTGGCAATGCCATTGCTAGGGGCTTTCAAGAGAAATGTCATTCCTCACTGCGACTGATAGGATTTGACAGGTGGCTTCAAGGCATTATTAAACCCACACCTGCTGCAGCAGAGGTTGTGTCTTTCAAGAGATTTCCAGGCATAAAAGGTTGCATTGAAAATTCGAAAGACTAAGGTTTATTCCTTTTTTTTTTTTGGCAGATAAGTAAATGTTCTAAAGAACATGTAAATTGCATAAACACATGTAAGAAAAACCTTTTGCAACATACTCACTTAAAAAAACTTATGAATGTGATACTTTATTTTTGTATTGCTAGAACATACAATATAAACTAATAACTCAACAATATTGATTTCTTTGGGAAAGGCTTTGTCATGAAACATAGCAGATGGGGGCCTGAAAATGTCATGGTTTTGCTATTTGGGCAAAATCTACTTTTTAAGAACTCTCCAGCTATGTTCTATATTATGTTTCCAATTATTAAAAAGAAGGCAATATAATTTATTGAGCATTAACTGTGTGGCAATGGTTTATACAATTTCTCTCCTATTCCGCTTTTACCTGGTGATGTATATAGGTAAAGGAACTATATCAGGGTAGTTAAACTATTTTGGTGTGCTTCTAACACCACAGTGGCAGAGTTGGAATTTAAGTCCAGGTTGGTCTTAAAGATGCAAGAAGTTAATTCTTGTTTCTTTATGCTATGCTGTCTATTATGTTCAAGATTGCATTATATGTATCCAACAAAGGAAAATAAGTGTTGGTTTCTAAGCACAGATGTTTTATAATGTAGTCTGTGAGATAGGGCGTATTCATAAAAGACAAAGAACCATGCTGTAGCAACTGTTAAACATTAAATACATAGTCCTGGAAACATTGCACTGCCCCCACCCTGTGGAGAGCTGATGAGACAGTGGGAAAGGCTAATGAAGGGCATAGGACATGATGTGGGGTTAAATGAATAGAAAAAGATCTAAGTGAAACCTTGAGAGACCCAATATTGGTAGGAATATTGGTAAGAATATTTATCTTTAATATGAACAGTTCACTGAACTCCTGAGTTGGCTTCTGTTTTTGCTACAATGGACTAAAATATAGTCTTTCTCCATGCCTCCAGTGCCGACAGATTATTATAGCAACCTTTCTCTTCACATATGATTTATGGAAGTGATAAACACTTTTATGATAAGATTTTCATGTTATTACTAAGTTGCATCATTGTTAAGAAATATTTATATCTCAACAAGGAAAAAAATGCTTCCTATAAACAAAAAGTAGTGTAATTTTCCATGAGAAATCAAAATTTAATTTTATTACATCCTAGGGCGGAATGAAGGATGCCTTCAAAAATGTTTCCAAAAGAGAAAATGATAAGACTACGCAGTAAAAGTATAAATTGAAATATCAGCCCAATGAAATGCATACCCCACACCCTGTATTTCAGAACATGCATGGAGGAAATACTATTTAGAAAAATCATTTAAAGTAAAGTTATTTGAGGACGTACATAGTTTAATTTTATTATGTATTACATCATTCAAAAATATGTCTGGAATGTTTACTATGTTCAGACAAGATGCTTAACTACTAGACAAAAATGAGTGCAAAGAGACACATTTCTGCCTACTGGGTGGAAATGAAACTGTTGCATGATAGATATTATATGTTAAAATTGAATAAGCCCAGGTAAATTGAAAACTGAAAAAGTTTCTGGAAGCATAATAAGAGCATACAAGAGAAGATCCTGAATCAGTGTGGCTGATTTAAATAAACTAAAATTCAAGAAAAATCATTCTGGAGAGAGGGAACACACATCAGTTCCCTGATTTATGAGGGAGAACTGGGTATTTAAATAAAGAAAGGCCAATCCTTGTGGAAGAAAAGAGAATGACGGGAAAGTGGAGTCTTATTTGGCCTGAGGCCAGCAGAGGCCGGTTACAGGTGTCATAATTAGGATTTACTTTAATGGTGGTTAATATAATGGCATTTTATTTCACTTTTCAAGAGATCACTGAAGCTCAAGTGTGGGGAGTGGCCGGTGGGGTGGCACAAAGATGATGTGGGTTGGACTCAGGGAGGAGGGGCGTGGGTCTGGAAAGGAGGTGACAGGCACGCCTGTGGCTGCCCCGCCGTCTCAGTCCACCTGCTGATGCCACAGAGTGAGAGGGAGGGAACCGGGCAGCAAGTCTGGAGGAGACCCCGGGGGAGGAGGAGGAAGTGGTCCTGAGTGGAGAAGGAATGAACCGCAGATAATTTTCCTACATGTGGAGATTTCATGGAGAAAATGTATAGGAGAAATAGTATGGCTGGATTATTGTCAGGTCTATCTTTGTACAGATTGATGGCATTTTCTATTTAGGCATCAGTCTCAGAAACTGCGCTGATGGGAGCCCTTCCTCAGGAGAGAGGGTGCAAGTGCAGACGCGGACTGAGTGCCTGTGTCGCTGAGGTGCGGCCAGGGTGTGGCTCCCAGCACATTAGGGAACAGCCTCCCTGCAGTTCTGGGACACAGTGTATCTTTTTCTCATCTCTCTTGATTGACATCCACCGATTGGAATGTGCAGTACATTTCCCCACTTTCACGTGAGAAGGAATGACTGAACAGTTCTTAGGGAACAGATATTTCGTCCAAATAAGTTAGCCAGCTAAAAATATCTAGACTATTGCAGCCAGTATTATTTGGGAAGAGTAATGAAAATGAAATGAGGTTAACTTGATTAATCTCATACATGAATTGATCTATGGGAAAAAAAACAACTTTGAGTTCACTAATATTTCTTATCATTAAGAAATACAGAGGTGAACTATGCTTCTGGCCAAGAGACTGGATCAACTGTTGTGCCTAAAATAATCAAATCAATAAAAAAACATATAAAATAAATGAAACAGCCATCTCCAACACACTGGGCAACAAAGCACTGTTATCCCTGAGCAGCAGGAAATACAGAAGGCAAGTCCTGGAACTGTCCCAGTGGACTGAGCTGAGAGTTTCCCATATTAAGGGTAGGGGACTTATTCTGTGACTGTTGCAACATGGTGACAGTTAGTGGCTTAAAACAATTCAAATTTCTCACACTGCAGCTCCAGGTGTTAGAAACCAACACACCTCATAATCGAGACGGCAGCAGAACTGCATTCGTTTCTGGCGGCTCTAGAGCAGAATTTATTGCTTGCCTTTTCCAGCTTCCAGAAACTTCCTGCATTCCTTGGCTTGCGCCTCTGTTTCTACACTTCAGACTCAGCACCAGAAGTCAAGTCCTTCTCGTACCACAGCGATCTGGCCCTCTTAAAAAGTCCTTTGTCATCTTCTGAGTACCTTGTCATTACATTGGTCCTACCCAGAAAATCCAAAATAATCTATTATAAAGGCCAGTTATCTGCAACCCTAAATTTCCTTACATGAATAATGGTAAATGTATAGGTGAATATTCTTATTTAAATTCCCTTAAAAGATGATTAACTATTAAAAAATATGAACAATGTAAAGTCGTATGGGTTTTATAATATATATAAAAGTAAAATGTGGGACTTCTTGTCAACGGGTTTCTGCCCAAGGCAAGTTCACTATGGAGTCAATGTGGCCAAAGAAATGACAGTAAAATGTTCTTGGGGTGAAAGGGTTATACCCAACTTTATTTCCATGGTGGCAGCTCAATAACTAGAATCCCGATTACCTCAGAGCGAGTCCGCAGGCAGCAAGCACACATACACACACATGCATACACACACCCACATCCTATCAAATGGATTTTTCTGTATTGCTTGTCTTGCATTTTTTTTGCATATTTTTTCTCATCTTTATGTATTAATGTGGTTAAACACATTAATAAATATTCTTACACTGAACCATGCTTGGCATCCCTGAAATAGATTTTAGTTTACAGTATATATAGTTTTAATTCATAGTTAGAATATGCTATGGAATATTGTTTGGGGAGAATTTATGTCTAATGTCATACATGAAGTAGCCCTATAATTTTCTTTTAATGTACTGTACTTTTCTGGTTTTAGAAATATGATTATCAGTCCCATTAAATGGTCTGGTCAAACCTCACTGTATTTCTTTATCTTGTAAAATCTTCAAAAAATAAGAATTAGTTTTTCCTTGAATGTGTGGTAAAAATTGCATCTAATCTTCATTGAGAAGGGGGCATTTGAGTAAAGACCTGAAAGTCTTTAGGGGATCCTAATATATGGATACAGAGGAGACTATAGCTTCTCATGCAGAATACAGGCACAATAGCTAGTGGGAAGGCTACAGTGTAAGATAGTAATTGTTATAATCAATGAATACCAAGAAGCCCAGTGATTTAGAAAGACAATATTTTGTAGTGTGAGTGTGTAAGTTTCCAGACCACATAGGCATCATAGGACACTGGGGAAATGGGGGACCTTGAGAATTTTTCTGGTAGAAAAGATTTAGAGAACACAAGAGTTCAATTTTAACCATGTTGACTAGACACTTGGAGATAATTTGGTATTTGATTGTACACAAAATTGAAGTAAGTGATCCATATAGACATTTGTATGTAGGATATTTCAGACACAAGGGAGAGTTACCACAAAGACTCTGAGGTGTCCTGGTATGTGTATAGGGTAATCACATTGCAAATTCACAGTAATCAAGGTGGGTGTAGATAGTAGGAGAAAACATCAGGTGGCGATGTAGCAGAATGAAGAAAGGAGCTACTTGAAGGCCAAGTTGATGGAGCTGGGGTGTTCAGATCATCAGGTGTGCAGGGCAGGGCAGAGATTCGGTCAGTAACCAAACAGGAAGCAGACAAGATGTAGCGTGAGGACATGAAGGGACACTGCCGAACATGAACAAACAAACAAAAACCAAAAAAACTCTACCTGGGCCCTTACATAGCTAACTCTTTCACATCCAGGATCAACACTGCCTTAAGTCTTCTTTCAACCTTAGCTGATAAGTGGTCCAGGAATCGTAACTGTTTAAATAAGGTTAGCTTTAGGGTCAAACAAAGTTCTCAGATAAAAGATGATTCGTAGATGAACTTCATTTCCACTTCCTGATCATTGGCCTTTTCCAGTGGCAGAGCCATGCTCTGAATGAGTTGTGATGTCGTGAGGATCATGCATATGTGTAGCATTTCCTTTCCTTAATGCTGCCAGTTATCTTCCCATTAAACAGCAAATACTTGGCAGTCTGTTTTTATTAATCAGAACAGTAAATAATATTTTCTTGATGAGATGCTGAAAAAAACTGAAGGAATACTGGTGGCTGATTGAGGTGCTTCTATGATTTATTCAAAATGAGAAACTAGTTCTCTGCTTTCTCTAATCCAGTTGCTTTGAACAACGTGTAAGAAGATAGCAAATAAAACAAATTTGGCTTCATATTAAAAATGTTATCATCTGGAATCATTCAAAGAATGTGCTATTATACCATCTTCTTTATCAGATAAGAATATACTCAATACAAATACATGTACTCCACATGAATCCTCTAAATCCAAGAAAGTATGATTACTCTGAAAATATCACTCCACTTTAAAGGTACTATTTAAGCAAGTGTACAATGAAAGTGATCTCTGTCCTTCTTAATTACAAATTAAATTTAAAAAGTCTATTAGGAATCCACAGTGCACATAAGTAGCTTGGCCATTTTCACATTAATTAGTAATAACATTAATCAGGACATGTGGTTCTTGAGATTTCCTTCCTGCTTTCTCTTTCTCTGTTTCTTTATTTTCTTTCCTTCTTTCTTCCTAAAATAGTTTTTCAATTGGTACCATCTCTATATGTATGTTAAATGTTTTTTAACTGAAGATAGAAAACAAGCCCCTCCAAGTGCCTCAAACCCTAAGGAAATTAATTGTATAACATACCTGGAAGTCCATTTGGAGGAGAACTAAAGTTTAGCTAGCAACAATATTTAAAACATCCAAACAGTAAATGCTAGAACTCTAATGTGGAAATGGGTGTGGGGGGACTGTGACATTTTCAGCTTCCTTATCTCTGGTGGAAATAGTTCGTGTTTTATACATTCTAAATTCTAAGTCCAAATAAATTCTTTAAAAGAACAAAAATTGAAACCAAACACCTCTAATGCACCTCATACGTTTTTTTAATCAGAATCTATTTTTTGCATTTTAGCAAATGATGAAAGATCAGTTTTTCAACTGGAAATTGATATAAGTCACATCTTAGAATTATTTCTTTGATCTTCACACATGGAGATGGGGCTGCAGGTCTTCACTATGTCTCCTGTTGAATTCACTGTGTGGCACTGTAGACTTTAGAATTGCCAGTGCAGATGAGCTGACAAGGCCTCCAGAACAACATGAAGGCCCCTGCATGTTTAGAACAAAACTTTTGCCAACTTATCAGAAAGATTGTTTTTGCTGAAGAAACTTAATGTTAAATAGCATGAAGCTAGCGAGTGTGTTCATGGAAATCCAGTACTATATTACTGAACACAGGAGTGCGCTGATTTGCCACTCCAAAATGCAAACTTTTTGTGTGACTCTATCAGCATTAAACAAAATAGGGTGTTCTCAAGACTGTGTGCAGAGTGGCTCCATGATGTGTAATTATCAGTGCTGGGGTCTTGGGTGTTATTCCTGGCACAGTTGTTGATTTTTTTTAATGTCTACACTGTTTGCCATTCCACGGGGCAGCCATGGAGGTCTTGTTGCAGGGGGCCTTGTGTGAATGGTTATGGAAGTGGTCATGGCAGGGGTCATGGGGGATGATCATGGGTGGTCTTGGGGGCAGTAAGGTGGGTGGAAGCTGTACCTGTTCAGAGGTCTGTCTTCTTCCTGAGGTCAGACCCCACAGCCCACCTTGAGGTCTCCGACTTGAGGAATCTGTAGACACGTTCGCAAGCTCTTGCCTCATCTTCTCTCCCCTACTACATTCTCAGTTCCCTCTATTCAGCTATGTTGGTTATTTTGTTATTTTGTGAACACCTGGCCAAACATGTCTGTCCTTTATTTCATTGCTTATTGACCCCCATACTCCTTGTCATTAGTTTTTGTATGACAGGTTCCTGCCTGTCATTAGGTTTCAGCATAACAGTCATCTTGAGAAGGACCAGCCCAAACCTACGGACAGCAGCTACCACCACTTCTCAAAGGGTGCTTACCCATGCCTTATCCAGTTTTGTGCACAGCATAACTTACCCTTATTGGAAACTATGTAATTTGTTGATGGTCTGTGTTGCCTAAGTTTTAAGAGTATGTCCAGCCCTTGCACCAAACACAGTGATGATATGTAGCAGGTGTTCAATAAATATTTCTTGAAAAAAATGAACAATAGTTTATAGAGCACAAACTGTAACATGTGCTGTTTTGGGTGAAGATATAGTGGTAAGCAAAACAGTCATTATTCTCATGTAGCACACAGAGCTGTTGAATAAAATCCTGATGGAGAAACTGTAATGAACACAAAGTGTTTCACACGGAATGGTTGTTATCTTGTTTTTTAAACCAAGGACTGACCCTACTTATATATATAGATATAGACACTGGCCTGTTGCCAAAAGAGGAAAGAAATAATGAAGTGTTCATAATTATTAAAGAGGATAGAAATATCTGTGTATCTGACATTATTAGCAAATGTTAAACTTCTAAATCTGTTCATTTAAAACTATAGTTGTATACTCAGGAAAATATACCCTAACATTTCATATCCTCTTCTAGGTAAACAATAAATATTTAAAAATATCCTTTGAAATAAAGCATCATTTAAATTCCATGATTATTAATATATTTGTCTAATTACAGGTATGTATGTTCACTTTGATATTTGATACTGCTTTATTTTTTTCCCTTTTTAATTGTGTGTGTACATGTATGCACTAGTAAACACTATCTTAATGGAAAAGGAAATAGTTGACTTCCATACTACAATTGCTTTTACATCAACAAGACCTTAAACATCTAGACATCCAATAAAAATATCAACTATAAAATTGGGTAGAAAACTGCAGACAGAGCCCAAACATTTACAGGTTGCTCATAGTACACTGAAAAGGTAGACTGCTAATAAACATGTCTAATCCATATATGAAGACTTATGCTCTCTTAGAAGCATTCAAGAAAAGAAATCCCCATTTTATATTATTTGTGCTTTTGAAATAACAGACCACAACTGTTCCCTGTTTACCTTCCTTTAGCATTAATCATTCTTTGCTCTAACTTCCTGCTTGATGTTCTTGGCCACGAGATGGCTAGACTCCTAGAGGGCAGGGTGTATGTGTAATGACCTTTGACCCATAGTGTCTAGCACTCATCTTGGCCTGAGGTACATTTTCAAAGTTATTTTGAGGCAAAACATGATACTCAGCCTGGCTTTTGATTTACTTATGATACCTAAGTAATAGTGAATGACAGCATCCCCACTCTTCCTGCCCTGTTATCCTGAAAACCACTCACCTTTCTGTCAGTTTCCTCCCTAACAATGCCTAAACTGAATGTCTCTGTAGAGAGAAGTGGGTAGTTTTCTTTTCTGAAACTGATGGGTCTGATCTCCTCTTACAGTATGTTAGACCTGAGGGAATTACATTTAAGAGGATTAGTCTTGACATAAAGCTGACAACATGGAATTTTCCAAAGTTGAATTCAGGAAAATAGAAATAGTAAATAGTGAGCAGACCTTTGCTATTTTAAAATTACTAATTGTGTCTTAGGTGACATTGGAGAGACTTACTCCTTCTGAATTGGAGTGAGATTTAAATAGTTTCTGTATTTCTCATTTTCTTAGCTGATAGTTATAAAGGAAACAATTTACTTAAGAGTTGAATTTGAAGTTCTTATATCTTGAAAATAAATATAAATGAATATGCTAATGTTACTGTTCTCTTCAAAAGGATTTCTTAATGAAGTAGAATTTTGAATTATTAAGCATTTACAGTTCAATTTTAATTATATAATTATGCTCAATTATTAAACTTTGGTGAGATACCCACAAAGTGAGTAAGTTTGCTCTACTGTCCCAAATTAAAATCCATATATAAGAAAGTAATTCTTTAAAGAGTGGTTTAAAATGTTAGGTCCATGGATGCTTCGTTGAGTTTTGCACTCTTAAAGTTTAATGCAAACTGTCACATGTGAATTTCTTGAGGAGACACTGATTCTTCAGAATCTCAGAGGGTTCCCTGATCCCCCAAATATAAATATAAAAATGTAAATATGTATCTACATGCACAAGCAAGATGAAACTGAAAGCTAGAAAGGGAACCTTTAGAAAAATATTTTGTGACTTGTTTTTTGTATAAGATACTTGAAAACTAAATATTGTACTTCTTGAAGTTTTTGCCTGTGTGCCAATAATAACAGTTTACTGTTTTAATCATTCAGTTATTCCTTTCTCAATTTTCTTCATCATGTACTAGCTTTTGTATGCTAAACACTCTTTACTCCCAGAGGACATAAATAGTCCATGATTTCAGAGAGCACAAAGTTTTACAGCAGAGACAACTGTTAAACTGGTGTCTGCTGTTCAGGGTGTACAGATTCACAGCTATGCTGAGTGCAGGGCAGGGCCAAGTTTGTAAAACATGAAATGTTTCACATGGGGTACAGAATGGTGGGCAGACGTGAGAAGTCAAGGAAAGGAAGGACATTTTGGGTGGCACACAGCATGTGTAAACTGCATAGAAGAGAGTTCTTAGCTAGCTTTGGAAGAATGAGTAGTAGTTCAATAATTATTTTAAAATTAAATATTTTTAAAACATAGTCATCCAACAGTTTATTTTCGTTGATTAAAATGAATTGTGTAAAGTAAAATTCTACACATAGAATCCTGAAATTCTTGGAATTAGTTGTTCAGACTCAATAGGATAATATAGAAGCTAATATGGGGAAAAAATGTATTAGAACCAAGTCGTGGAAGACCTTGCCTGACATGATAAAGGAATTTGTGGGGCATTAGAATCCACTTGCTATCTTTTCCTCTTGTAGGATAATATTAAGATTTGTAATTGTATCACCAAAGAAATAAAAAGTAAAAAGTACAGTTCATAGGAAGTAAATGAAAAATAATTTTTATTGTGCTCTCTTATGACTTCTGGAATGATGAGTTAGAAATAAGAAATTTGACTCTCATAATTGTATAGCCTGACTTCAATAAATAATTTATGTCCTTTACCTTTATCATTGAAGCAGAGTTCTACTTTTTTATTTGCCCAATAAATTAAAAAATATTTAAAACATTTAAAAATATCATTTAAACTCTGTGTGTATGTTTAAAAACTTTTAACTTGTTTCCTATAAATGAAAGACTTGAAGCCAGGCATTTGTTTCCAGAAAAACAAAAATAGGAAAAGAAATAATGGGAAAACTGAGGGGTGAAAAATACTACTGTGAACTAATATAAATCGATGCATTTATGTCTATGATAATTCAAGAAGAATTGTGCTGCTAATGAGGGTAGTACATAGGGATGAAGAGATACTGAAAATCATTGATTTAGGAAAATGACTTCTGTTGAGTAGGGTCCAACACTCTACCCGTGGGAGTGGCTTACTTCCCTAGTCAAGCGATCTCCTTCTATGTGTTCTTTACGCAAGTCTACTTGGAGAATACAAAATAATTTGACCAAGAATTTATTATCTGGAATATATAGTTTTCTCTAAGAGTCTTTGTCAAAAATATTTTATAAATTTCTATTTGTCAGTTTAAGGCATATATTTCAATAATTTTGTGTGGAGTTATGAGAAACAAGAGAAACAAATACTTTTCCTTGCTGCCTTGAAACTATATTTTTAAACTACATTCCGACCAAATACTTTTACTCTGTTGCACTGTAGAAGCAATGTGGGTTTCACAAATGCCCTGTCTCCCTCAGATATCAATCATCAATTACATTTGGCAGTCAAAATCAGCCTGCATTGTACTAGCAGAAAATAGAATAAAATATAAATGAGAAATCTTGGGTTTTTCTTTAAAGTATACATGTGATATTCTAAATTATAATACAGGTTTGTGTTTTAAATTCAGTGACTTTACATAAAGCATACTACTGAATTTTTTAGTGAAAATAATCAACAATGATCACATGTGGCAAAATGAATTGTTTATAAAAGAAAGAGTATTTACATGATAAATATTTTTTAATTATTTCAGATATTGTGTTACTTTGCTATTTTAATACTTTAAATATTATTAATGTTCTTACGTATTAAGTCTTGACAGTTTGGGGGCAAATATTTTTGTAACTAAGATAACACTGTTACAACATTGTCATTGTGACTGACTATTTACAACATTGCTGAATCTCTAAAGAAAACTATATATCATCTCTTTTATTAGTTGTCTCATATGTTTACAAAAGGAAATTTAGAGTCTTTCTTCACAAGTTGTAGTCACACAGTCTATATAACACCACATCCTGGAGACTTGTTAAGCATGACATTACTGCAAACTTTTCATTTGTTTTGGAACCTGATGCCACTGACCCAGTGACTCTCTAAGTACCATAATTAGCTCTTTGTCAGTAAGTATAGCTTTGGATAAAACTTTGCAAAGTGATGAATTTCTGTAATGGTTCAATTCATGTTGTCAGTGGACATGCTGATATTTACTTACCTATAAGATTTCTATAGAATCAGGTTATTAATGGCCCAATCCTTTTTTATATTTTCCCACAATGTATATGTTGAGCTCTGTACTCTTTTTATATAAAGTGTTCTTTTTGGTTTCAGGAGTGAACTTTCTCAAGTGAACTCATATGATGATATGCTTTGAGAATAACTGATTATTAATATTAGGTCTGGTTTTTTGCTCTGAAGTCTTCCTGTTCCCTATTAAAATATTTCTGTCACTTGTAATGGCACTCCTCATTTTCAAAGTAACATTTACTCAAATAACATCATTCTCACAACCGTGTGTGTGTGTGTGTGTGTGTGTGTGTGTGTGTGGGTGTGTATGTGTGTATTAAGTCTACAACCTCATCTATATTTTCTCTAATTTCCCTACTTTCATTGTTTTAACTCAGTATCAGCTACTTTCCTGGGATACTGAAAAATTCTCACTACATGTAATACACTTTCAACTTACTCTTACTATTGTCCAAATACACAATTTATGAAATTTATCCCATCAAAATGCCCTAAGACTTGTCAGTGCCTGTATAGACTCTCAGCCTGGGTTAGGCTGTGTGCACTCTGCTTCTCATCCATGTGTCCCAGCTTAGGTTTAAAGTATAGGCTTTCTCTCATGTGACCAGACTAAAATGTAATGATACTACCCATTTTATGAATATGTCCTGTGAGTTATCCTAAATCTCTGAGATCCACTCTACTTGCAAAAATTTCCTTTAATATCTAACTGTAAAAATAGTTATCTATTCAAAAATACTTATCTATCCAAGGGCATTCAAATATGAAATTTACCATTAGCTTTTGTTCCCCCAAATCACACACTAAGAGGTTATTCTTCATTTTCTGTATTCCATATTATTCTTTTCAAATTGTATGCATGCTAATGCCCGAAAAGAGGTATTATTCCCTCAGAAGATAAGATAATTTAAGAAAACAAGAAGAGTAACTTTTTTAGGATTATTCTTAGAGGGAACCTTGAAATCCTTGAATGTAGATTATTAATAGGATGGACTCATGGAAAATACACTGAAGAAATATCCCTAAGAAAATATATTGTCTATTTTGTATTATTTTTTTGCTATACAATTCTGAAGAATTGACACAAAACACAGGAAACTTGGTTCTGAGGCCTTGAGATCAAAGCAGGTAATGATGCATTCCTTACCTTGGGCCCAAGGAGACAACCAGGTCTGGGCAAGGGTATGTGAACTTCTGGGGTTTTCTCCTATACACCTGAAATCACATATCCTTGAATGCACTCTAAGGAGTGGCCTGACAAGCCATGTCAATGCCTTAAAAAACTATTGTAGGCTGCCCTGGGTTGGGGCATTTGTCTTACCATACTGTGAGCAAGAGTCCCTACTCCTGTGTAGGAGTGTCCCAGGCCATCCCAACCACTGACAGGACTGTCTGGATGCTGACTCTCTAACTTCTTGTCAGATGGTAACTTAAGTCCTTTGGATTCATTAACACCCTTAAATCTTTACATAATTTAGAGGAAGAAGGTGTTTCAAGAGAGTGAATATGGATTTTCTGATAGGAAGCAAGAGGCTAAATGAATGTTTCCTTGCAAATGTTATTCCAAAGAGCAGTTTGTAATGCCAGTAGTTGCTGGTACACAATTATGTGTCCTTCTCATTCATTAAAAAATAGAGGCTTATCTGCAGCAGGCACTGTCCCAAGTGCTGATGGTGCACATGGTTGAGAGGGACAAGTCCACGTTCCGTGTGGTGGGCAGACTCTGAAGTTAGAGCTAGCCCCAAACAAAACAAAGACAAAGCAACAAAAATAATAAATAACCTAACTGTTAAAATTAAACTACTATGGAAATGCAGCGAGGGTGGTGGAGGAAACACATTTTACCCCTTCCTTCCATGTGGTATATTGCGTGCCTCAAGCTCAGAGCTTTTATTTCAACTTGAGACCTAGGACTCCATTTATACTTGGTTATACATACCTTAAGCTCAACACATCCAGATATTTCCTCCAAACTTAGTTTTACTTTCATAAATATCTATAAATAACAGGAAGACAATCTATTCAGATTCAGTATCCCAAATTCTGGAAGCATTTTTGACATCTCCAACTACAACGCAACCTCACTGGTGAATAATTCCAGGTCTTGACAGTTCTGCTCTCAGCTGTCCGTTTCTCTCAGCCCACTGCTGCCACTTTAGGTGGAACATTCGATTGCTAGTCGATCTTGTGCTATCAGTAAGTCAGTCTGTACTCCTTTCTTGCTTTCTGTCAGTTTATTCACATTGTGATCAGGGTGATTTTTTAAAATTAATGTGTCTTAAGAAACCAAATCCAAAAATGTTAAGATTTCTCTGCATTTATAACCCACTATATAACATATATCAATTTATAATGTTTATCTCATCAATGTTATAAACATATGGTACTCTTGTAAATAGTAGTAATAAAAAGTAACATTAATTCTATTTAACAATAACATATTCACTCAATTTTGTAATTCAGATGGATCCTGTATTTATCATTCATCAGCTATTTACTTTTAGAAGTAGACAATTCAGGATAATTTTGGACGACAATGGACAGGGGTTCTTAGGCAGTGCTGTCTAAAAATCAAAAGATAAGTCATTGGTAGTAGGGAAAGAAAAAAAGCTAATCTTCCTTCACTCTTTCCTTCAGCCCATGAGGCAGACACTCCTGTCATTATCTGCTAGAAATAGATAAAATATTCAATCAATCATGTGATGGATAAATGATGGTCAGACATTAAATTTTCCTTTCAGGACTATGTGAATTTTATTAAATAGAAGTGGATGCGCTTTACCATAAAAAATTCATTTATCAGCAAGTAGTTGGTATGGGTGACACTTGACTTTCTCAAGCATATAAAATTATGCCAAAAATTAAGTTAAAATTAGACTAAAATAAAACATTGTGTAACTAAGACTAACTTAGGAAGCATCTAATTCATGCAACCTCAACACTTAAAATAAGAATCAGAATACTAGATACATATGGATGTTGAGGAAAGCATGTTAACTTACAATTTTTCTTAACTATTTCAACTATCCTCTGTAATTACTTCTCATATTTTTTTGATAAATAAGTAGAAAATCCATTGAAAATCATCTCTGGCATGATTCAAAAGGGACATATTCTTGTCAAACCAATACCTCTTACCAAAGGCAGCATTATTTAATGCAGTTTCCACAGAATTCAGTCTTTGACTACCTCTGAGCTGTTGATGCAACTTCCAGCATACTGCATTTACTTTGGTATGTGGCTTTTAAAGCCGATAAAACATTATTTTAAATTGTGGATTTGATGGTACAGAAGAAATGTCAATGAAAGTAGTTTTAAGCGTGATTTTTAACTATCACTTTGTGAGAGTGTTTAATAGCAACAAAAATTGCAATTGTACAATTCTTACTTTTTTTTCTGAACAGTAAGTTCTTAGTTTAAGATGCATTTGAAAAGTACAGTGATTTAAATTTACATTCAAAGGATTTGTTTCAAATGACTTCAAAAAAAGAATATCAGAACACCAGTCATCAAATGCTTTGAAATGACACTTCCTCATAACACAAGACAGATGGATTATTGAAATTTCAATATACCAGGGTTTTAAGCTTATTCTTCTAGGTTACAAAGTAGTATATATATCCTTATATTTACATCTAAGTTTTTCCATGCTGATCTACTGCTCTGAGATGTCATTGCTAGAATTTCAGTATGTCTTCACAGAAATATATTTTTAAAAATATGCTGGTGAGCCTGCTGGAAAGTCTGACACTGTTAAATAAGACAGGGAGTGAACACAATGTAAAATCACATTTCCAAATTCAGCTGGTGACTTTTTTGCAATGCCTATTTTTTTCATTTCATGAAATAATTATTTTATAAATCAGTTTATAAAATATACCCTCACAATATTAAAAGTATATTTTGAAGGAAAAGCATGCAGTGATGTACAAATATGTTTTGCATTTGCCTCTGTTTGAAATTGCTTTATGTTTACAAAAACAAGTGAATAGATTTACAAGTATTTTTTATCTTACAAGATTATATTTTGCCCCAAGAATGAATTAAACATTTCCAGTATATTCATTGTACAAACAACCATCTAACTCTGATGCATAATTTCAGTTTGTAGCTATTTTTAGCCTTTAGCATTGCCTATTGTGATCCTGATTAACAGTAAAACTGCCATTTTAAAATAGGGTCACAGGGTTAGGGGTTTCCATTGTCAGATCATTGTCATTAATTAGATCCATGGTTTAAGAACTTTTATGTAATAATGCTTTAGTGGGATATGATTCTGTTTTTTCCCATTTATCAAATATTGTGTTTTAGTTTGAAGACCCTAAAACATTCTATGGAAGGTAAATGACATTCATCAATTCTTTTAGTAAATTATAATTAATCCAGTACTTGAACTGACATGGCAATCTCAGCAGGATTAGAGTTTCTCAGTCTCAGTTCTATCAGCATTTGGGGCTGAACAATTCAGTGTTGCAGGTGCTGGTTTGGGAGGCGACACCCTGGCCAGTGGCAGCGACAACCGCAAACGTCTCCAGATATTGCCAAAAGGCTCCTGGAGCACAGACCCTCCAGCCGCACAGCTCTGAGTTAAGTAGCAAGCACTAATATTACCTAGGAGAGAAAAGGATAAAAGCCAGTTAATTTTTAATTATTTATTTTGATAAATTTTTATTGAGATGTTGTTGATATGTAATATTATGTTGATTTCAAGTATACAACATCATTACTCAGTACAGTATTAATCTTCATCCCAACTAGTGCAGTTATTATTGGTCAACATAGGAAGATGTTACAGAAGTACTGACTATTTTTATTTTAGATGTATATTGCTCCTTCATCCTGGAAGATTGATGAATTAAATTCATCATTGAAATTTGCAGCTGAATGCACTGGAGGAAATGCTGACTAGGTCTTTCTCTGTGGCCATCTCTTCTTCCTTTTTTTTTTTTTTCAGAGAGGGCATCTCTCATATTTATTGATCAAATGGTTGTTAACAACAATAAAATTCTGTATAGGGGGGTCAATGCTCAATGCACAATCATTAATCCATCTCAAGCCTAGTTCTCGTCAGTCTCCAATCTTCTGAAGCATAACAAACAAGTTCTTACATAGTGAACGAATTCTTACATAGTGAATAAGTTCTTACATGGTGAACAGTACAAGGGCATTCATCACAGAAACTTTCGGTTCTGATCACGCATTATGAACTATAAACAATCAGGTCAAATATGAATATTCATTTGATTTTTATACTTGATTTATATGTGGATCCCACATTTCTCCCTTTATTATTATTATTTTTTTTATTTTTAATAAAATGCTGAAGTGGTAGGTAGATGCAAGATAAAGGTGGAAAACATAGTTTAGTGTTGTAAGAGAGCAAATGTAGATGATCAGGTGTGTGCCTGTAGACAAAGTGTTAATCCAAGCTAGACACGGGCAATAAAACATCCACGGATGCAGAAGATTTCTCTCAGAAAGGTGGGGGTGAGGTTCTAGGCCTCACCTCTGTTGTTCCCCAATTTCTCACCTGATGGTCCCCTGCGACTGTGCCTGTCTTAGGTTGTTCCTCCCTTGAGGAATCTTACCCGTCTCTGGCTAACCAGTCATTCATATTCTGGGGCCATACAGGGAAATGTAAAGTTGGTAAGTGAGAGAGAAGCCATATTGTTTGAAAAAGTTAGCTTTTTACTTCTTTGCAGATTTATGCCCTGTGGCTTCTATGCCCAGCACTTGTCTCGAGGTATCTTTACCACCTGGAGGAATTACGATACTCGGTAAATTCGATATGAGGCACGAATTCTATTTAAGGGTTGTAATTAGGAAGGAAGAAGAAAAGCTATAGAGGTAGCATATGGAAGAAAACGTGGAAGGATTGATTATTCTTTGACATATCTTCTTGTAGAGTACCTTAAGTATGTATAGGTTTTAAACTACTAACTTGCGCACACATATTAACATAATAGGAATACGGTGACATAAAGAAAGCAAATCTATAATTACCAGCCATCTCCAGTGAAGCCAAGAAAACCATTTAGGCACCCTAGGCATTTGTGAAAATTAGTCTATGATATGATGGATATTGTCCAACTGTACTTGAACAGTCTGAGAGAAATCAGACAAATTAAAGCAACCCATTTCTGGGATCTGTTCACATCCCATATGTTCTTTTAACCATAGATAGTCTATAGTCATAAGATTTTGGAGTGCTACAACTTGCACCCCTCCCAACTCCTGATTGAGTTCCAACAGTACAGATCCGGTCAAATTTGTTGTCTCACTGTATGCACATGCCAGCCTAGACATCTCCCTTCTCATTCTGATGGCAAGTCCAGGAAACATCGCCTGGATCCCTGTGGAGGCTTTTTGATGATCATCCACCGGCACGAGTCCTCCAGAGAGTGCTGATGCTGGAAGCTCCTCCTCATATCGTATCTTAGTTCATTTTCTTGGTGGCCAAGCTAGGCCTTGCTCTTCTGCATAGAAACAAACGGACCCTTTGCCCACACTGTGATATGCCCTCTATACCACTGTGTAGAACACATCGGAGGTCAGCACACCGGAACTGCTTTTTTAAATTTTTTTATTTCTTTTATTTTTATTTTTATTAAGAGACAGGAATATTATCAGAAAAGAGTACCTCCACAGCTGATCATCTGACACCCTTTAAGTGATCAACATTAAGGATATTTAAAGCATGCGTTAATCTTTGATTTACCAATTGTTTTATCCTATCAAGGAGTAATCCCCCTTTTCTCTCTTATTTTTTTTAAATCTTTAATCTACACTTACATGAAGAACACTATGTTTACTATGCTCTCCCCTATATCAGGTCCCCCCTAAAAACCACCTTACAGTCACTGTCCATCAGCATAGCAAAATGTAGAATGACTGCTTGTCCTGTCTGTGTTGTAGAGCCCTCCATCCCCTTTCTCCCTCCCCGCCATGCATGCTAATTTTAATACCCCCCTTCTTCTTCCCCCACTTATACCCCCCTGCCTACCCATCCTCCCCAGTTCCTTTCCCTTTGGTACCTGTTAGTCCATTTTTGGGTTCTGTAATTCCGCTGCTGTTTTGTTCCTTCAGTTTTTCCTTTGTTCTTATACTCCTCAGATGAGTGAAATCATTTGGTATTTCTCTTTCTCTGATTGGCTTAATTCCCTGAGCATAATACTCTCCAGCTCCATCCATGTTGCTGCAAATGGTAGGATTTTTCCTCTTCTATGGCTGAGTAGTATTCCATTGTGTATATGTACCACATCTTCTTTATCCATTCATCTACCGATGGACATTTAGGTTGCTTCCAATTCCTGGCTATTGTAAATAGTGATGCGATAAACATAGGGGTGCATCTGTCTTTCTCAAACTTGATTGCTGTGTTCTTATGGTAAATTCCTAGGAGTGGAATTCCTGGGTCAAATGGTAGGTCTGTTTTGAGCATTTTGACGAACCTCCATACTGCTTTCCACAATGGTTGAACTAATTTACATTCCCACCAGCAGTGTAGGAGGGTTCCCCGTTCTCCACAGCCTCGCCAACATTTGTTGTTGTTTGTCTTTTGGATGGCAGCTATCCTTACTGGTGTGAGGTGATACCTCATTGTAGTTTTAATTTGCATCTCTCTGATAATTAGCGATGTGGAGCATCTTTTCATTTGTCTCTTGGCCATCTGTATATCTTTTTTGGAGAACTGTCTGTTCAGTTCCTCTGCCCATTTTTTAATTGGGTTATATGTTTTTTGTTTGTTGAGGCATGTGAGCTTTTTATATATTCTGGACGTCAAGCCTTTATTGGATCTGTCATTTTCAAATATATTCTCCCATACTGTAGGGTTCCTTTTTGTTCTATTGATGGTGTCTTTTGCTGTACAAAAGCTTTTCAGCTTAATGTAGTCCCACTTACTCATTTTTGCTGTTGTTTTCCTTGCCCGGGGAGATATGTTCAAGAAGAGGTCACTCATGTTTATGTCTAAGAGGTTTTTGCCTATGTTTTTTTCCAAGAGTTTAATGGTTTCATGACTTACATTCAGGTCTTTGATCCATTTTGAGTTTACCTTTGTATATGGGGTTAGACAAAGGACCAGTTTCATTCTCCTACATGTAGCTGTCCAGTTTTGCCAGCACCATCTGTTGAAGAGACTGTCATTTCCCCATTGTATGTCCATGGCTCCTTTATCAAATATTAATTGACCATATATGTTTGGGTTAATTTCTGGAGTCTCTAATCTGTTCCACTGGTCTGTGACTCTGTTCTTGTGCCAGTACCAAATTGTCTTGATTACTATGGCTTTGTAGTAGAGGTTGAAGTTGGAGAGTGAGATCCCCCCTACTTTATTCTTCTTTCTCAGGATTGCTTTGGCTATTTGGGGTCTTTGGTGTTTCCATATGAATTTTTCAATTATTTGTTCTAGCTTGTTGAAGAATGTTGCTGGTAATTTGATAGGGATTGCATCAAATCTGTATATTGCTTTAGGCAGGATGGCCATTTTGACGATATTAATTCTTCCTAGCTATGAGCAGGGGATGAGTTTCCATTTGTTAGTGTCCCTTTAATTTCTCTTAAGAGTGACTTGTAGTTTTCAGAGTATAAGTCTTTCACTTCTTTGGTTAGGTTTATTCCTAGGTATTTTATTCTTTTTGATGCAATTGTGAATGGAATTGTTTTCCTGATTTCTCTTTCTATTGATTCATTGTTAGTGTATAGGAAAGCTACAGATTTCTGTGTGTTAAGTTTGTATCCTGCAACTTTGCTGTATTCCGATATCAGTTCTAGTAGTTTTGGAGTGGAGTCTTTAGGGTTTTTTATCTACAGTATCATATCATCTGCAAATATTGACAGTTTAAGTTCTTCTTTACCAATCTGGATTCCTTGTATTTCTTTGTTTTGTCTGATTGCGGTGGCTAGGACCTCCAGTAATGTGTTAAATAACAGTGGGGAGAGTGGGCATCCCTGTCTGGTTCCCGATCTCAGAGGAAATGCTTTCAGCTTCTCGCTGTTCAGTATAATGCTGACTGTGGGTTTATCATATATGGCCTTTATTATGTTGAGGTACTTGCCCTCTATTCCCATTTTGCTGAGAGTTTTTATCATGAATGGATGATGAACTTTGTCAAATGCTTTTTCTGCATCTATGGAGATGATCATGTGGTTTTTGTCTTTCTTTTTGTTGATGTGGTGGATTATGTTGATGGATTTTCGAATGTTGCACCATCCTTGCATCCCTGGGATGAATCCCACTTGGTCATGGTGTATGATCCTTTTGATATACTGTTGAATTCTGTTTGCTAATATTTTATTGAGTATTTCTGCATCTACATTCATCAGGGATATTGGTCTGTAATTTTCTTTTTTGGTAGGGTCTTTGTCTGGTTTAGGTATTAGGGTGATGTTGGCTTCATAGAATGAGTTTGGGAGTATTCCCTCCTCTTCTATTTTTTTGGAACATTTTAAGGAGAATGGGTATTATGTCTTCTCTGTGTGTCTGATAATATTCCGAGGTGAATCCATCTGGCCCAGGGGTTTTTTTCTTTGGTAGTTTTTTGATTACTGCTTCAATTTCATTGCTGGTAATTGGTCTGTTTAGATTTTCTGTTTCTTTCTGGGTCAGTCTTGGAAGGTTGTATTTTTCTAGGAAGTTGTCCATTTCTCCTAGGTTTCACAGTTTGTTAGCATATAGGTTTTCATAGTACTCTCTAATAATTTTTTGTATTTCTGTGGGGTCTGGCATGGTTTTTCCTTTCTCCTTTCTGATTCTGTTGATTTGTGTTGACTCTCTTTTTCTCTTAATAAGTCTGGCTAGAGGCTTATCTATTTTGTTTATTTTCTCAAAGGACCAGCTGTTGGTTTCATTGATTTTTGCTATTGTTTTATTCTTCTCAATTTTATTTATTTCTTCTCTGATCTTTATTATATCCCTCCTTCTGCTGACCTTAGGCCTCATTTGTTCTGCTTTTTCCAATTTCGATAATTGTGACATTAGACCATTCATTTAGGATTGTTCTTCCTTCTTTACACATGCCTGGATTGCTATATACTTTCCTTTTAAGACTGCTTTTGCTGTGTTCCACAGTAGTTGGGGCTTTGTGTTGTTTTTGTCATTTGTTTCCATATATTGCTGATTCTCCATTTTGATTTGGTCGTTGATCCATTGATTATTTAGGAGCGTGTTGTTAAGCCTCTATGTGTTTGTGAGCCTTTTTGCTTTCTTTGTACAGTTTATTTCTAGTTTTATGCCTTTGTGGTCTGAAAAGTTGGTTGGTAGGATTTCAATCTTTTGGAATTTACTGAGGCTCTTTTTGTGGCCTAGTATGTGGTCTATTCTGGAGAGTGTTCCATGTGCACTTGAGAAGAATGTGTATGCTGTTGCTTTTGGGTGTAGAGGTCTGTAGATGTCTATTAGGTCCATCTGTTCTAGTGTGTTGTTCAGTGCCTCTGTGTCCTTACTTATTTTCTGTCTGGTGGATCTGTCCTTTGGAATGACTGCTGTGTTGATGTCTCCTAGAATGAGTGCATTGCATTCTATTTCCTCCTTTAATTCTGTTAGTATTTGTTTCACATATGTTGGTGCTCCTGTATTGGGTGCATATATATTTATAATGGTTATATCCTCTTGTTGGACTGAGCCCTTTATCATTACCTAATATCCTTTTTTATCTTTTGTTACTTTCTTTATTTTGAAGTCTGTTTTGTCTGATACTCATATTGCAACACCTGCTTTTTTCTCTCTATTTTTTGCATGAAATATCTTTTTCCATCCCTTGACTTTAAGTCTGTGCATGTCTTTGGGTTTGAGGTGAGTGTCTTGTAAGCAGCATATGTATGGATCTTGCTCTTTTATCCATTCTATTACTCTGTGTCTTTTGATTGGTGCATTCAGTCCATTTACATTTAGGGTGACTATTGAAAGGTATGTATTTATTGCCATTGCAGGCTTTAATTCTGTGGTTACCAAAGGTTCAGGGTTAGCTTCTTTACAATCTTACTGTCCAACTTGACTCGCTCGTTGAGCTAGTATAAACACTGTCTGATGTTTCTTTATTTCTCTCCCTTCTTATTCCTCCTCCTCCCTTCTTCATATGTTGGGTGTTTTGTTGTGTGTTGTTTTTAGGAGTGCTCCCATCTAGAGCAGTCCCTGTACGATTCCCTGTAGAGATGGTTTTGGGAGGCAAATTCCCTCAACTTTTGCTTGTCTGGGGATTGTTTAATCCCTCCTTCATATTTAAATGATATTCGTGCTGGATACAGTAGTCTTGGTTCGAGGCCCTTCTGTTTCATTGCATTAAGTATATCATGCCATTCTCTTCTGGCCTGTAGGGTTTCTGTTGAGAAGTCTGATGATAGCCTGATGGGTTTTCCTTTGTAGGTGACCTTTAATTTCTCTCTGGCTGCCTTTATTACTCTGTCCTTGTCTTTGATCTTTGCCATTTTAATTATTATGTGTCTTGGTGTTGCCCTCCTTGCATCCCTTGTCATGGGAGTTCTGTGTACCTCTGTGGTCTGAGAGGCCATTTCCTCCCCTAGTTTGGGGAAGTTTTCAGCAATTATTTATTCAAAGACACCTTCTGTCCCTTTTTCTCTCTCTCTCTTCTTCTGGTACCCCTATAATGCATGTATTGTTCTTTTTTGATTGGTCACTCAGCTCTCTTAGAATTCTTTCATTCCTGGAGATCCTTTTATCTCTCTCTGCATCAGCTTCTCTGAGTTCCTGTTCTCTGTTTTCTAGTCCGTGAGTGGTCTCTTGCATCTCTCCATTCTGTTTTGAAGTCCTTCCAGAGCTTGTTTTATTTCTGTATTCTCTTTCTTAGTTTTTACATATTTCTCTGCAAGTCTATCTGCATGGTTATGACTTTTGTTTTGAATTCTTTTTCAGGAATACTGGTTAAATCTATCTCCCCAGGTTCCTTCTCAGGGGAAGATATAGCAGATGCCAAAGCTGTCTGGGTTAGCCTTGTTTGGATGAAATTTTTTTGCCTTTTCATGTTGGTAGGAGCTATTGACTGTCAGCTGAGAGAACCAACCTTTCTACTTGCTACTGGCCTTTCTTTACTGGGAGAACTGTGTCACCTTGTGGCTTGTGTTGGGCAATTGCATGTAATCTGGGTCTCTGTATCTTGCCCAGTGGGTATGGAGGAAGGTCCCTTGCTGAGGCCGTGGCCAGCCTCAGGCTGTTTCTCTGCTTTGTCAGGACCCCGGAGGGGTAATGTACAAGGGGCTGTTTGGCTGTTTACTTCCATGAGGGGTCTCAGAGCTGTTGCCCAGGGGGTTAGTGCACCCAGGTTTCCCTGGAATTTCCAGCTTCTGGACTGTGACCTGTGTTGTTTCTGTCCAGCTGTTGCGTCCCTGTCCCTTTAAGACTTTCAAAAAGCACTTGCTTTTCTTTGTCACAGGGGCATTAGCTTTGGGACCCACTCAGAGGTCTTGCTGCCCTGTTTCTTTAGTTTCCAGCCCTCCATACATGCACTATGTCTGTTCTCTGGTGCAGGTGCCTAGGGCTGGGTGTTTAGCAGTCCTGGGCTCCCTCTCCCTCCCTGCTCCAACTCCTCTCCTCCTGCCGGGAGCTGGGGTGAGGGGCGCTTGGGTCCCGCCAGGCCGGGGCCTGTATCTTACCTCTTTCTCCAGGCACTGGGCTCTCGCACTTGTGGATGTAGTCTGGCTGTTGTCCTGTGTCTTCTGGTCTCTCTTTTAGGATTAGTTGTATTTGTTGTATTTTCAAAAATATATGTTTTTGTGAGGAGATTCCCACTGTTCTACTTAAGCCACCATCTTGGCTCTGCCTCTGACTTGTTCAATTTTTAAGCCCAGTTGTACCAGCACTAAAACATATACTGATAACTCTGAACAGCTTAGCACAGCTTTCTCTGCACAGGAGTCTAACTGGTGGCAACTAATACTTCATTTCCTACAGATGTGTACCTCTTCCCTGGCTCTGTGAGCATCGAGACTCAGAGGGCCCTTAATCCTTCAGGGCTCAATGGTATATAAGAAAGCTGAGGCCAAACAGTTGAGGAAATCATCCAGGATTATATTTAATCTTCTAGCCACTTTATTCTGGGTGTGGAGACTAACCTGCTGATTTCTATTCAGTAGTCTTTGGTAGAATTCTTTTCCTTAAAATTGGATGAGCATAAGAATTTCCAATGGTGCTTTTTCAAAACACAACCCATCTCCACAGAGTGGGTTAGGAATGTACATATTTAGCAAGCATATTAACAAGTGATTCCAATGTACCATATTTGAAAAACATGACTCTAGAAGTGGAGCACTTAATCAAAATTTCATGAAGGAAAGGTTGAGATAGTTCTCAAATCTCTCCCTGTTAGTAATTGAAAAAATATGATAGAGGATGATAGTAATGCATTTGTCTTCTGAATCTAGATTTTGTTTCTGTAAGTACATTGTTTCTAAAGATGAAAAATTGTTCTCTTTTGCCTTGTCAAATACATTTAAATACATTGACTAATTTTCCACACTCTTGGGAAATGTTTCCGTTAGGCTGCAGGCATCAGGGGAAGGGGTGAGTGTGATGGACAAGCTCAAGATTCACCAAAGGAGACAAAGAAACCAACAGGTTCTGGTCTGACAACATTCCAGAGCCTGATCGGATAACTTTCCCAACTAGAGCCCTTCCCTTAAGCTAAAGGATTAGTGGTAACTTTCCAGTACCTGGCTAAAGGCCAATGAGAGACCCCTATGTACCCTAGATGAGCCAATCCTCACACCACTGTACACCTTTGCTCTCCCTCCCCCTGCCTTCTTTAAAAACTTGCTGCCTGCCCTGCTGGGTGTGACTTCCTTGGCCTGTGTTTCAGACCACGGAACATCACCTGGGGGTGGCATTCAAATAAACTACCTCGCCCTTTGTTGCCTCTCTTCGCCTGCTTACTTCAGTCGAAATTTATTAGAATTTATCTTACATATGGTGCTGAAACCTGGGAAGGAGTGTGAGCGTGAAGCCCCAACCGGCCACTGGTGGCTCTGTCCCCTCATTCTCCAACCCAGAACCTCAAACTGCTCTCTGCTGCATGGACTATTTTCTGGTGAGTCCCTCAGTTTCCCCCAGTCTGTTTCCCTCCTTAAGTCCATTTCACCTGGTCTGTTAAAAATCGTATGTACATCCAGGTGGCCCACCCTCTGCGGGCATCCAGCCTTCCCCTGGCCCTGCGGTCTGGGACACATCCCTACCCCAGGCCCCAGGACGTCTATGGGCATCGGGCCCACCCTTGGCCCTGTGGTGGGGGAGACATCCCTCACCCAGGCTCCCAGGACATCTTCCCTGACTTGGCATGCTTGGAACGCTGGGCGCTCCTCTCGGCGGGATTAATTAGGGAGTAATGCAGACATGGGGAACCAGCCCTCAAAAGCAGAGGCTCAGACCCCACTGTAGTGTCTCATTTCTAATTTGACTACTCTATATTTGTCCTGAGAAGTTCGCAAATAAAAGCTAGTCTTTCTTTGCTCTGAGGCCATGCCTCAGTATCCCTTGGACAATCAATCTTGCTGGCTCCCTGATAGAACTTTGAATTTTAGCCTCCTCACTACCTTAATTAATTATTGCCACTGGAGTGGAAAGTAGAGTGAAATCCCTTATGTGCAGGCTTTTTAGACTTTGCACTCCCATCCAGACCTTTATGTTGTATTCAATGGCTCAGGTTCTCCTAGCCTGATCTCCAGTTAAAGATTGTCAGCCTCTTACTCTGCTCAGTCCTACCTTTTCAGATCCGCCAAAAAACCTCAGTGGCTTGCCTCCCTCAGCTCATGATCCCCTCCCCCTCTCTCCACCACCATCTTTAAGACATTCTCAACCATGCCATTTTCCTGCTCTCCTCTTCGGTAGCTGCACCACCCCCTCCCCCTCTCCTTCCATCTTCACCGCCCTCTTCCCCCACCAGAACACGCTCCTCCTGCCCTCTAGTTCCAGAAGCCACAGACAAGAAGCTGAAAAGAGGGAAGGCAATTGAATATCAGTGACTCAAGTCTTTATATCAGTTTGTCTGTCTGTGTATATGTTTTTGTGTGGGAGATGTTGCTGACTGCAGTTGTATCTCAGTTTGTATGTTTGTGTGTCTAGGTGTATAGATGAAAAATATTTTATTTAAAAACAAGTGCTTGTGAAAATTGGGCATTCTAAAACTTCCAGAAAATCTGATAAAAATGTTAAGCATTAATGCTAATTTGGGTTTGGCTGAGGCGAGCATGTCCTTGCTATCAGCTGCCTAAGTTTACCTAAAGTCACTTAAGTCAATGTTATCTGCTAAATCTTTTAAGAATAAAATGCTTAAAGGCTAGGCTTTGTCTAACATTCAGTAAAAGTTTTGTAAGTAATCTAGCATAGTTGCTAAAAATAAGTAAACAAGCCTAGCAAATAAATATCTTAATAATAATACTGTATTAATGTATAACAGTATATATATATATATATATATGCAAACAGCCTGAGAATTTTTGTAGTAACCAACATTCTTAAAGTTTGCTAAGTTATATAAACATGTTTTGTGCCTAATAAGAAATTGTGCTATAAAGCACATTTCCAAAAATGATAATATACGTTCATAAATGTATCAATCTGAAGAATGCTAGTGTAACAGTTTACAGTAGCCTATTTTTCAGTGTTCACTGAAGATTAAAGTAATAGTTTTAAGTTCTAATCAAAACTACTTAAAGTAGTAAGAAAAACATTTCTGCGTGCTAAAAAATATGTCTTATGATAAGAGAAAGTAACTTTGCTCTAAAGTACAGCTGTTTATTTAGAAAGAGATATAAATGTAAAAAGAAAGTTGTAAAGAGTTTGTAGAAGAATTTAATATGGTCATGCTATATAAAATTAAAGCAAATGAGTCTCAGTATCAAATACACAGCGAAATTAGAGTTTTATTTTCAATTAAAAAGATGAAGTTTTCTTAACTGTTAGTCTACTCTTAATATTGAAAGATTGCAAAAAGTTCTTCTAATTGTTTTATCAAAGCAGTTTCTTATGCTTAAAGTCTCAGTGAGTTGTTGGAATCTTTAAGAAAATGAGATCTTAATATTAAAAGGACTAAAAGCTAAACTTTGATAACAATTGTGTGACCTTCTTTATTTTCCTTTGAAGTACTTTGTTGTCATTCTAGTTAATTAGATAAGTATTGCTTCATAGCAACCTAAAATCCTATTTAAGCAAGTGCCTTAAAACTTTTAACAGCTTCCCAAAATCAAATTCAAAAAAGTGCTTTTTCCTCTAGTTAACTCTGATATTTTCCAGAAAGCTCGCTCCTGGAACATGTCAGAAAACCTCTCATTAGAGTAAGTATTTAGCTAATTTACCTTATTTATCTGATATATAATTACCTGATTAATTACCTAGAAAGCACTGTCAAAAAGAATAATGCTAAACTTTGTTACTGAATGTTTTGTGTTACAGAAATATCAGAATTTCTGTATGTCAACTGTCTTACAGTAAGCTCTCATCAGATCTTTAACCATTGGCATTTGTCTTTTATTATTTATAGTCACTGTTTTATTATTCTTAAGCTAGTAAAGAACTAGATTTCAGCAAAACAAGTATTAGTTACATAAGATTAAGTAAACTGAAGAAGATGATTTTGTAGCTTTTTGTTTCAAATGTTACTGATAAAGTGTTTTAAGCTTTTTCTCTTAAGCTGACAACAGTTTAGTAAATGACTGCCTTTATAAGCAGAATTGAAACTTTATCTTTCTCTCTACCTCATCCCTACAGAATTCAAAAACTCTCAGTGACTATTTTTATATTTCATGGCAGTATATTTATTTGTACAAGTTCAATAAGAATCTGCTTTCCTTGTAAGACCAATTAAAAACACTGGTTATATTACCAAGGCTTTGACTAGAACGTCATACCTGAGAGACACATGTATAAACTCAGATATGAACAGACAGCTTTAAGGAACTAAGATTGACTTTATAAAGCCAACAAAGCCCCTTAGAAGAACTAGCCTAGTACCTTGCTTACAGAATTTCCAGTAGCTTTACCAAGTGAGTAAAGAAGGTCACTTCCTGGCAGGTACAAGAACCTCAGAGAAGAGAGGAATTCACCCAAATGTACAGGTACTGCAGGAACAACCTGAGGGCAAGTCTAGCTTGGCTTTCTGGCCTCAAGAAGCCTTTAAAAGACCAATCTGAAGTTCCTTATAAAAAGTTACAGCAAAGCATATTTAAAAGAGCCTATGTAATCAATTGCTCTTCTTGCTGCACTTATGCAAATAATCAAGCCAATTGTTAATTATTTTCTTAATCTAGTTACTTACAATAAAAATGAGAGTAATTTTAGAGAAAAGTATTGTTTCAATAATGCAGTCTTATCTATACTAAATCCCAATACTAGATCTAAATTCGATCCAGAATTCCAGTCCCCCATAATAGCCTGGCTAATGCCCCTACTAGGCCCCTTAA
Organism: Manis javanica; assembly: GCF_040802235.1. Taxonomy (NCBI): domain Eukaryota; kingdom Metazoa; phylum Chordata; class Mammalia; order Pholidota; family Manidae; genus Manis; species Manis javanica. The sequence continues at coordinate 95,268,506 of NC_133157.1, read as the reverse complement.
TAACAGTTTGTAGTTTACTCTTAGATGCCCCTTGTGTCCCCAAGTTCCTCCAACAGCAGCTAACCCAGATGACCCGGGTCACCACCAACCAGATGTTACCTCACCGTTACACACTTCTTCCCACTAATCCCCCTCCTTTGGCCTAATACCAGCCTCAAACCCCCACAATGCCCCTTGTCAGCCAGAAGTAGCCAGATCGAGTCGTTGCCAATTGTGACCAAAAGGCTAGAATGTTAGGCTGCAGGCATCAGGGGAAGGGGTGAGCCTGATGGACAAGCTCAGGCCTCACCAAAAGAGGCAGAGACCAACAGGTTCCGGTCTGACAATATTCCAGAGCCTGATCAGATAACCCTCCCAATTAGAGCCCTTCCCCCAAGCTAAAAGATTAGTGGTAACTTTCCAGTACCTGGCTAAAGGCCAATGAGAGACCCCTATGTACCCTAGATGAGCCAGTCCTCATGCCACTGTACACCTTTGCTCTTCCTCCCCCTGCCTTCTTTAAAAACTTGTTGCCTGCCCTGCTGGGTGTAACTTCCCTGGCCTGTGTTTCAGACCATGGAACATCACCCAGGGGTGGAATTCAAATAAGATTGGCCCTTTGTTGCCTCTCTTTGCCTGCTTACCTTGGTTGAAATTTATTAGAATTTATCTTACAGTTTCTGCTTATTCACTTTCCATATTAACTTGAGTATCTGTCATTTGAATTTCTTCTTATCTTTCAAAAAGTTGAACCATCTTTATATCCTCATACTTACATTATATCCTTCTATTTACTGCTAACAGAGCCTGGTTTCATTTAAAAGTCTTTTTCAATCCCCAGCTTTTTATCAGAATAGTTTATTAAACTAATTTCTAAGTGATCACTCTTTTAAGAGCTTTTAAGCATGTTTATTGAGGACTATGTTCATATGTCTGCTGCATTCTATGGGTAAACCCAAACAGAAATGTAAAAATGTGTGTCTGTATCTGATTTTGTCTCAATTGTGTCTCACAATTGTGAGAGACAGACAGTGTGAGCTATGGAAGGATATTATAGAGCAAGTGTGAGGGCAGGATACAAGTAACAAGGTTGTGCAAAGTGATATGGTGAAGAGATTCAGCAGAGCAGAAACCACAGTGCTTGTGTCGGGAAGACCAGAAGGGCAGCAGGGATCCCAAGTCTCCCAAAGAAGTGGATGTTGGGGACTTGTCTTGTTGTGGAAGGTTAAGGTGAAGAGAAGGGGGACTGAGCTACACTACATCCTTGTGTGGGTGGCAGAACTCAAAAAATAGGCAAAGATGGAGTGGTTCATCAGAATGCTGTTAGCAGTTGAACCATGAAAATGAGCACTGTTTGCCTTGTTTAGAAGTGAAGGATATTGATTCCATGATAGTAAAAGAGAGCAAGAGAACAGGAGCAGGACATGTTCCTGCACAGAAAGAAAGGTTATTCTATTCTCCATGCCCCCAAAAAAGTGGATTTCAAAAATATAAGCATCTAGGACCAAGCAAAAGAGACACTTAAACTGAGGAAATGACTCATACCCAACTAACCAGCATGCCCAGCCCTCCAACAAAATCTCATACTCCTCTAAGAAAGACAAAGAAATGAAACTACTCATTAATCAAATATGGACTAAACTGAGTAAAGACTGAGGGAAAGTACAGGAGTTCTCTTTCCTAATAGGTTTATGAGACAGTCAATTACCAATCAATAGCTTAAGAAATCTGTAGGTTAACACCTTCTGATTAGGATTACTTTAGTTGCTCGCAAGAGAAAGCAGTGGACACTAATAGGAAGCAGGGCATTACATGCATACGGGGCATTTCACTGAACCTGAGGGCAGAGGAGAGGCTGGGCTTCAGGAAGAAGCAAGAAGCCTGGATGCACGGTCCCTCATCCCCACATAGAGTGTCCTTTCATCCACTTACACAGCCTTCCCACATTTCTCCAGCAAATAAGTTTCCCTACCCTCCTGAATTTACAGACTTTGAGCCCTAAGTCCTGGAAAGAGAGGGTATCCCAGTTCTAAATACCTAGGGAGGTATATCTAACTGGGCCAACTTGGATCGGATGCTCATAGAACCAATGGAATGTAGATAGAAGATACCAATATGGTGGTAATATGCCTCTGAGATCATGTAAATGAGGGATGGAGAAGGTCCAAGAAAATTTGTCTGTTAGGGAAAGAAATAATTATCAGAAAACCCCATCTTTACCTGAGACACACACGACACACACACACACACACACACACACACACACACACACACATTCTTTGTCCCAAATTACAAAAATGCTCCCATGTAATTATTATCCAAACACTCACAGCTTCAAAGAAAGGCATTCAAAGGCATATTCAATTACTCTGTCTGGAGAGAATATAAATCCAAAATCTCCAGGTATATTTCCATTGAGGTGAGATTCCTTATGCTCTTGCAATCTAAGGAATCATTGACAGATCCAATCACTTCAAACATACATGGTAAATAATGAAAGAAAGAAAATAGAACAAATGTAATAGAAGTTCCAATTTTCACTATGTATGGTTTGCATCAAAAGTTTTAAGAGAGCACCAAACACTGTTTTCCACCTCTGAGCACATTTGTGATCATAAGACCTTCTTGGAAATGTGGACTGTCACATCCTTTCTTTCTCCACGACTGGAAGGGAGGCATGTGATGAGCCATCTTGAATCACGTGGATGAGAAGAGCACATGGGAATGGAAAGCAGGGTAGAAAGAGCCCAGATTCCAGGCTCCTGAGGATGTCATAAACACCACAGCAGCCTGAGAAGTCAGCGCCTCTCCTTCTTTCCAGAGTAGTTACTGGTGGTCTTCAGTGTATTTGGACAAATATACATCCTGAATATAAATGAGCATTACCAATGTTTTTAATACAGATCTTTGCCCTTCTATCTTGTAATTTTAGCAACTAACAACAGGGTTGGTGATACTTTCTCTTTTTATTAAATGTAATATGAGATTCTTTTCCTAAATTAGGGATTAGATGCTTTCCCTTAAAAGGAGATATAGTAGGTTGAACAGTATTCCCTCAAAATTCATATCTACCCAGAACCTCAGAATGTGACATTCTTTGGAAATAGGGTCTTTGTAAATGTAATGAGCTAAAGATCTCAAGATGAGATCATCCTAGACCTAGGGTGGGTACTAAATCCAGTGACTGATACCTTTATTAGAGAAAGGAGAAGGAGATTTACACACAGACACACAGAGAAGGCCATATGAAGACAGAGGCAGAGATCAGAATAATGCTTTCACAAGTCAAGGAGCCCCCAGAGCCAGAGGAGTCAAGGAAGGATTCCCCACTAGAGCCTTCAGGCCCTTCCAATGCCCTGACTTTGGACTCCAGATCTCCAAAACTATGAGAGAATAAACAACTTGTTTTAACCCCAAAATGTGGAGCAATTTGTTATGATATACCAGGAAACTATTATAAAAGATGAACTAGACTTGTTGAAAGGTTTCTTTTAGCCCTAGACATCTGGTTTGTCAGTGGGTTCCAGCAATAAATGAATGGCACACTCAAAGGTTTTACTGAAGAAAGCTAAGGTGAAGAGAATCAGTCAGGGCTTGTGATGCACCAGCAAACAGGGAAACCATCTCACCCCTAGGACGGAAGCCCTGGGGAGGATATGGGTTTCTGAGGAACTGCCTGGGAGGTAATGGAGCAGTTAGCCTCTGAGGCCCAGAGCAGACAGAAAGGGGCAGAGAATGGATCCGGGCATGGATGCAGATGGACAATAATCAGCAGAGGTTCCTTGACTTGATTTGGCAGACCATGCAGCCATTCTCAAAGGGTAAACTAGATAGTGAGCTCCAGAGGGAGTATATTTTAACACTTTTGCAAACCCAGAGTCTACCAAAAACTTAGTAAACAAGAGGCATCATGAATCTACTTATAGTGATGGTCCAATTCTGGTAGTAAACACTATTTATGCCAATTATAATTACTTGAAGTCAGAATATATGTTATCTGAAGTCTTCTACTCTCCACAGTAGGCTATTAGACACATGGTATATGAGATGTGACTCCCAAATTAATCCATTTATTATACATGTGAGGAATACCTGAAAGTTCCAGTTTGTACACTAGATAGGTGTTTTAGTGCATGGCTGAATAAATAAAGATTTCTCAGAGTTGTGCTATAAAGTACTGCAGGTATCAGGAAAATAACAGTTCCAACATGTTACTAGCCAATCTGATCTGCCTGAAGAATATTTTCTTACAAGAACTGTTTTCAAAGCACAAACATTATACATGCACAATCTTAGTCACTCCGACTTTGAGTTTTTCAATGAAAGAAAATGCAATGGGCATGAGCTCAGCTAAAGGTGAAATCCCTTATTATTCAATGCCTTTCATCTCAGAAATAAGTTAGCTATATTTCCAAGCAACATCTCCTTCCAGATAACTGGTGAAGTGATATGTGCTTTGTAGCTTTGAAGGGAGAGAATATTAATAGAATGTGTCATATATAGAACTTGAGTGAGAAATAGCATATGAACAAAAATTTAGGGAGAAATTAATCAGAAAATTGGTCAAATACTGAAAGGAAGAAAGAGGGCAGCATATTCATTCATTTCACCGAATTGGAAAAACAAAACAAAACAAAAAAAACAAAGTCATTAGATGGATCCAGCCTTGATTACCTGGCTATTGTGTCCTAGAAAATGGGGAAGTAATAGGAATGTTTAAAGGAAGTAACTTCTTCCTTTGTCTATGAGAGTTCATGGGACAATTAGATCAGATCTTGCAGCAAAAAAAAAACAAAAACGTAAAGCACACAGTTTACTGGGAGGCTCTGAGGTTTGTGAAAGAATACTGCACTTGAGGACGCCTCTCACCACTTTTCTATGATCAGGTCATTCATTGAGCCAGCCAACAAGTATTGAGTACCTCCTGGATGCTAAACACTGTGCGCGGTGGAAAGAGTGAAATTGAACACTCTTCAGGTTCTGAAGTGAATGAGTTGGAGGATCTCAAGGCTATGAATTAAAAAGATAAGTAGAACATTAATTAAATGCAGTTTACCTGTTATGGTGACACCCTCACAGTGATATGGAAATAGAGGCCCAACTCGGCTGCATGAGGTCTGGATATGCTTCCAGGAAGAACATGATGCCAGAGGTGAGATGCAAAGACTCGCGGAGGTTAAGCAAATAGGTGCTGAGGGAGGATTCATCTGGAGAAATCAGCACGACCAGAGACGGGAGGCTGAAAGGGCCACGGAGCTTAAGGGCAGCTCGAAAGGGTGCAGCGGAGGGTGGCTGTGGCGAGGGGCGTGGCTGCAGCGAGGGGCGTGGCCTTGCTGGGGTGTGATAGGTGAGGGGTGAGGTGATAATAAGGGGCGTGGCTGTAGCAAACAGATGAGGCAATAATGAAAAGGTGTTTTGAGGATGAAAGAACAGAAGGCCAACGGTAGACAGCCAGTGAAATACGCAACACAGAGCATGAAATAGGTAACTGTCCCCGAAGAGGTGACACCAGTGTGAGGACAACGGAGCGAAACTGGAAAGCTTGTGGTACGGGGACTCTCTCCAGCCTCAGAACCGACAGAGGGCCGGGAGGCTGGGAAGGACACCAGGAAACCGCCGAACACCCCGGAAGGGCTGTGACGGCCCCCTGGAAACAACGGCAGCGTGGGGTCAGGAGGGCAGCGCATCCACAGGGGACAGTCGGTGGCACCACCCCCGCCGCCCTGGCTGGGCCTCGTCTCCGACGCCCTTGGGAATCGCAGCTCCCTGCAGCTGCCGCCCACCTGAAGCGGGGACCCTCGGGCCTCTCCTCTCTGGCCAGGCTCCATCGTGCCCACCCACTGCTCTGCCTCAACCTCACACCTTTGGGGCTCACTGGGCCCTGCCAGGCACATCTCTCCGGGCACCACCCCAGTGCTCCCCCCATGCCCGGCATGCGCCACCCGGGGCATCACCTCTTCTCAAACAGCAGACGCAGTGTGACCGGCCAGAGGGACCACAGTCGCAGACTCCCAGTGCGAGGCCCCCTGCCGCCAGCCTGCTGTGCCCCCAAGTCACTCAGCAGCTTGGAGAACATCTCCCAGGCAGGACCGGCAAGCAAGCCAAGCCTTCCCTTCTCTCACCTCCCGTATCTGCTGGGTGACTAAGTCCTATTGCAGAGTGGAAATTAAAGGCATTTGTGCCTTGTTCGTTTTTCACTTTGCCTGTGAAAGTACGCTTCCAGTTCAGTTTCTAGAAGAAGTGGAACAGGCATTAATATAATTGGGCAGTTCACCTAAATTCAGCAGGTCATTCTTTCACTAGAAAGCAAGAGGATAGAAGTAAAAAGACCTCTAGAGTCCCTTCCATTTAGCTATATTATAATCAATGGTTATAACATTACTATTAGAGAAATATAATGTACATACATGAGTGCAATCATTTCAAAAATATTTATTCTCAAAAATACATTTCCTCAGAGTTTTATAGTGCAGATGTCTCATTACTGAAATCTCACCACACTTAAAATTCAGTCCCACGTTGTGTAATAACAAAATTATGTTTTGATAAAATTTTATGACTCCATAAATATATGTAAAAAAAACAGGAGAGCAAAAGAAATGCAAACTTAAATTTCCAAGCTAAAATATGTCAAAATAGAAAGTACTTAGCAATGTGAATAAAAGAAGTAAAATAAAAATAAACTGGCTGAATTAAGACAAATGTATGGGAATTAGTGCATGTCCGTAAAATAAAATACAATACGCAAAATATTCTAAAAGTTACTCTTTTAACTTAAGCGGAATGAAGCACATACACTCTTGCATAATGAGTTTTCAAAGACTAAATTGTACTAAGTTGTGACTCATGTATAGAAGGACTTAAAGCTTCATCAGAAAGAGGCTTACATTGTATTCTAAACAATAACTTCTGGGAAATCAATTATTTACTCAGTATTTTCAGCAATGAGGTTCAATGCACATATATGAAAGAAGAGCTCTGTTTACAAAGGCATAATACAATTGTCATTACAAGTTAGGTGTGTGTGTGTGTGTGTTTGTGTGTAAGTAATTAAAACCATCTCTTGAATTTTAAGCTCTTCCCATACATTCTGATTTTTTCCTACCAACCCTCACATATATTTATCTCCAATTTTCAGGTTGGCTACAAAACGCTAGACAATGGAAGTACAATATACTGTGACTACTGAAACATGGACTGTTTCTTTTCAACTGATACAAACACTTGCCTCTCAGAATTACTTTGAAGACTAAACACTAGAATGTGTGCCAGTCCCCACTAGCCTGGGTGGTAAAGCTAAATCATCTAACTGAGCTATGATGCTGGTGAGGCAGAGGCAGGTGGGGGCACCCAGCACCCTAAAGGGAATGAAGGGGTGGGGGAGGGCAGTTGATAATCAGGAGGGGGGAGTATGTTCCACTCGTCCCCGGAGATGAGCTAGCTAGCTATTACCTAGAGCCATCAGTGTGGACCTTGGGGTGAACTGGAAATTGCCAAGTTAATAAGGGAAGGAAAAATCCTAAAATTCATATAAATGAAAAGTGTAACTTGTTAAAGAAGAGAAAAAATACCTCATCAGTTGAAGTTTTCCAGAGAATACTCAATCAGCCAATCTTTTGAATCACAAGATAAAAATACACAAGCTTTATTTCAGACTCTTTATGAAGTTAAGCCATAGGTACTTGTTATTAAGATGCATGGCTAGTCAGAGGAACAAATAATACATGTGCACCCTGTGTGTTTAAAAATAGCTGCAGCTGGAGCAAAGCCCTTGGAGGACAGGAAGAAAATGCAGTTACATTTTTCACACCTTCTGATTAACTTTCAATGCCTTCTGAGCACCAATGACTGGAAACTAAGAATGCTACACTGATCTAAAAATTTATAAATAAAAAATCGAATAATTGTCAGAGAACACAAATTGAAGCTAAACATGGAAAGGGTCTCTGTATTCCTTCCTCAACCTAATTCAGTCCATTCAATGAAAGGTTAGAAAATAATCACAAGAATGATTTTTTCTTTTCAGATATCATCCTTAAAACCAAGAATGGTTCTTTACTTCAGTGCTTACACAGTGTGTTGTGTACTCTGTGTGTGTGTATATGTGTGTGTGTGTTTGTGCATGTGGTATGTAACTTCAATATTACAATACTTAGAGTCCAATTGTCAGATTCAAACCCCATAAGTAGCCGTGGGACCTCATGGAAATCAGCCACTTGGAGCTCAGTTTGCTACTGTATAAAACGGGATGGTAGGAATGCTTAGCTCACAGAAATTTTATACATGCCTGCCATATACAGTAAGCACTCCACGAATGGTAGTTTTTATCATCTGGACAGGCAGACCCCTCATACACACTCACAGTGTCCACTGGCATTGTGTTTACAGCACTTCCTCAACACTGAAATACTGGTTTCTCCAATGACTGGTTTCTCCAAACTCCAATTGTTTATTGGTTTGACTTCCCTGACTGATGTTGGAAATATCTTTGGGATTACTGGAGACAATCACTGCAATTCAAAAATCTCCTCAAATTACAGAAACACTCCTAACAGCATGTAAACACCTGCAGACAGGTTGGTGTTCTGACGCACACTGCTGCACAGAGGGACATATCTTAGTACATGTGCAAAAATGCACCACACTGACAACATTTTGAAAGCTCGTGTTTCTTATTCCACAGAGAACTAGGCATGGCCTTGGGTGCAGGAGTGCCTCTGTGTGCTGGCCAGGACTTCACAGGGCTTCAGTTGGCTGACTACCAGATTTCCTTGCAGCCTCGAGCATCACGCGGGCAATATTTTCTATAAGCCTCTGGTGTGAGCCCGCAGGAATAAACTAGTCTAGACTCCACCTCAGGGAATGCAGGGCTGGAAGGAATGGTGCTGAGTGACTGATGGGGCCCCCTCCAGGTTTCTAGTCCAGCACCCCTGCTACTGACCCACACTGCTTCTAACCCCTAGCAGCTAAACCTTCCACTTGGGATCTGAAGGCACCCAATGTGTTTTTAAGCAGGCAGCAAGAAGATACCCTCTGCAACCAGGAAGACACCTCTCACCAGAACCTTGGCCTCTGACTTCCAGTCTCCAGCATTGTGCAAAAATAAACAGCTGTTTTCTAAGTCACCTGTCTGTGTTTTTTTGTTACAGTATCCTGAGCTGACTTGAGGCACCTTCCCAGCAATTCCGTGTGCATCCCTCTGACCGAAGCAAGCTATCTTAGAGCTTCTGGCTGCTGGCTCTCTGCTCTTCTTGCTCCCATCCTGGTGACCTCTCTGCACCTTTTCCTCATACTCACACTTCTCTCCACTGCCCCTTCTCTTCCCCTGGGCCTCCTCGTGTGGGCAGCCTGGGATGGGAGGCAAGGAAGATAAGCGGGTCTACATTTAGTACTGCACTCCCATGCATGTGTCTGTAAACATATGTGTCACAGTGCTCAAATTGAAGTAATTAGATATTAACTCAAACTACCTCAAGGTGGGGGATTCAGAGGAATCTTCTATCATCTCACAGATAAGTGTGGTAATGGGAAAAACCGACAGTAAGCTGAGGTCGGTGGGTGTTTCCCTAGTGACCAGGTCTTCCAAGTCATTCAGCTTTTCGCCTTCACTGCCTTCCTGCACCTGATACAGAAGACAAATCGATTTGTTGGAAAGAGCTGACGTAGACATGTATAACACTGCTATCTAATTACATACAATGGAAATAAAAGGCTACACTCACAGTTTCCTTTCATTTCCTCAGACATTTTCATCAGCCCAGCCCATCTAAGGCTTCACTCTACTTTCCAGACATTCTGTTACCTCTTGCTTTTCTTCTCCTTTTATTTGCTCATTGTTTTCACTTTCTCCAGCTTTCCTTTTCCTGTCTTCCTTGACTATCTATGTTTTTGCTTTGAGGGGACCCCTGAGGTATATTCTTTTCTGATTCAAAAATTGTCTCATTCAACAATTCTACTGTCTTCTGGATTCTTTAATTATGTATAATTATTTGAAACAATCCACCCTCATGGTGTGTTGAGATAGTGCTCAGAATACGAGGAGGATTTTTAAGACATTCAACCTCTTGGTTAATTTTCTCCAACTTCTTCTATTTCTCCTAATCCCCCTCTTTCCATGTAGGATTATTCTTGTTTAGTTCCTATACAAAATCCCTGGTAATAAGCGTAAAGAACAATATATTTTTGATTGTCATGTGATCACAATGTCCACCATGGTCTTTCTTCAATCATCTAGGGAATGATGGGGTTGTGTCTAAGATTTCCTGTTTGACTTTCTATCTTCCTTTCTCATTTCCTGTAAACACCTTTTTGGTAAGCTTGGAGGGGCAACACTTGTCAATAATTGCCAAATGCATCATCTCTTTATTAAAAATAGCACTTCATGAAAAATATACTTTCATATGAAACACATAAGAGAATAAACACAAATGAAAACTCAAGTTTAACAGTTTAGAAGCTGCTATGACATATTCATTCTCAGAGAGGGACTACAGTTTCTAGAGTAAATAAACTATATTTGCATTAGAAATAGCAGTCCTTAACCTATGGCATGTAGGATGTAACCCTAAAAGCTTTGCATCACACCTCTTGTCCACCACTTTCCCTGCTGACAGAAGAAATGAATAAAACAGGGAGTGACAACTTACAAAGCCAGAATCAACAAGAAAGCACTTTACTCAACAGTGAATGGTCTGTAGGAAGAAAGACAATCAGATGAGTGTGTAAACTTTTCCATAAGGAAGTGCTGAGAAAAACCACCACCTCCTCACATATAAACTACTGGTGCTTGCTTACAGCAAAACCTCCTTGAAAAAAAAATATTCCATTATCACTTCTGAATATGCAGGTACAAACATACAAACACAAAGGTAAATCAATTCCAGTTCCCACCAGCAAAGTCAGATTAAAGGAATGATTTCTTTTCTCTCCTTTGTTTTCAACTGTCTTGTCTGAAATATCACTTTGCCTTACTTATCTTAAAATAAAACAGCCTTCCTTTGCCCCACATTCTCTTTTAATCTTTCATTTATTCATTCAAGAAATATCTACTGAGCACCCTCTCCCCTCCAGCTGCTGTTTTAAAAATGCAAGTGTCTACATCACTTTGGAACCTCACAGAAGTCCTTGTCCTTGGGGGCCTGGCATTCGGGTATTTTCTCACTCACAAGCAATCCTGCCCCCTCCCTTCCCATTCCAAATAATGTCATTAATATCTGGCATATCCCACCTTGTTTTTTGTAGCTGCTTTATTGAAATATAATTCACATACAACTTCACCCAATTAACGTGTACAGTGCATTGATTCTTAATATATTCATAGAGATGTGTGACCATCATATCAGTTAATTTCAGAACACATCACTGTAGCTGGCTGCTTATAGAAAACAAATGTGAGACGGACTAGACAGGAGGTGGAGAAGTCAGTTATGAGGCCTGGCCCTGAGAAGGATGAGAATAGCGAGCATATGGGCCCTCTCAGAAGGCCTGGAGAAAAGCGTCCTGGGTCTGAGAGAAAGAGAAGGCAGGACGAATAGTTTATTGCCAAAACCAATGGCTTCCTTGCAACTGTGACACTGTTCATCTCCCCTTCCTTCTTAATATCTTCCCTCTGCTCCAGGGTTGCTCTGTTTTAGTGGTTCTCTCCTACCCTCCTGATCGTTTTTCTTTGTGAATTCTTCACCAGGTAGATTCTGTCCTCAGCTTCTGTCACTTTACATAAACTCTTGGCCAATCAGCCCTTAAACATCCAGATGTCAGCAACTATTAAGTTTATATGTTCACATGTGCTGTGCAAGAGAAGGGTGTTTTCTTGGGTAGAAACAAGAAAGGCTTGGGGACTGGAAGATTCCTCTTTCTCTGAAGATGCTCAGCCCATGTTTCAGCTGACATTCTTTCCCGACCATCGCACAAGAGGTCTAATACAAGCAGTTTATTTTCTCCAGGGTTTTAATCATTCCCTGAAGATGAATATATCATAGCCACTTCTAAATTGCTAGCCATGCGTACCTGACCTTGTTCTCCTTCCATCTTCCCAAATGCTTCTCCTACCTCCCATTGGCCAAACTCAACTAGAAGCCAGAAGATGCGGGTGGTCTGCATGCTGTAAATGATAGAGGACACCATCTCAGGCTATAGAGCAGGTGAGAAGAAAACTGAACCATGGGTACAGAGGAACAATTGTTGAATAACAAGCACGTGATTTAAGCTACTCACCCAACCTCTTTAGTCCGTGATTGTCTATAAACAAACCATGCCAGAGCAGAGACTTTTTTCCTTATTTGATGTAAGGCTAGTCATTCCATATTTTCATTCCTCATATTGACACTGAACTGAGAACAGAAAATCTATTTAATCTCCTTGATAGTTTTTCAGATGGTGGCTATATAACTCTGAGTTTCGGGTGGGGCAAAAAGATAACAGAAATGAGGGGTTTGTTGTCATTCAATTTGTGCTCCTCTTTGTCCACCCCATGCAGAGTACAAACAGCAACTGCAAATGAAACACTAGTACCCAGAAAAAAATATTCCTCAGCATAGTATTATTTCTGCATTCCTCATAACAGTTGTGTGCATTACCTACACCATCAATATACACAAAGTTGAAACCCTTGAAATTGGTCATTTTTCAACTTTTATTGGAACTGGAGAACTACACTGCATTTCTCATAAAATATTTTTATTCTCTTCTTTAGTATTCATAAATCTGTATCACCTACAAAGGATTGAGAAGTTTCTCAATCATGTCTTCTGAGAACCAACAGCAGGTGCTGCGGACACGGGCTCCCCTCCTTATCTCTTCTCCACCCCCTAGCTCAACCCCATACATAACCCATTAAGAAACCATTCCAAAGGAGAAATGAGGCTCTGACACATCAAAAAGCCCTTTTGATCTCGAGAATACTTTTGTAGCAAAACACACAATATGGTTAATTGCCTAAAGGAATGAAAGGAAAGCAAAGACTAAGCAGAATGACTTTAAAATACTCGTAGTCTACTTAAAGGAGTGTGAGATTGCAATTTCTTCTTTTACTCTTCTACAACCAGATGGCAAGCTGAAGTGCTCAAAATGTCTCAAATCAACAGCTAACCAAGGAATACACACAAAAGTTTTGGCTGACAACAGAAGTGTTTAATAGGAGGGCTGACCCCAGGCAAAATCAAGATGGCAAATTTAGGTTTTGATTTCCTTACTGTTTTCAGAATTCCACCCTTTTCAATATTGACACTCCATAAATTCAGACCTTCTTCACTTATACAGATATCTGGATCTCTCTGTGGCCTTTAGATGTTCATAATATTCCTAACCCTAAACCATTTAAAGATTTTTGAGCACCTAACTCATGTTGGGTAATGTAATTGCCACAGCCATACTTAAATGATGACATACTAGGAAAGACATATAAGAAGCAATAAAATGCAATGTGATAAGAAAAGTAAGTGAAAGTTATGCACAGAGAGCATTATCAGCCTACAGAAGAGGAGGAAACAGGAAACACAAAATAAACCATGTATGAATATGGTCTCGGAAAGTAAACAATGGCCATATCGCCACCAGTTTTTTTTTTTGAGTAACTAAACACTATTGAATTCATTTAATATACATGATTACTTGTTCTTCACAGCAACCCTAGATGGCATATATTCATAGATTTATTTTACAGATGAGGAAATGGAGGTTCCAGGAATTCATATGGCATCCTGCCCAAAGTCATAAAACTAATATTTAGAATGAAGGGCTAGACTGCAGAGGGACGTGTTTTAAAGAAACAAACAAAAGGAAGGGAGTGTGACAGTAAATGGGTCTGAAAGGGAACCATGTATGCTCCCTAGACCTTGAATTTAATCATGAATAAAGGAAAACAAATCCAGAATCAGAATGCAACTGGAGGTTCAGTAGCGTCAAAGTTGGACTTTCAAACCACGATCCCAGGATGTGTGACCTCATCCAGAACGGGCATGGGGAAGCTACTTTGACTTGGCATCCTTGATCCATATCTTTAAGATCCTCTTCATGATCTAATTTGAAGAAAGACAGTTATTGAGCTCTTAATATATTTCAGGTACTCTACTAGGTATTAAATGCAAAATTAATGCCAAGATGAAGAAAGTACTAAGATGTTACACTAATTTGTACAAAGTCATTTGTACATACAAAGTACATTAGTTGCTTCTGACTCCTTTTCTCTCTAATGAACATTTAAACACCAGGCTCCCTGAAGACAGACCTTGCCAGTTTTATATAGCTCATGGGAATGAGTTTGAGGACAGGAATTAAAGATCCAGTAAGGACAACAGTGGTAATTTTATTATAAAGGGTTGCTGTGGGTGTATTTCAGCCAGCTGAGGTCAACTGCTAACCCTTAGGTCACGTCTTTGATAACACCCCTTATCTATTGCTCAGAGTATTAGTTTTCTAGGGCTGCTGTAACTAAGTGCCATAAACCAGCTGGTTTAATACAATAAAACCTATTGTCTCAGTTTTGGAAGTTAGAAGTCCAAGTCAATGTGTAGCAGAGCCGTACTCCCTGCAAAGGCCAGAGGCAAAAACCCTCCCTTGCTCTTCCACTTCCTGGTGTTTCCCAGCAATCCTTGACATTCCTTGACTTGCAGATGCAGCACTCCAATTTCTTCCTCTGTTCTCATATGGTCTTCTCTCTATATGTCCCTGCCTTTGTATGGTTATCTTCTTATTAGGACACCAGTCATATTGGATTAGGGTTCCAGTGGAATTCAACATGTCAGCATTAATTAGTTACTTGATAAATGTTTGTTATCTGACTAAATGTAATGCACTGTTTTCATTGGTGTCCTTGAGAAGAGAAAGCATTCTTTTTCTAACTTAATACATTTCTAAGTGAAATTCAATTATTGTATATCACAGGTGGTATTGTAAATTGATATTGTTTTAAGACAAAAAAGTTACTATAAATAATTAGGTGTAAATGATTTGGAAGCATTTTCTTCAGCCATTTTGAATGAATTGTAGTGAACTGTAAAACCTCTTATATGTATGTAAAATATGTATTTCACCACCAAAATATGAGAAGTTAAATAATGGAGAGATGATATAGAAATAAAAAAATCCCTATGCTAAGTTTCTAAATATCCTTATAAAAAATAATAATCTGTGAGTTTGTCTTTATGCTTCCTAGATATGTCTATATGTGAATACATGTATTGTTTCTTTAAAGGGAATCATATCTACTTTACTCTCTTTTATAGTTATAGTCAGGAAACAAATAGTAAATTAATAAAAATTCTATGCTTTGTGATTAGTGCACATGGTATGTGGGGGGTCATGGGGAAGATAGTGTAGCACAGAGAAGACAAGTAGGGACTCTGTGGCATCTTCCTTACTACACTGATGGACAGTGACTGCAATGGGGTATGGGGGGGACTCAATAATAAGGGTGAATGCAGCATCCACATTGTTTTTCTTCTGAAACCTTCACAAGATTATATATCAATGACATCTTAATAAAAAAAATTAATTAATTAATAATTTGAAAAATTCTATGCTTTGCATGAAATTAGACTTTCAATCTCCCTATGACATATTGTCTGTCTTTAATCTATGTCTTTCAGTCAAATGCAATGTATAGATTATACAAGTTGGGTAAATCAATAATGATTTTTCTTTAAACATATTTTGATACTGAATATGAAGTCTTTTACTAACATGTTAAGTCAAACAAGAGTTTTATGGGATTAGCAGATAAATGATAACATTTTCTGTCTCAGGAACTGGTTCTCTTTCAGGATTCCAATTAAAATGAACTCAGCAGTCCAGTAAAAGGAAAAGGTTTATTAAAATTATGGCTGGGCATATATACGAGAATGTATTTTTACAAATGACGATACTGACATACCTTTTGTAGTGCTGAAAAAGCATAACTAATGGAAGGATCTTCTGCATCCAGTGGTAAGGGGCTTCCTCACCTGAGCAGCACTGGGGCATGGTACATTTTAGATCAACTACCAAAAATTGCTTTACTCTACCCTTACATCCTACATAGATTAATACAGAAAAATATTAAAATACCAAAGTGTCCATCTTGTGTTTAAAATGTTATGACCTTGATTGAAACTTTGAAACTAATACAATAAATGTAATAAAGTTTATCAAAAAGTGTGGCAAAAGCAAATAAAGGTTAAAATGTTAACTCCAGGTCAATACTAATACTCTAAAACATAAAAAACAGTGGAAGGACCTGCAGACGGTGGAAATGTCTGTGAAGCTGCTGGCAGAAGCATTGTGACTAATACAATGACTTTAGTGAAGTCCCTTCTTTGCTTATAATGCTTTCGCTTCATTATTTTTTAATGGCTGGTGATGTGATTACTACATGGAATCAATACAATATTTTCAAAGTTACCACCTTTTTTTTCAACCTGGCATTTTTTTCTCTACTAAACCACCTGAACCTATCTGCACAATATTGAAAGACAGATTTATTCAACATGCATATTTATAAAACTCTTTCTACTTAGTAACATGTTAGCCAACCAGCAAGGCTAACAAAGTGAATATCTGGCTGATGGATTTTTTACATCCATAACAACATAACTGCCTGCATCATATGATTACAGTCTTTCTAGTAAGTCTCTCATTTAGTTACTGGTAAGATATTTAGCAGCTTAATTGTAGCAAATTTCTAATCCAGAAGCTAATTATTAACAAAATATTAAGATTTGTTTAAAATTAAAATGATAACAAAATATAAACTTTGATTTTTCTTTAAACATATAGGAAAAGCCCATGAATCACTTAATCTCCTAATTGAATATTTTCTTTTTGATTGGCTGTGTTGCAAAAAGAATATTGATTTCTCAATGTCACTTTTTCCCCTAACTCCTCAGCTGCAGACTTCGCATTGCATCAGGCACCGACTCTATAGTCATCCACTTGAAAGCATGTGAAGTTCACAGTTCAATCTAAAGTAGAATTGTATCTAGAATCAGACATCATTCCTTTATCTGATTTAAGCAAAAACTTACCTTGGTAGGATTCATGCATTGTGTATTAGTATAAATAAATAATATTCCTTTGCAATGAACCCTTTCTCATTCATCAGGTAGCAAGCTGAACCGAAAAGGTGCTAGGACTCCAGCTGACACATCAATCATTTTATACATGGAGAGGAAATAAGGTGCACTGCTCTTAACAGTGTCAAAATTTGATAGTTCTGCCTCCAGCCGAACACACAGTATCAGGGAGGTCATATAACTGGATATTTACATTAGAAGAGGTTATCTGAACAAATAAATAAATGCTAGAACTAGTCAACATGTATATATTGTAACTGGAAAGGGAAAATACAAGGTTCTTTTTATTTCCAAAAAGAGTATTTTGATGGCATGGAAAGGCTCATGTGATAACTACATTCTGAATTCCTAGAGTCATGGTGGATTAAAAATGATAATGTATTTTTTATCTCCTCCTGCAGAGAAGTGAGGTCTAGCCCCCCACCCCTTGAATGTGGGCTTGTCCAGGGATATGCTTTGACAAAGAGAATGTGGGAGAGATAACACTGTGTAACTGTCAAGTGTTGGCCTAGAAGCTATTCAACTCTGTCCTCACCCTCTGGTAGCGCTGCCCGCTGATCTGTGAACACGTCCAAGCTGGTCTCTACACGGATGAGACACCGAGTGGAGAGAAAGATCATGTAGGGGAAGAGTCCAGCAGTCCCAGCCTCTCCAGACAACAATGACAGGTCCTAGTGACATCCTCTGGAACCAGCGATCCTCGGTCCACACCCTACCTGACTGCAAATGCATATGTGAGCCTGGCCATGGCGACCTGGAGCTGTGAGTACACGCCATGCAACCCATACCATGCTATCAGCTCATAGTCACAGGCAACAAGGTCATGGGGGTTTTAAGGCAGTTTTTAGAGAGGTTTATCCCATAGATACGGATAACTAATTGATATGTTTCATAATACCAATGCAAATATGTTTGTAAAATTATCAAATACCCAGTTAAATGTTTGTGATCACACATGAAACGACCAAACCAATCATTACACATACAAACTCTCTCTCTCTTTGCCACCAACAACTTGGAATTTAACCATGATTCATGTTGATAATGTGTAGTTAGCATCCTTTAGTTCAGATTCAAAACCTAGGAATTCAGGTGTCAGAAATGTGTAGCTCTAAGTAATTAACCCATAAAAAACAACCAGGATGCAACAAAATCACCTTTGAAATGAATCAAATATTTCCTAAACAATTATGTTAAGGAGAATAACTATAAAATGAGAAGTCAGGCTTTGAAGTAAAATAAACCTAACTTAAACTCCAGCATGACCATTTGCTAACTTTGAGAGCTTGCTTCTATAGGTCTGCTGGTGAAGACCCTGTTTTCCTCATTGGTGAAAATGAAGCCAAGTGTGCTCACATTAGAGAGTCAGTGTAAGGCTGAGGATGCACGATACAGAAGGTGCCTAATGCCACATCCCACACATGACAAATGGCGGCTTCCTGCCCTGTCCTGCTTTTATCACTAGTGCTGAGAAATATCGGAAACTCGCACTACATAACCCATTATAAATACACCCTTCAAAGAGCTGAGGAAAGAAGGTGAAAATATATATGAAATACCTAAAATGAATATATAGCATAGCAGGAAAGTATATAAAATGTAAATAAATGAAAATATGAAACACATAAACATAAAAATTGATTATATGGGAGATTGCCAGTTTTTAGCAAGGCCCTATAAATAACACATATGATAGAATAATAAAAATGTTTAAGGTTAACAGAGCAGGAGCAGCACCAGGGATGGCTGCACTCTGGATGCATTCCCAGAGCTGCCCAAGCCACCACAGGAATCAGGTGACCCCGTCTCATCTTCCGTAAGATGTACAAGAGAAATGAGAGAGTGTGAAAGTCCCACGGTACAGGTTCAAGACCAGCTGACAGGTCTATCTGTGCTTCCAATTTGTGCTCTTACAGTGGTCTCTTGGCAAATCTCAGCTATCTCTTGGGTATTCTCCCTAAGAAAAAAACACTGGCCCCTCTAATGGGGGTAAGCTCTTTGAAGAGTCTGCTTTAGATACCAAGCCCCAGGGAGCACATACAAATTGTGTCTGAACAGAGCAGATACATCTTCAGCATGTTCTCTTACTCCAGTCCAATTGTTCTTTAACATCTGGTACTTGTTTTAAAATCTAGACATGTCTTTTTCACAGACTGAGGCAAACATGAAGGTCTAAATTAGTTGTGTGTTGTTTTATGTTGGTCCATAGGGACCAGAGTTAGATAAGCATGCACAGCTTACTATTTTTATAGAAGGACCAAAATTATAGGTATTTTCAAGTTCTTTCTAAATCAGTGTCTCAGGATTGTTCAGAAACATCATCAATAATTTGTAAATAATTGCAGTTAGCAGTTTATTAAACCTTATATAATAAAATCTTGTATAGAAATGAAATATTTACAAATATTCAACAGTCCTTCTTACCTCCTGTTAAACTCTGCAAGTTTTTCTTAGCATTTTCATAAATAGCCTAGACATATAGCCAAATATTTATGCTAATTTATGCCTATTGTGGAAATGCAAAAATATAATTAGCATAAATATGGCCATGAATGGAGATGGGAAATATATCTTATAACAGGAATTTAGATGCCTCACAAGTTGATAAATGTGTTGCCTATTTAAACACCCCATTTGAGCCCAGAAAAGTATGCATTACATTGTGCAATTTGAAAAAGTTTATCCAAAATGTTGGTATTACTTTCTACATTATCAATTATAAAAGAAGTACTTATTTTTCTCTGTTCAGTTATCAACATCAACATGCCAAATGCTTTGTAAACAGTCAGATAGTCATTTAATTAATCTTAACTATTAAAATACTTTTTTTTACAACTTTGTGTTGCCTTTGACATCAAAGAGAAACTCAGATAGAATTTACTGCATTGCTCTATGGGAATATAGTATTTTAAGGTCGGCTCAGTCAGGAAACTAGATAACATTTTGAAGTAGCAATCAAAGTTTACAGTTTTATTTGTTTGTAGCTCTAAAAAGACATCTATCTTTTTCTTTTTAAAATAGTTCACTACTTAATGTAAAGCACTTACAGCATTTGAGACAAAATTTTAAAATGACCAATGTAGCAGCATCCTCATTGAAGAAGCTTGATAAGTATGTTGCAGAATCTTAATTTAAATGCATGTCATTTCATTGCTCCAAGCTATCTAAAGAAATGATGAGGACTTTCTTATGGCTGAAAGTAGAAGAAAGAAAACTTCCAGCTTGTTTTTTTGTCCTCCTTGGATGTGTTTACAATATCTTCCCAGCTCTCCCAGATATTCCCACAAAACACTATTTT
This sequence comes from Manis javanica, assembly GCF_040802235.1. Lineage (NCBI taxonomy): Eukaryota > Metazoa > Chordata > Mammalia > Pholidota > Manidae > Manis > Manis javanica. The sequence continues at coordinate 95,248,184 of NC_133157.1, read as the reverse complement.
CTTGCTATGCCTTTGACATTCTCCTCTTTTCCTAGTTTCAAAACATTGAGGTTGATTTGAGTAATCCAGTTTCTATATCTCCAAGGCATGGTGGTCTCTGAAGTGTGGAGGTTATTTATACAGTTTGAGGAGAGCCTGAAGTGACCCCTAAGATGCAGGAAGGACATATTAAACCTCTGTTCACATTATTTCATCTGAAGTTTGAGACACACTCTGGGCTTTGCTACACAGGAAGCACAGGTCAACACTGGCATGCCCACTTGGTTTAAGGGCCTTCTGGGCTCCTACCATTTGCAGTACAAGATGCCCAGGGAACACCACCACTCAGGGCCAGGGGCTGGCCATCGGCTCAGTTGCCGCATTTGTCTATTTTCTTCAGGTTTACAGTTTAGATGCAAACACTTAAGAGGATTAAAGAGGTTGTGTGACCTAATTTTAACTAAATTGATCCCTACAAAACAATGTTTTAGAAGATTCTTGAAAAGACACCCCCAAATAAAAGACTGAAGTGAGGGGCGGAGCCAAGATGGCGGCGTGAGTAGAGCAGTGGAAATCTCCTCCCAAAAACACATAGAGCTATGAAAATATAACAAAGAAAAATCTTCCTAAAATAGAGACCACAGGACACAGGACAACATCCAGACCACATCCACACCTGCAAGAACCCAGCGCCTTGTGAAGGGGGTAAGATACAAGCCCCAGCCCGGCGGGACCCGAGCGCCCCTCCCCCCGGCTCCCGGCGGGTGGAGAGAAACCGGAGCGGTTTTTTTTTTTTTTTTTTTTTTTTGGCGAGCGCTTTTTGGAAGCCTTAGAGGGACGGGCCCCCGTTGCTGGGGAGGCAGGGTGGCGGGACCGGTGAGGAGGTGCCTGGGAACGGCGCTGGAGGACAAAGAATATCCCGCATTTCTCCCTGTGAGACCTGGGGGCGGGTGCCTGAGACCGGTGCCTGAGGACGGAGGAGGTCGCGCGTTTTTCCCCTTTTTTTTTTTTTCTCTTTTTGGCGAGCGCTTTTTGGAAGCCTTGAAGGGACGGGGACCCCAGTGCTAGGGAGGCACGGTGGCGGGACTGGTGAGCGGGTGGCTGGGACCGGCGCCTGAGGACAAAGAATATCCCCCGTTTTTCCCTGCGGGACCGGTGGGCGGGTGCCTGAGACCGGCACTTGAGGACAGAGGAAATCGCGCGTTTTTCCCCTTTTTTTTTTCTCTTTTCTGCGAGTGCTTTTTGGAAGCCTAAAAGGGACAGGGACCCCGGTGCTAGGGAGGCAGGGCGGCGGGACTGGTGAGCGGGTGCCTGGGACCGGCACCTGAGGACAAAGAATATCCCGCATTTTTCCCTGTGGGACCGGTGGGTGGGTGCCTGAGACCAGCACCTGAGGACGGAAGAAATCGCGCGTTTTTCCCCTTTTTTTTCTCTCTTTTTGCCGAGTGCTTTTTGGAAGCCTTGAAGGGACAGGGACCCCGGTGCTAGGGAGGCAGGGCGGCGGGACTGGTGAGCGGGTGCGTGGGACCAGTGCCTGAGGACAAAGAATATTGAGCGTTCCTTCCCTGCGGGACCGGTGGGTGGGTGCTTTTTGGAAGCCTTGAAAGGACAGGGACCCTGGTGCTAGGGAGACAGGGCAGCAGCACCAGTGAGCGGGTGCCTGGGACCGGCACCTGAGGACAAAAAAAAAAAAAAAAAATCGCTTGTTTTTTCCTTTTTTTTCCTTTTTTTTTCTCTTTCTTTCTGTTCCCTCTCTCATTGTTGCTGTTGTTGTTTTGGTTTGGAGAGTGCTTTTTGGAAATCTTAAAGGGGCAGGACAGGTCACTTAGACCAGAAGCAGGGAATCTGGGGATCTCTGGGCACTCTAACCCCCTGGGCAGCAGGGAGCACAGAGGCCCCTTACGGAGATAAATAGTCTCCTGGCTGCTCCCCCTCCAACGGGGCTCCACCATTTTGGAGGAACAGCCCCAGCCAGGCCAAGCCCACAGCAACAGCGGAGATAAACCCCAAAGCAACTGGGCAGGAAGCAGAAGCCCTGTCTGCGCACATCTGCCCAGCACAAGCCACTAGAGGTCGCTATTCTCCCAGGAAAAGGCTACAAACCAACAAGAAGGGAAGCTCTTCCAGCGGTCACTTGTACCAGCTCTGCAAACTATCTCTATCACCATGAAAAGGCAAAACTACAGGCAGACAAAGATCACAGAGACAACACCTGAGAAGGAGACAGACCTAACTAGTCCTCCTGAAAAAGAATTCAAAATAAAAATCATGAACATGCTGACAGAGATGCAGAGAAAAATGCAAGAGCAATGGGATGAGATGCAGAGAAAAATGCAAGAGCAGTGGGATGAAGTCCGGAAGGAGATCACAGATGTCAGGAAAGAGATCACAGAAGTGAAACAATCCCTGGAAGGATTTATAAGCAGAATGGATAAGATGCAAGAGGCCATTGAAGGAATAGAAGCCAGAGAACAGGAACGTATAGAAGCTGACATAGAGAGAGATAAAAGGATCTCCAGGAATGAAACAACACTAAGAGAAATATGTGACCAATACAAAAGGAAAAACATTCGTATTATAGGGATACCAGAAGAGGAAGAAAGAGGAAAAGGGATAGAAAGTGTCTTTGAAGAAATAATTGCTGAAAACTTCCCCAAACTGGGGGAGGAAATAATCGAACAGACCATGGAATTATACAGAACCCCCAACAGAAAGGATCCAAGGAGGACAACACCAAGACACATAATAATTAAAATGGCAAGGATCAAGGACAAGGAAAGAGTTTTAAAGGCAGCTAGAGAGAAAAAGGTCACCTATAAAGGAAAACCAATCAGGCTAACATCAGACTTCTCAACAGAAACCCTACAGGCCAGAAGAGAATGGCATGATATACTTAATGCAATGAAACAGAAGGGCCTTGAACCAAGGATACTGTATCCAGCACGACTATCATTTAAATATGATGGTGGGATCAAACAATTCCCAGACAAGCAAAAGCTGAGGGAATTTGCTTCCCACAAACCACCTCTACAGGGCATCCTACAGGGACTGCTCTAGATGGGAGCACCCCTAAAAAGAGCACAGAACAAAACACACAACATATGAAGAATGGAGGAGGAGGAATAAGAAGGGAGAGAAGAAAAGACTCTCCAGACAGTGTATATAACAGCTCAATAAGCGAGCTAAGTTAGGCAGTAAGATACTAAAGAAGCTAACCTTGAACCTTTGGTAACCACGAATCTAAAGCCTGCAATGGCAATAAGTACATATCTTTCAATAGTCACCCTAAATGTAAATGGACTTAATGCACCAATCAAAAGACATAGAGTAATAGAATGGATAAAAAAGCAAGACCCATCTATATGCTGCTTACAAGAAACTCACCTTAAACCCAAAGATAAGCATAGACTAAAAGTCAAAGGATGGAAAAACATATTTCAGGCAAACAACAGTGAGAAGAAAGCAGGGGTTGCAGTACTAATATCAGACAAAATAGACTTCAAAACAAAGAAAGTAACAAGAGATAAAGAAGGCCACTACATAATGATAAAGGGCTTAGTCCAACAAGAGGATATAACCATTCTAAATATATATGCACCCAATACAGGAGCACCAGCATATGTGAAGCAAATACTAACAGAACTAAAGAGGGAAATAGACTGCAATGCATTCATTGTAGGAGACTTCAACACACCACTCACCCCAAAGGATAGATCCACCAGGCAGAAAATAAGTAAAGACACACAGGCACTGAACAACACACTAGAACAGATGGATCTAATAGACATCTATAGAACTTTACATCCAAAAGCAACAGGATATACATTCTTCTCAAGTGCACATGGAACATTCTCCAGAATAGACCACATACTAGCTCACAAAAAGAGCCTCAGTAAATTCCACAATATTGAAATTCTACCAACCAATTTTTCAGACCACAAAGGTATGAAAGTAGAAATAAATTCTACAAAGAAAACAAAAAGGCTCACAAACACATGGAGGCTTAACAACATGCTACTAAATAATCAATGGATCAATGAACAAATCAAAATAGAGATCAAGGAATATATAGAAACAAATGACAACAACAACACTAAGCCCCAACTTCTGTGGGATGCAGCGAAAGCAGTTTTAAGAGGAAAGTATATAGCAATCCAGGCACACTTGAAGAAGGAAGAACAATCCCAAATGAATAGTCTAACATCACAATTATTAAAACTGGAAAAAGAAGAACAAATGAGGCCTAAAGTCAGCAGAAGGAGGGACATAATAAAGATCAGAGAAGAAATAAACAAAATTGAGAAGAATAAAACAATAGCAAAAATCAACGAAACCAAGAGCTGGTTCTTTGAGAAAATAAACAAAATAGATAAGCCTCTAGTCCAACTATTAAGAGAAAAAGAGAGTCAACACAAATCAACATAATCAGAAATGAGAATGGAAAAATCACGACAGACTCCACAGAAATACAAAGAATTATTAAAGACTACTATGAAAACCTATATGCCAACAAGCTGGAAAACCTAGAAGAAATGGACAACTTCCTAGAAAAATACAACCTCCCAAGACTGACCAAGGAAGAAACACAAAAGTTAAACAAACCAATTACAAGCAAAGAAATTGAAACAGTAATCAAAAAACTACCCAAGAACAAAACCCCGGGGCCGGACGGATTTACCTCGGAATTTTATCAGACACACAGAGAAGACATAATACCCATTCTCCTTAAAGTGTTCCACAAAATAGAAGAAGAGGGAATACTCCCAAACTCATTCTATGAAGCCAACATCACCCTAATACCAAAACCAGGAAAAGACCCCACCAAAAAAGAAAATTACAGACCAATATCCCTGATGAATGTAGATGCAAAAATACTCCATAAAATATTAGCAAACAGAATTCAACAGTATATCAAAAGGATCATACACCATGACCAAGTGGGGTTCATCCCAGGGATGCAAGGATGGTACAACATTCGAAATTCCATCAACATCATCCACCACATCAACAAAAAGAAAGACAAAAACCACATGATCATCTCCATAGATGCTGAAAAAGCATTTGACAAAATTCAACATCCATTCATGATAAAAACTCTCAGCAAAATGGGAATAGAGGGCAAGTACCTCAACATAATAAAGGCCATATATGATAAACCCACAGCCAGCATTATACTGAACAGCGAGAAGCTGAAAGCATTTCCACTGAGATCGGGAACCAGACAGGGATGCCCACTCTCCCCACTGTTATTTAACATAGTACTGGAGGTCCTAGCCACGGCAATCAGACAAAACAAAGAAATACAAGGAATCCAGATTGGTAAAGAAGAAGTTAAACTGTCACTATTTGCAGATGATATGATACTGTACATAAAAAACCCTAAAGACTCCACTCCAAAACTACTAGAACTGATATCGGAATACAGCAAAGTTGCAGGATACAAAATCAACACACAGAAATCTGTAGCTTTCCTATACACTAACAACGAATCAATAGAAAGAGAAATCAGGAAAACAATTCCATTCACCATTGCATCAAAAAGAATAAAATACCTAGGAATAAACCTAACCAAGGAAGTGAAAGACTTATACTCTGAAAACTACAAGTCACTCTTAAGAGAAATTAAAGGGGACACTAATAAATGGAAACTCATCCCATGCTCATGGCTAGGAAGAATTAATATCGTCAAAATGGCCATCCTGCCGAAAGCAATATACAAATTTGATGCAATCCCTCTCAAATTACCAGCAACATTCTTCAATGAATTGGAACAAATAATTCAAAAATTCATATGGAAACACCAAAGACCCCAAATAGTCAAAGCAATCCTGAAAAAGAAGAATAAAGTAGGGGGGATCTCACTCCCCAACTTCAAGCTCTACTACAAAGCCATAGTAATCAAGACAATTTGGTACTGGCACAAGAACAGAGCCACAGACCAGTGGAACAGATTAGAGACCCCAGAAATTAACCCAAACATATATGGTCAATTAATATTTGATAAAGGAGCCATGGACATACAATGGCAAAATGACAGTCTCTTCAACAGATGGTGCTGGCAAAACTGGACAGCTACATGTAGGAGAATGAAACTGGACCATTGTCTAACCCCATATACAAAGGTAAACTCAAAATGGATCAAAGACCTGAATGTAAGTCACGAAACCATTAAACTCTTGGAAAAAAACATAGGCAAAAACCTCTTAGACATAAACATGAGTGATCTCTTCTTGAACATATCTCCCCGGGCAAGGAAAACAACAGCAAAAATGAGCAAGTGGTACTACATTAAGCTGAAAAGCTTCTGTACAGCAAAAGACACCATCAATAGAACAAAAAGGAACCCTACAGTATGGGAGAATATATTTGAAAATGACAGATCTGATAAAGGCTTGACGTCCAGAATATATAAAGAGCTCACACGCCTCAACAAACAAAAAACAAATAACCCAATTAAAAAATGGGCAGAGGAACTGAACAGACAGTTCTCCAAAAAAGAAATACAGATGGCCAAGAGACACATGAAAAGATGCTCCACATCGCTAATTATCAGAGAAATGCAAATTAAAACTACAATGAGGTATCACCTCACACCAGTAAGGATAGCTGCCATCCAAAAGACAAACAACAACAAATGTTGGCGAGGCTGTGGAGAAAGGGGAACCCTCCTACACTGCTGGTGGGAATGTAAATTAGTTCAACCATTGTGGAAAGCAGTATGGAGGTGCATCAAAATGCTCAAAACAGACCTACCATTTGACCCAGGAATTCCACTCCTAGGAATTTACCCTAAGAACGCAGCAATCAAGTTTGAGAAAGACAGATGCACTCCTATGTTTATCGCAGCACTATTTACAATAGCCAAGAATTGGAAGCAACCTAAATGTCCATCTGTAGATGAATGGATAAAGTAGATGTGGTACATATACACAATGGAATACTACTCAGCCATAAGAAGTGGAAAAATCCAACCATTTGCAGCAACATGGATGGAGCTGGAGAGTATTATGCTCAGTGAAATAAGCCAAGTGGAGAAAGAGAAATACCAAATGATTTCACTCATCTGAGGAGTATAGGAACAGAGGAAAAACTGAAGGAACAAAACAGCAGCAGAATTACAGAACCCAAAAATAGACTAACAAGTACCAAAGGGAAAGGAAGTGGGGAGGATGGGTGGGCAGGGAGGGATAAGGTGGGGGAAGAAGAAGGGGGGTATTAAGATTAGCATGCATGGGGGGGAGGGAGAAAGGGGAGGGTGGGCTGCACAACACAGAGAGGACAAGTAGTGACTCTACCACATTTTGCTAAGCTGATGGACAGTAACCGTAATGTGGTTGTTAGGGGGGACCTGATATTGGGGAGAGCATAGTAAACATAGTATTCTTCAGGTAAGTGTAGATTAAAAATTTAAAAAAAAAAAGAAAGAAATAAAGAAAAGGGGGATTACTCCTTAACAGGATAAAACTATTGGTAAATCAAAGATCAACGCATGCTTTAAATATCCTTAATGTTGATCACTTAAAGGGTGTCAGATGATCAGCTATGGAGGTACTCTTTTCTGATAATATTCCTTTCTCTTAATTAAAAAAAAAAAAAAAGCAGTTACTGTGTGCTGACCTCCAATGAGTTCCGCACAGTGGTATAGAGGGCATGTCAAAGTGTGGGCAAAGGGTCTGTTTGTTTCTACGCAGAAGATCAAGGCCTAGCTTGGATACCCAGAAAATGAACTAAGATACGATATGAGGAGGAGCTTCCGGCATCAGCACTCTCTGGAGGACTCGTGCAGGGGGATGATCATCAAAAAGCCTCCACAGGGATCAGGACGATGCTGCGGTTGTGGCTGCATCCAGCCCACCGTCTCCTGGACTTGCCATAAGAAGGAGGAGGGAGATGTCTAGGCTGGCATGTGCATACAGTGAGACAACGAATTTGACTGGATCTGTACTGTTGGAACTCAACCAGGAGTTGGGAGGGGTGCAAGTTGTAGCACCCCAAAATCTCATGACTATAGACTATCTATGGTTAAAAGAACATATGGGATGTGAACAGATCCCAGAAATGGGCTGCTTTAATTTGTCTGATGGTTCAAGTACAGTTGGAAAATATCCATCATATCATAGATAAATTTTCACAAATGCCTAGGGTGCCTAAATGGTTTTCTTGGCTTCACTGGAGATGGCTGGTAATTATAGATTTGCTTTGTTTATGTCACCGTATTCCTATTATGTTAATATGTGTGTGCAAATTAGTTAGTAGTTTAAAACCTATACATACTTAAGGTACTATACAAGAAGATATGTCAAAGAAATAATCAATCCTCCCAAGTTTCCTTCATATGCTACATCTATAGCTTTTCTTCTTCCTTCCTAATTACAAACCTTAAATAGAATTCGTGCCTCATATCGAATTTACCGAGTATCATAATTCCTCCAGGTGGTAAAGATACCTCGAGACAAGTGCTGGGCATAGAAGCCACAGGGCATAAATCTGCAAAGAAGTAAAAAGCTAACCTTTGCAAACAATATGGCTTCTCTCTCACTTAGCAACTTTACATTTCCCTGTATGGCCCCGGAAGATGACTGGTTAGCCAGAGACGGGTAAGATTCCTCAAGGGAGGAACAACCTAAGACAGGCACAGTCGCAGGGGGGCCATCAGGTGAGAATTTGGGGATCAACAGAGGTGAGGCTCAGAACCTCACCCCCCCTGCTTTGAGAGAAATCTTCTGCATCCGTGGATGTCTTGCTGCCCTTGTCTAGCCTGGATTAATACTTAGTCCATAGGCACACACCTGATCATCTGATCATCTACATTTGCCTTCTTACAGCACTAAACTATGTTTTCTACCTTTATCTTGCATCTACCTACCACTTCAGCATTTTATTAAAAATAAAAATAATAATAATAATAGGAGAAATGTGGGATCAACATATAAATCAAGTACAAAAATCAAATGAATATTCATATTTGACCTGATGGTTTATAGGTCATATTGCATGATCAAAACCGAAAGTTTCTGTGATGAATGCCCTTGTACTGTTCACCATGTAAGAATTTATTCACTCTGTAAGAATTCGTTCACCATGTAAGAACTTGTTCGTTATGCTTCAGAAGATTGGAGACTGACGAGAATTAGGCTTGAGATGGATTAATGATTGTACATTGAGCATTGACCCCCCTATACTGAATTTTATTGTTGTTAACAACCATTTGATCAATAAATATGAGAGATGCCCTCTCAAAAAAAAAAAAAAAAAAAGACTGAAGTGAAAGCACAGAATGTCTCACTACTCTGGCATCCTTTCCAGAAGGCTGGGCACTGCTTGGGTGGAGTATTAGAGATCCGAGAGCATGACAGCAACAAAGCCTGCCTGCTCTGTTTCATGAGAACCTTCATCAGTCAACTATGTGGCGACCTAGTCTTGGTCAGATCTGATATACAAATCCACCAAAAAATTATTATCACTAATACAAACAAGGGTTTATATCCAAGATTACCAGCAGCACTAGAGCCCCAAGTGTCAATTATGCACAGCACCATCACATTGTGATCGCACGAGGCACCTTGATCAGTGCACAAGGCGTGAAGACAAACTTCTACATCATTTTCAGCAATGTTAACAAAATTTCGTGATTCTTTTTTCTGTAGATAATTATTTTTTATTGAGGGGTAGTTGACACACAGTATTACAATAGTTTCAGGTGTACAACACAGTGATTCAACATTTATATACATGATAATTCTAGCTACCAAATATCACCATACAAAGTTGTTACAATATTTTGACTATATTCCTTATGCCATACATTACATCCCGGTTACTTATTTATTTTACAATTGAAAGTCTGTACTTCTTTTTTTTTTTTTTTTTGAGAGAGCATCTCCCACATCCATTGATCAAATGGTTGTCAACAACAACAAAATTCTACATAGGGGAGTCAATGCCAATGAACAATCATCAATCCACCCCAAGCCTACTTCTCGTCAGTCTCCAATTCTCTGAAGCACAACAAACAAGTTCCTACATGGAGAACAAATTCCTACATAGTGAACAAGCTACATGGTGAACAGTACAAGATCAGTCATCACAGAAACCCTCGGTCCCGATCACGCACCACGAACTACAATCAGTTCAAACATGAACATTCGCTTGATTTTTATACTTGATCTATATATGAATCCCACATTTCTCCATTATTATTATTATTATTTTTTTTTTTTTTAATAAAATGCTGAAGTGGTAGGTAGATGCAAGATAAAGGTAGAAAACATAGTTTAGTGTTGTAAGAGAGCAAATGTAGATGATCAGGTGTGTGCCTGTAGACAGAGTGTTAATCCAAGCTAGACACGGGCAATAAAACATCCACGGATGCAGAAGATTTCTCTCAGAAAGGTGGGGGTGAGGTTCTAGGCCTCACCTCTGTTGATCCCCAATTTCCCACCTGATGGCCCCCCTGTGATTGTGCCTGTCTTAGGTTGTTCCTCCCTTGAGGAAACTTACACGTCTCCGGCTAACCAGTCATCTTCTGGGGCCATACAGGGAAATGTAAAGTTGGTAAGTGAGAGAGAAGCAATATTGTTTGAAAAGGTTAGCTTTTCACTTCTTTGCAGATTTATGCCCTGTGGCTTCTATGACCAGCATTTGTCTTGAGGTATCTTTACCACTTGGAGGAATTATGATACTTGGTGAATTCGATATGAGGCACAAATTCTATTTAAGTGTTGTAATTAGGAAGGAAGAAGAAAAGCTATAGAGGTAGCAGGCAGAAGAAAAACTGGGAAGATTGATTATTTCTTTGACATATCTTCTTGTAGAGTAACTTCAGCATGTATAGGCTTTAACCTACTAATTAAATTGCGCACACACATTAACATAATAGGAGTACAGTTATGTAACCAAAGCAGACCTATAATTATCAGCCATCTCCAGTGAAACCAAGAAAACCAGTTAGGCACCTTAGGCATTTGTGAAAACTTATCTATGATATGGTGGATATTGTCCAACTGAACTTGAACAGTCTGAGAGAAATCAGACAAATTAAAACAACCCATTCCTGGAAAATGTTCACATCCCATATGTTCTTTTAACAGTAGATAGTCTGTACTTGTAAGATTTTGGAGGACTACAACTTGCACTTCTCCTAATTCTTGGTTGAGTTCCAACAGTATAGATCCAGTCAAATTTGTTGTTTTACTGTATGCACAGGCCAGCTTAGATATCTCCTTCTTCATTCCCATGGCAATCCAGGAACCGGTGGGATGAATGCAGCTACAGCTGTAGCAGCACCTGGATCTTTGTTGAGGTTTTTTGATGATCATCTTCTGGTATGAGTCTTCCAGAGAATGCTGATATTGGAAGTTCTTCTTTATATCATATCTTAGATCTTTTTCTGGGTAGCCCAATTAGGCTTTGATCCTCTGTGTAAACACAAACAGACTCTTTGCCTACACTTTGACATGCCCTTTATACCATTGTGTAGAACTCATTGGAGGTCACCACAAAGGAACTGCTATTTTTTTTAAGATAAAGGAGTATTATCAGAAAAATGTACCTCCATAGCTGATCATCTGACACCCTTTAAGTGACCAAAATTAAAGATATTTAAAGTATGCATTAATCGTTGATTTACAGTTAGTTTTATCCTATCAGGGAGTAATCACACTTTTCTTCTATCTTTATTTTTTGTTATCATTAATCTACACTGACATGATGAATATTATGCTTACTAGGCTCTCCCCTATACAAGGTCCCCACTATAAACCCCTTTACAGTCACTGTCCATCAGCATAGCAAAATGTTGTAGAATCACTACTTATCTTCTCTGTGTTATACAGTCCTCCCCTTTCTCCCAACCCCCCATGCATGCTAATCTTAATATGCCCCTTCTCTTCCCCCCCTTATCCCTCCCTACCCACCCATCCTCCCCAGTCCCTTTCCCTTTGGTACCTGTTAGTCCATTCTTGGGTTCTGTGATTCTGCTGCTGTTTTGTACCTTCAGTTTTTCCTTTGTTCTTATACTCCACAGATGACTGAAATCATTTGGTATTCCTCTTTCTCTGCTTGGCTTATTTCACTGAGCATAACACCCTCCAGCTCCATCCATGTTGCTGCAAAAGGTAGGAGTTGCTCTCTCCTTATGGCTGAGTAGTATTCCATTGTGTATATCTACCACATATTCTTTATCCATTCATCTACCCATGGACATTTAGGTTGCTTCCAATTCTTGGCTATTTTAAATACTGCTGCGATAAACATAGAGGTGCATCTGTCTTTCTCAAACTTGATTGCTGTGTTCCTAGGGTAAATTCCTAGGAGTGGAATTCCTGGGTCAAATGGTAAGTCTGTTTTGAGCATTTTGATGTACCTCCATACTGCTTTCCACAATGGTTGAATGAATTTACATTCCCACCAGCAATGTAGGAGGGTTCCCCTTCCTCCAAAGCCTTGCAAACATTTGCTGTTGTTTGTCTTTTGGATGGCAGCCATCCTTACCAGTGTGAGGTGATACCTCATTGTAGTTTTAATTTGCATTTCTCTGATAATTAACGATGTGGAGCATCTTTTCATGTGTCTCTTCGCCATCTGTATTTCTTTTTTAGAGAACTGTCTGTTCAGTTGCTCTGCACATTTTTTAATTGGATTATTTGTTTTTTGTTTGTTGAGGCATGTGAGCTCTTTATATATTCTGGACATCAAGCCTTTATCGGATCTGTCATTTTCAAATATATTTGCCCATACTGTAGGGTTCCTTTTTGTTCTATTGATGGTGTCTTTTGCTGTACAGAAGCTTTACAGCTTAATATAGTCCCACTTGTTCATTTTGCTGTTGTTTTCCTTGCCAGGGGAGATATGTTCAAGAAGAGGTCACTCATGTTTATGTCTAAGAGGTTTTTGCCTATGTTTTTTTCCAAGAGTTTAATGGTTTCATGACTTACATTCAGGTCTTTGATCCATTTTGAGTTTACTTTTGTATATGGGGTTAGACAATGGTCCAGTTTCATTCTCCTACATGTAGCTGTCCAGTTTTGCCAGCACCATCTGTTGAAGAGACTGTCATTTTGCCATTGTATGTCCATGGCTCCTTTATCAAATATTAATTGACCATATATGTTTGGGTTAATGTCTGGAGTCTCCTGTCTGGTCCACTGGTCTGTGGCTCTGTTCTTGTTCCAGTACCAAATTGTCTTGATTACTATGGCTTTATACCAGATCTTGAAGTTGGGGAGTGAGATCCCCCCTACTTTATTCTTCTTTCTCAGGAATGCTTTGACTATTCGGGGTCTTTAGTGTTTCCATATGAATTTTTGAATTATTTGTTCCAGTTCATTGAAGAATGTTGCTGGTAGTTTCATAGGGATTGCATCAAATCTGTATATTGCTTTGTGCAGGATGGCCATTTTGAAAATATTAGTTCTTCCTAGCCACGAGCATGGGATGAGTTTCCATTTGTTAGTGTCCCCTTTGATTTCTTTTAAGAGTGACTTGTAGTTTTCAGAGTATAAGTCTTTCACTTCTTTGGTTAGGTTTATGCCTACGTATTTTACTCTTTTTGATGCAATTGTGAATGGAGTTGTTTTCCTGATTTCTCTTCCTGTTGGTTCATTGTTAGTGTATAGGAAAGCCACAAATTTCTGAGTGTTACTTTTGTATCCTGCAACTTTCCTGTATTCTTCTATCAGTTCTAGTAGTTTTGTGGTGGAGTCCTTAGGGTTTTTTATGTACAGTATCATGTAATATGCAAATAGTGACAGTTTAACTTCTTCTTTACCAATCTGGATTCCTTGTATTTCTTTGTTTTGTCTGATTGCCATGGCTAGGACCTCCAGTCCTATGTTAAATGACACTGAGGAGAGTGGGCATCCCTGTCTAGTTCCCAATCTCAGAGGAAAAGCTTTCAGCTTCTCGCTGTTCAATATAATGTTGGCTGTGGGTTTATCATAAATGGCCTTTATTATGTTGAGGTACTTGCCCTCTATTCCCATTATGCTGAGAGTTTTTATCATGACTGGATGTTGAACTTTGTCAAATGCTTTTTCCGCATCTATGGAGATGATCATGTGATTTTTGTCTTTCTTTTTCTCGATGTGGTGGATGATGTTGATTGATTTTTGAATGTTGTACCATTCTTGCATCCCTGTGATGAATCCCACTTGGTCATGGTGTACAATCCTTTAGATGTATTTTGAATTCAGTTTCCTAATATTTTGTTGAGTATTTTTGCATCTACGTTCATCAGGGATATTGGTCTGTAGTTTTCTTTTTTGGTGGGGTCTTTGCCTGGTTTTGGTATTACGGTGATGTTGGCTTCATAGAATGAGTTTGGGAGTATCTCCTCCTCTTCTATTTTTTGGAAAACTTTAAGGAGAATGGGTATTATGTCTTCCCTGTATGTCTGATAAAATTCCGGGGTGAATCCATCTGGCCCAGGGGTTTTGTTCTTTGCTAGTTTTTTGATTACTGCTTCAATTTCGTTGCTGGTAATTGGTCTGTTTAAATTTTCTTTTTCTTTCTGGGTCAGTCTTGGAAGGTTGTATTTTTCTAGGAAGTTGTCTATTTCTCCTAGGTTTCCCAGCTTGTTAGCATATAGATTTTCATAGTACTCTCTAAGAATTCTTTGTATTTCTGTGGGATCCATCATGATTTTTCCTTTCTTGTTTCTGATTCTGTTGATTTGTTATGACTCTCTTTTCCTCTTAATAAGTCTGGCTAGAGGCTTATCTATTTTGTTTATTTTCTCAAAGAACCAGTTCTTGGTTTCATGGATTTTTGCTATTGTTTCATTCTTCTCAATTTTATCTATTTCTTCTCTGATCTTTATTATATCCCTCCTTCTGCTGACCTTAGGCATCAATTGTTCTTCTTTTTCCAATTTCGATAATTGTGACATTAGACCATTCATTTGGGATTGTTCTTCCTTTTTTAAATATGCCTGGATTGCTATATACTTTCCTCTTAAGGCTGCTTTTGCTGTGTCCCACAGTAGTTGGGGCTTTATGTTGTTTTTGTTGTTTGTTTCCATATATTTCGGGATCTCCATTTTGATTTGGTCATTGATCCATTGATTATTTAGTAGCATGTTGTTAAGCCTCCATGTGTTTGTGAGCCTTTTTGATTTCTTTGTACAGTTTATTTCTAGTTTTATGCCTTTGTGGTCTGAAAAGTTGGTTGGTAGGATTTCAATCTTTTGGAATTTACTGAGGCTCTTTTTGCGGCCTAGTATGTGGTCTATTCTAGAGAATGTTCCATGTACACTTGAGAAGAATGTGTATGCTGTTGCTTTTGGGTGTAGAGGTCTGTAGATGTCTATTAGGTCCATCTGTTCTAGTGTGTTGTTCAGTGCCTCTGTGTCCTTACTTATTTTCTGTCTGGTGGATCTGTCCTTTGGAGTGAGTGGTTTGTTGAATTCTCCTAGAATGAATGCATTGCATTTTATTTCCTCCTTTAGTTCTGTTAGTATTTGTTTCAGATATGTTCATGCTCCTGTATTGGGTGCATATATATTTATAATGGTTATATCCTCTTTTTGGACTGAGCCCTTCATCATTATGTAATGTCCTTCTTTATCTTTTGTTACTTTCTTTATTTTGAAGTCTGTTTTGTCTGATACCAGAATTGCAACACCTTCTTTCTTCTCTCTGTTGTTTGCATGAAATATCTTTTTCCATCCCTTGACTTTAAGTCTGTGCATGTCTTTGGGTTTGAGGTGAGTCTCTTGTAAGCAGCATATGTATGGATCTTGCTCTTTTATCCATTCTATTACTCTGTGTCTTTTGATTGGTGCATTCAGTCCATTTACATTTAGGGTGACTATTGAAAGGTATGTATTTATTGCCATTGCAGGCTTTAATTCTGTGGTTACCAAAGGTTCAGGGTTAGCTTCTTTACAATCTTACTGTCCAACTTGACTCGCTCGTTGAGCTAGTATAAACACTGTCTGATGTTTCTTTATTTCTCTCCCTTCTTATTCCTCCTCCTCCCTTCTTCATATGTTGGGTGTTTTGCTATGTGTTGTTTTTAGGAGTGCTCCCATCTAGAGCAGTCCCTGTAGGATTCCCTGTAGAGATGGTTTTGGGAGGCAAATTCCCTCAACTTTTGCTTGTCTGGGGATTGTTTAATCCCTCCTTCATATTTAAATGATATTCGTGCTGGATACAGTAGTCTTGGTTCGAGGCCCTTCTGTTTCATTGCATTAAGTATATCATGCCATTCTCTTCTGGCCTGTAGGGTTTCTGTTGAGAAGTCTGATGATAGCCTGATGGATTTTCCTTTGTAGATGACCTTTTTTTTCTCTCTGGCTGCCTTTAATACTTTGTCCTTGTCTTTGATCTTTGCCATTTTAATTATTATGTGTCTTGGTGTTGCCCTCCTTGCATCCCTTGTCATGGGAGTTCTGTGTACCTCTGTGGTCTGAGAGGCCATTTCCTCCCCTAGTTTGGGGAAGTTTTCAGCAATTATTTATTCAAAGACACCTTCTGTCCCTTTTTCTCTCTCTTCTTCTTCTGGTACCGTTATAATGTGGATATTTTTCTGCTTCGATTGGTCACTCAGCTCTCTTAGAATTCTTTCATTCCTGGAGATCCTTTTATCTCTCTCTGCATCAGCTTCTCTGCGTTCCTGTTCTCTGTTTTCTAGTCCATTAATGGTCTCTTGCATCCTGTCCATTCTGTTTTGAAGTCCTTCCAGAGCTTGTTTTATTTCTGTATTCTCCTTTCTTAGTTTTTACATATTTCTCTGCAAGTCCATCAGCATGGTTATGACTTTTGTTTTGAATTCTTTTTCAGGAAGACTGGTTAAATCTATCTCCCCAGGTTCCTTCCCAGGGGAATATGTAGCAGATGCTGAAGCTGTCTGGGTTAGTCTTGTCTGGATCATATTTTTTTGCCTTTTCATGTTGACAGGTGCTATTGACTGTCAGCTGGGAGGGCCAAACTTTTCACTTGCTACAGGCCTTTCTTTACTGGGACAGCTGTGAACCCTATTGGCTTGTGTTGGGTAATTGCGTGTAGACTGGGTCTTTGTGTCTTGCCCGGTCGATATGGAGGAAGCTCCCTTTCTGAGAGTGGGGCCTGCCTTAGGCTGCTTCTCTGCTTTCGCAGCGCCCGGAAGGGTCATGGACGTGGGGCTGTTTGGCTGTTTACCTCTGTGGGGAGTCACAGAGCTGTTGCCCAGGGGGTTAGCGTGCCTTGTTTTCCCTGTAATTTCCAGCCACTGGGCTGTGACCTGTGTTGTTTCCATCCAGCTGTTACATTCCTGTCCCTTTAAGACTTTCAAAAAGCACTCGCTTTTCTTTGTCACAGGGGCATCAGCTTCGCAACCCACTCAGAGGTCTTGCTGCCCTGTTTCCCTAGTTTCCAGCCCTCCACGCATGCACTGTGTCTGGGCTCTTGTGCGGGTGGCTGGGGCTAGGTGTTTAGCAGTTCTGGGCTCCCTCTCCCTCCCTGCCGTGACACCTCTTCTCCCACTGGGAGCTGGGGGAGGCATGCTCGGGTCCCACCGTGCCAGCGGTTGTATCTTATCCCTTTCACCAGGCGCTGGGCTCTCGCACGTGTGGATGTAGTCTGGCTGTTGTCCTGTGTCTTCTGGTCTCTCTTTTAGGGTTAGTTGTATTTGTTGTATTTTCAAAAATTTATATGATTTTGGGAGGAGATTCACACTGTCTTACTCATGCCGCCATGTTGGCTCCGCCCCCTCAATTTCGTGAATTTTAATGTTAAATGTTTGCAAGTGCCTTTTGTGGCCTTTTAAACCAATTATTATAGTCCTACAAAGCCCTTGTAAATATCTAAAGGATGCTGTCACAGGTAATCAAAAGGAACATATGGTCAATAATGTTTAGTGATACTTGTCTTATGCCAAATGACAATCAAATGTTTTTGTAAACAAGCTGACCTGGTTAAAAAATAAAGATTCTAACTTAGTCTTAGAGAATTCTGTTGCAAGTGGTAGAAAGATCCCACTTTTAAAGTTTTTTTTTTTTCTTGAAGATAACTCCTGATTGATCCCCGTGAAGCACATTTGTTTTTAGGAACAGCAGAGGCGTCTCTATTGAAAGGCATAAAAGTAGGCCATAGTATATTTAAAGTGAGATTAGGAAGGGTGTGCTGACAGGGGTCTGACCAGCGAGACTGAAACGGGAGGGACACAGATGAGAGGACAGGGAGAGCTCGTGGGGAAGCCGGTTGGTCTTTCCTAAGACTCCAACCTCTCTGCAGTAAATTTACAAACATTGATCAGGGATCCCTGTGGGTAGATAAGAGACCATTTCACCTGGTAGACATCTGTCAGACTCATTAGCATATAACGTAATCTAAGGTCATCTTTAGCTTTGGCTGCTTTCCACTGGAAGAGATTTTAAACAGGATTGTATCCTTTGCATGTGTATTAGAAAGTACTGCAATACCAAGTGTGGTTTTTACAGACAATATTTACTTTCAGAATGTTCATGAACAGCCATTACTGTGATGTCTCTGAGGTCCAGTTTATGCCCCTGCCTCTGCCAAAAGGGAAATAGCTTTGGGCTGTTCAGGTGCAAGATGGAGAATAGCTTACAGATTTGACAAATCTACTTATGGCCATCAGTCTAATTAGAAAATCTAAATTTAAGATCAATTGCACAGCCAATTAAAACAATACAGAATTACAAAAAATGAGCTGTTATGAATAAAAAGGCTATTGTCTGTGTGACGGAAAAAGGCTAATGTTGTTGTTGTCTTTGACTCTGGACCTCGCAAAGGTTGCATGAGTTTGACAAGTCACTGGCTGCTTTGCTTATTTTTATGTTGAAAATAATGACACCCAAGCCCCAAAATTGTTGTGAAGATAAAATGAGATGCTGTTGATAAAAATATTCTGAAATATGCATATGTATGTATATATAAAACCCTACAACATTACTATACATAAAGTTTTACATATAAATAAAATGAGAAGATGGGGATACATTATTTCTAATATTTTTGAAATGATTTTGGATACTATGGATCTGTTATAGGTCTCACCTGACTTGAAGCACAAGGGCTTGAATATTATAACCCCATAGCCTTTTGCTAACTATAGAATACTACATAATTAACATTCTTGACACTTTCATTTATAACTATTTCTTTCCTAAATTACAAATATGTAATAGGTAGCAAATCTTAAAAATTCTTCAGATTTCGTGAGGTTCTCTAATACTTTGCTGTCTTAAAAAATATTATTCATAGTTTACTGTGTTTTCACTATGCATTAAGAAGCTTTACCCAGACCACTTTCAGAGATTAACAGATAATGAAAACATATGCTCTGGAAGCCTTTTTTGTAATATCTTTGTACACTGACAGATGGTAACTACACATGATAATCATCTAGTAGTGTATATATTGTTGACTCACTATGACAGTATAATATTGAAACCAATATAATACTGTATATCCTCTATAGTGATTTCAATTAAAAAATATATTTTTTAAACAGGTGATAACTATATGCTTAGAAGAAAAGGTTCTTAAATCTACCAGCGCCTAATTGGAACGATGAGGCCTTGAGGATACTGTGAGCCAGGGCAAAAATAGCAAGTTTTGCATCTGAAAATATTATAGCATAAATAGTGTATCCAAATCACATCTAGGTCTAAACCATCACAATTTGTGTGTGCATGCTTCAGAGTTCGCCTGTTCTGCATCATGAATCACACAGATATTGCTCGCAGTGTTGCTATGAAGTATGCAATGTAAAGGCTAGCACTGATTTTCCTGCAACAGTAATAACACAAGATATGCCCCCAGCACATATCAGGAGAATTAGGATTAGTCTTTATCAATTCTATCACAAAGTGCTTGATCACTGTTTACTAAAGGAGGGAAGAGAATCCCTGATATCAAGTAATTTATCCCATCTGGAAAGGAAGCCACTACCAAGGAGTAGTGGAATGTAAAAGTCGTGCTTGTCACATTGCCTTCTCAATT
Organism: Manis javanica; assembly: GCF_040802235.1. Classification (NCBI taxonomy): domain Eukaryota; kingdom Metazoa; phylum Chordata; class Mammalia; order Pholidota; family Manidae; genus Manis; species Manis javanica. The sequence continues at coordinate 95,228,259 of NC_133157.1, read as the reverse complement.
TTTTTAAATCACATCCTATTGTGAAAAAAAAATCTGCTCTTTGGCTTGAGTTTGTGCATCTTTAGACAATTCCATTTATTTAGTGTACAGTTAAATGATGCAGACAGTCAGATCCTTGTGTCTTGTTCTTGGTAATAGAATTTGGTAAGAAAAGACTTTTGATGAGTTGTAGCAGCATCTAATTCATAAAATGCATTATATTAGTTCAAAAAGAGAAGTGCTCTTTCAAGGCCAATATTCCGTGATGCTAAAATTAGTCTGTATCGTTCTGGGTAGGAAAAAAAAAAACGCTGTGAAAATGAAACAGGCTTCTGTCATAAATAATGCATATTACAATCAACTCAGTACACACAAGCCCATGGAGATAAAAGTCAAGAGCATGGTGCCAAAAAAGAGGCCCACAGGACTTCGGAGAAAAGAAATCTTTAATTAAAGTAGCATTAGGGTTAGTAACTTCCCTGTGGACCGATAACTCTGAGAAGGAAGAAAGTCACCAAACAGGGGGGCCGGGCTGAGGGCCTCCCTGGGCAGCCACGCTGCCTGCGCATGACGCCGCGTGGCGATGGGCCCTCGTTCTCACGTGCTGCGTCCTGGATGCTGCCCACAGTGAGGACGGAAGCACCTTAATTTCATACAATCAGCAGTTACTGCCATTCATTAATTACAAATACATGGAGAAGCCAAACAGCAAAATTGCTACACCAAAGCAAAATATGGTTCTGGGTTCAATACTAGCTAAAATTTCTCTTATTCACACACGTTACCCTACATTGTTTTCTCAACACCACTGCTCCGAGTATTTGGTTTAGATTATGCTAAATCCGTGGCCCAGCGTGTCGTCTGTCAGTAAAACTGGACTCTTGACTCACAGCAGCGTCTCCTGCTGTGTCCCCACTGTGCTGGGCCGGATGTCGTGACCGTCGTGGGAGGCCCCAGCCTGGTGGTGTTTGCCCTAAAGGTCTCCCTGGTGATGTGTTTTCTCCCTACACTTTGTTCCAATGACCCACACCTAAACACATCAGCTCAAAACCACACCAAGGGCCTCTCAAGTCACATTTGTAGCAGGTGTGTGACACTAACCTCAGTCTCTGACATTAAAATCTGTATTTGTGCCACACCCACACCTCAACCTGACATGCAATCCTCTCCTGACTGGTTTGCCTGCAGATCCCTGAATGCTGTACCATGTGAACCAGAGCACATTTTAACGCTAAAGCGCGTTTACAGATTTGGCCTGTTTCCTTAATTGTGTCCCTATGTCTCCTTCTCCAGCACCAGCTTCTGTCTTCTCTATGTATCATCAAATCAGCCAGGCACTTGGATAGCCCACCCACAGTGTTCATCGCCTTTCTCTGCCCAGGATGTGAATCATGGCAAAAAGTCCCTGGATATCGTCCCAACCCTTAAATTATTTGTGCCTCTACAAGAGTGTCCTTAAAGTCTTTGTCTTTTTCTCCTTCAGACATTTTTCCAAAGTAGATGAAAATTCCTCCACTCTCTCCCTGAATGACCCATGGAATTGTTGGGGGGCTGCTGTTCTACCTGTTTGGACCCATGGGATAAATGAATGCAGAATTCAGATGTTATCAGCTTGAATATCACTGAAGGGCGGCATGAGCGTGCAGAGGCCCAGAGCAACTGCCAGGAAATGACAGGATTCCCAGCCTTCTGACTCCCAGCCCCAATGCCCTTCCAGGATGTACTCTGTCTGTGTCCACAAAAGGCACACACTTACTTCTCAAAGGATATACACAAGTTGTGGTTTACCTTAAACGACCTGGTTGGGGGTATTCGAGTAACTCCGGGGCCTCAACACACTCTTCTGTACAATAAGCAAGTCAGCCTGGCTTTCCGCAAATAATCTATCAATGTCTAAAAGGTTTTCATCCTAGTTACTAAGACCTCAGGCCAGACCAGGGCCTCGCCAGCACAGATGGTCAAGTCGCGGATGCCCACCGGGCAGAGCAAAACCCGCAGCTCCTGGGACGAAGTCAGACTAACGACACACAGCAGAGCTTGGGAGAGTCCACCTGAACCTCACTCGTGCTGCCCTTACCACACATGAGTCTCAGCTTTCTTTCCTTAAAATTTGATTTTGTTATGGAAAGAACACATAACGAGATGCCCTCTTAATAAACTTGTAAGTATGCACTACATTACTGTTGGCAACAGGCATGGTGCCATACAGCAGACGTCTAAGCCTAAAACTTTCTGCCCATTGATTAACAACTCTTGACTAAAGGAACAGGATTTAGATGATATTTTTTAGCCCATGTCCTTATTTTAATGCTAAAGGAAATGAAACTCGAAGAGGAGATACTATTTGCCAAAACTATTTGGTAGCAGAAAAGTGACCAATACATGAATCCCAGCCACCAGGTTAACATTCCCCATCACACAATAAGGTGGTCTGGACCCGCATATGCCAGGAGCACTTTCTCCTAAGTAGGGAGAAATGACGTGTTTTTATTAGATTTCAAATAACTTTTTAAGCTCTAGTGGACACACTTTCAAAAATCACTTAGAAAATTGTTGCTTCTTATTTAGGAACAAAAAGAGTATGATGTTTTAACACTAAAAATAAGCTCAGTGTAATGCATTATAGCACCTTTAAAACTGCCTGTCTGTTTTGATGTAGGAAAAGAAGAAACAAAATTTTCCCTTTGAGTACATTTTGTACATATATGTATACAAGATAAGGTATATGCTCAAATACCTCTTTGGTATTTTCCTTAAATATATCCATGAAAAAAATAATCTGTGTACTAACTTCAGTAGTATGAAATTTTTTTGGCTTTTCATTTAGCCTTACATAATTTCCATTTTGAGAGTTGATCACTGTTTAAAAAAGATCACTTTAAACCAGGAAAAAACTATCCCTTTTTTCTGTGTAAGTTTTATACATATATATATATATATAATGTGTATATATATATATATATAAAATATATATATATATAATATGTATGCTATTTTAGCAAGCATGTCACTCAATACAATAATATTACTTCTTTTCAGGTAGAAATGCAGCAACCAGAATAATTGCTCATATATCTGTCACAGTGTGCTGAATCTGATACTTAGCCCTCAAAGCACATTTATGGGCTGCATAATATCGCTTTGTCTCCATGAAAGCCTCCTCCTTAAATAATCCATACGATATAACCTGTGGCTCCAGATGCTTTTCCCTTCCTGCAGAATTCTGTTGAAGTTCCAAGCATTAACAAGCAGGAAACAACCTAAACCTCTAGATTTAAGATGGGAAGAATGTCCACAGAAATATAGTGTGCAAGACTTATGTGACATGGGGTTTGAAAAACAAACGCCCCCTGGGCACTCACGCCTGAAGAATTATATCAGTATAACAACTTAAAATATTCTCCATTGAATTTAAATAGTCATTGTAACGGCTGGTTTTTAAAATGTCTCAGTGGGTTCAGTGAATGAGAAATGCTCTCTACTTGGCAAAAAATATTAGTTTACAGCAATTCTTTAAAGATAGAGTCTAGGTTTTAAGTCTGTATGTATTGGTCAGTCAGCTATCCCTGTGGGGTCTGCAAGGACTTCTGGTGTTTTAACTATACTGGATTAATTTATAAGAAAAGTCCCATAGGGATGGTCTACACTCAGTTATATCCACCAAAGAAATGGGTTATAGTGGAGAAGTACAGTCTTCTGTCCATTAGGAAAGTTCATGTTTTATATTAAGGAAATGTTTTTCAAGTTATAATAATGTTCTAAGGATCATTTATTTATCTACTAATCATGTGATTATTGAGCAGCTTCCCTACATCACGCACCATCTGGGGAGTGGCAGGAAGAGATGAGTAAGATGGGGCCACCTGCCCTCAAGGAACTCAGACATCAGAGGCAAAAGCAGACCCTGAGTGAGTTGCCCCCGTGCAGTGGTGGGGTTCCAAGTATGACAGAACCCAGAGAAGACGCCTGTTAACACGGGAGAGTGTGGCCATATGTGTGTAATACCCTTAAGAGTTTTGCCAGTCAAAGGAAGGGAGGTCAGAGTGGCACCCAGAAAAGAAAGTAGGTTCCAGAAGAGGCATGTGAGGGGTAAGGGAGCTCCAGGCAGAGTCTGGGCAGAGAAGTGCGTCGCTACAGGCAGAACGGGGGTGGTGGTCGCTACGTGCATCCCAGAGGAGAAGGGAGACCTGAGGTCAAGGGAGGGCGTGGAGACGGAAAGACTCCTGCAGATACCCAGGAGCCTAGGGGCTGGGAGAGTAACTGAGGGAGAGACCCTGCGTGCTCTCATTCCTTCTGGGAGGGCAGCTGGGACCCCTGACGCGGGGGAGGGAAGAGGGCTGGAGGCAGAACAGGGACTGGGGGCTGGGGAGAAGGCAGCTCCGCTGGCTGCAAGGCGGTTGAGAGCCCTGAAGAGTCACCTCGTGTCAGAGACCAAAATACGCAGCCGGACTGCTTCCGGGAGGAGTAGCAGGGGTGCCCTTCTGCCGCACCCCGTGGACACGCCCCGTCCCCTTCTCACCGAACAGGCACGCTCGGCGCTGTGGGCTCCCTCTTTGGTGGGAAGGCCTCCCTCCCGCAGAACTGGGCTCCCCAACTCAGCGCCCCCTCCCGCCCGGCCTGTCACTCCACAGCACCATCTCTGAAATAGAAGTTCCTCAGGGCTCCCGTACTGGATGCGTGTGAAACCTGCCTGGTCCTGTTAGACCCCTACGGCTCCAGCAGCTTCATTCCCATCCAAATGCAGGTGGTTCCCAAACAAGGATCCCTGGGAGCCCCAGACCACTTATCCCAGGGCCCCGCCGATGCCTCCCTTTGCAAAAGTCTCACCAGGGTCTCCAATAGAACATGTGACGTTGATATTTTTTCTCAAAATCTGTTTCTCTTGCAATATTCTACATCTCTGTAAACTTTAAGTCTATTACCCCTGTTAGTAATACCAGAAACAGTAGTTACCCTTCCTCACCATCTAATTCAGGTATTTTCAGTTTTATTCCAAAATATGTCATTCCCCAATCAGTTTGCTGTTTTCATAGCAGCCACCCCACAATCACAAATTTGAAATTCTCTGAAAGGTATAGTTTCATGCAGTGTCTTTCTGAATGGCCTTCCTGACTTGCCTCATTCTAATATAATTATGCTGCCACTCTGCTGGGTGGGAAAGCAGACATCCATGGTTTCTGATAATGTGTAAGATCCCAAATCTTTTACCTGGCTTGCAACAGCCTGCATTACTCCCAACCCCACCTTCCAGGCTTATGTCACAGAACTACCACCTTCCCACTATTGTTTGGCCACACGGTTTTTAAGTTCTTCAAAGATGCCATCATTTGCCACATCAGAGCCTTTGTGCACCTGATCTTTATGCTGGGATTCTCCTCTCTGCTTGCCTGGCTCACTCCTAGGCATGCTTCTCCTCTCAGATGAAATTTTCCTCCTAGCAGTTGTCTTCTGTAATATAAGTTACATAAACTAAATCCTTCCTTTATCCTTTTTGCTATCATCTCCTGTTTGTGTGATAACATATCTGTCTCTCCCACTAGACACTCAGGAATGCAGGCGGTTTGCTTAGGAAGACAGCTTCATCTCAGCACACAATTCCTGGCACACAGCCCAGGAATATTTTAAAGGGGGAAGAAAAGAAGGAAAATAGGATGAGAAAGAGAGGAGGGAAATGGACAGGTGAGAAGAAAGAATCAGACAAATATTATTGTCCAAATAAGAAGTTTGGCTCCAATCAAATAAGATGAGGGAGTAGGCAGCCCTCATGGAGTGAAAGCTGGACAGGGGCGAACATAAATAAAGGGGAGGTGTTAGGGGCACTGGGGGAGAATTAGCTCCCCGTATGGTTAAAACACCTTCATTAATCATCAGACCTGATTACTCCATGGGTTTCCAGGACACCAGGGTGAAGAACCAGCAACAAATAACTGCATTGGACCAAAAGAAAACAGTGTGCATATTTTATTTCTCATTGTTTTTAAGCATCCAGTTAGTATTTTTTATGATTCACTGGGGAGATATTGCTGAGCCACCACCAGCTGAGCTGGGGTGACTGTGGGCAGAGGACAGGTGTGTGCGGCCCCGACAAGTCCCACAGCCCACCTGACCAGGCTCTCCTGACGCCATGTGGTGCCTGAGCCAGGCCAGGCGGTATACCCCACAATCCATGCCAGAGCCAGCCTCATCTCTGAGGTGATGCTGTGAGGTGATCTGCCTTCTGATGTGACAAGTTATTAAAGATGGAATTCCAACAACTTCAAGTAAGAAGAAAAAACAAGCGAGAGTGAGCAGGGCCAAGTATGTCTGGCTTGGGTCTCACCATGAAAACCACTGAAAAGCAAGATTTGACACACTGTGCGTGAATAGATAGCAGATAGTATTTAACCTAAAATATTTTCCTCTTTCTACAAGATACAATAGATAATTTCTCCATTTATCCTTCTCTTTACATCATGCACTGTACCCTCTGACACGATTGGCTCAGCTATGGGAGAGCTGTTATTCACACTGACAGCCGAAAAGCATGCTGTCACTGCTGTCACACTCTAGCTCTAATGCCATATTAGCATTTAGCTATTATTAATGCAGTCACATCTATTTTCTCCCTCACACTTAAAGGAAGTTGCGAATCAGGTAAAGGCTGACAACTCACGCAGATATGTCGGTCAGAATAAAATCTGATTCTCTGAGAGTCAAATGATTACATAGGGTTCATGAAGGCTGTTCTATACTATGAGAAAGAGGATGGCTAGGGGGGCATTTGGCAGTGATTCATGCAATTTTGTAGACTTGGCCATTTTGGAGCAGGAGGCTCCTGTCATTTTAAACAGGAGAGATCTTCAAGTTAAAAAAAGAAAAAAGGGGGCGGGAGCCAAGATGGCGGCATGAGTAGAGCAGTGGAAATCTCCTCCCAAAAACACATAGAGCTATGAAAATATAACAAAGAAAAATCTTCCTAAAATAGAGACCACAGGACACAGGACAACATCCAGACCACATCCACACCTGCAAGAACCCAGCGCCTTGTGAAGGGGGTAAGATACAAGCCCCAGCCCGGCGGGACCCGAGCGCCCCTCCCCCCGGCTCCCGGCGGGTGGAGAGAAACCGGAGCAGTTTTTTTTTTTTGGCGAGCGCTTTTCGGAAGCCTTAGAGGGACGGGCCCCCGTTGCTGGGGAGGCAGGGTGGCGGGACCGGTGAGGAGGTGCCTGGGAACGGCGCCGGAGGACAAAGAATATCCCGCGTTTCTCCCTGCGAGACCTGGGGGCGGGTGCCTGAGACCGGTGCCTGAGGACAGAGGAGGTCGCGCGTTTTTCCCCTTTTTTTTTTTTCTCTTTTTGGCAAGCGCTTTTTGGAAGCCTTGAAGGGACGGGGACCCCAGTGCTAGGGAGGCACGGTGGCGGGACTGGTGAGCGGGTGGCTGGGACCGGCGCCTGAGGACAAAGAATATCCCCCGTTTTTCCCTGTGGGACCGGTGGGCGGGTGCCTGAGACCGGCACTTGAGGACAGAGGAAATCGCGCGTTTTTCCCCTTTTTTTTTTCTCTTTTCTGCGAGTGCTTTTTGGAAGCCTAAAAGGGACAGGGACCCCGGTGCTAGGGAGGCAGGGCGGCGGGACTGGTGAGCGGGTGCCTGGGACCGGCACCTGAGGACAAAGAATATCCCGCATTTTTCCCTGTGGGACCGGTGGGTGGGTGCCTGAGACCAGCACCTGAGGACGGAAGAAATCGCGCGTTTTTCCCCTTTTTTTTCTCTCTTTTTGCCAAGTGCTTTTTGGAAGCCTTGAAGGGACAGGGACCCCGGTGCTAGGGAGGCAGGGCGGCGGGACTGGTGAGCGGGTGCGTGGGACCAGTGCCTGAGGACCAAGAATATTGAGCGTTCCTTCCCTGCGGGACCGGTGGGTGGGTGCTTTTTGGAAGCCTTGAAAGGACAGGGACCCTGGTGCTAGGGAGACAGGGCAGCAGGACCAGTGCGCGGGTGCCTGGGACCGGCACCTGAGGAAAAAAAAAAAAAAATCGCGTGTTTTTTCTTTTTTTTTTCCTCTCTGTTCCCTCTCTCATTGTTGCTGTTGTTGTTTTGGTTTGGAGAGTGCTTTTTGGAAATCTTAAAGGGGCAGGACAGGTCACTTAGACCAGAAGCAGGGAATCTGGGGATCTCTGGGCACTCTAACCCCCTGGGCAGCAGGGAGCACAGAGGCCCCTTACGGAGATAAATAGTCTCCTGGCTGCTCCCCCTCTAACGGGGCTCCACCATTTTGGAGGAACAGCCCCAGCCAGGCCAAGCCCACAGCAACAGTGGAGATAAACCCCAAAGCAACTGGGCAGGAAGCAGAAGCCCTGTCTGCGCACAGCTGCCCAGCACAAGCCACTAGAGGTCGCTATTCTCCCAGGAAAAGGCTACAAACCAACAAGAAGGGAAGCTCTTCCAGCGGTCACTTGTACCAGCTCTGCAAACTATCTCTATCACCATGAAAAGGCAAAACTACAGGCAGACAAAGATCACAGAGACAACACCTGAGAAGGAGACAGACCTAACTAGTCCTCCTGAAAAAGAATTCCAAATAAAAATCATGAACATGCTGACAGAGATGCAGAAAAAAATGCAAGAGCAATGGGATGAGATGCAGAGAAAAATGCAAGAGCAGTGGGATGAGATGCAGAGAAAAATGCAAGAGCAGTGGGATGAAGTCCGGAAGGAGATCACAGATGTCAGGAAAGAGATCACAGAAGTGAAACAATCCCTGGAAGGATTTATAAGCAGAATGGATAAGATGCAAGAGGCCATTGAAGGAATAGAAGCCAGAGAACAGGAACGTATAGAAGCTGACATAGAGAGAGATAAAAGGATCTCCAGGAATGAAACAACACTAAGAGAAATATGTGACCAATACAAAAGGAAAAACATTCGTATTATAGGGATACCAGAAGAGGAAGAAAGAGGAAAAGGGATAGAAAGTGTCTTTGAAGAAATAATTGCTGAAAACTTCCCCAAACTGGGGGAGGAAATAATCGAACAGACCATGGAATTATACAGAACCCCCAACAGAAAGGATCCAAGGAGGACAACACCAAGACACATAATAATTAAAATGGCAAGGATCAAGGACAAGGAAAGAGTTTTAAAGGCAGCTAGAGAGAAAAAGGTCACCTATAAAGGAAAACCAATCAGGCTAACATCAGACTTCTCAACAGAAACCCTACAGGCCAGAAGAGAATGGCATGATATACTTAATGCAATGAAACAGAAGGGCCTTGAACCAAGGATACTGTATCCAGCACGACTATCATTTAAATATGATGGTGGGATCAAACAATTCCCAGACAAGCAAAAGCTGAGGGAATTTGCTTCCCACAAACCACCTCTACAGGGCATCCTACAGGGACTGCTCTAGATGGGAGCACCCCTAAAAAGAGCACAGAACAAAACACACAACATATGAAGAAGGGAGGAGGAGGAATAAGAAGGGAGAGAAGAAAAAACTCTCCAGACAGTGTATATAACAGCTCAATAAGCGAGCTAAGTTAGGCAGTAAGATACTAAAGAAGCTAACCTTGAACCTTTGGTAACCACGAATCTAAAGCCTGCAATGGCAATAAGTACATATCTTTCAATAGTCACCCTAAATGTAAATGGACTTAATGCACCAATCAAAAGACATAGAGTAATAGAATGGATAAAAAAGCAAGACCCATCTATATGCTGCTTACAAGAAACTCACCTTAAACCCAAAGATAAGCATAGACTAAAAGTCAAGGGATGGAAAAACATATTTCAGGCAAACAACAGTGAGAAGAAAGCAGGGGTTGCAGTACTAATATCAGACAAAATAGACTTCAAAACAAAGAAAGTAACAAGAGATAAAGAAGGCCACTACATAATGATAAAGGGCTTAGTCCAACAAGAGGATATAACCATTCTAAATATATATGCACCCAATACAGGAGCACCAGCATATGTGAAGCAAATACTAACAGAACTAAAGAGGGAAATAGACTGCAATGCATTCATTGTAGGAGACTTCAACACACCACTCACCCCAAAGGATAGATCCACCGGGCAGAAAATAAGTAAAGACACACAGGCACTGAACAACACACTAGAACAGATGGACCTAATAGACATCTATAGAACTTTACATCCAAAAGCAACAGGATATACATTCTTCTCAAGTGCACATGGAACATTCTCCAGAATAGACCACATACTAGCTCACAAAAAGAGCCTCAGTAAATTCCACAATATTGAAATTCTACCAACCAATTTTTCAGACCACAAAGGTATGAAAGTAGAAATAAATTCTACAAAGAAAACAAAAAGGCTCACAAACACATAGAGGCTTAACAACATGCTACTAAATAATCAATGGATCAATGAACAAATCAAAATAGAGATCAAGGAATATATAGAAACAAATGACAACAACAACACTAAGCCCCAACTTCTGTGGGATGCAGCGAAAGCAGTCTTAAGAGGAAAGTATATAGCAATCCAGGCACACTTGAAGAAGGAAGAACAATCCCAAATGAATAGTCTAACATCACAATTATTAAAACTGGAAAAAGAAGAACAAATGAGGCCTAAAGTCAGCAGAAGGAGGGACATAATAAAGATCAGAGAAGAAATAAACAAAATTGAGAAGAATAAAACAATAGCAAAAATCAACGAAACCAAGAGCTGGTTCTTTGAGAAAATAAACAAAATAGATAAGCCTCTAGCCCAACTTATTAAGAGAAAAAGAGAGTCAACACAAATCAACATAATCAGAAATGAGAATGGAAAAATCACGACAGACTCCACAGAAATACAAAGAATTATTAAAGACTACTATGAAAACCTATATGCCAACAAGCTGGAAAACCTAGAAGAAATGGACAACTTCCTAGAAAAATACAACCTCCCAAGACTGACCAAGGAAGAAACACAAAAGTTAAACAAACCAATTACAAGCAAAGAAATTGAAACAGTAATCAAAAAACTACCCAAGAACAAAACCCCGGGGCCGGACGGATTTACCTCGGAATTTTATCAGACACACAGAGAAGACATAATACCCATTCTCCTTAAAGTGTTCCACAAAATAGAAGAAGAGGGAATACTCCCAAACTCATTCTATGAAGCCAACATCACCCTAATACCAAAACCAGGCAAAGACCCCACCAAAAAAGAAAATTACAGACCAATATCCCTGATGAACGTAGATGCAAAAATACTCAATAAAATATTAGCAAACAGAATTCAACAGTATATCAAAAGGATCATACACCATGACCAAGTGGGGTTCATCCCAGGGATGCAAGGATGGTACAACATTCGAAAATCCATCAACATCATCCACCACATCAACAAAAAGAAAGACAAAAACCACATGATCATCTCCATAGATGCTGAAAAAGCATTTGACAAAATTCAACATCCATTCATGATAAAAACTCTCAGCAAAATGGGAATAGAGGGCAAGTACCTCAACATAATAAAGGCCATATATGATAAACCCACAGCCAGCATTATACTGAACAGCGAGAAGCTGAAAGCATTTCCACTGAGATCGGGAACCAGACAGGGATGCCCACTCTCCCCACTGTTATTTAACATAGTACTGGAGGTCCTAGCCACGGCAATCAGACAAAACAAAGAAATACAAGGAATCCAGATTGGTAAAGAAGAAGTTAAACTGTCACTATTTGCAGATGATATGATACTGTACATAAAAAACCCTAAAGACTCCACTCCAAAACTACTAGAACTGATATCGGAATACAGCAAAGTTGCAGGATACAAAATCAACACACAGAAATCTGTAGCTTTCCTATACACTAACAACGAATCAATAGAAAGAGAAATCAGGAAAACAATTCCATTCACCATTGCATCAAAAAGAATAAAATACCTAGGAATAAACCTAACCAAGGAAGTGAAAGACTTATACTCTGAAAACTACAAGTCACTCTTAAGAGAAATTAAAGGGGACACTAATAAATGGAAACTCATCCCATGCTCATGGCTAGGAAGAATTAATATCGTCAAAATGGCCATCCTGCCGAAAGCAATATACAAATTTGATGCAATCCCTCTCAAATTACCAGCAACATTCTTCAATGAATTGGAACAAATAATTCAAAAATTCATATGGAAACACCAAAGACCCCGAATAGCCAAAGCAATCCTGAAAAAGAAGAATAAAGTAGGGGGGATCTCACTCCCCAACTTCAAGCTCTACTACAAAGCCATAGTAATCAAGACAATTTGGTACTGGCACAAGAACAGAGCCACAGACCAGTGGAACAGATTAGAGACCCCAGAAATTAACCCAAACATATATGGTCAATTAATATTTGATAAAGGAGCCATGGACATACAATGGCAAAATGACAGTCTCTTCAACAGATGGTGCTGGCAAAACTGGACAGCTACATGTAGGAGAATGAAACTGGACCATTGTCTAACCCCATATACAAAGGTAAACTCAAAATGGATCAAAGACCTGAATGTAAGTCACGAAACCATTAAACTCTTGGAAAAAAACATAGGCAAAAACCTCTTAGACATAAACATGAGTGATCTCTTCTTGAACATATCTCCCCGGGCAAGGAAAACAACAGCAAAAATGAGCAAGTGGGACTACATTAAGCTGAAAAGCTTCTGTACAGCGAAAGACACCATCAATAGAACAAAAAGGAACCCTACAGTATGGGAGAATATATTTGAAAATGACAGATCTGATAAAGGCTTGACGTCCAGAATATATAAAGAGCTCACACGCCTCAACAAACAAAAAACAAATAACCCAATTAAAAAATGGGCAGAGGAACTGAACAGACAGTTCTCCAAAAAAGAAATACAGATGGCCAAGAGACACATGAAAAGATGCTCCACATCGCTAATTATCAGAGAAATGCAAATTAAAACTACAATGAGGTATCACCTCACACCAGTAAGGATAGCTGCCATCCAAAAGACAAACAACAACAAATGTTGGCGAGGCTGTGGAGAAAGGGGAACCCTCCTACACTGCTGGTGGGAATGTAAATTAGTTCAACCATTGTGGAAAACAGTATGGAGGTGCATCAAAATGCTCAAAACAGACCTACCATTTGACCCAGGAATTCCACTCCTAGGAATTTACCCTAAGAACGCAGCAATCAAGTTTGAGAAAGACAGATGCACTCCTATGTTTATCGCAGCACTATTTACAATAGCCAAGAATTGGAAGCAACCTAAATGTCCATCTGTAGATGAATGGATAAAGAAGATGTGGTACATATACACAATGGAATACTACTCAGCCATAAGAAGTGGAAAAATCCAACCATTTGCAGCAACATGGATGGAGCTGGAGAGTATTATGCTCAGTGAAATAAGCCAAGCGGAGAAAGAGAAATACCAAATGATTTCACTCATCTGAGGAGTATAGGAACAAAGGAAAAACTGAAGGAACAAAACAGCAGCAGAATTACAGAACCCAAAAATGGACTAACAGGTACCAAAGGGAAAGGAACTGGGGAGGATGGGTGGGCAGGGAGGGATAAGGGGGGGGAAGAAGAAGGTGGGTATTAAGATTAGCATGCATGGGGGGGAGGGAGAAAGGGGAGGGTGGGCTGCACAACACAGAGAGGACAAGTAGTGACTCTACAACATTTTGCTAAGCTGATGGACAGTAACCGTAATGTGGTTGTTAGGGGGGACCTGATATAGGGGAGAGCATAGTAAACATAGTATTCTTCAGGTAAGTGTAGATTAAAAATTTTAAAAAAAAAAGAAAGAAAGAAAGAAAGAAAAGGGGGATTACTCCTTAACAGGATAAAACTATTGGTAAATCAAAGATCAACGCATGCTTTAAATATCCTTAATGTTGATCACTTAAAGGGTGTCAGATGATCAGCTATGGAGGTACTCTTTTCTGATAATATTCCTTTCTCTTAATTAAAAAAAAAAAAAAGCAGTTACTGTGTGCTGACCTCCAATGAGTTCTGCACAGTGGTATAGAGGGCATGTCAAAGTGTGGGCAAAGGGTCTGTTTGTTTCTACGCAGAAGATCAAGGCCTAGCTTGGATACCCAGAAAATGAACTAAGATACGATATGAGGAGGAGCTTCCGGCATCAGCACTCTCTGGAGGACTCGTGCCGGGGGATGATCATCAAAAAGCCTCCACAGGGATCCGGACGATGCTGCGGTTGTGGCTGCATCCAGCCCACCGTCTCCTGGACTTGCCATAAGAAGGAGGAGGGAGATGTCTAGGCTGGCATGTGCATACAGTGAGACAACGAATTTGACTGGATCTGTACTGTTGGAACTCAACCAGGAGTTGGGAGGGGTGCAAGTTGTAGCACCCCAAAATCTCATGACTATAGACTATCTATGGTTAAAAGAACATATGGGATGTGAACAGATCCCAGAAATGGGCTGCTTTAATTTGTCTGATGGTTCAAGTACAGTTGGAAAATATCCATCATATCATAGATAAATTTTCACAAATGCCTAGGGTGCCTAAATGGTTTTCTTGGCTTCACTGGAGATGGCTGGTAATTATAGATTTGCTTTGTTTATGTCACCGTATTCCTATTATGTCAATATGTGTGTGCAAATTAGTTAGTAGTTTAAAACCTATACATACTTAAGGTACTATACAAGAAGATATGTCAAAGAAATAATCAATCCTCCCAAGTTTCCTTCATATGCTACATCTATAGCTTTTCTTCTTCCTTCCTAACTACAAACTTTAAATAGAATTCGTGCCTCATATCGAATTTACCGAGTATCATAATTCCTCCAGGTGGTAAAGATACCTCGAGACAAGTGCTGGGCATAGAAGCCACAGGGCATAAATCTGCAAAGAAGTAAAAAGCTAACCTTTGCAAACAATATGGCTTCTCTCTCACTTACCAACTTTACATTTCCCTGTATGGCCCCGGAAGATGACTGGTTAGCCAGAGACGGGTAAGATTCCTCAAGGGAGGAACAACCTAAGACAGGCACAGTCGCAGGGGGGCCATCAGGTGAGAATTTTGGGATCAACAGAGGTGAGGCTCAGAACCTCACCCCCCCTGCTTTGAGAGAAATCTTCTGCATCCGTGGATGTCTTGCTGCCCTTGTCTAGCCTGGATTAATACTTAGTCCATAGGCACACACCTGATCATCTGATCATCTACATTTGCCTTCTTACAGCACTAAACTATGTTTTCTACCTTTATCTTGCATCTACCTACCACTTCAGCATTTTATTAAAAATAAAAATAATAATAATAATAGGAGAAATGTGGGATCAACATATAAATCAAGTACAAAAATCAAATGAATATTCATATTTGACCTGATGGTTTATAGGTCATATTGCATGATCAAAACCGAAAGTTTCTGTGATGACTGCCCTTGTACTGTTCACCATGTAAGAATTTATTCACTCTGTAAGAATTCGTTCACCATGTAAGAACTTGTTCGTTATGCTTCAGAAGATTGGAGACTGACGAGAATTAGGCTTGAGATGGATTAATGATTGTACATTGAGCATTGACCCCCCTATACTGAATTTTATTGTTGTTAACAACCATTTGATCAATAAATATGAGAGATGCCCTCTCAAAAAAAAAAGAAAAAAAAAAAAAGAAAAAAGGCAGAGAAAATAAAGACCAAATTTTGGAATCAAGCTTATCTTCACATTTTCAATAAGCCTTTAAACTCTCTGGCACACCACAGTTTACACCCACTGACATGTCCCTGCCCACATTTCTCTGCATTTTTATCTTTAAGAACATATTTTAACAGCCAGGTCTTATAAAAGTAGCAACTAAAGGTTTGATTATTCTTTTAAATACAATGCTGATTATAACTAAAATAATGTTTTATTTTTTAGGAGCAGTAAGTAATGTTGAATAAACTATTGTAAAAATAGAAATTTAGGATTAACATGTGTAGGTATGAGATAATTTAGGCATTGTTTTGCCTTAGTTTGTGTGTGTGTGTGTGTGTGACAGAGAACAGAGACAGAGATTAAAGAAGCTTTCACAGTTGATCCCAAAGCTATGCTTAGATTAGTTCTTAAAGTGGGCAGTGCTGGCACAGAGTAAGATTTCTCAACATATTCTTTACTAATTTAGAAAATGTACTTTGTGTTTTCTTAAAAAAAAGCATTGTTTAATAATCTAGGAAAAGTACTTTCCTCATAAAGTATTTTCATTTGCTCATTTAATTATTAATTTAGTCCAATAATTGAGTTCTTACCATGTTATAGACACTTTGCTAAGTTCTAGGGATAAAACTTGGTGCCAGCTGGGGGCCGAGAGGTGAGCTCCAGGGAGGAGAAAACCAGACTAATGGAATCACCAGAGAGGCAGCACCTCAGGACATCTGATGGAGGGTTTATAGGAAAAGGACCTTGAGTTGGTTCTTGACCTTGAGTTTCTCAGGGAGGCAAAAGAGAAGTGTATTGTATTCAGAAAACCCAATATATGGAAAGGCCCTGAGTGGAGAAAAGCAAGGTGCTCTGCACAGAGCAGGATTCCAGCTGTGAAATGACGGGGAGAGTGGCAGGCCAAGGGCTTGAGGACCTTTATCCCAGGCTGAAAGTCTTGTAAGACAGGGAATAGCTTGATCCAACTGCTTAAGAAAACAGACTCAAGAGGAATTAAAAAATGAAACTGAAGTGGGAAAAAGATTGAAAGTGAGAAATGAGAAAGACAGTTTTCTGATTCCAAGTGAAAATGCCCCATCCTCCCTAATCCTGACAAAACGGCAAAAAAAAAAAAAAAAAAAAAAAAAAGGAAAACTGCTCAGGAGTACACTTTTGTAAGCTTGAGTACACTTTTACCTGTAAAGAAGAAACACTGAACATAAAACCATTGACCATTCACTCCCAGATTTCTTTTATAAAAAGAACCAAAAGTAATCAGCCATAAATAAGGATAGAATTATAGATTATGACAGAAAGTAATGGAAATTTTTAAAACATCAGTGATCACTAGAAACTGGTGTTTGAGAAAACCCATAAGGTAAACACTGATAAACTCTGACTAGGGAAAGTGAGGGAAGGTCACAATAAACATTACAGTGGTGAAAAGCAGCCAGAACTGAAGATGCAAAGGGCATTTTTTTTAAAAAAAGGTTATATTAAAAGACAAAAAAGCAAATCAAGGGTTTGCCAGAAGGACACATATCACTAAAAACTACCTCAAGTTAAAAAATGTGTTTTAACCAATTCTCATGAAACAGACTGAAAACAGAATTTTTTTTCATTGAATAAAAACAAAAAACAAAAATCATTGTTTTTCTTAGCAAGTCCTACTAAACTGTTAAGGAAAAAATATTGCTTATGTTATCTAAAACAATAGCACCTTATCTTAGTCTGTTCAGTCCATCATGACAAATACCACAGACTGGGTGCCTGAAACAACAAAAATCTATTTTCTCACAGTTACAGAGGCTGGGAAGTCCAAGTGTCACCTAACATGGTTTCTGATAAAGATGCTCTTGTAGACACAGCCTTCCAGCTGTGGCCTCACACAGCCTTTCCTGGGCACTTGTGTATACTCTGAGACAGAAACAGAAACTCTGGGATCTGTTCTTTTCAGGACACTAATCCTTTTAGATCAAGGCACCATCCTTATGCCCTTATGACCTCCTCAAACCTCAGTTGCTTGCTGAAAGGTCCCATCTACAAATACAGCCACACTGGGGGTTAGGGCTTGAACAAATGAGTTTTGATTGAGACAAACATTCAGACCATAACACGTTTAAAGGAAGAGAAAATTTTCCAACTCATTCATATGATACCTATCGTAGAAATTCAGATGCAAATATCATCCAATTAAGTATTAGCAAATTAATTCCAGTATTACAATAAAAGATCAATGCAAGTATGATTTATCTCAGAACTGTTCAACATTAAGGAATTTATAACTCTAGATTGTGCTAAAATTATGCTTTATTCCCCAAAACAGAAAGTTTCAAATCCTTAGACAATAATGGAGATAATAAGGTGTCAATAAATGAGGGAAGTAAGGGCTTCCCACCACCTGAGCCATACGCACCACACTTGCCTTGGTTTCTGCGTGGCTGTTGCAGGTGAATGTCTGCGGTAATTCTTGCTTCACTGCAGCTCTTTCCCCTCAGTCAAGACGTTTCATTTCTGCTGACGTTACTTATGGGCAAATGCTTTCATCTGTTATCAGCACTTGGCAGATATTGCCCCTCTTAAAAGCTTAAATTATACTTCCCTGGATAAGTGATAGATTTAGTTGGTAGGCATATTAGCTATTAAGCAAGAATCTGTAATTGCTAATAAAAGAAAGCAAAGGCCAAATTGCTGATTCAATAGCCTAGTAACAACTCACTTTATATGGAATTTGAGATTTCAGAGTTAAAATAGAATGTGGTATCATATAGAAAGTGTCGTTCTCAAGTGGACTGAAATTCTCTCTGTATACAAAATATGTATCTGTCCTAGTACAGAACCAGGGTCCTCAGTGACGATCCATCCCTGCAGGCAACCCCGTGGCCCAGTAGTCTTCACTGTGGACTACCTCGGAAATACTTTTGCTCTACAAAACCACCCTTCACGCTCATGTCAGTTTTCTCGCTGCTGAATGCTACCTGTTCATCTCTTAATTTTAACATATCATTTAACTTTAAAGCCAACAATCCTATTCTATGATGAATCTTAGCTAAATCTACTTAGGTTTTGTTCACACTGATGCTGTTTTCTAAAAAGTGAGCAGTTACTTTCATTTGCTAATAATCTCGGACTATAGAGTGTTTGGCCCCTTAACTCCTGGGTGCAGAGACAAAGTTAATGAGTTTATCTGTTTTAATATTTGTTGCTGGTTAGCTGTTGTCACCGTGGCTGTACCTATGGAAATAATCTGTTCATGTTGTAAGACATCTTTTAGTTTGGGGAGTGATGCTCAAGACATTGTTGAAATACACAAGGGCTAGTATCTCAGCCCGAGCTGTTGCTTGGACCTTACGGCAAGGGGCTCCCACTACAGTCTCCCACCTGTGAGGTGGCAGGCAGAGGAAACCGGGCACTTCTGAACTTAGGGAGGCGTGATTAGGTTGAGGGATGTGAAACCTTAATGAGAAGAGTAAGAACTTATACACAGGCCTCCTCTTATCGGGGGCTGCCTAGACCCACAGGGCTTTGACCACCTTGTGGGCACAGCTGACAAGAAGCCGAGCCAGACCCGCCTGCCCGGGGCTGGGAGTGTGCTGTCTGCCTGGCTGGGCCCATGTGGCCATGAGCACATCAGATACGGCTGGTGTGATTCAGGAATGAACTATGTAAAGTTTACTCAGGTTTATAAATTTAACTTTAAACAGACACCGGAGGCAAGTGTCCCCCATATTAGGGAGCACGGTCTAGACCAGTACTCCTCACTGCTTCAAACTTATTGCTGCGGGGGTGGGTGGGGGAGTGAGGAGAAAGGGGTGGGGAAGAGCACCCCAGCCCTGAGACTGGAACTTGGGGCACCTGTCAGGTGAGAGCAAAGCCAACGGTTCTCAAACATGCTCCCTCCATGCTTACCTTAGTATCCCAGGGCTTGGGGGTGCTCAAGGTGGCCCTAAGCCAAATGAAGCCCCTGACCATCACATGTGCTACACACTTAGGGACATGATGTCTTTGTGCTCCCCTCAAAAGTGTAAACCCTGCAAAGGTGGCTTCAAGAGTGGGCTGGGGAGCCCTGAGGCAGCTCTGTACTCTACCTGGGAACCATGAGGCTGGACCCTGCACAGGATTCCCCACTGAACACCAGCAATTCACAGAGAACCAACCTCTGACACTGTCACTCTGTGAGCGCATTGGGACACCATGCTTGCACAAGCGCCCAAACATCCCCCCTTGCTGGCCAGTGTGACCGCTCCTGCCCGTGGCACCACATCACTCTTGCCCCCATGTAAAGTGCTAAGAGACCATTCACCAGATCACCTGGCATCTTGGCCACATCCAATCCAAAATTTTGGATTGAATATTTCCTTGCGTTCTTGCCCAAAGCCAAAAACCAAAGTGTGTGACAAGCCCACCCAGCACCCTTACTGAGGCACCCTGCAGTTGCCGATGCCATATGTCTGTCTCCCCAGCTGCAATAAGTCGGTGCACCTAGCTTGTTTGGCTCCTGGTGGTCTAGGATGGACTGGGATTTATCAGGATGGATTCTAAACTTCATACAACATGACCGTATATATGAGAAGCATTCTTGGGTCGTACTAATGGGATGGTGTCTCCCTTTGTAACTTCTCCTTTAGAAGGATATGCACCTGTCTGAATCAAGATAATTGCCTCAGTCTTTCTCAAGAGTCCAGTATAATGCTAGATTGGAAGTCATAATTCTTGTCTTTTTCTGTTTTATGAGAACACGAATACCTTCTTAATGCAATTGTTGTTTGATTACCTCTTTAAGTGGATTCCTATGAGAGACTGAGTATATTCACAAACAACGGCTGGACTAAACATAAAAATAGACTCTGACACGCAATCCGCAGCAGCCATCCCAGAAAAACAACCCACAGTCTGCAGGAAGCCAGCCTACAGTCCAGAAATCAGGGGGATAGGAAGTCAGGCCACATTAGCAGCTAATCCAGAAAGCCAAACAGTAATTCCCACACCAGAGAGCCTAAAATAGCCAGAAATCAATTAATAACTGACAACTTCCCTAATTTTTGTCCCTGCTTCCAACCTAGAACCAGAGATGGCCCCAGCCCATCACGCGCCTGCCCACGGACGGCCAGCCCACTCCCAGTCCCCACTCGCCCACTCCCTGTGGGGCACACCAGAGGCCTTCTTTGTCTCTGCTGCATGACTTTTCCTGTCTTCTAAGTCTCCACTAAGATGCAGGGGACGGTGGCAGACTCCTCCGCAGCAGCCAGCTTGAATGAATAGCCTCGCCTGCTCTCGTTCAGTCCATCTCTTGTTTGTACACCTGTGTTTGAGATCCTTCTGTGTATTCAAACTACCCTCCAGGAAGTTTGCACCAGTTTATATAACTGTTAATGAGTCTGAGATTCTGCTTCCCCACAGGCTCACTAAATACTAGGATTTATAGATACTTAGATTTATTGATCTTTTTAATCTTGCCAATCTGTTAAGAGGTGTAGGCTCATGCTTTTATGTGAATTCATTTAATTTCACAAAAGTTGAACATCTTTTCACATGTTTGTGTGGCATTTTTATTTCCTTCTATGTAAACTGCCTGTTCATATATTTGGCCCATTTTACAGAAAGACAGAACTTTTAGGTGAAGTTCCAAATCAATAATAACTACCTATAATATCTACTAAATTCTTACTTAAAATTTTCTACAGGCTGGCCTATAGAAATCCAGCCGAGAACATTTTTTTAAAGATCTATGCCTGGATCAGAGAATACCCACCAAGAAACTGAGTAATACTAGGCCTAGAAAGTGGAAACCACTTCCATTACAAGAGTTCCGAATTCCAGTCCCAGGGAGAATGTGGGCTGGAGCTGGGCGGGCCCAGGGCATGTCCGGCAGCAGGAAATGTGGACCCTCAGAAACAGATGCGAGTAGAGCTCTTGTGAGCATCACCCTTAGGTCAGGGAGCTCAGGGCAAGTCACCTGGCCAGGCGACAAAGTCCTGCAGCCCTTAATGATAAGAAGCAAGCCCGAGACATTGTTCAAGCCGTTGTTTAACAATCCACCACACCCCAAGCCAACCTAATTCTCCAAGGAGACAGAAGGGAGCAAACGCAGTGAGGAATTCATCGGAGGGTGATTTTAACTCAGGAAACTATGGAGATACAAAGGGATTTGACTTTAAAGCACACATTGTAGAATGAGACATACTTAGTTGTTCGTAAAATTATGACATGGTGAAGTAGTTTATGATTTCACTTCATAGTTTCAGCTAAATAAGGGAAGGTCTCGCTGTTCAGACTCTGCTGGTCTCCTGTGACGTGCACCATACTTCCCCACAAAGGGGTGGGTTAAGAACCTTGTCACCAGTGGGATTCGAGATATTAGTAAGACCATCACACAAGGTCAAATCTTGTGTTTCTGAGCTTATTTGAAAGAGTAACTCCCTTTTTCTCTGCTTTCCCCCCGACTTCTTCCCTAGAGAAGACGCCAGGGTCCTTTTCAATGCTACACTTTCACAAACCTTATGGAGATATTTCAGGTCTTCTTTCTTTAAGACCAGACCATTTCCACCAATGGAAAGTTATAGGGAAACGGCTGCCTGACGGAAGCAAGTGGAACAGTGATTTGCTATGTGTAAAGGTATAAAACCCCACTTAAACAGGCAGCATGTAAGGAAGTAAGTCACACCTGTAAAGAAAGGAAAGTGAAGTTTTTGCAAGTATTTGTGCCACAGATTCTTGGTTGTATCTTGTCAAGAAAGTGAATTGAACACATCAATACATTATGAGTAGAACTGATTAAGCTGGCATCTCAATGACACATTACAGCAGCTTATGTGTGCTCGGGCCTCACAATTGATCTGTCAGGGGACCTGCACCTGTATTTGCTTATTGTTCTCCCTGGACATGGGAGTCTTTTGTTAAACTACATACCCCAAATAGCTAATTCAGTAGATAATTCAGCTAAGGCTAATGAGCAGTTAGCTGTCATTTCTAGTAAGATATAACTACAGTAATCAGTAAATACATCATTTGCAATAATAATTTAAACCATCAAAACCAAAGAATGTGTGCCTAGTAAAAACTAAAATCATTTGTTCAGAGATCCATGACTGAATTCTCCAGAGAGATTGACAAATTTATCTTTGAGTCTCTGAGTTTGCATTTAGATCTCTCATTTAGTGGAAAGATGCTGGAATACTCAAATAGCACTGGAGGGCCACATTCCTAAGTAGATTTGGAGGAGGGCTAAGTTTTTCTAGAAAGGTCAGTAGGAACTTATGCCCCACTAGAGGAGTCTGAATCTGTAGATTTAAAGTCACGCTGTTGAGAAAAGAGTGGGCTTGTTTTGGGAAGGGACCAGAAAGTCATTTTCCTCTGGGAGCACAGCACTGATATGAATCTGGCCGTAAGGAGGGCATCTCATTCAAAACAATCTTTGTATCATTATTCTGACATTTTCAAATACATGCACTAGAGGAGACATACTGACCTTGTATTTTTTTTTTTTGCCAATCACAATAGCCACGCTTTCTATCTGCAAGTTACTTTGCACATATAAATGTCTCCTAAATTTAGAAAATTTGACTTTGTTGAAATGTCCTGAAAAATGCTTAAAAAATTATATCACCAACATTGGAAATTAATCTGAAGGACAAAATGGAGAATTAAAATTGTGGTTCTCTAACACTCTGATAATACCCCACCGATCAAAGCAAGAAAATAGGCTTCCTCGGGTCATGTAAAGGTGGGTCAAAGTAAATGTTATTTGTAATTAAGGTATTCACTGGGGAGGAAAGAACCTAGAAAAAGTATAAACAAAGTAAACTATTTGAAAGAATTATTCTAACAATGTTGTTAAGACAAGCTGGTTAAAGAAAAATCTCACACACTGCCCAAAATAAGACAAAAAATGATTCAGCAACTTTAATGCCAAGACTGTAAATGACTTTCCGTAAGTTAATGAAATTTAAATACAGTGAAAGGGTAAAGCTTTGTTACTCAAACGTGTATTTCAACATTTTGAGCTGGTGAATGAGAAAAAAAAGCCCACACTGACCTTGCTGAGTGGTAAGAAGAGATGCAGATTAAAGTACTTGGTGACTTACTTATTTGCATTGTTAATGCAAGTCCAACTTTGGAAAGCATTTTTGGAATTTTAATACTATCCTCAATGAATATAAAGAACTTTATACATTTAACAAATTACTGATTCTCCATAATTTGAATGGTACAGCTGGTCCCACCTTGACTATATTAATAGGTATGTGATAAATGTGTCTGCTCTGCTCAATTAATACCTGAAAAAAAATTTTGAAGATAAATGATTTCTTGATTAAAGCTTATATTTTACCACCAAGATCACAAGAATCAATATTTACTTTGAAAGGGAAACACATTTAAAATGATAAATAAGCTGAAACAAGTTTCAAAATTGAGTACTCAAAAGGCTTTTAGAAGAACAGCAAATTTATAGAATAACAACCGTAGCTGAAATGTATTGTGCGCTGTGTTCCAGCCGCCTTTCTAAACACTGTGCATGCAGTAACCCACGTGATATTCAAAGACCCACATGAGATAGATGCTATTTTTTAACCCCATTTTAAAGAGATGAGGTTAAGGAACTAGCTAGCCCACAAGCACAGAGGTGATAATTCAACCGGGCAGTCTGTCTCTAGAATATTCTCACTCGTAGCCACTGCATTCAAGTCATAGAGCTCAAGAGGCCCTCAGGAGGGCAAAAGAAAAATGCATTTCCTCTTCATGTGGTGCTCAGCGCCTGAAAAATTAAGACAGAGAACTCTGGTTTCATGATGGCAATCAGTGCCTTTCGTAGTCCATGAACTTTTTCCTGTCTTGTCCTATCATCCGTTGTTCTGTCTCAGTCCCTTGAATCTAGCCAAATGTTCTTACTCTTTTGAATACTGTTCTTCCTGAATGTCTGTCTTCTTGTCTTTCCATGTCTTAGCTCACTGAAGGCCCACGACAAATCCTGCCTCATCCTAACAAGGCTGTCTTTCCCCACCACACCCCCGGGAGGGGCTTCTGTGGAACCCTGCAAACGCTGGGGTCCATACCCGTGGTTTAGTGTCACCATCCAGGGCTTTGTAGGGTTCTCTTCTTAAGTGCTATTCCTCACCTCCATTCTTAATTTTAATTTCATCAAAAAGTACGTCTAATGACAGTACACATTTCAGAGATGCTTTGTTAACTGTGTAAGAATATAACCACGGGATGTTCCACAACAGCGACCCTTATTAAGAGGATATTCCTGGGTTCATAGACTAAAGCAGAGAATAAAACACAAGTATTGAAATGTTCTCTTCTAAAATTGCCTTGAACAATTATCACAAGGTTGAAAAGATACACAGGAAATGCATTTTATTGATCAAGTTCTGTTGGTTTCCTCTAGTGATTTCTAACACATTTCTAATTTACTGATGCTTTCTTTGAAACATTAAAAAAGTATATTTAACTTGCTTTTCTTTTCTTAATTTTATTATTTTTATTTTTTTGGTATAATTAATCTACACTTATATGAGGAACATTATGTTTACTAGACTCCCCCCATCACCAAGTACCCCCCACAAACCCCATTACAGTCACAGTGCATCAGTGTAGAAAGATGCTGTAGAATCACTACTTGTCATCTCTGTGTTGCACAGCCCTCTCCGTGCCCCTCCCCAAATAATACATGCTTTTGTAATGTCCTCTTTCTTCCCTCCCCTTATCCCTCCTTCCCACCCATCCTCCCCAGTCCCTTTTCCTATGGTAACTGTAAGTCCATTCTAGGGTTCTGTGAATCTGGTGCTGTTTTGCTCATTCAGTTTCTCTTGGTTCTCCTTCTCCAGAGCTTAGAAGAAGCATTTGATACTTGTCTCTCTCCACCTGGCTTATTTCACTGAGCATAATACCCTCTAGCTCCATCCATGTTGTTACAAATGGTAGGATTTGGCTGAATAATACTCCATTGTGTATATGTACCACATCTTCTTTATCCATTCATCTACTGATGGACACTTAGGTGGCCTCCATGTCTTGGCTATTGTAAATAGTGCTATGATAAACATAGGGATGCATCTGTCTTTTTCAAACTGGGCTGCTATATTCTTAGGGTAAATTCCTACAAGTGGAATTCCTGGGTCAAATGGTATTTCTATTTCTATTTTGAGAATTTTGAGGAACCTCCATACTGCTTTCCACAATGGTTGGACTACTTTACCTTCCCACCAGCAGTGTAGGAGGGTTCCCCTTTCTCCACAACCTCGCCAACATTTGTTGTTTGTCTTTTGGATGGTGGCTATCCTTACTGGTATGAGGTGATATCTCATTGTGGTTTGAATTTGCATTTCTCTGATGATTAGCGATGTGGAGCATCTTTTCATGTGCCTGTTGGCCATCTGAATTTCTTCTTTGGAGAAGTGTCTGTTCAGGTCCTCTGCCCATTTTTTAATTGGATTTTTTGTTTGTTGAGGTGCATGAGCTCTTTATATATTTTGGATGTCAACCCTTTATTGGATCTGTCATTAGTGAATATATTCTCCCATACTGTAGGATACCTTTTTGTTCTCTTGGTGGTATCCTTTGCTGTACAGAAGCTCTTCAGTTTGATATAGTCCCACTTGTTCATTTTTGCTTTTGTTTCCCTTGCCTGGGAAGATATGTTCATGAAGTCACTCATATTTATGTCCAAGTTTTTTGCCTATGTTTTTTTCTTAGAGTTTTATGGTTTCATGACTTACATTCAGGTCTTTGATCCATTTCAAATTTACTTTTGTGTATGGGGTTAGACAATGATCCAGTTTCATTCTCTTAAATGTAGCTGCCCAGTTTTTCCAACACCAGCTGTTGAAGAGGCTGTCATTTCCCCATTGTATGTCCATGGCACCTTTATCATATATTAATTGACCGTTTATGTTTGGGTTAATGTCTGGACTATCTATTCTGTTCCACTGGTCTGTGGCTCTGGTCTTGTGCCAGTACCAAATTGTCTTGATTACTGTGGCTTTGTAGTAGAGCTTGAAGTTCAGAAGTGAGATGCCCCCTGCTTTATTCTTCTTTCTCAGGATTGCTTTGGCTATTCGGGGTCTTTTGTGGTTCCATATGAATTTTAAAACTATTTGTTCCAGTTTGTTGAAGAATGTTGTTGGTATTTTTATAGGCATTGCATTGAATCTGTAGGTTGCTTTAGGCAGGATGGCCATTTTGACAATATTAATTATTCCTAGCCAAGAGCATGGGATGAATTTCCATTTGTTAGTGTCGTCTTTAATTTCTCTTAAGAGTGTCTTGTAGTTTTCAGGGTATAGGTCTTTTACTTCTTTGGTTAGGTTTATTCCTAGGTATTTTATTCTTTTTGATGCAATTGTGAATGGAATTGTTTTCCTGATTTCTTTTTCTGTTAATTCATTATTAGTGAATAGGAAAGCAACAGATTTCTGTGTATTAATTTTGTATCTGGCTACTTTGCTGAATTCAGATATTAGTTCTAATAGTTTTGGAATAGAGTCTTTAGGGTTTATCTTTGATGTATTTTTAAATTCTGTTTGCTAATATTTGGTTGAGTATTTTTGCATATATGTTCATCAGGGGTATTGATCTGTAATTTTCTTTTTTCGTGGGGTCTTTGCCTGGTTTTGGCATTAGAGTGATGCTGGCTTCATAGAATGAGTTTGTAAGTATTCTCTCCTCTTCTATTTTTTGGAAAAGTTTAAGGAGAATGTGTATTGTGTCTTCTCTATATGTCTGATAAAATTCAGCAGTGAATCCATCTGGACCAGGGGTTTTGTTCTTGGGTAGTTTTTTTGATTACTGCTTCAGTTTTGTTGATGGTAATTGGTCTGTTTAGATTTTCTGATTCTTGGTCAGCCTTGGAAGGTTGTATTTTTCTAGGAAGTTGTCCAATTCTTCTAGGTTTTGCAGTTTGTTTGCATATAGATTTTTGTAGTATTCTCTAATAGTTTTTTGCATTTCTGTGGATTCTGTTGTGATTTTTCTTTTCTCATTTCTGATTCAGTTTATATGTGTAGATTCTCTTTCTCTCTTAATAAGTCTGCCTAGGGGTTTATCTCTTTTGTTTATTTTCTCAAAGAACTAGCTCTTGGTTTCATTGATTTTTTTCTATTATTTTATTGTTTTCAATTTGATTTATTTCTTCTTTGATCTTTATTATGTCCCTCTTTCTCCTGACTTTGGGCTTTATTTGTTTTTCTTCTTCCAGTTTCAATAATTATGACTTTAAACTATTCATTTGGGAATGTTCTTCCTTCTTTAGATAGGCCTGGATTGCTATGTACTTTCCTCTTAGAAGTGCCTTCACTGCATCCCACAGAAGTTGGAGCTTTATGCTGTCAGTGTTATTTGTCTCAATATATTGCTTGATCTCTGTTTTAATTTGGTCATTGATCCAGTGGTTATTTAGAAGCATGCTGTTAAGCCTCCATGTTTTTGTGAGTTTTTTGTTTCCTTTGTACAATTAATTTCTAGTTTTATGCCTTTGTGGTCTGAGAAGTTGGTTGGTAGAATTTCAATCTTTTTTAATTTAATGAGGCTCTTGGCCTAGTATGTGATCTATTCTGGAGAATGTTCTGTGTGCACTTGAGAAGAATGTGTATCCTGTTGCTTTTGGGTGTAGAGTTCTATAGATGTCTATTAGGTCCATCTGTTTTACTGTGTTGTTCAGTGCCTCCGTGTCCTTACTTATTTTCTGCCCAGTGGATCTGTCCTTTGGGGTGAGTGGCATGTTGAAGTCTCCTAAAATGAATACATTGCATTCTATTTCCTCTTTTAATTCTGTTAGTATTTGTTTCACATATGCTGGTGCTCCTGTGTTGGGTGCATATATATTTAGAATGGTTATATCCTCTTGTTGGACTGAGCCCTTTATCATTATGTAATGTCCTTCTTTATCTCTTGTTACTTTCTTTGTTTTGAAGTCTATTTTGTCTGATACCAGTACACCAGCTTTTTTCTCCCTGTTGTTTGCATGAAATACATTTTTCCATCCTTGAGTTTTAGTCTGTGTATGTCTTGGGGTTTGAGGTGAGTCTATTGTAAGCAGCCTATAGATGGGTCTTGCTTTTTTATCCATTCTGTTACTCTGTTTCTTTTGATTGGTGCATTCAGTCCATTTACATTTAGGGTGATTATTGAAATATATGTACTTATTGCCATTGCAGACTTTAGATTTGTTGGTACCAAAGGTTCAAGGTTAGCTTCTTTACTATCTGTCTAACTTAACTCAGTTATTAAGATATTGTGAGCACAGTCTGATGATTATCTCCCTCCCTTCTTATTTCTCCTCCTCCTATCTTTATATGTTAGGTGTTTTATTCTGTGTTCTTTTGTGTTTCCTTTGACTCCTTTTGTGGTTAGTTGATTTTATTTTTTTCCTTTAGTTAGTATTTGGTTGGTCTGCTTTCTTTGCTGTGATTTTCTTTTCTCTGGTGAGATCTATTTAGCTTTAGAAGTGCTTCCATCTAGAGCAGTCCCTCTAAAATACCCTGTAGAGGTGGTTTGTGGGATGCAAATTCCCTCAACTTTTGCTTGTCTGGGAATTGTTTAATCCCTCCTTCATATTTAAATGATAATCGTGCTGAATACAGTATTCTTGATTCAAGGCCCTTCTATTTCATTGCATTAAATATATCATGCCATTCTCTTCTGGCCTGTAAGGTTTCTGTTGAGAAGTCTGATGATAGCCTAATGGGTTTTCCTTTGTAGGTGACTTTTTTTCTCTCACTGGCTTCCTTTAATATTCTGTCTTTGTCTTTGATCTTTGCCATTTTAATTGTTACATGTTTTGGTGTTGACCTCCTTGGGTCCACTGTGTTGGGAGTTCTGTTTGCCTCCATGGTCTGAGAGACTCTTTCCTCTCCCAGTTTGGGGAATTTTCAGCAATTATTTCTTCAAAGACACTTTCTATCCCTTTTTCTCTGTCTTCTTCTGGTATGCCTATAATGCAAATATTCTTCCATTTGGATTGGTCACAAAGTTCTCTTAATATTTTTTCATACCTGGATATCCTTTTATCTCTCTCTGCTTCAGCTTCTCTATATTCCTGTTCTCTGATTTCTATTCCATTAATGGCCTCTTGCATCTCATCCATTCTGCTCTTAAGTCCTTCCTGAGATTGTTTTATTTCTCTTTTCTCTCTCTGTACTTTGTCCTTTAGCTCTTACAAATTTATCTGCAGATCCATCAGCATGGTTATGACCTCTTTTTGAATTCTTTTTCAGCCATATTGGTTTAGTCTATCTCCCTAGGCCCTCTCTCTTGGGTTGTCTGGGTAATTTTGGACTGGACCAAATTCTTCTGCCTTTTCATGGTGTAGAGTTAGCTGTAGGCAGGTAGCATGTGTGTCAGCTGGGAGAACAAAGTCCTTTCCTGCTCACTGGTCATCTTGCCTTTCTCCACTGCTTGTGTCAGTTTCCCACACTCCTGGAGCAGTCTCTGGGTTAATTCCCTAAGATGCTATGGGCGGGGTCTCTGTCAGAGTGGAACAGAGCCCTGCAGGGAGTGGCAGGCACACTGGGTGTGCTCTCCTGTGAAAGCAGCAACCCTGCTGGGCAGCTGTGTGCTGGCTGCAGCCTTTGGGTCTGGGCTGGGCAGCTGTGCAGCAGGCTAAGACTCTGGGTGGCTGCTAGGGTCATGGCTGCTCCTGGGCTGTTCTTTCGCCACTGCCACAGGCTCACTCTGGCTGCTCCCGGGCCCCTCTGGTGCTGCTGCTGCAGGCACTTGTAGGCTGCTCAGCTGCCGCCGCCATGGACTTACACTGGTTGCTCTGCCACAGCCTCTTCCAGCTCACATGGCCCAGTCCTGGGACCCATTGGTGCCACCACCACCAGTGTGCATGGGCCATTCCCGGGCTCCTTTGGCACCACCGCCTCTGGTGCATACAGGCCAGTCCTGGGCCCTTTTTGCACTGCCACCGCCCACGTGCATGTGCTGCTCCCAGGCCCCTCTGTCACTGACTCAGCTGGCTTGTGTGGGCTGCTCTGCCATTACTGAGACAGTGTGTTGGGATCCACACAAGTTGGGGGAATGACTGGCAACTGCTTATCTCCATGATGGGCTTCACAGCTGCACTGCCACCCTGGAGTTAGGTCGCCTAGAGTTCCCTGGGACTTCCAGGTGCTGGGCTGAATGTGCCAGGATGATTTTGTCCAGCTGTGAGGTCCCTGTCCCTTTAAGATTTCAAAATGCATTCGTTTTTCTTTTGTCCCAGGGGCACCAGTTGCCGGGACCTACTCACAGGTTTTGCTTTTCCATTTCTTTAATATCCAGCACACCATGCTCCATGTGTCTGCGCTTCCGGTATGGATTACTAGAGCTGGTTGTTCAGGAGTCCTGGGCTTTTGCTATCTCCCTGCTCCAACTCCTTTCTTCCCGCCAGGAGCTGGGGTGAGGGGCGCTCATGTCCCACCAGGCCGCAGCTTGTATCTTACCCCCTTCGTGTGATGCTGAGTTCCCGCAGATGTAGATGTAGCCTGGCTGTTGTACTGTATCCACTGGTGTCTCTTTTAGGAATAGTTGTATTTGTTGTATTTTCAAAAATATATATGTTTTTGGGAGGAGATTTCCACTGAACTACTCATGCCGCCATCTTGGCTCCTCCTCCACCTGCTTTTCTCTTCAATAAATTAATTTCTGTCTGTGCTGGATGAGAAAGTAACTGAGCTATTTTTTTGAAGGTTTTCTTTTTTGTTTACATATTTTTTTAATTGATGTATCATTGGTATACAATCTTATATTAGTTTCAAGTTTCATTATGATTGAGAATTTTTGTGCTATTATTAATTCTTGACATCAACACATCTCATATTTTATTGATGTTATTTTTAATTCTTGACATCAACACATCTCAGATTCTCTTAATATTTGGACTAAACTTTATGATGATCACATGAACAGTAAATAGTGTCCTTTGTTGAGTTTATTATTCAAAATATTTGCAAGTGTGGAAAGAGCTGTAACTTATTATTTTTCAGAAAGTGTAAGTGGATGGTTTATTTTTAAGTCCAATATGCACAACTATGAAACATAAAACATAATGTCTAATTTTGATACTGTTAACATCCTATAATGAGTAAGTTTGACTGAAGGGGCCACACAGTTACCAACCATTATGTCTTGATTCTGCGAGGAAGTGTGGTAGGAACAAGGCTGACACTTGCAGTTCATTTTCCTAGAAATGGTATTGCCTAGGCAGAGGGAGGAATGTGGGCTGGGGAGAGGTACTGGTCAGAGAAATCTATTTCCTGTTCCCAAGCACTGCTTTCCTAAGACTCAGTAAAGAAATAGAGATTGTCTTAGTTTAGGAGCACTTATAAAATGCTGTTTCTACAATTTCTTTTCTAGCAGAAAGCCTGCTATGGCCTCCTCAGGCCTGGAAGCATTCTGGATAAAGGGCAGTCAAGTCCTATTTTTCTTGCATTTAGAAAAGGCTCAGCCAGAAACTCCAAATGGGCAATCTACTGCTGCAACTATTTTAAATTAATTGCCCATTATGGTGTTCCTGAAGTGGGTCTGGTAGATATTCTGAATTTTGCAACCAATACATTAATAAAGTGTTTATAAACAAATTATGGCAATGAAAATCATTATTTTCTTTGCCTCCAAAAAGCATAATGAAATTAAGGGAAAGTTGAAATTCACAAAATGTTAGAAGAGAATACAAGTATTAAAATATTTATAAATAGGGATAAAGAAGATGTGGTACATATACACAATGGAATATTATGCAGCCATAAGAAAAAAACAGATCCTACCATTTGCAACAACATGGATGGAGCTAGAGGGTATTATGCTCAGTGAAATAAGCCAGGCAGAGAAGGACAAGTACCAAATGATTTCACTCATATGTGGAGTATAAGAACAAAGGAAAACTGAAGGAACAAAACAGCAGCAGAATCACAGAATCCAAAAATGGACTGATAGTTACCAAAGGGAAAGGGACTGGGGACGATGGGTGTGAAGGGAGGTATAAGGGTGGGGGAAAAGAAAGAGGGCATTACAATTAGCATGTATAGTGTGTGGGGGACACCGGGAGGGCTGCACAACACAGAGAAGACAAGTAGTGATTTTACAGCATCTTACTATGCAGATGGACAGTGACTGTGAAGAGGTATGTGGGGGGGGGGACTTGATGAAGGGAGGAACCTAGTAAACATAATGTTCTTTCTGTAAAAAAAAAAAAAAGATTTATAAATAGAAACTAATCAGGCCATGTATAGCATGGAAGAAAGATGAACAACGGTAGTGGAGTCTTGTCAGCAGCAACTCCCATTCTGACCAGAGAGGCTGTGCAAGGTCCCTGGAGGGTTGGGGCAGACCTGCCCTCTGCTCAATGGGCCTTGTAGCCAAAGGGCCTGAGAATAAACACGGGGCCCTGAAAATAGGTTTCTTATCTTAATTCATCCATAACAGGATTGAGAATAATTGCTATTCTATTCTTGAATGAAAATGGAGCCATATTTTAAAAAGAATAGTACAGGTTGGGTGCTTTCTAAAATGGTTTGAGCAAGTATTTCTCTGCCATTTTTCTTAAAAACCTAAGGAACTTACTTCTTAAAATAAGTTATTTCTGTGTAACACCTTCCTGCCTTTTCCCCAGGTTAAGGAATGATGATGAGCTCTGGTTCAGCAGATAAGAAAGCGTGAAGCATTTCAAGAGGTGAACAAAGAGAAATGGTGATATGAAGTCACTGTGAGTGCTCGTGATTTAAGAATATGTAGATCTCTTAGATAAGCAGTTAGTGGGATCCACCGCTTTGATGTGTAAGATGTCCCTGGCATCCTCACATTGCTAAATCACACTGAAATGTGCGTCCCGGTTAATCTTTGTTATACGTTAAGAACAAAAACAAATATTCCAGGGACAGCTAGGCTGGCTTTATCTGTCTTGCAAAACCATGTAACCTTGTCCGCACCTCACACAGCAGGGGCTCCTGACTGGGTCTACTTGCCAAAGTGGTCAGTGCAAGGCTCATTACACTTGAGGGCCTGGTACTTGCCAGATTTTTTGTGATCAACGGAATCAAACAAGCTTTGCTAATATTGTTGTAAACTTGCTTCGTTAAACTACTTTTGGCAAAATGATGTAGTTCCTACTCAATTTGTTGACATTTAATGACATATTTCCACAGTCACTCTCGATGGAGTTGAAATGTTTTGACACATATGTTATCAAAGTCATACAGACACTTTAAACACAACTTCATTCTCCCTTTACTCAGCTTTCCTTTTCTTGAGGTACTTCCTATTTCCACAAATTATCTTTATAATATAGTATTTCATGATAAGATATAGTATTTTTTTTTGTCTGCTTGCTTTCCTGAGAATCTAAGCTCCATGAGGGCATGGACTTTGTTTTATTGACCCTATGGGCACATAGTGTCCATAACTGTGCCTGGCATGTCATAGGTGTTCAATAAATATATGTTAAATGAACAAACTTTGAGATTGGTTGCCAAAATTTGTGGCCAATAAAAGATTTTAACAGGATCCATCTACTCTAATTGTAACACATGTGAATGAGTTCACAGAACCCACTTATTTATAGCAGTTCTGAGACATGCAAAAAATGGCCTGGACATTTGGTGTTTTACTATATGCTTCTGTTCCATGCAACTTTCTTCTTTGTTTGTTTTATAACTGTATTAATCCTGTCATTAGTATCCAAGAGCTTCCATGGAACGATTAAGTGCCTGGGCTTTGGAGTGAGCATATATGGGCTCAAAACCCAGCTCTGCATCTTATGGTGTGACTGAAATACTCACCTAACCTGTGTAGCTCATCAGGATCCTTATATATAAATAGAATAGTAAGAGTTCCCTCATAGGCTTTTTGGGGGATTAAGAGATTAAGATAATACATGAAAGTACATAGAACAAGGCCCAGAGCACAGCTAAAAATAAATAGTACCTGTTATTACACGTATTTTGACTGTCATATGGATTACTATTTTTGCCTTTTTTATTTTCCTATTTCCTTAAATCATTTTCAAACACCATATCATGTTTTTCTTGCCTCATGCCCAGTTATTGTTAAGACGTGCATCATTATGTATCTATTGGGACTCCGTCACCCAAAGGCTTCCTGCAGACCCTCTGACCACTGAGGCAAACTGCCCAAGTGGCTCTCTTGTCTTGCTTTTGCCATTGTCTGTAGAAGGGCACACTAGTAGTGCCTACCTGCCAGAGTAGTGGAGAGAACTGTCAGTACACAACTGCACACAGTCGCCAAAGCTTGTTTCTCAGGCTTATATCCTCTGTGACAGTGGTTCTCTACTGGGGTTGATTTTGGCCAACAGGGAAATGTCTGTAGACATTTCAGTTGTCACAACTTGGGGAGGGGATTACTGGCCGCTGGTGGGTAGAGGCCAGGGATGCTGCCAAACACCCTCCACTATGCTGCACTGAACCAGAGTCTGTCACCCTAAAACATGCCCTTTTGGCATAAGGATTATTTGGAGCTAAGGACAACTGGGAACCAGCAGAGGCAGGAAAGCTCTTTACCACCCCTTAACTTCCTAAAAATAAAGTATAAATCCTGTTTTGTAAAGGAAATTTACATTCATAAAGACATTTCCATTTGTAAAGATGTCTCTGTAGTAGGGAGAGAGCTATTCCAGGAGACAGTTCTTGCCATCTGAGAAACTCTTCTTTGCATAACCAGACACTTATTTACTATATATTTCCTTCTCTCCTTTCTCATAATTCTTCTCCCTTCCCAGAAGCCCAAACTCCCTTTCTTTCATTAGCCTAAGATAGTATATAAATCTCAATTATCTGACCACCTCCTTGAGTCTCATTTCTTTGTAAAACTCCTGGGTGGATGCATGTAATTAAACTATCTTTTCCTCTTGTTAATTTGTCTGTTTCCTCCTTTTGATTTATAAGCCCCCACCATTGAACCTAGAAGGGAAGATGGAAAAAGACTTTTCCTCCCTATAGGACAGGACAGTCTCCTACAACAAGTAATTATCCAACCCAAAATGAAAATGTTGCTGAGGTTGAGAAATCCTACTCAAAACTAACACACAGCAATCTAAAGCATAATAAGTGAGGATGGTGTTGGGAGCTTAGCAGCTTAAGAGAAGCCTTGCTAATTCTCTATGGCTGTGAGTCTTGGTCATATCACTAAGAAGTTTAGTGTTTCAAATTGTGCTTAAAAAAGGGACTCTGCAGGATCAAACAGTGGGCTTTATTCCTATGTCACTCACCAGTTACAGAGCTAAAGTGCTACACCACTGCTTTGCTTGTAGGACACGTGTTTTGGTTACACTACCAGGAAGAGGAAATCATGAAAAGATCATCAATCACAATGCCAACTGACACCTGCATTGAGTGTTAGGAAATTAGGGGTCACAAAACATGGGTTTCCTTGAGGGAAGAGGTATTAGGTGATCTGTAGGCCAGGATAACGTCAATAGGCTTGCAAAACAGCAGGTATATGTGCAAATCCACACTGTCATTCTTTTTTTTTTTGTTTTTTTGTTTGTTTTTTTATTTTGGTATCATTAATCCACAATTACAGAAGAACATTATGTTTACTAGGTTCCCCCCTTCACCAAGTCCCCCCCACATACCTCTTCACAGTCATTGTCCATATGCATAGTAAGATACTGTAAAATCACTACTTGTCTTCTCTGTGTTACACAGTGCTCCCCATGCTCCCCATGCACTATACATGCTAATCGTAATGCCCTCTTTCTTTATCCCCGCCCTTATCCCTCCCTTCCCACCCATCGTCCCCAGTCCCTTTCCCTTTGGTAACTATTAGTCCATTCTTGGGTTCTGTGATTCTGATGCTGTTTTGTTCCTTCAGTTTTCCTTTGTCCTTATACTCCACACATGAGTGAAATCATTTGGTACTTGTCCTTCTCCACCTAGCTTATTTCACTGAGCATAATACCCTCTAGCTCAATCCATGTTGTTGTGAATGGTAAGATCTGTTTTTTTCTTATGGCTGCATAATATTCCATTGTGTATATGTACCACATCTTCTTTATCCATTCAACTACTGATGGACATTTAGGTTGCTTCCATATCTTGGCTATTGTAAATAGTGCAATGATAAACATAGGGGTGCATCTGTCTTTTTCAAACTGGAGTGATGCATTCTTAGGGTAAATTCCTAGAAATGGAATTCCTGGGTCAAATGGTATTTCTATTTCGAGCATTGTGAGGAACCTCCATACTGCTTTCCACAATGGTTGAACTAGTTTACATTCCCACCAGCAGTGTAGGAGGGTTCCCCTTTCTCCACAACCTCACCAACATTTGTTGTTGTTTGTCTTTTTGATGATGGCAATCCTTACTGGTGTGAGGTGATATCTCACACTGTCATTCTTATGCAGAAAAGGACAGGAGGATAAGACTGTCTGCATCCACAGTGGGGCTCTGAGCTGTGTGCTCACAGGCCAGTCCCAAACCTCAGGAAAATGAGGAGCTGGTCGGTGCTCCACGGGATTCCCTCTAGCTTTATCATTCTCATTCAATGGTTTCTTCACCTTCTGCTCTCATACACAGGGATTAAGACAACTGTAACTGGATGCCAGGAGGCATACTTACTGATTTGTAGCAATATTTGGTAAAGGAAATACAGAACAAAAGGGACACATGCAGGTTTGCATATATGTGAAAACCTTTAATTTGATAATCACTCATTTAACAAACAGTTATTTACTGTGCATTTTTGAATAAGGAATACAAAACTCTGTACTTTTAAAAAAATTTGATTTAAATGAACCTGAGAAGTCATTTGTATGTTTATTTCCTTGGACTATCAGCAGTTAGCATTTAGTTTCATCAGGTAAGTGCCTCACTGCATTCCACATAGGACAGACGGGCCTCCACCAGCTAATATGCTTCCCAGTGGTGCTGACACAGCACAAATGTGAATATTCCCCTCTGTGGGAAACAGACTCTAGCAACTAACTTCTTAACTGTATTAACTGTAACTATATTATCTAATTCTATATTTATCTCGGCCTGCTACTACACAACTTTCTTCCCAGGTGTGGTTCTTCAAATATTTAAAGTTAACTGTTAGGGAAAAATGTGCAAACAAGAAAACTTAAAACTTCAATTCAACCCTCCCATTCTGCACCTCTGGCTCTTCACTCTAGTTGTTGCCCACTGAGCCCACTGCCAGCCTGTGCTGTGCTCCTTGCTGCAGAGCTGTCTGCCTGGGAGAGGGATGCCTCAGCTTCAACAGTCACATCTTCAAAAAGGCCACCTGGAAGAGGATGAAAAACCCAAGATGCTGTCTTTATACAGAGTGATGAAATGGCTGAACACACTTCAAATCAGAGTCAGGTGAATCTGGTCAATAAGGATTCATGCTGACTTAAAAGGAAACAACTCTTATTTGGATCCAACATTGACATTTTACAGTAGAAGTCAACTGGTCCTTTTTAAATGAACCAAGTAGTAATTAAAATGATTCACATGCACTTTAAAGAAAAAAAAGTTTTAATTGGCACTGAAATTGTATTGCTGTAATCTAGACCTCTTTCCTATTCGTTCAAACTGCTGTTTGAACCTTTCATATGCAGTTTCCATCCCTGAAGATTCCTGAGCAATTCAAATTCCTCCTCACTATTGCTGATCACACAAGCCTCTCCTCAGGTCACACCAATGATCTTAATCACAGTCAATTATATTGATTGTGCTTGTCAGTAGCAATTACTCTTAAAACACTGTGTTTAGATAGGAGGGCGGAGCCAAGATGGCAGTGTGAGTAGGATAGTGGGAATCTCCTCCCCAAAACATATACATTTTCAAAAATGAAACAAATACAACTATCCCTAAAAGAGAGACCAGAAGACACAGTAAAACAGCCAGACTACAGCCACACCTGCAAGAACCCAGCACCTACTGAAAGGGGTAAGATACAAGCCGCAGCTCAGCGGGACCCAAGGCCCTTCACCCCAGCTCCCGGAAGGAGGAGAGGAGTCAGAGCGGAGAGAGAGGGGGAGCCCAGGACTGCTAAACACCCAGCCATAGCCATCCACACCAGAGTGCAGACACAGTGCATGTGTGGGGTGCTGGAAACTAAGGAAGCAGGACAGTAAGACCTGTGAGTGGGTCCTGCAGCCAGGAACCCTGGGACAAAGAAAAACGATTGCTTTTTGAAAGTCTTAAAGGGACATGGACCCTACAACTGGACAGAAGAATCCCAGGTCACAGTCCAGAAGCTGGAAATTCCAGGGAACACTGGGTGCACTAACACCCTGGGCAAAAGCTCTGAGACCCCTCATGGAGGTAAACAGCCAAACAGCATCCCGTCCATTACCCCCCACCCCAGGCCCCGTGATAGCAGAGCAGCAGCCTGAGGCTGACCACACCCACAGCAACAGAGCTTCCTCGATACTGGCCGGGCAAGATACAGACACAATCTACATGCAATTGCCCAACACAAGCCACTAGGGGTCGCAGTTGTCCCCGTAAAGAAAGGCCAGGAGCCAAGTGGAAATAGTCTTGACTCTCACAGCTGGCAGACAAGTCAAAGCACTCCACTGCACCTATCAACATGAAAAGGGAAAAAAATTTGATCTAGACAAGAGAAACCCAGACAGCTTTGACATCTTCTACATCTTCTTCTGAGAAGGAACCTGGGGAGACAGATTTAACCAATCTTCCTGAAAAAGAATTCAAAACAAAAGTCATAACCATGCTGATGGACTTGCAGAGAAATATGCAAGAACTAAGGAGGGAGAATACAGAAATAAAAAAATCTCTGGAAGTACCTCAAAACAGAATTGATGAGATGCAAGAGACCATTAATGGACAAGAAAACAGAGAACAGGAATGCAGAGAAGCTGATGCAGATAGAGAAAAAAGGATCTGCAGGAATGAAAGAATTTTAAGAGAATTGTATGGCCAATCAAAAAGGAACAATATCCACATTATAGAGGTACCAGAAGAAGAAGAGAGAGAAAAAGGGATAGAAAGTGTCTGAAGAAATATTTGCTGAAAACTTCCCCAAACTAGGGGAGGAAATGGCCTCTCAGACCACAGAGGTACACAGAACTCCCATGACAAGGGATCCAAAGAGGACAACACAAAGACACATAATAATTAAAATGGCAAAGATCAAAGACAAAGACAAAGTATTAAAGGCAGTCAGAGAGAAATAAAAGGTCACCTACAAAGGAAAACCCATCAGACTATCATCAGACTTCTCAACAGAATCCCCACAGGCCAGAAGAGAATGGATTGATATACTTAATGCAATGAAACAGAAGGGCCTCGAACCAAGACTACTGTATCCAGCACAATTATCATTTAAATATGAAGGAGGGATTAAACGATTCCCAGACAAGCAAAAGTTGAGGGAATTTGCCTCCCACAAACCACATCTACAGGGCATCTTACAGGGACTTCTCTAGATGGGAGCACTCCTATAAAGAGCACAGAACAAAACACCCAACAAATGAAGACAGGAGGAGGAGGAATAAGAAGGGAGAGAAATAAAGAATCATCAGACAGTGTTTATAATACCTCAATAAGCGAGTTAAGTTAGACAGTTAGATAGTAAAGAAGCTAAACTTGAACCTTTGGTAACCGCAAACTTAAAGCCTGCAATGGCAATAAGTACATACCTTTCAATAATCACCCTAAATGTAAATGGACTGGATGCACCAATCAAAAGACACAGAGTAATAGAATGGATAAAAAAGCAAGACCCATCTATATGCTGCTTACAAGAAACTCACCTCAAACCCAAAGACATGTACAGACTAAAAGTCAA
Source organism: Manis javanica (assembly GCF_040802235.1). Classification (NCBI taxonomy): domain Eukaryota; kingdom Metazoa; phylum Chordata; class Mammalia; order Pholidota; family Manidae; genus Manis; species Manis javanica. Next base: position 95,187,945 of record NC_133157.1, on the reverse strand, counting down.
GGGATGGAAAAACATATTTCAGGCAAACAACAGCGAGAAGAAAGCATGGGTTGCAGTACTAATATCAGACAAAATAGACTTCAAAACAAAGAAAGTAACAAGAGATAAAGAAGGGCACTACATAATGATAAAGGGCTCAGTCCAACAAGAAGATATAACCATTCTAAATATATATGCACCCAACACAGGAGCACTAGCATATTTGAAACAATTACTAACAGAACTAAAGGGGGAAACAGACTGCAATGCATTCATTTTAGGAGACTTCAGCATACCACTCACCCCAAAGGATAGATCCAGCGGGCAGAAAATGAGTAAGGACACGGAAGCACTAAACAACACAGTAGACCAGATGGACCTAATAGACATCTATAGAACTCTACATCCAAAAGCAACAGGATATACATTCTTCTAAAGTGCACATGGAACATTCTCCAGAATAGACCACATACTAGCCCACAAAAAGAGCCTCAGCAAAATCCAAAATATTGAAATTCTACCAACCAATTTTTCAGAACGCAAAGGTATGAAAGTAGACAGAAACTCAACAAAGAAAACAAAAAGGCTCACAAACACATGGAAGCTTAACAACATGCTCCTAAATAATCAATGGATCAATGAACAAATTAAAATGGAGATACAGCAATATATGGAAACAAACGACAACAACAACACAAAGCCCGAACTTCTGTGGGATGCAGCAAAAGCTGTACTAAGAGGAAAGCATGTAGTGATCCAGGCACACTTGAAGAAGGAAGAACAAACCCAAATGAATAGTCTAACATCACAATTATCGAAATTGGAAAAAGAAGAACAACTGAGGCCTAAAGTCAGCAGAAGGAGGGACATAATAAAGATCAGAGAAGAAATAAACAAAATTGAGAAGAATAAAACAATAGGAAAAATGAATGAAACCAAGAGCTGGTTCTTCAAGAAAATAAACAAAATAGATAAGCCTGTAGCCAGACTTATTAAGAGAAAAAGAAAATCAACACAAATCAACAGAATCAGAAATGAGAAAGGAAAAATCACGACAGACTCCAGAGAAATACAAAGAATTATTACAGACTACTATGAAAACCTATATGCCAACAAGCTGGAAAACCTAGAAGAAATGGAAGCTTCCTAGAAAAATACAACCTTCCAAGACTGACCAAGGAAGAAAAACAAAAGTTAAACAAACCAATTACGAGGAAAGAAATTGAAACAGTAATCAAAAAACTATCCAAGAACAAAGCACCCGGGCCAGACGAATTTACCTCGGAATTTTATCAGACACACAGAGAAGACATAATACCCATTCTCCTTAAAGTTTTCCAAAAAATAGAAAAGGAGGGAATATTCCCAAACTCATTCTATGAAGCCAACATCACCCTAATACCAAAACCAGGCAAAGACCCTACCAAAAAAGAAAATTACAGACTAATATCCCTGATGAATGTACATGCAAAAATACTTAATAAAATATTAGCAAACCAAATTCAAAAGGATATCAAAAGGATCATACACCATGACCAACTGGGATTCATCCCAGGGATGCAAGGATGGTGCAACATTCGAAAATCCATCAATATCATCCACCACATCAACGAAAAGAAAAACAAAAACCACATGATCATCTCCATAGATGCTGAAAAAGTATTTGACAAAATTCAACATACATTCATGATAAAAACTCTCAGCAAAATGGGAATAAAGGGCAAGTACCTCAACATAATAAAGGCAATATATGAGAAACCCACAGCCAACATTATACTGAACAGCGAGAAGCTGAAAGCTTTTCCTCTGAGATCGGGACCTAGACAGGGAAGCCCACTCTTACCACTGCTATTTAACATAGTACTGGAGGTCCTAGCCACTGCAATTAGACAAAACAAAGAAATACAAGAATTCCAGATTGATAAATAAGAAGTTAAACTGTCACTATTTGCAGATGACATGACATTATACATAAAAAACCCTAAGGACTCCACCCCAAAACTGCTAGAACTGATATCAGAATACAGCAAAGTTGCAGGATACAAAATTAACACACAGAAATCTGTGGCTTTCCTATACACTAACAATGAACCAATAGAAAGAGAAATCAAGAAAACAATTCCATTCACCATTGGATCAAAAAGAATAAAATACCTAGGAAAAAATCTAACCAAAGAAGTGAATGACCTATAGTCTGAAAATTACAAGCCACTCTTAAGAGAAATTAAAGGGGACACTAACAAATGGAAACTCATCCCATGCTCGTGGCTAGGAAGGTCAGTATCGTCAACATGGTCAACCTGCCCAAAGCAATATACAGATTTGATGCAATCCCTATCAAATTACCAGCAACATTCTTCAACAAGCTGGAACAAATAGTTCAATAATTCATATGGAAACACCAAAGACCCCGAATAGCCAAAGCAATCCGGAGAAAGAAGAATAAAGTAGGGGGGATCTCACTCCCCAACTTCAAGCTCTACTATAAAGCCATAGTAATCAAGACAATTTGGTACTGGCACAAGAACAGAGCCACAGACCAGTGGAACAGACTAGAGATTCCAGACATTAACCCAAACATATATGGTCAATTAATATTTGATAAAGGAGCCATGGACATACAATGGCGAAATGACAGTCTCTTCAACAGATGGTGCTGACAAAACTGGACACCTACATGTAGGAGAATGAAACTGGACCATTGTCTAACCCCATATACAAAAGTAAATTCAAAATGGATCAAAGACCTCAATGTAAGTCATGAAACCATTAAACTCGTGGAAAAAAGCATAGGCAAAAATCTCATGGACATAAACATGAGTGACCTCTTCTTGAACATATCTCCCCAGGCAAGGAAAACAACAGCAAAAATGAACAAGTGGGACTATATTAAGCTAAAAAGGTTCTGTACAGCAAAAGACACCATCAATAGAACAAAAAGGAACCCTACAGTATGGGAGAATATATTTGTAAAAGACAGATCCGATAAAGGCTTGACATCCAAAATATAGAAAGAGCTCACACGCCTCAACAAACAAAAATCAAATAATCCAATTAATAAATGGGCAGAGGAACAGAACAGAGAGTTCTCCAAAAAAGAAATACAGATGGCCAACAGACACATGAAAAGATGCTCCACATTGCTAATTATCAGAGAAATGCAAATTAAAACTACAATGAGGTACAATGAGGTATCACCTCACACCAGTAAGGATGGCTGCCATCCAAAAGACAAACAACAACAAATGTTGGCAAGGCTGTGGAGAAAGGGGAACCCTCCTACACTGCTGGTGGGAATGTAAATTAGTTCAACCATTGTGGAAAGCAGTATGGAGGTTCATCAAAATGCTCAAAACAGACTTACCATTTGACCCAGGAATTCCACTCCTAGGAATTTACCCTAAGAACACAGCAATCAAGTTTGAGAAAGACAGATGCACCCCTATGTTTATCGCAGTACTATTTACAATAGCCAAGAATTGGAAGCAACTTAAATGTCCATCAGTAGATGAATGGATAAAGAAGATGTGTCACATATACACAATGGAATACTACTCAGCCATAAGAAGAGGGCAAATCCTACCATTTTCAGCAACATGGATGGACCTGAAGGCTATTATGCTCAGTGAAATAAGCCAAGGAGAGAAAGAGAAATACCAAATGATTTCACTCATCTGAGGAGTATAAGAACAAAGGAAAAACTGAAGGAACAAAACAGCAGCAGAATCACAGAACCCAAGAATGGACTAACAGGTAGCAAAGGTAAAGGCACTGGGGAGGATTGGTGGGTAGGGAGGGATAAGGGGTGGGGGAGAAGAAGAGGGATATTAAGATTAGCATGCTTGGGGAGGTAGGAGAAAGGGTAGGGCTGTACAAAACAGAGAAGACAAGCATTGATTCTACAACATTTTGCTATGCTGATGGACAGTGACTGTAAAGGGGTTTAAAAGGGGGGACCTGGTATAGGGGAGAGCCTAGTAAACATAATAATATTCTTCATGTAAGTGTATATTAAATATAACAGAAGAAAAGAATGAAAGAGAAGGGGGATTACTCCTGATAGGATAAAACTAACTGTAAATCAATGATTAATGCATGCTTTAAATATCCTTAATTTTGATCACTTAAAGGGTGTCAGATGATCGGCTATGGAGGTACACTTTTCTGATAATATTCCTTTCTCTTAAAAAAAGGCAGTTTCTGTGTGGCGACCTCCAATGAGTTCTACACAATGGTATAAAGGGCATATCAAAGTGTGGGCAAAGGGTCTGTTTGTGTTTATACAGAGGATCAAAGCCTGATTTGGCTACCCAGATAATGAACTAAGATATGATATCAAGAAGAACTTCCACCATCAGCACTTTCTGGAAGAGTCATACCAGAATATGATCATCAAAAAACCTCAAGAAAGATCCAGGCGATGCTGAAGTCGTAGCTGCATTCATCCCACCGGTTCCTGGACTTGCCATTGGAATGAAGAAGGAGATATCTAAGCTGGCCTGTGCATACAGTATAACAACAAATTTGACTGGATCTATACTGTTGGAACTCAACCAAGAATTAGGAGAAGTGCAAGTTGTAGAGCTCCAAAATCTTACCACTACAGACTATCTACTGTTAAAAGAACATATGGGATGTGAACAGTTCCCAGGAATGGGTTGTTTTAATTTGTCTGATTTCTCTCAGACTGTTCAAGTTCAGTTGGACAATATCCATTATATCATAGAGAAATTTTCACAAATGCCTAAGGTGCCTAACTGGTTTTCTTGGCTTCACTGGAGATGGCTGGTAATTATAGATCTGCTTTGGTTATGTAACTGTATTCCTATTATGTTAATGTGTGTGTGCAATTTAATTAGTAGGTTAAAACCTGTACATGCTGAAATTACTCTACAAGAAGATATGTCAAAGAAATAATCAATCTTCCCAGTTTTTCTTCCACCTGCTACCTCTATAGCTTTTCTTCTTCCTTCCTAATTACAAGCCTTATATAGAATTCATGCCTCATATCTAATTCACCGAGTATCAATTCCTCCAAGTGGTAAAGATACCTCAAGACAAATGCTGGTCATAGAAGCCACAGGGCATAAATCTGCAAAGAATTAAAAAGCTAACCTTTTCAAAAAATATGGCTTCTCTCTCACTTACCAACTTTACATTTCCCTGTATGGCCTCGGAAGATGACTGGTTGTCCAGAGACGGGTAAGATTCCTCAAGGGAGGAACAACCTAAGACAGGCAAGGTCGCAGGGGGCCATCAGGTGAGAAATTGGGGATCAACAGAGGTGAGCCTTAGAACCTCAACCGCCCCTGTTTTGAGAGAAAGCTTCTGCATCCGTGGATGTTTTATTGCCCTTGTCTAGCTTGGATTAACACATAGTCTACAGGCACACACCTGATCATCTACAATTGCTCTCTTACAACACTAAACTATGTTTTCTACCTTTATCTTGCATCTACCTACCACTTCAGCATTTTATTTAAAAAATAATAATAATAATAATAAAGGGAGAAATGTGGGATTCACATATAAATCAAGTATAAAAATCAAACAAATATTCATATTTGACCTTATAGTTCATAATGAGTGATCGAAACCGAAAGTTTTTATGATGACTACCCTTGTACTATTCACCATGTAAGAACTTATTCACTATGTAAGAATTTGTTCGCCATCTAAGAACTTGTTCATTATGCTTCAGAAGATTGGAGACTGGCAAGAATTAGGCTGGGGGTGAATTAATCATTGTGCATTGAGCATTGACTCTCCTATACAGAATTTTATTGTTAACAACCATTTGATCAATAAACATGAGAGACGCCTTCTCAAAAAAAAAAAAAAAGCAAGACCCATCCATATGCTGCTTACAAGAGACTCACCTCAAACCCAAAGACATGCACAGACTTAAAGTCAAGGGATGGAAAAGCGTATTTCATGCAAACAATAGAGAGAAAAAAGCAGGTGTTGCAATACTAGTATCAGACAAAATAGACTTCAAAATAAAGAAAGTAATAAAATATAAAGAAGAACATTACACAATGAATAAGGGCTCAGTCCAACAAGAGGATATAACCATTATAAATATATATATGCACCCAATACAGGAGCACCAACCTATGTGAAACAAATACTAACAGAATTAAAGGAGGAAATAGAATACAATGCATTCATTTTGGGAGACTTTAACACACCACTCACGCCAAAGGACAGATCCACCAGACAGAAAATAAGTAAGAATACAGAGGCACTGAACAACACACTACAACAGATGGACCTAATAGACATCTACAGAACTGTATATCCAAAAGCAACAGGATACACATTCTTCTCAAGTGCACATGGAACATTCTCCAGAATAGACCACATACTAGGCCACAAAAAGAGCCTCAGTGAATTCCAAAAGACTGAAATCCTACCAACCAATTTATCAGATCACAAAGGCATAAAACTGGAAATAAATTGTACCAAGAAAGCAAAAAGGCTCACAAACACATGGAGGCTTAACAACATGCTCCTAAATAATCAATGACCAAATTAAAATGGAGATACAGCAATATATGGAAACAAACGACAACAACAACACAAAGCCCGAACTTCTGTGGGACGCAGCAAAAGCTGTACTAAGAGAAAAGTATGTAGCGATCCAGGCACACTTGAAGAAGGAAGAACAATCCCAAATGAATGGTCTAATGTCACAATCATCGAAATTGGAAAAAGAAAAAGAAATGAGGTCTAAGGTCAGCAAAAGGAAAGACATAATAAGATCAGAGAAGAAATAAATAAAATTGAGAAGAGTAAAACAATAGCAAAAATCAATGAAACCAAGAGCTGGTTCTTTGAGAAAATAAACAAAATAGATAAGCCTCTAGCCAGACTTATTAAGAGGAAAAGAGAGTCAACACACATCAACAGAATCAGAAACGAGAAAGGAAAAATCACGACAGTCCCCACAGAAATACAAACAATTATTAGAGAGTACTATGAAAACCTATATGCTAACAAGCTGGGAAACCTAGGAGAAATGGACAACTTCCTAGAAAAATACAACCTTCCAAGATTGACCCAGAAAGAAACAGAAAATCTAAACAGACCAATTACCAGCAACAAAATTGTAGTGGTAATCAAAAAACTACCAAAGAACAAAACACCCGGGCCAGATGGATTTACCTCGGAATTTTATCAGACATACAGAGAAGAGATAATACCCATTCTCCTTAAAGTTTTCCAAAAAACAGAAGAGGAGGGAATACTCCCAAACTCATTCTATGAAGCCAACATCACCCTAATACCAAAACCAAGCAAAGACCCCACCAAAAAAGAAAACTGTAGACCAATATCCCTGATTAACGTAGATGCAAAAATACTCAACAAAATATTAGCAAACCGAATTCAAAAATACATCAAAAGCATCATACACCATGACCAAGTGGAATTCATCCCAGGGATGCAAGGATGGTACAACATTCGAAAATCCATCAACATCATCCACCACATCAACAAAAAGACAGAAACCACATGATCATTTCCATAGGTGCTGAAAAAGCATTCGAAAAAATTCAACATCCATTCATGATAAAAAATCTCAACAAAATGGGTATAGAGGGCAAGTACCTCAACATAATAAAGGCCATATATGATAAACCGACAGCCAACATCACACTGAACATCAAGAAGCTGAAAGCTGTTCCTCTGCGATCTGGAACAAGACAGGGATGCCCACTCTCCCCACTATTATTCCACATAGTCCTGGAGGTCCTAGCCATGACAATTATAAAAAACAAAGAAATACGAGGAATCCAGATTGGTAAGGAAGAGGTCAAATTGTCACTATTTTCAGATGACATGATATTGTACATAAAAAACACTAAAGATTCCATTCCGAAACTACTAGAGCTAATATCGGAATTCAGCAAAGTTGCAGGATACAAAATTAACACACAGAAATCTGTAGCTTTCCTATACACTAACAATAAACTAATAGAAAGAGGAATCAGGAAGACAATTCCATTCACAATAGCATCAAAAAGAATAAAATACCTAGGAATAAACCTACCCAAGCAAGTGAAAGACTTATACCCTGAAAACTATAAGATACTCTTAAGAGAAATTAAAGAGGTCACTAACAAATGGACTCCCATGCTCCTGGCTAGGAAGAATTAATGTTGTCCAAATGGCCATTCTACCCAAAGCAATACACAGATTGTATGCAATCCCTATCAAACTACCAACAGCATTCTTCAATGAACTGGAACAAATAGTTCAAATATTCATATGGATCATCTACACCAAAGACCCCGAATAGCTAAAGCAATCCTGAGAAGAAAGAATAAAGTGGGGGGTATCTCACTCCCCAACTTCAAGCTCTTCTACAAAGCCACAGTAATCAAGACAATTTGGTACTTGCACAAGAACAGAGCCACAGACCAATGGAACAGAATAGACACTCCAAACATTAACCCAAACATACACTGTCAACTAATATTCGATAAAGAGGCCATGGACATACAATGGGGAAATGACAGTCTCTTCAACAGATGTTGCTGGCAAAACTGGACAGCTACACATAATAGAATGAAACTGGATCACTCTCTAACCCCATACACAAAAGTAAATTCGAAATAGATCAGAGACTTGAATGTAAGTCATGAAACCATAAAACTCTTAGAAAAAAACATAGGTAAAAATCTCTTAGACATAAACATGAGTGACCTCTTCTTGAACATATCTCCCCAAGTAAGGGAAACAAAAGCAAAAATGAACAAATGGGACTATATCAAGCTGAAAAACTTCTGTACAGCAAAGGACACCATCAATAGAACAAAAGGTATCCTACAGTATAGGAGAATATATTCAAAAATGACAGATCCGATAAAGGGTTGACATCCGAAATATATAAAGAGCTCACATACCTCAACAAACAAAAAGCAAATAATCCAATTAAAAAAGGGGTAGAGGAGCTGAATAGACAGTTCTCTAAAGAAGAAATTCAGATGGCCAACAGACACATGAAAGATGCTCCACATCACTTGTCATCAGAGAAATGCAAATTAAAACCACAATGAGATATCATCTCACGCCAGTAAGAATGGCTGCCATCCAAAAGACAAACAACAACAAATGTTAGCGAGGTTGTGGAGAAAGGGGAACCCTCCTACACTGCTGGTGGGAATGTAAATCAGTTCAAGCATTGTGGAAAGCAGTATGGAGGTTCCTCAAAATGCTCAAAATAGAAATACCAGTTGACCCAGGAATTCCACTTTTAGGAATTTACCCCATGAATGCAGCACTCCAGTTTGAAAAATATAGATGCACCCCTATGTTTATTGCTGCACTATTTACAATAGCCAAGATATGGAAACAACCTAAATGTCCATCAGTAGATGAATGGATAAAGAAGATTTGGTACATATACACAATGGAATATTACTCAGCTATAAGAAAAAACAGATCCTACCATTCACAAGAACATGGATGGAGCTAGAGGGTATTATGCTCAGTGAAATAAGCCAGGCAGAGAAAGACAAGTACCAAATGATTTCACTCGTATGTGAAGTATAAGGACAAAGGAAAACTGAAGGAACACAACAGCAGCAGAAGCACAGAACCCAAGAATGGACTAACAGTTACCAAAGGGAAAGGGACTGGAGAGGACGGGTGGGAAAGGAGGGATAAGGGAGGGAAAAAAGAAAGGGGGCATTATGATTAACATGTATAGTGAGTGGGGGCACGGGGAGGGCTGTGCAAGACAAAGAAGACAAGTAGTGATTCTACAGCATCATACTATGTTGATGGACAGTGACTGTGAATGGGTATGTGTGGGGGACTTGGTGAATGGGGGAGCCTAGTAAACATAATGTCCTTCATGTAATTGTAGATTAATGATACCAAAATAAAACTAATAAAAAAACACTGTGTTTAAAAAATTTTGATTTCATACAGGTCTACATACAAAATATTTTTATTTAGACTATTGAATGAGGCTCACATCAAATGCATCTAAGTTCACAATAGTTTCAGATAGAGAAACAAACATAATTGGGTCAATCATAAATGTTTAAAAAATTTTAGTTCAGAGGTGATTAATTAGGAATGTGTTAGTACAGGACAAGAGTGGAATGTAGATCAGAGATGAAGCTGGGAAAGTGTGGAGGGTGGGGAAGCTCATTCTTGGCTTTTTTGGAGGGGTGAAGGACTGAACAACAGAAGTAAAAACCTTCTACTCTTGGAAAGTTGATTCTTAAGTCCCCAAACGCAGTCAGAGGAGGCGGGTCTTTAAGGATCCTGTTAAAAGAATGCGAAAAACCAAGAGTCACTCAAGGCAGAAAGCACCTGTTTTGTATGGAGTGATTCAGAAAGCGATGCTCTTCATACAGTGCCTGGGAGCAAGCACCTGCTGAGTTTCCATGTGAACTTCCTGCTGACTTTCTTCAGTTCTGCAGTTAGAACACCAAAGCTGAAAGAGCAGGCTAAGAAGAAAGGGCAAGGCTCCTAAGCAAAATGTAAACATGGAGAAGTGGTACAAACCTCCAGGGCTTACAGTGAAGATTAAATGAGATAATGGTTTTGAAAGTACATGCATTATTCCCTCTTGCCTCTAAGCTGATAAGAGGGATTAGGAGCCCATGAAGATACCAGCCTGAGAGAACAGTGGGTTCTGTTAGGGAACGATCACAGAATTACAGGGGAAGGTCACTGAGTCTGACCTCCAGATAGTGACCCTGTTAAGGGATATTCTGCTTCTGTAAGACCAGTTTGGAGGGATCTTCTAAGAAGACAATGCGACTGCTAATATTCAGAAAATAGTAAGTCAATGGTTCAAAACCAGGTAGCTCTTTTTTGATTCTGAAAATTTCTATGCTATGGAGTACTCCAACAGAAACCATTCAGAATAATGACAATACTGATAAATGTCACCACAGAAGTGGTTAATAACTTTAGCTTTGGAATAATATAGATCAGTGGTATCCGACCTGGGGTGATTTTCCCACCAGGCAACATTTGGCAGCATATGGAGTTATATTTGGTTGTCATAGATTGGGGAATGCTAGTGGCATCTATGGGATGGAGGCCAGGGATGTTGCTGAATATCTTGTCATGGACAGGACAGCCCCATAAGAATTATCAGTTCCCAAATGTGAAAAATGCTTAAATTATCTACATTGCATCTTAAAACTTAAATTATCTACATTGCAACTTAAAAATTTACCAGCTGTGTGGCCTTCAATAACCTTGTTAGCCCCTTAGACTTTCCTCATTTGCAAAATGGGATTATATAACAGGACATCCCCAAAACTTGCAAAACACTTTACAGCATAGTAAGCCTATTTTCACTCCTTTCATCCTCAGCACATCCTGTGACTTAGATAAAGCAGGCATTTGAAACTTTGTTTTACAAAAACCAGAAGCTCAGGAAAATTTAAGTTACTTGCTCAGGATACAGAGAATTAAGTGATAAAGATGGGTTTAGGAAGAAATCTGACTCATAAGCTATGCTTTTCCACTGTAAGTTTACAGATAAATGAGATAAAATGCAGAGTTTAGGGACTTCTGCTCTTCATTACTGCCTCAAATACCAAAGATTTGTTTTATTTTGCATGCCTGTGAATAAGAACTCAAGATGGAGAACACTATAAACTGATTAAATAATGCAAAATAGTACACTCAGAAAGAAAAAAGGATATCTGTAAATTAATTTAAACTTCCCATCAAAAAGGAAAAGCTTTAATGTTTGAGATAATAAAGTCTTTTCTTCATCTCTATTTTTTATAGTTTCACCTGCCAAGTACATTCTGTACTTTGTAGGAGTTAATAACAAGAAACTGCAATCATCCTTGGGAACAGGTACTGTGCAATACATTTTTGCTTCTTTTTATTTAAAACACGCTTTTATCTATGACAGGAAACTGCTTTCCCTAAACTGCCACTTCTTTTAAGAGAGGATAATTTTATTTTGTTCCATATACTGAGAAAAATCTTCATATGTCACCTTTTTCGTTTTATTCTGGAAAGTAAAAGTCTTAAAGCTTTTCAGAGTATATGAATACAGTTACGTTTTCAGGCTCCATGGTTACATTTCTGGAATACATACTTACAAAAATATAAGTGATAATGCAAAACAAGGAAAGACGGCTCTTTCACATTGGCGCTAAGGTCTGTGGCTCTCCGTGTCCTGTCACCTGAATTCTGTCACTTAGGAATGGAAAGAGGGAGAGGGAGTTACAATGTCTAAAAATAACGTGTCTGCTTTGAGTCATCATCTAAAGACAATCTTTGAAAATCAAAATAAACCGGGCCAGGCTGATGTAATAGCTGGCCAAATGTTAGGTTTACTATGCTCCAATACGTTTGTGTACTATGTTAACCATTTCAAATTTTTCATTGATTTTAGTTAACAAATTTTTATTTTTAAATTCTATTCCTCAACATAGAGTTGGAATTTCAATCAATAAAAAGGTGTGCTGTCAAGGCAGGCTGCAAAAGATAGAATTAACTTTAAAAAGAAAAGGTGACATCAATGCTTTGGGATGTGCCAAACAAGACAGATAAAACTGTAAAGTATTGGAAAATGTTAGTTGCATAATAAATGAGGGCTTTAGAAAAGGCTCTTTATAATAAGCATAGCCATACACAAAAGTTCCTTTTAAAGAGTACTGTGAACTTAAGAAAGTAAATATATAAAACTATGCCTTCAATATGTATTTTTGTCTTGGTATGGCTAATGTTCAAAGTTATGTCTTGAAACAATGTTTTTATGGCATGAAAAAGAGAATTTGTACTTTATATTGTAAAACCCAGTTATTAACCTCAAACTTCATTTATAAAAATAAAATATACAATACAAATGTAAATATAAAAATAATAAAAGTGACTTTTTCAAGCACTTCTCAAATATATTTGATGTCTTAAATAACACTGTGGTTAAGTGAGTTTTACTGGTTTAGTAATTCACCACTGATCAAGCCCACACAGATGATACCTAGATTCAACTTTTTGAATCGGATAAATAGATATTCTCCTCTCTGGGCTAGCTGGCTGGCTGGCTGGCTTCATTCATTCAAAACATTCTGTAAGCCAGTGACTGTCCCAGGCATGGACCACACCGAGAAGGCATTCCCTCACGCCCTCACGGTGCCGACGTGAGAGGGGGACAGTCAAGCAATGAGATTATTCCAGTAAGGTGGGTTAAGTGTAAGATGGACGCCTAATGCCCGCTGGGAGAAAACAGCCTATTTTTGGGTTATGAAAGGAAGACTTCTGAGGCAGTACTCTGAAAGAGGTAATTGTTACTCTAATTATGAATACTGCATTGGCAAGGAGAGGCAGTAAAACCTGGCATAGCATGGAGTGGCAAACACTTTTTCCACTAAAATACACTGGCTTCCTAAATGAATTACTAGCAAACAGGAAAGATGGCACATAAGATCAAAGATATGAGAAGCAGTACAAGACTGATGTTTTTACATCTCTAGAGGGGGCTGAACATATGGACCAATGAAACACTTACTGGGCCTTGATCCTATTCAATAAAGCAAGTAAGTTCCAGACAAAAGCCTCTCATTACTTCTTTCAGAATAAGTGGATGGTGGGAAGTATCGTTGGCATTGGATTCTACTATTGTAACACCAGTGAATAAGCAATTCTGATGCCACCACGGAAGCTCCAGGTTACATAAAGCAAATCCAGTAACTCTGCTAATGATAGCAAACCCACGGGAGCAAATGTTCATATGGAAACAGTCTCTAGGTGTTATATAAAAATACATGATCGCCTCAAGCACAAAACATTTGTTAAATGAAATAATTCCATACTCAGTGCTACTACAATAAAGACACTATTACTCGTAAGTCAAACATTGTTTTAATTTCTCATTCCCATGGACTACTACAGAGAGGACTTAGCCCAGGGGCACCGTGGCTCCACTGCAGCTCGGGAAGAGGGTGGTGTTTGGACAGTTTCCACTGAGCCGCCTCCGCTGGCAACACGCCTCTGGCCAAACAAGTTGTTCAGAAATAGTTATTTCATTTTCTTCAGAAGTGAGGGAGTGTTTTCCTACAGTACCATTTAACTGAAATATTTGTCAGCAAAACCATTGTAATAAATAATATTTCAAAGAATCCATGCTCACTCTTACCTAGATTTTTTCACATTGAGAAGCATGGGTGTTGAAGACGATGTACTTGGAATATCAGTACAATGAGAAGTCCCAGAAGGGGACCTACACCCACAAGGGGAACAAAATAGTTTTTCATAGCAAAATAAAGTTTCCTATCATTTAAACATATTTATTTCAGTGATTATTTTTAAATTCCTACTTTAGCTGTAAATATTAATTCTCCTAACAGAGATGTAACCAAGGGAGATACCTGCCAGACTTTCTGACCCATTGTTGAGGATGGAGGAGGGACTAGCTTGTGAGGTTGTGGCTGTGGACCCTACTAGTTCACAGTAGAAAGGTACCATTAGCACATCACTTAGACAGCAATGAGATGTTCTAGTGAGTGGTCCTGGGGCCAGCACTATTCAGGGGCAGGAATGCAAAATTCTGTCAACTAATAAAAATAGCACAGGGTTATCTACTACACTTTTCAGGGAAGGGATGGAGGAGGAGCCCTTTAAAGTGGTCTTGGATAATCTTGGAACCAAAGAAGGTACCAAATTTGACTTCAAAGTAAAGGCTACCACAACAGCACTAGAAACAATATCTGGCAAAGAAACAAAATCTCCTGTACTTCACTGGGGGCATTATAAAATGGTACAGACATTCCAGAAAACAATATTTAGTAGCTTCTTTGAAAACTGAACATGTAATTACTATAAGGCACAGAAATTTTAGTTTGGGACATTTATCCCAGAGAAATGAAACTTTATGTACATACAAAAACCTGAACATGAATGTTTACAGCAGCATTACATCACCATCATAAACTGGAATCAGCCCAGATGGTTAGACAAACTGGTACATTTACACCACAGAATAACAGCAATACCAAGAAGTGAAGTACTGGTACATGCAACAACTTGGAAGAATGTCCAGGGAATTATGCTGTTTAAAAAAGCCAATTTCAAAATATATATACTAAAGAATTCCATTTATATAACATTTTTGAAATAACAAAATTTTACCGAGTACAAGTGGTTGCTGGGGTTGGGAGAGGCAGTGGAGGGTGTGATTATAAAAGGGCAACAGGAGGGATTCTTGCATCAATGGACCTCTGCAGTATTGTGACTGTGGTGGTGGACAGACAGACACAGGCGATAAAGCGGGAGCGCCATACATGCGAGCACATATGCACGAATGAGCAGAGGCAAAACTGGAAAAGGCTGCGTACGGTGAGAGGAGCTGGGCCGCGGGCGCCATCGGCCCTGCCTGCGGTAGGATGCTCTGTAAAGCGTCACCACTGCGGGAAACCGGGCAAAATGTACTTTAGATTATTTCTTACAACCACAAGTGAATTACACC
The DNA here is from genome assembly GCF_040802235.1 of Manis javanica. Classification (NCBI taxonomy): domain Eukaryota; kingdom Metazoa; phylum Chordata; class Mammalia; order Pholidota; family Manidae; genus Manis; species Manis javanica. Next base: position 95,172,506 of record NC_133157.1, on the reverse strand, counting down.
TATTTCAATAAAAAGTTCAACTAAAAGTAATGCTACAATACTTGGAAAATGATCTTGACTAGCTTATTTCAACCTAGTTACCTCTACATGTAACTTTGAGATGCATTATTCAGACTTGCTCACATTGATGTTCTGGTCAATGCATCACTGAGATACTGTTTTCCTCCATGAAATGACCTGAGTAAGCCAGTAAGTTAAGTTTGGCATGAGTCTTTAAGGAGATGGTTATAGTGAGAGAGAACACCATTATATTTTAAACATGTGTGCTGACAGCGTAACACTAAACACTCAAGTTACACACAGTATCACCTTAAAGCTTAGGTTATATATGAAGGACTTATTTTAAATAGCCCACTAAGCACACTTTTTTGCTTTTTTATTGCCCTGGAGTAAATAATGAGGAAAGATTCTGGCATTTTTAAAGACCAAAAATGCTACAGAAAATTTTCCAGACACATAATAGACACTCAAATAAATTTTTTTTCAGACTGAACACATTAGACTAAAAGGCTAATTTTAATTTTAAAAGAATATTGCCTTACAAAAGATTTGGGGAAACAGGAAAAAAGCAAAAGGAAACATATGCTATAATGCCCTAACATAATAATGGAGGTCTATTTCCATGAATTTTTTTCAGGCTGATTATCATATGTGCATATTTTTAATACCATAAACATTTTTATGTGCTGCTCATGATGAAGTTTTTATTCTTATTTTAATAGCTGCAAAATAGTCCATCATAACTTAATCCATTACAAACCTAAATTGTTCTCAGGTTTGGTAACATCATAAGCAATAATGAAATAATTATGGTCATGTTTATAGATTTTCTTCCATATTTCCAAATATTCCCTTAAGAAAGAATCCCAGAAATGGGATTGCTAAATGGAGAAGTATGAATATTACTATAAATTGATGCATATTTTTTTCAATGAGTTGTACCAATTGGCAATGTCACCAGCATTGTTTTTTTAAATTAGTGCTAATAAAAAGAAAATGACATCTCAGTGCCTTTTGAATTTATTTAATTGCTATGGGTTTGAACATTCTTCCAAATGTTTAATAATTGTTTCTCTTATGAATTGGTTAATTGTGAACTCACATCCTTTTTCTTACCTGCCAACAGGTTGTTTAATAGTTTGTATAAGCTTTTAGTAAATGCTAATATGATTTTCATGCAGTGAAGAAATTAAGTGCAAGGCAAGGTCTCATCTAAAAATCCTTACAAATCTACTTGAATTAAATATCTAATTTAATTGTCTCCAAATTATAAATGAGGAACCAAAGTTCAAAGAAGTTAAGCAACTTTTGCTCACAGTAAGCTAGTAACAGGGCTGGGTTTTGCTATCAGTCTTCATTTCTGAGCTTAGTATTCATTCCATTAAAAAAACTCCTTCTGTCTAATTATAGTAAGAGATAATTGCTATAATAAATATAGTTGAAGAAAGAATCCATAATTTCCAATTTTAAGTCAGATTTAGCAGCAGTTGGAATGATGCAGGCACTCTGGTTTTTAAGAAGAAAGTAGACTACTTCTTATGGATTAGAAGTAAGGAAGAGAAAGAAGGGAAAATTCAAATTAAAGCCCTTCTTTTAAAGAGAAAATTCTTTGAAGAGAATTATTTTTCAAAGAACAGATGAGAAAGCTTCTGGCAAGCGAGGAGAGCCTACAAATAGATGAGAAATGAGCATGAAATCTCAGGAAGGAATTTTTGTCTCTAAGTTAGAGGAGGAGGAGTAATAGAGTTATACTGGCATAGTTTAGTCAGTTCAGTAAAAAAGATTATAACTTGGAATAATCAAATAACAGTTAAGGACATGCAAGAAAGGGATCATTTCTTATTTTCTTTAGCCATTTACTACTTAGGCTTGACTTTGAAAATACAATATTTAAAAACGTGCAAATCTTTAAAAAGGAAAACATGCAAATAAATCCATTTTTAAATAAACACCATGTGTTTCTTAAGCCTGTTACTTGGAGTTGTTGGAAATAAGCAAGGATCATAAAACTCTAAATCATTTTAAAGAAGGGGTAGAGAATGGCACATGAGAATTTTAGAACGACAAAATGAAATAAAAGTAAATGCACTGACAGAAGACAATGCCATGTGGTGTTTTAACCACGAGCCTCAGCCTTTTTACTTTAAGCCACGCAGAAAGCAAAGGGGTGGCTCTTTTATGCACATCTGCTCATGGAGCTTCTCCAAGAATGGCTTATGGGACTTGAGAAAGGCATGTAGTAATCAAGGTTCAAAGTGGAAAGTTTCACACCCAACATCTAAGCTCCAGTAGGAGCTAGGAGAATCAGGTCGATACCAGAAAGGGGCAGAAAGGGGAACTCTCCTTGATATGGGAAGACTAGAAAGTTGGAGACAGAGCCTATTAAACAGACAGAAGTAAAAACAGATTAGCATGAGAAGGCACACATTAGAGGCTGTGGGAAAGTAGAGATATGGGCTCCGGAATGAAAGGAAGCTGAGACTGAATCCCCTCAACACCTATGAGCCGAACGACCACTCAGAGCCTCAGCTGCTTCTGGGTCTGCCCATCTACAGCTCAGGGCTCAGTATGATAAGGGACATAAATGGCTTGGCAAACCTTGGAACAGATGAGGCCCTCAATAAGTGAAAAACTTGTTATTATTATTTTTATTATTACAATACCTAAATGTTTTATGTATTTTAGATATTGCTACAGATGCAGCTTTTTCTCTGCTATTCATGAACAAATTTTTGTTTAATTATTTTTAAAGGAAGAAGCACAAATGTCTGATTGTAGATATAAAATATCCAAGGCTTAATTAAATAAAGCTTCATTTTGTTTATATTATACTACCTATGTAGCAATAACATCTACTAGTGACAGGTACTAAAATTGCAGACATGGCATCTGAAGAAAACACTGTGACCCTATAATGTTGCAAATATAAGAATGGAGATGGCTTAATGTAAAATATCACCTGATCCATAAAAAATTACTTGGAGCTCAGAGGCCTCATAACTTTATGTTGGTGGTCTCCAAAAGGGGTGTAACAGGTAGCACTCTTAGAGGTCAACCAGCACATCCTTGGTTACTGATATAATCTACTCCTTTAGAAATTCAGCTCTGAATCTGAGATCACTGAATACACAATGGGTCTTAACTACATGAAATTATTTGACTGAATTTACAATAATTAGGCCCTTACCAAATATACCCAACTTATATCACATTAACCAGAAAGAAGAATCTGACTGATTATTCACCAAGATACTCTGTAAAATAGTTGGAATGAATGGATAGATACATATAAGACCATATCCACTCAATCATTAGTGTATTACAATTTGGAATGGACTTTTCTGGTTATTGAGGCATCAAGTATTTGGAAATGGTCAAAACTCAACTGTTTTGTTAGGAAATACTTTAAAATCAGCTCACTGTAATAAAATGCTAGCCTCTAACTCAGAATGAGACGTCGGTCTTGCCTTCTTTCCACAGAAATGCAAGTTCTATGAGTTGCTATAACTGAATAATTTGCATACTTCCATGCAAGTCAGAGCTGGCATAATAGATAGACAGCTGTAAGAGAAAATGTGGCTGAAGGGGACAGCTAAGCAGATAAGGGAGAAAGAACATGTGCGTTTTCTAGAGGCCACATAGTCAGGTGGCCCAGCCTTCATGCCTTAGTCTCATCATCTGTGAACAGGGGCTTCTCCCTCCCCAGGTCAGTCTAGGGCTGTGCCAGGCTCTCCAGCACTTTTGACCAGCCCCAAACAGGCAAACGCTGCCTACACGGGGGTCTGAGAAAGTTTAGTCAAAAGCCCTCCCCACATGCCTGAAATTTATGGCTGTTAAGCTGCAAAATTAACATTACATATCTAGGGTTCTTTATAGCGAGATAAGAAATAATTTCCTCAGAATTAGAGGCATTTTGAGAAGAGACAGAAAGATAAATTTTGATGAGATGAGAGTAAGTACCACAACTTGTCCAAGTCATAAGGCCATGAGAAAAAATACACTATGTTTTGGCAGGGAGTAGAGAAGTTTTTGAAACTCATATATTGTTTTAGGTGTCTTTAGCACAATTAAATTGTCAACATGCTATGAGTATAAACAAGTATTCCATTAAGTCTGCTGTGCTCTCGAAACTATTCCATTTGGCATATACTTGAAGACAAGGCTTATAAACATTTTTGAAAAATGTGTTCTGTTTCTTATTGATTTTGGGGTAAAAAAATTTCTTTGAGGTCATCTTTCTAGGGTGTGAGAAATAAGTGGGCTCAGAAAGGGGGTCCTCTTCTCTCCTTTTTTCCCCTTTGCTTTTTATGTTTTGAAGAAATCAGATCTTTTGCCCTGTCAGGTTTCTGCAGACTGGAATATGGTGACTCTTCTTGTTTGTGTTTTTAGTGTCATTATAAACTCATGAATTCACAATATATCTGACATGCTTTAATCTAATGCAGTCATTACTTTTATTGATGCTCAAGTTGTCCCGTCTTTGTCACTGGAAACTTCTTCAACTTGGAGTCTAAGCCCTGCTGCTGTGATCCTAGGAGTTTGCAATGGTTTTTGTTTGTTCATTTGTTTTCTGTCTTCAGTTAGGACAGGACTCTGCCTCATCTTACACGTTTCTTATCCTAGACATGGAATCAGCCATTTTCCCAAAGACCTGGTTCCTTTAGGGGGAAACAGTACTTAGAGATCACGACGTACCCTGGACACGTCACTCCATGCACACACACACACAAGCCACACCCCTTCCGGGGGCCACCAAGTCCCTTTTCAAAGTGCAGCGAGAAAACACCCTGCTTCCAGGGCCCTCGTGTCCTTTCAGAAGCCAGATCCTGAACTACTCAGTTTCGGAGATGAATCTTTTTGTCTGGTTAGCTCAAGAGGACAGGCTAGGAAAATACCATCTTAGCAACAAATTATTTTGTTGGACAGAAACTAAGAACAAAGAAAACCCCAGAGACCCCTTTCCACTGCAAGTGAAAGGAAATGGCTACGTTCTGTTACCAGAACTTAGATGAAAAAAGGAATCTTTGTTGAAAGAAAATATTTTTTTTGACTGAGTCAAGACATTGCTGTTAGAGTAAAAGAAAAATGCTTCCAGAAAAAGACTCACCAAGAAATCCTTTGGATATGGAATTCTGAAGGTGCTTCAGTCACTGCCTGTGTGGGGACAGGTCCTTGCTGTTAATTTGTTTGCCGAGTGGCAGAAGGATGAGGCAGGGCCAGCTGCTGTGTGGGGGCTGTGGAAACTGGACACCTCCCCAAAGAAAACAAAAGTAGTTTGTAGGTGTCTCTAACTAATCAGGAGTATTTCTGACCTCACTAAAGGAAAATACTCTCTAGCCTCACAGTAAGTTTGGAAACAGAAAAGAAAACAAAAACAGAAGGGTATGTTTCACAGTTTTTATAACTTAGGCCAAATTTATTCAAATGAAAAAAAGTTTTTCAGTCCCTGATGTTTCTCAGTGGCAGGTTCCTTTAAAATTTTTTAGGGGATAGGAAAGGGGGTATGGGGACTCCTACAAATAACCATACAAGACTTAGGTTCTTCAAAATAGAAGGTAAACAAAAAGCACCTGAAAAGGTTCTCAATATCCTTGGTCATCAGGTAACTGCAAAGGACAATCTTAATTAGATACCCATCAGAATAGCTAGAATTAAAAAGATTGACAACACCAACTGTCATTGTTGATGATATGGCATAAGTGCACCTCTCATACCTCGTTGCTAGTTGTGTAAAATGGCACAACCACTTTGCAGAAGTGTTTGGAGGTTTATTAGAAATTAAATATATAGGTACCCTACAACCCAGAAATTCCATTCCTAGATATTTACTGAGAGAAATGAAAATATATCCACAAAAAGACCTTACCAGAATATTTACAGCAGCCTTATTCAACATAGTCCCAAGCTGGAACAACCTAAGTGTCAATCAACACAGAATGTATTAAACAAATTGTGGCATATTCGTAAAATGGAACACTATTCTGTAACAAAAAAGAATAAATCACTGATAAATTCAATATCATGTATAAATTATAAAAATATTATGTTAAATGAAAGAAACTGGACAAGTGTACACACTGAATGATTCAATTTATGCAAAGTCCAAAAACTATGCAAAGTTAATCCTTGAACAATATGGGGGTTGGGTCCTTACAACTCCACAGTTGAAAATCCATGTATAACTTTTTGATTCCCCAAAAACTTAACTACTAACACCCTACTATTGACTAGAAGCCTTAATGAAACATAAACAACTGATTAAGACATAATTTGTACGTTGATTTGTATTATATACTGTATTCCTACCATGAAGTAACCTAGAGAAAAGAAAACATTTTAAAAAATTGTTGTAATCTCCAAAGAATTTTCTAATGTTTATTGTAAAAAAATGTGCATAGAAGTGGACTTGTGCAGTTCAGGCCTACATTGTTCAAGGTCAACTATACAGCCAAAATGAACCTATAATGACAGAAATCAGTAACAGTGGTTTGGGGGAGAAGGGAGGATTAACAAATGGTCTGAAAGGGACCCTTCTGGAGAAATGGATATATCTTTTTTTGGATAGTAGTTACATTGCTATTTATCAGTGGGTGTTAATCAAGGATGATTTTGATCCTTGGGGAACATTTGACAAAACCTGGACACAGCTTCTGATTGTCATGACTAAGGGGATGCCACTGGGGAAGGGACAAACAGGACAGATTCCTGCAACAGAGAATTACCCCATCCAAGTGTCAGTAGGGCCAAGATTGAGAAACCTACATACGAAAATTCATCAAAGTGAACAATTAAGATCTGCATATTAACTGAATGTTAATTATTAACAAAAGAAAGAAAAGAAGAGAACTAGGCTCCCCTCTCCTTACCCCAATGTGTAGGTGAAGAAGACTGGAGGAAAAAACGTATTTCAATTTTATGAGCTCAATTTTATACTGCATGATAAGTGCATTTGATACCCAAATTGCACCCAATTAATGTTTACTGAACTAAAATATATAGGGGGAATTTGCAGTTTGTGGTTCTACACATAAGGAACTTGGAAATTGCCACAGTATCCAAACAAGTAAAAAGCTGAACAGACCAGAGTCAACAGCAGTTCTTGGATCAATAAGAGAGAGGACACAGGGCAAAGTATCGCCCCAGGATGGGAGGGATAGGATGATACAGAGAGCCACACCACACAAGCAAAGCCACATACAGATAACACATCTCACCTCACAAACACAACAAACAATTACACTCACAGACTCACAAAAACAGACAAGTATGCATCACAATCACACATGCATAACTCACACAACAAATAAAAAAACCACATGCAAAGCACACAACCTACAATTAGCACACATAGCACACATTTCACAAACTACACACCCCAGACACAAATACACTCATACATGTGAACACATAAGCACACACTGGCACCACGACAGAATTCACAAACACACAAAACGCAAAAAGTAACAGCACAACAATCGCAGGGCACACACCAGTCACAACAGAGCAAATATTCCTCCTCAAACACACAAATCACATTTGGAGAGTACATGAAGCACACAGAATGAGACCCACCAAACAAGCAAAACCACACAGGGACACCACACCTCACATCACAAACATAACCACAGACAACCAACCATTCAAACATAGCCACACCCAAGTCACAATCACACACGCAAAACACACAACACTCGAAAATCCATAGGCAAAACACACATAACCAACATAAACAAATAGCACACATTTCACACACTACACTATGCACAATCAACGACGCACAGACACACCACACATACATCCTCACAAAAGTGCACAACACAGAACAAAAACACAACACAGAAACATGCAAAACAGGAGTCAAAAGATACACACCACACTCCTAAAGTCGCATAACTGCTCACAACAAACACAAAAAACATGGCAACGGCTACATGCAGCACACACCATGAGATATACTAAATAAGCACAGCCACACACAGTCAACATATTTCACGTCACATGCATAACTCAAACTGACAAACACACCCACACAACCATTCTAACAAACCACACACAAATCACAATCTCACACACAAAAAAGACACAACACACACAAACCCACACACAAAAAACAAAAGCACATACAACACGCCTATAACACACTACACAACATACACACAGCCACAAGCATGCAATATAGGTCACACACACTCACATGCAGAAAGCATAAAACAAAACACACAAAATACACACTCACAGAACACATCAGAAACAACACAAAGCTAACATCACAAAGAATGCTCCAAATACACAGACCACCCAACATCTACCCTGTACGTAACACACAGAAAGCATATAGACAGCACTCACAGAATCCAGAACACAGTACATAACACAACACACAAAAGAAAGACCAGACACATTACGCACACAAAAGGACACTGGAAGGAACACAACAAACACACAACCTACACAAACACCAGTGGATAACTCATCAAAAGTGACAGAACATACAACACACAAAGAACAACTCAATGCTCAGAACACACAACACACAACCACACACATCATACATTGCACGCCACACATAGAAATGTACACAGAACAGTGTACTCAACAAGCAGTAAAGGACCCATACCACACATAGGACATGCACAACACAGATCACAGAGAACACAACAAAAAACACACAAGAACACAAAAGAACACACAGCATAGCAAAAGAGAATACACACAGGATCACAAAACAAACACAACAAATCATTCACTACCTTATACCAACCACACTAACAGCACACTACACAAGAAACAAATCCAAAAATCACAACATAGGTCAAACTCTCAGAATACACAGTAAAATACATAACACACAACCCACACAGCACGACACAAAGCAAAGAAACAAAATGACACACAGCACACACATCACAATGCACACAAAAATGTACATCACAGCAGTTAGCACAAACAACACACACTATGTACAACCCAAACAATACAACACACATAAAACAACACACATGGAACATACAGCACACACAGCCACAAACAACGCACACAGAAAGCGCCAACACAAAACATACAACAAAAGCACAAATAACCCACAACACTCAAAACCAGAATTACATGCAAACACTCAACACACAAACAGCACATCACACTAAACAACAAACCCGACACACACTGAGCACATAACTGCACACAATGCACATGAAGCATGGTTCTCAGAGTAAACACAACACACACAGTGAGGCACCCTGACCAAGCATGACCACACACACTACAGACATCACAAATTGCACTCATTACTCCAATAGCCAACCATGCACACAACCTGTCAAACACAAACACACGCAAATCACAGATCACACACATCACAGGCACCATACACAACACACCCAAAATGACATGCCAAAAATATGCACATCACAACAAAATGAACACTGAATTTATGAAACACACATTTCACACACTACACAAATCACACAAAACACACATAAACATGCAGCACACAGGTCCTCACAGAACTCACGATGCAAATCACAGAATATATATACAAAGCACATACAACAGAGTACAGAACTAGCACACAAATGACACATAAAACACACAGAAGACACAATGTATGCACAATATGCAAAACAGGAAGGAATACACACAAGACACGTACCACTGAGAACACAATACGTTGCACATAAAACAACATGTGTGGTCACATCACACACTAAGCATGAAATAGAAAACCATTTCCATGATACATAACATTCCCAATCACGCACACAGCATGCTACACAAAAGATGCCAAACATACCACACATACAGACACACAGACCAACACACAAAGACACACTCCAAGCGCACAACACCGAACACAGAACCACACACAACCATACCAGTCACTCAGAACTCCACAGAGAAATTCACACAGAGCTTACATTACAAAGCACCAAAACTGCACACATCACATACACAACAGTCTACACAACTGTCACAACACAAAAAGAACACAACACACAGGAAACAGACACACAATCACATAAACACCGCCACGCACATTAAACCAACAGGTCACAGACATCACAACAAAAAACACAATAAAACAGCATGCAAAATGTGATGCAACACAGAACACCACACAATCACAAACACAAGAAAATATGCCCTACCATATACAGAAAAACAACGCACTTCACACCTAACACAAAAGCCACAAAACACAAAACACATCACAAAAATATATAAAACACAAATATCGCACACACAACCCACACATTAAAAGAACCACATCAATACATTAACACGACACAAAAAATAATACACAAATCACCGAATAATACATCCCATGACACACAAACATTACACACAATTCAAATATCACAGCTCATAGCACCCACAACACTCTGCATTAACCACACAACACACAGACCAACACAATCACTACATACCACACATACAGACACACACAGAACACACTGAAGGAATAACCACCACAAACACAAGTGACCACCCACAAACACAAAGACATGGAGAACAGACACAAATTCAACACACACAAAGAACATCATATGAAACAACATACACCACAAATATCACAGGACATAAAGGCACAAAATTCTCGCAAACCACAGCTAACCATTTACACACCACACACACAACGAGGCACACCACACAACCAAAACCACATACAGATAACACATCTCACCTCACACACACAACAACCAATTAAACTCACAGCCTCACAAAAACAGCCAAGCATGTGTCACAATCACACATGCATAACTCACACAACAAATACAAAACCACACGCAAAGCACAAAACTTACAATTAGGACACATAGCACACATTTCACAAACTACACACCCCACACACAAATACACTCATATGCGCAACACACATAAGCACACACTTGCTACACGACAGAATTCACAAACACACAAAACGCACAAAGTAACAACACAACAGTATCAGGGCACACACCAGTCACAACAGAGCAAATATTCCTCCTTAAACACACAAATCACATTTGGAGAGTACATGCAGCACACAGAATGAGACAAACTAAACAAGCAAAACCACACATGGGAACCACATCTCACTTCGCAAACATAACCACACACAAGCAACCACACAAACACAACCACACCCAAGTCACAATAACATGGAAAACACACAACACTAAAAAATCCATAGGCAAAACACACATTACCAACATAAACAAATAGCACACATTTCACGCACTGAACACTGCACACTCAACCATGCACAGACACACCACACATACATCCTCACAAAAGTGCACAACACAGAACACAAACACAACATAGAAGCGTGCAAAACAAGAGTCACAAGGTACACATCACACACCTCAGGGCGCAAAACTGCTCACAGCACACACGAAAAACATGGCAACGGCTACGTACTGCACACACCATGAGATATACTAAACAAGCACAGCCACACACAGTCAACACTTTTCACATCAGGTGCGTAACTCAAACTGGCAAACACACACACACGGTCATTCTAACACAACCACCCGGAAATCACAATCTCACACACAAAACAGACACAACACAGACAATCCCACACACAACAAACAGAAGTGCACACAAACAGCTAGAACACACTACACACCATACACACAGCCACAAACTTGCAATGTGGAGCACACACAGACCCACACGCAGAAAGCACGAAACAAAACACATGAAATACACACTCACAGAACACATCAGACACAATGCAAAGCTAACATCACACACAATGCTCCAACTACACAGGCCCCCCCAACATCAACCCTGTACGTAACACACAGAAATCATACAGACAGCACTCACAAAATCCAGAACACAGTACACAACACAACAGACAAAAGAAAGGCCAGACACATTACACACACACAGGGACACTGGAAGGCTCACCACAAACACACAACCTACTCAAACACCAGTGGATAACTCATCAAGAATGACAGAATATACAACACACAAAGAACAACTCAATGCACAGAACACACAACTCACAACCACACACATCACACATTGCCTGCCACACAGAGAAATGTACACAGAACAGTGTACTCAACAAGCAGTAAAGAACCCATACCACACATAGTACATGCGCAACACACACAACATGGACAACACACAACACACAGAGAATAAACAAGACTCACAGATGATAGAGAACACAGCCCAAAAGACACAAGAACACACAGAATACCAAAACAGAATACACACAGGATCACAAAACAAACACAGCAAATCATTCACTACCTTATACCAACCACACAAACAGCACACAACACAAGAAACAAATCCAAAAAGCGCAACATAGATCAAACTCTCAGAATACACAATAAAAAACACAACACACAACCCACAAAGCAAGACATAAAAAAGAAACAAAACAACACACAGCACACACATTACAATGCACACAAAAATGTACATCACAACAGCACAAACAACACACACTACATACAACACAAACAATACAACACACATAAAACAACACACACAGCCACAAACAACACACACAGCCAAAAGCAACACACACAGAAGAGCAAACACAAAACATACAAAACAAATGCAAATACTCCACAACACTCAAAACCAGAGTTTTCAGACAACCTCTCAACACACAAACGCACATCACACTAAACAACAAACCCCAGACACACTGAGCACATAACTGCACACAATATACATGAACCATGGTTCTCAGAGTAAACACAACACACACAGTGAGGCACACTGACCAAGCTTGACCACACAGTACACACTTCACAAATTGCACTCATTACTCCAATAGCCAACCATGCACACAACCTGTCAAACACAAACACACACAAATCAGAGATCACACACATAACATGCACCACACACAACACACACAAAATGACATGCCAAAAATATGCACATCACAACAAAATGAACACCAAAATTATGAAACACACATTTCACACACTACACAAATCACACAAAACACAAATAAACATGCAGCGGACAGGTCCTCACAGAACACACGATGCAAATCACAGAATATATATACAAAGCATATACAACACAGTACAGAAGTAGCACACAAATGACACGTAAAACACAAAGATGACACAACGCACACACAATAAGCAAAACAGGAAGGAATACACACAACAGACTTGCCACTGAGAACACAATACATTGCACATCACAAAACACACTGTGGTCATATCACACAGTAAGCATGAAATAGAAAACCATTCACTGTCCACGTAACATTACCAACCACACACACAACACGCTACACAAAAGATGCCAAACATACAACACACAAAGACACACTCCAAGCACACAACACCCAACACAGAACCATCCACAACCACACAAGTCACACAGAAATCCACAAATTCACACAGAACTTACATTACAGAGCACCAAAGAAGCACACATCACATACACAACAGTCACAACACAAAAAGAACACAACACACAGGAAACAGACACACAATCACATAAACAGCACATGCACATTAAACCAACAGATCACAGACATCACAACAAAAAACACAATAAAACAGCAAGCATAATGTGGCACAACACAGAACACCACACAATCACAAACAAAAGAAAAGATGCCCTAGCATATACAGAAAAACAATGCACTTCACACCTAACACAAAAGCCAGTAAACACAAAACACATCACAAAAATACATAAAACACAAATATCGCACACAAAACCCACACATTAAAAGAACCACATCACTGCATTAACACGACACACAAAATAATACACAAATCACAGAACAATACATCCCACGACACACGCAAACATTACACACAACATAAACATCACAGCTCATAACCCCCACAACACCCTGCATTAACCGCACAACACACAGACCAAAGCAACCACTACATACCACACATACAGCCAAACACAAAACACACTGAAGGAATGACCACAACAAACACAAGTAACCACCCACAAACACAAAGACATGGAGAACAGACACAAACTCAACATGCAGAAAGAACATCATATGAAACAACATATGCCACAAACATCACAGGACATAAAGTCACACAATTCTCACAAACCACAGCTAACCATGTACACACCACACACACAATGAGGCACACCACACAAGCAAAACCACATACAGATAAGACATCTCACCTCCCAAACACAACAAGCAATTAAACTCACAGCCTCACAAAAACAGGCAAGCATGTCTCACAATCACACATGCATAACCAACACAACAAATACAAAACCACACGCAAAGCACACAACTTACAATTAGCACACATAGCACACATTTCACAAACAACACACCCCACACACAAATACACTCATACATGTGAACACATAAGGACACACTGGCACCACGACAGAATTCACAAACACACAAAATGCAAAAAGTAACAACACAACAGTTGCAGGGCACACACCAGTCACAACAGAGCAAATATTCCTCCTTAAACACACAAATAACATTTGGAGAGTACATGCAGCACACAGAATGAGACACACCAAACAAGCGAAACCACACATGGACACCACATCTCACATCACAAACATAACCACACACAAGCAACCACTCAAACACAACCACACCCAAGTCACAATCACACACGCAAAACACAAAACCCTCAAAAATCATTAGGCAAAACACACATAACCAACATAAACAAATAGCACACAATTCACACACTATACTCTGCACAATCAACCACGCACAGACACACCACACATAGATCCTCACAAAAGGGCACAACACAGAACAAAAACACAGCACAGAAACATGCAAACCAAGAGTCACAAGATACACACCACACTCCTAAAGGCGCATAACTGCTCACAACAAACACGAAAAACATGGCAAAGTCTACGTGCAATACACACCATGTGATATATAGTAAACAAGCACAGACACACACAGTCAACACATTTCACATCACATGCATAACTCAAACTGGCAAACACAGTCACTACCATTCTAACACAACCACACACAAATCACAATCTCACACACAAAAAGGACACAACACACACAAACCGACACACAACAAAAAAAAGAACACACAGCACACCTATAAGGCACTACACACCATAAACGCAGCCACAAGCATGCAATATAGGGCACACACACACTCACATGCAGAAAGCATAAAACAAAACACACAAAATACACACTCACAGAACACATAGAGACACAACACAATGCACACATCACACATCACACACAATGCTCCAAATTCACAGACCACCCAACATCTACCCTGTATGTAACACACAAAAATCATACAGACATCACTCACAAAATCCAGAACACAGTACATAACACAACAGACAAAAGAAAGACTAGACACATTACACACACACAAGGACACTGGAAGGCACACAAAAAACACACAACCTACACAAACACCAGTGGATAACTCATCAGCAATGACAAAATATACAACACAAAGAACAACTCAATGAACAGAATGCACAACTCACAACCACACACATCACACATTGCACACCACACAGAGAAATGTACACAGAACAGTGTACTCAACAAGCAGTAAAGAACACATACCACACATAGGACATGCACAACACACACAACATGGACAACACACAACACACAGAGAATAAACAAGACTCCCAGATCACGGAGAACACAACCCAAAACACACAAGAGCACACAGCACACACAGCAAAGCAAAACAGAATACACACAGAATCACAAAACAAACACAACAAATCATTCACTACCTTATACCAACCACACAAACAGCCCAATACACAAGAAACAAATTCAAAAAGCACAACATAGATCAAACTCACATAAAACACAGTGAAAAACATAACACAAAACCCACACAGAAAGACACAAAACAAAGAAACAAAATGACACACAGCACACACATCACAACGCACACAAAAATGTACATCATATCAGTTAGTACAGGCAGCACACACAACGTACAACACAAACAATACAACACGCATTAAACAACACACAGAGAACATACAACACACACCACAACAAACAGCACACTCAGAAAGCGCCAACACAAAACATACAAGACAAACACAAATCACCCAAAACACAACACTCAAAACCAGAGTTTACATACAACCTCACCAAATACAAACAGCACATCACACTAAACAACAAATGCCCCACACAACGAGCACATAACTGCACACAATGCACATGAGCCATGGTTCTCAGAGTAAACACAACACACACAGTGAGGCACACTGACCAAGCATAACCACACACAGTCCACACATCACAAATTACACTCATTACTCCAACAGCCAACCACGCACACAACCTGTCAAGCACAAACACACACAAATCACAATCACAGACATAACACGCATCACACACATCACATGCAAAATGACATGCCAGAAATATGCACATCACAACAAAATGAACACCGAATTTATGAAACACACATTTCACACACTACACAAATCACACAAAACATACACAAATATGCAGCACACAGGACCTCACAGAACACACGATGCAAAGCACAGAATATATATGCACAAATTGTATACAACACAGTACAAAGTTACTACCCAAATGACACCGAAAACACACAGGGGACAAAACACAGACACAAAACGCAAAACAGGAAGGAATACACACAACAGATGTGCCACTGAGAGCACAATATGTTGCACATCACACAACACGTGTGGTCACGTCACGCACTAAACATGAAATAGAAAACCATTCACAGGCCACATAACATTCCCAACCACGAACACAACCCGCTACACAGAAGAAGCCATACATACAAACACACAAAGACACACTCCAAGCACACAACACACAACACAGAACCACCCAAAACCACACCAGTCACACAGAACTCCACAGAGAAATTCACACAGAACTTACATTATAAAGCACCAAATTACACACATCACATACACAACATTCTACACAACAGTCCCAACACAAAAAGAACACAGCACACAGGAAACACACACACACTCACATATACACTGCAACGCACATTAAACCAACAGATCGCAGACATCACAACAAAATACACGATAAAACAGCATACAAAAGATGACACAACACAGAACACCACACAATCACAAACACCAGAAAGCACCCTCTAAGGTATACACAAAAAACAACGTAATTCACACCTGACACAAAAGAAAGCAAACACAAAACACATCAAAAAAGATGTACAAGACAAATGTCACACACAACCCACACATTAGAAGAAACACATCAATACATTAACACGACACACAAAATAATACACAAAACACAGAAGAATACATCCCCCGACACCCACAACCATTACACACAATTTAAACATCACAGCTCAAAGCACCCACAACACCCTGCATTAACCACACAACACACAGACCAACACAATCACTACATACCACACATACAGACACACACAAAACACACTGAAGGAATAACCACAACAAACACAAGTGACCATCCACAAACACATAGACATGGAGAACAGACATAAACTCAACACGCAGGTAGAACATCTTATGAAACAACATACTCCACAAACATCGCAGAACATACAGGCACACAGTTCTCACAAACCACAGGTAACCATGTACACACCACACGCACAATGACGCACAACACAAAAGAAGAACCACATACACATAACACATCTCACCTCACACACACAACAACCAATTACACTCATAGCCTCACAGAAACAGCCAAGCATGTGTAACAATCACACATGCATAACTCACACAACAAATACAAAACCACACACAAAGTACACAACTTACAATTAGCACACATAGCACACATTTCAAAAAGTACATACCCCACACACAAATACAGTCATACATGCCACACACATAAACATGCACCAGCACCACTTCAGAATGCACAAACACATAAAACGCAAAAAGTAACAACACAACAGTTGCAGGGCACAAACCAGTCAAAACAGAGCAAATGTTCCTCCTTAAACACACAAATCACATTTGGAGAGTACATGCAGCACACAGAATGAGACACACCAAACAAGCAAAACCACAAATGGACACCACACCTCACATCACAAACATACCCGCGCAAGGAACCACTCAAACACAATGACATGAAAATCGCAATCACACACCCAAAACACACAACACTCACAAATCCATAGGCAAAATACACATAACCAACATAAACAAATACCACACATTTCACACACTGAACACTACACACTCAACTACACACAGACACACCACACATACATCCACACAAAAGTACACAACACAGAACACAAACACAACACAGAAACATGCAAAACAATAGTCCAAGGTACACACCAAACACCTCAGGGAGCATAACTGCTCAGAACACACACGAAAAACATGGCAACGGCTATGTACTGCACACACCATGAGATAGACTAAACAAGGACAGCCACACATAGTCAACACATCTCACACCAGGTGCGAAACTCAAACTGGCAAACACACACACACAACCATTCTAACACAACCACTCGGAAATCACAATTTCACACACAAAACAGACACAACACAGACAATCCCACACACAACAAACAGAAGCGCACACAAACAGCTAGAACGCACTACACACCATACACACAGCAACAAACTTGCAATGTGGAGCACACACAGACCCACACGCAGAAAGCACGAAACAAAACACACAAAATACACCCTCACAGGACACATCAGACACAACACAAAGCTAACCTCACATACAATGCTCCAAATACACAGACCACCCAACATCAAACCTCTATGTAACACACAGAAATCATACAGAGAGCACTCACAAAATCCAGAACACAGTACACAACACAACAGACAAAAGAAAGACCAGACACATTACACACACACAGGGACACTGGAAGGCTCACCACAAACACACAACCTACTCAAACACCAGTGGATAACTCATCAAAACTGACAGAATATACAACACACAAAGAACAACTCAATGCACAGAACACACAACTCACAACCACACACATCACACATTGCCCGCCACACAGAGAAATGTACACAGAACAGTGTACTCAACAAGCAGTAAAGAACCCATACCACACATAGGACATGCACAACACACACAACACGGACAACACACAGCACACAGAAAATAAACAAGACTCACAGATCACGGAGAACACAACCCAAAACACACAAGAGCACACAGCACACACAGCATAGCAAAACAAAATACAAACAGAATCACAAAACAAACACAACAAATCATTCTCTACCTTATACCAACCACACAAACAGTCCACTAGACAAGAAACAAATCCAAAAAGCACAACATAGATAAAACTCTCAGAATACACAGTAGAAAACATGACACACATCCCCCGCAGCAAGACACAAAACAAATAAAACGACACGCAGTGCACACATCACAATGCACCCGAAAATGTACATCACAACAGTTAGCACAGACAACACACACTATGTACAACACAAACAATACAACACACATAAAACAACACACACGGAACATTCAGCACACACAGCAACAAAAAACACACACAGAAAGCACCAAAACAAAACATTCAACACAAACGCAAATCACCCACAACACACAAACCCAGAGTTTACATACAACCTCTCAACACACAAACAGCACATCACACTAAACAACAAACCCCCCGCACACTGAGCACATACCTGCACACAGTGCTCATGAACCATGCTTCACAGAGTAAACACAACACACACAGTGAGGCACACTGACCAAGCATGACGACACACAGTACACACATCACAAATTGCACTCATTACTCCATCAGCCAACCACGCACACAACCTGTCAAACACAAACACACACAAATCACAATCACAGACATAACACACACCACACACAACACATGCAAAATGACATGCCAGAAATATGCACATCACAACAAAGTGAACACTGAATTTATGAAACACACATTTCACACACTACACAAATCACACAAAACAGACACAAAAATGCAGCACACAGGACCTCACAGATCACACGATGCAAAGCACAGAATATATATGTACAAATTGTATACAACACAGTACACAATTACTACGCAAATGACACCGAAAACACACAGGTGACAAAACACAGGAACAAAGCACAAAACACAAAGGAATACATGCACCACACGTGCCACTGATAGCACCATATGTTGCACATCATGCAATACATGTGGTCACATCACACACTAAATATGAAAGAGAAAACCATTCACAGGTCACAAAACATTCCCAACCATGAACACAACACGCTACACAGAGGACGCCAAGCATACAACACACAAATACACACTCCAAGCACACAACACCCTAGACAGAACCACGACAACCACACCAGTCACACAGAACTTCACATAGAAATTCACAGAGAACTTACATTACAAAGCACCAAAACTGCACACATCACATACACAACATTCTACACAACAGTCACAACACAAAAAGAACACAGCACACAGGAAACACACACACAATCCCATATACACCGCCATGCACATTAAACCAACAGATAACAGACATCACGAAAAAATATACAATAAAACAGCATGCAAAAGATGACACAACACAGAACACCACACAATCACAAGCACTAGAAAGCACTCCTTACCGTATACACAAAAAACAACATACTTCACACCTGACTCAAAAGCAAGCAAACACAAAACACATCACAAAAAGACATAAGAGACAAATATCTCACACAGAACCCACACATTAGAAGAAACACATCAATACATTAACACGACACACAAAATAATACACAAATCACAGAAGAATACATCCCATGACACACACAAACAAGCAAAACCACACATGGGCAGCACACCTCACATCACAAACATACCTGCACACAAGCAACCACTCAAACACAACCACACACAAATCACAATCACACACGCAAAACACACAACCCTCACAAATCCATAGGCAAAACACACATAAACAACATAAACAAATTCCACACATTTCACACACTGAACACTACACACTCAACCACGCACAGACACACCACGCATACATCCTCACAAAAGTGCACAACACAGAACTCAAACACAACACAGAAATATGCAAAACAAGAGTCAAAAGGTAAACACCACACACCTTAGGTCGCATAAATGCACACAACACAGACAAAAAAACATGGCAACAGCTACGTACTGCACACAACATGAGATATACTAAACAAGCACAGCCACACACAGTCAACACATTTCACATCAGGTGCATAACTCAAACTGGCAAACACACACACAAACATTCTAACACAACCACACAGAAATCACAATCTCACACACAAAACAGACACAACACAGACAATACCACACACAATAAACAGAAGTGCACACAAACAGCTAGAATGCAGTACACACCATACACACAGCCACAAGCATGAAATATGGAGCACACACAGACCCACACGCAGAAAGCACGAAACAAAACACACAAAATACACACTCACAGAACACACCAGACACAACGCAAAGCTAACATCACACACAATGCTCCAAATACACAAACCACCCAACATCTAACCTGTGCATAACACACAGAAATCATACAGAGAGCACTCACAAAATCCAGAACACAGTACACAACACAACAGACAAAAGAAAGACCAGACACATTACACACACTCAGGGACACTGGAAGGCACACCACAAACACACAACCTACTCAAACACCAGTGGATAACTCATCAAAAATGGCAGAATGTACAATAGACAAAGAACAACTCAATGCAGAGAACACACAACACACAACCACACACATAACACATTGCCCGCCACACAGAGAAGTGTACACAGAACAGTGTACTCAACAAGCAGTAAAGAACCCATACCACACATAGGACATGCACAACACACACAACACGGACAACACACAACACACAGAGAATAAAGAAGACTCACAGGTCATGGAGAAAACAACCCAAATCTCACAAGAGCGCACAGCACACACAGCATAATGAAACAGAATACACACAGAATCACAAAACAAACACAACAAATCATTCACTACCTTATACCAACCACACACAAGAAACAAATCCAAAAAGCACAACATAGATCAAACTCTCAGAATACACAGTAAGAAACATAACACACAACCCACACAGCAAGACACAAAACAAAGAAACAAAACGACACACAACACACATATAACAACGCACACAAAAATGTACATCACAACAGTTAGCACAGACAACACACACTATGTACAGCACAAAGAATACAACACACATATAACAACACACACAGAACATACAGCACACAAAGCCACAAACAACACACACAGAAAGCGCCAACACAAAACAACAACAAAAAACGCAAATCACCCACAACACTCAAACTCAGAGTTTACATACAACCTCTCAACACACAAACAGCACATCACACTTAACAAGAAATCCCCCACACACCGAGCATATAACTGCACACAGTGCACATGAACCATGGTTCTCAGAGTAAACACAACACACACAGTGAGGCACACTGACCAAGCATGACCACACACTACACACATCACAAATTGCACTCATTACTCCGACATCCAACCACACACACAAACTGTCAAACACAAACACACACAAATCACAATCACACACATAACACCCACCACACACAACACATGCAAAATAACATGCCAAAAATATGCACATCACAACAAAATGAACACCGAATTTATGAAACATACATTTCACACACCACGAATCACAAAAAACACACATAAATATGCAACACACAGGACCTCACAGAACACACGATGCAAAGGATAGAATATACATGTACAAATTGTATACAATACAGTATACATTAACTACCCAAATGACACATAAATACACAGGTGACACAACACGAGCACAAAACTGAAACAGGAAGGAATACACACAGCACACGTGCCGCTGAGAATGCAATATGTTGCACATCACGCAACACGTGTGGTCACATCACACACTAAACATGAAATAGAAAACCATTCACAGGCCACATAACATTCCCAACCAAGAACACAACATGCTCCTAAGAAGACGCCAAACATACAACACACAAAGACACACTCCCAGCATGCAACACCCAAAACAGAACCACCACAACCACACCAGTCACCCAGAACTCCACAGAGAAATTCAGACAGAACTTACATTACAAAGCACCAAAAAGGCACACATCACATACACAACTTTCTACACAACAGTCCCAACACAAAAAGAACACAGCACACAGGAAACACACACACAATCACATATATACTGCAACACACATTAAACCAACCGATCAGAGACATCACGACAAAATACACAATTAAACAGGATGCAAAAGATGACACAACACAGAACACCACACAATCACAAACACCGGAAAGCACGCCCTACCGTATACACAAAAAACAATGCACTTCACACCTGACACAAAAAGTAAGCAAACAGAAAACACATCACAAAAAGACGTAAAAGACAAATATCACACACACAACCCACACATTAGAAGAAACACATCAATACATTAACACGACACACGAAACAATACACAAATCACAGAAGAATACTTCCCAAGACACACAGAAACATTACACACAATTTAAACTTCACAGCTCTTAGCACCCACAACACCCTGCATTAACCACACAACACACAGACCAACACAATCACTACATACCACACATACAGACACACACAAAACACACTGAAGGAATAACCACAACAAACACAAGTGGCCAGCCACAAAAACAAAGACATGCAGAGCAGACACAATCTCAACAGGTAGGTAGAACATCTTATGAAACAACATACTCCACAAACATCGCAGGACATACAGGCACACAGTTCTCACAAACCACAGGTAACCATGTACACACCACACGCACAATGACGCACAACACAAAAGAAGAACCACATACACATAACATATCTCACCTCACACACACAACAACCAATTACATGAACAGCCTCACAGAAACAGCCAAGCATGTGTCACAAACACACATGCATAACTCACACAACAAATACAAAACCACACGCAAAGCACACAACTTACAATTAGCACACATAGCACACATTTCAAAAACTACACACCCCACACACAAATACACTCATACACACCACACACATAAACATGCACCGGCACCACTACAGAATGTTGTTTGTAGTGCATGTTCTTTGTGTATTTCGCTGTGGAGTTCTGTGTGCTGGGGTGGTTGTGGATCATTCTGTGTTGGATGTTGTGTGCTTGGAGTGGGTCTCTGTGTGTTGTATGTTGGGCATCTCTTGCGTAGCGTGTTGTGCTCATGGTCGGAAACCTTATTTGTTCTGTGCATGGTTCCCTGTATCAGGTTTAGTGATTGATGTGACTGCACGTTGTTGCGTGAAGGGCAACGTATTGTGTTCTCAATTGCATGTGTGTTGTCTGTGTTCTTTTCCATTTTCCGTTTTGGCATGTGCTGTGTCATCTGTGTTTTCCATGTTTTTACAGATATTAACTGTGTGCTGTGTTGTATATGCTTTGTAAATATATGTTCAGTGCTTTGCATTGTGTGTTCCGTGAGGACCAGTGTGCTGTACGTTTCTTGTGTTTTTTGTGAGATGTGTGTAGTGTGTGAAACATGTTTTTCATAAATTCGGTGCTGTTTTTGTTGTGGTTTGTGTATTTTTTCTATGTCATTTTCCATGTGTTGTGTGTAATGTGTGTTCTTCATGTGTGATTGTGATTTGTGTGTGTGTTGGACAGGTTGTGTGTGTGGATGTCTGTTTGAGCAATGAGTGCAATTTGTGGTGTGTGTACTGTGTGTGGTCACGCTTGGTGAGTGTGCCTCCCTGTGTGTTTTGTGTAGTCTGTGAACCATGGTTCACGTGCATTTTGTGGAGATATGTGCTTGGTGCATGTGGGGTTAATTGTTTAGCGTGATGTACTGTCTGTGTGTTGAGTGGTTGTATGTAAACAGGTTTTGCGAGTTGTGTGTGTATTCTGTCTGTGTTTTATGAGTTCTGCTGGCGCATTCTGTATGTTCTGCATGTCTGTGTTGTATGTTCTGTGTGTGTCATTTTATATGTATTGTGTGGTTTGTGTAGTATGTATTGTGTGTTGTTTGTGCTAACTGTTGTGATGTACATTTTGTGTGCATTGCGTTTTGTGCGCAGTGTGACTTTTAGGTTCATTGCTTTCTGCCTTGCAGTGTGGTTTGCGAGTTATGTGTTTTTTACTGTGTGTTGTGTGTATTTGAACTGTGTTGTGGTTTTCGGATTCGTTGTTTCTGTAGTGTGGTGTTTGTGTGGTTTGTATATGTTAGTGAATGATTTGTGGTGTTTGTTTTGTGATTCTGCGTGTATTCTATATTGCTCTGCTGTGTGTGCTGTGTGTTCTTGTGTGTTTTGGGTTGTGATGTCTGTGATCTGTGGGTCTTCTTTATTTCCTGAGTGTTGTGTGTTGTCCGTGTTGAGTGTGTTGTGTAGCTACTATGTGCTACATGGGTTCTTTACTGCTTGTTGAGTACATTGTTCTGTGTACTTTTCTGTGTGTGGCATGCAATGTGTGATGTGTGTTGTTGTGAGGTGTGTGTTGTGTGCCTTGAGAGGTTCTTTGTGTGTTATGTATTTTGTCTTTTTTGATGAGTTATCCGTTGGTGTTTGAATATGCTGCGTGTTGGTTGTGTGGCTTCCCGTTTCCTGTTTCATGTGTAATGTGTCCGGTCTTTCTGTTGTCTGTTGTGTTACGTACTGTGTTGTATGAATGCTGTCTATATGCTTTCTGTGTGTTACGTACACGGTAGACGTTGGTTGGTCTGTGTATTTTGAACAATCTGTGTGATTTTAGTTTTGCGTTGTGTCTGATGTCTTCTGTGAGTGTGTATTTTCGTCTGTGTGTTCGTGTGTTGTGTATCGTGATGTCTGCGTGTGGGTCTGTGTGTGCCTCTATTGCATGCTTGGGAGTGTGTGTGTTGTGTGTACTGCATTATAGGTGTGTTGTGTCTGGTTTTGTTGGTTGTGCATGGGTTTGTATGCATTGTGTCTGTTTTGTGTGTGTGATTGTGATCTGTGTGTGGTTGTGTTACAGAGGTTGTGTGTGTATTTTGCTGTTTGAGTTATGCACGTGATGTGAGATGTCTTGACTGTGTGCAGTTGTGCTTCTTGTGTACGTCTCATAGTGTGTGCAGTACATAGTCTGTGCAAAGTTTCCGCGTGTGTTCTGAGCAGTTATGTGCCTTGAGGTGTGTGGTGTGTATCTTGAGACTCTAGTCTTTTGTGTTTCTGTGTTGTGTGAGTGTTCTGCATTGTGCTCCCGTGTGAGGAAGTATGTGTGGTGTGTGCGCACATGGCTGTGTGTGTAGTGTGCAGTGTGTGAAATGTGCACTACTTGTCTTCTTTGTTGGTTATGTGTGTTTTGCGTATGTATTTTTGAGTGTTGTGGGTGTTTTGTGTGTGATATTGTGATTTGTGTGTGGTATTGTTTGAGTAGTTGAGTGTGTGTGGTTGTTATGTTTGTGATCTGAGATGCGTTGTCCGTGTGTAGTTTTGCTTGTTTAGTGTGCCTCATTGTGTGTGATGCATGTAATCTAACAAATGTGATTTGTGTGTTCTACGAGAAATATTCTCTCTGTCCTGACTGGTGTGTGCCCTGTGACTTGTGTTGTTACTTTTTGAGTTTTGTGTGTGTGTGCATTGTGTAGTGGTGCCCATGTGTATACATGTCTGTGGGGTCTGTAGTGTGTTAAATGTGTGCTGTATGTTTATTTTTCATTGTGTGTGTTCCGTGCGGTTTTTATTTGGTGGGTCTGTATTGCATTTGTGATTGTGATACTGTTTGGCTGTGTTTGAGAGTTTGTGTGTGTAAGTGGTTCTGTGTTGAGGTGAGATATATTATCTGTATGTGGTTTTGCTTGTGTAGTGTGCCTCACAGTGTGTGTGGTGTGTATAAGGTTAACTGACTTTTGTGAGAACTGTGTGCCTTTAGGTTCTGCGATGTTTGCGGTGTGTTGATTCGTATGTCGTGCTGTTTGCGTGTTGAGATCGTGTGTGTTCTCATTTGAGGTGTTTACTTGTGTTTGTTGTGGTTATTCCTTGAGTGTGTGTGGTGTGTGGCTTCATGTGTGCTACGTAGTGGTTGCGTCGGTCTGTGTGTTGTGTGGTTAATGGAGGGTGTTGTGAGTTTGTTGAGCTGTTATATTAAATTTGTGTGCGATGTTTGTGTGTGCTGTGTGATGTACTGTTCTGTGATTTGTGTGTTATTTTGTGTGTTTTGGTGATGTTTTAATGTGTTTTTTTGTGTGTGTGTGTTGCGTTTGTGACATTTGGTTGTGAATTTTTCTGGGAGGTGTTTTGTGTTTGTTGGGTTTTGTGTTATGTGTGAAGTGTGTTGTTTGTCTTTTGTCTATATGGTAGGGCATATTTTGTGGTGTTTGTTTTGTGATTGTGTGTGTATTCTGTGTTGTGTTACATGTTTCGTGCTGTGTTACTGAGTGTTTCTTGCTGTGATGGTTGTGCTCTGTTGATTTAATGTGTGTGGCGGTGTTTCTATGGTTGTGTGTGTGTGTTTCCTGTGTGTTGTGTTGTGTTTTTTCAGTGCTGTGACTGTTGAGCATGCGATGGGTGCAGTTTGGGTTCTATGTTGTTTGTAGTGCATGTTCTTTGTGTATTTCGCTGTGGAGTTCTGTGTGCTGGGGTGGTTGTGGATCATTCTGTGTTGGATGTTGTGTGCTTGGAGTGGGTCTCTGTGTGTTGTATGTTTGGCATCTCTTGTGTAGCGTGTTGTGCTCATGGTCTGAAACCTTATTTGTTCTGTGCATGGTTCCCTGTTTCAGGTTTAGTGTTTGATGTGACTGCACGTTGTTGCGTGAAGGGCAACGTATTGTGTTCTCAACTGCATGTGTGTTGTCTGTGTTCTTTTCCATTTTCCGTTTTGGCATGTGCTGTGTCTTCTGTGTTTTCCATGTTTTTACAGATATTAATTGTGTGCTGTGTTGTATATGCTTTGTAAATATATGTTCAGTGCTTTGCATTGTGTGTTCCGTGAGGACCAGTGTGCTGTACGTTTCTTGTGTTTTTTGTGAGATGTGTGTAGTGTGTGAAACATGTTTTTCATAAATTCGGTGTTCTTTTTGTTGTGGTTTGTGTATTTATTCAATGTCATTTTCCATGTGTTGTGTGTAGTGTGTGTTCTTCATGTGTGATTGTGATTTGTGTGTGTGTTGGACAGGTTGTGTGTGTGGATGGCTGTTTGAGCAATGAGTGCAATTTGTGGTGTGTGTACTGTGTGTGGCCACGCTTGGCGAGTGTGCCTCCCTGTGTGTTTTGTGTAGTCTGTGAACCATGGTTCACGTGCATTTTGTGGAGATATGTGCTCGGTGCATGTGGGGTTTATTGTTTAGCGTGATGTACTGTCTGTGTGTTGAGTGGTTGTATGTAAACAGGTTTTGCGTGTTGTGTGTGTATTCTGTCTGTGTTTTATGAGTTCTGCTGGCTCCTTCTGTATGTTCTGCATGTCTGTGTTGTATGTTCTGTGTGTGTCATTTTATATGTATTGTGTGGTTTGTGTAGTATGTATTGTGTGTTGTTTGTGCTAACTGTTGTGATGTACATTTTGTGCGCATTGCGTTTTGTGCGCAGTGTGACTTTTAGGTTCATTGCTCTCTGTCTTGCAGTGTGGATTGTGTGTTGTGTGTTTTTTACTGTGTGTTGTGTGTATTTGATCTGTGTTGTGGTTTTCGGATTCGTTGTTTCTGTAGTGTGGTGTTTGTGTGGTTTGTATATGTTAGTGAATGATTTGTGGTGTTTGTTTTGTGATTCTGTGTGTATTCTGTCTTGCTCTGCTGTGTGTGCTGTGTGTTCTTGTGTGTTTTGGGTTGTGATGTCTGTGATGGGTGGGTCTTCTTTATTTCCTGAGTGTTGTGTGTTGTCCGTGTTGAGTGTGTTGTGTAGCTACTATGTGCTACATGGGTTCATTACTGCTTGTTGAGTACATTGTTCTGTGTACTTTTCTGTGTGTGGCATGCAATGTGTGATGTGTGTTGTTGTGAGGTGTGTGTTGTGTGCCTTGAGAGGTTCTTTGTGTGTTATATATTTTGTCTTTTTTGATGAGTTATCCGTTGGTGTTTGAATATGCTGCGTGTTGGTTGTGTGGCTTCCCGTTTCCTGTTTCATGTGTAATGTGTCCGGTCTTTCTGTTGTCTGTTGTGTTACGTACTGTGTTGTATGAATGCTGTCTATATGCTTTCTGTGTGTTACGTACACGGTAGACGTTGGTTGGTCTGTGTATTTTGAACAATCTGTGTGATTTTAGTTTTGCGTTGTGTCTGATGACTTCTGTGAGTGTGTATTTTCGTCTGTGTGTTCGTGTGTTGTGTATCATGATGTCTGCGTGTGGGTCTGTGTGTGCCTCTATTGCATGCTTGGGAGTGTGTGTGTTGTGTGTACTGCATTATAGGTGTGTTGTGTGTGGTTTTGTTGGTTGTGCAATGGTTTGTATGCATTGTGTCTCTTTTGTGTGTGTGATTGTGATCTGTGTGTGGTTGTGTTAGAGAGGTTGTGTGTGTATTTTGCTGTTTGAGTCATGCACGTGATGTGAGATGTCTTGACTGTGTGCAGTTGTGCTTCTTGTGTACGTCTCATAGTGTGTGCAGTACATAGTCTGTGCAAAGTTTCCGCGTGTGTTCTGAGCAGTTATGTGCCTTGAGGTGTATGGTGTGTATCTTGAGACTCTAGTTTTTTGTGTTTCTGTGTTGTGTGAGTGCTCTGCATTGTGCTCCCGTGTGAGGATGTATGTGTGGTGTGTGCGCGCATGGCTGTGTGTGTAGTGTGCAGTGTGTGAAATGTGCACTATTTGTCTTTGTTGGTTATGTGTGTTTTGCGTATGGATTTTTGAGTGTTGTGTGTGTTTTGTGTGTGATATTGTGATTTGTGTGTGGTATTGTTTGCGTGGTTGAGTGTGTGTGGTTGCTATGTTTGTGATCTGAGATGCGTTGTCCGTGTGTAGTTTTGCTTGTTTAGTGTGCCTCATTGTGTGTGATGCACGTAATCTCACAAATGTGATTTGTGTGTTCTATGAGAAATATGCTCTCTGTCCTGACTGGTGTGTGCCCTGTGACTTGTGTTGTTACTTTTTGAGTTTTGTGTGTGTGCGCATTGTGTAGTGATGCCCATGTGTATACATGTGTGCGGTGTCTGTAGTGTGTTAAATGTGTGCTGTATGTGTTTATTTTTCGTTGTTTGTGTTCCGTGTGGTTTTTATTTATTGTGTCTGTATTGCATTTGTGATTGTGATACATGTTTGGCTGTGTTTGAGAGTTTGTGTGTGTAAGTGGTTCCGTGTGTGAGGTGAGATATAATATCTGTATGTGGTTTTGCTTGTGTAGTGTGCCTCATAGTGTGTGTGGTGTGTATAAGGTTAACTGACTTTTGTGAGAACTGTGTGCCTTTAGGTTCTGCGATGTTTGTGGTGTGTTGATTCGTATGTCGTGCTGTTTGTGTGTTGAGATCGTGTGTGTTCTCATTTGAGGTATTTACTTGTGTTTTTTGTGGTTATTCCTTGAGTGTGTGTGGTGTGTGGCTTCATGTGTGCTACGTAGTGGTTGCGTCGGTCTGTGTGTTGTGTGGTTAATGGAGGGTGTTGTGGGTTTGGTGAGCTGTTATATTAAATTTGTGTGTGATGTTTGTGTGTGCTGTGTGATGTACTTTTCT
This sequence comes from Manis javanica, assembly GCF_040802235.1. Lineage (NCBI taxonomy): Eukaryota > Metazoa > Chordata > Mammalia > Pholidota > Manidae > Manis > Manis javanica. The sequence goes on along the minus strand of NC_133157.1, from coordinate 95,141,848 downwards.
ATGATTTGTGTGTTATTTTGTGTGTTTTGGTGATGAATTAATGTGTTTCTTTTTGTGTGTGTGTTGTGTTTGTGACATTTGTGTTGTGAATTTTTCTGTGAGGTGTTTTGTGTTTGTTGGGTTTTGTGTCGTGTGAAGTGCGTTGTTTGTCTTTTGTCTATATGGTAGGGCATATTTTGTGGTGTTTGTTTTGTGATTGTGTGTGTATTCTGTGTTGTGTTACATGTTTCGTGCTGTGTTACTGTATGTTTCTTGCTGTGATGCTTGTGCTCTGTTGATTTAATGTGTGTGGTGGGGTTTATATTTGTGTGTGTGTGTTTCCTGTGTGTTGTGTTGTGTTTTTTCTGTGCTGTGACTGTTGTGCATGTGATGGGTGCAGTTTGGGTACCATGTTGTTTGTAGTGCATGTTCTTTGTGTATTTCGCTGTGGAGTTCTGTGTGCTGGGGTGGTTGTGGATCATTCTGTGTTGGATGTTGTGTGCTTGGAGTGGGTCTCTGTGTGTTGTATGTTTGGCATCTCTTGCGTAGCGTGTTGTGCTCATGGTCGGAAACCTAATTTGTTCTGTGCATGGTTCCCTGTTTCAGGTTTAGTGTTTGATGTGACTGCACGTTGTTGCGTGAAGGGCAACGTACTGTGTTCTCAATTGCATGTGTGTTGTCAGTGTTCTTTTCCATTTTCCGTTTTGGCATGTGCTGTGTCATCTGTGTTTTCCATGTTTTTACAGATATTAATTGTGTGCTGTGTTGTATATGCTTTGTAAATATATGTTCAATGCTTTGCATTGTGTGTGCCGTGAAGACCAGTGTGCTGTACGTTTCTTGTGTTTTTTGTGAGATGTGTGTAGTGTGTGAAACATGTTTTTCATAAATTCGGTGTTCTTTTTGTTGTGGTTTGTGTATTTATTCAATGTCATTTTCCGTGTGTTGTGTGTAGTGTGTGTTCTTCATGTGTGATTGTGATTTGTGTGTGTGTTGGACAGGTTGTGTGTGTGGATGTCTGTTTGAGCAATGAGTGCAATTTGTGGTGTGTGTACTGTGTGTGGCCACGCTTGGCGAGTGTGCCTCCCTGTGTGTTTTGTGTAGTCTGTGAACCGTGGTTCACTTGCATTTTGTGGAGATATGTGCTCGGTGCATGTGGGGTTTATTGTTTAGCGTGATGAACTCTGCGTGTTGAGTGGTTGTATGTAAACAGGTTTTGCGTGTTGTGTGTGTATTCTGTGTTTTATGAGTTCTGCTGGCGCCTTCTGTATGTTCTGCATGTCTGTGTTGTATGTTCTGTGTGTGTCATTTTATATGACTTGTGTGGTTTGTGTAGTATGTATTGTGTCTTGTTCGTGCTAACTGTTGTGATGTACATTTTGTGCGCATTGCGTTTTGTGCGTAGTATGACTTTTAGGTTCATTGCTTTCTGTCTTGCAGTGTGGTTTGTGTGTTGTGTGTTTTTTACTGTGTGTTGTGTGTATTTGATCTGTGTTGTGGTTTTCGGATTCGTTGTTTCTGTAGTGTGGTGTTTGTGTGGTTTGTATATGTTAGTGAATGTTTTGTGGTGTTTGTTTTGTGATTCTGTGTGTATTCTGTCTTGCTCTGCTGTGTGTGCTGTGTGTTCTTGTGTGTTTTGGGTTGTGATGTCTGTGATGGGTGGGTCTTCTTTATTTCCTGAGTGTTGTGTGTTTGTCCGTGTTGAGTGTGTTGTGTAGCTACTATATGCTACATGTGTTCTTTACTGCTTGTTGAGCACATTGTTCTGTGTACTATTCTATGTGTGGAATTCAATGTGTGATGTGTGTTGTTGTGAGGTGTGTGTTGTGTGCCTTGAGAGGTTCTTTGTGTGTTATGTATTTTGTCTTTTTTGATGAGTTATCCGTTGGTGTTTGAATATTCTGCATGTTGGTTGTGTGGCTTCCCGTATCCTGTTTCATGTGTAATGTGTCCGGTCTTTCTGTTGTCTGTTGTGTTACGTACTGTGTTGTATGAATGCTGCCTATATGCTTTCTGTGTGTTATGTACACGGTAGACGTTGGTTGGTCTGTGTATTTTGAACAATCTGTGTGATTTTAGTTTTGCGTTGTGTCTGATGTCTTCTGTGAGTGTGTATTTTCGTCTGTGTGTTCGTGTGTTGTGTATCGTGATGTCTGCGTGTGGGTCTGTGTGTGCCTCTATTGCATGCTTGGGAGTGTGTGTGTTGTGTGTACTGCATTATAGGTGTGTTGTGTCTGGTTCTGTTGGTTGTGCATGGGTTTGTATGCATTGTGTCTGTTTTGTGTTTGTGATTGTGATCTGTGTGTGGTTGTGTTACAGAGGTTGTGTGTGTATTTTGCTGTTTGAGTTATGCACGTGATGTGAGATGTCTTGACTGTGTGCAGTTGTGCTTCTTGTGTACGTCTCATAGTGTGTGCAGTACATAGTCTGTGCAAAGTTTCTGCGTGTGTTCTGAGCAGTTATGTGCCTTGAGGTATGTGGTGTGTATCTTGAGACTCTAGTCTTTTGTGTTTCTGTGTTGTGTGAGTGTTCTGCATTGTGCTCCCGTGTGAGGATGTATGTGTGGTGTGTGCGCGCATGGATGTGTGTGTAGTGTGCAGTGTGTGAAATGTGCGCTACTTGTCTTCTTTGTTGGTTATGTGTGTTTTGCGTATGTATTTTTGAGTGTTGTGGGTGTTTTGTGTGTGATATTGTGATTTGTGTGTGGTATTGTTTGAGTGGTTGAGTGTGTGTGGTTGCTATGTTTGTGATCTGAGATGCGTTGTCCGTGTGTAGTTGTGCTTGTTTAGTGTGCCTCATTGTGTGTGATGCACGTAATCTCACAAATGTGATTTGTGTGTTCTATGAGAAATATTCTCTCTGTCCTGACTAGTGTGTGCCCTGTGACTTGTGTTGTTACTTTTTGAGTTTTATGTGTGTGCGTATTGTGTACTGGTGCCCATGTGTATACATGTGTGAGGGGGCTGTAGTGTGTTAAATGTGTGCTGTATGTGTTTATTTTTCATTGTGTGTGTACCGTGTGGTTTTTATTTGTTGTGTCTGTATTGCATTTGTGATTGTGATACGTGTTTGGCTGTGTTTGAGAGTTTGTGTGTGTAAGTGGTTCCATGTGTGAGGTGAGATATATTATCTGTATGTGGTTTTGCTTGTGTAGTGTGCCTCACAGTGTGTGTGGTGTGTATAAGGATAACTGACCTTTGTGAGAACTGTGTGCCTTTAGGTTCTGCGATGTTAGTGGTGTGTTGATTCGTATGTCGTGCTGTTTGCGTGTTGAGATCGTGTGTGTTCTCATTTGAGGTGTTTACTTGTGTTTGTTGTGGTTATTCCTTGAGTGTGTGTGGTGTGTGACTTCATGTGTGCTACGTAGTGGTTGCATCGGTCTGTGTGTTGTGTGGTTAATGGAGGGTGTTGCGGGTTTGGTGAGCTGTTATATTAAATTTGTGTGTGATGTTTCTGTGTGCTGTGTGATGTACTGTTCTGTGATTTGTGTGTTATTTTGTGTGTTTTGGTGATGAATTAATGTGTTTCTTTTTGTGTGTGTGTTGCGTTTGTGACATTTGTGTTGTGAATTTTTCTGTGAGGTGTTTTGTGTTTGTTGGGTTTTGTGTCATGTGTGAAGTGCGTTGTTTGTCTTTTGTCTATATGGTAGGGCATATTTTGTGGTGTTTGTTTTGTGATTGTGTGTGTATTCTGTGTTGTGTTACATGTTTCGTGCTGTGTTACTGTATGTTTCTTGCTGTGATGCTTGTGCTCTGTTTATTTAATGTGTGTGGTGGGGTTTATATTTGTGTGTGTGTTTTTCCTGTGTGTTGTGTTGTGTTTTTTCTGTGCTGTGACTGTTGTGCATGTGATGGGTGCAGTTTGGGTACTATGTTGTTTGTAGTGCATGTTCCTTGTGTATTTCGCTGTGGAGTTCTGTGTGCTGGGGTGGTTGTGGATCATTCTGTGTTGGATGTTGTGTGCTTGGAGTGGGTCTCTGTGTGTTGTATGTTTGGCATCTCTTGCGTAGCGTGTTGTGCTCATGGTTGGAAACCTTATTTGTTCTGTGCATGGTTCCCTGTTTCAGGTTTAGTGTTTGATGTGACTGCACGTTGTTGCGTGAAGGGCAACGTATTGTGTTCTCAATTGCATGTGTGTTGTCTGTGTTCTTTTCCATTTTCCGTTTTGGCATGTGCTGTGTCATCTGTGTTTTCCATGTTTTTACAGATATTAATTGTGTGCTGTGTTGTATATGCTTTGTAAATATATGTTCAGTGCTTTGCATTGTGTGTTCCGTGAGGACCAGTGTGCTGTACGTTTCTTGTGTTTTTTGTGAGATGTGTGTAGTGTGTGAAACATGTTTTTCATAAATTCGGTGTTCTTTTTGTTGTGGTTTGTGTATTTATTCAATGTCATTTTCCATGTGTTGTGTGTAGTGTGTGTTCTTCATGTGTGATTGTGATTTGTGTGTGTGTTGGACAGGTTGTGTGTGTGGATGTCTGTTTGAGCAATGAGTGCAATTTGTGGTGTGTGTACTGTGTGTGGCCACGCTTGGTGAGTGTGCCTCCCTGTGTGTTTTGTGTAGTCATTGAACCATGTTTCACGTGCATTTTGTGGAGATATGTGCTCGGTGCATGTGGGGTTTATTGTTTAGCATGATGTACTGTCTGTGTGTTGAGTGGTTGCATGTAAACAGGTTTTGCGTGTTGTGTGTGTATTCTGTCTGTGTTTTATGAGTTCTGCTGGCGCCTTCTGTATATTCTGCATGTCTGTGTTGTATGTTCTGTGTGTGTCATTTTATATGTATTGTGTGGTTTGTGTAGTATGTATTGTGTGTTGTTTGTGCTAACTGTTGTGATGTACATTTTGTGCGCATTGCGTTTTGTGCACAGTGTGACTTTTAGGTTCATTGCTTTCTGTCTTGCAGTGTGGTATGTGTGTTGTGTGTTTTTTACTGTGTGTTGTGTGTATTTGATCTGTGTTGTGGTTTTCAGATTCGTTGTTTCTGTAGTGTGGTGTTTGTGTGGTTTGTATATGTTAGTGAATGATTTGTGGTGTTTGTTTTGTGATTCTGTGTGTATTCTGTCTTGCTCTGCTGTGTGTGCTGTGTGTTCTTGTGTGTTTTGGGTTGTGATGTCTGTGATGGGTGGGTCTTCTTTATTTCCTGAGTGTTTTGTGTGTTTGTCCGTGTTGAGTGTGTTGTGTAGCTACTATGTGCTACATGGGTTCATTACTGCTTGTTGTGTACATTGTTCTGTGTACTTTTCTGTGTGTGGCATGCAATGTGTGATGTGTGTTGTTGTGAGGTGTGTTTTGTGTGCCTTGAGAGTTTCTTTGTGTGTTATGTTTTTTGTCTTTTTTGATGAGTTATCCGTTGGTGTTTGAATATTCTGCATGTTGGTTGTGTGGCTTCCCGTATCCTGTTTCATGTGTAATGTGTCCGGTCTTTCTGTTGTCTGTTGTGTTACGTACTGTGTTGTATGAATGCTGCCTATATGCTTTCTGTGTGTTATGTACACGGTAGACGTTGGTTGGTCTGTGTATTTTGAACAATCTGTGTGATTTTAGTTTTGCGTTGTGTCTGATGTCTTCTGTGAGTGTGTATTTTCGTCTGTGTGTTCGTGTGTTGTGTATCGTGATGTCTGCGTGTGGGTCTGTGTGTGCCTCTATTGCATGCTTGGGAGTGTGTGTGTTGTGTGTACTGCATTATAGGTGTGTTGTGTCTGGTTTTGTTGGTTGTGCATGGGTTTGTATGCATTGTGTCTGTTTTGTGTGTGTGATTGTGATCTGTGTGTGGTTGTGTTACAGAGGTTGTGTGTGTATTTTGCTGTTTGAGTTATGCACGTGATGTGAGATGTCTTGACTGTGTGCAGTTGTGCTTCTTGTGTACGTCTCATAGTGTGTGCAGTACATAGTCTGTGCAAAGTTTCTGCGTGTGTTCTGAGCAGTTATGTGCCTTGAGGTATGTGGTGTGTATCTTGAGACTCTAGTCTTTTGTATTTCTGTGTTGTGTGAGTGTTCTGCATTGTGCTCCCGTGTGAGGATGTATGTGTGGTGTGTGCGCGCATGGCTGTGTGTGTAGTGTGCAGTGTGTGAAATGTGCGCTACTTGTCTTCTTTGTTGGTTATGTGTGTTTTGCGTATGTATTTTTGAGTGTTGTGTGTGTTTTGTGTGTGATATTGTGATTTGTGTGTGGTATTGTTTGCGTGGTTGAGTGTGTGTGGTTGCTATGTTTGTGATCTGAGATGCGTTGTCCGTGTGTAGTTGTGCTTGTTTAGTGTGCCTCATTGTGTGTGATGCACGTAATCTCACAAATGTGATTTGTGTGTTCTATGAGAAATATTCTCTCTGTCCTGACTAGTGTGTGCCCTGTGACTTGTGTTGTTACTTTTTGAGTTTTATGTGTGTGCGTATTGTGTAGTGGTGCCCATGTGTATACATGTGTGAGGGGGCTGTAGTTTGTTAAATGTGTGCTGCATGTGTTTATTTTTCATTGTGTGTGTACCGTGTGGTTTTTATTTGTTGTGTCTGTATTGCATTTGTGATTGTGATACGTGTTTGGCTGTGTTTGAGAGTTTGTGTGTGTAAGTGGTTCCGTGTGTGAGGTGAGATATATTATCTGTATGTGGTTTTGCTTGTGTAGTGTGCCTCACAGTGTGTGTGGTGTGTATAAGGATAACTGACCTTTGTGAGAACTGTGTGCCTTTAGGTTCTGCGATGTTAGTGGTGTGTTGATTCGTATGTCGTGCTGTTTGCGTGTTGAGATCGTGTGTGTTCTCATTTGAGGTGTTTACTTGTGTTTGTTGTGGTTATTCCTTGAGTGTGTGTGGTGTGTGACTTCATGTGTGCTACGTAGTGGTTGCGTCGGTCTGTGTGTTGTGTGGTTAATGGAGGGTGTTGCGGGTTTGGTGAGCTGTTATATTAAATTTGTGTGTGATGTTTGTGTGTGCTGTGTGATGTACTGTTCTGTGATTTATGTGTTATTTTGTGTGTTTTGGTGATGAATTAATGTGTTTCTTTTTGTGTGTGTGTTGCGTTTGTGACATTTGTGTTGTGAATTTTTCTGTGAGGTGTTTTGTGTTTGTTGGGTTTTGTGTCATGTGTGAAGTGCGTTGTTTGTCTTTTGTCTATATGGTAGGGCATATTTTGTGGTGTTTGTTTTGTGATTGTGTGTGTATTCTGTGTTGTGTTACATGTTTCGTGCTGTGTTACTGTATGTTTCTTGCTGTGATGCTTGTGCTCTGTTTATTTAATGTGCGTGGCGGGGTTTATATTTGTGTGTGTGTTTTTCCTGTGTGTTGTGTTGTGTTTTTTCTGTGCTGTGACTGTTGTGCTTGTGATGGGTGCAGTTTGGGTACTATGTTGTTTGTAGTGCATGTTCTTTGTGTATTTCGCTGTGGAGTTCTGTGTGCTGGGGTGGTTGTGGATCATTCTGTGTTGGATGTTGTGTGCTTGGAGTGGGTCTCTGTGTGTTGTATGTTGGGCATCTCTTGCGTAGCGTGTTGTGCTCATGGTCGGAAACCTTATTTGTTCTGTGCATGGTTCCCTGTTTCAGATTTAGTGTTTGATGTGACTGCACGTTGTTGCGTGAAGGGCAACGTATTGTGTTCTCAATTGCATGTGTGTTGTCTGTGTTCTTTTCCATTTTCCGTTTTGGCATGTGCTGTGTCATCTGTGTTTTCCATGTTTTTACAGATATTAATTGTGCGCTGTGTTGTATATGCTTTGTAAATATATGTTCAGTGCTTTGCATTGTGTGTTCCGTGAGGACCAGTGTGCTGTACGTTTCTTGTGTTTTTTGTGAGATGTGTGTAGTGTGTGAAACATGTTTTTCATAAATTCGGTGTTCTTTTTGTTGTGGTTTGTGTATTTATTCAATGTCATTTTCCATGTGTTGTGTGTAGTGTGTGTGCTTCATGTGTGATTGTGATTTGTGTGTGTGTTGGACAGGTTGTGTGTGTGGATGTCTGAGCAATGAGTGCAATTTGTGGTGTGTGTACTGTGTGTGGCCACGCTTGGTGAGTGTGCCTCCCTGTGTGTTTTGTGTAGTCATTGAACCATGTTTCACGTGCATTTTGTGGAGATATGTGCTCGGTGCATGTGGGGTTTATTGTTTAGCGTGATGTACTGTCTGTGTGTTGAGTGGTTGTATGTAAACAGGTTTTGCGTGTTGTGTGTGTATTCTGTCTGTGTTTTATGAGTTCTGCTGGCGCCTTCTGTATATTCTGCATGTCTGTGTTGTATGTTCTGTGTGTGTCATTTTATATGTATTGTGTGGTTTGTGTAGTATGTATTGTGTGTTGTTTGTGCTAACTGTTGTGATGTACATTTTGTGCGCATTGCGTTTTGTGCGCAGTGTGACTTTTAGGTTCATTGCTTTCTGTCTTGCAGTGTGGTTTGTGTGTTGTGTGTTTTTTACTGTGTGTTGTGTGTATTTGATCTGTGTTGTGGTTTTCGGATTCGTTGTTTCTGTAGTGTGGTGTTTGTGTGGTTTGTATATGTTAGTGAATGATTTGTGGTGTTTGTTTTGTGATTCTGTGTATTCTGTCTTGCTCTGCTGTGTGTGCTGTGTGTTCTTGTATGTTTTGGGTTGTGTTGTCTGTGATGGGTGGGTCTTCTTTATTTCCTGAGTGTTGTGTGTTGTCCGTGTTGAGTGTGTTGTGTATCTACTATGTGCTACATGGGTTCATTACTGCTTGTTGAGTACATTGTTCTGTGTACTTTTCTGTGTGTGGCATGCAATGTGTGATATGTGTTGTTGTGAGGTGTGTGTTGTGTGCCTTGAGAGGTTCTTTGTGTGTTATATATTTTGTCTTTTTTGATGAGTTATCCGTTGGTGTTTGAATATGCTGCGTGTTGGTTGTGTGGCTTCCCGTATCCTGTTTCATGTGTAATGTGTCCGGTCTTTCTGTTGTCTGTTGTGTTACGTACTGTGTTGTATGAATGCTGTCTATATGCTTTCTGTGTGTTACGTACACGGTAGACGTTGGTTGGTCTGTGTATTTTGAACAATCTGTGTGATTTTAGTTTTGCGTTGTGTCTGATGTCTTCTGTGAGTGTGTATTTTCGTCTGTGTGTTCGTGTGTTGTGTATCGTGATGTCTGCGTGTGGGTCTGTGTGTGCCTCTATTGCATGCTTGGGAGTGTGTGTGTTGTGTGTACTGCATTATAGGTGTGTTGTGTCTGGTTTTGTTGGTTGTGCATGGGTTTGTATGCATTGTGTCTGATTTGTGTGTGTGATTGTGATCTGTGTGTGGTTGTGTTAGAGAGGTTGTGTGTGTATTTTGCTGTTTGAGTCATGCACGTGATGTGAGATGTCTTCACTGTGTGCAGTTGTGCTTCTTGTGTACGTCTCATAGTGTGTGCAGTACATAGTCTGTGCAAAGTTTCCGCGTGTGTTCTGAGCAGTTATGTGCCTTGAGGTGTGTGGTGTGTATCCTGAGACTCTGGTTTTTTGTGTTTCTGTGTTGTGTGAGTGTTCTCCATTGTGCTCCGTGTGAGGATGCATGTGTGGTGTGTGCGCGCATGGCTGTGTGTGTAGTGTGCTGTGTGTGAAATGTGCGCTACTTGTCTTCTTTGTTGGTTATGTGTGTTTTGCGTATGGATTTTTGAGTGTTGTGGGTGTTTTGTGTGTGATATTGTGATTTGTGTGTGGTATTGTTTGAGTGGTTGAGTGTGTGTGGTTGCTATGTTTGTGACCTGAGATGCGTTGTCCGTGTGTAGTTGTGCTTGTTTAGTGTGCCTCATTGTGTGTGATGCATGTAATCTAACAAATGTGATTTGTGTGTTCTACGAGAAATATTCTCTCTGTCCTGACTGGTGTGTGCCCTGTGACTTGTGTTGTTACTTTTTGAGTTTTGTGTGTGTGTGCATTGTGTAGTGGTGCCCATGTGTATACATGTCTGTGGGGTCTGTAGTGTGTTAAATGTGTGCTGTATGTTTATTTTTCATTGTGTGTGTTCCGTGCGGTTTTTATTTGGTGGGTCTGTATTGCATTTGTGATTGTGATACTGTTTGGCTGTGTTTGAGAGTTTGTGTGTGTAAGTGGTTCTGTGTTGAGGTGAGATATATTATCTGTATGTGGTTTTGCTTGTGTAGTGTGCCTCACAGTGTGTGTGGTGTGTATAAGGTTAACTGACTTTTGTGAGAACTGTGTGCCTTTAGGTTCTGCGATGTTTGTGATGTGTTGATTTGTATGTCGTGCTGTTTGCATGTTGAGATCGTGTGTGTTCTCATTTGAGGTGTTTACTTGTGTTTGTTGTGGTTATTCCTTGAGTGTGTGTAGTGTGTTCTATGTTCTGTGTCTGTCATTTTATATATAGTGTATGTTTTTTGTAGTATATAATGTGTGTTGTTTGTGCTAACTGTTGTCGTGTACATTTTTGTGTGCGTTGTGATGCGTGTGCTGTGTGTCGTTTTGGTTCTTTGTTTTGTGTCTTGCTGTGTGGTATCTGTGCTATGTTTCTTACTATCTATCCTGAGATTTTGTCTAGTTTGTGCTTTTTGGTTTTGTTTCTTGTGTAGTGGGCTGCTTGCGTGGTCTTTATAAGATAGTGAATGATTGGTTGTGTTTGTTTTGTGATTCTGTGTGTGTTCTGTTTTGCTATGCTGTGTCTGCTGTGTGCTCTCGTGTGTTTTGGGTTGTGTTCTCCGTGATCTGTGAGTCTGCTTTATTCTCCGTGTGCTGTGTGTCGTCTCTGTTGTGTGCATTGTGCATGTCCTATGTGTGGTATGGGTTCTTTACTGCTTGTTGAGTACACTGTTCTGTGTACATTTCTCCGTGTGGCGGGCAATGTGTGCTGTGTATGGTTGTGAGATGTGTGTTCTGTGCATTGAGTTGTTCTTTGTGTGTTGTATATTCTGTCAGTTTTGATGAGATCCACTGGTGTTTGAGTAGGTTGTGTGTTTGTGGTGAGCCTTCCAGTGTCCCTGTGTGTGTGTGATGTGTTTGGCCTTTCTTTTGTCTGTTGTGCTGTGTACTGTTTTCCGGATTTTGTCAGTGCTCTCTCCATGATTTCTGTGTTTTACGTACCGGGTAGATGTTGGGGGTGGGGTTGGGGCAGCCTGTGTGGTTGGAGCATCGTGTGTGATGTGTTCTGTTGCGTTGTTGCGTGATGTGTTTGCGTTGTGGCTTATGTGTTCTGTGAGTGTGTATTTTGTGTGTTCTGTTTCGTGCTTTCTGCGTGTGGGTCCGTGTGTGCTCCATAGTGCAAGTTTGTGGCTGTGTGTATGGTGTGTAGTGCGTTCTAGCTGTTTGTGTGCGCTTCTGTTTGTTGTGTGTGGGATTGTCTGTGTTGGGTCTGTTTTGTGTGTGAGATCGTGATTTCCGGGTGGTTGTGTTAGAATGGTTGTGTGTGTGCGTTTGCCAGTTTGAGTTACGCACCTGATGTGAAAAGTGTTGACTGTGTGTGGCTGTGCTTGTTTAGTGTATCTCATGGTGTGTGCAGTACGTAGCCATTGCCATGTTTTTCGTGTGTGCTGTGAGCAGTTTTGCGCCCTGAGGTGTGTGGTGTGTACCTTGTGACTCTCGATTTGCACGTTTCTATGTTGTGTTTGTGTTCTGTGCTGTGCACTTTTGTGAGGATGTATGTGTGGTGTGTCTGTGCGTGGTTGAGTGTGCAGTGTTCAGTGCGTGAAATGTGTGCTATTTGTTTATGTTGGTTATGTGTGTTTTGCCTGTGGATTTGTGAGTGTTGTGTGTTTTGGGCGTGTGATTGTGATTTGCGTGTGGTTGTGTTGGAGTGGTTGCTCGCGTGCGGGTATGTTTGTGATGTGAGGTGCGGCGTCCATGTGTGTGTGTGTGTGTGTGTGTGTGTGGTTTTGCCTGTTTGGTGTGTCTCATTCTGTGTGCTGCATGTACTCTCCAAATGCGATTTGTGTGTTCAAGGAGGAACATTTGCTCTGCTGTGACTGGTTTCGGCCCTGCAACTGTTGTGTTGTTACTTTTATCGTTTTGTGTGTTTGTGAATTCTGTAGTGGTGCCGGTGCGTGTTTATGTGTGTGGCGGCGTGTATGGGTGTATTTGTGTGTGGGGTGTGTACTTTGTGAAATGTGTGCTATGTGTGCTAATTGTAAGTTGTGTGCTTTGCGTGTGGTTTTGTATTTGTTGTGTGAGTTACGCATGTGCGATTGTGACACAGGCTGGGCTGTTTCTGCGAGACTGTGAGTGTAATGGGTTGTTGTGTGTGTGAGGTGAGATGTGCTATGTGTATGTGGTTCTGCTTTTGTGTTGTGCCTCGTTGTGCGTGTGGTGTGTACATGGTTAGCTGTGGTTTGTGAGAATTGTGTGCCTGTGTGTCCTGCGATGTCTGTGGAGTACGTTGTTTCGTAAGATGTCCTACCTGCGTGTTGAGTTTGTGTCTGTTCTCCGTGACTTTGTGCTTGTGGGTGGCCACTTGTGTTTGCGGTGGTTATTCCTTCAGTGTGTTTTGTGTGTGTCTGTATGTGTGTTAGGCAGTGATTGTGTTGGTCTGTGTGTTGTGTGGTTAATGCAGGGCGTTGTGGGTGCGATGAGCTGTGATGTTCAAATTGTGTGTAATGTTCGTGTGTGTCGTGGGATGTATTCTTCTGTGATTTGTGTGTTCTTTCGCGTGTCGCGTTAATGTATTGATGTGTTTCTTCTAATGTGTGGGTTGTATGTGTCATATTTGTCTTTTACGTCTTTTTGTGATGTGTTTTGTGTTTGCCTTCTCTTGGGTCAGGTGTGAAGTACGTTGTTTTTTGTGTATACGGTAGGGCGTGCTTTCTGGTGTTTGTGATTGTGTGGTGTTCTGTGTTGTGTCATCCTTTGCATGCTGTCTTATTGTGTATTTTGCTGTGATGTCGGTGATCTGTCGGTTTAATGTGCGTGGCGGTGTATATGTGACTGTGTGTGTTTCCTTGTGTGCCGTGTTCTCTTCGTGTTGGGACTGCTGAGGTTGTGTGTGTGACGTGTGCAGTTTTGTTGCTCTGTAGTGTAAGTTGCGTGCGAATTTCTCCGTGGAGCTCTGGGTGACTGGTGTGGTTGTGGGTGGTTCTGTGTTGGGTGCGGTGTGCTTGGAGTGTGTCTTTGTGTGTTGTATGTTTGGCGTCTTCTGGGTAGCGTGTCGTGTTGTTCGTGGTTGGGAATGCTATGTGGCCTGTGAATGGTTTTCTATTTCATGTTTAGTGCGTGACGTGACCACACGTGTTGCGTGTTGGGCAACATATTGTGCTCTCAGTGGCACGTCTCTTGTGCGTATTCCCTCCTGTTTTGCGTTTCGTGCCGTGTGTGTTTTGTCATCTGTGCGTTTTACGTGTCATTTGGGTAGTAATTGTGTTCTGTGTTGTACACAATTGTGCATATATACTCTGTGCTTTGCATCGTGTGTTCTGTGAGGTCCTGTGTGCTGCATATTTACGTGTGTTCTGTGTGATTTGCGTAGTGTGCGAAATGTGTGTTTCATCAACTCGGTGCTCATTCTGTTGTGATGTGCATATTTTTGGCATGTCATTTTGCGTGCGTTGTGTGTGGTGCGTGTTATGTGTGTGATTGTGACTTGTGTGTGTGCTTGACAGGTTGTGTGTGTGGTTGGCTGTTGGGGTAACGAGTGCAATTTGTGCTGTGTGTAGTGTGTGGCCATGCTTGGTCAGTGTGCCTCACTGTGTGCGTTGTGTTTACTTCTCAGGAAGCATGGTTCATGTGCACTGCGTGCAGTTACGTGCTCGGTGTGTGGGGGGTTTGTTGTCTGGTGTGATGTGCTGTTTGTGTGTTGAGAGGTTGCATGTAAACTCTGGGTTTGAGTGTTGTGGGGGATTTGCGTTCGTGTTGTCTGTTTTGTGTTGGCTCTTTCTGTGTGTGTTCGTGGCTGTGTGTGCTGTATGTTCTGTGTGTGTTGTTTTATGTGCGCTGTATTGTTTGTGTGGCACATAGTGTGTGTTGTCTGTGCTAACTGTTGTGGTGTACATTTTTGTGTGCGTTGTGATGCGTGTGCCGTGTGTCGTTTTGTTTCTTTGTTTTGTGTCTTGCTGTGTGGGTTGTGTGCTATGTTTCTCACTGTGTATTCTGAGAGTTTGATCTACGTTGTGCTTTTCGGATTAGTTTCTTGTGTAGTGGGCTGCTTGCGTGGTCGGTATAAGGTAGTGAATGATTTGCTGTGTTTGTTTTGTGATTCTGTGTGTGTTCTGTTTTGCTATGCTGTGTGTGCCGTGTGCTCTTGAGTGTTTTGGGTTGTGTTCTCCGTGATCTGTGAGTCTGGTTTATTCTCCGTGTGCTGTGTGTTCTCCGTGTTGTGTGCGTTGGGCATGTCCTGTGTGTGGTATGGGTTCTTTACTGCTTGTTGAGTACACTGTTCTGTGTACATTTCTCTGTGTGGCGGGCAATGTGTGATGTGTGTGGTTGTGAGTTGTGTGTTCTGTGCATTGAGTTGTTCTTTGTGTGTTGTATATTCTGTCAGTTTTGATGAGTTATCCACTGGTGTTTGAGTAGGTTGTGTGTTTGTGGTGAGCCTTCCAGTGTCCCTGTGTGTGTGTGATGTGTCTGGCCTTTCTTTTGTCTGTTGTGCTGTGTACTGTGTTCCGGATTTTGTGAGTGCTGTCTGCATGATTTCTGTGTGTTACGTACCGGGTAGATGTTGGGGGTGGGGGATGGGGCAGCCTGTGTAGTTGGAGCATCGTGTGTGATGTTAGCTTTGCGTTGTGGCTGATGTGTTCTGTGAGTGTGTATTTTGTGTGTTCTGTTTCGTGCTTTCTGCGTGTGGGTCCGTGTGTGCTCCACATTGCAAGTTTGTGGCTGTGTGTATGGTGTGTAGTGCGTTCTAGCTGTTTGTGTGCGCTTCTGTTTGTTGTGTGTGGGATTGTCTGTGTTGGGTCTGTTTTGTGTGTGAGATCGTGATTTCCGCGTGGTTGTGTTAGAATGGTTGTGTGTGTGCGTTTGCGTTTGAGTTACGCACCTGATGTGAAAAGTGTTGACTGTGTGTGGCTGTGCTTGTTTAGTGTATCTCATGGTGTGTGCAGTACGTAGCCGTTGCCATGTTTTTCGTGTGTGCTGTGAGCAGTTTTGCGCCCTGAGGTGTGTGGTGTGTACCTTGCGACTCTCGTTTTGCACGTTTCTATGTTGTGTTTGTGTTCTGTGCTGTGCACTTTTGTGAGGATGTATGTGTGGTGTGTCTGTGCGTGGTTGAGTGTGCAGTGTTCAGTGCGTGAAATGTGTGCTATTTGTTTATGTTGGTTATGTGTGTTTTGCCTGTGGATTTGTGAGTGTTGTGTGTTTTGGGCGTGTGATTGTGATTTGCGTGTGGTTGTGTTGGAGTGGTCGCTCGCGTGCGGGTATGTTTGTGATGTGAGGTGCGGCGTCCATGTGTGTGTGTGTGTGTGTGTGTGTGTGTGTGTGTGTGGTTTTGCCTGTTTGGTGTGTCTCATTCTGTGTGCTGCATGTACTCTCCAAATGCGATTTGTGTGTTTAAGGAGGAACATTTGCTCTGCTGTGACTGGTTTCGGCCCTGCAACTGTTGTGTTGTTACTTTTATCGTTTTGTGTGTTTGTGAATTCTGTAGTGGTGCCGGTGCGTGTTTATGTGTGTGGCGGCGTGTATGGGTGTATTTGTGTGTGGGGTGTGTACTTTGTGAAATGTGTGCTATGTGTGCTAATTGTAAGTTGTGTGCTTTGCGTGTGGTTTTGTATTTGTTGTGTGAGTTACGCATGTGCGATTGTGACACAGGCTGGGCTGTTTCTGCGAGGCTGTGAGTGTAATGGGTTGTTGTGTGTGTGAGGTGAGATGTGCTATGTGTATGTGGTTCTGCTTTTGTGTTGTGCCTCGTTGTGCGTGTGGTGTGTACATGGTTAGCTGTGGTTTGTGAGAATTGTGTGCCTGTGTGTCCTGCGATGTCTGTGGAGTACGTTGTTTCGTAAGATGTCCTACCTGCGTGTTGAGTTTGTGTCTGTTCTCCGTGACTTTGTGCTTGTGGGTGGCCACTTGTGTTTGCAGTGGTTATTCCTTCAGTGTGTTTTGTGTGTGTCTGTATGTGTGTTAGGCAGTGATTGTGTTGGTCTGTGTGTTGTGTGGTTAATGCAGGGCATTGTGGGTGCGATGAGCTGTGATGTTCAAATTGTGTGTAATGTTCGTGTGTGTTGTGGGATGTATTCTTCTGTGATTTGTGTGTTCTTTCGCGTGTCGCGTTAATGTATTGATGTGTTTCTTCTAATGTGTGGGTTGTATGTGTCATATTTATCTTTTACGTCTTTTTGTGATGTGTTTTGTGTTTGCCTTCTCTTGGGTCAGGTGTGAAGTACGTTGTTTTTTGTGTATACGGTAGGGCGTGCTTTCTGGTGTTTGTGATTGTGTGGTGTTTGGTGTTGTGTCATCTTTTGCATGCTGTCTTTTTGTGCATTTTGCTGTGATGTCGGTGATCTGTCGGTTTAATGTGCATTGCGGTGTATATGTGACTGTGTGTGTTTCCTTGTGTGCCGTGTTCTCTTCGTGTTGGGACTGCTGTGTAGAATGTTGTGTATGTGACGTGTGCAGTTTTGTTGCTTCGTAGTGTAAGTTGCGTGTGAATTTCTCCGTGGAGCTCTGGGTGACTGGTGTGGTTGTGGGTGGTTCTGTGTTGGGTGCTGTGTGCTTGGAGTGTGTCTTTGTGTGAGGTATGTTTGGCGTCTTCTGGGTAGCGTGTTGTGTTGTTCGTGGTAGGGAATGCTATGTGGCCTGTGAATGCTTTTCTATTTCATGTTTAGTGCGTGACGTGACTACACGTGTTCGTGATGGGCAACATATTCTCTTACAGTCGCAACAGACAACAAAAAGACAAGAGACATGACACATGGAACCGTACACCGGAAGCCACAGAACAAACACGCACCATGTTCAAACGCCAATGGATAACTCATCAAAAATGACAAAATACGTAACACACAAAAAACCTCAGTGCACACAACACACAACTCTCAACCACACACCTCACACATTGTATGCCACACAGAGAAAAGTACACGTAGCAATGTACCCCAACAAGCAGTAAAGAACCCATACCACATATAGGCCGTACACAACATACAGAACACGGACAGCACACATGACTCAGGAAATAAAGAAGACCCACAGATCACAGACATCACCACACAAAACACACAAGGACACACAGCACACATAGCAGAGCAAGACAGATTACACACAGAATCACAAAACAAACACCACAAATCATTCACTAACATATACAAACAACACAAACACCACACTACACAAACAACAAATCCAAGAAGCGCGACACAGATCAAGTACACACAATGCACAGTAAAAAAACACACATAACACACCACCCACACTGCAAGACATAAAGCAAAGAACCAAAATGTCACACAGCACACAACGCACACAAAATGTATATCACAACAGCCAGCACAAACAACACACTCTCCATACTACACAAACCACACAATACATATAAAATGACACACACAGGACATACAACACAGACACGCAGAACACACAGAATGCACCAGCAGAACTCATAACAACACAGACACAGTGCACACACAACACGCAAAACCAGTTTACATACAACCTCTCAACACACAAACAGTACATCACACTAAACAACTAAACCCCACACGCACCAAGCACATGTCTCCACGAAATGCACGTGAACCACGTTTCGCAGAGTAAACAGAACACACACAGTGAGGCACACTCACCAAGCGTGACCACACACAGTACGCAGATCACAAATTACACTCATTACTCAAACAGCCAACCACACACACAACCTGTCCAACACACACACACAAATCACAATCGCACAGAAAGAACACACACTACACACAACGCATGGAAAATGACATTGAAAAAATACGCAAACCACAACAGAAAGAACAACGAATTTATGAAACACACGTTTCACACACTACACACATCACACAAAACACACATAAAACGTACAGCACACAGGTCCTCACAGGACACACAATGCAAAGCACTGAACACACATGTAGAAAGCATATACAACACAGCACACAATGAATATCTGTAACAACGTGGAAAACACACAGATGACACAACACACGCACAACACGGAAAACGGAAAAGAACACACGCAGCACACATGCAGCTGAGAACTCAGTACGTTGCACTTCGCGCAACAACGTGCGGTCACATCACACACTAAACCTGAAACAGGAAACCACACACAGAGCAAGTAACATTCCCGACCACGAACACAACACGCTACGCAAGAGAGGCCAAACATACAACACACAGACACACACTCCAAGCACACAACACCCAACACAGAAGGATCCACAACCACCCCAGTACACACAACTCCACAGCGCAATACACGAAGAACACGCACTACAAACAACACAGTACCCAAACTGCACCCATCACATGCACAACAGTCGCAGCACAGAAAGAACACAACACAGCGCACAGGGAGCAGACACACACACAACCACATAAACAGCGCCACACACATTAAATCAACAGAGCTCAAGCATCACAGCATGAAACACACAGTAACACAGCACGAAACATGTAACACAACACAGAATACACACACAATCACACCACAAACACCACAAAAACGCCCTCAAATATACGCAAAAGACAAAAAATGCACTTCACACATAACACTAAACCCAACAAACACAAAACACCACACAGAAAAATGCACAATACAAATGTCGCACTCACAACACACACGCAATAAGAAACACATCAATGCATCAGCAAAACACACAACATAATACCCAAATCACAGAACAGCACATCACACAACACACACAAACATCACACACAAATTAAATACCACAGCTCATAACACCCTCAACACCCACCGTTAACCACACAACACACAGACCAACGCAACCACTACACACCACACATGAAGCCACACACCACACACACTCAAGGAGTAACGACAACAAACAAGTCTACCCCACAAACCAGAACACACACAAACTCAACACGCAAACAGCACAACATATGAAACAACGTACACCACAAACATCGCAGAACCTAAAGGCACACAATTCTCACACACTACAGTTAACCCTACGAACACCACACACACTATGAGGCACACTACACAAGCAAAACCACACACAGATAACACATCTCCCCTCACACACATAACCACTTGCACACACAACCTCTCAAACACAGCCAAACTCGTATCACGATCACAAATGCAGAACAAACACAACAAATAAAAACCACACGCAGAACACACAACCAAAAATAAACACATGTAGCACACATTTTACACACTACACACCCCACACACATGTACACACATGGGCACCACTACACGATGCACACACACACAAAACTCAAAAAGTATCAGCACAACAGTCACAGGGCACACACCAGTCAGGACAGAGCGCGGATTTCTCATATACAACACACCAATCACATTTGCGAGAGTACATGCAGCACACACAATGAGGCACACTAAACAAGCACAACCACACACGGACGATGCATCTCACATCACAAACATAACAACCACACACACTCAGCCACTCAAGGAATACCACACACAAATCACAATCACACACAACACTCAAAAATCCATACGCCAAACACACATAACCAGCAAAGAAGACAAGTAGCACACATTTCAATCACTGCACACTACACACGCAGCCATGCGCACACACACCACACATACATCCTCACACGGGAGCACAGTGCAGAACCCTCACACAACACAGAAACACAAAAAAACTAGAGTCTCAAGATACACACCACACACCTCAGGGCACATAACAGCTCACAACTCACACGGAAAACATGGCACAGTCTATGTACTGCACACACCATGGGACATACTCAAGAAGCACAACTGCACACAGCCAACACATCTCACATCACGTGCATAACTCAAACAGCAAAACACACACAACCTCTCTAACACAACCACACACAAATCACAAATACACACAGAAAACAGACGGCAACTCAGGACAAACCCATGCACAACCAACAAAACCACACACAACACACCGAGAATGCGCTACGCACACCACACACAGCCACAAGCATGCAATAGAGATCACACACAGACCCGTATGCAGACAGCATGAAACACGACACACAGACACACAGACAAAAATACACACACACTCACGGAAGACATCAGACACAACGCAAAACCAACATCACGCAGAGTGCTCAAAATACACAGACCAACCAACGTCTACCCTATACGTCACACACAGAAAGCATATAGACAGCATTCATACAACACAGTACATAACACAACAGACAACAGAAAGACCAGACACATTTCACATCAAACAGGACACCGGAAGCCACAGAACCAACACGCAGCATGTTCAAACACCAATGGATAGCTCATCAGAAATGACAAAATACGTAACACACAAAGAACCTCTCAGTGCACACAACACACAGCTCACAACCACACACCTCACACATTGCATGCCACACAGAGAAAATGCCACACGGAGCGATGTACCCCAACAAGCAGTAAAGAACCCATACCGCATATAGCACATACACAACACACACAACACGGACAGCACTCATGACTCAGGAAATAAAGAAGACCCACAGATCACAGACATCACCACACAAAACACACAAGGACACACAGCACACATAGCAGAGCAAGACAGATTACACACAGAATCACAAAACAAACACCACAAATCATTCACTAACATATACAAACAACACAAACACCACACTACACAAACAACAAATCCAAGAAGCGCGACACAGATCAAGTACACACAATGCACAGTAAAAAAACACACATAACACACCACCCACACTGCAAGACATAAAGCAAAGAACCAAAATGTCACACAGCACACAACGCACACAAAATGTATATCACAACAGCCAGCACAAACAACACACTCTCCATACTACACAAACCACACAATACATATAAAATGACACACACAGGACATACAACACAGACACGCAGAACACACAGAATGCACCAGCAGAACTCATAACAACACAGACACAGTGCACACACAACACGCAAAACCAGTTTACATACAACCTCTCAACACACAAACAGTACATCACACTAAACAACTAAACCCCACACGCACCAAGCACATGTCTCCACGAAATGCACGTGAACCACGTTTCGCAGAGTAAACAGAACACACACAGTGAGGCACACTCACCAAGCGTGACCACACACAGTACGCAGATCACAAATTACACTCATTACTCAAACAGCCAACCGCACACACAACCTGTCCAACACACACACACAAATCACAATCGCACAGAAAGAACACACACTACACACAACGCATGGAAAATGACATTGAAAAAATACGCAAACCACAACAGAAAGAACAACGAATTTATGAAACACACGTTTCACACACTACACACATCACACAAAACACACATAAAACGTACAGCACACAGGTCCTCACAGGACACACAATGCAAAGCACTGAACACACATGTAGAAAGCATATACAACACAGCACACAATGAATATCTGTAACAACGTGGAAAACACACAGATGACACAACACACGCACAACACGGAAAACGGAAAAGAACACACGCAGCACACATGCAGCTGAGAACTCAGTACGTTGCACTTCGCGCAACAACGTGCGGTCACATCACACACTAAACCTGAAACAGGAAACCACACACAGAGCAAGTAACATTCCCGACCACGAACACAACACGCTACGCAAGAGAGGCCAAACATACAACACACAGACACACACTCCAAGCACACAACACCCAACACAGAAGGATCCACAACCACCCCAGTACACACAACTCCACAGCGCAATACACGAAGAACACGCACTACAAACAACACAGTACCCAAACTGCACCCATCACATGCACAACAGTCGCAGCACAGAAAGAACACAACACAGCGCACAGGGAGCAGACACACACACAACCACATAAACAGCGCCACACACATTAAATCAACAGAGCTCAAGCATCACAGCATGAAACACACAGTAACACAGCACGAAACATGTAACACAACACAGAATACACACACAATCACACCACAAACACCACAAAAACGCCCTCAAATATACGCAAAAGACAAAAAATGCACTTCACACATAACACTAAACCCAACAAACACAAAACACCACACAGAAAAATGCACAATACAAATGTCGCACTCACAACACACACGCAATAAGAAACACATCAATGCATCAGCAAAACACACAACATAATACCCAAATCACAGAACAGCACATCACACAACACACACAAACATCACACACAAATTAAATACCACAGCTCATAACACCCTCAACACCCACCGTTAACCACACAACACACAGACCAACGCAACCACTACACACCACACATGAAGCCACACACCACACACACTCAAGGAGTAACGACAACAAACAAGTCTACCCCACAAACCAGAACACACACAAACTCAACACGCAAACAGCACAACATATGAAACAACGTACACCACAAACATCGCAGAACCTAAAGGCACACAATTCTCACACACTACAGTTAACCCTACGAACACCACACACACTATGAGGCACACTACACAAGCAAAACCACACACAGATAACACATCTCCCCTCACACACATAACCACTTGCACACACAACCTCTCAAACACAGCCAAACTCGTATCACGATCACAAATGCAGAACAAACACAACAAATAAAAACCACACGCAGAACACACAACCAAAAATAAACACATGTAGCACACATTTTACACACTACACACCCCACACACATGTACACACATGGGCACCACTACACGATGCACACACACACAAAACTCAAAAAGTATCAGCACAACAGTCACAGGGCACACACCAGTCAGGACAGAGCGCGGATTTCTCATATACAACACACCAATCACATTTGCGAGAGTACATGCAGCACACACAATGAGGCACACTAAACAAGCACAACCACACACGGACGATGCATCTCACATCACAAACATAACAACCACACACACTCAGCCACTCAAGGAATACCACACACAAATCACAATCACACACAACACTCAAAAATCCATACGCCAAACACACATAACCAGCAAAGAAGACAAGTAGCACACATTTCAATCACTGCACACTACACACACAGCCATGCGCACACACACCACACATACATCCTCACACGGGAGCACAGTGCAGAACCCTCACACAACACAGAAACACAAAAAAACTAGAGTCTCAAGATACACACCACACACCTCAGGGCACATAACAGCTCACAACTCACACGGAAAACATGGCACAGTCTATGTACTGCACACACCATGGGACATACTCAAGAAGCACAACTGCACACAGCCAACACATCTCACATCACGTGCATAACTCAAACAGCAAAACACACACAACCTCTCTAACACAACCACACACAAATCACAAATACACACAGAAAACAGACGGCAACTCAGGACAAACCCATGCACAACCAACAAAACCACACACAACACACCGAGAATGCGCTACGCACACCACACACAGCCACAAGCATGCAATAGAGATCACACACAGACCCGTATGCAGACAGCATGAAACACGACACACAGACACACAGACAAAAATACACACACACTCACGGAAGACATCAGACACAACGCAAAACCAACATCACGCAGAGTGCTCAAAATACACAGACCAACCAACGTCTACCCTATACGTCACACACAGAAAGCATATAGACAGCATTCATACAACACAGTACATAACACAACAGACAACAGAAAGACCAGACACATTTCACATCAAACAGGACACCGGAAGCCACAGAACCAACACGCAGCATGTTCAAACACCAATGGATAGCTCATCAGAAATGACAAAATACGTAACACACAAAGAACCTCTCAGTGCACACAACACACAGCTCACAACCACACACCTCACACATTGCATGCCACACAGAGAAAATGCCACACGGAGCGATGTACCCCAACAAGCAGTAAAGAACCCATACCGCATATAGCACATACACAACACACACAACACGGACAGCACTCATGACTCAGGAAATAAAGAAGACCCACAGATCACAGACATCACCACACAAAACACACAAGGACACACAGCACACATAGCAGAGCAAGACAGATTACACACAGAATCACAAAACAAACACCACAAATCATTCACTAACATATACAAACAACACAAACACCACACTACACAAACAACAAATCCAAGAAGCGCGACACAGATCAAGTACACACAATGCACAGTAAAAAAACACACATAACACACCACCCACACTGCAAGACATAAAGCAAAGAACCAAAATGTCACACAGCACACAACGCACACAAAATGTATATCACAACAGCCAGCACAAACAACACACTCTCCATACTACACAAACCACACAATACATATAAAATGACACACACAGGACATACAACACAGACACGCAGAACACACAGAATGCACCAGCAGAACTCATAACAACACAGACACAGTGCACACACAACACGCAAAACCAGTTTACATACAACCTCTCAACACACAAACAGTACATCACACTAAACAACTAAACCCCACACGCACCAAGCACATGTCTCCACGAAATGCACGTGAACCACGTTTCGCAGAGTAAACAGAACACACACAGTGAGGCACACTCACCAAGCGTGACCACACACAGTACGCAGATCACAAATTACACTCATTACTCAAACAGCCAACCACACACACAACCTGTCCAACACACACACACAAATCACAATCGCACAGAAAGAACACACACTACACACAACGCATGGAAAATGACATTGAAAAAATACGCAAACCACAACAGAAAGAACAACGAATTTATGAAACACACGTTTCACACACTACACACATCACACAAAACACACATAAAACGTACAGCACACAGGTCCTCACAGGACACACAATGCAAAGCACTGAACACACATGTAGAAAGCATATACAACACAGCACACAATGAATATCTGTAACAACGTGGAAAACACACAGATGACACAACACACGCACAACACGGAAAACGGAAAAGAACACACGCAGCACACATGCAGCTGAGAACTCAGTACGTTGCACTTCGCGCAACAACGTGCGGTCACATCACACACTAAACCTGAAACAGGAAACCACACACAGAGCAAGTAACATTCCCGACCACGAACACAACACGCTACGCAAGAGAGGCCAAACATACAACACACAGACACACACTCCAAGCACACAACACCCAACACAGAAGGATCCACAACCACCCCAGTACACACAACTCCACAGCGCAATACACGAAGAACACGCACTACAAACAACACAGTACCCAAACTGCACCCATCACATGCACAACAGTCGCAGCACAGAAAGAACACAACACAGCGCACAGGGAGCAGACACACACACAACCACATAAACAGCGCCACACACATTAAATCAACAGAGCTCAAGCATCACAGCATGAAACACACAGTAACACAGCACGAAACATGTAACACAACACAGAATACACACACAATCACACCACAAACACCACAAAAACGCCCTCAAATATACGCAAAAGACAAAAAATGCACTTCACACATAACACTAAACCCAACAAACACAAAACACCACACAGAAAAATGCACAATACAAATGTCGCACTCACAACACACACGCAATAAGAAACACATCAATGCATCAGCAAAACACACAACATAATACCCAAATCACAGAACAGCACATCACACAACACACACAAACATCACACACAAATTAAATACCACAGCTCATAACACCCTCAACACCCACCGTTAACCACACAACACACAGACCAACGCAACCACTACACACCACACATGAAGCCACACACCACACACACTCAAGGAGTAACGACAACAAACAAGTCTACCCCACAAACCAGAACACACACAAACTCAACACGCAAACAGCACAACATATGAAACAACGTACACCACAAACATCGCAGAACCTAAAGGCACACAATTCTCACACACTACAGTTAACCCTACGAACACCACACACACTATGAGGCACACTACACAAGCAAAACCACACACAGATAACACATCTCCCCTCACACACATAACCACTTGCACACACAACCTCTCAAACACAGCCAAACTCGTATCACGATCACAAATGCAGAACAAACACAACAAATAAAAACCACACGCAGAACACACAACCAAAAATAAACACATGTAGCACACATTTTACACACTACACACCCCACACACATGTACACACATGGGCACCACTACACGATGCACACACACACAAAACTCAAAAAGTATCAGCACAACAGTCACAGGGCACACACCAGTCAGGACAGAGCGCGGATTTCTCATATACAACACACCAATCACATTTGCGAGAGTACATGCAGCACACACAATGAGGCACACTAAACAAGCACAACCACACACGGACGATGCATCTCACATCACAAACATAACAACCACACACACTCAACCACTCAAGGAATACCACACACAAATCACAATCACACACAACACTCAAAAATCCATACGCCAAACACACATAACCAGCAAAGAAGACAAGTAGCACACATTTCAATCACTGCACACTACACACACAGCCATGCGCACACACACCACACATACATCCTCACACGGGAGCACAGTGCAGAACCCTCACACAACACAGAAACACAAAAAAACTAGAGTCTCAAGATACACACCACACACCTCAGGGCACATAACAGCTCACAACTCACACGGAAAACATGGCACAGTCTATGTACTGCACACACCATGGGACATACTCAAGAAGCACAACTGCACACAGCCAACACATCTCACATCACGTGCATAACTCAAACAGCAAAACACACACAACCTCTCTAACACAACCACACACAAATCACAAATACACACAGAAAACAGACGGCAACTCAGGACAAACCCATGCACAACCAACAAAACCACACACAACACACCGAGAATGCGCTACGCACACCACACACAGCCACAAGCATGCAATAGAGATCACACACAGACCCGTATGCAGACAGCATGAAACACGACACACAGACACACAGACAAAAATACACACACACTCACGGAAGACATCAGACACAACGCAAAACCAACATCACGCAGAGTGCTCAAAATACACAGACCAACCAACGTCTACCCTATACGTCACACACAGAAAGCATATAGACAGCATTCATACAACACAGTACATAACACAACAGACAACAGAAAGACCAGACACATTTCACATCAAACAGGACACCGGAAGCCACAGAACCAACACGCAGCATGTTCAAACACCAATGGATAGCTCATCAGAAATGACAAAATACGTAACACACAAAGAACCTCTCAGTGCACACAACACACAGCTCACAACCACACACCTCACACATTGCATGCCACACAGAGAAAATGCCACACGGAGCGATGTACCCCAACAAGCAGTAAAGAACCCATACCGCATATAGCACATACACAACACACACAACACGGACAGCACTCATGACTCAGGAAATAAAGAAGACCCACAGATCACAGACATCACCACACAAAACACACAAGGACACACAGCACACATAGCAGAGCAAGACAGATTACACACAGAATCACAAAACAAACACCACAAATCATTCACTAACATATACAAACAACACAAACACCACACTACACAAACAACAAATCCAAGAAGCGCGACACAGATCAAGTACACACAATGCACAGTAAAAAAACACACATAACACACCACCCACACTGCAAGACATAAAGCAAAGAACCAAAATGTCACACAGCACACAACGCACACAAAATGTATATCACAACAGCCAGCACAAACAACACACTCTCCATACTACACAAACCACACAATACATATAAAATGACACACACAGGACATACAACACAGACACGCAGAACACACAGAATGCACCAGCAGAACTCATAACAACACAGACACAGTGCACACACAACACGCAAAACCAGTTTACATACAACCTCTCAACACACAAACAGTACATCACACTAAACAACTAAACCCCACACGCACCAAGCACATGTCTCCACGAAATGCACGTGAACCACGTTTCGCAGAGTAAACAGAACACACACAGTGAGGCACACTCACCAAGCGTGACCACACACAGTACGCAGATCACAAATTACACTCATTACTCAAACAGCCAACCACACACACAACCTGTCCAACACACACACACAAATCACAATCGCACAGAAAGAACACACACTACACACAACGCATGGAAAATGACATTGAAAAAATACGCAAACCACAACAGAAAGAACAACGAATTTATGAAACACACGTTTCACACACTACACACATCACACAAAACACACATAAAACGTACAGCACACAGGTCCTCACAGGACACACAATGCAAAGCACTGAACACACATGTAGAAAGCATATACAACACAGCACACAATGAATATCTGTAACAACGTGGAAAACACACAGATGACACAACACACGCACAACACGGAAAACGGAAAAGAACACACGCAGCACACATGCAGCTGAGAACTCAGTACGTTGCACTTCGCGCAACAACGTGCGGTCACATCACACACTAAACCTGAAACAGGAAACCACACACAGAGCAAGTAACATTCCCGACCACGAACACAACACGCTACGCAAGAGAGGCCAAACATACAACACACAGACACACACTCCAAGCACACAACACCCAACACAGAAGGATCCACAACCACCCCAGTACACACAACTCCACAGCGCAATACACGAAGAACACGCACTACAAACAACACAGTACCCAAACTGCACCCATCACATGCACAACAGTCGCAGCACAGAAAGAACACAACACAGCGCACAGGGAGCAGACACACACACAACCACATAAACAGCGCCACACACATTAAATCAACAGAGCTCAAGCATCACAGCATGAAACACACAGTAACACAGCACGAAACATGTAACACAACACAGAATACACACACAATCACACCACAAACACCACAAAAACGCCCTCAAATATACGCAAAAGACAAAAAATGCACTTCACACATAACACTAAACCCAACAAACACAAAACACCACACAGAAAAATGCACAATACAAATGTCGCACTCACAACACACACGCAATAAGAAACACATCAATGCATCAGCAAAACACACAACATAATACCCAAATCACAGAACAGCACATCACACAACACACACAAACATCACACACAAATTAAATACCACAGCTCATAACACCCTCAACACCCACCGTTAACCACACAACACACAGACCAACGCAACCACTACACACCACACATGAAGCCACACACCACACACACTCAAGGAGTAACGACAACAAACAAGTCTACCCCACAAACCAGAACACACACAAACTCAACACGCAAACAGCACAACATATGAAACAACGTACACCACAAACATCGCAGAACCTAAAGGCACACAATTCTCACACACTACAGTTAACCCTACGAACACCACACACACTATGAGGCACACTACACAAGCAAAACCACACACAGATAACACATCTCCCCTCACACACATAACCACTTGCACACACAACCTCTCAAACACAGCCAAACTCGTATCACGATCACAAATGCAGAACAAACACAACAAATAAAAACCACACGCAGAACACACAACCAAAAATAAACACATGTAGCACACATTTTACACACTACACACCCCACACACATGTACACACATGGGCACCACTACACGATGCACACACACACAAAACTCAAAAAGTATCAGCACAACAGTCACAGGGCACACACCAGTCAGGACAGAGCGCGGATTTCTCATATACAACACACCAATCACATTTGCGAGAGTACATGCAGCACACACAATGAGGCACACTAAACAAGCACAACCACACACGGACGATGCATCTCACATCACAAACATAACAACCACACACACTCAGCCACTCAAGGAATACCACACACAAATCACAATCACACACAACACTCAAAAATCCATACGCCAAACACACATAACCAGCAAAGAAGACAAGTAGCACACATTTCAATCACTGCACACTACACACACAGCCATGCGCACACACACCACACATACATCCTCACACGGGAGCACAGTGCAGAACCCTCACACAACACAGAAACACAAAAAAACTAGAGTCTCAAGATACACACCACACACCTCAGGGCACATAACAGCTCACAACTCACACGGAAAACATGGCACAGTCTATGTACTGCACACACCATGGGACATACTCAAGAAGCACAACTGCACACAGCCAACACATCTCACATCACGTGCATAACTCAAACAGCAAAACACACACAACCTCTCTAACACAACCACACACAAATCACAAATACACACAGAAAACAGACGGCAACTCAGGACAAACCCATGCACAACCAACAAAACCACACACAACACACCGAGAATGCGCTACGCACACCACACACAGCCACAAGCATGCAATAGAGATCACACACAGACCCGTATGCAGACAGCATGAAACACGACACACAGACACACAGACAAAAATACACACACACTCACGGAAGACATCAGACACAACGCAAAACCAACATCACGCAGAGTGCTCAAAATACACAGACCAACCAACGTCTACCCTATACGTCACACACAGAAAGCATATAGACAGCATTCATACAACACAGTACATAACACAACAGACAACAGAAAGACCAGACACATTTCACATCAAACAGGACACCGGAAGCCACAGAACCAACACGCAGCATGTTCAAACACCAATGGATAGCTCATCAGAAATGACAAAATACGTAACACACAAAGAACCTCTCAGTGCACACAACACACAGCTCACAACCACACACCTCACACATTGCATGCCACACAGAGAAAATGCCACACGGAGCGATGTACCCCAACAAGCAGTAAAGAACCCATACCGCATATAGCACATACACAACACACACAACACGGACAGCACTCATGACTCAGGAAATAAAGAAGACCCACAGATCACAGACATCACCACACAAAACACACAAGGACACACAGCACACATAGCAGAGCAAGACAGATTACACACAGAATCACAAAACAAACACCACAAATCATTCACTAACATATACAAACAACACAAACACCACACTACACAAACAACAAATCCAAGAAGCGCGACACAGATCAAGTACACACAATGCACAGTAAAAAAACACACATAACACACCACCCACACTGCAAGACATAAAGCAAAGAACCAAAATGTCACACAGCACACAACGCACACAAAATGTATATCACAACAGCCAGCACAAACAACACACTCTCCATACTACACAAACCACACAATACATATAAAATGACACACACAGGACATACAACACAGACACGCAGAACACACAGAATGCACCAGCAGAACTCATAACAACACAGACACAGTGCACACACAACACGCAAAACCAGTTTACATACAACCTCTCAACACACAAACAGTACATCACACTAAACAACTAAACCCCACACGCACCAAGCACATGTCTCCACGAAATGCACGTGAACCACGTTTCGCAGAGTAAACAGAACACACACAGTGAGGCACACTCACCAAGCGTGACCACACACAGTACGCAGATCACAAATTACACTCATTACTCAAACAGCCAACCACACACACAACCTGTCCAACACACACACACAAATCACAATCGCACAGAAAGAACACACACTACACACAACGCATGGAAAATGACATTGAAAAAATACGCAAACCACAACAGAAAGAACAACGAATTTATGAAACACACGTTTCACACACTACACACATCACACAAAACACACATAAAACGTACAGCACACAGGTCCTCACAGGACACACAATGCAAAGCACTGAACACACATGTAGAAAGCATATACAACACAGCACACAATGAATATCTGTAACAACGTGGAAAACACACAGATGACACAACACACGCACAACACGGAAAACGGAAAAGAACACACGCAGCACACATGCAGCTGAGAACTCAGTACGTTGCACTTCGCGCAACAACGTGCGGTCACATCACACACTAAACCTGAAACAGGAAACCACACACAGAGCAAGTAACATTCCCGACCACGAACACAACACGCTACGCAAGAGAGGCCAAACATACAACACACAGACACACACTCCAAGCACACAACACCCAACACAGAAGGATCCACAACCACCCCAGTACACACAACTCCACAGCGCAATACACGAAGAACACGCACTACAAACAACACAGTACCCAAACTGCACCCATCACATGCACAACAGTCGCAGCACAGAAAGAACACAACACAGCGCACAGGGAGCAGACACACACACAACCACATAAACAGCGCCACACACATTAAATCAACAGAGCTCAAGCATCACAGCATGAAACACACAGTAACACAGCACGAAACATGTAACACAACACAGAATACACACACAATCACACCACAAACACCACAAAAACGCCCTCAAATATACGCAAAAGACAAAAAATGCACTTCACACATAACACTAAACCCAACAAACACAAAACACCACACAGAAAAATGCACAATACAAATGTCGCACTCACAACACACACGCAATAAGAAACACATCAATGCATCAGCAAAACACACAACATAATACCCAAATCACAGAACAGCACATCACACAACACACACAAACATCACACACAAATTAAATACCACAGCTCATAACACCCTCAACACCCACCGTTAACCACACAACACACAGACCAACGCAACCACTACACACCACACATGAAGCCACACACCACACACACTCAAGGAGTAACGACAACAAACAAGTCTACCCCACAAACCAGAACACACACAAACTCAACACGCAAACAGCACAACATATGAAACAACGTACACCACAAACATCGCAGAACCTAAAGGCACACAATTCTCACACACTACAGTTAACCCTACGAACACCACACACACTATGAGGCACACTACACAAGCAAAACCACACACAGATAACACATCTCCCCTCACACACATAACCACTTGCACACACAACCTCTCAAACACAGCCAAACTCGTATCACGATCACAAATGCAGAACAAACACAACAAATAAAAACCACACGCAGAACACACAACCAAAAATAAACACATGTAGCACACATTTTACACACTACACACCCCACACACATGTACACACATGGGCACCACTACACGATGCACACACACACAAAACTCAAAAAGTATCAGCACAACAGTCACAGGGCACACACCAGTCAGGACAGAGCGCGGATTTCTCATATACAACACACCAATCACATTTGCGAGAGTACATGCAGCACACACAATGAGGCACACTAAACAAGCACAACCACACACGGACGATGCATCTCACATCACAAACATAACAACCACACACACTCAGCCACTCAAGGAATACCACACACAAATCACAATCACACACAACACTCAAAAATCCATACGCCAAACACACATAACCAGCAAAGAAGACAAGTAGCACACATTTCAATCACTGCACACTACACACACAGCCATGCGCACACACACCACACATACATCCTCACACGGGAGCACAGTGCAGAACCCTCACACAACACAGAAACACAAAAAAACTAGAGTCTCAAGATACACACCACACACCTCAGGGCACATAACAGCTCACAACTCACACGGAAAACATGGCACAGTCTATGTACTGCACACACCATGGGACATACTCAAGAAGCACAACTGCACACAGCCAACACATCTCACATCACGTGCATAACTCAAACAGCAAAACACACACAACCTCTCTAACACAACCACACACAAATCACAAATACACACAGAAAACAGACGGCAACTCAGGACAAACCCATGCACAACCAACAAAACCACACACAACACACCGAGAATGCGCTACGCACACCACACACAGCCACAAGCATGCAATAGAGATCACACACAGACCCGTATGCAGACAGCATGAAACACGACACACAGACACACAGACAAAAATACACACACACTCACGGAAGACATCAGACACAACGCAAAACCAACATCACGCAGAGTGCTCAAAATACACAGACCAACCAACGTCTACCCTATACGTCACACACAGAAAGCATATAGACAGCATTCATACAACACAGTACATAACACAACAGACAACAGAAAGACCAGACACATTTCACATCAAACAGGACACCGGAAGCCACAGAACCAACACGCAGCATGTTCAAACACCAATGGATAGCTCATCAGAAATGACAAAATACGTAACACACAAAGAACCTCTCAGTGCACACAACACACAGCTCACAACCACACACCTCACACATTGCATGCCACACAGAGAAAATGCCACACGGAGCGATGTACCCCAACAAGCAGTAAAGAACCCATACCGCATATAGCACATACACAACACACACAACACGGACAGCACTCATGACTCAGGAAATAAAGAAGACCCACAGATCACAGACATCACCACACAAAACACACAAGGACACACAGCACACATAGCAGAGCAAGACAGATTACACACAGAATCACAAAACAAACACCACAAATCATTCACTAACATATACAAACAACACAAACACCACACTACACAAACAACAAATCCAAGAAGCGCGACACAGATCAAGTACACACAATGCACAGTAAAAAAACACACATAACACACCACCCACACTGCAAGACATAAAGCAAAGAACCAAAATGTCACACAGCACACAACGCACACAAAATGTATATCACAACAGCCAGCACAAACAACACACTCTCCATACTACACAAACCACACAATACATATAAAATGACACACACAGGACATACAACACAGACACGCAGAACACACAGAATGCACCAGCAGAACTCATAACAACACAGACACAGTGCACACACAACACGCAAAACCAGTTTACATACAACCTCTCAACACACAAACAGTACATCACACTAAACAACTAAACCCCACACGCACCAAGCACATGTCTCCACGAAATGCACGTGAACCACGTTTCGCAGAGTAAACAGAACACACACAGTGAGGCACACTCACCAAGCGTGACCACACACAGTACGCAGATCACAAATTACACTCATTACTCAAACAGCCAACCACACACACAACCTGTCCAACACACACACACAAATCACAATCGCACAGAAAGAACACACACTACACACAACGCATGGAAAATGACATTGAAAAAATACGCAAACCACAACAGAAAGAACAACGAATTTATGAAACACACGTTTCACACACTACACACATCACACAAAACACACATAAAACGTACAGCACACAGGTCCTCACAGGACACACAATGCAAAGCACTGAACACACATGTAGAAAGCATATACAACACAGCACACAATGAATATCTGTAACAACGTGGAAAACACACAGATGACACAACACACGCACAACACGGAAAACGGAAAAGAACACACGCAGCACACATGCAGCTGAGAACTCAGTACGTTGCACTTCGCGCAACAACGTGCGGTCACATCACACACTAAACCTGAAACAGGAAACCACACACAGAGCAAGTAACATTCCCGACCACGAACACAACACGCTACGCAAGAGAGGCCAAACATACAACACACAGACACACACTCCAAGCACACAACACCCAACACAGAAGGATCCACAACCACCCCAGTACACACAACTCCACAGCGCAATACACGAAGAACACGCACTACAAACAACACAGTACCCAAACTGCACCCATCACATGCACAACAGTCGCAGCACAGAAAGAACACAACACAGCGCACAGGGAGCAGACACACACACAACCACATAAACAGCGCCACACACATTAAATCAACAGAGCTCAAGCATCACAGCATGAAACACACAGTAACACAGCACGAAACATGTAACACAACACAGAATACACACACAATCACACCACAAACACCACAAAAACGCCCTCAAATATACGCAAAAGACAAAAAATGCACTTCACACATAACACTAAACCCAACAAACACAAAACACCACACAGAAAAATGCACAATACAAATGTCGCACTCACAACACACACGCAATAAGAAACACATCAATACATCAGCAAAACACACAACATAATACCCAAATCACAGAACAGCACATCACACAACACACACAAACATCACACACAAATTAAATACCACAGCTCATAACACCCTCAACACCCACCGTTAACCACACAACACACAGACCAACGCAACCACTACACACCACACATGAAGCCACACACCACACACACTCAAGGAGTAACGACAACAAACAAGTCTACCCCACAAACCAGAACACACACAAACTCAACACGCAAACAGCACAACATATGAAACAACGTACACCACAAACATCGCAGAACCTAAAGGCACACAATTCTCACACACTACAGTTAACCCTACGAACACCACACACACTATGAGGCACACTACACAAGCAAAACCACACACAGATAACACATCTCCCCTCACACACATAACCACTTGCACACACAACCTCTCAAACACAGCCAAACTCGTATCACGATCACAAATGCAGAACAAACACAACAAATAAAAACCACACGCAGAACACACAACCAAAAATAAACACATGTAGCACACATTTTACACACTACACACCCCACACACATGTACACACATGGGCACCACTACACGATGCACACACACACAAAACTCAAAAAGTATCAGCACAACAGTCACAGGGCACACACCAGTCAGGACAGAGCGCGGATTTCTCATATACAACACACCAATCACATTTGCGAGAGTACATGCAGCACACACAATGAGGCACACTAAACAAGCACAACCACACACGGACGATGCATCTCACATCACAAACATAACAACCACACACACTCAGCCACTCAAGGAATACCACACACAAATCACAATCACACACAACACTCAAAAATCCATACGCCAAACACACATAACCAGCAAAGAAGACAAGTAGCACACATTTCAATCACTGCACACTACACACACAGCCATGCGCACACACACCACACATACATCCTCACACGGGAGCACAGTGCAGAACCCTCACACAACACAGAAACACAAAAAAACTAGAGTCTCAAGATACACACCACACACCTCAGGGCACATAACAGCTCACAACTCACACGGAAAACATGGCACAGTCTATGTACTGCACACACCATGGGACATACTCAAGAAGCACAACTGCACACAGCCAACACATCTCACATCACGTGCATAACTCAAACAGCAAAACACACACAACCTCTCTAACACAACCACACACAAATCACAAATACACACAGAAAACAGACGGCAACTCAGGACAAACCCATGCACAACCAACAAAACCACACACAACACACCGAGAATGCGCTACGCACACCACACACAGCCACAAGCATGCAATAGAGATCACACACAGACCCGTATGCAGACAGCATGAAACACGACACACAGACACACAGACAAAAATACACACACACTCACGGAAGACATCAGACACAACGCAAAACCAACATCACGCAGAGTGCTCAAAATACACAGACCAACCAACGTCTACCCTATACGTCACACACAGAAAGCATATAGACAGCATTCATACAACACAGTACATAACACAACAGACAACAGAAAGACCAGACACATTTCACATCAAACAGGACACCGGAAGCCACAGAACCAACACGCAGCATGTTCAAACACCAATGGATAGCTCATCAGAAATGACAAAATACGTAACACACAAAGAACCTCTCAGTGCACACAACACACAGCTCACAACCACACACCTCACACATTGCATGCCACACAGAGAAAATGCCACACGGAGCGATGTACCCCAACAAGCAGTAAAGAACCCATACCGCATATAGCACATACACAACACACACAACACGGACAGCACTCATGACTCAGGAAATAAAGAAGACCCACAGATCACAGACATCACCACACAAAACACACAAGGACACACAGCACACATAGCAGAGCAAGACAGATTACACACAGAATCACAAAACAAACACCACAAATCATTCACTAACATATACAAACAACACAAACACCACACTACACAAACAACAAATCCAAGAAGCGCGACACAGATCAAGTACACACAATGCACAGTAAAAAAACACACATAACACACCACCCACACTGCAAGACATAAAGCAAAGAACCAAAATGTCACACAGCACACAACGCACACAAAATGTATATCACAACAGCCAGCACAAACAACACACTCTCCATACTACACAAACCACACAATACATATAAAATGACACACACAGGACATACAACACAGACACGCAGAACACACAGAATGCACCAGCAGAACTCATAACAACACAGACACAGTGCACACACAACACGCAAAACCAGTTTACATACAACCTCTCAACACACAAACAGTACATCACACTAAACAACTAAACCCCACACGCACCAAGCACATGTCTCCACGAAATGCACGTGAACCACGTTTCGCAGAGTAAACAGAACACACACAGTGAGGCACACTCACCAAGCGTGACCACACACAGTACGCAGATCACAAATTACACTCATTACTCAAACAGCCAACCACACACACAACCTGTCCAACACACACACACAAATCACAATCGCACAGAAAGAACACACACTACACACAACGCATGGAAAATGACATTGAAAAAATACGCAAACCACAACAGAAAGAACAACGAATTTATGAAACACACGTTTCACACACTACACACATCACACAAAACACACATAAAACGTACAGCACACAGGTCCTCACAGGACACACAATGCAAAGCACTGAACACACATGTAGAAAGCATATACAACACAGCACACAATGAATATCTGTAACAACGTGGAAAACACACAGATGACACAACACACGCACAACACGGAAAACGGAAAAGAACACACGCAGCACACATGCAGCTGAGAACTCAGTACGTTGCACTTCGCGCAACAACGTGCGGTCACATCACACACTAAACCTGAAACAGGAAACCACACACAGAGCAAGTAACATTCCCGACCACGAACACAACACGCTACGCAAGAGAGGCCAAACATACAACACACAGACACACACTCCAAGCACACAACACCCAACACAGAAGGATCCACAACCACCCCAGTACACACAACTCCACAGCGCAATACACGAAGAACACGCACTACAAACAACACAGTACCCAAACTGCACCCATCACATGCACAACAGTCGCAGCACAGAAAGAACACAACACAGCGCACAGGGAGCAGACACACACACAACCACATAAACAGCGCCACACACATTAAATCAACAGAGCTCAAGCATCACAGCATGAAACACACAGTAACACAGCACGAAACATGTAACACAACACAGAATACACACACAATCACACCACAAACACCACAAAAACGCCCTCAAATATACGCAAAAGACAAAAAATGCACTTCACACATAACACTAAACCCAACAAACACAAAACACCACACAGAAAAATGCACAATACAAATGTCGCACTCACAACACACACGCAATAAGAAACACATCAATGCATCAGCAAAACACACAACATAATACCCAAATCACAGAACAGCACATCACACAACACACACAAACATCACACACAAATTAAATACCACAGCTCATAACACCCTCAACACCCACCGTTAACCACACAACACACAGACCAACGCAACCACTACACACCACACATGAAGCCACACACCACACACACTCAAGGAGTAACGACAACAAACAAGTCTACCCCACAAACCAGAACACACACAAACTCAACACGCAAACAGCACAACATATGAAACAACGTACACCACAAACATCGCAGAACCTAAAGGCACACAATTCTCACACACTACAGTTAACCCTACGAACACCACACACACTATGAGGCACACTACACAAGCAAAACCACACACAGATAACACATCTCCCCTCACACACATAACCACTTGCACACACAACCTCTCAAACACAGCCAAACTCGTATCACGATCACAAATGCAGAACAAACACAACAAATAAAAACCACACGCAGAACACACAACCAAAAATAAACACATGTAGCACACATTTTACACACTACACACCCCACACACATGTACACACATGGGCACCACTACACGATGCACACACACACAAAACTCAAAAAGTATCAGCACAACAGTCACAGGGCACACACCAGTCAGGACAGAGCGCGGATTTCTCATATACAACACACCAATCACATTTGCGAGAGTACATGCAGCACACACAATGAGGCACACTAAACAAGCACAACCACACACGGACGATGCATCTCACATCACAAACATAACAACCACACACACTCAGCCACTCAAGGAATACCACACACAAATCACAATCACACACAACACTCAAAAATCCATACGCCAAACACACATAACCAGCAAAGAAGACAAGTAGCACACATTTCAATCACTGCACACTACACACACAGCCATGCGCACACACACCACACATACATCCTCACACGGGAGCACAGTGCAGAACCCTCACACAACACAGAAACACAAAAAAACTAGAGTCTCAAGATACACACCACACACCTCAGGGC
Organism: Manis javanica; assembly: GCF_040802235.1. Taxonomy (NCBI): domain Eukaryota; kingdom Metazoa; phylum Chordata; class Mammalia; order Pholidota; family Manidae; genus Manis; species Manis javanica. The sequence goes on along the minus strand of NC_133157.1, from coordinate 95,101,333 downwards.
ACATAACAGCTCACAACTCACACGGAAAACATGGCACAGTCTATGTACTGCACACACCATGGGACATACTCAAGAAGCACAACTGCACACAGCCAACACATCTCACATCACGTGCATAACTCAAACAGCAAAACACACACAACCTCTCTAACACAACCACACACAAATCACAAATACACACAGAAAACAGACGGCAACTCAGGACAAACCCATGCACAACCAACAAAACCACACACAACACACCGAGAATGCGCTACGCACACCACACACAGCCACAAGCATGCAATAGAGATCACACACAGACCCGTATGCAGACAGCATGAAACACGACACACAGACACACAGACAAAAATACACACACACTCACGGAAGACATCAGACACAACGCAAAACCAACATCACGCAGAGTGCTCAAAATACACAGACCAACCAACGTCTACCCTATACGTCACACACAGAAAGCATATAGACAGCATTCATACAACACAGTACATAACACAACAGACAACAGAAAGACCAGACACATTTCACATCAAACAGGACACCGGAAGCCACAGAACCAACACGCAGCATGTTCAAACACCAATGGATAGCTCATCAGAAATGACAAAATACGTAACACACAAAGAACCTCTCAGTGCACACAACACACAGCTCACAACCACACACCTCACACATTGCATGCCACACAGAGAAAATGCCACACGGAGCGATGTACCCCAACAAGCAGTAAAGAACCCATACCGCATATAGCACATACACAACACACACAACACGGACAGCACTCATGACTCAGGAAATAAAGAAGACCCACAGATCACAGACATCACCACACAAAACACACAAGGACACACAGCACACATAGCAGAGCAAGACAGATTACACACAGAATCACAAAACAAACACCACAAATCATTCACTAACATATACAAACAACACAAACACCACACTACACAAACAACAAATCCAAGAAGCGCGACACAGATCAAGTACACACAATGCACAGTAAAAAAACACACATAACACACCACCCACACTGCAAGACATAAAGCAAAGAACCAAAATGTCACACAGCACACAACGCACACAAAATGTATATCACAACAGCCAGCACAAACAACACACTCTCCATACTACACAAACCACACAATACATATAAAATGACACACACAGGACATACAACACAGACACGCAGAACACACAGAATGCACCAGCAGAACTCATAACAACACAGACACAGTGCACACACAACACGCAAAACCAGTTTACATACAACCTCTCAACACACAAACAGTACATCACACTAAACAACTAAACCCCACACGCACCAAGCACATGTCTCCACGAAATGCACGTGAACCACGTTTCGCAGAGTAAACAGAACACACACAGTGAGGCACACTCACCAAGCGTGACCACACACAGTACGCAGATCACAAATTACACTCATTACTCAAACAGCCAACCACACACACAACCTGTCCAACACACACACACAAATCACAATCGCACAGAAAGAACACACACTACACACAACGCATGGAAAATGACATTGAAAAAATACGCAAACCACAACAGAAAGAACAACGAATTTATGAAACACACGTTTCACACACTACACACATCACACAAAACACACATAAAACGTACAGCACACAGGTCCTCACAGGACACACAATGCAAAGCACTGAACACACATGTAGAAAGCATATACAACACAGCACACAATGAATATCTGTAACAACGTGGAAAACACACAGATGACACAACACACGCACAACACGGAAAACGGAAAAGAACACACGCAGCACACATGCAGCTGAGAACTCAGTACGTTGCACTTCGCGCAACAACGTGCGGTCACATCACACACTAAACCTGAAACAGGAAACCACACACAGAGCAAGTAACATTCCCGACCACGAACACAACACGCTACGCAAGAGAGGCCAAACATACAACACACAGACACACACTCCAAGCACACAACACCCAACACAGAAGGATCCACAACCACCCCAGTACACACAACTCCACAGCGCAATACACGAAGAACACGCACTACAAACAACACAGTACCCAAACTGCACCCATCACATGCACAACAGTCGCAGCACAGAAAGAACACAACACAGCGCACAGGGAGCAGACACACACACAACCACATAAACAGCGCCACACACATTAAATCAACAGAGCTCAAGCATCACAGCATGAAACACACAGTAACACAGCACGAAACATGTAACACAACACAGAATACACACACAATCACACCACAAACACCACAAAAACGCCCTCAAATATACGCAAAAGACAAAAAATGCACTTCACACATAACACTAAACCCAACAAACACAAAACACCACACAGAAAAATGCACAATACAAATGTCGCACTCACAACACACACGCAATAAGAAACACATCAATACATCAGCAAAACACACAACATAATACCCAAATCACAGAACAGCACATCACACAACACACACAAACATCACACACAAATTAAATACCACAGCTCATAACACCCTCAACACCCACCGTTAACCACACAACACACAGACCAACGCAACCACTACACACCACACATGAAGCCACACACCACACACACTCAAGGAGTAACGACAACAAACAAGTCTACCCCACAAACCAGAACACACACAAACTCAACACGCAAACAGCACAACATATGAAACAACGTACACCACAAACATCGCAGAACCTAAAGGCACACAATTCTCACACACTACAGTTAACCCTACGAACACCACACACACTATGAGGCACACTACACAAGCAAAACCACACACAGATAACACATCTCCCCTCACACACATAACCACTTGCACACACAACCTCTCAAACACAGCCAAACTCGTATCACGATCACAAATGCAGAACAAACACAACAAATAAAAACCACACGCAGAACACACAACCAAAAATAAACACATGTAGCACACATTTTACACACTACACACCCCACACACATGTACACACATGGGCACCACTACACGATGCACACACACACAAAACTCAAAAAGTATCAGCACAACAGTCACAGGGCACACACCAGTCAGGACAGAGCGCGGATTTCTCATATACAACACACCAATCACATTTGCGAGAGTACATGCAGCACACACAATGAGGCACACTAAACAAGCACAACCACACACGGACGATGCATCTCACATCACAAACATAACAACCACACACACTCAGCCACTCAAGGAATACCACACACAAATCACAATCACACACAACACTCAAAAATCCATACGCCAAACACACATAACCAGCAAAGAAGACAAGTAGCACACATTTCAATCACTGCACACTACACACACAGCCATGCGCACACACACCACACATACATCCTCACACGGGAGCACAGTGCAGAACCCTCACACAACACAGAAACACAAAAAAACTAGAGTCTCAAGATACACACCACACACCTCAGGGCACATAACAGCTCACAACTCACACGGAAAACATGGCACAGTCTATGTACTGCACACACCATGGGACATACTCAAGAAGCACAACTGCACACAGCCAACACATCTCACATCACGTGCATAACTCAAACAGCAAAACACACACAACCTCTCTAACACAACCACACACAAATCACAAATACACACAGAAAACAGACGGCAACTCAGGACAAACCCATGCACAACCAACAAAACCACACACAACACACCGAGAATGCGCTACGCACACCACACACAGCCACAAGCATGCAATAGAGATCACACACAGACCCGTATGCAGACAGCATGAAACACGACACACAGACACACAGACAAAAATACACACACACTCACGGAAGACATCAGACACAACGCAAAACCAACATCACGCAGAGTGCTCAAAATACACAGACCAACCAACGTCTACCCTATACGTCACACACAGAAAGCATATAGACAGCATTCATACAACACAGTACATAACACAACAGACAACAGAAAGACCAGACACATTTCACATCAAACAGGACACCGGAAGCCACAGAACCAACACGCAGCATGTTCAAACACCAATGGATAGCTCATCAGAAATGACAAAATACGTAACACACAAAGAACCTCTCAGTGCACACAACACACAGCTCACAACCACACACCTCACACATTGCATGCCACACAGAGAAAATGCCACACGGAGCGATGTACCCCAACAAGCAGTAAAGAACCCATACCGCATATAGCACATACACAACACACACAACACGGACAGCACTCATGACTCAGGAAATAAAGAAGACCCACAGATCACAGACATCACCACACAAAACACACAAGGACACACAGCACACATAGCAGAGCAAGACAGATTACACACAGAATCACAAAACAAACACCACAAATCATTCACTAACATATACAAACAACACAAACACCACACTACACAAACAACAAATCCAAGAAGCGCGACACAGATCAAGTACACACAATGCACAGTAAAAAAACACACATAACACACCACCCACACTGCAAGACATAAAGCAAAGAACCAAAATGTCACACAGCACACAACGCACACAAAATGTATATCACAACAGCCAGCACAAACAACACACTCTCCATACTACACAAACCACACAATACATATAAAATGACACACACAGGACATACAACACAGACACGCAGAACACACAGAATGCACCAGCAGAACTCATAACAACACAGACACAGTGCACACACAACACGCAAAACCAGTTTACATACAACCTCTCAACACACAAACAGTACATCACACTAAACAACTAAACCCCACACGCACCAAGCACATGTCTCCACGAAATGCACGTGAACCACGTTTCGCAGAGTAAACAGAACACACACAGTGAGGCACACTCACCAAGCGTGACCACACACAGTACGCAGATCACAAATTACACTCATTACTCAAACAGCCAACCACACACACAACCTGTCCAACACACACACACAAATCACAATCGCACAGAAAGAACACACACTACACACAACGCATGGAAAATGACATTGAAAAAATACGCAAACCACAACAGAAAGAACAACGAATTTATGAAACACACGTTTCACACACTACACACATCACACAAAACACACATAAAACGTACAGCACACAGGTCCTCACAGGACACACAATGCAAAGCACTGAACACACATGTAGAAAGCATATACAACACAGCACACAATGAATATCTGTAACAACGTGGAAAACACACAGATGACACAACACACGCACAACACGGAAAACGGAAAAGAACACACGCAGCACACATGCAGCTGAGAACTCAGTACGTTGCACTTCGCGCAACAACGTGCGGTCACATCACACACTAAACCTGAAACAGGAAACCACACACAGAGCAAGTAACATTCCCGACCACGAACACAACACGCTACGCAAGAGAGGCCAAACATACAACACACAGACACACACTCCAAGCACACAACACCCAACACAGAAGGATCCACAACCACCCCAGTACACACAACTCCACAGCGCAATACACGAAGAACACGCACTACAAACAACACAGTACCCAAACTGCACCCATCACATGCACAACAGTCGCAGCACAGAAAGAACACAACACAGCGCACAGGGAGCAGACACACACACAACCACATAAACAGCGCCACACACATTAAATCAACAGAGCTCAAGCATCACAGCATGAAACACACAGTAACACAGCACGAAACATGTAACACAACACAGAATACACACACAATCACACCACAAACACCACAAAAACGCCCTCAAATATACGCAAAAGACAAAAAATGCACTTCACACATAACACTAAACCCAACAAACACAAAACACCACACAGAAAAATGCACAATACAAATGTCGCACTCACAACACACACGCAATAAGAAACACATCAATACATCAGCAAAACACACAACATAATACCCAAATCACAGAACAGCACATCACACAACACACACAAACATCACACACAAATTAAATACCACAGCTCATAACACCCTCAACACCCACCGTTAACCACACAACACACAGACCAACGCAACCACTACACACCACACATGAAGCCACACACCACACACACTCAAGGAGTAACGACAACAAACAAGTCTACCCCACAAACCAGAACACACACAAACTCAACACGCAAACAGCACAACATATGAAACAACGTACACCACAAACATCGCAGAACCTAAAGGCACACAATTCTCACACACTACAGTTAACCCTACGAACACCACACACACTATGAGGCACACTACACAAGCAAAACCACACACAGATAACACATCTCCCCTCACACACATAACCACTTGCACACACAACCTCTCAAACACAGCCAAACTCGTATCACGATCACAAATGCAGAACAAACACAACAAATAAAAACCACACGCAGAACACACAACCAAAAATAAACACATGTAGCACACATTTTACACACTACACACCCCACACACATGTACACACATGGGCACCACTACACGATGCACACACACACAAAACTCAAAAAGTATCAGCACAACAGTCACAGGGCACACACCAGTCAGGACAGAGCGCGGATTTCTCATATACAACACACCAATCACATTTGCGAGAGTACATGCAGCACACACAATGAGGCACACTAAACAAGCACAACCACACACGGACGATGCATCTCACATCACAAACATAACAACCACACACACTCAGCCACTCAAGGAATACCACACACAAATCACAATCACACACAACACTCAAAAATCCATACGCCAAACACACATAACCAGCAAAGAAGACAAGTAGCACACATTTCAATCACTGCACACTACACACACAGCCATGCGCACACACACCACACATACATCCTCACACGGGAGCACAGTGCAGAACCCTCACACAACACAGAAACACAAAAAAACTAGAGTCTCAAGATACACACCACACACCTCAGGGCACATAACAGCTCACAACTCACACGGAAAACATGGCACAGTCTATGTACTGCACACACCATGGGACATACTCAAGAAGCACAACTGCACACAGCCAACACATCTCACATCACGTGCATAACTCAAACAGCAAAACACACACAACCTCTCTAACACAACCACACACAAATCACAAATACACACAGAAAACAGACGGCAACTCAGGACAAACCCATGCACAACCAACAAAACCACACACAACACACCGAGAATGCGCTACGCACACCACACACAGCCACAAGCATGCAATAGAGATCACACACAGACCCGTATGCAGACAGCATGAAACACGACACACAGACACACAGACAAAAATACACACACACTCACGGAAGACATCAGACACAACGCAAAACCAACATCACGCAGAGTGCTCAAAATACACAGACCAACCAACGTCTACCCTATACGTCACACACAGAAAGCATATAGACAGCATTCATACAACACAGTACATAACACAACAGACAACAGAAAGACCAGACACATTTCACATCAAACAGGACACCGGAAGCCACAGAACCAACACGCAGCATGTTCAAACACCAATGGATAGCTCATCAGAAATGACAAAATACGTAACACACAAAGAACCTCTCAGTGCACACAACACACAGCTCACAACCACACACCTCACACATTGCATGCCACACAGAGAAAATGCCACACGGAGCGATGTACCCCAACAAGCAGTAAAGAACCCATACCGCATATAGCACATACACAACACACACAACACGGACAGCACTCATGACTCAGGAAATAAAGAAGACCCACAGATCACAGACATCACCACACAAAACACACAAGGACACACAGCACACATAGCAGAGCAAGACAGATTACACACAGAATCACAAAACAAACACCACAAATCATTCACTAACATATACAAACAACACAAACACCACACTACACAAACAACAAATCCAAGAAGCGCGACACAGATCAAGTACACACAATGCACAGTAAAAAAACACACATAACACACCACCCACACTGCAAGACATAAAGCAAAGAACCAAAATGTCACACAGCACACAACGCACACAAAATGTATATCACAACAGCCAGCACAAACAACACACTCTCCATACTACACAAACCACACAATACATATAAAATGACACACACAGGACATACAACACAGACACGCAGAACACACAGAATGCACCAGCAGAACTCATAACAACACAGACACAGTGCACACACAACACGCAAAACCAGTTTACATACAACCTCTCAACACACAAACAGTACATCACACTAAACAACTAAACCCCACACGCACCAAGCACATGTCTCCACGAAATGCACGTGAACCACGTTTCGCAGAGTAAACAGAACACACACAGTGAGGCACACTCACCAAGCGTGACCACACACAGTACGCAGATCACAAATTACACTCATTACTCAAACAGCCAACCACACACACAACCTGTCCAACACACACACACAAATCACAATCGCACAGAAAGAACACACACTACACACAACGCATGGAAAATGACATTGAAAAAATACGCAAACCACAACAGAAAGAACAACGAATTTATGAAACACACGTTTCACACACTACACACATCACACAAAACACACATAAAACGTACAGCACACAGGTCCTCACAGGACACACAATGCAAAGCACTGAACACACATGTAGAAAGCATATACAACACAGCACACAATGAATATCTGTAACAACGTGGAAAACACACAGATGACACAACACACGCACAACACGGAAAACGGAAAAGAACACACGCAGCACACATGCAGCTGAGAACTCAGTACGTTGCACTTCGCGCAACAACGTGCGGTCACATCACACACTAAACCTGAAACAGGAAACCACACACAGAGCAAGTAACATTCCCGACCACGAACACAACACGCTACGCAAGAGAGGCCAAACATACAACACACAGACACACACTCCAAGCACACAACACCCAACACAGAAGGATCCACAACCACCCCAGTACACACAACTCCACAGCGCAATACACGAAGAACACGCACTACAAACAACACAGTACCCAAACTGCACCCATCACATGCACAACAGTCGCAGCACAGAAAGAACACAACACAGCGCACAGGGAGCAGACACACACACAACCACATAAACAGCGCCACACACATTAAATCAACAGAGCTCAAGCATCACAGCATGAAACACACAGTAACACAGCACGAAACATGTAACACAACACAGAATACACACACAATCACACCACAAACACCACAAAAACGCCCTCAAATATACGCAAAAGACAAAAAATGCACTTCACACATAACACTAAACCCAACAAACACAAAACACCACACAGAAAAATGCACAATACAAATGTCGCACTCACAACACACACGCAATAAGAAACACATCAATACATCAGCAAAACACACAACATAATACCCAAATCACAGAACAGCACATCACACAACACACACAAACATCACACACAAATTAAATACCACAGCTCATAACACCCTCAACACCCACCGTTAACCACACAACACACAGACCAACGCAACCACTACACACCACACATGAAGCCACACACCACACACACTCAAGGAGTAACGACAACAAACAAGTCTACCCCACAAACCAGAACACACACAAACTCAACACGCAAACAGCACAACATATGAAACAACGTACACCACAAACATCGCAGAACCTAAAGGCACACAATTCTCACACACTACAGTTAACCCTACGAACACCACACACACTATGAGGCACACTACACAAGCAAAACCACACACAGATAACACATCTCCCCTCACACACATAACCACTTGCACACACAACCTCTCAAACACAGCCAAACTCGTATCACGATCACAAATGCAGAACAAACACAACAAATAAAAACCACACGCAGAACACACAACCAAAAATAAACACATGTAGCACACATTTTACACACTACACACCCCACACACATGTACACACATGGGCACCACTACACGATGCACACACACACAAAACTCAAAAAGTATCAGCACAACAGTCACAGGGCACACACCAGTCAGGACAGAGCGCGGATTTCTCATATACAACACACCAATCACATTTGCGAGAGTACATGCAGCACACACAATGAGGCACACTAAACAAGCACAACCACACACGGACGATGCATCTCACATCACAAACATAACAACCACACACACTCAGCCACTCAAGGAATACCACACACAAATCACAATCACACACAACACTCAAAAATCCATACGCCAAACACACATAACCAGCAAAGAAGACAAGTAGCACACATTTCAATCACTGCACACTACACACACAGCCATGCGCACACACACCACACATACATCCTCACACGGGAGCACAGTGCAGAACCCTCACACAACACAGAAACACAAAAAAACTAGAGTCTCAAGATACACACCACACACCTCAGGGCACATAACAGCTCACAACTCACACGGAAAACATGGCACAGTCTATGTACTGCACACACCATGGGACATACTCAAGAAGCACAACTGCACACAGCCAACACATCTCACATCACGTGCATAACTCAAACAGCAAAACACACACAACCTCTCTAACACAACCACACACAAATCACAAATACACACAGAAAACAGACGGCAACTCAGGACAAACCCATGCACAACCAACAAAACCACACACAACACACCGAGAATGCGCTACGCACACCACACACAGCCACAAGCATGCAATAGAGATCACACACAGACCCGTATGCAGACAGCATGAAACACGACACACAGACACACAGACAAAAATACACACACACTCACGGAAGACATCAGACACAACGCAAAACCAACATCACGCAGAGTGCTCAAAATACACAGACCAACCAACGTCTACCCTATACGTCACACACAGAAAGCATATAGACAGCATTCATACAACACAGTACATAACACAACAGACAACAGAAAGACCAGACACATTTCACATCAAACAGGACACCGGAAGCCACAGAACCAACACGCAGCATGTTCAAACACCAATGGATAGCTCATCAGAAATGACAAAATACGTAACACACAAAGAACCTCTCAGTGCACACAACACACAGCTCACAACCACACACCTCACACATTGCATGCCACACAGAGAAAATGCCACACGGAGCGATGTACCCCAACAAGCAGTAAAGAACCCATACCGCATATAGCACATACACAACACACACAACACGGACAGCACTCATGACTCAGGAAATAAAGAAGACCCACAGATCACAGACATCACCACACAAAACACACAAGGACACACAGCACACATAGCAGAGCAAGACAGATTACACACAGAATCACAAAACAAACACCACAAATCATTCACTAACATATACAAACAACACAAACACCACACTACACAAACAACAAATCCAAGAAGCGCGACACAGATCAAGTACACACAATGCACAGTAAAAAAACACACATAACACACCACCCACACTGCAAGACATAAAGCAAAGAACCAAAATGTCACACAGCACACAACGCACACAAAATGTATATCACAACAGCCAGCACAAACAACACACTCTCCATACTACACAAACCACACAATACATATAAAATGACACACACAGGACATACAACACAGACACGCAGAACACACAGAATGCACCAGCAGAACTCATAACAACACAGACACAGTGCACACACAACACGCAAAACCAGTTTACATACAACCTCTCAACACACAAACAGTACATCACACTAAACAACTAAACCCCACACGCACCAAGCACATGTCTCCACGAAATGCACGTGAACCACGTTTCGCAGAGTAAACAGAACACACACAGTGAGGCACACTCACCAAGCGTGACCACACACAGTACGCAGATCACAAATTACACTCATTACTCAAACAGCCAACCACACACACAACCTGTCCAACACACACACACAAATCACAATCGCACAGAAAGAACACACACTACACACAACGCATGGAAAATGACATTGAAAAAATACGCAAACCACAACAGAAAGAACAACGAATTTATGAAACACACGTTTCACACACTACACACATCACACAAAACACACATAAAACGTACAGCACACAGGTCCTCACAGGACACACAATGCAAAGCACTGAACACACATGTAGAAAGCATATACAACACAGCACACAATGAATATCTGTAACAACGTGGAAAACACACAGATGACACAACACACGCACAACACGGAAAACGGAAAAGAACACACGCAGCACACATGCAGCTGAGAACTCAGTACGTTGCACTTCGCGCAACAACGTGCGGTCACATCACACACTAAACCTGAAACAGGAAACCACACACAGAGCAAGTAACATTCCCGACCACGAACACAACACGCTACGCAAGAGAGGCCAAACATACAACACACAGACACACACTCCAAGCACACAACACCCAACACAGAAGGATCCACAACCACCCCAGTACACACAACTCCACAGCGCAATACACGAAGAACACGCACTACAAACAACACAGTACCCAAACTGCACCCATCACATGCACAACAGTCGCAGCACAGAAAGAACACAACACAGCGCACAGGGAGCAGACACACACACAACCACATAAACAGCGCCACACACATTAAATCAACAGAGCTCAAGCATCACAGCATGAAACACACAGTAACACAGCACGAAACATGTAACACAACACAGAATACACACACAATCACACCACAAACACCACAAAAACGCCCTCAAATATACGCAAAAGACAAAAAATGCACTTCACACATAACACTAAACCCAACAAACACAAAACACCACACAGAAAAATGCACAATACAAATGTCGCACTCACAACACACACGCAATAAGAAACACATCAATACATCAGCAAAACACACAACATAATACCCAAATCACAGAACAGCACATCACACAACACACACAAACATCACACACAAATTAAATACCACAGCTCATAACACCCTCAACACCCACCGTTAACCACACAACACACAGACCAACGCAACCACTACACACCACACATGAAGCCACACACCACACACACTCAAGGAGTAACGACAACAAACAAGTCTACCCCACAAACCAGAACACACACAAACTCAACACGCAAACAGCACAACATATGAAACAACGTACACCACAAACATCGCAGAACCTAAAGGCACACAATTCTCACACACTACAGTTAACCCTACGAACACCACACACACTATGAGGCACACTACACAAGCAAAACCACACACAGATAACACATCTCCCCTCACACACATAACCACTTGCACACACAACCTCTCAAACACAGCCAAACTCGTATCACGATCACAAATGCAGAACAAACACAACAAATAAAAACCACACGCAGAACACACAACCAAAAATAAACACATGTAGCACACATTTTACACACTACACACCCCACACACATGTACACACATGGGCACCACTACACGATGCACACACACACAAAACTCAAAAAGTATCAGCACAACAGTCACAGGGCACACACCAGTCAGGACAGAGCGCGGATTTCTCATATACAACACACCAATCACATTTGCGAGAGTACATGCAGCACACACAATGAGGCACACTAAACAAGCACAACCACACACGGACGATGCATCTCACATCACAAACATAACAACCACACACACTCAGCCACTCAAGGAATACCACACACAAATCACAATCACACACAACACTCAAAAATCCATACGCCAAACACACATAACCAGCAAAGAAGACAAGTAGCACACATTTCAATCACTGCACACTACACACACAGCCATGCGCACACACACCACACATACATCCTCACACGGGAGCACAGTGCAGAACCCTCACACAACACAGAAACACAAAAAAACTAGAGTCTCAAGATACACACCACACACCTCAGGGCACATAACAGCTCACAACTCACACGGAAAACATGGCACAGTCTATGTACTGCACACACCATGGGACATACTCAAGAAGCACAACTGCACACAGCCAACACATCTCACATCACGTGCATAACTCAAACAGCAAAACACACACAACCTCTCTAACACAACCACACACAAATCACAAATACACACAGAAAACAGACGGCAACTCAGGACAAACCCATGCACAACCAACAAAACCACACACAACACACCGAGAATGCGCTACGCACACCACACACAGCCACAAGCATGCAATAGAGATCACACACAGACCCGTATGCAGACAGCATGAAACACGACACACAGACACACAGACAAAAATACACACACACTCACGGAAGACATCAGACACAACGCAAAACCAACATCACGCAGAGTGCTCAAAATACACAGACCAACCAACGTCTACCCTATACGTCACACACAGAAAGCATATAGACAGCATTCATACAACACAGTACATAACACAACAGACAACAGAAAGACCAGACACATTTCACATCAAACAGGACACCGGAAGCCACAGAACCAACACGCAGCATGTTCAAACACCAATGGATAGCTCATCAGAAATGACAAAATACGTAACACACAAAGAACCTCTCAGTGCACACAACACACAGCTCACAACCACACACCTCACACATTGCATGCCACACAGAGAAAATGCCACACGGAGCGATGTACCCCAACAAGCAGTAAAGAACCCATACCGCATATAGCACATACACAACACACACAACACGGACAGCACTCATGACTCAGGAAATAAAGAAGACCCACAGATCACAGACATCACCACACAAAACACACAAGGACACACAGCACACATAGCAGAGCAAGACAGATTACACACAGAATCACAAAACAAACACCACAAATCATTCACTAACATATACAAACAACACAAACACCACACTACACAAACAACAAATCCAAGAAGCGCGACACAGATCAAGTACACACAATGCACAGTAAAAAAACACACATAACACACCACCCACACTGCAAGACATAAAGCAAAGAACCAAAATGTCACACAGCACACAACGCACACAAAATGTATATCACAACAGCCAGCACAAACAACACACTCTCCATACTACACAAACCACACAATACATATAAAATGACACACACAGGACATACAACACAGACACGCAGAACACACAGAATGCACCAGCAGAACTCATAACAACACAGACACAGTGCACACACAACACGCAAAACCAGTTTACATACAACCTCTCAACACACAAACAGTACATCACACTAAACAACTAAACCCCACACGCACCAAGCACATGTCTCCACGAAATGCACGTGAACCACGTTTCGCAGAGTAAACAGAACACACACAGTGAGGCACACTCACCAAGCGTGACCACACACAGTACGCAGATCACAAATTACACTCATTACTCAAACAGCCAACCACACACACAACCTGTCCAACACACACACACAAATCACAATCGCACAGAAAGAACACACACTACACACAACGCATGGAAAATGACATTGAAAAAATACGCAAACCACAACAGAAAGAACAACGAATTTATGAAACACACGTTTCACACACTACACACATCACACAAAACACACATAAAACGTACAGCACACAGGTCCTCA
Source organism: Manis javanica (assembly GCF_040802235.1). NCBI lineage: Eukaryota > Metazoa > Chordata > Mammalia > Pholidota > Manidae > Manis > Manis javanica. The sequence goes on along the minus strand of NC_133157.1, from coordinate 95,085,771 downwards.
CAGGACACACAATGCAAAGCACTGAACACACATGTAGAAAGCATATACAACACAGCACACAATGAATATCTGTAACAACGTGGAAAACACACAGATGACACAACACACGCACAACACGGAAAACGGAAAAGAACACACGCAGCACACATGCAGCTGAGAACTCAGTACGTTGCACTTCGCGCAACAACGTGCGGTCACATCACACACTAAACCTGAAACAGGAAACCACACACAGAGCAAGTAACATTCCCGACCACGAACACAACACGCTACGCAAGAGAGGCCAAACATACAACACACAGACACACACTCCAAGCACACAACACCCAACACAGAAGGATCCACAACCACCCCAGTACACACAACTCCACAGCGCAATACACGAAGAACACGCACTACAAACAACACAGTACCCAAACTGCACCCATCACATGCACAACAGTCGCAGCACAGAAAGAACACAACACAGCGCACAGGGAGCAGACACACACACAACCACATAAACAGCGCCACACACATTAAATCAACAGAGCTCAAGCATCACAGCATGAAACACACAGTAACACAGCACGAAACATGTAACACAACACAGAATACACACACAATCACACCACAAACACCACAAAAACGCCCTCAAATATACGCAAAAGACAAAAAATGCACTTCACACATAACACTAAACCCAACAAACACAAAACACCACACAGAAAAATGCACAATACAAATGTCGCACTCACAACACACACGCAATAAGAAACACATCAATACATCAGCAAAACACACAACATAATACCCAAATCACAGAACAGCACATCACACAACACACACAAACATCACACACAAATTAAATACCACAGCTCATAACACCCTCAACACCCACCGTTAACCACACAACACACAGACCAACGCAACCACTACACACCACACATGAAGCCACACACCACACACACTCAAGGAGTAACGACAACAAACAAGTCTACCCCACAAACCAGAACACACACAAACTCAACACGCAAACAGCACAACATATGAAACAACGTACACCACAAACATCGCAGAACCTAAAGGCACACAATTCTCACACACTACAGTTAACCCTACGAACACCACACACACTATGAGGCACACTACACAAGCAAAACCACACACAGATAACACATCTCCCCTCACACACATAACCACTTGCACACACAACCTCTCAAACACAGCCAAACTCGTATCACGATCACAAATGCAGAACAAACACAACAAATAAAAACCACACGCAGAACACACAACCAAAAATAAACACATGTAGCACACATTTTACACACTACACACCCCACACACATGTACACACATGGGCACCACTACACGATGCACACACACACAAAACTCAAAAAGTATCAGCACAACAGTCACAGGGCACACACCAGTCAGGACAGAGCGCGGATTTCTCATATACAACACACCAATCACATTTGCGAGAGTACATGCAGCACACACAATGAGGCACACTAAACAAGCACAACCACACACGGACGATGCATCTCACATCACAAACATAACAACCACACACACTCAGCCACTCAAGGAATACCACACACAAATCACAATCACACACAACACTCAAAAATCCATACGCCAAACACACATAACCAGCAAAGAAGACAAGTAGCACACATTTCAATCACTGCACACTACACACACAGCCATGCGCACACACACCACACATACATCCTCACACGGGAGCACAGTGCAGAACCCTCACACAACACAGAAACACAAAAAAACTAGAGTCTCAAGATACACACCACACACCTCAGGGCACATAACAGCTCACAACTCACACGGAAAACATGGCACAGTCTATGTACTGCACACACCATGGGACATACTCAAGAAGCACAACTGCACACAGCCAACACATCTCACATCACGTGCATAACTCAAACAGCAAAACACACACAACCTCTCTAACACAACCACACACAAATCACAAATACACACAGAAAACAGACGGCAACTCAGGACAAACCCATGCACAACCAACAAAACCACACACAACACACCGAGAATGCGCTACGCACACCACACACAGCCACAAGCATGCAATAGAGATCACACACAGACCCGTATGCAGACAGCATGAAACACGACACACAGACACACAGACAAAAATACACACACACTCACGGAAGACATCAGACACAACGCAAAACCAACATCACGCAGAGTGCTCAAAATACACAGACCAACCAACGTCTACCCTATACGTCACACACAGAAAGCATATAGACAGCATTCATACAACACAGTACATAACACAACAGACAACAGAAAGACCAGACACATTTCACATCAAACAGGACACCGGAAGCCACAGAACCAACACGCAGCATGTTCAAACACCAATGGATAGCTCATCAGAAATGACAAAATACGTAACACACAAAGAACCTCTCAGTGCACACAACACACAGCTCACAACCACACACCTCACACATTGCATGCCACACAGAGAAAATGCCACACGGAGCGATGTACCCCAACAAGCAGTAAAGAACCCATACCGCATATAGCACATACACAACACACACAACACGGACAGCACTCATGACTCAGGAAATAAAGAAGACCCACAGATCACAGACATCACCACACAAAACACACAAGGACACACAGCACACATAGCAGAGCAAGACAGATTACACACAGAATCACAAAACAAACACCACAAATCATTCACTAACATATACAAACAACACAAACACCACACTACACAAACAACAAATCCAAGAAGCGCGACACAGATCAAGTACACACAATGCACAGTAAAAAAACACACATAACACACCACCCACACTGCAAGACATAAAGCAAAGAACCAAAATGTCACACAGCACACAACGCACACAAAATGTATATCACAACAGCCAGCACAAACAACACACTCTCCATACTACACAAACCACACAATACATATAAAATGACACACACAGGACATACAACACAGACACGCAGAACACACAGAATGCACCAGCAGAACTCATAACAACACAGACACAGTGCACACACAACACGCAAAACCAGTTTACATACAACCTCTCAACACACAAACAGTACATCACACTAAACAACTAAACCCCACACGCACCAAGCACATGTCTCCACGAAATGCACGTGAACCACGTTTCGCAGAGTAAACAGAACACACACAGTGAGGCACACTCACCAAGCGTGACCACACACAGTACGCAGATCACAAATTACACTCATTACTCAAACAGCCAACCACACACACAACCTGTCCAACACACACACACAAATCACAATCGCACAGAAAGAACACACACTACACACAACGCATGGAAAATGACATTGAAAAAATACGCAAACCACAACAGAAAGAACAACGAATTTATGAAACACACGTTTCACACACTACACACATCACACAAAACACACATAAAACGTACAGCACACAGGTCCTCACAGGACACACAATGCAAAGCACTGAACACACATGTAGAAAGCATATACAACACAGCACACAATGAATATCTGTAACAACGTGGAAAACACACAGATGACACAACACACGCACAACACGGAAAACGGAAAAGAACACACGCAGCACACATGCAGCTGAGAACTCAGTACGTTGCACTTCGCGCAACAACGTGCGGTCACATCACACACTAAACCTGAAACAGGAAACCACACACAGAGCAAGTAACATTCCCGACCACGAACACAACACGCTACGCAAGAGAGGCCAAACATACAACACACAGACACACACTCCAAGCACACAACACCCAACACAGAAGGATCCACAACCACCCCAGTACACACAACTCCACAGCGCAATACACGAAGAACACGCACTACAAACAACACAGTACCCAAACTGCACCCATCACATGCACAACAGTCGCAGCACAGAAAGAACACAACACAGCGCACAGGGAGCAGACACACACACAACCACATAAACAGCGCCACACACATTAAATCAACAGAGCTCAAGCATCACAGCATGAAACACACAGTAACACAGCACGAAACATGTAACACAACACAGAATACACACACAATCACACCACAAACACCACAAAAACGCCCTCAAATATACGCAAAAGACAAAAAATGCACTTCACACATAACACTAAACCCAACAAACACAAAACACCACACAGAAAAATGCACAATACAAATGTCGCACTCACAACACACACGCAATAAGAAACACATCAATACATCAGCAAAACACACAACATAATACCCAAATCACAGAACAGCACATCACACAACACACACAAACATCACACACAAATTAAATACCACAGCTCATAACACCCTCAACACCCACCGTTAACCACACAACACACAGACCAACGCAACCACTACACACCACACATGAAGCCACACACCACACACACTCAAGGAGTAACGACAACAAACAAGTCTACCCCACAAACCAGAACACACACAAACTCAACACGCAAACAGCACAACATATGAAACAACGTACACCACAAACATCGCAGAACCTAAAGGCACACAATTCTCACACACTACAGTTAACCCTACGAACACCACACACACTATGAGGCACACTACACAAGCAAAACCACACACAGATAACACATCTCCCCTCACACACATAACCACTTGCACACACAACCTCTCAAACACAGCCAAACTCGTATCACGATCACAAATGCAGAACAAACACAACAAATAAAAACCACACGCAGAACACACAACCAAAAATAAACACATGTAGCACACATTTTACACACTACACACCCCACACACATGTACACACATGGGCACCACTACACGATGCACACACACACAAAACTCAAAAAGTATCAGCACAACAGTCACAGGGCACACACCAGTCAGGACAGAGCGCGGATTTCTCATATACAACACACCAATCACATTTGCGAGAGTACATGCAGCACACACAATGAGGCACACTAAACAAGCACAACCACACACGGACGATGCATCTCACATCACAAACATAACAACCACACACACTCAGCCACTCAAGGAATACCACACACAAATCACAATCACACACAACACTCAAAAATCCATACGCCAAACACACATAACCAGCAAAGAAGACAAGTAGCACACATTTCAATCACTGCACACTACACACACAGCCATGCGCACACACACCACACATACATCCTCACACGGGAGCACAGTGCAGAACCCTCACACAACACAGAAACACAAAAAAACTAGAGTCTCAAGATACACACCACACACCTCAGGGCACATAACAGCTCACAACTCACACGGAAAACATGGCACAGTCTATGTACTGCACACACCATGGGACATACTCAAGAAGCACAACTGCACACAGCCAACACATCTCACATCACGTGCATAACTCAAACAGCAAAACACACACAACCTCTCTAACACAACCACACACAAATCACAAATACACACAGAAAACAGACGGCAACTCAGGACAAACCCATGCACAACCAACAAAACCACACACAACACACCGAGAATGCGCTACGCACACCACACACAGCCACAAGCATGCAATAGAGATCACACACAGACCCGTATGCAGACAGCATGAAACACGACACACAGACACACAGACAAAAATACACACACACTCACGGAAGACATCAGACACAACGCAAAACCAACATCACGCAGAGTGCTCAAAATACACAGACCAACCAACGTCTACCCTATACGTCACACACAGAAAGCATATAGACAGCATTCATACAACACAGTACATAACACAACAGACAACAGAAAGACCAGACACATTTCACATCAAACAGGACACCGGAAGCCACAGAACCAACACGCAGCATGTTCAAACACCAATGGATAGCTCATCAGAAATGACAAAATACGTAACACACAAAGAACCTCTCAGTGCACACAACACACAGCTCACAACCACACACCTCACACATTGCATGCCACACAGAGAAAATGCCACACGGAGCGATGTACCCCAACAAGCAGTAAAGAACCCATACCGCATATAGCACATACACAACACACACAACACGGACAGCACTCATGACTCAGGAAATAAAGAAGACCCACAGATCACAGACATCACCACACAAAACACACAAGGACACACAGCACACATAGCAGAGCAAGACAGATTACACACAGAATCACAAAACAAACACCACAAATCATTCACTAACATATACAAACAACACAAACACCACACTACACAAACAACAAATCCAAGAAGCGCGACACAGATCAAGTACACACAATGCACAGTAAAAAAACACACATAACACACCACCCACACTGCAAGACATAAAGCAAAGAACCAAAATGTCACACAGCACACAACGCACACAAAATGTATATCACAACAGCCAGCACAAACAACACACTCTCCATACTACACAAACCACACAATACATATAAAATGACACACACAGGACATACAACACAGACACGCAGAACACACAGAATGCACCAGCAGAACTCATAACAACACAGACACAGTGCACACACAACACGCAAAACCAGTTTACATACAACCTCTCAACACACAAACAGTACATCACACTAAACAACTAAACCCCACACGCACCAAGCACATGTCTCCACGAAATGCACGTGAACCACGTTTCGCAGAGTAAACAGAACACACACAGTGAGGCACACTCACCAAGCGTGACCACACACAGTACGCAGATCACAAATTACACTCATTACTCAAACAGCCAACCACACACACAACCTGTCCAACACACACACACAAATCACAATCGCACAGAAAGAACACACACTACACACAACGCATGGAAAATGACATTGAAAAAATACGCAAACCACAACAGAAAGAACAACGAATTTATGAAACACACGTTTCACACACTACACACATCACACAAAACACACATAAAACGTACAGCACACAGGTCCTCACAGGACACACAATGCAAAGCACTGAACACACATGTAGAAAGCATATACAACACAGCACACAATGAATATCTGTAACAACGTGGAAAACACACAGATGACACAACACACGCACAACACGGAAAACGGAAAAGAACACACGCAGCACACATGCAGCTGAGAACTCAGTACGTTGCACTTCGCGCAACAACGTGCGGTCACATCACACACTAAACCTGAAACAGGAAACCACACACAGAGCAAGTAACATTCCCGACCACGAACACAACACGCTACGCAAGAGAGGCCAAACATACAACACACAGACACACACTCCAAGCACACAACACCCAACACAGAAGGATCCACAACCACCCCAGTACACACAACTCCACAGCGCAATACACGAAGAACACGCACTACAAACAACACAGTACCCAAACTGCACCCATCACATGCACAACAGTCGCAGCACAGAAAGAACACAACACAGCGCACAGGGAGCAGACACACACACAACCACATAAACAGCGCCACACACATTAAATCAACAGAGCTCAAGCATCACAGCATGAAACACACAGTAACACAGCACGAAACATGTAACACAACACAGAATACACACACAATCACACCACAAACACCACAAAAACGCCCTCAAATATACGCAAAAGACAAAAAATGCACTTCACACATAACACTAAACCCAACAAACACAAAACACCACACAGAAAAATGCACAATACAAATGTCGCACTCACAACACACACGCAATAAGAAACACATCAATACATCAGCAAAACACACAACATAATACCCAAATCACAGAACAGCACATCACACAACACACACAAACATCACACACAAATTAAATACCACAGCTCATAACACCCTCAACACCCACCGTTAACCACACAACACACAGACCAACGCAACCACTACACACCACACATGAAGCCACACACCACACACACTCAAGGAGTAACGACAACAAACAAGTCTACCCCACAAACCAGAACACACACAAACTCAACACGCAAACAGCACAACATATGAAACAACGTACACCACAAACATCGCAGAACCTAAAGGCACACAATTCTCACACACTACAGTTAACCCTACGAACACCACACACACTATGAGGCACACTACACAAGCAAAACCACACACAGATAACACATCTCCCCTCACACACATAACCACTTGCACACACAACCTCTCAAACACAGCCAAACTCGTATCACGATCACAAATGCAGAACAAACACAACAAATAAAAACCACACGCAGAACACACAACCAAAAATAAACACATGTAGCACACATTTTACACACTACACACCCCACACACATGTACACACATGGGCACCACTACACGATGCACACACACACAAAACTCAAAAAGTATCAGCACAACAGTCACAGGGCACACACCAGTCAGGACAGAGCGCGGATTTCTCATATACAACACACCAATCACATTTGCGAGAGTACATGCAGCACACACAATGAGGCACACTAAACAAGCACAACCACACACGGACGATGCATCTCACATCACAAACATAACAACCACACACACTCAGCCACTCAAGGAATACCACACACAAATCACAATCACACACAACACTCAAAAATCCATACGCCAAACACACATAACCAGCAAAGAAGACAAGTAGCACACATTTCAATCACTGCACACTACACACACAGCCATGCGCACACACACCACACATACATCCTCACACGGGAGCACAGTGCAGAACCCTCACACAACACAGAAACACAAAAAAACTAGAGTCTCAAGATACACACCACACACCTCAGGGCACATAACAGCTCACAACTCACACGGAAAACATGGCACAGTCTATGTACTGCACACACCATGGGACATACTCAAGAAGCACAACTGCACACAGCCAACACATCTCACATCACGTGCATAACTCAAACAGCAAAACACACACAACCTCTCTAACACAACCACACACAAATCACAAATACACACAGAAAACAGACGGCAACTCAGGACAAACCCATGCACAACCAACAAAACCACACACAACACACCGAGAATGCGCTACGCACACCACACACAGCCACAAGCATGCAATAGAGATCACACACAGACCCGTATGCAGACAGCATGAAACACGACACACAGACACACAGACAAAAATACACACACACTCACGGAAGACATCAGACACAACGCAAAACCAACATCACGCAGAGTGCTCAAAATACACAGACCAACCAACGTCTACCCTATACGTCACACACAGAAAGCATATAGACAGCATTCATACAACACAGTACATAACACAACAGACAACAGAAAGACCAGACACATTTCACATCAAACAGGACACCGGAAGCCACAGAACCAACACGCAGCATGTTCAAACACCAATGGATAGCTCATCAGAAATGACAAAATACGTAACACACAAAGAACCTCTCAGTGCACACAACACACAGCTCACAACCACACACCTCACACATTGCATGCCACACAGAGAAAATGCCACACGGAGCGATGTACCCCAACAAGCAGTAAAGAACCCATACCGCATATAGCACATACACAACACACACAACACGGACAGCACTCATGACTCAGGAAATAAAGAAGACCCACAGATCACAGACATCACCACACAAAACACACAAGGACACACAGCACACATAGCAGAGCAAGACAGATTACACACAGAATCACAAAACAAACACCACAAATCATTCACTAACATATACAAACAACACAAACACCACACTACACAAACAACAAATCCAAGAAGCGCGACACAGATCAAGTACACACAATGCACAGTAAAAAAACACACATAACACACCACCCACACTGCAAGACATAAAGCAAAGAACCAAAATGTCACACAGCACACAACGCACACAAAATGTATATCACAACAGCCAGCACAAACAACACACTCTCCATACTACACAAACCACACAATACATATAAAATGACACACACAGGACATACAACACAGACACGCAGAACACACAGAATGCACCAGCAGAACTCATAACAACACAGACACAGTGCACACACAACACGCAAAACCAGTTTACATACAACCTCTCAACACACAAACAGTACATCACACTAAACAACTAAACCCCACACGCACCAAGCACATGTCTCCACGAAATGCACGTGAACCACGTTTCGCAGAGTAAACAGAACACACACAGTGAGGCACACTCACCAAGCGTGACCACACACAGTACGCAGATCACAAATTACACTCATTACTCAAACAGCCAACCACACACACAACCTGTCCAACACACACACACAAATCACAATCGCACAGAAAGAACACACACTACACACAACGCATGGAAAATGACATTGAAAAAATACGCAAACCACAACAGAAAGAACAACGAATTTATGAAACACACGTTTCACACACTACACACATCACACAAAACACACATAAAACGTACAGCACACAGGTCCTCACAGGACACACAATGCAAAGCACTGAACACACATGTAGAAAGCATATACAACACAGCACACAATGAATATCTGTAACAACGTGGAAAACACACAGATGACACAACACACGCACAACACGGAAAACGGAAAAGAACACACGCAGCACACATGCAGCTGAGAACTCAGTACGTTGCACTTCGCGCAACAACGTGCGGTCACATCACACACTAAACCTGAAACAGGAAACCACACACAGAGCAAGTAACATTCCCGACCACGAACACAACACGCTACGCAAGAGAGGCCAAACATACAACACACAGACACACACTCCAAGCACACAACACCCAACACAGAAGGATCCACAACCACCCCAGTACACACAACTCCACAGCGCAATACACGAAGAACACGCACTACAAACAACACAGTACCCAAACTGCACCCATCACATGCACAACAGTCGCAGCACAGAAAGAACACAACACAGCGCACAGGGAGCAGACACACACACAACCACATAAACAGCGCCACACACATTAAATCAACAGAGCTCAAGCATCACAGCATGAAACACACAGTAACACAGCACGAAACATGTAACACAACACAGAATACACACACAATCACACCACAAACACCACAAAAACGCCCTCAAATATACGCAAAAGACAAAAAATGCACTTCACACATAACACTAAACCCAACAAACACAAAACACCACACAGAAAAATGCACAATACAAATGTCGCACTCACAACACACACGCAATAAGAAACACATCAATACATCAGCAAAACACACAACATAATACCCAAATCACAGAACAGCACATCACACAACACACACAAACATCACACACAAATTAAATACCACAGCTCATAACACCCTCAACACCCACCGTTAACCACACAACACACAGACCAACGCAACCACTACACACCACACATGAAGCCACACACCACACACACTCAAGGAGTAACGACAACAAACAAGTCTACCCCACAAACCAGAACACACACAAACTCAACACGCAAACAGCACAACATATGAAACAACGTACACCACAAACATCGCAGAACCTAAAGGCACACAATTCTCACACACTACAGTTAACCCTACGAACACCACACACACTATGAGGCACACTACACAAGCAAAACCACACACAGATAACACATCTCCCCTCACACACATAACCACTTGCACACACAACCTCTCAAACACAGCCAAACTCGTATCACGATCACAAATGCAGAACAAACACAACAAATAAAAACCACACGCAGAACACACAACCAAAAATAAACACATGTAGCACACATTTTACACACTACACACCCCACACACATGTACACACATGGGCACCACTACACGATGCACACACACACAAAACTCAAAAAGTATCAGCACAACAGTCACAGGGCACACACCAGTCAGGACAGAGCGCGGATTTCTCATATACAACACACCAATCACATTTGCGAGAGTACATGCAGCACACACAATGAGGCACACTAAACAAGCACAACCACACACGGACGATGCATCTCACATCACAAACATAACAACCACACACACTCAGCCACTCAAGGAATACCACACACAAATCACAATCACACACAACACTCAAAAATCCATACGCCAAACACACATAACCAGCAAAGAAGACAAGTAGCACACATTTCAATCACTGCACACTACACACACAGCCATGCGCACACACACCACACATACATCCTCACACGGGAGCACAGTGCAGAACCCTCACACAACACAGAAACACAAAAAAACTAGAGTCTCAAGATACACACCACACACCTCAGGGCACATAACAGCTCACAACTCACACGGAAAACATGGCACAGTCTATGTACTGCACACACCATGGGACATACTCAAGAAGCACAACTGCACACAGCCAACACATCTCACATCACGTGCATAACTCAAACAGCAAAACACACACAACCTCTCTAACACAACCACACACAAATCACAAATACACACAGAAAACAGACGGCAACTCAGGACAAACCCATGCACAACCAACAAAACCACACACAACACACCGAGAATGCGCTACGCACACCACACACAGCCACAAGCATGCAATAGAGATCACACACAGACCCGTATGCAGACAGCATGAAACACGACACACAGACACACAGACAAAAATACACACACACTCACGGAAGACATCAGACACAACGCAAAACCAACATCACGCAGAGTGCTCAAAATACACAGACCAACCAACGTCTACCCTATACGTCACACACAGAAAGCATATAGACAGCATTCATACAACACAGTACATAACACAACAGACAACAGAAAGACCAGACACATTTCACATCAAACAGGACACCGGAAGCCACAGAACCAACACGCAGCATGTTCAAACACCAATGGATAGCTCATCAGAAATGACAAAATACGTAACACACAAAGAACCTCTCAGTGCACACAACACACAGCTCACAACCACACACCTCACACATTGCATGCCACACAGAGAAAATGCCACACGGAGCGATGTACCCCAACAAGCAGTAAAGAACCCATACCGCATATAGCACATACACAACACACACAACACGGACAGCACTCATGACTCAGGAAATAAAGAAGACCCACAGATCACAGACATCACCACACAAAACACACAAGGACACACAGCACACATAGCAGAGCAAGACAGATTACACACAGAATCACAAAACAAACACCACAAATCATTCACTAACATATACAAACAACACAAACACCACACTACACAAACAACAAATCCAAGAAGCGCGACACAGATCAAGTACACACAATGCACAGTAAAAAAACACACATAACACACCACCCACACTGCAAGACATAAAGCAAAGAACCAAAATGTCACACAGCACACAACGCACACAAAATGTATATCACAACAGCCAGCACAAACAACACACTCTCCATACTACACAAACCACACAATACATATAAAATGACACACACAGGACATACAACACAGACACGCAGAACACACAGAATGCACCAGCAGAACTCATAACAACACAGACACAGTGCACACACAACACGCAAAACCAGTTTACATACAACCTCTCAACACACAAACAGTACATCACACTAAACAACTAAACCCCACACGCACCAAGCACATGTCTCCACGAAATGCACGTGAACCACGTTTCGCAGAGTAAACAGAACACACACAGTGAGGCACACTCACCAAGCGTGACCACACACAGTACGCAGATCACAAATTACACTCATTACTCAAACAGCCAACCACACACACAACCTGTCCAACACACACACACAAATCACAATCGCACAGAAAGAACACACACTACACACAACGCATGGAAAATGACATTGAAAAAATACGCAAACCACAACAGAAAGAACAACGAATTTATGAAACACACGTTTCACACACTACACACATCACACAAAACACACATAAAACGTACAGCACACAGGTCCTCACAGGACACACAATGCAAAGCACTGAACACACATGTAGAAAGCATATACAACACAGCACACAATGAATATCTGTAACAACGTGGAAAACACACAGATGACACAACACACGCACAACACGGAAAACGGAAAAGAACACACGCAGCACACATGCAGCTGAGAACTCAGTACGTTGCACTTCGCGCAACAACGTGCGGTCACATCACACACTAAACCTGAAACAGGAAACCACACACAGAGCAAGTAACATTCCCGACCACGAACACAACACGCTACGCAAGAGAGGCCAAACATACAACACACAGACACACACTCCAAGCACACAACACCCAACACAGAAGGATCCACAACCACCCCAGTACACACAACTCCACAGCGCAATACACGAAGAACACGCACTACAAACAACACAGTACCCAAACTGCACCCATCACATGCACAACAGTCGCAGCACAGAAAGAACACAACACAGCGCACAGGGAGCAGACACACACACAACCACATAAACAGCGCCACACACATTAAATCAACAGAGCTCAAGCATCACAGCATGAAACACACAGTAACACAGCACGAAACATGTAACACAACACAGAATACACACACAATCACACCACAAACACCACAAAAACGCCCTCAAATATACGCAAAAGACAAAAAATGCACTTCACACATAACACTAAACCCAACAAACACAAAACACCACACAGAAAAATGCACAATACAAATGTCGCACTCACAACACACACGCAATAAGAAACACATCAATACATCAGCAAAACACACAACATAATACCCAAATCACAGAACAGCACATCACACAACACACACAAACATCACACACAAATTAAATACCACAGCTCATAACACCCTCAACACCCACCGTTAACCACACAACACACAGACCAACGCAACCACTACACACCACACATGAAGCCACACACCACACACACTCAAGGAGTAACGACAACAAACAAGTCTACCCCACAAACCAGAACACACACAAACTCAACACGCAAACAGCACAACATATGAAACAACGTACACCACAAACATCGCAGAACCTAAAGGCACACAATTCTCACACACTACAGTTAACCCTACGAACACCACACACACTATGAGGCACACTACACAAGCAAAACCACACACAGATAACACATCTCCCCTCACACACATAACCACTTGCACACACAACCTCTCAAACACAGCCAAACTCGTATCACGATCACAAATGCAGAACAAACACAACAAATAAAAACCACACGCAGAACACACAACCAAAAATAAACACATGTAGCACACATTTTACACACTACACACCCCACACACATGTACACACATGGGCACCACTACACGATGCACACACACACAAAACTCAAAAAGTATCAGCACAACAGTCACAGGGCACACACCAGTCAGGACAGAGCGCGGATTTCTCATATACAACACACCAATCACATTTGCGAGAGTACATGCAGCACACACAATGAGGCACACTAAACAAGCACAACCACACACGGACGATGCATCTCACATCACAAACATAACAACCACACACACTCAGCCACTCAAGGAATACCACACACAAATCACAATCACACACAACACTCAAAAATCCATACGCCAAACACACATAACCAGCAAAGAAGACAAGTAGCACACATTTCAATCACTGCACACTACACACACAGCCATGCGCACACACACCACACATACATCCTCACACGGGAGCACAGTGCAGAACCCTCACACAACACAGAAACACAAAAAAACTAGAGTCTCAAGATACACACCACACACCTCAGGGCACATAACAGCTCACAACTCACACGGAAAACATGGCACAGTCTATGTACTGCACACACCATGGGACATACTCAAGAAGCACAACTGCACACAGCCAACACATCTCACATCACGTGCATAACTCAAACAGCAAAACACACACAACCTCTCTAACACAACCACACACAAATCACAAATACACACAGAAAACAGACGGCAACTCAGGACAAACCCATGCACAACCAACAAAACCACACACAACACACCGAGAATGCGCTACGCACACCACACACAGCCACAAGCATGCAATAGAGATCACACACAGACCCGTATGCAGACAGCATGAAACACGACACACAGACACACAGACAAAAATACACACACACTCACGGAAGACATCAGACACAACGCAAAACCAACATCACGCAGAGTGCTCAAAATACACAGACCAACCAACGTCTACCCTATACGTCACACACAGAAAGCATATAGACAGCATTCATACAACACAGTACATAACACAACAGACAACAGAAAGACCAGACACATTTCACATCAAACAGGACACCGGAAGCCACAGAACCAACACGCAGCATGTTCAAACACCCATGGATAGCTCATCAGAAATGACAAA